>NC_142692.1:26697692-28124192 GCF_029641045.1 Salvia hispanica
GATAAATAAAAGATTGACAAAATTAAGTGATTTTATACTACTACTATTTAGTAGGGCTTAATTATGGTTATAGCGAATTAAAGCAGGCAAAAAATAATGAGCAGATCCAGGCGCAATAAAAAGAGAAAAAGACCTGATGGTTTCCACAGAGTTGGCAAGTGGAGCAAGGAACATAAGTAAGAGAAGTGGCAGTGGCAACTATGAGAGAGAACTGCTGCGGCGGCGTTCCGATCGTGTAATACCTGCATCATATTCATATTCATATTCATATTGAAAATGTAGAGTTAAAAGTAGAAGAAGACGCAAACCCAACCCGTTGAGGAGGAGATCGTCATGAAGAGGCATGCGAGCTTCGAGATGGCGGCGGGAATATAACAAGTCCTTATTTCTGGTGCGCTGCTTGAAAAACAAGGGCAAGATCATGGCGTTGCTGCCTCTACTAGTACTACTCGTCTTATTTACAAACCTAATGGAATGGTAATGCGGAGTGGCGGAGGAGACGGCAGTAAAGGTGAAGCACAGGATGGCCAGAGTCGACTGTACCCAACCCATTATGTCAGGCCGGCCGGAGGAATATTGAGTTTGTACTACTCCTATAAGATATATACATACCACATGTAAATGTAACGTGTGTTGACTTTGTGTATTTAATTTTTCTGTGTGTTTTAACATGCATGGGACGTGTTTTAACATGCATGGGGTTTGCTTTTGCAATAATAGAATTAGGGTAGTATTTATTAAATGTAAATTATTCACCCATTAACATATTAAATCTATCATTATCACATGAACAAAATATCGATAGTCTGGATTATTCTTATCTTATTTTGATTGATTTTGAAGTTTATTTGACTTAATTTCTAGTAATTAAATAGTTTGTTGAGTTCTTAAGTAAAAAAATATTTAAATGGATAAAATGATGAAAAGAAGTGAAAATGGAGTCTGAATTACCAATGTTTAGAAGACTGGGCTGGTCACGTACGAGCAAGTGTTATAGGTGGGGCTATGAATTTACGAGGACTGCACAACACATACGAGACCACAAGCCTAAAGGTACATGCCATGTGGCCATACGAAATTCAATAGAGAGTGAGGCACAGAGTTTCGTGTGGTTGGCTATCCAATCGCGCAATTCATGCTTACATACAAAATTATATTGAGTGAGGCTTTTAGGAGTTGCATGCTAGCGATTAACTATCTGATGTTAGTTCTAGTGTGTGATCCACAATCTAGATACTTTTAAGAGAGATTTTGGATTATAATAGTGTGTAAACCCATAAATAATTTAAAGAAGTGATCATTAACATATGACTGATTGCGGATGTTGTTTTTGAATAAGAGATTAGATAAAAAATGAACATTGTACAGAGGTAAGGTTATGGATGGCCTAAGACAATATATCAAAATGACATTTAATATCTTTCCCATCTACCTTGTGTATATTTAATATCCATCAATTTAAATTAAAAATAATATATACTCCTTTATTCCAAATTTATTACTATTAATCTCTAATTAGACTCAAATTTAATTAAAATAGACACATGTATCAAATTGTCACTTTTATAATAGCTGAAATTCGAAAAAACAATCCTTAGGATTCATACTAGCGCAACACAGCTGGGTGTTCGATTGGCATGGCCAAGTGAATGGATGGATCAACTCTTTATTCTTTCTATTAACTTTGATATTTTTTCCTTTTGTTTTCAATTTTCCTTTTACTTCTTATCAGTGAATTGAAGATGCGTCCTTAGTTTATAAAACGTCTACAATTAAAAGTAGTACCGAATTTACTTGGAAATACTAAAAATCAATAGTTTGTACATTTATAAATTAAATCTACCAGCAAGTGTTCTTGGATAAATTTCATTTGGTTCTTAATGTCTGAAATTTATAATCAGAATACGCACTAGTTATATTTTTTATTCACTAAGTGATTTTTGAACTTTTGGTCCTTTTATTTTCATTTTACATATATGGTTATTTTAAATAAAGGGTGTTCTAACTAACTCTATTGTTAATTCATTTTCAGAAACCCTCAATTGGAAAGACACGACAGGAACAAATAAATGGCAAAGAAGACGTATATATATTGAATTACAATGAGTTGTTTAAGGCAGACCATGTGGGATTTGCACAATGCCAGTTTTTAATTTGCTACAACATTGTACAACCTTGCCTTCTTCTACCTCAATTCCCCATTAAAATAAATAATAAAGCAGTTTAATTTATGGTGTATATTCTATTAGCAAGATAGTTCTGTATTTGCGACTCACAGCTCATTTTTTGGGGGGAGTTAATGGAATTCAGACAAATGTTAGCTCATCTGATGTTGCAGTTTCTTCGAATTCAGTGGCTGCAAGAGCCTTCCGTAGCACCACCAGCTCTTCTCCCGCATCGCATATGTAGGCAGACGCTTGCCTACCAGACAGTGTCGCTCCTTCCATGCTATCAATGTAATCCTGTTAGCCCCAAAATGCCACAATATGAGATCATAACATTTGGAATTGTAGACAAGGCAAGCAACTCAGATCTCGAATTAATAAAGTTCGTCCGAGCTTGTTCATCGAAAGCTTGAGTTCTACACTAGTTAGCTCTTGAGCAACCTCATTTGATGAACTAGCTTGAAAATACCAAATACCAAAAACGAATTGTAAAATCCATCAACACACAACGAAAGAGGCCGACCTGTTTAGTGTAGGAGCCAGCCAGGAAGAAGTTCTTGATTGGCGTCTTCTGGTCAGGTCTGAATGGATCTTTACCGGGGCCTTCTCGATACAAGGACTGTGCAATTTTGACAACGGACGACCAGGTGACCTCCAGACCTTGGGCAGATGGGAACAGGTCCAAAACCTGAGGTCAAGAAGTCAATATCAGCAGGGCCAACATGATAACAAATATAGGTGGTGGCTAACCAAAAAAATAAAATTAAAGCTATTAGAAACAAATGGGATATGCCATAAAGCATAAAAGACATTGTAGGCTAACAAGCCTCTAAGTAGAATCAGGGTTTTCCAGTATACTGCGAATCAACTAGTCAAATATGTGATTTTTTATTTGGAAGTGAAAATCATTACCAGAGGCTAAAATCATTTATAGCTTTTTTCCTCAATAGTCAAAGGTTTCATCCAGTCAACTAGTAGTGTTTCTCAGTTGAGCTGAGCAGTGGAAGTAAGGCCTTACCTGCTTTGATACTCTCTCTATGATTTCCTTGTTCGGTAGTGACATGTAAGGGTCTCCAGGAGTAAGTACACACCTATTAACAGACACAACGTAGTGACCAGGCAGAAACCATAAGAAAAAGATTAACTTGTTTACATTATTCCTGTGCTCAAAGAAGGAAACATAAACAGCATTTTCTTACTGAAGCAATGAGCCTTGGCCCTCAAGGTAATAATCTGCTGGTGAGGACAGTGCAAGGTCAGAAAAACACGAAAAATCTGCATCCGGAGTGTAAAGTAGGTTGTCCAGGCCTGCAGCTTCCCTCAATTGCCTGACCACCTAACCGTTAAATCAAATTGACAGAAAAATAGATGCTCTTTGAAGAAAAGAAACTAAGAATGTTGTAGAAGCAGCTAATGCTCACCTTGAACGTTCCAAGTCCTTTAGCTCCGTGACCCAGCCATTATATCGCAGTTGCACAGTGACAACGGGTACCCCCACAAGTTTATAAATATTGTCAAAGAATTTCGAGTCCCTCCAGCTTTGGGGAAGCAATCTTTTAATTCCGGGGACATCACAAGCTGCAATCACAAAAGTTTTTATGGAATTTATCCCTCAAGATGGAAAAAGAGAAAAGAGAGAGACTGGCAAGTCCATGCCCACTAACCTGCTACATAAGCATCGGCTTTTATGATTTGCTTTTGAGTAGCCTGCGTAATAATATACCAGTTAATTAATCCTCATACTGCAAGTACTAGAAACTTACAATGATATTGCATCACTACGTAAGGACACAACCCTAGGGTCATTAGTGTACAACATTCATGGTGATGCACGGAATGCCTATGCTGTGGTTCTGTATGATTACTAAGGTTTTCATAAAAATACAGTGGATATGAATATGAACATTAATAGCAACACATATGATGGCTTTCCTAATTTCATCTCAAAGGACAACTCAAGAACAGAAAATACACAATCTTAATAATAGCAACTTTTTTCATTTAAATGTATCATGGTGGGCAGAGGGTGCCATGCCATTGCTTGGTAACTGCACCCTTTATGGAGTCAGGAATCACTTAAACAAAAAGTTAGGACAGGTGAAAATAGGTCGTCTGAATATAGATGCATGAACCTTGGAAATGGCAAGCCCCTTTACATATACACTTCCATCAGCAGCTTTATCATAAAGGATTTCTCTGCATCCCCACCTCAAATGAAACCTGGGTAGCATACGGATAAAAGAAGTTAATCGATAAACCAACCCAAGAACACTGGGTACATATAACTACCAGCATATATTTGTGGTCACCTGCCACCCTTTTCCAGGATATAGTTTTTTATTGGACCACTCAAATAAACATCTGGAGAACCTTTAAGCATGCGAAGAAGGGAGGCCTCGGTTTTAGTAGCAAAAAGTGAAAATATAGTGAGCATACAGCGTGCGCTAATATTATCACAGTCGATGAATCCCAGGGCATAAGCCACAGGATCCCACATCCTCTGGATGCTCTTGCGGGTCCCTCCTTTAGAAATGAACCAGTCCGAGAAGCTTATCTGTTGTATTACATAGCAAAGCAATTACTAGAAGCCAATATATGAAAGAAAGGATAAACTTAATCTAGCAACTTAAAATTTAAAACTAAAGGATAAATAACCCTTTCAAATTCTGCTTCACTGAATCCAGAATGAGATAGGCTTATATTACCAAACAAATTATGTATTCAACTTAATCCCTCTGTTGTTCGTTTTTCAATCTCCCCAAAAAAAATTATCACTCCTGTGCTCCTACTTCTACTCTTGATATGCAACTTCCTCACACACTCCACCAAGAAAATAGGAGCCAGAGTAAGGGAGAGAACACAAACATTGTCTAGATCACGTATGTTTCGCATAGCTCCATCTGGATCAACAAGAGCCCTTACAACTGGACTAAGGGCGAGAGCCACTGCATTTCTTGCTTTATCATAAGGCTGCACATAAGAGGGGAAACACATTTCAGAGGTTTCTTCAACTTCTAAGAAAGCAAAATACAGAAACAACAGTCTTCTTTCTTATTCTACCTACTGTTTTCATGCTAGTTTCATGATGGAAATCTAGCTAAAATCTGAAAGTTCTTTTCACCAGGACAAGTGGGCAATGTGCAATGATCAAGGTAAAAAGAACCCAGATGAGATACCGGTACCACTATGCCACACAATCCTACACCATAATACTGTTCCTTCAGTGAAACAGATAGACATGTATTCAGCAAGCACTGGGTACCTCAAGCTGATTTGTTGTCAGGAATGCATTAATTCCATGAAGTGGTGCTCCAACTGGGAAGCGAAAATCCAGTTCTGCAATTTGAGATGAAACAAAACATGCAAAGTTTTATACAGTTACATGATCCTCCGATTGCAAGCCTGTTTAAGCCCAAAATATGAACTGTCTAATTGATTTTTAAGCATATTGATCATACCGCCAATTTCACCGCCTTTGTTGACAAAAGTGTGAGTATGATCCTTCACAAGCAAATTTTTCTCAGCTCCAACCTGTGAAAAATTGGTAACAAATAAGTAGATCATCACGTAGAAACATGATTATATGTAATTTCAGGAAGACTCACTTCACATATATTTAAACAGACTATGTCTAATTTAGCTCGTTACACGAGCAAATCAACACCTATGTTTTTCCAACAAGGAGGAGCAAGTTGAGTTTACCTTTTTCAATAAACGAAACAGATTATTGTAGCATCCGAAGAAAACATGCAGTCCCATTTCAATGTGATTCCCCTTCTTGTCTACAAAAGAACCAACTTTTCCACCAATGAAAGACCTCGAATCATATATATCCACCTGCATTTGTATCCATGCTCATCAAACAACACATAAAACTATATTCCCTAAAACAAAAGTATGCATACTAACAAAGTGAAGAGCATATCGGTTATCAAAGCAGCAATTTACCTCATGGCCTTGGTCCAAAAGCTCCACTGCAGTCGACATGCCAGCAAGCCCCGCACCAATAATCGCCACTTTTAGCTTAGGGCCGCGGTAATGCTCAGGTTCCGGTGGAAACAAACCTTTTGGAGCTGCAAGGCAAAGAATCCACGTTTATTTCTAAAAGGACAACTCTCCCCAAACTCCCCCAAAATTAGACAGTATGACAAGAACAAAAATAACAAAATAAATAAATACAGATAGGAAGAGAGAGGGGGGGTGGAGATTAGTTGCTTTTCAATTTAGAAATGAAAAATCCAATGGACTTAATCGAAAATGAATGACAAAAACTAGAATCAAGCAATTCCCATTGAAACCAATTGGCAAGAAGCAAAGCGATCGGGATGAGCAGCTGGATTTCACCTACCATTAGTCCTCATGTCGGAGACATTGGAGTCCAAATCAGAGCGGATTGTGAGCCTACGAAATCTGTTGAGCTGTTTGGAGGATGAGGCAATACGGAAATCGGGGCGGCTCCCATTTGCCGGAAGGCAAATAGAAGCGGAAGCAGCAGCCATGCAGCAACTGTTGTTTGAAGTTGAATTGAGTTGAGAAGAGATTAAGAAAAGGAAGAGGGGTGAAGGGATTAGGCAGTGGGTTATTTATTGGGGGTATCTGAGAGAAGTAGATGCTGACGATGATGAAATTTGTCTTGATTCCAAACCCTTCCGCATTTTTGAGCTCTGCTAATTTTCTTCTTGGAATTAAACCAAATCGCCGTTTATTTATTTCGATGGCTGAATTAGTTGCACGTCGTTTCCACTTTCCATTGCCAAAATACACAGTGCGCCCAATAGCGATGAACACATAATAAAGTATTTTATTTTATTGTGATGACCTTTTATTTCACAGCATTTGCGCATCATAAATTTGCCGCAAATATTTAAGATCCTACTAGTACTTACTACCTCCATATAAAAAAAATACTCCTACCCATACAGAAATAGTATTTGCTAATACATAAACACTAATTTTGATAGATAATCTAAAATAGAAAAATATACTTTTTCCATCCGTCCTTAAATAAGAGTCACGTTTCTTTCCGCTATGGATTTTAAGAAATGTTAAAAAATATAGATTGAAGAAAGTTAGTAGAATATGAGTGTCCCTTATATATATTAGTAGTTAAATAATATGTGAGTGGATTGAGTTAAACCTCTTTGCCTTTTATTATAATTATGAACCGGGATTCCTATTATGGACAGACCAAAATAGGAAACGAGACTCGTATTCGCGAACATAGGGAGTAACTTGCATCGTCTATCTTAATCTTGAGACAATAGAAAAGACGAGTGAGACCATTGAATTGCATGTTAGAATATATGTTAGTGGAAAGAATGCTATATACATATGTATTGTACTATTTGCATGTATAGGTGACTTGGGGGAATTTATGTAGTTATAAATCTTCTCAAGACCAAGTCCTGAATTAAGATTATTAATTTCCACAGTATTTTTAGGCCCTACACTCTCTCCTTCATTTCCCACCAAAAATAAGTAAAATGCCTATTGATAGCGCATATATATCCATAGTGGCAGTTTCCCCACCTCAAATAAACATCCTATATAACCAACTTGAACAAGCTTAGTACATATATATCTCTTGAAATTGTAAATATAAAAAATTAAATTTGAAAAAATGGACCAAGAACAACCAATGAAGCATGTTCACGACACAGTTAGGGAATTAAATGCGCAAGAAGCGGCCAGCCATGACCAATCCACCACCCCTAATGCTCATACCAATGCGGTCGCTCACCAGAAAGATGCTGTCGGCGTTCAGGTACAAATTCAATCAATAAATGCAATATATTACTAGTATAACAAATTTGAATTGTTGATTAAACAATTTATTGATGAATTAGGGGATCCAATCAAGCCCACTAGTGTCACGGACGGATCAGCGAGGGGAAATCACCATCGGAGAAGCACTCGAAGCTACGGCTCTCACGGCGGGCCACCGCCCCGTCGACTACAGCGATGCCGCTGCCATACAGGCCGCGGAGGTCAGGGCAACCGGCCGTACCAACATCGTGCCAGGTGGCGTCGCTGCAGCGGCTCAATCCGCTGCCACTCGCAACGCTAGATTGCCTAATGATGAGGAGAAGACCAAACTCGGAGAAATTCTTTCGGTCTGTCCTCATCTCGTGTTTCACTATCATCAAATTAAATCAAATCAAATCAAATCGTGTCCATTGCATGGGTCCAAATTAATCAAATAAACACAATATCATGTTTAAATAAAACTATTACAACATTTATTATGAAAGTGCATAATTTTACAGGATGCAAGTTCAAAGCTACCTTCGGACAAGCCGGTGACGCGTAGAGATGCGGAGGGAGTGATCGGCGCTGAGCTGAGGAACGATCCAAACCTGTGCACCCGGCCGGGCGGTGTAGCGGCCTCCGTTGCAGCCGCGGCGAGGCTTAACCAGACAAATGCTTCTAATAATAATCAAAACAAAACCAACTAAACAAAACTTCTATTCTTTAGCCTTTTTTGCATTATTTTTGGTTATATATACTAACTCATTGTGTTGTCATTTGTTCAACTTAGAAATAAACTTATAAGTTTTCCAGGTCATCATTTACAAAGATCTTGTTTTCATTTAAGGGATTGTATATGTACATACACGTTATATTTGGAATTTGGCTTATTTTAATATAGTAGTACTCCATATATACACACCATCCTTGGCTTGTTCTTCCTCCTTTGTTCATCACTGTTTTGTAAGTTTTCTAATCGAACATCTTTTCTACGTATTGGCTAAGTGATTGTATTTATTAGTTAAATAAGATAAGAATTGTTTCTCTTCTACTTTGTATTGAGTGTTAACACAGACACAGAGTCAATTTGTCTTTTGCACTGCTTTTACCGATTGACAAAACCAGAATGTTGCATTTAGTTGATCTTTTAAAATCGGTGACTAATAAGATGCTACATATTTTGAAAGAAAATGAGAATTTCTTGAGAAATTATATTACTACTAGTTGGTATATAGTGTACATCTCATTATAATCGACATCAGTGATCTAGACATAAAAGCTAGTACTAGTATTTGATACATGTTCTTAAGTTCAAAACATGTTCCAGAAAAGAGGTTATGGAGTGGTTTATTTTCAATTCAAACGCTCAAAATATGTGTTTGTTTTCTTCATTTTCAAATGCTTCATCATTTCATAGAAAACCGACATGCAACCATTCATCTCTTGATAAATAAATCTCTATAAATACAAAAATATAACTCCATTCATGCAAACACAGAATATTTATTGCATGGCCATATTTACTAACCTAAATCTGGAATTAACAGAGTGCAAAGGCGGGTCAGTTAAGCAATATACCAACAATGCATATTATTACTATATCATTGCTAAACCAACCTACTATATTCACATTGACCAAAAATTAGAGTATATATTATGTTATTTAGTCTCTTGACATGTTCTAAAAGCACTGGAGCCTTGATCAGAAACCTCGTGTGGAAATATATATACTAGCAATATGCATAGGGTAGGGTCCTAACACTAGTTGAAGAGTTGACGGGAGAAGAGGAGACAATGCGATTATCGAAGCAGGGCGGTGACTAAGGTGGTGACGGCTGTTGACGGGTCTCGTTGGACTTCAACGAACGATTAGGGTGGTGATGAAGCTTCTTGGACATGTGTTGAGCAGCTCAACAGGAATGAGATAAATTAAAAAGATGTATACTATTCATATACATGATGAAAATGTAAATAAGAGAAGTTAAATGGGGATTATATGAATAATGAGTTGACGATGAATTCATTTTCTTGTCAAATAGGAGTATTTTCTTTTTCAGATATTTTATATTATGTTAATAATGAATTTGATGTGATAATAGTAGCAGCACAAGAGGAAGAGATGAGTAATCGGCACAGTAGGGGTTATCATTGTTCCGTTCGGGACATCGAATCGAGTGATTACTTTTGGTAGCTAGACAAGGTCATGAAAGACTCTATCGTGACTATTTTAATGAAATCATGTGTATCATGCAAATTTATTTGGTATAGATTTCCGAATATTCTATGAGATAGATCACAATACTAATTAGCTTCTTCAAAGATATACTCCTACTAGTCTACTACAACAATTATAGTACTAGAAGATGTAGGCTTCACAAAGATGTATATTGCCCTTTAGTTAAGTCTTTTGATTTGAATGTAAACTTCCAAACAATTTAGTATTCCTCCGTTCTACGCTTAATAAAGGCGTTTCATTTTCTACACTCGTTTTAATATTATTATTTTAAAACAAGTATAAAAAAATGAAATACCTCTATTAAGGTTGAACGGAGGGAGTATGTTGAAACTTGAATCAGAATTTTATATATTTTAATATTTTTTTCTTAATTATTAATGGAATTCATATAAACGCTTAAATGTGTCGGAGGTTGTTGAATGTGATTTCTGATTTTAACGGTTTGAAATAAGAAATTACTCCCTCCGTTCTTCTGTAGTAGAGACATTTTTTTTTCGCACATGATTTAATAAAAATTATTTTAAATGAGTTAAGTAAAAGAAGAATAAAGTAGAAATAAAAAGTAAAATAAAAAAAATAAAATAAGTACTAATTTTTTTCTAAAAAAGAAAGAAATCAGTCGGCCAGAATCACCTAAAAAGAGAAATGAATCAGGTAAATAATCAATTAATTGTGTTGATAAAGATTTGAGCAAGGAGGGTCCCAATTTCCCAATTAAGAATTTCCCACCATAATCAGTTTTCTGGTTACAATTGCACCCCTTGGCTTTCTGTATCTCAATCAATTATCATCGTAATCACATTCCCTCTCTATCTCTACCAATTACTGTTTCATTCATTCCCATGGCCTCTGCCCCAACCATTTTCCTGCAAGAACCCAGCTTTAAATGGAAACTCTCTCCTCAACTGCCCACCCTAAATCCATTCGCCCAAAATCACATCAAAATCCGCAAAAATTTGAAAAAACTCAGCATCAATTGCTTGTTCACCGGCGATTATTCTTCCACCGACCGACGCGTTAGCAGGAATGGATTCGCGGAGTTGGAAATCAAGCAAAACCCAGCTGAATTCGTGGCCGAAGCAATCAAGAGCATGCTCAAGGCGCTGCGGAAACCGGCGGCGGCTGCCGTGCTGGTGGGGCTGCTGCTGATGTACGATCCCAATTCGGCGCTGGCGGCCTCCGGTGGGCGGATGGGCGGGAGGTCGTTCTCCTCGTCGGCGCCGTCGCAGAGCTACAGCACGCCGCGGATGGGGGCGGGCTCGGGTTTCTCGTTTTCGGCGCCGTATTATGCGCCGTCGCCGTTTGGTGGGGTTTATGTGGGCCCCGCGGTTGGTGTTGGCTCCAGCTTTTCCCTTATTATGATCGCATTTGTTGCATTTGTGTTGGTGTCCGGTTTCTTGTCCGATGGCTCTCAGGGAAGTGTGCTCACAGCTACTGACAAAACTACTGTGCTCAAGCTGCAGGTATATATATGTATATACATAGGCTTGTATCACTTGATTTTACTGAGTTTTTATGGTATTTGTTGAGTTATTACTAGGTTTGTGGTGTCTAGAGTTCTTTCTTCTGGTTGTAGCTCCAAATTAGATATGTGATTTGGGTTTTGTGGAATGATTAAGGGTGAGTGGATCATGAGATGGTGTGTGAGGTTATGTTAATTGTGGTTGAAGTGTCTGTTGACCGCAATTCTCTGGATAAAATGAAATCCATTAAAAATAGTGTCTGGAAGTGGAATGTTCTGTGGACTGTGAATCACATATGGCGATGGGGTTTCATGTTTTTAGGTAACTGAGTGGTTGTATTATTGTTCGCTACTGCTGAGCTAGTTTACCATGTATATTTGGCTGCCTTTTCTGGAAAAGAAGCAGAAGATTGATTGTTCGCAGCCCATTAATGCGTAGAAAATTAGCAGAACATCCGCTAGTCTTTGATTTCGGTATAAATAGTTTCAGAAAATGAACCATAACATAATTTTCACCTTAGAGGAGTAACAGATTGAGTTTGAATCATCTGAGCCTATGATTTGTGTAATGACTTGGGTTTTAAGTGATTGTGATTGCTTTCTGAATTATGCTTTTGGCTCCCAATTTATATCCTGAACACTTAGATGAGTAATAGTCTTCATCAGGATTACTTTATACTAGTATATTAGTTTGTGCTTGTTTATAAGGTTCGATATTACCTTTTCCTGCCACAAAACAATTTAAAAGAAACACACTGTTGATAAAAACCTTTTTCTGAACAAGAATAACTGTTATCCTGTCTTGTATTTCCTCTATTCTTTGAGTTTCATTACAAGTTTACATGCCTTTGTGAATATTCAAGGTCGGACTGTTGGGCTTAGGAAGGTCACTCCAAAAGGATCTGAACCGGATTGCTGAAATTGCAGATACATCCACCTCTGAAGGTCTACACTATGTGTTGACAGGTAAGATGCCCCATCAGATTGTAGTTGAGTTTAATATGAAGAGTACTCCCGTGATCACTGACTGAAACTAAATTGAATATGATAATAATCCCTCTCTACATTGCATTTCTCTTGCCTAGCCTGTAGTTATCAAAGAGTGAAAAAAATGAAGGTACCAACTATTTTAGACCTCCACTAAGATTGTAATAGGTGGTAATACTCTTAATTCAACCAACCCGGTGAACATCGTAGGCCTCCCACTAAGATTTCTACCTAGTTTTTTCTTCATTCTTTCTTTCTTTTCTTTTTTATTTTTTTTGTGGGTGGTGAATGACCTCTGTTGCTTATGATCTATTTTTTGTTGCAGAGACAGTACTAGCTTTGCTTCGGCATCCTGATTATTGCATTTCTGGCTATTCATCTGTAAGTCGCACAATCCCCTGTTCTGTTAATCAATTGCATATTCTTTTTTGAACAATGGATCTTCGACATTACATGGTAACAATATTTGATTCATCTCTAAGCCGTTTTGACATTTTGTGATTCATCTACCAACAGTGTAGCCATATCTGATCCTATCCAAACATAAGTTTTCTTAAGTTAATCAGATAATCATAATATTTACATGTGGGTCCACAGCCTTGATGCTCGTAGACAGCTACACCTCAGTTACAGCTTTGTATTACTATGTGTATTCTCTATATCCATATCAAATCCACTGCTATTACATGTGGATGGAGGACAAGTTCTTCTGTTTTATGCATTGGACTATAATTATAGGACTCTTTTAAGTCGGCCTCCTAAAATGCAGGTTGATGTAAAGAGAAGCATGGAAGAAGGGGAAAAGAAATTCAACCAATTATCTATTGAGGAACGCGGCAAGTTTGACGAGGAGACACTTGTCAATGTCAACAACATTAAAAAGAAAAGCTCGACTGTCCTGCGAGCAGGTGGATTTAGCAATGAGTACATAGTTGTAAGGACTCCAAATCTCTGACTCGATACCATTACTCGCTAACTGGGTGGGTTTAGCTGATATATTATCAGCTTAATGTGTGAAGTTACATGCACACTTCAGTACATGGTTTTCTAAAGAACCTACTATTTTTTACTGTTCAATGGGGGTGTTATGCTAGAGAGTAAAGACTGTTTTTGACATCAATATATGCACTTCCTAGTGAAATACTTGCCTATATATCTCCACTAGTTTCCACAATGAAAACTGATCTTCGTGTGGCACTTAAATGTAAGGTCTGTCTGCTTGCCCAAGTAGGTACACCTTTTATGTATTTCCCAGTGAAAAATATTGTAGCGAGACTCAAGGTGGCCTGTGTCAAACCTTTTCCTGTTTCATGGCACATTTCGTCGTAACTAATTATGCATAACATTGGAAACATTTCAGATCACAATCTTGGTGGCTGCTGAAGGAGATCACAAGTTGCCGTCCATTAACAATAGCAAAGACTTGAAAGAAGCTCTGCAAAAGCTGGCATCTATTCCATCAAGTAGAACAATGGTATGTCACTCATTGCCTTGTTCTAAACTGCAACTTGTGCTTACTTTCCTTTGCCTAACTTGTATTCTGTTTTGACCAGGCTGTCGAGGTCCTCTGGACCCCCCAAAATGAAGACGACACTCTATCAGAACGAGAGCTGCTGGAAGACTACCCCTTGTTGCGGCCTCTTTAAGAGATGGAAACTATCCTGCATCTTCTTCCTTGTTACAAAGAGTCTAGTATCGAACTGCCTTAAATAAATGCTGCGCCTTTCGATCCAGAACAGGAGAGAGCTCGAGCAAGATGAAAAAGTTCAAACATGTATATATATGCTTGAAGCGAGCTTCTTGTGCAGCATTTTGGCCTCGAATGTTTTCCTTTAGTTCTTATAATTCTAATACAAATTCAGAAGCTTGTTGCCTGTAGTCCGGTATATCTTCTTGCACGGGCTCAAATCGGTTAAGTAGCTTCTTGTGTAGCATTTAGGCCTCGAATGTTTTCCTTTAGTTATTATAATTCTAATACAAATTCATAAGCTTGTTGCCTGTAGTTCAGTGTATCTTCTTGCACGGGCTCAAATCGGTTAAGTTAATTGAAGTATGAGAGAACTTCCACACGAGGATATGATCAATGCGCACGAATTAATGCTGATAACTTGGTTTTTTTTAAGGAAATCTTACAATGTTGATAACTTGGTGACAAATCTTACAAGTTGATAAAAGCCTACAGACTTTATCGTAATTATTATTATTGTTCTGAAAACACAACGGAAATGCGAAAATTAAGAAAATAAAGACTGAATTCTTCCTTATTAGTTTGTGGAAATAATTTTCTAATATAGATTTAAATATTAACAACATGAGTATAAGAACGGAAAAGTGCAAGATTAAACAAAACAGATGAGTTCTATTAAAATGCAACTAGATAAATTCCATATGTCAAAATTTCAAAAATCCAACAGGTGAAAGCAAATAAAGTAGAGTTCAATAAGGGGGTCCTTGACAAGAATGTTGAATCAAGCCTTGAGCTTGCCAAAGAGCTTGGCTTTCTCCTCTGTTGTCTGGAAGCGGCCATGACCGAATTTGGAGGACGTATCAATGAACTTGAGCTTAATCTCCTCCAAAGCAACCCTAGAAGTTTGTTTCAACAGTGACTGCCTCAAAGTGACAACACGCTTCTTTGGCCCAACACAGCCGCCTTTAATCAGGAGATAATCATCCTTCACCACACCATAGTGCGGAAACCCACCCATCGGTGTAATGTCCTTTTCAGTCCTACATTATCCACAACACATTACAATAAAATGAGAATTTGTTCATTCTGAATACATAAAACCAAGACCATGGAGGAGTAAATGCTGACCTGTCAAACTCAGTCATGGCAGAATGAGACTCTTGACCAGCCTTTCCCAATTTGTAGATCTTCTTGTTCAGTTCTGTCCTGTGATGGTATCCATTTTGCCCAGCTCGAGCAACAGTAAACGATACCCTTGCAGGATGCCAAGCACCAATGCAAGCTACCTTACGAAGCCCACGGTGTGTCTTACGAGGAAGGCGGGTAACACCCCATCGGGTGACTACACCCTCATATCCTTTACCCTTCGTCACTCCAATGATGTCAATCATCTCATCTTTCTGGAAAACAGCATCAACAGGAACTTGCTTCTCAAAAAAGCTATATGCATAATCAACCTTTTTTGCAATATCACCGCCATTGACTTGAATCTCCATCACATGAGCTTTCTTCTGCTTAAGTCCTTTCATCTTTCGTATCTGGAATGCATCAAACACAGCAATTATAGACAGTGTAATCAAAGCTGGCAGTACAAAACCAACATAGAAGGTTGCATATGATCAGTTTTACATAAACTAAACAATGGCCAGGGAAAAACCTGTGTATGAACCAAAACCCGAATGACAGTGCAGTATTTCTTCATTTTATCCAATTGTGCCTGGATGTCCTTCTTGCCCTCTTCACTATCAAACTTCTTTGAATACTTTGTGAAAGCCTTCTTTTTCGAGTTGCACCAATTTTTATAAAACCTCCTCTTAACCTCCTCACTGAGATGTTGTGCCCACACAGTATTCAAGCAGCGGAGACCTCTTGGAGTTTTGACATATCCAACAACACCAACAACCACAATTGGTGGAGTTTCTATTATAGTAACAGCTTCACAAGTCTCTTTCTTGTGTAGTTCTGGTCCAGACAAAGAAATTGAAAATAAATTTTCATCACAAACAGAACCAACAAAAAAATAGAAATAATATATAAAAATAAAAGAATAAAATTCTGAACATAAAAGAATTAGTAATATGAAAAAGAAATTAAGAAGCTACAATTATTACTCAGCTATACAAGATAATTGCAAACTATATAAGCCAGAAGCTACCTAATAACTTCTAATGTAAATGACACAGCTATACAATGCATTATCAGCAATAAAAACAAGAAGAGCATAAATATTACTCACTTGATCCGGGCTTTTCAACTTCACGAACAATGTGTGTCATACCAGATTTGTATCCAAGGAAAGCAGTCAACCTGCATTCTTGTTTTGGATTGTCCTTAGGAAAGGCCTTCACTGTAGAAAGACATTTGAGAAAAGGGTATTAGAAAACTAGAAAAATATATTAAAAATGAAAGATATTGGAGTTAGAAAGAGATGATAAAAATTATTCAACTTAGAATTAATTTAAAAGAATGAATCATATGCCATGTTATAATTACATGTATAAATCACAACTTCAATCATAGATTCACAAGAGAGGATCAATTGTAGAAAGAAATTCCTTACAACCCAAAGTAAATGATAAACCATTGTCATCACAATATAACCATCTGAGAAGAAAGTGTGAAATTGTTTTTTAGCAAGAACAATGTGATACGCATGAGGTTTTTTGCGGCACTAATTATCCGTTACTAACCAAAGTATAGGCAACTAAGTTAGTGAGTTAACAATTAACAATTGCAGACCTTTTCCTCTGTGACGAGAGGCCCTTTTCCTTGGTAGAAACCCCAATGATCCATGTCTTGGATGCTCAAACTTTCTATGAGACATTGTTCCTTGAAATCAGTTAAAATCTGCAAAACTCATGCAACTTTAGCTCAGTCACAACAAACTATCATAACATAGACCAACACAACATCACTGCCACCAAGAACAAAATCAATCACCGAAAAGATTGTATACTTAATAAGAGAATTAACAATAAACCTGAGACAGCTTATTGTACTCTTGTATCCATGCAAAACGTACACACCGAAAATATCAGAATATCTACAAAGGAAAATGAACACAACACATAAAACAGAGAGTAGTTCTCTTTCACATAAGAAGGATAGAAACAGAGAACATTTATATTACACACCATGACTAAAGAACACTGGAGCGCTAAAGTTCCATGTGAATGACAAGAAATATTCCCAAACCAAAGGCCTATGGCAGTGATTAACCATGCCAAATCTCTTGCTCATGTGTATTTCTTCCCAAATATCCCAAAGTGAGGATATTGGCGAAACAGAGCTATTTTGAGACTCCAGCCTTGATTATACGATTAAGATTGGGAGTGCTATTCAGTCATCACATCAGAATTTAGCAACCACAGAACGTCCATCAGGATCATGATATATAAAATATTCAATCACTTTACAAACACTGTCAGGTAAGGGTAGATCTCAACAGAACAATTTGAGCAATCTACCATATCATATCGACACTTAACGAATTTCAACATACATCTATTCAACAGAAAACACTCAGACTAGCTGGGAACTGAAATCGCATCCAAAACATGTTTGACGTGGAATAAACGTAACAAATCTGCGGCGTAAATCAATGAAATAAAAGTGACCAGCACATGATTCAGTAGTAATCACGCAATTCATCCACATAAAAACATCGAAAATGGAAACTGATACAGAAATGTCAGCAGCATATAAAGCTATGGTAAAGAGAATTTAAATCACGCAATTCCTCCACATAAAAACATCGGAAATGAAAAGTGATAGAGAAATGCTAGCAATATGCACAGCTATGGCAAGGAGAATTTAGGGTGTATCCGAATGAAACCTTAGCGCCGCAGCTATAGTTTGTATTCTGTATACCGAAGCTGTATATTCGAGTTTCTTTTATAAAACTGTTGAGGTAAACGAACGGCGGAGATTCGCAGACACTATTCTGCTAGCCGTCTGATCAGATCTCGTTATGCCTAGGGTTTCTCGCGGACATTCGAGCCATAGGCCCATTTTATCTCCTCATTGGACATATATGGGCTTTTGAACAAGCTTGTCCTACTTATTCTCAATTCGGATCCTGTATTACATATAGCATTAGGATATCTATTTATATCTATCTATATCTATGCTAATATAAAATGCGACTTTTGGGCCATTTTGAATAGTCATTTTATACCCGGGATGTAAATGCAATTTAAAATATTATATCTTCCACTTTGGAAACTCATTAAATTTCGAAAGACAATTTGAAATTCACCCGACCGTTTCTATCTTCAAATATAAAAATTGATTATGAATTAATTGTCAAAATTATCCACTCTCTACAGTTGTAATGATCATTCATCTCAGGATCCAAAGCCTCTATTATAAGCATTTTTTGAAACTGTTATTGCATTTATAATTCAGCCATGCATATTTGTAACGGCCACTTATTAAGAATTTGTAATCATCCACAATTGTATATGGGCAACTATTTTTCTGACTTTAGTTTGAAATAATAAAGTTAAAACATATTTTATCCTATTCAAATGAAAAATATGAATACCAGTTATAAAATATAGCATTTTTATCCTATTATATGGTTGATGAAAATTGCATTTAGCGTGAATAAAATTGTACTAATTTTTGTAGCACTTGCATTTCATAGATGTAGTCAACGATAGTTCAATATAAATTTATTGCTACTAATCTTGCTACAATTCCATACATTTATGATAATTTGCGTTTCATAGATGTAGTCATTGATAATTCAATATAAATTTATTGCTACTAATCATGCTACAATTCCATACATTTATGATAATATTTCTTTTATTTTTTTGTCTATAAATATTTATCACTTGTTATCTTATACCTCACTTTCTCATTGCCTTTTCTATTGCATATTTTCAAAATGGTTCTATACCAAATTTGCATGCAAAAGAACAATTGATCATTTTTGTTCTAAGTAAGGTCACTAATGAATTTGCTTATTTAAAGGGGAAATCTATTGAGGATGTTCAGTAGCTTGAGGTAATTTTTACGTTTTTATTTGTTGATTTATTCTGCGATGATTTCTTTTGGAATATATTTTGTTCTATCTAAATATATCCATTTCTCTTTGAATAAAAATTGTTGGTTTTGAATAAAAATTGTTGGATATTTGTTCCAGGAAGGGTTGTATTGGATTTTTGGGAAGATTGAAACTGTAGAATGCCATTACAGAATGTGGTTCTATATGGTATGCAAAAGATCCGTTAAAAGGACGATGGAGGTTGAGAATATGTTGATTGATCGAATTTCCTTGCCAGGGTATGATATTTCTGACGGTATAATATCGTTTTATATGTTTCAATGTTTTGTAATTGTGAGTTATTTGTGTTCGTGTATTTTAATTGACGAAGCTTGGAGACAAACCAAATGTTGTCGGCTTAGAATGTGTTTGCCATGATTTAATATATGTGTTTTGCCGTTCCTTATCTTATTAGGATTTTTTGGTTATTTATATGAATCCAGTTAATACATTTGTATGCATATATAAAATGTGAATTATTTACTAGTTAGGAGAAATATAATATTATTAAATTGTGAAATTGGTGCATTACTTATTCATTAGATAGAAATGGTTGCTCATTCTATTTTCTAAAAGTTATTATACAGTATAATAGTTTATATAATTGAATTCTTAACTTTATTAAACATGTAACACCTAATACTCCTAATTTTATTTCCATTTTGGACTACCAAAATTGTTGTTTCAAAATTTATTTTGACTAATTTGTAGGGTAATATTATGAAAGTTGAAAAGTTTTAAAATTTCATATCATAAATGGAGGAAATTGAAAGATTTTAGAATAGCCCCCAATTCATTGTTTAGACTATAAATATGTGATAGTTGATAGTTTATAATTCACTCAATGTTTTATTTTTTGCAAAAAATATGCTTGATTTTAGGTATTCTTCTTAATTCTCAACCATATTATTTTTGCTTTTAGAATATATTTATACATTATTATTGTTATTATGACATAAGTCCATGTTCCCATCAAACAATTTTGTAAATTAGAATCAAATTTAAATATATGTGTTTATAACATGTACATTGTTAATATGTGTTTACTGTTGTTATATTTTGTTTAAAGTTTTTATATCGATGGAGGCAATCTGACATGATGGAGAAGCTGACACTGACACGAGACGATGAATGAAAGTGCTGGAGATTATGACTGAAAAAGGTGGGGCTATTGGAAGAGTACTTGGAATAGAAGAGAGGAGATGATAAGGCTAATTTCATGCATCGGTAATGTGCGAAAAATGTTATAATTTGCTGGGTCTAACACGTTTCCTAAGCCAGATGTGTGAAGAAAATCGCTAGATCAAGGAAGTACTGAAGGAGATGGTCTAGCGAAGGAAAGGAACGAAGTGAGCAGGATTTACAAGGAAAATTGGCGTGACAGAGGAGTCTACAGCTGAGGGCAACAAAGTCTTATCTATACCTCGCCGGGCCCACTCAAACGCCTATATATATAGAAGAGCATGCAACGCAAAAGGGAGATAGTTTTTTTTTACTCTTCTTAGCTCACACACTTTACACACACTTGGGAATGGATCTGGGGTGGTCGTGATCGGAAGGGTACTTTCTAGAAAATCGCGTGTTTGGCAACACCGTCCGAGTGAGGGCGAAGATACAATTACCTTTAATTTCAGTTGTTTTTGCTTGTTTCACCGTCGAACTTCACTTTTGGGAGCCGACCTTGATGTTGATGATGCTTAATTGTTTTACCGTTCGTGGATCTGCGTTTAGCGGTTAAATTTCAAGTCATTTTGCATAGATCTCTCTGCTGTTAGCTTATTTCTTCAATTGTTATGTCGATCTCTGTTTATTTTGATGTTGAGGTGTTTGATGTGGAATTTGGTGACAGATCTGTGGTTGTTTGAGTATTCGGAGTTCTTTTTTTTAAAAATCTGACGTGATGGAGAGTTTCTGCTGTTTGGAGTTCATGTCGGACGCTTGGATCCGGAGTGGATTTAGCGTCTGAGGTTGGATTTGACGTGTGGAAAGATAGTAGTTCGATAGATCTTGTTTTTTTTCTTCTTGGTTTCTATTTTACTTCGTCTAGGGTATGCAGATCTGTTAAGTTCTTCGTTTATTATGCATAAATTTGATTTCAAGTCAGTAGCTCTGTTTTTATTTTGCTCATGCTGCTTTTCTTAAGAAGTTTTACACAATTTTGGTTGTAGAAGACGATGTCACTGTCAGTCGGTATGAGAGTTAGTTATTCTGCCAACTTTTCAGTCGTATCTTGCTTTTTCAGACATGGTCCCCACAGTAGGTTTATTTCCTAGGTCTAGCTGTTAGTTTAAGAATTTTTAAAAGTTTCCAAGTCAAGTTAATTTTGATTTTCCTCAACCCAAGAAAATGCGTGGCAGCAGCCAACACCAAAAGCACTCCCAAATCCTTGAACATGAGTATTACGCATCCTTCTCTGTGGGATCGATCCCTACTTCCTATACTAGGTTTATTAAAGTGGTTGAGGGTTTTTTTGAAAGAAAAAGTGCTCTGTGTGTCCGACGACCGGGATTCCTCGCGACCCACGAGTTCCTAGACCGAGTGATCTAGTGGACTTGCTGGATCTAGGGAACCTGCTATTTCCTATTTGAACACGCGTAGACCAGAGAACCTTTCAAGTGGCGCCGTTGCCGGGGATGGATGGCGTTTGTTGTTATTTCATTTAAGGATTTGGTGTAAATATTTTAATTTCTGTTATTTCCTTTTCCCTTGACAGTTTATGAGAGCAGGCTTCCAATCTGGAAGTTGGGCAAGCTCATTTGGATCAGGGAGTGGCCAGTACGAGTGGCGAGTCAAGGAATCTACATCTACCATCACCACTAGATCAGGATTGAGAACGGAGGATCCATTCCCGTTCGAGTCAGAGAGTGAAAAGGAGTGGAATTCGTCGACCGAGGAGAACCCAGGATCGTCAACAGAACCAGAGCATTCCGAGACCGAGGAGGAGGAAGACCCGAATATGGCCCATCTAGTAGATCCCGATCCGGAGATAGGGTCGCTCACCGCTCATCTTGACGGTGAACCCGCTCACGCTATAGTCTCGAACCCACGCCGGAGGTCAATCGACATCAAAACAAATGTGCTCGGAGTTCTGCCCACGTTCTCTGGACGAAGGAACGAATGCCCTTATGAGTTTTTAAATGAATTCAACAAATTGTGTAGCATTCAAAAGCGACCTAATGAGGCGACGGAGGAGGACTACCGTCTGCGTGCAATACCGTTTGCCCTCAAAGGGGAGGCGAACACTTGGCTACTAAGGCTTCCGCCGGACTCGATCAATACGTGGAAGGATTTCAAACTAGAATTTCTGGACTATTTTTTCCCATCCAACAAGATGAACGCTCTGAAAAAAGAGATCCAGGAGTGCAAGCAGGAGTATGATGAGTCCCTTAGTTCTTACTGGTCTCAGTTCAAGGGATTGCTGGATGCTTGTCCTAATCATCGGATGATCGAGGCGGAAACTTATTATCTGTTTTATGAAGGTGCAAACCCCGAATCAAAGGACCTGATGAATTCTTCGAGCGGGGGGAATTTTACTAAGAACAAAGCAAGTGAAGCCAGGGAAACGCTGGGGAGATTAATTGAGGCAAAGAAGGCTTATGATAAACCGAGGAGCATCTTGAGAAGGGGATCGGTCAACGCAGCAACGAAGCAAACTGATAAGAAGGTGGAAGATAGGATAGACCAATTGGAGAAAGCACTGTTGTATGCGATTGAAAAATACAACCCCCACGCTCCATCAAGGAGTGAGAAATCCCCGGGTCCGGAGGAAAGACAGATTCAGCCTTATTATGGTCAACCTAGCGAAGAGGAGTGCCATGCCCAGGCGAATTCGATGGGAAGTTGGAATCCAGATGGAAGTTGGAACCAAGGAAGACAGAAGGACGCACCGTGGAGGACTCATCCCAATTTTCGATGGAGTGAAAATGACCAGAATCAATCGCCCTCGCAGCAAATCACGAATTACACACCCCCCCCCCAGAGAGGCAACATAACTGGTCAGGAAGGAATCAAGAAGGCCAACTGCAAGCTGGATATAGGAATCAAGACAACACAAATTGGGGGAATAGGAATCAAAATAACCAAAACAATTCGGGAAACTCCTATGTGCCACCTCACCAAAGGAATAACCAAGGCAACTTTCAGAATTCCCAACAGAACCACCAAGGAATTCAAGGGTCTGGTGGCCAGTACAATAATCAAGGGTCGAATAACCAATACAACAATCATCAAGGCAATTATCGAGAGAACCAAGGTCAAGGACAAAATTTTGGTCAATTCAACTTCAGACCACAACGGAGTTTGGATGACATGGTCCATGATCTGGTAAATTCACAGCAGTTCATGCAAGGTAACCTACATTCCAACAATGACATGGTGCACAAGTTGCAAGATGCTCAGTCTGAACAAAAAGCCGCCATGGACATGATGGCGAAACAACTTTCCCAAATCGCAGTTTCCTTGAATGAGATGCGAGGGAATGAAGGCAAACTTCCTGCTACTGTCAAACCGCCAGACCGAGCAAACATTAGTCAAATCACCTTGAGATCTGGGCGGGGTTATGAAGGGCCGACGTTGGAAACTGAAGAGGAAGGCACTAGACCAAGGGAGATCCTTATTCAGGACGACCTCCAGAAGGGAGACTTAGGGGGATCCCTACCTCGATCAAGCGACCCGTTCTTCCTAGACCCCGAACCTGAGGAAGTAAGTAAGGAAGGAAACAAAGCAGTTGATGAAACCCAGGCTGGGACTTCCACAAATGCAGTAAAACGAGCAAAACCATTTCCATATCGAGGGGAGGCGAAGAAGAAAAAAGATGATACAGAGGATTTCATGGAGATTTTCAGCAAGTTGGAAATCAACTTGCCATTCTTGCAAGCCTTGAAAATGCCCGCCTTCAGTAAGTTCATCAAGGAGTTTATTGCAGGGAAAATCAAACTAGATGGGAAGATTGTGATTGGAGAAACTGTGTCTGCTGTGATACTGAAAAGAAGGATGCCCTCGAAATGCACCGACCCAGGTATGTTCACATTACCCATCTCTTTAGGGGATATCAAAGTTGAGCATGGCATGTGTGATCTAGGGGCATCAATAAATGTTTTGCCACTTTCGATCTATAAGAAGTTAACTGGGGTAAGAATGGTTGCTACCAAGGTAGTGATCCAGCTAGCAGATAGAACTTGCATTTGCCCTGAAGGAGTGTTGGAAAATATTATAGTCAAAGTGCATGAATTTCTATATCCTGCTGATTTTTACGTGATCAAGATGAATGATAATGAGTCTGCTGAGTCTAGTGGGGTACTTTTAGGGAGGCCATTTTTGCGTACGGCTAAGACCATTATCGATGTGTTTGATGGAACAATTTGCTTGGACTATAATAGCGAAAAATATACCTTTAGCATAGATGAGGGGATGAAAAGACCTTTAGATGTTGAGAATCTCTACGCTATTGATGTTATTAACCCTTTAGTCCAAGAATATCTTGAGACAGAATTGATACATGAACAAATTGACAACTCGGAGTTGAGCCATTCGATTGACAAAGAAGTTGTGGGATGGTGTGCAGCAGTGAACACAGAAGAATTGACAGATGAAGAGCTCACAGAAGCCCGGAATCAGCTAGGTCCAAAGGATCAGCTTATGTGGCCAGCTTGGAAAAATCTCCTGGGTCGGGGAAAGAGACATTACCGGAAATTTCAGACAAAAATTCCTTGCCCCAGGAGACGAATGGAACGAAAAAAGAGCTGAAAACACTTCCACCAGGCCTTAAGTACGCTTACTTGGAGGAGGACGAGACATTTCCAGTAATAGTCAACAACAACTTGACCAAGGAACAAGAGAAGGAGTTGTTGGAGGTCATCAAAAGGAACAAAAAGACAATAGGATGGACTCTCTCAGATTTGGTGGGAATAAGTCCGGATCTTTGCATGCACCACATCCGTTTAGAAGAAAGTGCAAAGGCTCATCGAGATGCACAACGGAAGTTGAACCCGAACATGCGAGAGGAGGTCCTAAAGGAGGTATTGAAGTTGCTTGCTTTAGGAATCATTTACTCCATTCCTGACAGTGAGTGGGTCAGCCCTGTCCATATGGTGCCAAAGAAGTCTGGGATACAAGTTGTCAAAAATGAGAAGAATGAATTGGTACCCACCAGATTAGTGACAGGATGGAGGATGTGCATCGACTACAGGAAGTTGAACGAAGCCACAAAGAAGGATCATTTCCTTTACCTTTCATTGATCAGATGCTGGAGAGATTGGCAGGCAAACAGTATTTTTGTTTCCTTGATGGATACAGCGGCTATTTCCAAATCTACGTTAATCCAGAGGATCAAGAGAAGACCACATTCACGTGCCCTTTTGGTACATATGCATACCGAAGAATGCCATTTGGATTGTGTAATGCACCGGGGACTTTTCAACGATGTATGATGAGCATTTTTTCGGATCTGTTGGAAGTGTGCATTGAGATATTCATGGACGATTTCACCGTTTATGGGAACTCATTTGATACTTGTTTAGCCAGCCTTGATCTAGTGTTGCAGAGATGCCAGGAAAAGCATTTAGTGTTGAACTTCGAGAAGTGCCACTTCATAGTGACTGAAGGCATTGTCCTGGGTCACGTGGTTTCTGAGAGGGGTATCCAGGTAGACAAGGCAAAGGTGGATGTGATATCAAAATTACCATACCCCACGAACCAAAAAGAGGTAAGAGGATTCCTAGGCCATGCAGGGTTCTATAGGAGGTTCATAAAGGATTTTGCAAAAATCGCTCAACCACTCACTCGGTTGTTACAAAATGATGTGGAATTCGTCTTTGACGAAGGATGCGAGAGGGCGTTCCAGCTGCTTAAGGACAGGTTAGTATCAGCACCAATAATCAGGGCACCATACTGGAACCATCCTTTCGAGATAATGTGTGATGCAAGTGATTTCGCTGTGGGAGCCGTCTTAGGACAAAAAATTGATGGAAAAAGCTATGTGATTTTCTATGCTTCCAAAACACTAAATCAAGCTCAGAAGAATTATGACACCACGGAGAAGGAAATGTTAGCCATCGTGTATTCCTTTGAAAAATTCCGACCCTACCTTCTTGGGTCAAGGGTTATAGTCTTCACAGATCACGCAGCGATAAAGTACTTACTGGCTAAGAAGGAGTCGAAGCCAAGGTTAATCCGTTGGGTGTTACTTTTACAGGAGTTTGATTGGGAAGTACGAGATAAAAGAGGAACGGAGAATAGGGTAGCAGATCATTTGAGCAGAATCTTCCAAGGAGAAACAGAAGAGGCCATACTCGATGCCTTTCCCGAGGAACATTTGTACCTTTTGGAGAAATTTCCTAGACCACCTGACTGGGAAGTAGTTTTGGCCTTGACCGGTCTAGGGGAATCGGATAAGGGGAAGCGCACGCTGAATGCAGAACCGTGGTTTGCTGATCTAGCCAACTACTTGGTCACGGGAGAGATGCCAATTTCAGAAGAAGTTTCCCGGGCCCAGAGGATGAAGATTAGAAGCGAATCTAAATTTTATTTTTGGGATGATCCTTACCTGTGGAAAATGTGCTCAGATCAAGTGATTAGGCGCTGCATTCCCGAATGGGAACAAAGAGATGTGTTAAATCATTGCCACACGTTAGCATGTGGAGGCCACTTTGGGCCAAGGAGAACAGCGAGGAAGGTTCTAGACAGCGGATTTTATTGGCCAACATTGAATAAGGCTTTTGAGTTCTGCCAGTGTTGTGAGAGATGCCAGCAGACGGGGGGGATTTCAAGGAGAGATGAGATGCCTCTGATCCCAGTGATCGTGTGCGAAATTTTTGATGTGTGGGGAATGGACTTTATGGGACCGTTTCCGTCATCCTGTGGGAATACTTACATATTGGTTGCAGTGGATTATGTATCTAAGTGGATAGAAGCTAAGGCCACCACAACTTGCGAATCGAAGGAGGTGGCGAAATTTCTCAAGGATAATATTTTCAATAGATACGGAGTTCCTAGAGCCATCATCTCAGGCCAAGGAACACATTTCTGTAATCGCACCATCGAGGCTTTGATGAAGAAATATGATGTACACCATCGAGTGTCAACTCCTTACCATCCTCAGTCTAATGGCCAGACAGAGATTTCTAATCGCGAGATCAAGGCGATATTGGAGAAAACAGTTAATCCGTCAAGGAAGGACTGGAGCAAAAGACTCGGGGACGCATTGTGGGCCTACAGGACTGCTTTTAAAACGCCTATTGGAATGTCACCTTACAGACTTGTGTTTGGTAAGATGTGTCACTTACCTGTGGGTATTGAACACAAGGCGTACTGGGCAGTGAAAGAAATGAACATGAAGCCGATAGCTTGCGAAGAAGAGAGGAAGTTACAATTGCAAGAGTTGGAGGAACTTCGGCTGGAGTCGTTTGAGTCTGCCATGTGGTACAAAGAAAGAACGAAGTTATGGCATGATAAAAACCTCCGGGTCAAGGAACTTCATGTGGGACAGAAGGTGCTCCTTTTTCAGTCTCGGCTTAAGCTAATGCCAGGGAAACTGAAGTCTAAATGGATCGGCCCATACACCATCGTTGGCATCCGAGCAAATGGAGCAGTGGAGATCCAGGGAAGTACTCCAAACTCTGTTCCTTTCCTTGTAAACGGTCATAGAGTGAAAGTCTATAGGGATAATTCCGAGTTGTGTATTGTGGACGAGATTCCACTACACACACTCCCTATTATTGCCTAAAAGGACGGGGGTAATTTCCGATGAATTCCTGGGTCAAGGAGTAAGTTAATAATTTTGAAAATTCAAAACTGAACCAGGGAATCTCGGAAATACAACACGGATGTAAATAGTTTAATTGTTTTCTTTTAAAAAAATCAAAAAAATAAAATAAAAATAAAAATATATATATATATATATATATATATATATATATATTTTCGAAGCACCAGACTCCAAGGGGAACCGATGTTTTATGCCCTAACCTCGACCTAGGGGTCTGGAACCTTCATTTTCTTTATTTTGTAGGGCATGGTCGAGGGAATTAGCCAGGAGGAGAATCTGAAGGAAGGAGTCAAGGAGGGAAAAGATATTTCGAATTTCAAATTCTGGCCGATAATTATGGGAGACGTACGGTTGCTTACATCACGCCTGCAACCGCACCATCTTTTCACCAGAAAAGCAACCGTCGTCCTTCTCTCTCCAGTCATTCCTAATTAGACGAAATTTTTGTTTGCTCTTCCTTCTCTCTTAATTCATTTTCTCTCTCTAAAAACGGACGAAACCCTAACAAAAAAATGCCCAGTTCTTTTCATTTTTTTTCAGATCTACACCGATGGACTCTACCAAGGGCACTGAGTATGACCCAACCTTGTTGGCCGAGTTGACGCAGAAGGTGGGAAGTATAGAGAAAGCAAAGGAGGTGTATGCCCTATTCGCCGCCAGTCTAATGCCGTCTGCGCCAACTGCACCGTCACTGATAATTCCGGCAGATTCGGTTGCGAAATCGGCGAATCTATCTGAAGAAGGATCGCGAGTCGCTACACCACCGCATGCAGAAACCGCTTCGCAAGAGGCGGAGGACGAGGAGGCATTACACAAACAGTCGGAGGATGGTGAACCGACTCATGATGAGACCTTGGTGGAGATAAAAGGGAAAGAAACTGAGAGCCCTAATCTTGAGGGTAGGGAAATGTGTGAGGGGGAAACCCCTAATTCTGTTGAAATTCGTGAGGGGGAACCCCTATTTCTGTTGAAGTTCGTGAGGGGAAAATCCCTGTGTTAGATGAAGTTGCGGAGGGGGTAACCCCTATGGTGGAGAGAGTGGCTGAGGGGGAAACCCATGTGTTTGAGAAGACTACTGAGGGGGAAACCCCTGTGTTTGAGAAGATTACTGAGGGGGAAACCCCTACTTTAGAAGATATAAGGGGGGAGAACCTCATTTATATCGAGGGGGCAACCCCTATGTTGGCTAGTGAGGGGGAAACCCCAGAGAAGCTTTCTGCAGAGTCAGATCTACATTCAACGGAAGTACCGGAGCCCGAGGAAGGGCTGAAACTGATCGTGGACCTGGTTGAAGACCAGGAAGAAAGTGAGCCCAAGGTTGATGAGAGGGCAGAACGGAGGCGCACCAGGAGGAGCCTCCTTGATGAGGTCGATGACTTAGTGCCTGACGCAACAAAGGCAGAGGAGCGCCGCTTGGCCAAGGAAAGGGCTAGGAAGGGAAAGGCGGTGGCGACTTCATCCACCCGGTCCAGGAAAGCTCCCTCCGTCCAGGAGGTCGAGGAGATCCTTTCCCCTGTACCCGAGGAACCCTCTGTCGAGGAACATGACGAGCCCACCCCTGACCCCGATAGTGAGTCTGAGGAAATGGAAGAAGAGCCTGTTCCCGGACGTCCGGTAGTTTGGCTAACTAAAGACTTGTTAGAGGAGATGAGGCAGTTTGACGACCAGAAGAGGATCGCAGTGTATAAGGAACGATGTAGCGCCGGGAAGATGGCCAAGTCAGGAAAAGAGTAAAGCAAGAGGGAGCTCAAGATGATTGCATGTGGTAAAGAATTCCGCGCCTATATCCGAGCAATAGGATTTGAGTGGTTGTTGCAGCACAGCCAAGAGAGGGTACCAGTGGATTTAGCAAGGGAGTTTTTCTCCACTTTTCGTTTGAAGAATACCACTGACCTGGACGCGGATTCTATCACATTCAGGCTTTTCAATCAGGAGTACGAATTGAGCATTAGGGAGTGGTCCCTACAGATGGGGTTGTTTACCCAGGAAGAAGATGAAGAGGGGGCATGGAACGACAGGATGGTCGGGATGCCAAAGAACACACCTGGATTCAAGGTCCAAACAGCATGGGAACTGGTTACGCACCCTAAGTCAGAGGCGTTTAAATCCAGCTACTCCAAAGCTTCCCACATCGACAACCGGGTCCTCCATTTTGCTCAAACATTTGTCAGCTATAATTTGATGGGCAGTGCAAACTCAGCTCTCACCACTACCGACCTCTACTTCACATGGTGCATGGCGAAGGGTGTTAAGGTACACCTCGGATACTGGTTGGCGCAGGCGTGCCACCAAATGACGAGCAACCCGGGGCGTCATATGTACACCTGCCACCTCATCGGCGCTTACCTCCAGAGAAATATAGACATGAGAATTGCCAAGGCCGCTCCGCTAGTAGTCATGTGCGAACCCCCAGAGGTGTTTAGTGTTGATTATTTCTTCAACAAGGGGTTGCTGCAGACTCAAGGCACCAGGACTCTCTTCTATTCGTTGGGAGACAAGGTGAAGGCAGAGTCGGAGGAAGCCGAGGAAGCCATGCCGAGTGAAGAGGTTGAAGAGCTGCGTAAGGAAGTCCAGGACGTGAAAAAGGAGATGCAGATGATGAGGAGAGAAATGATAAAGGAGTTCGGTGGGATAAGGAAGGAATTGATGGGAAATCGGGAGGAAGTACAGACCCTGAGGGAAAATATTGCTGATTTGGCAGAGAAGTGTGCCAAACAGAATGATAGGATGATGGAAGCGGTGGAGCTTTCAATGAAAATGTTGAAGTGGATGCAGCAGACGCTCCCCTTGATCCAGTCGAGGACAACTCCTGGGTCCAACAGTGAAGTCAGGCAGCCCACTCAGTGCAGTCCCTCCGTCAAGCGACCACAGCAGTCGCTCCAGTTGATCTCCCCGACCATTCCCGTGCAAGTTCCAGCCCCACCAAAATCAAAGTCTATCGTGAGAAAGCCAGTACCTAAACAAACAACACAGGAGGAAGAAGAGCTGGAGCAGCCAGCCAAGAAGAAAGTGAAAGTGACCCGACCCGGAATCCCACCCCAGTCTGGCTCTCGAGGGAACCAGCCCCAGAAGTGACCAATCATCTCTTGACCAAGTAACTTTTATTTGCCGTTCTTTTCGTTTTTTTTTTCATTTACCTGTTATATATGTATTTAATATTTGTTATATCTTCTCCCACTTAGCCCACTGCGTGGTCTAAGTCTGAGAAGTTTGTGTTTTCTGTTGTTGTGTTTGTTTTCCTATGTTTTCTGTGTTTCTTCTCCCACTTAGCCCATTGCTTGGTCTAAGTGTGAGAAGTTTTATTATTTTGCATTGATCTCTCTGTTCCCCCCTTCACGACGATGGCTTAGGGACAAGCTTGAGGGAAGTGGGAGGGGGAGAGGAGTCAATGCATTACCACCCGTGTTGCATATTAAGAGTCTGTTAGTCTTAAGTGTTGTCATATGAGCCAATGGATATAATACGGCATGATCCCCTTAGTGAAAGTAATTGAAGATAGGAGGCATTTCAACTTAGAAGCTTTTTCCTTAAATAAGCCTAGTTAATTTGAGTGAAGCAAGAACGACGGAGAATGCCTCTACTTACTTAGTTGTGAAGCCCTACTATATAGTGAGTTATAAACCTCAGATAACTTTGAGCTAAAACATGTTTAAGGGCCACCACTGAATGCTTAGGGAGAAGAACTATGAAGGAGAAAAATTGGGAATTGGGTTATGAAGGTATAAGCTGGACGAAGTCTAGGGAAATGTGTTATAAGCTGGACGAAGTCCAGAAGAAAGGAGAAATGGAGGAATAAGCTGGACAAAGTCCAGAGGAAAATTTATAAAAAAAAAAAGAGAGAAGAAGGAGAAAAGAAAAAAAATAATAATAGAAAAGAGGAGGAATAAGCTGGACGAAGTCCAGGGGGGGGGAAATGGTCTAAAAACAGGAATGATAATAGCCTGACCCAGGAAGGAGAAACTCTCATAACCCAACGCTTCAGTTGTGTAGCATTAACTTAAGAGAGAATCGATCCTAACATCCCTGGTGAGGAATGAGTGATTGAGTGAACCCAATAATTGGGTAAGTAGAAAGCTATCTTGACAAGCTGACAGATTGGCTAGGTAAAGGAAGGGAAAGGGCCTATTTGGAGGAGTGCAAACTATTGGATTGACCTTAATCTTGTGGGGACAGATGCCTAAAATTGAAACTAGCTCATGTATATGTGTTTTACGTGTTTGTATGATTTTCATATATTTTCTTAGTTTTTTTTGTGTCTAGGTCTAGGAGTCGGTCAAGAGATAACCTTGCTTGAAATTTGCCTTATTCTTTTTCTTTTCTTGTCTTTATACTTGAGGACAAGTATGGTTTAAGTGTGAGCAGTTTGATAAGGCTAATTTCATGCATCGGTAATGTGCGAAAAATGTTATAATTTGCTGGGTCTAACACGTTTCCTAAGCCAGGTGTGTGAAGAAAATCGCTAGATCAAGGAAGTACTGAAGGAGATGGTCTAGCGAAGGAAAGGAACGAAGTGAGCAGGATTTACAAGGAAAATTGGCGTGACAGAGGAGTCTACAGCTGAGGGCAACAAAGTCTTATCTATACCTCGCCGGGCCCACTCAAACGCCTATATATATAGAAGAGCATGCAACGCAAAAGGGAGATAGTTTTTTTTTACTCTTCTTAGCTCACACACTTTACACACACTTGGGAATGGATCTGGGGTGGTCGTGATCGGAAGGGTACTTTCTAGAAAATCGCGTGTTTGGCAACACCGTCCGAGTGAGGGCGAAGATACAATTACCTGTAATTTCAGTTGTTTTTGCTTGTTTCACCGTCGAACTTCACTTTTGGGAGTCGACCTTGATGTTGATGATGCTTAATTATTTTACAGTTCGTGGATCTGCGTTTAGCGGTTAAATTTCAAGTCATTTTGCATAGATCTCTCTGCTGTTAGCTTATTTCTTCAATTGTTATGTCGATCTCTGTTTATTTTGATGTTGAGGTGTTTGATGTGGAATTTGGTGACAGATCTGTGGTTGTTTGAGTATTCGGAGTTCTTTTTTTTTAAAATCTGACGTGATGGAGAGTTTCTGCTGTTTGGAGTTCATGTCGGACGCTTGGATCCGGAGTGGATTTAGCGTCTGAGGTTGGATTTGACGTGTGGAAAGATAGTAGTTCGATAGATCTTGTTTTTTTTCTTCTTGGTTTCTATTTTACTTCGTCTAGGGTATGCAGATCTGTTAAGTTCTTCGTTTATTATGCATAAATTTGATTTCAAGTCAGTAGCTCTGTTTTTATTTTGCTCATGTTGCTTTTCTTAAGAAGTTTTACGCAATTTTGGTTGTAGAAGACGATGTCACTGTCAGTCGGTACGAGAGTTAGTTATTCTGCCAACTTTTCAGTCGTATCTTGCTTTTTCAGACATGGTCCCCACAGTAGATTTATTTCCTAGGTCTAGCTGTTAGTTTAAGAATTTTTAAAAGTTTCCAAGTCAAGTTAATTTTGATTTTCCTCAACCCAAGAAAATGCGTGGCAGCAGCCAACACCAAAAACACTCCCAAATCCTTGAACATGAGTATTACGCATCCTCTCTCTGTGGGATCGATCCCTACTTCCCTATACTAGGTTTAGTAAAGTGGTTGAGGGTTTTTTTGAAAGAAAAAGTGCTCTGTGTGTCCGACGACCGGGATTCCTCGCGACCCACGAGTTCCTAGACCGAGTGATCTAGTGGACTTGCTGGATCTAGGGAACCTGCTATTTCCTATTTGAACACGCGTAGACCAGAGAACCTTTCAAGTGGCGCCGTTGCCGGGGATGGATGGCGTTTGTTGTTATTTCATTTAAGGATTTGGTGTAAATATTTTAATTTCTGTTATTTCCTTTTCCCTTGACAGTTTATGAGAGCAAGCTTCCAATCTGGAAGTTGGGCAAGCTCATTTGGATCAGGGAGTGGCCAGTACGAGTGGCGAGTCAAGGAATCTACATCTACCATCACCACTAGATCAGGATTGAGAACGGATGATCCATTCCCGTTCGAGTCAGAGAGTGAAAAGGAGTGGAATTCGTCGACCGAGGAGAACCCAGGATCGTCAACAGAACCAGAGCATTCCGAGACCGAGGAGGAGGAAGACCCGAATATGGCCCATCTAGTAGATCCCGATCCGGAGATAGGGTCGCTCACCGCTCATCTTGACGGTGAACCCGCTCACGCTATAGTCTCGAACCCACGCCGGAGGTCAATCGACATCAAAACAAATGTGCTCGGAGTTCTGCCCACGTTCTCTGGACGAAGGAACGAATGCCCTTATGAGTTTTTAAATGAATTCAGCAAATTGTGTAGCATTCAAAAGCGACCTAATGAGGCGACGGAGGAGGACTACCGTCTGCGTGCAATACCGTTTGCCCTCAAAGGGGAGGCGAACACTTGGCTACTAAGGCTTCCGCCGGACTCGATCAATACGTGGAAGGATTTCAAACTAGAATTTCTGGACTATTTTTTCCCATCCAACAAGATGAACGCTCTGAAAAAAGAGATCCAGGAGTGCAAGCAGGAGTATGATGAGTCCCTTAGTTCTTACTGGTCTCGGTTCAAGGGATTGTTGGATGCTTGTCCTTATCAACGAGAGCAGCCACGAACTTGGACCGATTTTTCCTACATCAAATCAAATCAAACAGATGAGTAAATGAATATCCTAAATCATTATTAATACAAATACATTACATTACGTAAAAGGAGCTGGATCCTAGAGGATCCACTTTTCAGCACAACATTTAATGCTGCATTTAATATCTGGCAGAAGAATCATAGCTCTGCTGACAAAAAATATATTTGGCAGAAGAATGTCAGCCAACTTGCTTTCCTTACACATATATACCACCGTCACTTTCACTGCCCCACCCTTTCACAAACAAAATACTCACCTCTAAAAAGGCAACAAGAATCCTTCTACCACAGCAAGGAAAATGACGTTTACATTAGAAGAAAATCCAGCTTACAACAAATCTTCTCTTTTCCACATCACAACAAGGTGAGTACCAAAAATCCTTACTTTCCTCCCCATATTCACAACATGACATATAGGTTTCAGCATGACATATAGACCAAACATGTCTCTGCCAGAATACAAACTTAGTATCTTGCAAATATGTAGAGCACTAATTTGGCATCTATGAATATTTTACACATAGGCAAATATGTCTCTGCTCAAGATACAAATTTTAGTATCCAACATGTTGCACATAGGTATAAAACAACCTCCGTCCAAAATGCTAAATTAGTATCCGATGGAATTGCGTATATGCAAATTTAGCACCTCAAAAACTTAGTTGCTAACTTGTGTGTCTAAATTACCCTCCCCAACGTGAATAAGGAGAATGGCGGCTTTCAAACGAAATTGGGTGAAGAATTAGGCGCTAACTTGCTGCTGATTCCCGCCAAAGCTCTCCAAATTCCTCTGAGCTTTAGCATGTACTTCAAGATGCCATCCTGTGCTCGGGCCATCTTCTTCCGACGCGCCTGGTCCGTTGTCAAGGATACAACCTTATGCTTCTCTTCAAGCTTTTGTCTTTCCTTCATCCTCTTCAGCCTCACATGATCCTTCCACATTCTCTTCTCCAAATCCTCTGCATCAATCTCTTCATCACTCACATCTTTCTCCTCTATCAATCCCTGACCTCTTATCTCATCAATTTCAATATCCGAACTGTTGCAAAAAGCATCACAATCAACTAATCAAGACACATGATTTAAACCCTACATGATTGCTCAATATAAGAAAGCATCACAATCAACAATTACAAGATTCTATGCTTATTTCCTAATCAAGTAAAAATAACTCTACTCTGGGATGATGCCATACACAAACCCACGAGCCTTGCAGACATCCATGAGCTTTAGCATGTACTTCAAGATGCCATCCTGTGTTCGGGGGTCTTTCCTCGATCCTCTTCTGTCCTTTTTTCTGCCGGGGGTCTTCCATCCTGAAAATGGAAAGTCGGGAACTTAATAACGAAGGGGCAATGCGATGCATTCAAGGGCAGTATCATTGCAGTTCAACAACCAAATAAACATAGGTATATCAGCATCAAACAAGCATGAAACCGAATTTCGTTAGAATGCTTAGTGGCTGCCTTAAATCAATTATTCAATCCTAATCTCCAACCATGTGCTTATGCCCAAATAGCAGAATGCAGGAACTATACATGCGGGAAGAATTTTAATCAAAACAATCCCAATTTACAGCAATCAAGACACAAGGCAACGTCTACACCACACATATCACGAGTATACAGTACTGCCCCATCCTACGGGGAGCAATTTCCTCCAATCGTTCCTAATTTCCACAAATCCGCAATGACAGCAACATCACAACCCCCAATTTGAGTGTTCAAACACTGCAAGTCGGACTTGCACAATGTAATCTATACACTCAGTCGAAAAATTGTTCAATTTTAGTCCAATTTCATACATCAACAACAGAATCCGACTCATACAAACCAGATTATACCAAGAAAATCAATATTTTCGACATACCCGGATGATTGTAGAGCGAATACACCGGAATTGAAAAGAGGCGGTAACCGGAATACAGTTTCGGCCGACGGCGGGTAACAACGGAACCGTTGCAATTTCAGAGGGTAATTTGGTATAATTGCACTGCAGAGCTCCGTTATCGGCCGATTCGGGAAAACAATACCACTCCCACCGCTGATTCGATTAGCATACGAGCGCTGATAGTAGTATGTACACGCTTGAAACCCGGTTGGATTAACACGGGTCGGCCGATTGGGGGTAGCGCTACCAAACGGGAGAATAGGCCGATGGAAGAGGTGTTTCACGGCTAATGAGGGCTACCACCCGCGCCCTAAGAAAATATATTGTATAACCTTTGAAAAATCTCAAACCCTAAGGACAGACACATTGTCCATTTAAGTATGCAGTAACAAATGTCTCACGAGTTGACAATAAATAATCTTAAATTTATAGGATAAAATTGTTAAGTAAATCACGAAAGATGGTCAAATTTTAATTTGTCCCTTACTTTTTAAAATTACTATAAATTATAAATTATGAAGTTTATAATTTTCGCAATCATTCCATCTGTCTAATTTTTTAGTGAAATATGTGATGATATGACAGTCGATGATCTCTTTATGCATAAGTCGCATCAAAAGGTCAAGCTCAATTTCTTAAGCAGTTCTTTTTTAAGCCCAATATGTATATCAGGCTTCTACCCATCTCGTTCCATACATGGTACATCTCCTCTCCCTCACCTCCTTCTCTTCCAGCCTCAACTTCCATAAGCGATTTAGCCACACTCAATCCTTGCAGAATATCGCCTCCATGTAGACCATTTGCCTCATCCTCGTCGCACTCAGACCCCTCAATGATGGAGGTGGAGTAGCCGCACCTTGGGTTGGGTGGCAACTCCAAAGTTGATGTAAATGGAGTTTTCTGGCTCACAGACGACGACTAAATTCCATGATGACCTGCCATTTTATTTTCGAGTGTACTTATTCTTCATACTCCCTCCGTCCCACAAAGATTGTCCCACTTTGACCGGACACGAGTTTTAATAAATGTAATGAAAAGTAAGTTGAAAAAGTTAGTGGAATGTGGGTCCTACTTTTATATATTAGTTTTATAATAAAATGTGAGTAGGAATGAGTTAGTGGAATATGAAGCCCGCTACCTAAAATGGTAAAAAGTGAAATGGGACAAACTTTGTGGGACGTCCCGAAATAGAAAAATGGAACAATCTTTGTGTAACGGAGGGAGCACTAAAAATATCTACTCATTTTTTATTGGAAAAAAAACATATTGTCCCATCAATAGTACTCCATATCAAACCTTATTTTTAAAGATATGAAATGTTCCATGTGTTATAAAATACAAGATGCATAACACTTCATATAGCTATATCAATGTAAATTTGTAGCGTCCTGTAACTGTAAATGAAACAAGTGTAGTAAAATCTTAAATCTGATGTTTATATCCCATCACATCAATGTGTTTCTAACGCGTTTAGTCTGTTTGAAACAATTTGCTTAGATTTCAAATTGCACGGTAAAAGAATCCATGTCATTAATCGATTTTTTTACGTTTCAAATTAAATTATTTTATATACACATATATAGTTGTACTAAATATTGGAGAACAAAGGAGAGACTTTTTAGATTTCGACTCCCCACGAGTTGAGAATGAGCTTTGTGCATTATGTGGGGAGGAACCTAATATCATAGTATTATTTTTGGTATTTCGGATGCAACTGCTGGAACCTTACTTTTGTCTCCCTAAAGATCCGATGACTTGCTTCCTTTCATGGATGGATGCAGATTTGACTTGAAAATTTAGAGTTCCTTATTCTATATGATCGGGTAGTGATAAAATGCAAACTTATATATTGTACAAACTTAAAACTCCTCAACACAGTTTCAATACAATATCAACACAGTGTAAAATTTCAAGATTTTAATCTCAACACAGTATCAACACAACATCAATCATTGACTATCGCTGAAATTTTGTTGACATTTTTTCCTGTTGATGTTTTTTTGTGATCTGTTGACATTTTTCAATGGTCCAGATCATAGTTTTGAGTTTGTACAATATTTAGAGTTTTCATTTGATCACATTCCTCTATGTGATCTCATAGTCTATTTAGTTTTTGGTTTCCTTGTTTTGCTTGGAGGATGCTTTTCTTAGTCCTCTATTGGTTACCATTTGTTTACCTTGCTTGTTTTGGTTTGAGGTGTTTTTTCTTATTTTTCTTGAACTATTTTGTATGTTCTGAAATTTGCTTCCTTACATGGATGGATGCACCATTCACGAGATTTGACTTGAAAATTTAGAGGTTCTTATTCTATGTGATCTCATAGTCTATTTAGTTTTTGGGTTCCTTGTTTTGCTTGGAGGATGTTTTTCTTAGTCCTCTATTGGTTACCCTTTGTTTAGCTTGCTGTTTTGGTTTAATATATTTTTTCTTATTTTTCTTGAACTATTTTGTATGTTCTGAATTTTGGTTCCTTTGTTCATCGAGATCTTAGAGCGGTTTGAGTATTTTTTCTCTCTTATAATAAAAAAACTAGTAACATGCAAACATATAATATGATTCCAAATTGAATGAAGCTAGGCTAGTATAGGTTGGGCAATGAGTGACAGTGATGATGTCTGAGAACGACAATAAGGGACAAAAAAAGCATTGGATGTGAGTCATATGACTTGGAACTCCACCATTTCCATGGAATTAGACCCCACAAAACTAGGGCTAAATTAGTTGTACTGTATCTATTAGTTGTACTCTCTTTAGGGAAAACTTCTAAATTCTAATAGGAGTAATATTTATACTTAAAACAGGGGGCGGACACACTAACAGAGGATGGGCTTGAACCCTTACCCAAATGTCTCTTTTACTATTTTTTCTATTTATAAAATTTCTGAAATTTCGGAAAATAAGTTTAGCTTTTACCAAGTTAGTGCCATGGAAAATTAAATTGATAGAAATTAGAGGATAATGAGGGCTAATTTAAATTTCTCAAGTTGCAGAGAAAACAGCCAGAGTTGGTTTCCTATGTGAAGACGAATATACTTTCCCTATTAAAATGAATTAATAATATTATAAATTTATAATATTAGTATTAAATATAATTTAGTTTGGTTTTGGTTTCGGTAAATGTACAGACTAACATAATTTGCCCACTAGTGATTACTGAGTAGTTTTAAATTATTTTATACTAAAACTAACTTAATTTTATTTCAAATTATAATTCTTTATTAACTTTTCTATTTGTATTAGAATCTCTTTTTTGCCGCTGATTTTTATCGTTGATTTTAATTTTCTAATGCCTTTCTCTTTTCATTTTTAATTCAGTTATGCAAAACATTATTATTTTTCCCTCTAACTTCTTAATTATGAAAATTTGAGAATAAGAAAGTGAAGGTTCTATTTCTAATGTCCGCTAATATAGTACTATACTATGTTATAATTTTAACTGGTTCGAGTTTTAAGGAATTATTTTGGTAGAATAAGTTAGTAGAATGTGGATCATATTTTTATATATTGATTTTATAATAAATTGTGAGTAAAGTAATTTAGTATAATGTGGGGTCCACCTGCCAAAAATAGTAAAAAAAATAAGAAATTTGTTGATTGACTGGTGAAAAAATAGGACATTTAATGACAGACGAAAGATATATATAGAATAGCCCCTACTCAAAAAAAATTATGCGTCCACCACTTAACTTAAGTATGTAGGGATGATCAAAACAAAAATGCATCTTAATACAAAAATGTAGGCCAAATCGTGGCCCTAAGATTAAGCGATCTGATGGTCAATAATGAACCAAAAACGCAAAAGACCATTATTAATTAGTTTTAGGTCATTTTATAAAATTATTACAGAAAACACATAAACGAGATAATGAGGGAGAAACAAATCCTTTGAGTTGAAGTTGCGCCACTACATCGAAGAAAGTTCAAGGAAGTCTTCTATTTCTTCCCCAATCGCTTGAGCTATGGATCATCAAAGTAATTTTCCAATCCTACTATATTCATGGTTAATTACATGAAATACATTATATTTATTAATGACTAATTAGGAATGTCCCATTTAAATCAGCATATTCAATTAATAGCCAATTAATTAAGGAATAATGCGTCTTATACTAAGTTAATGCATTGTATTAATAATCTAATTCTATTTATGATTCTATCAAATATCACATATGTGAGACATAAAAGTTACGATTCTAACTAGGGAGTATTTTATAGCACCTTCCTGATTGTTCAATATTATGAAAAATAATGAATTGATTTAACTTTTGTCGTGAGGATGATACGACCCCACGTGGCGGACCCACGACAAGGGCCATGGCGAGGCGGCTTCGAGAAGGACTTTCCACTTTTATCCAAGAGGCCACGCGGGAAGAGTCGATGAAGGCGGGGGAGCCGACGATGCGGATCGTGTTGAAGAATGAAGGGCCGGGAGCGCAAGGAGGGACTGCAGCTGGCTTCAATTAGTATTTTGCCTATCGATATGAAGTTATGATCGGAGCCCGGATGAGGAAGTTATGATCGTTTTACATAAGTCGCGCATTCCAGAAAGAAACACGCGGCCCGGGAGTGCAAAACGCCCGGGTTCAATAGAAAAACGCCCGGTTCCAGAGAAAAACGCCCGACCGGGCATTTTGTGCGACTTGCGTTTTTTTAACTCTTTTTGTCTCTTTTTTTAGCACTTTTATCCTCTTGTATAAATACACATGCCTAGGATTTTTATGGAGGGACTTGGATAAACAAAGAAGCTTGAGAGACTTGTTTTCCCTTTGAGGGTTTTCTTCCAAATTCCTAGATCTAGGTTGCTTGAATCCATCAATTGTTAGTTCAAGTATGAAATTTTCATCAATTGCTAGTTTAAGCATGGATCAAGTAGAGGTATACTTTGAGGCTTGTGAATTCCTTGAAGGTTTAGCCATGGATTCTTGTTAGCATGGTGCAAGTGCCTTAGCTTACTTCATCAATAACTTTATATTCCCTTTTACTTTGAGAAATTGAAAATTACATCACAAATATATTAGACCAAACATTTATAATTGGATTTTTCTTGGAAATGGATCTCACGATCAACTTGGATTTTATCAGACGATAAAAAAAAATCGAGCGTAACCAATCCTAGTACTAGTCGATGATTTCTGGATGCATTTGTCATTTCTGTCTTTATTTGTTGTCGTGGTGGTGTAACATGACTATTCTAACAAAAATTATTAGAATGATTATTTTAATTAAAGTAAACCTATAAAGCAAATAAAACCCATTATTACTGGGCCACTCCTTATAGACATACCAATAATGTGTTTTATTCACCATATAGTATAGAAAAAGTATGGATTTTGTTTAGGAGGATCGATTATTATGATGATATGACCCATTGACCCTTATTAAAATTAAGATAGTTCTTGGGATTGATGTGGTTTTACTCAATGGAAGGGTTTGTTACATCCTTTTTTTTAAAAAAAAAAAAATCGAGCTTAAACTCAAGCAAGCCTTTTCCTTTTTAAACGAATAAGTTTGCATAATATTTCAATTAAGTTTTGCCATCATTATTCATTATATGAATCAAAAACTCTGACCTCAAGTCAACTTGATCGAGGAAAAATCCAATGAAAAAATTTGAAAAAAGGTTCAGCCAATATTTACATGGTACTACTTCCGTCCACAAAAAATAATTATTAAACGGAACAGTATATATGGTCGTCATGCTAATCGGAGTTGTACGTCATATATAGATAGGATATTTATTAATGATCGAAGACGATGAATGTGGAAGAGTGGTGTAGCACAGAAAATGACTCGTAAAAGTTGAGGTAACCAACTTGATAACATTATTGCTATTTCCTGGGCCATAATCCCACACAATAAATAAACTATTAGCTTAACAATGATACTCAAATTAGTGCCCATAAAAATCAATAGTTCAATAAACACATGACGAAAGTGATTAAGCCAAATCTATCGCCTTATCCTCTCTAATTAAGCACAGAGGGATTTGTTTGGCTTTGTTTAGTCAACTCCTCAAACCCAAAATTTTAAATTACTTAATTTTCTTCTCGAAAAATAAATCGTACATCACCTTGCTCTAATTGTTTTACTGAAAGTAAGATAAAAAATTTAAAAAAAAGTACTAATGTACTATTGCAATGATCATACAAGTAACTGCATCCATCATTCATCGTGAAATTAACTGCAATGAGGATAAAATTTGTGCCTTTGATTCGAATCCGAGTTGGTACAAAGTGATATAATGAATGTAAATCACACAACAGTACTCACAATAAGAAGTGTGTTTATTTCATCCTATATATTAAAATATATAATAAAGTAAAATAAATATTGTAGATAGTTATTCATTCTTTTAAATTAATTTCTTTACACTGGTTGCGTTTATTTCATAGTCAAAAGCTTTTCACTTTTGACTTAACATAATAGTGACTGGATAGTACAAAATTCATGTTAATATATATTGGAATCTATCTTGACGCCATCTTAAAAAATTTAATATTTGTTCTCTCATAAAAGAAAGATGGATATTTAGAAGTTGTTTCATCTTAGTAAATATGGCTCACTTGCGTATATGTTTAGTTCGAATCTGCTGTATTTTCACCAAAAGTTTCTATCATACAAACTCGACTCAAAGAGAGTTGGAACAGACTAGTTAGCTACTAGTATAGTAGTATATACGCCTGTATTTTATTTCTCGTTTTCTATGATTGGTTCCCTTTAATACCCTCTCTTTTTCCCCTGTAATTGAAAATTTGACACTTTTTGGCACCAAAGGCAATTAAAGAAAAGGATGAAATTGAAGAAATCCAGGCCACCATGCAAAGACACCCCTTTCCCTATTCAATGAAACAACTTTGAAAGAAAGCTTAGAGGCTTCATCAGACAAGGCTTTCCAAACGTGAATTTTTGATTCTTTGCTTTATTTTTCTCTTTATCAATCTGGTGCCTACTAGTCAAACTATAAATAGTCCCCGCTTCATTATAATAATCATATAATATACTACTCCATATAGTATAGCTTTAATTTACATGCTTCTTTTATTTATAGAGTACAATATACTAGCATTAAAGTGAACTCTTTTTGTGCATTATTCACAATAATTTCAGATACATAATTCTTGGATCACACAGTATATGTTTAATTAATCATCTCCTTGGAAGACTTGTGCTTTTAGATCAAGAAAAAGTGATGGCATGATGCTTTACTGATAATGTATAGTTTGAAAGTTAATAATTGAAGATGTAATCGAAGCAATGATGCAGGTTGATGGGATAAAATCAATAATCCAATAAGTGTGCATTATGCTCTAATCAATTTGGTATATGTAATATATTTGCTTCCATTTACATTGTTGCCTTGCTTAAATTGAAAAACTTGGCAACAAAGATGGGTGTAAGAGATCATGATTATTTATGATCAAACACAATGAGTCACATCTGCTGCTGTCTTTAAGACTATATGTATTTCAGTGATGCAAAATACATGTGGCTTATTACCTGAATGCAACTGAAAAAGGACTGGTTGGGTTATAATTGTACTATCTGATTTATAAGTTTCCATGACATGATTGTAGAGGGTTTTTAGCCCTTTTCTCCTGAAATGATACAGTTAAATTTCATGGCACTGAATGCCAGCACCTAGCTCTTTCCCAAGTCACATTGCCCACTCGAAACAATGATTCGAGCAATAATTGTGTCCCGCGACAGATATAACGCTTAGCATGAAACGCTAGATTTTTGCGTGGGCGTAGGCTATATAATGTGTATCGATGACTAATGGGGGGAATTCATGTGAACAAATTCATGAAAATGACTCTTCAATGTGGGGCATCAAGATTGACATAGACATCACATGAGGGGCAACCCTCTTGCTTGTGTGTGTGTGTGTGTCAAGACAATATAACTCATGATAAAAACCATACTTGCACCTGTTTGTGTGTTGGTTTGGATGTTTTGATTAATAGTAGTACAAGAGAGCACCCCTTTCCATGCATATAAGGGTGGGGGCTCATGGATTTCAACTTAATACAAGAGCACTCTTTTCCATGTGAAAGATTAATGGATTTTTCTTCTCAAGTGGAGATCAAAAGCAAAGATCTCTCCTTCTCTCTCTCTGCTTTTGCTTTTTCAGCTCTCTTTAGGACTATAGTGAACATTTGGTCCCATTCCTGTAGGACAAATTAAGGAGGGAAAGAATAAAGCACAAGAAAAAAGAAATTAAAAGAGGGAAAAAAGCTTTCTTGGTTGCTTCTCCCATGCAGCCTATTTCATGCCAACATAATTATATACATTTGAATATTCTTAAAAAAGAACAAAAAATACATTGTAATGATATAATAATAATCATCATCTTTTGCTTCTCTTACATCCTACCGTATGTTGCAGGCACATGAGCCCTCTTTTCAGCTGTGGGAATTGCAAGAAAAAATAGTTACTTTTAATGCTCTAATTAATAGCACTTATACATCAAAGTACACAAATCTTGTGTCCTCAGTTACTAATTAATTAGGATTTTTGCACAATTTTCACAAATAATCTTCTGGGATTTTCTGTCAGCATAAAATCTTAAGCTCATTTCCCACAAACCCTTTTCTCTTATTTAAATAATTCATTCAAGAAATAGACCAAAATCGCCTTAAAAAATACTACTCCTATAGAAAGAATATTTTGATGATGAGCCATGCAGAATCTGTGGATTCAATGCTGGAAATACTCCCAAAAATTCAGATATAGTATACTTTTATTTTCATGCATTGCTAAAACACACAAAACATTAAATTACTGAAAACTACAATGCAAATCCACACATCTTTCACCAGTCATTTTCATTACATTGGGGTCAATGATATAGTATCTTTGTAATAGTGGCATCAATTGATTACATTAACCCCACCAATTTTTTATTTAGCAATATTTAGATATATATCTATGAAGAAGACGACCATGTGTATGATATGGAGTACTATATAGTATATTTATTAAAAATGAGTGAGCCAGCTCAGCCATTTCTTGATTGCTCAAAGTGCAATTTCATCACCTCCCACTCAAAGTGAGAGAAAAAAAGCAAAGGGAAAAAACTATATTTTGATATCTCTCTTCGTTAAAGATATGAAAGTGTGACACTGTAATTCGAATAAAGAGAAAAAAGAAAGTGAGGGAGTGAGAGAGAATCACCTTTTGCTTTGTTTCTTCATAATCTCTCAGCTTCAAATTTTTGTGATCCAACGGCTGTTTTTCACTCTTTTTCCCCTTAGGCCTATCCTCGTGTTTAAACCTCTGCAAAAATCAAATTTTCACCACAGCAAAATTTCAAACATGTTCATCTCAGATGAGCTGATGATCAAAGCAAAAGAGGAAAGCAAGAAAAGGCGACGCTTACCTTCTTCCTTGAAGTTGAAGTCTCTTTTTGCAAGATGATTGATTCTTTACCTATACACAAACTTCAACTCTTTCATATTTCCTCTGCTTTCAATCCAATTACCCTTCTCCTCCTTCATAGTCGTCGACGTTCCACCTCTCGAAACTTGTTTCCATTTTACACACCAACCTCACTTCCCATGAAGCATTCCACACAAATAATGATTCCCTTCATTGTTCTACTCATCATAGCATCACTGGTAAATACCTCTGTCTCCTCCACCCTCATATCCGATTTCCACGCGCTGATTGCACTAAAGCAAGGATTCGAGTTCCCAAACTCCGGCATCAGCACGTGGAACTCCACGAACCCAATGTCAATCTGCTCGTGGAGTGGCGTCAAATGCCTCCACGGAAGAGTTGTGTCGCTCGACCTGTCCAACATGGCCTTGTACGGCTCAGTCTCCCCCGTCATTTCAAGGCTGGACAGGCTAATCGAGCTCTCCATCGACGGGAACAACTTCACTGGCGAGATCAAGCTTGAAAGCATGAGCTCCCTCCGCTTCCTCAACATCTCCAACAACCAGTTGAGCGGCAGCCTTGACTGGAACTACTCCAGCCTCCCGAATCTCCAAGTTATTGATGTGTACAACAACAACTTCTCCTCTGGCCTACCTCTCGGGTTGTTGAGCTTGAGCAATCTCAAGCACCTCGAGCTAGGAGGGAACTACTTCTATGGAAGTATACCTCCAAGCTATGGTGACCTAGCCGGACTGGAGTACTTATCACTGACGGGAAACGATCTGCAGGGGAGGATTCCGAGAGAGTTAGGCAACCTCACAAACTTGAAGGAGATATACCTAGGCTACTTCAACATGTTCGAGGGAGGGATCCCTCAAGAGTTTGGCAAGTTGACGAATCTTGAACATTTTGACCTATCCTCGTGCGACCTTGACGGTTCAATCCCTCCAGAGCTGGGGAATCTTAAGTCACTCGACACATTGTTCCTGCACGTAAACCGTCTCTCAGGGCCAATCCCGAGGGAGCTGGGGAATCTGACGAAACTGGTGAATCTTGACCTGTCTCTGAATGCGCTGACGGGTGAGATCCCATATGAGCTCATCAACCTGAGTCGGATCCGGCTGCTTAATCTGTTCATGAACAGGCTGCACGGCTCCATCCCGGACTTTGTGGCTGAGTATCCCGAGATGGAGACACTGGCCCTCTGGATGAACAACTTCACTGGGGTGATACCTAGGAATCTTGGACAGAATCAGCGGCTGCAGGTTCTTGATCTGTCTTCCAACAAGCTAACCGGTACTGTTCCTCACAATTTGTGTGAATCTGGGCAGCTCAGGATCCTTATTCTTCGGAAGAATTTCTTTTTTGGCTCCATTCCACAGGATTTAGGCACGTGTTTGAGCCTTGTGAGAGTCAGGTTGGGAGAGAACTTCTTTAATGGCAGCATTCCTAGTACCTTAATCTACTTGCCTCAGCTTAACTTTCTTGAGCTGCAAAACAATATGCTCTCTGGTGCCCTGTCCGAGAACACCGACTCCTCATCCAAGAATCAATCTAAACTGGGGCAGATGAATCTCTCAAACAATCAGCTTTCCGGTCCCTTACCGTTTTCCCTCTCCAACTTCTCGTCGCTCCAAATCCTATTGCTCGGCGCCAACAACTTCTCCGGCCCCATACCGCCTTCCGTCGGAGAGCTGCACCAGGCAGTGAAGATTGATCTAAGTGGAAACTCTCTGACTGGAGAGATCCCTCCTGAAATCGGTGAATGCCTACATCTCAACTATCTGGACTTGAGCAAGAACAACCTAACCGGCCCAATCCCACCGGAGATATCCAACATTCGAATCCTCAACTACCTAAATCTATCACGGAACCATCTGAGCGACTCCATACCCCCATCCATCGGCACCATGAAAAGCCTCACCACCGCCGATTTCTCCTTCAACAACCTCTCGGGCAGGCTCCCCGAGACAGGGCAGTTCTCGATGTTCAACGCCACCTCCTTCGCAGGCAACCCCCAGCTCTGCGGCTCAACAGTCAACAACCCCTGCAACGCCACCGGCGGCACAGCCACAAAATCGCACAACGCGTTCAAGCTCGTGTTCGCGGTGGGGCTCTTGCTCTGCTCGCTGGTGTTCGCGACGGCTGCGATCGCCAAGGCCAAGTCCTTCAAGAGAGGCAGCGGGGCGGATTCGTGGAAGATGACGGCGTTCCAGAAGGCGGAATTCACGGTGGCGGAGGTGGCGGAGTGCGTCAAGGACGGAAACGTGATAGGGCGGGGAGGGGCGGGGATCGTGTACCACGGGAAAATGGCCAACGGCGTGGAGATCGCGGTGAAGAAGCTTCTAGGGTTGAACAGTATGAACAGGCACGACCACGGGTTCAAAGCTGAGATCAGAACTCTGGGGAATATAAGGCACAGGAACATCGTGAGGCTGCTGGCCTTCTGCTCGAACAAGGAGGCGAACCTCCTTGTGTACGAGTACATGAGGAACGGCAGCTTAGGGGAGGCGTTGCACGGGAAGAAGGGAGGAGTGTCTCTGAGCTGGAATTTGAGGTACAAGATCGCGATTGATTCGGCCAAGGGGCTCTGCTATCTCCACCATGATTGCTCGCCATTGATCGTGCACCGCGACGTCAAGTCCAATAACATTCTGCTCAATTCCAATTTCGAAGCTCACGTCGCCGATTTCGGCCTCGCCAAGTTTTTGGTCGACGGCGCCGCATCGCAGTGCATGTCCGCCATTGCTGGCTCCTACGGCTACATTGCTCCAGGTTTCAATTCAATTTTTTTTTCTCGATTTGTGTAATCTTAATTAGGTCGTAGATTGAACATCCAAATGACATCCATGTTAATTGATTGATTTGCAGAGTACGCGTACACGCTGAGAGTGGACGAGAAGAGCGACGTGTACAGCTTCGGCGTGGTGGTGCTGGAGCTGGTGACGGGGCGGAGGCCGGTTGGGGAGTTCGGGGAAGGGGTGGACATCGTGCAGTGGGTAAAGTGTTCGACGAAATGCCGCAAGGAGGAGGTGAGCCGCATACTGGATCCGCGGCTGACGGTGGTGCCCAAGGATGAGGCGATGCACCTCTTCTTCGTCGCAATGCTGTGCGTGCAGGAGAACAGCGTCGAGCGACCCACCATGAGAGAGGTCGTGCAGATGCTCTCCGAGTTCCCCCGCCAATCACCATCCCCATCACTAAACCGTTAAACATTTCTTTCTAGAAACATAAGTAGAATGGTATTGGTAATTAGCTTCTTTAAGTATCCTTGTAATATAGTGTACACACAATTTTTGTTTAATTACATGTATTCATTTCTATTGAGTTTTTATTCTTCTTACTTTCTCTTTAAGGTATATATTAAAGTTTGACATGACCTAACGTGAAAATGAAATGTATGATAATTTGAAAGAAAAACAACAAACTCTAGTTGGAAATTTAAGGAATGTTTAAAACATCTTCTTTAAATATAAAATATAAATCCAAGAATAATCTATTCAATACGCAATAAGATTATAAATCGAAAAGATATGTTGAATAGGAGAAGACCGGTAGTGTTATGAAGAGAGATATGGTTGATACCTGGTTTGTGTGATGGGTCGGGCTATACGAGGCTCCTATCCGTTTACTTAACTATAATCGAGATATTTTACAATTCTTGTAGTATATGGGAGGATCGTGCGTGCAAACGGCAAAATCTGTAAACTATTTATAAAGTTCATTCTTCTTTTATATATATTTTAATAAGTTACGACGTGAATTTTTTTTTTTACTATTCTGAATTTAGTGAAATTTATTTAGAACATAAATTAATGAATATGTATAATACTTCCTCTATCCTATAAGAGTATCCACTTTTCATTGAACACGAATTTAATACACAATTAAGAAAATAAGAGAAGTGAAAAGTAAAAGTAATTAAAGTAATATTAGTTCATAATGAGTCTCGCCTTATTAAAGAGTAAAAAGTTTTCAAAATTAGAAATTGCATACTCCTGTGAGACGGACTAAAAAGAAAAATAGTGCATACTCTTATGAAATGAAGGGAGTAAATATGAAAAGTATCTTTAATTTAAATTTAGTTTGGATTAGACTTTTGTATTTTAAAATGAATCAAAATTTTAATTTAATTAGGATATAATAAAGGAAAAGAGAAAAAATAAAAAAATAATTAACAAATATTATCTGATGTGGATGCAAGTTAATTGTGATCCATTAACTCAAGATTTATACCCTTGATGATGTTTGATCAATGTTTTAAAAACCGGACCGGACCGGCCGGTTCGACCGGTCGGACCGCGAACCGGTGCGTAGTCCGGTCCGGTTTGCACTATAAAACCAGTAGCACATCAAACCGTCATGAACCGTCGGAACCGGCTGGCCGGACCGGTCTGGCCGGGAACCGGAAACCGGTTTTCTAAATTTTTAAAATTTTTGTAAAATTTGAGTTTGGTGGGAGTTGAACTCATGACCTATGAGTCAAGAGACCAACATATCTACCACTCCACCACATGTACTTGAATGAAATATTATGAGCATTAATTATTCTTATACATTAAACCTATAATTTTTTGTCCACACAAATTAATAATTTGTGTTTAATTTTATACTTTTAAATAATTACTATTAGTTGTGATATGCTTAATATTAACTATCCCTCACTAAATTTTACTTTTATTTGTATAATGTATATAAATAATAGATTTTATCTAAGATTTAATATTGTAGTATATATATTATTAACATAGTTTATTACTCCATATTTACTAAATAATACTCTAAACTTATTAATAAATCATGTTTAATTTATGTATTAACTAATAATACTAATATAATATATATTTATCCAAATTAACTAAAAATTCATGTTTATTTTTATATATTGTCTATAATATTATTTCACCATATAAACATTTTTTAATTAATATAAATTTTATTTATTTATATATGAAAAATATTGTACTTTTTTAGTTATTCTAATTAATAATTTATGTATTTAGTTATTATTTAAATTTTATCATTCCCTTATTTTAAATGATCTTCATATTTAATTAATATGCAAAGTTTAATAGTATATGTTTTTGTTATATATTACTAATTATAATTTATCACTCATTAAATTTAATATACTTTGTATGGATATATTTAATTATATATATTTGCAAGGTAAAACGGTTCGACCAGTGATTGAACCGGTCGGACCGGTTGAACCGTGAACCAGTAGCCTCACCGGTTCACCGGCCGATCCGATTTTTAAAACATTGTGTTTGATCTTCAATTGCAACACTAAAACACAAAAACAAGGGTAGATCTAGCTTTGAAAAACTAGATCCAAAAAGATTTGATCGAGAGGCAAGAAATGAAGAAAGTGAATTTGATATTAGCTAAATCCATTGATGGAGAAAACACTCAACATACTAGATTTAACTAATGACTCCACTACTCAAAGGAATCCACAAACCCTTTGATGCATACCTATACGTGATCATACTTGAACTAGTAATTGATGGAAATTTCATACTTGAACTAGCAATTGATGAATGGATGGATATTTCTAGTCTAAAAAAATACTCATTTCTATAAAAAATCATCTCAATTTTTTATTTACTTTTTATCTTTCTTTTTTTCTCTCTTATACTGTACCATTTTATCTCTTTCTATCGTTCACTTTACTTGGAATAAAACTCATTTTATTCACCAATAAAATTATTTTTAGTGCGTAGAAACATACTCCCTCCGTTTCATAGTAATGAAGACGTTTCTTTTCGGCACGGAGATTAAGAAAAAAATTGTGTTAGGTCAGTTAAGTAAAGGAAAAATAAAAATGGAAAATGAAAAAGATAGAGAGATGAAGAGAGAAACAAGTAAGAGAGAATAAAATAGGTGAGAAAAAATGTGTTGATTTTTACTAGAAAGAAAAATGATTGTATTACTATGGAACGTACCAAAATAGTAAATAACTCTATTAAACGGAGGGAGTAATTGTAAGCTAAAGTGATGCTGTGATGGGGTGTTGTACTTTGGATGATATAAGTCATCAATCCATCCAACTGATACATGATTGGAGTGACGAAGAAAGCATGTTACTATAAAAAATGAATTTCGATCAAATGAATGTTATTTATACCGTAGGAACTTTGAATTTTTAATTGATGAACATGAAGATAATGAAAATATATTTAATAAGTTAAATGAAGTGAAAGTATGAAAGAGAATAGGTGAAAAGAATTGTAAAATAACGAAGTATGGAAAATAAAAGTGTATTCTGTAAAAAAAAAAACAGAGAGATATGACCTTACGCTAATACGGCCAAAATGAATTGATCATAAACACAATTTGGGAAATGAAGAAGCGAATAATTGAAGCCATGGTAGAGAGATCGGCGAATTGGACTGATTTCGACTAAAAATTCGAAATTTACCCACAGCGGGCTTTATGAAATTGAATTGGAATTTATTTACTTCTCCTACAAGAAAAGAGTCTCAGCCGTTGGATCTTTTTGAGGGTTTAGTTGCAATCCCCGCCTCCTTTTCTATATTTGGCTGAGTCCACCAAATCCGTTTTACCAATCTATCAATATATAAAGGGACAGTTTTTTGGAAGCCCATGTGGCACACTTTTGAGCGGGAAAACTATCTATTGGGCAATCTAAAAGACAAATATTATTGGATAAAAATTGGTCCAATGAAATGCAGAAAAATTGGCTTCTACAAAAAGTTTAAGACATTTATATAGACAACATTTGAATCTGCATTTTTGTGGACTGATTTTCTAAATTTTGATTGCAGCATAACGTGGTGCTTGGAATCCGGCGACAGCTCCGACGAGAGGGTGGCAGGCTGAAGGAGACGGGGCGGTGGCGGAAAGGCGGCGGCTGGTCGAGAGGATAGGAGGGATCCGGAACGAGAGAGATGGGAGGAAAGTTGAGAAGATAGAAAGAAGAGGAAGGAGAGAGAGAAGTACGGCGGCGGCAGCAGCAGATTCATTCAAAGATCTGATCTTTCTCGCTGGAGAATAAGAAAAAGGAGAGGAAAAGAGAAGAGTGCCGGAGTCGGGAGATGAGGGAGCTGGCGGGTGAGGTGAGCCCAGCGGCGGCTGAGGCACAGCTGTGTGTTGAAGGGGCACAAACTGGAGGTACTACGCGGCGACATGGAGATTGTTGTTCAGTGGGCCGATGGACAAGAGGAGTTGCCCGGCGGCAGCGGCAAGTTGGTGTTTAGCGGGTTCCACCGATTAGAGGGAGAGATAGAGAAGGAAATGAGGGAATGAAAGAAGCAGTTGGCGTTGCTCACCGGCGAGGTGTGTGAGGCGGCGGCGGTTAATGGAGAGAGACGGTGAGAGAGAGTGAGAGTGGCGCATCATTAGTTTAAGGTTTCATAAAATGTGGTTGTTGTATATTAATTGGGCTCTAATTTGGGCTTTTAGTGTATGATATAATTTCAGCTGTAATAGTGTAGTAGTAGTATAGATTTTATAATTAATGTTTTTATTTATTTAAATAGCATTTTAATTTGGATGTTGAACTCTATTATTATTATTATTATACTTTAAATGGTTCTAATTTAGACTTCTAAATTATTGTATTTTGTATAATATAATTTTATTAAGTTAAATTATTTTTTAATTGAATAATTTGAGTTTTAAATTTGGGTGTCATGACTATAATATTATTATGTCTTAAAAGTTTGGTTTTATTTGACTACTAAGTATTACTATTATTTATTCGTTCAAATAGTTTGATTTTATTTGACTACACTCATATCAAATATTAAAGGGATATTTGCATCTAATATCATGAAACTTTCAAAAAATTGAGTTTTTCCCACGAATTTTAAAATAGGCAAATAATATCACGAACTTTACACCGTGTTTGTTTTTTCTCACGAATGAAAAAATTCTCACAAATAATATTATGATACGGATTTTTTTTCGTAATTTCTCGACAACAATTTTGAAAGCTTCACGTTTTTCAATCTTTGAAGATAGTTTTTCTTGAAGCACACCCTCCAAAATTATTCTTCAATCTATTAAAATAACATGAATTTTTTCATTCGTGGGAAAAAACAAACTCGGGGTAAAGTTCATGATATTATTTGTCAATTTTAAAGTTCGTGGGAAAAACCCAACTTTTTGAAAGGTTCGTAGATTAGATGCCAATTTCCCAATATTAAAATAATATATAATCATCTGCTAAAATATGAAATGTTTCTATTCTTTTTACTTCTCAAAAATTTGGAATATGTTTATACTGAATTCAAATATGGCTAAACCAAATAATTATGAAACACCAATAAATAATGATATAAAGTGAAACTAATATCATTATCAAACAAATAACAATATTTGTATGTCTTATTCTATTTCATCCACACATCTCCTCTTTTGTTATATTTTTTATTTTATACTACACTCATATCAAATATTAAAATAATATATAATCATCTACTAAAATATAAAATGTTTCATTGAGAGTGGGTCGAGAGAAGTATAATTGTACAAATAATTTTTTGTCGTTGTTTATAATATTACAAATACTTATGTTAATTACTCCCTCCATCCCCTATTAAGAGTCACACTTTTTCATTTCGTTCCGTCCTCAATTAAGAGTTACACTTCATTTTTACCATAAATAGTAAGTAGGTCATACATTCCACTAACTCAATTCACTCACATTTTATTATAAAACCAATATAAAAAAATGGGTCCAACATTCCACTAACTTTTTCAACAACTTTTCTTTACATTTCTTAAAACTCGTGTCCAGTCAAAGTATGACTCTTAATCGAGGACGAATGAAGTAGTTCTTATCTATAAAAATATTTTTATACTTATTTACTCTATACTATTTATTATAAATTAATATATTTTCATTATTTAAAAATCTTTTGTCCTGTGTATAGGGTGTAAACACCCGTTCCTATAATTTCACAGTCCAAATTTGGAACTCAATCACATTACATTAATAGGTGCGCTTTCTCCTATTTTATTGCCATATTTTTTTCTCTCTTTTTTTTTCGGTGCCAATTTTGGGCCTGCTCTGCAATTTTCTGGATCTCGAGTTTGTCTCTATTTCTTTTCTGCGTCATGAATTAAATTGTGTAAACCTTCGTATGCATTCAGAAGTGAAGCTCTAAAGCCATTTGAGTTCATCTCTGTTGTGTCTTCAGGGTTTTGGCTTCCAAGGTCTCACTCACACTTCCTCCATTTCCTTCTTTTATAAATACTGTAGTATGAAATTTTCTGCTTACTGAGAGTGATATAGGAGTATTTCGGTAAAGCAGCACGAATGCGCGTGTTTTTTTTTTTTTTTTTCCTTTCGAGGGTTAGCTCTAGAGTTGCTAATTTTTATGCAATATATGTTATGGAATCTCTTCTCATACAGAATAGATATGGAGTAATTTTTATGTACTACTGCAATATGTTATGGAATCTTTTATTTAAGCCTTTTTTTTGGCTCTGATGAATTTATGGTTATGCGTAAGAGGCAATGGCTTTCTTTGCTTGTGGCTATCAGAAGTAAAAATTTTCTCTTCGACCAAGTCAAAGTTTTGTGGACTTCCCGAAGATTATACAGTTTGTTACGGGATATGTGCTCTCTCCCCAAAATTAGTTGAAAAATATATCCTTTTCTTGTTTACACATGAGCCACGTACAAGTCTTCTCACCCTTTTATTTTTATTCATTAATTCTTTTGGTTAGTAAAAGTTGAGCCTCTTTTTCTATATATATTAAAGGGATAAGAATCTCGAGCGTCTTTCTTAGGGGAGAAGAATAGCATCATCCTTTTAAGCTAGGGGTATGGACGTTCACTCTTGAATTTTCCATAATGTTTCAGATGTTCTGTTTATTGACAAAACCTAATGTTTTGGCCATACGAAAGGTCAACTGAAGTGATTATATAAACATGACCTGACTTTGTAAAATAAGTATGTGCTGGTTCACTTACCTTACTAAATTATTTTTGTTTATTGTAGGTTAACAAGATAATATTGGAGTTTAATATGGCCGGGGACAAGCAAATAGAGACATGTACGTCCTTTTGGTATTTTGGTCAATGGGAATGTAATATGCCTTGGATTATGTAGTAGTTATTAAGCCATACCAGTGTGGTGTCCATGGCTGAGTTTTGTCAGCATGTGTGCTAACTGTCGCCATAACATTGGTGCAGTGTTCTCAACTAATTACTCGACCATCTAACTGTTACTTGATATTATGCATGAAGAAAAACTGTTGGCACTTCTTCCATGCAATATTGATGTTTGCTTGAACGTTTTTAGGCTTGTATTGTTGAAGCTTCTATCTGATGCCATTTTCTTGCTTGCAGATCAGCTGAATGCCCCTGCTGCAAAGTCTGAATCATCAATCAATATTCCTGATAAAAATATGGTAAGAGTTTGATGACTTGGTTTATTTTACTGTAAAATTATTAGCTTCTCTTGGTACTTATTTTTAAAAGATGGGTTTTATTGTCATATGATTCTTACTGATATTCATGTAATATAGTCCTCATGACTCATGTACATCTCGTTTTCCTATGCAAATGTCTACTTGTATAGGTTATTATGTTTGCTCCACCCCTTTACTAATTGTTAAACCCTCATGAGTTCCTTTGTTACTTGCTAGTTGCTACAAAGAGTAGAAACAGCTGCACCTTCTCCGTCACTGGACTGGTGTTGCTATTATTCATGTGATTGATTGTGTTTGTGCTGATTTTATTTGCCAAGGTGCTCTGCGGTCCTCTCGTGAGGCATTTCAATCATCTCCATCTACTTGAACACTCTTCTTCTTACACCTCTCGAGATAATTCTTATATAATTGCATGAAAATATTCTGACAGCAAGCACAGCAATACCATGATTATGGTTTTCCAAAAATAAATTTTCAAGGGGACTGGACACAAATAGTTTACAAAGAGTGATTAATGTTGTGCAGAAAAGCTTTCAATTTGTGCATATTCTTTTTCTTTCTTGCATTTATAATTATTGAGATGCATCATGCATGTATATAGTTTTGCAGCATATGATTCTGCAATAATGTTCTCAAGTAAAAAAAATTTATTCTATAACAGCCCTATATTGAGATTACAATAATATGTTTTTGTAACCTGAGTTCTCATCTTTTCAGGTGAAAGATGAATTATCATCTGAGTCTGTGTCATCTGTATCTGCTGGGGGCAATGCTGTATCTGGAAAAAGTGCAACTGATCAACCTGTAAGTTCAGAGCAGGGTGTCTCTTACCCACCTACCAGCAGTTATGATTACTATCATTCAGGTAAGGTTTTCATCTTTAGCTGGAATTTACAACAACAGTTTAGATCTTAAAGCATAATTGTATATCCATAATATTGAACCTCTCACATAAGATTGCTACTCCCTCCGTCCCACGTTACTTGATGCGTTTCTTTTCGGCATGGGACTTGAGAAAGTTGTGTTTAGTGAATTGAATAAAGTAGAGCGAAAAAAGTAAGAGAGAGAAGAGAGAGTAAAGTAAAAGAAAGAATAAAATAGGTGTGATTAGATGTTTTGTTTTTAGCCAAAAAGAGAAATGACTCAAGTAACTTGGGATAACCCAAAATGGAATACGTCTGAAGTAACTTGGGACAGATGGAGTATATTTTATGATAAATACTGTAGGAGTACAAAGTATCATAATTTAATACCATTCTATTATGTTATAAAGAAGCTGCAAGAGTTCTGAAGAAAAATAATACTATCTTTGATCCCATTGAGCTTGGCCTGTTTCTTTTTGACACGGTCATTTAGGAGAGTAAGATTATAGTGTAAGGTGTGTGCCCACATATATAATGTAGTGTTTAAGTGATTACCCATAAAGGAAACATGTCATGCTTATTGGGATAGCTAAATAGTAAAACAATCCAAGATTAATCATTAATGGGATGCAGAGAATATCACATTAGGCAATGAAAATTATTAGTTTATTATATTAGTCAAGGTTGCTGCCATTAATATAGTTATGTGGTAGAGGTTATAAACTATTCAATTGTTTCTTGGCTATTAGAATTGGGTGAGCACATTCGGGTACTGTAATGGTTGGATGGGTGTTTCTACTTATAATTGTTATCTAGAGATATTTGTAGCTGCGGTTCTTCTAAATTAGCCTCTTAACTTGATCAAATATTTTCCTTATGCTCTAATAGGATACAGTGGTAACTTTACCCAGTCAGTTGACAAAGATTTTTCTAACACCCCTGGTGGTTCTTATGCGGTATGGCCTTTGTGATTTTGTAAACTCCTGTTTTTCCGATGGTGACTTCATTATGTCTTGAATTTTACTCCTGATATGGTGATTCTCTGATTTACCAGGGCATCCAACCAGATAATGCTTCTCTCCTATATTACGTTCCTAGCTATGGTCCATATTCAACTGGTTTTGTAGGTGTTGATGGAAAACAAGCATACACATCATCAGAGTATCCCTGCGCATATGGGTCAGAGATGTTTCCATATTATACATATGATCTGGCCTATGCTGGGAATGGTTCATCCAGCAATAAAAGTAGCTCTGGGAGGTCAAATGGATATAACGTTGGCAAAACTAATGGCAACCTCTCAAGCAAATCTTCAGCTTTGCCTTATAATTCCAAAACCCAACAGCCAAATTCTTCGAGGTCTATGTATCAGAATCAGTATCTTCATCCTTTGAAGAAGGTAGTTTTTCTTGGGATCAGTTTTCTTATATTAGTGTGTTTGTTTAAATTATACTTCTAAGACTGTAATTATTTGAAATCCAGCAGCTTGTTTCGGTGATGGATTATCAGATTTGTTTTAATTTGAGAGGAGAAACGAATGATAACTATTTAATAGTATTTTTTTGTTGAGAACCTCAGAATTGCAGTATATTCCCATGTTCACTTTGTTATTACCAGTTTGTACTTTAATATCATAGCTGTCTTGTTAGGCATCTTATCTTGATTTTTATTTTCTTGCAGTTGGGTGCTGGTTTCCAGCCAGCTGGAAACTTCTCTTCACTTACCAGCCGGAATCCTCGTTCTTTTCCGCAATATGGTCAAGTAAATTACCAGTCGAATCTTGGGTTGTGGAACAACAGTTACAGATCCAAGTCAAGAGAAAATTTTGGCAGATGTGGAGAAATCAATGCTGTGAGTGAACTAACTCGTGGCCCTAGGGCTGACAATCGGAATTCCTCTAAGTTTCCAGCTGAAGTTGAACAACTGGGTTTTGCAATTGATAGGGATAATTACAACTTGCAAGAGTTTGAGGCAGAGTATGATAGTGCAAAGTTCTTTGTGATCAAGTCATATAGTGAAGATGATATCCACAAATGTATCAAATATGATGTCTGGTCAAGTACTCGAAATGGCAACAAGAAATTAGATTCTGCTTTCCGTGAAGCTGGTGCTAAAATGACAGAGGCAGGAAAGAAATGTCCAGTCTTCCTATTTTTTTCGGTGAGCTTGTGCTCCTTTATTGTGATCTAGTAATAGAAGTCAGTAGTTACTGTTATTGGTCACATATCATTTATCTTCTTATAGCCATGTTATTATCAGCCACGTAGGAGTACCATTTATCCTTTATATAATCATGTTTTTTAATGTTCTTCATCTAATTTCTTTTGTATCCGGTAACTAAGAGTCAGAAGATTCTTTGATTGATTTCAGGTGAATGGAAGTGGGCAGTTTGTTGGTGTTGCTGAGATGATTGGGCAGGTTGATTTTGGCAAAAATATGGACTTTTGGCAGCTCGACAAATGGAATGGTTTTTTCCCATTGAAGTGGCACATTATTAAAGATGTCCCCAACACGCAATTGCGACACATTATCCTTGAGAACAATGAAAACAGGGCGGTCACTTATAGCAGGGACACTCAAGAGGTAGTATTTCCTTTCTGGAATTCTATTCATAATTATTTGGACAAGCTCATTATTTTAGGCTGATCATGTTTAACTTTCTGGCAGATTGAACTGAAACAGGGCCTAGAAATTCTAAGCATTTTCAAAAACTATTCTGCTAAAACTTGCGTACTCGATGACTTCAACTTTTATGAAAACCGTGAGAAGGTGCTGAAGGCAAAGAGGGGTGGAGGCACAGTTTCTCAAACCACCAATGGTTTTAGAAATGCTGATTATGAGGTGAACTTTTGTGATGCACATGCTTGTGTGGTTACCGATGTTGATGCAAAATGTTTTACATCTGACTGATAATAAAATGAATTGTAGGCTGGAGAGTCCGCCAAGGACACTCAGTCAGATTCTTCATCACTTGCTGAGCTGACTAAAAACCTTTCGCTCGAGGCTCAGCCACTGCAGAGTAGTATATGAACACGATCAATATACGAGAGAGTTTGCTTTTCATCAGTTTTGTTAGGCAAGTTTAGTCATTGTTAGTGATTCCCATCATCCTGATGGTTTTATCTTGTTAGAGATTCATGTCTTCTTTCCTATGTTTGGATCTATTTGTTTTATTGGCGATATTAGTTTTCTGGATTATTTTCACATATCTGCAAGTGAGGTTGACTGTCATTGGCTGTATGCTGAATATCAAATGTAGATCAATAGTTTCACGTCCATTTCTCTTTGATGTCCTAGCTTGGACAGGATCCTCAATATTGCAGTTTTCAATTTTTTGAGCAACAGATCAGTAATCAATAATATGATTTCTACTTGCATGTCGTCATCAAATTGGTGGATAGAATAATGTTAACACGGAAAAGAGTAATTGCTGAAGAATGCATAAATTTGGTCACTTCACCTTTAAGAAAAATATATTGGTTTGAGAAGATAAAGAAACAGAAGCATAATTCAAAGTTTGAAACTGTCAGATTTTGTGCTATTTGTTCGTCTTTGATTTAAGGGATCTATGGACGAAAAAATATTTACATTATCTGCTTGAATAGATTGCTTGATAAAATCCTAATATGGAACAAACTGGCCTCCATTGAATATTAGTAATTTTGCTGATGGAACTTCAACAGAAGTTCGAATTAATTTCAACAACATTTTGACCTGGCATATATTTCTTTCTAGGACATAATATTATGGAAGATTATAAGAAACAAACAGACACCAAAGGGGAAAGGAAAAGAAGAGGTTTATGTAGCCACCATGTTCAGAAAATCAAGAGCTTAAACACAATTGAACAACAACGGGATATAAAATTTTTGGCAACAACGGCAGAAGTATTCTAGAATACAGCATTCATGGCTGCTGCGACGTCCCAGTAGCTGGAGCGGTTGGAGCGGCAGGCATCCTGCCTTGAGGTCCTTGATACTGTTGATGGTGTTGTTGATTAGGTGGTAGCACTGGCAGAGGCGGTCCCATGTAGCCATACTGCTGGTAGTATGGTGGGTAAAATTGACCTGGAGGGGGCGCCGTGCTCGGGTAGCCATACTGCTGAGCTTGTTGATGCTGCTGTTCAGAACCACCTCTATTTTCATTAGACGCAGATGACCCACTGGAAGGCCCCTCTTGAGTTGGAATGAGGGCACCCATCCTCTGGGGATCCATAGAAGGATAATACGCCCTCTCATGCTGAGGCAGAGGAGGAATGTTGAAATAAGGCACTGGTGGCGGTTGTGTCTGACCGCAAGGTGGGGGAGCCTGAAGAGGCTGGTTCTGTTGCTGCGATATGACTGCCCTTGGGAGCAACCCACTGTGAGTCACGGCTGCTTGCTGCTTTGCTTCATCAGAGCCTTCAGAGTCCAGCTTTGGAGCTTGGGGTCTGCCCCACAGCAGCTTCATCCTCAAGCCTTTAATAACTAGTTTGTTAGCAAGTTCCTCAGCTGCTTTCTCAGCACCTTCTCGTGTCGTGTAAGTCACGAAAGCACAGGCCCTCTGGAGAACCATCTTGACAGACTCAATTTCTCCATGTGCATAGAAGTTGTCCCTTAAATCCTGCTCGGTAATCCTAGCATCAAGCCCTCCCACATAGAGGGTTCTAATGCTCTCATCATCGGGAGGCTCCAAAGAAGGCATCTCCCCGGCCTTGCTCAATAGCTTCATTGCCACTGGATCATTCACTCTGCAATTGTATGCAACAAGACAGCAACATACTGAGTATATTATGAGAAGATAAACTAAGTATAGACTAATCCATTGCGCTGGGGAAAATAGGAACAGAAACAGAGAGTACAAAGGATGAGAGAAGTAGACACTAATATATGTACATCGAGAGAATTCAATTATTAGCCAGCACCACAAAGCTGAACAGCAAAAAAATGATAGATATGAAATTTCATTTCAACTTATAGTATACTATAAAGGCTTGACAAAAATTATATCTTGATACCAACTAGTATAGCATATGATGTGGAGTGAACCAGCTGATTTTACAATCCAAACTTTAAAATATGCAAGGATGCAAGACATATTACCAAATCAAAAGACCAATAAATAGTACATACAATGCGATATTGTTAGCATTCATGTACAATAATGCATGCATATAGATAAGAAAAAGATCTTTATGTAATAAAATGATTTTAACATACCCGTAGTAGCGATCTTTAATGTTTTGTTGAGACAATTCACCTTCAACAGGCATCTCGTGCCTGTAAGGGCACTCTGGACCTCTTGTACATTGACCGCGAACATAGAAACTGCAAACATGAGCTCGGTTTCTCTTGTAATATGGTGTGGTTCTCTGGAGCTTCAAAATAGTATCATTTGGACGAGCCTTTCCAAATGAAGACTCATAATCAATCCCAGCCCTTGCCTGCATATAACTAGTTTTTTAGTTATCAAAAGTGGATCAAAGAGACGCATTGTAACTATCATACTACTAATCCGAATATAAAAGCACAGTTAAAATCTTCAAGCAGCCTGAGAATGAATGGAAGGAGGCCAAAACTAGCAAACAAGAGACTTTTGGCCCAGTAACATAGATTTCATGACTTGGAGGCCTTTGTTGATCAAATTGCAAAACTACTAATATGTATTTACTATAGAGAATTGTTAGCAATCATAGCACCAAGAAAAGATGCCACAAGCAGCTAAAGTGTTACAGACCACAAGAGCTTGCACATAAGATGTATTGGCATTTAACTTTCAGGCATTCCCCTAACCAAGTCATTTGAATAGGTTATAGCAGATATGAAACTGTTTTTGATGAGTCCCAAATTGGTGAAAACATAAAAAAACAAACTCCAATCAAGATATGTGCATGGAAAGAGTTTGAAGGAAGCATACCTTGCGATCATGCTCCTCTGCAAAGTATTCCCTATTCACATCACTCTTTGGAATGGCATCATTAGAATCAATACTCAGAGCAGTATCGCGAACCTGAACGGGCAATCCATACTCGAGATCCAAAAGGCAAACCTGACAAACATTTTTCAGCTTACTACAAGTTTGGCATATCTCAGATTTCTTGTATCTTGCATCACGACCAGGCCTCCACCTGAACACCGTAAATGGCCGAGTGCAGATCTTACACTCCTTATCATAATCTGCTTTTGTCTGCAGCAAAGTGCAAGTATGAGCAAAAAAGTACAAGGGCAATTTACAACATTCACACTGCAAACAGAAGCCAATTGAAATCACGAACATTTACAAACAAGCCATCTACCAAAAAGAATATGTTGCACACAATAGAGTATCATAAACATCTTAACGCTAGCTCAGATCCTACTTCCACATTAAATCAATCTCTACACGCAAAAAGCAATCCACAATCAAAGAGAAAATTGGCAACACGAAACTGTAAAGTTACCATTCGGACGTATGGATTGTCGCCAAGGCATGACTCGCATATAATTGGGAAATCAGACCGCTCCCACCCATCGGCTTCCGCGTCCCTCAGCAGCCTGTGTGCCATTCTATGCCGAACTTGAAATTAATTATCCTGAACGGAAGAAATAGAAAATGAAATCAGTCAGAACCCTAAGAAATCAAATGATGCATATAAAAGTAGCAATCTTGCCTCAGAACAGAAACCCTAAAATTGCAGTCGATGCGTACCTTGAAGTTGTTTTTCCACGAAAAGACAAGCTACTGTAGGTGCGAATATAAGGATAGCAAGAAAAGGAGTCGCGGAAGGCGGCGGCTTATGTAGACAGAGTCGGCGGCGGCGAGAGGGCGGAGAGAATTCAAGAGGATGGCCGAGAAATGACAACTCCGCGATTGGATATTTAATTGAGGATTATTAGCCTTAAAGCCGCGTTTGGATATCCTTTATTCCATAAAAATATTATTTCCTTTTTCATCCGTCCCATAAAAATATGTGGAAAGTTTATCAATTTAATAATGTGTCTGACTATCCACTAACATTTATTTAACTATCATTCTCATCCTTTTCTCTTACTTTATCATACTACCATTCTTCTCTCTCTTACTTTACCAATTTTATCTTAATTCTCATGTCATATTCATTATGCATATTTTTATGAACGGATGGAGTATTTTTTTTCAAGTTGCAAGTTCATGAATGTCTTAGCCGTACTATATAGTACTCTCTCCATCCCTTCTAAGTGGAGCATTTCTATTGTTTTGTGAATTAAGTGAAGAGATGGAAAAAAAATGCTCCACTAAGAAGGGACAGAGGAGTACTATATAATGCGGCCAAGACATTCACGAACTTGCAACTAGAAAAAAAATGTTCCCTTCGTCCCATAAAAATATGAGTAATAAATATACTACGAGAATTAAGAGAAAATTAATAAAGTAAAAAAAGTGATATTTTATAAGAAATATGGCATTTAAAATAAAAAATCTAAAAAAAAAAAGAGTTCACTTAAAGTGGAATTAGAGCGAGTACATTACTTAATTAGAGCATCCACAATGGTCGGCGAGCGACCGGCTAGCCGATTCCTGGCGTTGGCCGGTCCGCTCGCCGAACCATTGCAATCGGAGCGCTGGCCGATCCGCTCGCCGCCATTGTAGGCTGGCAATCGGCCAGCGCAAATTTTTTTTAATTAAAATTTCGAAACACTATACATATGCGATTTTCACGTCATTTTCATTCGCATCACTTGTTTCGAGCGAGTGTCAATGCTGGCTGGCCGAAGAAGCAGCGGCTGAACTATGGCGGTGATTACACCGGCAGCAGCGGCGGTTCCCGCGACCTCCCCGAGGATGTTCAGGAGTTCCCGTCCCCTCCATCGTTTACTTGTCGCACTCGCCCGGTTGATCAAAGGCGGGCACAATGGGCAGCGAGGGGAGTCGCCCAGGGATCCCAGGAGGTCCAGTCGCCAACCGAGCTCGCTTTCTTCGCGCATCAACAAACGCGTAAACAGATGCACAAGATCTTAGCTGAATGGAGGGAGGCAACTGACCCCGTGGAGAAGAGGTTTCTTCACTCAATGCTCGAGAGTATGCGGGTTGATTTGGATGTCGCCGCGGCACAGTTGGGGGGATCAGACGCGGGCTCAGATGCCGCAGATTTGGGGGTCCAGGTGGCGGTAAGGACGGCGACGAGGAGTAGAGTGTGGCGGGGGCTCGTGTGTGGAAGCCCGATTTTTTTTTAATTATGTAATTTTTTTTATGTAATGTACTTTAAAAAAAAATTAATGAATTTTCTGTATATGTGTCGTAAATTTAATTCCGTATTTTGTGCTTAATTCCGTAAATTTAGTTGTTGTTTTTTTAATTTTGATTGTTGTGGCTAACCTATAACTAACCTATTGCTTGTCCTAATGATGTGGCAGTATGAACTTTAGTGCTGATGATGTGACAGAAAGAGTTTGTGGCTAGCCTATGGCTGACCTATTACCATTGTGGATACTCTAACTACTACCGCTCTGAGTTGCTCTTTTGACTATATTTATCAGCAAATAATCACCCAACCATTTTTTTTAATCTCCAATCAATTTCATCACATCCACATTATTTATCCAATCCAACTTTATACACTTTTAGCGTCTTTTATTAAACATCACTCAACCATTCTATGGTCTACTATATTATACTATATTTTTATATTGTTTTTAATAATAATAATATTAGTATTACATACTATATTAAAACATTTTATGATTGCATAATTTTTAAAAAACACAAAAAAAATGACGCACTTAAAATTTTAAATCACACAACCAAAAAACGAAATTTGAAACAATTAAAATACAAAATTAAATATTATAATTGCGGCTCAAAATAAATGCTAAAAAATAGACATTAGTTGGGATGAAGCATATTGATAAATATATAGAGGATGCTTGTAAGCTTTGAACATATGATACCGGTAATCATGTAAGAATCATCTTGTTATTTTATGTGCTTTTGAAATGAGTTTCTAGATATGTTTTGAGATAAGCTACTTATATTCACTATAGTTTGAAAAGTTATCAAAGCTAGGTAATGATTAAAATTTTGGGTTTAATTGATATTTTGGGAATTGGAGAATATATTTTTCTCATCTAGTGAATAACAAGAGGAGTACTAAATAAATAATAAATTATTGAAAAAGAATAATTATATGTAAAAAAAAAAGAGAGATTTTATGTGTAAAAACTATAGCAAATTTGGTCTATATTTATAAAGAATGGAAAAATCTAAGTTTTGGTATAATATTATAATTTTTTATATAATAATATAAAAAGATATTTAAATATTAAATAAAATAGCTATTTATCGATAATATTAGTGAAAAATGGCACAATCTCATTGGTCAATAGAAAAAGTGAATTGAGAGACGACTTGAACTCGTTTGACTAACCAATCAACTGAGATCAAGACCATCTTTATTAATTATCTAGGTCCCTCTTTCACCCCAATTTTAGTTTAAACATAAAGAATAATAAGGAATAGGTCTCTCACACGGACAAGGTTGGTAGATTCCTACATTTATTTATCAATAAATATTTTTTTTAATATTCGAATATCTTTTATATACTCAATTAAATAAAAAATATGCAAATCATATCAAAATTCATAATTTTTTTATCCTATGTAAATAGAAACCACATTTCTTATAGTTTTATTAACAAAAATCTCTATTTTTCGCAACATATAATCCTTCTTCTATTTTACAATATCTCATTTTTAAATACTTTCTTTTCGTATTTATTCATCAAGGATGATGAGAATAACATATTCTCCAATTCCCAAAATTTCAGTTCAGCCCAAAATTCAATTATCCTAGTTTTGATAATTTTCCAAATTCAAGCAAATGTTAAAGCTCATTCAAAACATCTCAAATATACTATATAATGATAGAATAAAAAAAATGGTTTGAACGTAATTGCGGTATGTTGTACCTAAATTTGACACTATAAAATTACTACTGATATATATTGGATGCCGGTTCAATATACTAAAAATCATTATATTATAAAAGTACAGTATACCAAATTTCAATAAGGCATATCAAAAAACGGCATATGGGACAACATTGAAAATTGACGTATTGAAATAAAATGTATAAAAAACAATCAGTGAAAATAATGGTATAGTATTTACTCGTATCGACATTTTCGATAAGGTATACGGTATATCAATTTCGCTAAGATATACCGTACCGATTCATTTATATTTTATAATCTTCTTAGGAGATGTTCGGTTTGCAAGATTGTATCCGAGATTAAATTTGTAGTGTGTTTGGTTCATGAGATAACTCAATCCTAGATGGATAATCATGGGATAGTCAGTCATAACTAACCCCGTCTGACTAAAATAATCTCACAACTCAATCCTAGATTATATCTTATATTATTTTATCTTGAAAATCGAACACCACCTTACTCTATATAACACATTTTAACCTTCACTTTTGAATCGAGTTCAAAGCAAAACACCGATAACTATTTCGACTGAAAATAGTGAAAATACCTTTTCACTACCCTGTCCATTTATTTTGATCTACAATATTAGAATTCATGATTATTTTTTAATACACGATAGTTATAACTTCTAAATTTTACATAAAATTCCTTGTAACAATAGCAATTTCCTTGACTTCAGGCGCGGTCATGATTCTGTCACTTGTAAGTACTCCTTGTCATTTACACACCTATGTACTAAATTCTACTTTCGCGTATCACTCACTATCTATCTATTTATGATCTCAGAGCATCCGCAGCGATCGTACTTGCCGACGGACGTCGTCCGTACTGCTGGCAAGGACACCGCTGCTCGCCGTTGCACGTTTTCCGTCCGTGCCAGCGGCAGGGCGGTACTCTTAAATTCCGTGCCGCTGGCAAGGACACCACTGCTCGCCGCTGCACGTTGTCTGTCCGTGCCAATGAGCAGGCTTACGTGGCGGGCTGCGATTGGCCAACGGCATAGCCATTGACAATTTTGTTTTTTTCTTTTTTTAAAAAAAAAATCAAAATTAATTAAAAAAAAAATTTTAAATGAAAACATTATTTTCCCACTTCTCAATAAATTATATCCGTTTTCTACACACTTTTAATTTATTTTTCAATTTTTTTCCCCAAAATTCACATTTTTATCTATAAATACCCCCACTTTAATCATGTAATTTTTAATTTGTAGGATTTTAATCATGTATTTTTTTTATTTTCTAGGATTTACTTATGTATTTTTATTTTTTAGGATTTTAATTATGTAATTTTTATTTTTTAGGATTTAATTATGTATTTTTTATATTTTACTGTATTTTTATATTGTAGAAATGTTTTTAGTAATTGAAGTATTTAAATTGAATAATAGAATGGTGGGACCTTTGAGCTTGTCCTTGCGGAAGAGCATGGATGTGGGTGTTGTGCTCTTGCCTAAGGACAAGGAGTAAAAGTGGGTCCGTGATAGGATCTGGCTATCATATCAAGTAAGAGAGCACACGATTTGTAAAGGGGTGGGCGATGAACCCTAGTTGGGTTCTATTAGGGTTTGTCGAAAAGAGAGCAAAATGAGAAAAAGATTTTATTCTTATTCCTCAATGACTCGATCTAGTGGGAATTCTATGATTTATAGAATTCCCCCTACTTGATTCGGACTTTACGACTTGGGAATGAATCAAGAAGAAAATCCAAGAAGATTTGATTCTATCAAAATAACAATATAAATATTCTCAAAAAGAAATAAAAAGGAAATAAAAAGATCTAACAAATCAAACTAATACGTAATGAAATCTCCATAGCGGTTTGGTGGATTTCTCTTTCTTTGCGGACGTCCATCGTCTTGACGTTCCTCATGATCTTGCTCTTGGCTCGACGCTTCTTCTTCCTCATCGGTCTCACGTTGGTTCCCTTCGTTGGCTGACCATGCAGCCATGTCCACATCCCTATCAACTCCCCCCTGTCGAGATTCACCTTGTCCTCAAGGTGCAAATGAGGATAGCTTTGTGCCAATTCTGCTGCGGATTCCCAGGTAGGGGCTGCATTAACATCCGACGCCCAATGTACCAGCCACTGGACTAGAGGAATTCCTCCAACCAAAATCGTGCGCTCAGCCGACGCGCGAACCGGGGTATCTGGTGGCCGACCACGTCGCAGCTCCGCAGGAAGAGCCAACTGATCCGGAGACGCCGCTGAGCTAAAAAACGGCTTCAGAAGGGAGATGTGGAAAACGTCATGAATGCGGCTCTCGATAGTCAATAGTATCTGCGGCCTAACTTAGCCGAAATGGGTTTGCCTACCGAAAGCTGCCGATAAGGCTGATGGCAGAGCCACACTTTATCACCGACGGCGAACTCCACATCCTTACGATGGCGATTCGCCTGGGCAGCCATGAGCTCCTGCGCACGGCGAATTCGCACCTTCAAGGTACGCAACAAGGTCTCCCGCTCCTCCAACAACTCAGCGACATCTGCATTATGGGATGGACGCGAATAAGTGTCGAAGATATTAGGCGGTTCACGTCCATAAAGGGTCTCAAAGGGAGACATGCCAATGCTCACATTCACCGAGCAATTCATAGCTAACTCAGCCCATGGGAGTAGCTGTGACCACCGCGAAGGACAGTCAAATGTGTACGCCCGAAGGTACTATTTCAGCGCCCTATTCGTAACCTCAGATTGGCCGTCGGTTTGGGGATGATACACCGTGGTGAATTGGAGCTTCGTTCCGCTAAGTGAAATCAGCTCATCCCAAAAACCACTCATAAAAATGGGGTCTCTATCAGACAAAAGTTTCATAGGGAAACCGTGGAGCTTGACCACCGTGTCCACAAATAATCGCGCCACCCGCGCCGCATTAAATCTAAGTTTCAAGGCGCCAAAGTGTGCGTATTTCGAGAGCCTATCCACGACCACCATTACTGCGGTAAACCCCTGCGACTTAGGAAGACCGACTATAAAATCCATTGAAGCGGCCTCCCATACCATGTCGGGAATTGGCAATGGCTGAATCAAGCCATTCGGTTTGTCTCGGACGTATTTCGTCGCTTGGCAAGTAACACACGCCGCCACAAAAGCCTCGATATCGGCACGCATCCCAACCCAATAGAAGGAAGCCGCCACGCGGGTGAAAGTCCGGCTGTCGGTGCAGCGTGGCATTCGGCCAAAATATCCGGGATCACTGCTGAGTCCCGGGCAAGAAATAGGCGGTGCTTAAAATAAATAAGCCCGTTGTGGACCGAAATATGCGCCTGTGCGCGTCCCTCCGACACCGCACTGTGTAAGGCCACTAACTCAGGTAGAGATGAGTTCTCGCGGCGAATGGTGTCCATCACAAAAGCTGTAGGGCGGGAAAATAAGGTTAGGAGGGCGGGTCAGCCGTGTGAGGCTCCTTGGTCTGCCGTAACAGGGCATCCGCGACCTTATTAGAAGTTCCCGACTTGTACTCAATTCGAAATTTGAATCCCATGAGTTTCCGGAGGTAAAACTGCTGGTCGGGCGTTTGAACTACTTGAGACAAAAGATCCTTCAAGCTCCGTTGGTCGCTGCGGATGATGAATTCGCGCCCCAATAAATACTGGCGCCACTTTTGGACAGCCTCGACTATAGCATAGAGTTATTTGTGGTATGTCGAAGCCAAACGATGCTTAGGCCCCAATTTCTTGCTAAAGTAAGCAATAGGGTGATTATTCTGAAGCAGCACAACACCTATCCCTAGATCCGACGCGTCGGTCTCAAGAATAAACGGCGACGCAAAGTCCAGTAGATGACGAACCGGAGCAGAACACATGGCTGATTTCAAGGCTGCGAAGCTGGTGGTGGCTGATTCGGACCAGTGGAACGCCTCTTTCTTAAGGAGTTCAGTTAGAGGTGAAGCAATGATTGAGTAGTTCTTAACGAACCTGCGATAGTAGCCGGTAAGACCGAGAAAACCTCGGAGTTGTTTCACCATCGTCGGTGTAGGCCACACGCTCATAGCTTCTAATTTAGCCGGGTCAGCGTGAAGCTCACCTCCCGAGATGATATGACCGAGATAATTGATAGTGCGGACCCCCGAAGGCGCACTTGGACCTCTTCACAAAGAAAATATGATCTTGGAGAATTTGGAGAACCTATCGAAGGTGCTACTCGTGGACCTCCGGCGTGGTGCTATACACCAAAATATCGTCAAAGAAGACGATTACAAACTGGCGCAGATAAGGTTGAAATAAACTGTTCATCGCCGCCTGAAATGTGGAGGGCGCATTTGTTAAACCGAACGACATGACGAGGAACTCATAGTGGCCCTCATGGGTGCGGAAAGCCGTCTTATGAATGTCATCCGCGTGCACCGAATCTGGTGATAGCCTGACCGCAAATCCAGTTTAGAGAAAATGCGGGCCGCGTGAAGTTCGTCAAATAGCTCATCCGCGGTTGGAATAGGGAAATGGTCTGGGGTCGTCGCCGCATTCAAGGCTCGGTAGTCCACACAGAACCGAAAAGAACCATCTTTCTTACGCACGAGGAGTATTGGGGACGAGAAGGGGCTCGTACTGTGTTGTATGACGCCCTAATTGAGCATATCGACAATCTGGCGCTCAATTTCCTCCTTCTGAAAATATGGGTACCTATATGGTCTCACATTAATAGCTCGTGTCCCTTCCGGAAGATGGATACGATGATCCCACCGTCTCGCGGGTAGAAGTTCCTTGGGAAGATCGAAGACTGCGGCAAATTCAGATAGCACCTATGTAATACTGGGGTCAACCTCGGGGATGCCTGAGGCAGACTGCAGAGCGTCGGGTTGGACTGGCAGCAATTCGAAAACATCCGCCCCGGCCTCTGTGCTAATGAGGGAGAAAAGATTGTTGTACGAGATGGGGCGCGGCGGCGCGTCCTCCCCCCTTAGAAAAACCGGTTGATCATTCCAGTCGAAACGCATAGTCAAATTCCGATAGTTCTTGGTGATGTCACCCAAATTCTGTAACCATTGAACTCCCAATATGATATCTGGCCCTTTGACCTGCAGAACAAACAAGTCAATCTCAAACCGATGGCCTTGCAAATTAATAGGCATGTTCAGACACGCGAAAGCGCATTTCAAGGATGCGCCGTCGCCCACAAATACTCGGTGGCGAAATAACATTAACCGGCAGGGTCAACTTCTCTGCGACTGCTGGTTGGATAAAATTATGAGTACTTCCACCATCAATCAAAATTGAAACTGTCGTTCCATTAACCTGTCCCCGTAGTCAAATAGAGCGTGGTTTGATTTTGGGGCAGAGCACTAGAATCCTGGAGACGTCGCCAGTAATTGCCATATTCTCTCCTTCGACTTCCGGATCGGTATCGTTGTCCAGCGGCAACTCCTCATCATCGTCATCCACACCCATGAGGGCGTAGAATTTCTTAGCTCAAACATGGTCTCTAGTGAATTTCTCTGGACACCACTAACAAAGGTTTAGGCGGGTCCTCTCAGCTCGCTCCGCCGCCGAGATTCGAAGTACCGGATAATCCCTGGGGTTTCGCCCCTCACGCCCTTGCGTCTGATCCGGAGGTCCCTCCTTTGTGGTGGAAGGGTCAGCCGGCTGAGCTGACCGATTTCCACGATGTTGCCAAGTTGGTCTCGGCGAGAACGTTGGAGACGAGGCTGCCTGGCAGACCGCGAGCTGTTGGGCCAGAGCGAACGTGTCCTGTAGGGTGGCGGGACGCCGCATCAAGAGTTCCTGCTTCAAAGTCGGTTTAAGGCCGGCAATAAACATACATGTCCTGTAGGGTGGCGGGACGCCGCATCAAGAGTTCCTGCTTCAAAGTCGGTTTAAGGCCGGCAATAAACATACATGTCAGCGTAGAATCACCGACGTGGGAGACCTTCTGGAGCATGGCCTCGAACTCGGTCTGATAGGCTTCCACAGTGGACGATTGTCTGAGGGTAGCCAATCTTCCAACGTAATCCTCATAAAGGTCAGGATCAAACCGTTTCTTTACTGCGAGAAGGAAAGAATCTCAGGACTTCGATTCTGTGTTGTTCTCCCAATAAGTCAACCATTCTTCAGCCCCATCGTCAAATAAAAACGATGTTAGATATAGGCGTTCGTCAAGGGGAGTGAAGCTGTGATTGTAATATTTTTGGATCATACGAATCCACTTAACCACGTTGGAACCAGAAAAACGTGGCGGTCCCGAGGCGAGCTTAGGTTGAGAGTCGGGGTTGAAGTCGACCGGTTTCGTTGTGATAGACGGCGGTAAAGACCATCCGCGAGTGGTTGGCGCTGTAGCCTCGGGCACCAACTGAGGGCCCGGTTTGGTGCGGAGTGAGGCCGCGAGATTGGTCAGAGCGTCGTTAATATTACGGTTGACGATTGTTTGTTGACGAACGAAGTCCTCCTGGTCGTGTTTATGAGCCATCATCTTCTTCTCATATTTTGCCTGTCGCAACTGCATATCGAACACCATCTGTCCGACCTCTTGCGTCGAATATTCATGGGTTTCCAGATTCCCCTCTTCGTCGGCGCCTTCCGTCGGCATGCTGAAATCGGACTGGAGGGAGAGTAGCTCAAGAAAGCACCAGCTGATAGGATCTGGTTATCCTATCAAGTAAGAGAGCACACGATTTGTAAAGGGGTGGGCGATGAACCCTAGTTGGGTTCTATTAGGGTTTGTCGAAAAGAGAGCAAAATGAGAAAAAGATTTTATTCTTATTCCTCAATGACTCGATCTAGTGGGAATTCTATGATTTATAGAATCCCCCCTACTTGATTCGGACTTTACGACTTGGGAAAGAATCAAGAAGAAGAAAACCCAAGAAGATTTGACTCTATCAAAATAACAATATAAATATTCTCAAAAAGAAATAAAAAGTTAATAAAAAGATCTAAAAAATCAAACTAATACGTAATGAAATCTCCATAGCGGTTTGGTGGATTTCTCTTTCTTTGCGGACGTCCACCGTCTTGACGTTCCTCATGATCTTGCTCTTGGCTCGACGCTTCTTCTTCCTCATCGGTCTCACGTTGGTTCCCTTCGTTGACTGACCATGCTGCCATGTCCACATCCCTATCAGTCCGGCCTCCGGGCCCACCTCCGTGCTCTTATTTAAGAGCACGGATGGGGATGCTCTCACTCACCTCCTTTCTTTTATTTCTTAATTCATGTAATTTACAAATTTTATTCATATATATTCAAACTAAATTCAAATATGAACAGAAAAAATATTAAATTTCAGTAAGATTTTAAAAATTACATAATTAAAATAAAAATGCCAGAAATAGTAGAAAACATAAAAGTATCTATTTATTGTGGAGACCGAAACATGCCTCTACTTTTTTCAGTTCAATCTTGATGGAGATGCACCGTAGTCGTGTTTCGACTCACGATGCATTAGTAATCTTGAAATGTCATAGGCATACATCAAGATGAGTTTTAATTTACACTATCTAAATAGACTATTTTATATTTTGGTAAGGGAATAATCTGAATTGTGATTAAACAAATTAAGGTAATCCCTTTTTGGGCATAGTCTTTGTCAAAGTTTACCGCGTGATTTATTACGCTTTAACTTTTCACACGTAAAATATCAATTAGTGGTTTTTGCATTTTTTGCTATTCAATGCACGATCTCTTAAATCAAACTCTTTTTTGAATATGACATTAATTCAATTCACACATTTCAGATTGATAACTTGAGTTTTGGCCCACTTTCATATTTGAATTTAGCATTTTTGAACCTTCTGTCTCAAAGTACTCCATTTGGTATCTCACACCATGTCCTTTTATCATTTTTTCAAATTTTTTACTTTTTACAATTACAAAGGTTCATTAACCCTGTAAAAATGTATACTTTTATAGTATTAAATTTCAAGTGCTTGTTACAAATGTTACCTATAGTTTATTATTTGATTAATACTATTTTATTTTATAATAAAATTAATTACTTCCTTTGTCCCATCACAAGTGACTCGTATTCCTTTTGGGATATCTCACCTAAAGTGTCATTTTTTTTGGCAAAAATTTAATACAATTGTTATTTCTTACTTTATTTTCTTTTCACTCATCTACGATAGTCTCTTTCCACTTAACTCTCTATCCATCATATTTTAAAAAAATCATACGCTTAAAAGAAATGCCTCTTGCTTATGACGACGGGACATATAGAGTACTAGCAAGACAGAGAAGACAAGACATGAATATCTAATGTATAATTGCAAATTTGGCGAAACATGTTACACAAATAACTAAATAAACGAACACTTTTGATGACAAGTACACTTAATGATCGAGAAATCAAGTTTATATGGAAACATTGATTTTGACTTGATAAGTTGCATGGTTGTTGAATAGTCCAACTCCATCTCAACAAAATACCTTAACCTTCAAATCACCCTTCCATCACTCTCTAACTATATCAACCCAATTCTCACTTACAAGCTAAGATATCTCAAACACTCTCTTTATTACACTCTTCACAATCCCCAAACTCCTCAAATTTCACATCTCCCTCTCTCTCTTTTAACATGGAAGACCGACACCAACCCGCCCTCGATCCCGACGACCAAACCACCGCCCCCTTGGCCAACCACCGCTCGAGCGTGGACAGCTCCCGGCCATTCCGGTCGGTCAAGGAGGCGGTGGCTATATTCGGGGAGCGGTTCTTGGTTGGGGAAATCTACTCCCCCAAGACCTTCGCATTTCCCAAGAAGGAGACCCCATTCTTCTCACCGGAGCACGATCGGAAACCGGCGCCTCCCAGCGAGGAGGCGGCGGCGGCGCTGGCGGACAGCGTGAAGAAGCTGGAGACGGAGCTGGAGGAGACGAAGGCGGAGCTGAAGCTGCTCAAGGACAGGGAGTCAGAGACGGAGGTGGCCCTGGCCTCCTTGAACGCCGAGCTCCACCGCAACATGTCCAAGATGGCCAGGGCGGAGGCGGCCGCGGCAGCCCAGGCCACGGTGGGGCGGGGGCCTTCGCCGAGCTTGGCGCAGGTGCTGAGCGTGGAGGAGGAGAAGATAAATATGTTGCTTGGGGGGAAGAAGAAGGAGAGGAGAGAGGCGGTGAAGAAGAAGAAGCCTATTATACCGCTTGTCGGAGACTTGTTTTCGAGAAAAAAGAAGTCGTCGTCGTCGGCAACTTTGCATAATCCTCTCTATGCGTCTTCTCACCTTCTATGAGTAATGGCTTCTGATTTCTGGTAGATTATATTTTAATGTATTATTTTGAATTATGTGAAGGCAAAAAAAAAAAAAAAATATAGAGTGGATGATGAGATGATTTTTATGGTGTGTGATCAAAATTAAAGGAGTGGGAGCTTGTTTGTGTATAATTTTAATAGACTAATGTAATTTTGAATGGTATGACTTCTTTGAAGGCAATTCTGGTGGTACGGCCGCACTTCGTAATTGTATTATGTAATTTAATTAATTAACATTTATAATTGTATTAAGTATCAACATTTATTGCAAATTAGTGATGAGTTGATAGACTTTAATTGTATATTTAGTTTGTAAGTATGAATTACCAAACTCTATTTTGAAATAATAACCTTAACTCCCAATATATTAATCAAGATTTTTCTTAATTATTTTGACTCACACAAGTTTTTCGGTAAATTTTCTTTTAAATAGCTATAAAAATATTCATGAAAAAACAAATAAACTTCTTAAATTAAGTCGTTTCTGTCATTTCCAATCTATAGGTTACATGTGTTCTTCTAGCACCCTCATTTTCATTTTTAATCCTATTCTCCCTAGATCATTTCCTAATTACGCGTATTATTTTTTTGAATGAACATGGTGGTAAAATAAAAAAGAATGATGGATATTTGTAAAAAGAGGCAAATATATAGGGACATTCTCATCATTATGCTCACCAAGGATAGGCTTTCATGGGCCGCTTGAATGAACCAAACAGAGAAGTTTAGGAAAGAGTTTAAGTGATACTATAAGTTTGATCAAATCTTGATCAATCTCATAACTTTTAATTAAATCGGTATATATGGAGTATTAAATCACAAAGTAAATGATCAATCTCTGCAGTTTTACCAATTTTGTTGTATGATAGTATTTCATATGCATTGTGGTGAAACTGCCGGAGCATGGTTCATAGTGATAAGTGTTCCAAGCACACATGCTTTGAGGATTGTTCAATCTTGCCTCACTTTTGTGTATTTCCAAATTCATATTTGTTTCTTGTAATATTTTGTGTCTGATGTGTGAGATTGTCTTTCCCTCTCTTCCATGTAGAGGAATGGAACTTGAAATTGAATGAGTCATTAGGCCCACTTTTAGCTTTCTTTAAGTAACTGGACTTAATAGCATGTTAGGCTGGGCCTCGCTTCAATGGATGTTATCAACCACTCTTCTCCTTTTCAATAACACCAAACTTTATTTTTTTGCTTTTTACATTTTTGAAGCCCTTCACTGTAAATATAATCATACTTGTCAATCATTTTATTATTCACTTTGTTTCAAATATGATATTTGGATTATACAACATAATTAATTTTATTCGAAGCACCATCCATGACATTCTACAAGAGTAACTTAATTACTTTTATCAGACGCACCATACATTAACATTCTACAACTTTTTATTACTCACTTTTTTTTCTAAAACAGTTCATTTTTGTCCTTTGAATGCATCCACAAATTTTAATTCATTTCCAATTATCAATAATACTATCCCACAACATATTACACTTAAAATATTTATTTATTTATTTATTTGTTCTATCATACTCCACGTGATTCTTGACTATCTTTACTGGCAATACGTTTATAAATCATTACTTCTAAGGTGTGATTATGTCTCCAATCATATTAAATAAATCAGTTTTATTAAAATTTCTGTCGCATAGTATTTGATTTAGTGACGATATACAAGATATATGCTGTAATGTTCATATCCTTTTTTCAACCCTACTATACCAAACTTTGAAGTTTGAAGTTTTTGTAGGCCCGAGCCCGACACAATTTCAACCAACCTCTACACAAAAATTGGTGTACAATTTAAAGTAAAATAAATAACTATTGGAGAGAAAAATACTGTAGAATTTGTATTCAAATTTATATACTCTTTAAATTCGGTCTTAAAAAAATAGACAAACTTGTAAATGAAACGGATTATAATGTGCAATTGGTAATGTATGATTATTACTATTTGTTAAAACTTTTCATATTAAAACTTGATCTAATTTTGAAGAACATCCCTAAAAGTAGTAAAATTAGTCTATTTTTATGAGGACCAAGAGCATACTTTTTTTAATCAAATTTAAAATTTGTATTCCATCGAAGCATAAATTTAGGGTGGGGTAGAGACTATTCAGTGGGGAAAACGGTACTGTTACTTGGAAAATTGTGGATCGTGACCAGTTTGATAGCATACACTGAAAAACCTTGTCCAACTATTTTCAAGAGGTACGAACACAGTTCATAAATTGACAACTCACCAAACTTAGATTATTTATTTTTGTTAAAAAGGGAATTTGGTGGAGTCATAAATGAATGGAATAGTACTCCCTCTATCCAATATTAATTGTCTATTTTTTTTTATTTACATCTGTTTTCTAATAATTATTCATTTTTATTTTAAGTATATCTTATGTTCCACTAATTCTTTTCCATTCACATTTTATTATAAAATTAATACTTTAATATAAAAGTGAGACTGATATTCCACTAACTTATTCCATTTATTTTTTTTAATTATTTTTTAAAGCTCGTGCCAAAATCAAAGTGCACAATTATTAGGAACGGGGGGAGTGATAGTTTTTAGCATGGCTTTCTCAACTAACTTGAGCTACTTCACTAAAGTTTTACGGTCAATTAATAGACGAATGTTACACACCAGTCACCACAAGCCACTTGGTTGTAGTATTATTTTTATGCAGTAGGCTGTAGGAGTACTACAAAATATTTAGGCCAAAACGATAGTGAACTAGTTTTACCAAAATAATAAAATTAAAGAAACAACGAAGCAATGTTGAACATGAACAAAAAGTCGGAAGCAAATAAACAACATACATCAGGACATTATCCATCAATCCTTATTTATTAAAGAGTAGTGGTCTTACTGCAACTCTAGCCCGAACGATAAGTTCCAATAATAATCTCAAAATAATTATCAGGTGTCACGTATCCAAGCATAGGTGTCATTTATCTAAACATAAAATGCTGACCACATGTCGGTTGTGGTTGAAAATATATATGCATTATAATATCTTAAGACTCATCTCATAGTAGTAATAAATAATCGTGAACAATTATTTGTGTTACGTCAAACAGGATACTTGAAACTTGAAAGCATACATGCGAGTAATATATTTCCAAAAAGTTAGCTACCAAAAGCTATAGCTAGATAGAGATTAAAAAAAAGAACTAATCAATGAAAGAGTGGGGAATAGAAGAAATGGATAAAATAAAACATCGGGTGTTCAGATCGTTGGACCTTTTACATTTTTAATTAGGTTTACATAATTTAAAGATTTGAGCAGTTTGCAAATGAGAACTTGGTTGGGAGACAATCAGACTTCCAACCTCCAAAAGATAAAATAGGTATGATACTCAACTACTATATTGGTTTGATCTTGATCAGATTCTTTACTCTTTTTACTATATGGACTATTTTTTCATTGACATGACTTGAGCTTCAACCATGTAATTGGAAAATGAAGCTAGTAAAGCTTGGAACTCACTTAAGAGAGGGTAGTTCTTCCTTTTTAGTTTGTCTCAACTCCCAACTAAAATAACACATTTTTATTTTTTAGTAACTTTTTTTCTACAATTAATATATGAAGGTCCAACTAAAATAACACATTTTTATTGCCAACCACTTTTTTCCTGTCCCCAATTAAATATTCAACCATCTTTCTCTCTTCATTTAACGCTTACACACTCTTTCTCTCTCCAATTACTCACATTTAACAACAACTTCTAAAATCTCGTGTGAACTACTAAGAAATATGCCATCTTAGCCGAGATGGAGGGAGTTTAGTACATAGTGCAGAAGAATATGCAAGGGATATTAGGTAAGCAAGATTTCATCTCATGATTGAATATACCCATATATGATAATAAGTCATAATCAGTCCCTACAACTAAAATAATTTCATAAACTTAATTCTAGATATGAATAATCATATAATGAGTTATGCCAATTAAATTCAATTATACATATTTCTTCTTTTATGCATCATATATATAAATCGGATTTTTGTGGGTGTGATTATGATTCTAGTAGTGTTGATATAGATTGCTGAACTGAATTTTAATGATCACTTTAATTGTACTCTTCACTTTGAAACGGATGGCCCACCTCTGTTTCGTAAATATTTTATTTGTAATTTTGAAAATTGGATTGCTCTTTCATTATCTTCATTTTCTAGAGATTCAAGTCATTCTAAATTTTTATTTGATTTTAAAATTCATTAATTTTAAGTGAAATGTGATGCTGATAGTGAGAATTCTAATGTTCATTTCATTAATTCTTATTATATCATTCAATTTTTAAGTTCGCAATATTCCTACCTATCTCAATACACACAAGTGAGCCACTACGGAATAATACTAGTAGGTGTTGTTTGGTCGTCATAACTAATAATTATGAGACTATCCATCTAGAATTAAGTTGTGAGATTATTTTAGTTGGAAGGGGAGACTATGACTAATTATCATGAGACTATCCAGCTAGGATTAAGCGGAGGGTTCAATCTTATGAATCAAACATGATACCTATTTAATGATGAGATTTAATTTTGACGATCGAACGCCCTAGTATAGTATTATATAGTATCATATAATTTGGCCTTCCATGCAATAAATCTACCAATCTTGTTACAACCGTCAACCACCATAGTAGGTTATGAATTTTGGAACTTAGCAATTGAACAGTTGAAGTATTTGAACAATTTTTTAATTCTTTGTAGTTTAAAAGATTATTCTATTGACAAATGAACAAATGAAAATTATTCTATTGACAAATGAACAAATGAAAATGTAATGGTAGAGAATTGAAGTTATTATATAAATTTATGAGTCACTTCTTCTATCACCAATTAATCTTAATTAAGATGAAACTTTATTAACTTCTAACATAATATTAGAGTAGGTCGTCGACCGTGGTTAAAATTTTAACTAACTCATCAATATATACGTGATGAAAAAAATGACAAAGGATCCAATAAGATGGAGTACTACATGAACTTGATATTTGGTCAAGTTCAACTGAAGGCTAGTCCAATCTTTTGAAAAAAGCTCCGAACTCTTCCAAGATTCATCTTGAAATATTGAGAGTGACACATTAATGTAAAGAGCAATTTGAAAATACATAGTAGTACTATATATAAGTCCATGGAATACTCTGTTATCATTAATTAATTTTAGGTTAGAATTCCGTGACCTTGCAACCATTCCTATGAGCTTATATAGACCCTATACTATTTTATTGCTTTAAGAGAAATATATTCGGATCGTCGATTGCAACAGTACCCGTACGGATTTATATTTGGGTCACTCCCAAAAGACCTTAAACTGATTGGGGTTGGATATGAATTATCTACACTTTTCAACTTCCCTTAGACTCTCGAGGTAGGATAAGTTTGTACTTAACAAAATCAGAACTAATTATTATGATTTCGGCTTACTTGTGTATTAGGCATATTCAATAATTCCCAATTTAATGATTTCAATATCAATTAATATCGTATTGAATTAGATTGTTTAAATTTACTTGAATCACAGAAGATAGGATGGAGAGATTATTTCGCACACATACTTGACAAAGGTATAAAGGGAAAAATACAAATGTTTTAAATATTTTGATAGGTAATATTAATCTGATCTGCTTTATTGAAAGCGGCCTGCTTCAATAATTGCACCCCATTAATTAGTGTGGCCGGAAAACAGCGATACGCTGATGAAGGATATTATCGCGTCCACATTATTCATATTACTATATTACTATAATGATTTGAAAATAACTTTTGACATCTTACTAATATTAAAGAATTTATATTCAAACACTGTTTTTAATATAGGGCAGTTGGGATAGTATATACCACTATACATTTCTTATTAGTATCGATTTTTATATAGTTTGAGATTGGTTTGGCAATTTTTATTAGAGAACTATGTTATCAGTCCTTATCTTTTTCTATAATATCTTTTATGACATGAAATCTTTTGATGGTTTGGTAAGAAATGACATTTTTTAAACATGCGATATAATGTGCTTTGCTCAATGATTGACTAAAACACGTTGGCTGTATTATATGACAACATAGCTTTATTAATTATATGCATGGTTGTTGTTTATAAAAGTTTAATGGAGTAGTAGCTTAATCATAAAGTTAAACGGCACAATAGTAGGCTTAATTTACTCTAAATTTACATATTTTGATCTGAGATTGGTGTCACGTCATAAGTTAATTTGAATGATAATATATGAAAATTTGATTTTTTTAATCTCTAATAAAAACCGAATTGAGGCAAAATGAGAGTTGACTTGGTAAAATCAAAGAGAATGTGACAAATAAAATTAACGACGTTGTTCCAAATAAAATGACACTGTTTTTTTCACAAATGCTTTTTTTACAAATGCATCGTACATCTAGATGCAGCAATAAGGAAATGATAGTAACAAACTTATTACTTCTAGTTTCTAACAACTCTCTCCTTCCCCTAATTATAAGACTCGCACGAGTTTTAATAAATGTAAAGGAACGAGAGTTAAATTAGTGGAATATAAATTCTCACTTATATATACTAGTTTTATGATAAAATATGAGTAAAATAAGTTCGTAGAATATAGGGGTTTAATGAGGGACAAACGGTTAATATGGAGTATTTTTTTAAAAAAATGGGAGTGTTAAATTTTTGTTGGGATTAATGGAAAGGAAAATATGATAACTTTTGTGGAACTAAGAGAGTTTGCAACAAATTAATTTGAATTGTAAAGAAAAACTTTGTAGTATTAGTAGGTGAAGTAAATTAAAATTTAGTGGTTCGGATAGCTTTTGCTTCTTAAATGTCATTAATATATAAGTAAATAACACGTAATTAACTTGTTAGAATATCCAAATGAAAATAAATTAGAAAATATTGCTGTATTGTTTAATATACATCGTATCACTTCATCGTTGGAATAGACTAATTCATACTGAAACTACCTCCAACAACGTAAACGTGTACGTACTCATTGATCATTATCATTACTGATTCGTTGGTTAATTTATATGGCTAATCACCTTAAATATATATTATTAGATTGCGTGCGGTATATATAATTACAATCTACGACAAAGAATGATTCTTTCTTTTCTTTTTTTTAGTTTTTCATATTTGAGGGGATTTTTAAAAATTAAATCCACGTGGTATCTACTCAAGATCGATTCAACTTTTGCATGTTTATAAGCAATTAATATGAGCCTATAAAGGATGAATAACTTGTTGGTGATACTAAATTAATAGCAAGGACGACGAATAAATAAATATACTAATCACATCAATTGACCGTAAATAATTGATTAGTTTAAAAGTTTGATTAGTCGTAGCTTGCATTATAAAATAAGAATAATGTGACCTCCACAATATATTTCAGTCCCTTAATTTAATTAGCATTTTGAGACACGGAAGAAGAGGATAACTGGTGGATTACATAATATAGAGAGGCATCTAATTCAATTGCACTTAGTTAATTAACTTTGAATTTATTATAAAAAAATGAAGGAAATAGGAGTACTACTTATTATGCAGATAATGATAAACAATTAATATCGATAATATTTAACTTTATTACACATTAAATATATGTAAAAACTCCAATTTAGATTAAGAATTCTGGTGTTTTCACCAAATATAGCATATAATAAGGTGAAACATCAGCTCCTAAGTCTACCGTGGTACTACTCCGTCAGCATACTGATTCCAAAATCTTCTGGAACTATATCAAACAAATTTAAATAAAAATGCAATGGAGCATTGATTATTTTATTTATTACATTTATTTTTCTTAAATAGAAAGTATATAAGCAAAAAATCTATTCTGACACTTTTTAACTAAGACTATATGGATAACTACAATCCATCACCAGTCACATTTAGTTGTCACATCTTAGCCAGGACCAATAATATACTCCATCCGTCTCACGTAACATTTAGTTATGGCACGAATTTTAAAAAATTAGTAGAGTGTGTAATAAATGAAGTGAGATGATGTGGTGTGTAATAAATGAAGTGGGTCCCTCTTTGACTTTGTTTTTTATTTTTGTTTTGATTTATTTTAATATAGATAATGGCATTTGGGTGTAATTTTAGTGAATAAATGGATAAAATTTTATGTGCAAATATGGTAAGTTCTAAATGTTACTCCAAATGTGGGACGGACTTTTATGGCAAAATGTTACTACAAATCTGGGACGAAGGAAGTAATTATTTACTTATATTTTCTTTTATACACTTTTTAGGATAATTATTTGACGAACGTCCCTAACAGTCTGTAATATTGCAAGCGGTAAACAAGAATATAAAAATAAATAGAGTGAACTACAAAAATAGTTCTTGGACTAGGTGTTTATCTCGTCAATGAACCCTGGATTTTAAAAATATTCCCAGACAATCCTAGACTAAGCGTTTATCTCGAAAATGGTCATTTTTCACTGTTTCGTGACGAAAATACCCTTTTAGGGGGTTTTGGAGGGTTTGGGCAAGTTGGTCTTTTTACATTTAAATCTGATATTATTTAAGTTATGTATTAAATCTGATATTATTTAAGTTATGTATTAAATCTGATATTATTTCAGAATTATCATTCTTCTTCCCTTTTGTCATCTTTCACTTTGTTTCTTTATTTCAATATTAGATTTGATTTTATAAAATTAAATTTTAAATTTTGATTTTTAAATATCAATAATTTTTTTAATTATTAAAATTACTATTAAATAATAAATTAATAGTTTTAATCAATGTTTGATAGTGTCTAATATTTAATCAATAAGGTACGACGACACCTTAGATTTAATCAATATTTAATAGTTTAATCATAAATAGATCATATAACACGATTTATTTCGAAATAAATATGCATCTAATGTATAGGAGAATTTGACTAAATCGTGTTATATGATCTATTTATGATTAAAACTATTAAATATTGATTAAAACTAAGGCGTCGTCGTACCTTATTGATTAAATATTAGACACTATCAAATATTGATTAAAACTATTAATTTATTATTTAATAGTAATTTTAATAATTAAAAAATTTATTGATATTTAAAAATAGAATTTTAAAATTTAATATTATAAAATTAAATCTAATATTGAAATAAAGAAATAAAATAAAGGATGCCAAAAGGGAAGAAGAATGATAATTTTGAAATAATTTCAGATTTAGTACATAACTGAAATAATATCAGATTTAAAATATAAAAAGACTAAATTGTCCAAACCCCCCCCCCCCCCCAAAGGGTATTTTCGTCACGAAACAGTGAAAAATGACCATTTTCGAGATAAATGCTTAGTCTAGGGTTGTCTGAGAATATTTTCAAAGTTCAGGGTTCATTGGCGAGATAAACGCATGGTCCGGGGACTATTTTTGAAATAAATAATGTGAATAAAAAAGAAATCTTGGAGTACAGCTACTTTTCCATTTTTTGTGTACTTCATCACACATTATGTATTTATGTGTGTAAATTACAACCGAACAAGTATACTGTATAAAATACAATAAAATCTACTTATCTACGCAGAATCATATAACATGCATGCATACATTTGTCCTATAAAAACAAACAGTCACTACAACAAAAACAATCATGAAGAACATTTATAAATGCAAGAATGCTAATTTGTGGTTCTAAATTTACCACTAATTTTGTTGAAAATCGTCCTCAACGTTGGTGTTTCAAATAAAATTAGATTGACTCAAATAGAAATGTCCTATAAAAAGTAAAATTAGTTAATTTATCTTAATTTAGGGACGTTTTCTTTTACGTCCTAAATTATTGTTATTTTTTAAAACTTTTCAATACAAATAATTGCATTTTAATTTTTGTGTCCTTAAAAAATAATTTTTTTTAGTGAATATGATATGATATAATGATAATATAGTATTATCAAAGAAGGTCAACTATATTAATTTAAGCAATGTTAATATCAAACTCAAAGCATGTGGACAACATGATTGTTGTCCATTATGAATTTTATTAAAATAAATATCGGAAATTATTTCATGCTTAATTTATGTGCCAATTGGTAATTTTTTTGTGTATATGCATTAACGTAATGCAATAGATCGAACAAATTGCAAATCAGCATGCAAATATCTAATGCATTAAGTCGTTTAAATATCAACTTGACAAATCATTTTCAAGCTTAATTATTATGACATCGCTTGAGTGGTTACTTAGCTAATCGAATATGTGCATTTATGCATTAATTAGTTAAATTCATCATGTCTCTATAGGGATATTGACATCTAATATCACGAAACTTTCAAAAAGTTGAGTTTTTTCCACGAACTTTAAAATTGGCAAATAATATCACGAACTTTACCCCGTATTTATTTTTTCCCACGAATGAAAAAATTCCCACAAATAATATTATGATACCGATTTTTTTTCGTAATTTCTCGACAACAATTTTGAAAGTTTCAAGTTTTTCAATTTTTGAAGATAGTTTTTCTTGAAGCGCACCCTCCAAAATTGTTCTTCAATCTATTAAAATAACATGAATTTTTTCATTCGTGGGAAAAACAAACACGTGGTAAAGTTCGTGATATTATTTGTCAATTTTAAAGTTCGTGGGAAAAACTCAACTATTTAAAAGTTTCGTGATATTAGATGCCGATATCTCTTAAATAAATAAAGAGTAGTGCTAAATATATTTATTGATAAATAAATAATTTGTTTATAATTTATCCATCGCTGTATTGATTACCCGACAAGTTTTGGACAAACCACCACCCAACAAGAATTTAAAGTATGTCTTCATATTTTAAAGATATTTTATTTTAAAGATATTTTACACCATCCCGCATTAGTTTTTAAATACTATCCTGCAATAATATCTTAAAGATGAGTTACAAGTATTCTTCAAATTAAGTTCATTTTATGAAAACGAAACCGCTTCGAAAATATCTAAGTTAATAGAGAAATAGATTCACCATAATTTGTAATGTAAAGAACAATATTACAAATTTACAATCATATGTAGTGGAGTATATAATTTCTCTTAACTTCATTTAATTGGTCATCATACGCATTTAATGTTCCAACAACTAGTATAAATGTGGTATCAATGATTTACCTGTTTTAATAAAGTGTATACTTATCTACTAGAGCTCCATATGAGATGAGATAATGTATGCCCATTATTTCGGTATTTATGCCATAGTATTAAAACATGGACAATTTTTATTTTTATTTTTATTTCACTCTTTAAATTTTAATTATGTCTTTAATCCGACTTAACTTTTTTATCATTACGTCCAATAAAAATACATAAATATTAATAAAGAGGAACTTGTCTAAAAAGAGGAACTTGTCTAAAAAATCTTTACAATAATAACATATTAACATGTACACCTATGACCTATATATGTATATAATTTCATGACAATAAAAGTATCAAAATTTCGAACTCGCATTCTTCTCCATTTTAAGGCAAACAGAGGTTTGCGTCTTTAATTAAATTTGGAGGTGATCAAATGCTGAAAAATCATGGTTATAGTGTTTGAACTTAACAAGAAACAATGTTGTTTGTTTTTTAGGAGAGTCTAAAATATCTTTTGTCCGAGGATTAAATTTTTTAAAATAATTAAAAGAAAAGTACTGTAAATAATACTATTAAACTTGATAGGTAGGAATAGACAATATGAAATGAAATGTAAGTGGCTTAAGTATCGTCGGTGTGGATAAGATTAATTGATTTGTTGGTAGAATTCTTCTACATGACAAAAACGTGCAGATAAGGTCCTTTTTTGTGTATGAGGTCCTAGTTTTTCAAATCCTTTTATTTGAAATTTGGGTGATAGTTCACTGTTCATATATAAGGTACAATTATTGTACAGATACAAGAAAATGTATAAATTAGGTATTAATACTACATATTCGAATATCTATAAATATACTTTATAATAGAGAGGGAGAGATATTATTATTATTATGGGATGAGATTTAGTGGGAAAGAAATATAATTGAAGTCCATGAACATAAATTATGCCTTATGGTGGTTGAGAATTATATTATGGTTTGCAAATCTCAGCTAGAAAGTGGCATATGAAATTTTATTAGTATATCTGTAAAATATATACATATAAGCCCTTGTTTTAGGAGGTTGAATTTTGATATAGAATATTATAAAAATAGTGTAGAGAAGCAATATTATTGATGAGTAGTTGTATAGTAGTAGTGGGGCATGCATGGGGATGGGGCCTTCATTCATTTATCATTCCTTTCCTTTCTCTATATAAAGAGTAGCCTAACATGCAAATCTGCATCATATCATTATTGCATTTGCTCTTACTCCTATCTTATACAGCTTATCAAACACTATCTCTCTCTCTCTCTCACTCACACAAACAGTGAACATTCATTAACCAAGTGGAGGTTGAGAGATGGGAGCTGAGCCTGAGATTAGTATTGCAGAAATGGAAGCAATTATGAGCAGAGCACTAGGAGGTGATAGCCATGGCATGATGAGAAAAGGGGAGATGCCATTGTTGGCGTTGAACCATGTTTCCTATGTCTGCAAATCTGTGCAGAAATCTGTGGAATTCTATGTCAAGGTTCTTGGATTTGTCCTCATCCAAAGGCCCTCTTCCTTCAAGTTCGAAGGCGCATGGTATACCTCTTTTTCCTCTCTAAAATCAACCATATTCTTCATTTCTTCTAAACACAAACTCCAATTTTCTTCTACCTACTTTCTCTGCTTTTATTCTTACAAAATATGCATACGAATAAAATGTTCACAGTACTCAATTATAGCCAATTTTCTTCCTTTCTTTCTCTTCTAGAAAAAATGGACTCCATTAGTTGCTTTATCAGTTTTTTAGACCATATACTTTGTTATTAAAATTTTCATTTCATTATTGTGGATGCAAACAAAGGGTGTCATATCTGTTGAAACATCCTACTATGCAGATCTGATTTTTTGTAAATTCTGTTATATAAATAACACTATATCTGCAACTTGTATATTTCAGGTAAACACCATAGTCTTGTGTTACACTTAATAGTAATCTCTAAACACATCATATCAATGCCATGAATAGTTTGCACAGGTAGGGCCAGCCTGGTCATTGCCTAGTCATGTGACAATTAACCAATCCCCTCAATAATTTCTTTCCAACATGTAGTACATAATTGCATATTAATTATTCTGTATTACTATGAAAATAATTATTAGGATTTGAGTTTTGTGATTGATTTTTTCAGGTTGTTCAACCATGGGATTGGAATCCATCTTCTAAAGTCAGAAAACGTGACAAACAAGAAGGACAAAATAAATCCAAAAGACAACCACATCTCATTCCAATGCACTGATATGAATCTAATTATTGAACGATTGGAGGGAATGAAAATTGAATTTGTGAAGGCAGTAGTGAGAGAAGGTGGAATAATTGTGGATCAACTATTCTTCCATGATCCAGATGGTCACATGATTGAAATTTGCAATTGCCAAAATCTGCCTGTGCTTCCCCTCACAGCATGCCCTATTAGGAAGATGTCCACTCCCAAAATCACCATACCCAAAACGCCATCGTTTTATGGTAATTTCTCATATTATTTTATTTTCACTTTTTAGGTAATTCATTCATAGAGAAATTATTAATTAATTTGGTGTGAAATGTGCAGGAGGGAAGCAGCAATGCAGTGGGGAAGTAGAAGCCATGATGATTGAGAACCTAGCCATGGACATGCTCAACATTTCCATTTGAAGAATATATATAATTTCATATATATGTGCAATTCACAATGGGAGTTATATCTTCATTCTTTTTGAGAGTTGCTCAGCTATCATGCTAATATACATATATGGAAAATATATAGTAGTATTAAATATTGTAATATATTTTGATCATCGAATTTGAGTGTGTTTTGAATGCGAGGAACATTGTTGTAGTACGTACATTGATCATAATGTACGACTCATTCACTATAAATAAAGTAAAGAGTTTCCACGCATTTATATCAGTGTAATCAACATCGAGCATACATATAATTTGATTTAATAAAAAGCTCAAATTATAAGTGATCAGCATAAGTCACAAGATTGTAAAACAAATTACAAAAGTTATCCCAGTTAGCAATCTCCCTCAACGGCATCAACAAAAGGCAACCAACAGACACCCACTAAAACATAAAAACTAAGAAAAAGCCAACTTAAAAAAATCAAACAACTCAAAAGAAAAGTCACATGGAAAAACACCTTCGAGAATTGGACCAATATGTTAAATTAACAATTAATTCTCACACAAATTGCAATTTCGTCATTTGTTGAACATTGTAGAATTAATTAAGTACGCATAAAGGGAATATTTTTTTATCATAAAGTTGTCCTTATCCTTTGTGTTGTAAGAAGCAAGTTATAAAAAAATCTCATTATATCTGGTTTTAAAAATATATCCGTGTGATATTATATTGTCATTATATAGTGTACATATCGAAAACAGACAATGTATTAAAACAAATAATATCACATGCGCAGGAAAAAATGAAAAGTCATTTCGGGACCAGTGTAGAACGTACAGTTTTATAATTTTATTCAACAACTAACTTGATAAAAGGTTACGAAAATATCGTCTTGTTTTACTAACAAAAATGACATGAATTGAAAATATCGTCTTGTTTTAATTACAAAAAAATGTCATAAATTGCACTGTAGGAAGCTTCCTCGAAGCAGCCCAAGAATGCGGACAAAAAATTGTTGTATGGCTCACTTACTCTATCAATTCCCCTTTCATTTGTGGGTGTTATTATGGAATGTGTGTTTGGTGCAATTATGCTAACCCACCACACATCGACAAGTAACTGTTTCCAATTTTAATTAGTTTGAAGTTTTTTTTTTTTGGTATAGTGCATAAATAAATTCAAAGTTGTATAGTGAGTGATCTTAAAAAGTGATATTTAGACTTAGATTACGATCTAGCCTAGAATGATTCGGAGTTGTTATGATCATTGACTGCACATCTGAACCTTTACATCAATTTGATATTGTCTGACTTGTGTTAAATCTGCATAGATTTATTACTGAGTCACTCCCAAAAGCCTCAAACTAAATGGAATTAAGAAACACTTGTCCACCAACGTTGAATGACATCCATCAAACCCCCCCTCAAATCGATACCACATTGGGAACATCTCCTGCATTACAATCGACTTTGGGTCACTCGAGGCCGACCCAAAACCTACATCACCCAACCCGAACCTGGATCACTCTAGCCATGGGCCTAAAAATTGAGTTATTATAGATCTGACCTAAACAGACGCTCTAATTAACCTAAACAGGCAGCTCTGATATCACTTTGTTAGTAGTATTAACCGCGTATATCTGAACTCCAAATTGTTTGATATTGTCTATTGTGCGTCATACTCGCACGAATTCTTTTTTTCACTCCCAAATGCTGTCAAATTAATTAGAATTGGAAACACTTACTTATGTGAGACGAATTTGCACTCTAACAATATGATATACTCCATTAATATTACTATTATACAATCATATTATGCCCTGTCATACAACATTATTTTAATAAACATTTAAAGTAATGATTTTTACATACGTACTCTCTTATCAATTTAGAATAAAATTATGACGATTAATTTATTTTCTCTGACTCTTCCCATTAAAAGTATGCAGAGGCAAAAAATAAACTACTACTACTACTTACTTTATTTTAATAATTTATTAATAGTTTTTAATCTAAGAAAAAATCAAATATTTTCAATTTTTATTTTGGGATATTGGCATCTAATATCACGAAACTTTCAAAAAGTTGGGTTTTTCCCACGAACTTTAAAATTGGCAAATAATATCACGAACTTTACCCCGTGTTTGTTTTTTCCCACGAATGAAAAAATTCCCACAAATAATATTATGATACCGATTTTTTTCGTAATTTCTCGACAACAATTTTGAAAGTTTCAAGTTTTTCAATCTTTGAAGATAGTTTTTCTTGAAGCACACCCTCCAAAATTGTTCTTCAATCTATTAAAATAATATGATTTTTTTCATTCGTGGGTAAAAACAAACCTGGGTTAAAGTTCGTGATATTATTTGTCAATTTTAAAGTTCGTGGGAAAAACCCAACTTTTTGAAAGTTTCGTGATTTTAGATGCCAATATTCCTTTTATTTTTTTTCGGTGCGCGTGTGGGCAGGCATATTCAATACCTCCTATCACTTTTTTAAAATTCTAATAACTTGAATAGAATAAGATTTCATGATGTACTAATCCACTAATAATACCGGGAGATATATTATATATATACGTAGAGTATAACTGGTTCATATTCTAATGCTTATAGCATCCTAATCCAAAATCAAGACCAAATCTCCATCCTTAGATTTTAAAATGATGAGATTAAATCTTACGAATCTCAATAAATAGTAGACAAAATATCAACAAAAGAATAATATTGTCATTATATTATCATATGATAATTTTCGTGAATGTTTTTTTATATCAACATAGTGTATTACAAATATCAACAATATGACATAAGAATATAACACTAGTACAAGAAAATATTAACACATATTTATTGAGATTTTTACATGGTTTTATTGAGATTTTTTGATGTATTTGTTGATAAAAATATGGTTACCAACATTTACGAAAACTAAAATAAAAAATATCAAATTTCATCATCTGAACGTCGTCGGAACATATGCAATTGAAATCTCATTGGAATCCTTATAAAATTATCTTTAATTTGATATACTTTTTGCGAAAAAATAATTTAAATTGAGAGAGTTGCGTAAATTTAAAGTTTTAAGATGATTTTAATGAAAGAGAATTGACATTAATACCCTCTAATTTTATTTATTAATTTTCTTGATTAAAAATATAATTCATACGACATTATTTCAACTATCAGATCTTCTAATCTAATGGCTAAGATTTAGTCTTGAGATTGCTAATTAGTTAGTAATTGATCATTCCCCAAATATATATTTGCGTTTACGTGTGAAAACTATTTACATGTCTAAAATATTGATGCACATATGTTACGTTACATATCATCACTTCTCAATTTAAATTATAAGATGGTGTTAGGATTCAAAGTTCAACCCAATCATTCAATCTCTGAAAGCGTATCATCATCCAATTTACAAGCCAGCTCATTTTTCTAACTAATTATCATATATTAACCTGCACGTAATCATAAATTCATCACAACTTATAGTTATACTTCACCATCATCCATAAGAAAATTATTCTGAAAGGACAGATTGAATTTGGACTGTATAATTATAAGCATAAAAGTTGTGTTATTTATTTTTAATTAATTTTTATTAGTCTTAATTAGAACTTCATCTCTTCATTATTTGTTGTCATGAAGGACACAATCTCTTGATTCCGATACATTGTAGCACGCTTTTATACATATAATGAGTCATGTATATATAATATATCAATGTTGCGTAAAAATCTTACCCAAAATTGTCACAGCAAGAACATAAAGTTGTTTTTTTTGTTCTTAATGATGATGTAAAGTGTTAACAACAATGATAATTTTGGTAAGGAGTACTAATTTGTAATTGTCACCTATATTATGGTACAGTTATTAAAATACAATAATATTTCAAAGTAAAATTAGTATTAAAATAAAAAAGAGATAGAGAAAAACGATAGAAATATTATTAGCGAAAAATAGTACTCCCTCCTCCTATTCAACTCATTAGAGAGTGAAACTTACAATAAATAGATAGAGATTATTTTGGTGAATGACCAAAAATAGTAAAACGTGACTAGTTTTTTTGGAATGATTACTTAGTATATTGTGTGGAGCAATTGAATAAAAAAAAAAGAGGATCAATTGGAACAAGAGGTAAGAAAATTAAATTATTGTTTGGTGTACTTACCATAGAAATGGGGAACTTTAAAAAAGAAAATAATCTCTCACATGGTGGGCAGCCCAAATTCGACCCCCCCCCCCCCCCCCCCCCAAAGTATATTATAGAGAGAGCAATCGATCATGACCATGAAATGTGGTCATGGAACAGAAGGGGCAAGCAAATAAGACGTCATTCGTGTGATAGTAACAACACTAGCGATGGCGGACGGTTCTAGAAAAGAAGAGGCCACAAACACAGTAATATACTCCATCAAGCTTGGATTCTTTCTACCTATGAACAAAATGCAACATATAACATGGTGCTGTTTCACTCTGTTTCCTATTTCTACGACTAGAGGAGAGACGAAGAGACTAGTAGTTACGGTGTTTTGCTTTAGGTGATGGCCTGGATATCTAAATATAGTGGTTATGCCCAATTACAACTGCTACGAATCTACCAAGCCAGAGTTAATGGATCGTGCACATATTAGCAACCTTTATTTGCAAGCAAAAGTCATGTATTCCCCGACAGAATTTAGACAGAACGTGGTAGCGCAGGTTAACCAGAACTAGCTAATCATTTAGATGGCGAAACCTTACCAAAAGCAGAAGTGAGTCTGTCTGTCATCACTCTTCAGCAACTTCAAGACCATCCTTTTGATTGGACGGATCAATGTATCTCCAGAAGAAGCCTAGACTGCTGCCCATGATATTCATGAGCACTGCAGACATAGCCGAAGGTAATGCAACCAATGGCGAGGCGAAATGGGACGTAGCTAAAACCACTCCTAGAGAGGAATTCTGCATGCCAACCTGCAAGCGAATATGACCAACAAAAAGGATATATGGAAAATTCAATAAAATCATTATTTTTACAACTTCAGTAAATGAACAGAAGCATTATAATTTCTACGTACACTTATAATATTCAATGCCTTGGAGATCATCTTGAAAACTAAATCGAATATAGAGATCAGGCATTAAAAGGATATCTTACTTCAATTGATATTGCGCGCCTTTGTGGCTCCTTAAATCCACCTAAAGCTGCAGATAGATACCTATAAGAACATCAATATTTTTAGGTACATTGGTCAGCTCAAGAACATACTTTCCGCGTATGCCAATTGTGCATAGCAACTAAGTCATCAAGCTAGAAATTAAAAGACATAATAGAGAATCGGTCCATCAGCCTGGTGCACAAAGCAAGCTAAACATGATTACTAAGTGCTAGTTATTATCCAACTTCATACACATTTGGACAACTGTGCATTTTCTGTATAGGATATCATCACATTGAAATATTGTTGGATTATAAAACTGTATATAATACACATGATAATTACAGGCACAGGAAAGGGGGAAAAAAAAAGGTTCAAAGTTGAAAATGTAACTGAACAGTATGAGGAGCAGCTCTCTCTCTTTTTTCTATCATCATTTGAATTAGAACAATGAGTGACTAAGCAGTCAGTGGATGCAGTTCTCAGGCATCAGCTTTTGCTCAAAGAATAAAGTACGCCTATCATAACTAGGCTCAAAAACCAGAGGATATTAGGATTCCAAAATTTGGTATTGCATCTAGTCTGTAGCTATTAACAATGGTGAAGATAAACGATTGTTGATATAAATGAAGGGTTAAGCAGAAAGCATTTTGTGTGTTACAAAGATGCATCACCTAATGTAAAAGACAAGAACGGAAGTATGGAACGAGGTCGTACTGAGTTGATCTTTTTAGTGTGATAACAATGTAACTTTCGATGAAAAAAGTCACTTGCATTAAATCATCATCCAGCTATTAATCTTTTAATTCCAATAGTGTTTTTAACAACAAGAGAAGAAGAAACAACGAACTAGAAATGTCAAATTCTGTAGCATAATATATCCGATAGAGAATTCTCATACTAGGTTTGGTTTTATCTGTTCCTTGAAGAAATACCAAAGAATAAATATGACATTTTTGTTGTTGAATAGTAAGTATATCTTTAACATAGAAACTGAGAAATACAAATATCTCCTGAGGGATAAGAAAATAGAGTATAAGTAACTCTCCAAACAACATCTTTTAGACTGCATGACCTGTGTCACTGTAAGAATGAATAATAAATAAAAGCAACTAGCTACCAAATGAAAGTGTTTAACTTAGATATTAACAATCAGAAGCCTTTCATTTTATTAGCAAACACCCTATGTGAATTATTGATTTTGTACCAGCTCGTTGATACAAGAACCGTTATGAACTGCACCTAAAACTAGTAACCTTCATTATAGCAAAACAGAAAGCACCGTCATGGACTAACGCACCACCCAATATAAAAATCATCTATCGAGAATACATTTATATAGAACAAGAAACAAAAGTAAGCTGAAACTCTTACCCAACGAAGAAACCTGCTAAATGGAGCAATATTACTGAAAGTACAACAGCACCCAACTCACTGGAGAGCATGGATTTAGCACTATCAACCAGAGAAGAAGCAGATGATGATGATGCGGCAAAAGAAGACTTCAGGCGGATGACATTTTCTGAGAATACACTGGAATCAACAAAAAAGGCAGCGCTTTGAGAATGGCATCAAGGCTAAGCAAATAGTGAACAAACAGGAGGTATTTAAAAAGAGAGTTTTGGTAGGACATTCAAGGGTACAATTAGAACCTGGAAGCAAGCAATGAGGAAGCAATAACAGCTACTAGTGGGGAAAAAGGAATCAGTAGTTTCACAAATTCAGGAAATTTGCTCTGTAGATACGAACCAAGCAAAATTGGAGCAACTACCACCTGTACCGAAATGAAAAGACCATTCACGAAATATATAAATATGTAGATATCAGAAAACAAGCAGAAGTCAAGTATGGTTCTAGCTTCACCTGCAAGGTGCTCATGGACAGGCTAGCAGCATTAACAGGGACAAAAGTTCCAGCGAGAATTTTAGTCAAGAGAGGAGTAAGAATCACTGCTCCAAGGGTTGTACATACTGTCATTACAATTGACAATGGAACATCTCCTCGAGCAATTAAGGTGACCTGTAACACTATTTTCAGAAAAGGGAATGAAATAAAAGCTTCTTCAATAATGATGTCATTTTCTTTACAAGTAGACAACGTTGTTTAACTCACTGGCAGAGAGCCGGTGATGTCTGCGTATGCTTCGTTTTCTTAAGCAAGCACCTCATTAGTATTGCTAAACTCGTAACTTATACATTATCATTGCTTTATCTCACAAAAATACAAACCAAAATGGTAAATAAAATGATAAGGGTTGGCTTAAATTCATCGTAGGTGGCATTAAATCGATATACGGCATTTGCAATTATGCCTAGCGAAGAATTAGAAGTTGTTCTTACCACATTGGATGCTGTTCCTCCTGGACAGCAAGAGAGCAGTATCAAGCCTACTGTAAGAGATGGTGAGAGGCCCAACAGCTTGCTAACTATCCATCCAAACGAAGGCATAATAGTGTATTGAGCAGCACATCCATAAAGAATCTGAAATTACAAATCACAAATACAGTAAGTTCAAAAGAGCAGTTACTAGAAACAGCTTTAGCACTTAACCATATAATCCACATGAATTCTTGAATACAGTCAGAGATCGGTTGCCAAAATAAATTGAGACCAATAATGATTTAACAAATAATGAGGCCACTAGAAATAGCATCCCACATAAACTCCAGAATCACAATTTCACACAGACTCTGACCCAAATCAATGCCAAAAAGAGACCCAATGCGTCAACATTTTCATGCTGAAGAAGAACTCACAGAAAGTGGCCTTTGCCTGAAGAGATCGATCAACTCTTTGAACTCCAAAGTAATCCCCATAGACAGCATAATCAACCCCAGAGTGAAGCTATAGGAATTGGGGGCCATATTGACGAAAAATGAGAATGTGGAGGGTCTGATGAAAGCAAGCACTCCGCCAACTGTGACGTAAACAGGGTACAAGCTGGCAGCAGCGGACAGCCACTCCTCCAATCTGGGCTTATCCACTGCTGCTAAACTTTCAGGATTTGAATTGACGCTACATCTAGTAGAAAGGTTAGTGGAGTGTCTGGAGCGTCTGGAGCAAATAGTGATGGGGTTATTGAAGGGTTTATGAAGTGGGGGTTTTGGGGGGATGGACTGCTTCTGGTGGCAGAATAATGGGGTGAAGCAGAGAGCGATCGCCATTGTCGGTTTGATAGCTGCAGCTGATGTTCTCTTTTGGTTGATCTTGATCGTTTCAATTTCAGGCAAGGCAGCATATTCTTCCCCAAGATATTTAACTTCATCAAAAAATCGTGTACTTTTATCGTACATTTTGGTCTTAAATAAACTCCATTTATTATAACCAGACATTCATCAGATATTTAATACGGAAATTGATGTTTAAAAGTAAAGTGGTGTGAATAAGGTCATCCGCAATGCAGTTATACATTGATCAAAGGGGCTTTGAGGGGAACAGAGAGTACAATATGAGAAATGGAAAAAAAATGTCAAAATAAAAATGATCCAACTATCTTGGAACAATCCAAAAATTTATTCGACTCACCTACTTTAAAATCATACCAAACTTCTTCTATAGATTTTTTTATAAATTTTGCAATATACATTCAATTGTTATTTGATCTTTGTGATATGCCTTGTCGTAGTCTTTGGAAAATAAATTACTAATAAGTCATCGTTCGTTTGATCAGGTGCTATTCGAACATCCATCCATTTCTTCCTTTTGGGCGCAACTCAACGTCATCGTCTTCTTCTTGTTATTGTGCTTCACCGCTTTTTGTCCAATCGGGACAGCTCCTTCTTGACTCCAAGTTGATGCTCCCACATGCGCCATTGGTCCAACAGATGGGAACCAATCTGTAGCCCATACTCAGCGCCGCTTGGGTGTATCGGTACTTAGAGTTGTGCCTTTTGTGCTTCAGAACCTCTTCTTTAATACTCGTCCATTTTTTCCGACAAACATTCTCTCAAGTCTTGACGTACTTGAAAGACTTGTTGGTATCGATTTGATCTACAGCAGTCGCCTCTTAGATATTACTATTTACTACTTTGCTTGATCTACTATGTCATTTTTCCTCTAAGTTGTGTAGGATGCAAAAAATAGTTTCAAATTTTACCCAAACTAAATAGGATAGGTCATCTTTTATGTGTGTGATCGGTGCGGCATCTAGGAGTATCAAGTTGTATGATTAACTAAGCAGTATTACCTAAAAAGTCTTTATTTTTTGTTGGTTATCAATGATTGAATTTTCACTTGTGTAGTATGTTTTTAAGTAAATGGTTGTTATTTTGCACATAATTCTGACCGTCTACAGTGCTCTCGGAGGAAAATGTTTAATGAAGAACATTCCACCACTAAAGATCTAGCTATGACATTGTAGTCTTTTTTTTATTATGAGTGTTAAATAAAATCATACAATATGCTAGACGCATACATTAAAGGTTGGAATTATCCTAAATAGGGCCGGGTAATTATACCGAAATACCGCAATATCGCACTTATTGTATTAAAATTATACCGAAAAATACTAAATTTGAGGTATACCGCAATTTGCAATACAGTATGATACCTTACCGATAGACTTCGGTAAGATAAATGTATAGATTTTCGTATACCGCACATTCGGTATATACCGAAAATGAGGTTTATACCGACTATGTGGTATCATACCGATATTAATTTATACCTAACATATGGTATATATAAAAAAATGAGGTATTTACCGATTATATGTATTTATATATTTCAGTTATATATGGAGTAATATAAATAAAACTTGAAATTAACTACTCCCTCCGTCCCGGCTAAGATGACACATTTCTTAGCCGGCACGGGGTGTTAGGAGTTATTGGTTAATGTGTTTAATTGGAGAGAGAAAGGTGAGTGTAAGTATTAAAGTAGAGAGATAAAGAAAGATGAATATTTTAATAGGAGTGAGAAACAGTGGTTGAATGTATTAATTGGAGAGATAAAGTTTCCAAAAAAGAAAATGTGTCATCTTAGTTGGGACAAACTAAAAAGGAAAACGTGTCATCTTAAGCGGGACGGATGGGAGTATAATTTAAGAAATAAAAATTAGAAACCCTAAATCTCATATATTAGGATCATTGCAAAAAGAGAAATCATTGCGATAAGCAGTTTAAAAATAATTTCCACGGAGAAACCTTTTCTAACTCCTAAAAAGAGAAGCGATGCCCCATATTGGGATCATTGCAAAAAAGTAAGAACGAAAATGGGTGATGACAGTTTAAAACTAATTGCGATATGCAACTACTGCACAATTGAAATACCACGTAGCTATGGCAATACAAGTGTATTGTGAAATCAAGTCCACTGTATGAATTTGATGGTTGAAGTTTTGTTGATTTGAATATTATGAACAATATTTGATTGTGATGGAGTTTTGATGTTTTGGACATTATTTAAATAGGTGAAATTTTATTTTAAATATTTGGTTATAAAATTGGATTTTTTTTTTGGGTATGAACCACAGGTATAATGACATGTCATACCTTATTTCGGTATACTGTAATTGGTATGTCATACCTTATTTCGGTATACCTTAAAACTACGGTATACCGTAATATGATATGGTATACCGCATAAATGGTATGGTAACGGTATTGGAAATTGTCATACCGAATTTTGCGGTATACCGCAATAAGTATAAGTATGACATTTTATCATACCGCAATTTGAGGTAAGGTATACGGTATGGCATTTTCGATGCGGTATACCGTACCGCACCACCCCAAATCCTAAACTCGACCAAATCAATTAACAGTATACTTATTTTTCATTAACTAATATTATTTGATAGTAAAAATAAGGAAGGTTATAAATTGGAAATACGAAAATTAATACATGTGGAAATGCCCAAAATGAATTTAATTATTTTATAGTATTACTTACTATAAACTTATTTTTCATGGACATGAATAAAGCTAGTACTATTATTATTTTGTAAAAATCAACTGACAATTATCTAAAGCAAGGTTGGTATTAGGCAAATTAGAAAATGATGAGTATTAAATTTTGAATGTCATTACTTGTGAAAAAAGATGCCTAAATAAAAACAAATAAGGTGCAGAGAGCGGAAGAAAAACTAACCAGAAATTATTCCCCGTTTGGCTTTTGCAACTCTCCAAAATTCGATTCCGATGCATGCGGCCATGGCGGTTACTTCTCCCTCCGCCCCCTTTGCTTACAACTGCAGGCTCCACAAAACCCTAGACTCCTCCTGTTCTTCTTCCTCCGCCTCTGCCCCTGCCCTCTCACGCTCTCCTCTTTCACCTAAGGTTTAGTTATTCTTTCCACTCTCTTCGATTATATGCATATTTTGGTTATGAAGCTGCGCTTTTATTATTGCTATTGGGGATTATGATCATATCGTGGCTTTTCTGCAGGTCTCGAGCTTATTCGGCACTCGGATTTCGGTTTTCGGTACAATCAATTCGGTGTTTCCGTCCTCATCATATCAGCTGCGCCGTAGCTCACGCTCCACTTGTCGGCCAGGTAAACCTAGGGTTCATATATGTTGTTTGATTTGTGTGAAAGCCGCGTTTGGTAAATGACTGTTTTTTTTGTGAATTTTGATAATTGGCCGCATAGGATGAACTGTTTGAGCTATTATGTCCTCTAGTTTATTGCAGGATGAGTTTATATGAAATCGAGTACTAAATTGTTTTATGTAATTATCGAGGTGATAAAATTACTAATGACGTCTCTAAACTCCAAACAAATGAAGGTTTTGTTGACCAACCATTCAATTGAGAATAGTTGTGGTGTTTGTGAATGTTTTAAATAATTCATTACTGTCTGTTTGTTTGTGTTTTGTTATCTATTATGTCATCATAATGTAAGAAAGATATTGTTTTTTAGATAGTTGGCTATTTACTAGTGTGATATGATAATTCCTTTAATATGTTCTGGCATGAACTGAACTATAATTTTTTCGGTTGGCGACTTGGGCCATGTTTGAATAATGCTTATCTTCATTTCCTAAATATACTGTAGCGGTACTGCGGTATAAATCTGTGCAATGTCTGTGCAGGAATAAAGGCTGTTGCCACTCCTGATTCGGCTGTGGAATTGCCTCTGACAGCAGAAAATGTTGAGAGCGTGTTGGATGAGATCCGACCCTATCTTATTTCGGATGGGGGCAATGTTGCATTGCATGAAATTGATGGAAATGTAGTCAAACTAAAATTACAAGGAGCATGTGGATCGTGTCCTAGTGCCGTAGTGACAATGAAAATGGGCATTGAGCGCCGTTTAATGGAAAAGATTCCTGAAGTTATTGCAGTGGAATCAATACCAGATGAAGAAACAGGGCTAGAGCTGAATGAAGAGAACATAGAGAAGGTAAATACTTTTTTAACATTTATTATTCTTTATCCTTTTATTTTGCTAAAAGTAGTAGTACTTTGTAAACTAAGTTTTAGCTCATTGAAAGTGATTATAGTATTTGTGGCTTATGCAAGGTTGACTGAGTGATATTTATATTTTGAAATATGTTTTGAGTCATGAGCTGAGTCTTATTTTGGATAACTGCTAGCCTTATGTTTTTGTTTTGAGCTTCATATTGGTTTCAGTGGCTCTTCTAGACTATAAATTCTTAAATTGACATGCAATGATTGATCTCTCTGTTAAGATTATACTACCATTTAAGTTTTCCCTTGAACAGTTAGAAGGTGAAAGTTCAGAGGAATTCATTTCAATGCCCTAATAGTTTGCAGAGTGGCTCCTTGACTTGTCATCTGTCCTTTGTCATTCTCTATCCTTTATTTTACACTCTTCATATTTCCATATCCCCGGTCCCTTAACTAAATATACACATCTTTAGAAACCTTATTAACCATATCTTCCTTTTAAAAGGAACTAAGCAATGTATTTACAACATACGTTGTTCTTTATAAAGCTCCTACCTCAAATGACTATTATTATATCAGAATGAGTTTACGTCTCCAGCCTTAACTTTTTTACTTCATATCTGACTGTCACTCATCATTAGCAAACACCATAGCTTTCTGCTTGATCCCTGACTCTTGAAGCATATAAATCAGCCTGCTTTATCTGCCGCATAGACTTGAGCCCTAAAATTCTTCATCTATTTTTATCTTATTTTATTTTCATGAAACTAGGGGTGGCAAAATGGGTAGCGGGTAATGGGTAATTCCCATCTCGACCTGCTATCCGCCGGGTATTGGGTACCCGCTACCCAACGATAACGGGAAACAGGGCGGGATCGGGTAGTGTGTTTTAGAGTTTTGCGGGTAGCGGGTATACCCACTACCCGCGCGGGTATACTCGTTAGTCCCGATAATACCCGTTATTATTAGTATTAGCCATATTCTATCTTTTAATACTCCCTCCGTTCCATATTAATAAAGGTGTTTAAATAGTTAAAATGGAGAAAAAAAGTAAATAGTTAAATAATACTTACTTAATAGCCATATACGCACTCATTTTGAAAAACTAAAAATAAATAGTTAGAACGGAGAAAAAAATAAAGTTAGAGAGATAATAATGTAAAGAAGAGTATTTCTATTATTATATTTCCAAAATGAGTGAAGAAATTGAAATGTCTCTATTAAGGAGAATAATGGAAGTACTTTATATAATCTAAGAGTTCTTTTAAAACATTTTATATTCCAACGAACATACAATTGAAAACTCACCGGAATTAGTTATAAAGTGTCCCCTTAGTTTTATTCTCAATCTATTCAACATTACCATCGATATTAATAAAGTAAATTGGGGAATGTTGACGGTTATTATGGTTTTCAAATTTTTTATTAGGATTTTGGTCGGGTACGGGTACCCGCAATGTCGGGTACGGGATACCCGACACGGGTATCGGGTAATCCCGGTATGCCGCGGGACGGGTATTGGGACAACAAATTTGGCTAAAATGGGTACGGGTACCCGACTTGTCGGGTGCGGGTACCCGTGGGTAATCCGTTTCGCCACCCCTACATGAAACCAGTTAAAGTGAGAGTTTTCGTCAAACAACAAACTGCTTAAAAGTTAAAATAAATGCGCTAATTTCATGAAATTACAGTTTCGGTTCCTAGTTGCTGTTCCACCCTTGCTACTACCTCTATACTTCTAAGAATGCATCTTCTTCATTCTCCACCAATAGCTTTGACTCATGGAATTAGCTCCTGCACCAACATGGTATTTTGAGCACCAAATGATTTAGATTGACCATATCAAGTTGCAAAATTGGCCTTGGTCAATCACTCTTCTTACAATATTTCTGTATGAAAGAGCCTTATTTGACCACCTACACATCACTAACCCTACTGAAAAGACTTGTTTGAGTCAAACATGAAACCACTAGAAAATAGAATGCTGGAGAGCTTAAGCCTTCTATCAGAGAAGAAAAAAACACTTAGAAGGTTGACACCATGTATCCTGTTAAACAATGAAAAGAAATAAGGACAGTGTAGGATGTAGCCCATGGTGTGATTGGCCAAATTCCAGAATGACAACTGCTTGTTTTGTGGATTACTTCAAGCATTCCAACCAGCAGGAGGTGTTAGAGACACTGTACTATGAGTGGTCTTAGTTATAAGAAAATCCTAACAAACAATATATCACTTCATAACAGTGTCCCGTTTCCAACTTGCCATCACAATTAGCACTTCTAGAACACTTATACAGGTCTTCTGTTAATTAGTTCTGCCTGACAGCTCCAACAGAATCCCCAGCTACAAAAATAAGATGTGAGGTTTGAGCTAAAAACTATTTTTGTATTGTATGAATTGGTTTTGGCCTGTACCATCCGGATCAACTAGTCTCCAGCACAGAGGCGAATATTTCAAATAATTATATTTGTGGCTGAGGAAATAAGAAGTCATTCTATATATTGCAGTCCGAAAAAGTTGTATTACTCCCTCCGTCCCCAAATAATATGCACTTTGGGTTCGGCACGAGTTTTAATGTAAATTTGGTAAAGTAAGAGAGAAGTAGAGAGAAAAAGTATATAAAGTATTGTTAGTGGAGAATGGGTCCCACCTCAATAGAGAGAAGAGTTTCCAAAATTAGAAAGTGCATATTCTTGTGGGACGGACTAAAAAAGAAAAGATGGATATCGTCCTGAAAATCCTGGGCGACGGAATGCCAATATATCCAAAATTTTGAAACATGGATGATGTTTCTCTAGGATGTGTTATAGTTATACCTCTAGAAGTGGGCAAACTTGTTCCAAGAAGTTGAGGAAGAGGTTAATGAGGTCTTATTCCTTGACTTCAAGATTCATTTATTGGTTTACTTCTAGTAGCACCAAAATACGAAGAATATCATTTTTTTGCACCAAGAGTTTTGGATTATGCCATCAAGAATATCATTTTTTCTCACCAAGATTTTGGATTTTGCCAATAAGAATATTATTTTTTTTGCACCAAGAGTTTTGAATTTTGCTAAGAATATCATCAATGCTCACATATGTATTTTAAAGATTATTGTCACCATTTTATTCCAAATGGATAAAGGACTAATGTTGGTAACTTCTCCTTTAGGTGCTTGAAGAAATAAGACCTTACCTCATTGGAGCTGCTGGTGGGGATTTGGAACTAGTAGAAATTGAGGAACCAATAGTCAAAGTGCGAATATCAGGTCCTGCAGCTGGTGTAATGACTGTTCGGGTTGCTGTGACCCAGAAACTTCGAGAAAAGATTCCATCCATTGCAGCGGTTCAGCTTCTGTCATAGATACATCTCAAATGGCAATCATGTCTCTGATGCCCCAAAATACAGAGAAGAAGGCAACTAGGTACATGATACCGTGCAATGAGTGATATTTAAATATGCAAAACGATTTAAAAACTGCATGATGTATCTACATATGTCACTGACTGTTGTTTACATTGTGTCATTAAGAAATTTGCGCTGGTTTGTGTTATGCAGAAGGCTGCAGCAATCTCTTCCCTTTCTCTTCAATGTGAAATCTGTTATAAAAAATAATATGCTTCTCAGCATCGATATGGAGGTTGATAGTGTATACTGTATATTGAAACGACCCAACCGTGTATTCCCAAATGAGGAAATGTTTTACAACGATTAAATTGTTATCGCTTCCCAATGAATGACTTATCTCTCATTTACATATATTTAGTGTATCCTTGTCTTTCATCTCGTATTTCGTCGAGCATACATCATATGCAAATTAGAGATACAAAGCTATTACAATCTGAATTACCAGATTCTTGACACTGGAGATTTGTACACATCCACAGAAATAACGTAATTTCCAAATCAGATGGTAACAAATAGGATGAATAAACAGAAAAATGAAAGTGATGATGAAAATGTGTTTCAGAAGGTTTTGCACCGAGGTCAAATTACATGAAGCAACACGGCACCTGAAGTCTTCCAATGCGGGATAATACAGTTATCAAGCAACAGTTTTGATACAACAAGAGATGATTTAACTAATTCTACAAATAAAATTAAATAACAGAATCCGTAGGAAACAATTATTTCGAAGGCTGGGCTTCAACTTCACCAAGCTATGTAGACAGGTCATATTAGAGCCCCAAGACTGAAAGAAGGTGACGCCATCTTGGGGTTTCCTCATCGAAGATGTAGGTCAAAGGTGAAATAAGAACTCCACTACCTCCAATCTGCACAAGAGAATGTGTTAAGTTGGAAATTCATCAAACGGGTTTGGAGACTATCCAGTATCAACACATGGCATCGAGCAGGTAAATAACACATATCGCTGAGCTGGTAGTACAGATCATCATGCAAACAAGACATCATTTGATGCAGGTTTTAGAAGTCATAAGAATAGGGTGTGTTGGTGGCAAAATATTATCTCATCCAGAAGAAAGACACTACGATGATCAACAGAAACCAAGAGCAAACCTTGCCGACAACTAATACATGCACGAGTATAGGCCGATAGATATAGGATTAAAGATTGTTGCTCACCATCCTCAGCTGCTGAACAGATTTGTACAGAGCTTTCTTTGGCACGCAAATAACTATAGCATAATAATCAGCAGCTACCTTCCCATCACGTTTGCAGAAAACTGGGCTAATAGTAGGTCCCTGTATACAAAAGGCATGAAACCAAGTAAGATGCTTTCATACGGATAAAATGTGTTATAGCATTATGTGCACAGGACAAGCAAGCCAGACCTCCAACCCAGATAACGATGGTTGGCTTAAAACTCGCTCAGCCACTTCCTCTGCACTGCTTCCACGCATGTTGGCGGTTACCTGTCATGGGAACAGTAAATAAAAGACTACAATGCAACAAATAAGTCAACATCAAGAAAGAAACAACTCGTACCGTGAACTGACCAACAGCTTTTAAATGTGCTTCCAGTCTTTCCAGCATTTCGTGAGTTATATCTAGCACACCTTTTCGCTGAATCAATGACTTTCTGCTGGCCACAAGTACAGCCTGAAATGATAAACCAAGGTCAAAGGAGACAGTGTGAACCACTGGCATCCAGGATGAGTCCACCTTGAAGCAGTTACCTGACTTTCCACGATGACTCCACCTTGAATTTCTTTCAGATTATTTTCTCTCAATGTGGTTCCACTACTCACAAGGTCCACAATGGCATCAGCTATCCCCATCTTGAAGGGGGAGAAAGGGAGAAAATCAATCAGTATTTATTGGTTGAAAGCATTGTGATGTTGCACTAATAATCTATAGACACAAACAGGACATATATAGAAGTAATTTAAACATAAGAAGTTTAATACAGCTCACAGAGGCACAACAAGGAATAATCAACTCATAACAATACATACCGCTAACAAAGATAAACTATTCAGAAGTCATCGCTGTGATTAAGTGAATGCTTTAACTTAATAAATTACGTGTGACTCGGTGCATATAAACTTATGTGTATGATTTTAGGAAATGGGCAAGAAATGTTCGAGGTTGCTCAAATATATTCCTAAGGTTCACCTAGTAAGAAAACTGTGAATTTCGAGATTCTTCATGTGCTTACCATATCACTTTAGAACATAATGAAACTTAATTAGGGTTTGTCTCTACCCCAATTCTCTGACGGCTGATTTAAATGTAGGGAATGCAGCATTCACGGAAATCAACATACACTTTAAGATGATCATTGTGCTAATTAAAAATTCAAAAAACACCATATTATGATATCCTGCTGCAGCTTGAATCACGAGAAAGATAACAAGGCCAACTCAAACATAACATACTGGTGCTAAGTAAAACAACCCGTGCTGTACATAAACAAAAAAAGTTAGTTGCTGCATTCGTTGTGCAGTTGTGCTGATGGAAACTAACAGGGCTGTTTTTCAATCATAAAGACAACTTTTAAGGACAAAAAAAACTACAAAGCTTTTTCTAATGAGCACAGTTGCTATTGGGTTATATCTGCTTTCCTTTTGCTTAAATCTTACTATTAGATTTGACAAGCAACTATTTGAAACTGTATTCCATGAAAATACTATTTCAAGCTTCTAGCAATAAAACAAAATTGCGTAGATCCAACCCATTTAATTATAACTAAAGTATATCCATGAGGCAGGCTTCAATCACTAACCCCGCACCCCTCCAGAGTTAAACTTTGAGCAAAAGAAAAACAAATAAGCTTCATGAGACTACGTGATCTTAGAGGTTTTAGGTTCCTGTGACAAACAATGTGTGTTGCTGCAGATTGAAGAATCACTAATATGGATTGGCATTCTGGAATATCAAGTATCACTACTTGTTTTCATATACATTTCACTCAGCACTCGGTAACCTCTGGTCCATATAGGAAGCAGAGAGAATATATGCATGCATATATGCATATTTAAAATAGAAAAGGGAAAGAATAGCAAAACCATAAGCAAATTAAAAATGCGGAAAAGAAATGTGGAAAGAAACCAACAAATATGAAGTAGCATCATCATACACTATCACAAACAAAGTTTATTACTTACTGCAGGAGCTGCTTCCAAAGCACCATCAGCAGTTGAGAATGTTACATGACTGAGACCATTATCTTTCATGAACTTAGGACCCAACTGCATGCAAAATTCTTGGTCAAGCATAATCTTCTGTACTGAAAGAAAATCATAAATAGAAAAAGGAAAGGGAAAAAAGAAAGATAAAGAATGAGAATTTTCATATAAACCATACATATGTGAAGCCAGTGGCAATTCTTAGAGGTCTTTCAGGTGTCCACTGTGGCATCTCAGCTAACTCTTTCAACGAATTTATATTCTCAAATATGCCGTACTTGGGAATCTAACACAGAAAAGGGATATTTTCCATGGTATGAGAGCTTAAATAACAGGAGTTTGCACATTGGTAGCACAACAATAAGCCATTTACTTACTGCTAGAGATAAACGGCAATCTCCGTAGTCTAGAGAGTCATGGACAAGAATGAGATCTTCATTTCCCTGCAAAGTATGCAAATCTTGATTATCAAATCCAAAGTACAATAAGTTTCCAATCCAAATCAAGAAACGCGCATTAAGATAATCAGAGAAATGCCCATCAAAGGAGGCTAAGTTTTACTTCATGCATAATTGCATATACTAGTATCAGATGAAGGATCAATCAAGCAAGCTTGAGCAAGGAAGACTGTAGGGCCTTATACTATTAGACAAAGCACTTAATGGGCACATTATTAAGAAAACCAGAGGACGACACCATAACTTACCTGTCCAAATTCCAAGACAGTGTCCAAGCCTACAATTCCAAGGTCCAAATCTCCAGATACCAATTTCCTCACAACATCTTTAGGGCGTTGAAACCAAACTTCCAAATTTGAAATCTGTAATATAAAGTAGCCAAACTTAGTTACACTATAAACGATACATATGTGAAGAGTGAGAATTTTCATATAAACAAATGCTAGGATGTATAAACAAATATAGACTCTTTAGAGGTTATTGTTTTAAGTCAACAATACATTGACACATGTAGAGAAGGTCTTGAGTTAGTACACTTAACGAGAAATATATGGCATGATTGACTACCTTTCTCCAACAAGAGAAAGTCCACCCATCAGATGAGAGACTACATTGGTTCAATTGTGAGAAATACTACTACATATCATTTCTACACTATATGTTGAGATAGTAGGACTTAATATGAGTGTACAGTCCTATTACACAAGCTCTCCATAGTTTTGCAAGCACATATATTCGACATACATATGCATATTATGATTAATATGTCATGCAAAGGTTTCATATTCCAAAACAATAAATCAAAGACATTACGGGAATCCATGCAAGCTCTTAAACCCTATAGAAGTTAAGGTCAATGTATGCTTGACCACCCCAGTAAGCTAGCGATGAGAAAGAGAAATTTGCTAAGCAACATTTTGAGAATACTAGTACGAGGACCAAAATTATGGGTTGTCATGTTCAGGTTTTACTAATAAAATTTGAGAAAGATAAGAGTATAGTTGTAATCCTGATAAGAAAAAAAAATATAGCAATAAAAAAAGGAGTTGAGTCATTACAAAGGGATTAGTAATCCCCAAAAAAAAGTAGGGAAAGGGGATAAGAAATTTATATGAAACATTGTGCAATAGAACTTCCAATATTGATCCAAGGCCCTTCACCCAATATCATCCTGAATTTATGACTTCAACTCCTTCAATTAACTTAAAAAAGAGCACAAAGAGAGACAAAGAATTCAATAGGATTTTTTGGTGACTGGTGAGAAAGAGATGTGATATAATGGGGATATAGTGCAGATAACAATTCGTTAGTCGCCTAGCACCTCTAGAAAGGCCCCTTATTGAATGATGAAACTATTATAAAAATTGCGATTGATCTTCCATGGATTTTGAGGATTAGTGCTACCAACAATGTAATCATCCCATTTCTTGCCACATATTTGCTTTCAATAACCCTACACCACATAGAAGTATTTTATTCTTTTGGAATTACCAACACTATTCCCAATACAGCGTCATCTTTGAAATATATTTGCAATACACTGTCACCCAATTCTTTAGGTCATGCAACCACTTACTAAAAGACATGTTGAGAATGATTTTTCCATCAAAATCTTATTTTTACTTTCCATCAAACTTGCTACTCCTTTTGACAGCCAAACTAATGAAAGAGATAAACAATTGGTTAAAAGCTTAAGACAGTTTGCATTAGCGTCATCTGGACAGATTGCACCATCTCTGACAAGTAGGCCTTCTCGTCCCAGCTAGATTTATGTAAAACATACTCAAAGTTAGGTAAATCATCCAATGATTACCTTCCAACAAAACCCCTAATTATCACCCGCGGCACAACCATCATGTTTATCGAATTTCTGAGGTTTTTTCCTCCACATTAATGCCCAATCACACTATTATCCATTCCCAATTGCAAATAGTTACTTTGAGACCTGTCTTTACCAACAATCAGACCTTCTACTGGTAACCTACTTGAACCTCAAACCAAGGATAATGAGGATCATATTGCCTCAATGTCCACCACCCTCCTCCAGAAAAACATTGTCACAAAAGGTAAACATAAGGACCCACAGGTATTGATTCAAACATGAATTTTAGTTGCAACTACTCCATACAAACTGAACGAAACATTGCTATAAATCTCCCACAGAAACAAAACAAACAGAGAGACATGAGATTAAGAGTGAAATGCTTGCATAAATTCCCAATCAAAATATCCGACAAAGAAAGTAATCGCACCTGAGGAATTTCTGCCACATACTGCCGCGGATTAACCTGCCTCACCGACAATTGACAATCCTTCACGGCAAACAAAAGGATAAAACGCAATCAAAATCATGACATGAAATACACAGCACTACAGTAGTATTGAATATATGTGTGTGATAGTTGTCATTACCTTGAGAAGGTCGAGAGTGTCGGTAGCCATTCGGCCTTTACTCGGCAGGCCGAGGCGGACTTCATTTCTGTCGTGAGACCTCTTCTCGAGGTTCCCATTAACCACGGCCGCCGGCGACGCGAGCGAGCAGCATGAGACGGTGAATTTCACTGCGACGGGCTTGGGAGAAGAGGATGAAGAATTAGGGAAATGCGGAATCGATGGGCACTGCAGGAAAATCGTCCGCCCCACAGACATTTTCCGGTTATCCTCTCTCTAAATCCTCACAGCGTTCACAGCAGATTTTGTTCGAGGGTAAGAGTTGTGTCTCACTCTCAGTGTGTGTGAGAGAGAGAGGAAATCAATGGCCGCCACAGCAGAGATGATTATTGGGTGCGGGGAGGCGTACGATTAGAATCTCGATAAATCAATTTCGGAATATTCATCATTTACTGCATTTGGAAATTAAAAATGACTCTCATTATATGCATAAATGCATTCATTCAATTCCATCCAAGAATAATTATTTCAGCCAAATTATAAATGTACTTTCTAAATGACATAATCCTTGTAACCCTCTTTACATTGTAGTAGGAGAAGTATTTTGGTCACTACGAATTTAAATTCGAACGTTTAACGGTTTAAGGATTTAAGGCTAATTCTCCCTGTTTGGCGTTATAGTCCATTTAATTTAATTGACGTATTTATCAATAAATTGAGAAGGCTAAAAACGACCATGTTTCCATCAAATTGATGTTTTGCAACTACCGCGTAGAATTTTATAAAATATAAAAATTATATCCACAGCATCATGAAGTCCTTTTTTCTTCTCTCTACCATTTCTGATTTGTTGTTTAATTTTTTCCAGCTTAAAGGTTTCAATTACCACTAAAGTAAATATGTAAAACACTTAAAAAGTGTCTAAATTGAATGGAAAATATAGAAACAATTTGATTTTCATCAACGGCTACAACCGAAGGTTATGTAATATGATGAAAATGTGTATTAAGGTCCATGATTATGTAAGAGTAACCACAATAGCACTGCCGCTGCAGCATGGGCGGCCTATTGTAAGCCACGTAGGGGCCGCGGTGGTGCATCCACAGCCAGAGGACCTGGTTGTGCCGGGTGGGAGGACGTCAGGGGTGAGAAAGGGGCTATCTAAAGCCCGACGAGCAAAATGATCTTAACATGCATAAATCGATAAGAGCCATACTTTTAGATTCGATTTTCGACAACCCAATCTGATTCAAAAATTCAAACTTTTATGAAAATGAGTTTGATCTAACTTAATTTTCTACAAGTTCGGATCCAAATAAAAAAAAATCCAAAATTACATAAAACATCAGTAAATTTTAATTTAATTTCTTCTTAGTCTAAATAAAATTTTAACCAATCTTGTCTAATTAGACAATTATAATAACTCTAAAAATCTAAAACTTTATCAACTTTCTAATAATTAAGTTTAGAGAAAAAAAATACTCCTATTAAAGTTAAATTTTAGAATCATAACATACACCATTTAATTAAGTACATAAAAATTTAAATTCTAAATGAAAAAAAATGGATGGAAGGAATGTCTTCCGATTCAATTGAAGTTTTAGTAGAACTGTATTTTGTATTTTGGATTTTTTTCAATATTTATAAATAAATCTGAAAATACTAAATTTGCTAAAGTTATTATCCGATCTAAAGTTCAAAAAAATCCAATGTAAATTTAGTTTAGATTTCATGTGTTGGATATGGTTTATTGATAATTAGCACATCAAAACCTCATCCGAGATGTCTATAACTGTTTCACTGATAATGTAACCAACCTTCTATCTTCGAACACCGATCTGAAATATCCCACAAAATTTCCCCCATTTCTCATCTTTCTCGTTGCTGCCTGTCGAAGATTCTTCAATCATCAGCTACCGCCGCCGGAAATTACTGATCTTAACAAAAATCCCATTTGATTCACTTCAATTTCCGTCATAACCAGTGGGAAAACATACCGGGCAGCTGGAAGCTGAAGATGATTGCACGATTTTAGAGAGAAATTGATCAAATTAAGAAACCCTCTCCACTTGGGCAAGGTGTTGTTACAAGGTCGTAGTTGGGATTTCGGAGTGAGTGCGAGGATGGCGTCCGAGCAGGCGGCTACGGATGACATGTCTGGTTCGTACCGGGGGATGTCGTCTGAAAACATAAAGGGGTTGGTTTTGGCGCTTTCTTCCAGTTTATTCATCGGCGCCAGCTTTATTGTTAAGAAAAAGGGGTTGAAGAAAGCCGGGGCTTCTGGCGTCAGAGCTGGTAATTCATTACTATTTCATTTTAACTTTGTTGTTTCTGATGATGAATAATTCGGGAGTGTAGGAGCTTAATGTGTTCATATCTGAGGACGCTGTTTGCTTTTTTCCCATATGATTTAAGTGTGATCGTGGCCTTGTAATGAACGAGCTAGTGGCTCGAATCTCAAATTGCTACTTTTTTCACTAGAAGTAAGATCTTCGATTTGTCTGAAGCTGAGCCTGCTTGTAAAATGTACATCTAGCCTCAGTGAGGAATTTGCATACAAGAGATGAGTCTGCCATTGATGCCAAAATAAGTATTGTGGGTCTGGAGAAATGATCTGGTAGTCCGGATCAAAAATATAATGCTTGTATGCTGAAACATACTATCCAATCACTTGTACTACATGATAATCATGATCTCAGTAACTTTGTGCAGTCAGCCTAATTCAAAGTACGAATTACTATTTGAGTCCTTTATTGTTGGAGCTAATTAGAATTTTAGATGTCGTTGTCAAAACTATTGCGTTTGCATTTTTTTCAATTTCAAAGTTCTTTGGATATTTACCACATTGGTGTCCGACAACAATCTAGTGAGAATGTATTTTAACCCTTTTTTATTATGTGTTGGGTGGTGAGCTGGTTTTCTAAAAGTTGTACTCATTGGTGAGAATTTTTGTCATGAAAATCTTTTAGTTGTAAAATTGGTTACAAAATTTTTCTTTCCTTCTAGAGATGATGATAAGTCATGTTTTCTATAAATGGGATATAGCTGCTGAGTGTTTAGTGCTTGAAATGTTTTTAGCATTTTTTATTAACGGGATCTTCAACAATGGTTGCTACTTCGATAGAGTGGGTACAATAAGATCTCATTGCTCATTGAAGTATAACTAAAGTTGAAGATATGCTTTTAATGACGGGCCACTAAATACATTGCAATTATAAGTTTGTAGTTGGCCTCATAGTTTGATTGATAAGATGCATTTTGTTATTGTACATGTGTTTTTCTTAAAGTGGTTTATGTCTCTCTGCTTATTTTAATTGCCTATTTAGTCCACAACATGTCATAAATTGCCATTTAACCTTGGTTTTCTCTTTCTTAATTTTTGTCTACAGGGGTTGGTGGCTATTCATATCTATATGAGCCATTATGGTGGATTGGCTTGATAACGAGTAAGTTTTACTTATATTTGTGTATTTATGAAGAACTTATGTACTTCAGGAGTATTTAATTATAATTTATAAAGTACACATCTTACCCACATTTTAGGAGAATAGGAATGTAAACTTGTTTCCTAATGTATTCGGTCTCAAGTGGCTTATGAAATAGTTCCTTGAGTGCATGGTGGTTATTATTTGTAATGAAAATTTTGGTATGTATAGTTTGTTGATCTATGCACCAGATCACGGGGCTATGAATTTTCATGCACATATAACATGCTGAAATATTTTAGATGCCCTAAAATGACCGCTAACTTGCATATCAACATTTGAAGTTGGTTAAGATATCCTGTACAGTGTAATGGATCATTATCATTTTGCCGACCTAATTTATTGTCTTTAGGAAGCTGTCAACAAGTTTACTCTCAAAAATGAGAAGTCAAACCTAAACCATATCACTAATATCTAACATAGGGCTAAGTAGTAAACAAACCCCTAATAATGTTTACAGCGAAAACCAAATAACTCATTATCGTGCCCCCCCTAACATTCCCAAAAATAGGACAATTTGCCGCCTCTCACTCGCAGGCATTTTAATTTTGTTAACCAAAACTCTTTTTCTCTGGGTGGCCAGGATAGTCTGCAACACTGCCCCACCCCTCCGCCATCGCCCCCATCACACAACTTACTGTTTCAGCTGGTTTTGGTTGAGCTAGGTTCGGCTGTGGGCTCGGGGTGGAAGGGGGAGGTGTGGCTACTGTGGGTGTTGGGTAGAAGGTTGGCTGCTGTTAATATAGTTAATTGCTATAAAAACATAGACTATACTGGAAAAACTCACAAAGAAATGATATATGGAATATAGTTATAAAATGCAATTTTCCAACATATATATAGGTAATCTTTGCCCATAACCTTTTTTTCGAAAGAATGTAGTAGAGAAAGCTGCTTTTTGCTGATAGCAAGCTCATTGACTGTCAGTTGATCCTGAGTCCCTAATCGTGCCTTTTTCTTGGTTATTGAGGAATAATGCATGCATAATTAATGTTAGGAGTCCTTTTGTGTCTGGCAGGGGATCTGAGCCCAATCCCATTGAGGATACAGTGGTGTCCTTGAGTAGATGACGTGTTTCCTGACATGATGAACTAGTCCATTGTGGATTTTGTACCTTGTGAGTTGTGACTTGGATGGACACATATGATTCTGTTTGGGTGATATAGTTTTGGTAGTTTAGCCTGTCCTTGTTCCAGGTGGTTTTATTAAGCAGATCGTCCAAGAAGTTTTCTTTAATTGAGTTTGGCATGGACGTTACCAAACTTCAGACCATCTAATAAGACAAAAAATGTTACATGAGCATTCCTCATGTATAGCAGCTACTTGATTACTGGATATTATTTTTATGCCCTGGCTTTAGAGTGGCTGATGCTGGAGAATTATGCTGGGTGCTTCATATTTATTGTGTTTTACATCGTGTTTTCAAATATTATGTTGCTGGTGCAAACTGCTAAGACCTAATTAAATTACACAAATCAAATATTATCTATTCCGTCTAAGCTTATCCCTATTCTGGCTGGAATTTTGACAGCCTGCATCGTTAATTGATGTAGTATGATTCGACATTTCCCATCATTTTGCCGTCTGTTTCTTGTTGTCCTCCTCATGTGCTTCCATTAGAAAGTTCTATTTTCATCCAGCTTTTATGTGTTCATAGAATTTCTTAAGCAGCAGGCATAAGACACATAATCAAAAAGTGCTGGTTTCGTTAGTCAGTACTTGATTCTGATCAAAATTTGGAAATGTATCTTATAGGTTGCATTTCTGTTGTTAGTGTGAGATGATGCATCCCAAACTGAGTACTGTATTGGTTTCGTTTGCTGTTTCCACAGTGATTGTTGGAGAAATTGCAAATTTTGCAGCTTATGCATTTGCGCCCGCCATTCTGGTTACCCCCCTTGGTGCACTCAGCATTATTATCAGGCATGATCAGCTACCTAAGTCAAGAATTGTCTCCTTATTTTGACTGCTGATTATTGCCTGTTTACTGCAGCGCTGTACTTGCACATTTTATTTTAAGGGAGAGACTACACATTTTTGGTATTCTAGGCTGTGCCTTGTGTGTTGTGGGCTCCACCACAATTGTCCTACATGCTCCACAAGAACGAGAGATTGAATCTGTGAAAGAAGTTTGGGACCTTGCTACTGAGCCAGGTAACTTTAAGTGCAGCTTCTTTTCTTCTTGGTTTATTTTATGCAGAATTGTTGCATATGTTCTCTGCGGAGCTAAGGACAATGCATCTTTCCTGCAGCTTTCGTCTTGTATGCAACTCTGGTGATAGTAGTTGTCGTTGTTCTGATATTCTATTATGTACCTCAATATGGCCAGACACACATATGGTTCTATATTGGTGTTTGTTCATTAGTTGGTTCATTGTCGGTAGGTGTTGCTTTTCCAATCTATTTCTCTTCCACCAACTCCTCTTAGACCCTGCTTACATGAGACAGCAGAAAGGAGATTGCTTTTCTGTTCTAATTGAATGTTGAACTATGTAAAATTTCCTTGGCAGGTCATGAGTGTCAAAGCACTAGGGATCGCTTTGAAGTTGACCCTATCAGGAACAAATCAGCTAATATATCCACAGACATGGGTCTTTGTGATGATCGTCCTTTCTTGTGTTCTCACTCAAATGAATTATCTAAATAAGGTATTTTCTTCTAGTGTTGGTGATATATTTATATTGGATGGGTATGGGATGATATAGTTTTATTTGGCCTTCTCTATCACATTTCTCTGTTTTCATATATGTGGATAATCTTGAATGCAGGCTCTGGATACATTCAATACTGCTGTGGTTTCGCCAATTTACTATGTCATGTTCACATCTTTAACTATCGTGGCCAGTGTGATCATGTTCAAGGTAATAATACTGGTGCTCGATCAGAACTAACATGTTATTTTAAACATAATGCGCTGCCCTGATAATTTTGGATGAACGGATAAAATTAATAGATGGAATTTAGTTGTGTTAAGACAAGCTAGTGAACAAATGGAAGTAAGATTCAGAATATAGGCTATTTTTGTGATTTTAAAGATTTATGGTTAGTTATGATTGCCTCATATATTTATTTGGAAAATAAGTTTTTATCCACATGCTGGGCGCTTGTGATTTATTCCTTGTTCCACTTGATCTTTTTGTGCATGGATGAAATCAATGCAGTGTTATGTTGATCCTCCAAAATTTCTTTAGTCTTGCCATTTTCATATTTAACTCCCTGTCTCCTAGCCCGATGAAGGGAAAGAAAGGGGATGTGGGTGTAACAAATGGTTTATATATGGAGCAGGATTGGGATAGGCAGAATCTGACTCAGATTGTCACGGAAATGTGCGGGTTCGTGACTATTCTCTCTGGTACATTTCTTCTCCACAAGACAAAAGACATGGCAGACGGTATGTGAGGTTTACAATGCTGGCTTTGTATCTGTGGATATCGGATAATATTCTGTAATTTAAGCTTGCTCTTTCGTTACCTGCGTACATAATGATCACTGTTTTGTATTTAGGTTGTACGGCGTCAAGGCTTGCCAAGCATGAGTATGAGGATAGTTTTGTTGAAGAAGGTATCCCTCTAAAGCGGCAGGATGCAATGAGAGCAACATGATGTATGCTCTCTCTTTTTTTTCCTCTTTAATATTTTTGGTTCGATTGTAACTGCCTGCAAAAAGCAAGGTCTGAAAAATTACACTCTGGAGAAGATATTACAGGATGCATCATCGATCTTGGAGAAGATAATCGCAGGATGCATCATCGATATTGCATTTAAATAGATATACATCTCAATATGAATATGCATGCATTGTTCTTCCAGCCCATCCCAGATTCCACTTTTAACTTCCTTTTCTCGTCTTTGAGTCCGATTGTGGCGTCTGGCGATATCAGTTTTGTGTGAAAAACAGGGGAATTGAAGTGGATGAGATTCATTTACTTGTTTTTATTGAACTTTTAATATTCTTCAAAATAATACTAGTAATGTACGTAGTTGTTTTTTTACTTAAAATCAAACATACTTGGGAATTAGTTTGAAAATTCCAGCGAAGTCCATGTCTAAACGAATGAAGTCTTGCACAGGATAAACATAGATAATTCTGAGAGTTGTTTTGAGACAAACCTCCCAATCTTTGATGAATCTCCGTTCTCCACTTTAATATAGTATGGGGGGTGTATAGACATAGAACAACTGGTATTACATCAATGCACATACAACATTTGTACTAAGTTCATGAGCATCTATAACTACAAGGGTTTCCGCGTTGAGACCTTCAACCGAACTTGTGCATAACAGAGAATGTTGAGTCTGTTTACGTAGTTTAGATTCAGTACATGAGTGGTTATGGCAGTTTAATGGTGAATGAAAAATTTAAGGTGAAAGCTGTTCTCTGAAAGATGGATATATATCTTAGCGGTCACACGATCCACACACACCCATCCCATATTGTTTGTTTATAGAGATATGCAATTGTAAACAAGGCCTTTGAAGTAGATTTATGCATAAAATATGAAAATTAAGAATTGAACCCTACCTAAATTGAAAAATTCAGCTATCGCTTAACTGGTACTCAATTTTAACTAAAAAGCACCCACTACATGCGTTTTTAGGAAGCTTCATGACAATAGAAAGGGTGGGAGAAAAGCTTCTCGGATGGGAAGCCATTTTGCTTCCCAGTAAGAACTGCTGAGATGGGGTCCATCGTTGAGCCACTACACGCGCACATTAGACTACCCCCATCGGTGACTATGGGATGGGGGTGGGGCATATAGGACAAAATAGGGAGTATTAAAAATAAACCAAAAATAAAATTGCCCAACCCAACCCCCATTTTCATGGCTTGTCAGCCGGCCCACCCAAAAATGAAGGCCAAATGACACTTGTCAACTTTTTATTGGTTTCATGTATTACTATTTTTACATTTTTTATTTACTATTAATTATTGATTATCACTATTTTATTTAATAATGTACATGTCTTAGAATTGTAATCTATAAATATGAAATCTAAATACTTTTGAATGTTTTGAATATTGTGAATTTATGAAATTTTTATTACTTTAAGTGATTAATTTTAATTTATTTAATTACTATTATTTTTGTCTTTATATATCATTTCTTTGTATTTTGGTTTGTTTATTTCTATGATCATATTATATTTTTTAATGTGTGTAATTTATTATTATATTGTGCTTTAATTATTTGAATATCTAATATTTTTTGTTTTAAATTTGAATCATATACTTTTTTATTATAATTTGTAGACATTATTTAATATATTTAAATTAATTATAAATCAAAATATTAATATAAAATATATGAAAAAGAAAATATTGGGTTGGGTTGGGTTGGGGTCACTGATGGAAGTAAAAAAGTTGATGGGGGTTGAATTGAGTGAGGGTTGTGTATGTGGAGGATAGAGAAATGAATATTTTATTAAAAAGTTGATTGGGGTTGGGTTGGATGAGTGTCACGGATGGAGATAGTCTTAGGCCGCACGACTTGGACGCTTATAGTGAACGCGTCAGTAATGCAACTGAGTGACAACCCACACTAATATGTCAATTTTTATTTTTGTTAATTTTCTTCATTTTCCCTTCTTTTAATTGTTTGCTCATTTTTTATTTAAATTTAATAATAATAAAATAAAATATTGTGTGGTGTAGTAATTTCAATTATGTATTATTAATATTGTATTTTAAATATTTTTAATTATATTATTTTGAAAAATATTATTAATTTAATAAATGTATATACAAAGATAGATAGGGTAGTGATTGATGCACTATTTATTAGCACTAAAAATACCTGCAAGCATACAGGATAGATCTAGTATAGCTAAAGGTCAGTACCGGATATCGAACACATGGAATAAGATTGAAACTGACTACCATATACTAAGCATCACATACTATCTAGAGACACGAGATTTTTGGTTTGATTTTATAAAATATACATAAAATAAGTAACCAAATAAAAGAAAGCATAAAAACATATGATACAAAACATGCGTAAGAAAAGTAGAATTTTAGGATTCAAAACACAATTGACTTCCTTGAGTTACGGTCTCTAGAGTTATTAAGTCGGTCACTTAACTAGATTAAACTCCCTCCGAGGTGAGAAATCCATAGATTAGGTGTAAATTGTAATAATTGAAGTCCCCTTCTAGTTCTTAGACCTAACTCCTAAAAGATTGTAAGACCAACGACCTCACATGAAACCTCAACTCTCCCGAGTTCTATTGAATTAAAGTGTGAATTATCCCTTTTTCCAAGTCAACTATTTCGTCTCCTGAGTGCTCTAATCAACTCTAACATGTATTCAAGGGGTAGCTAATCAATTGAATATAGAAGGCGCAAGGATAAATCAAATAACCGCACGAGCTAACAAGGAAAATCAATTGAATATCTTCACTAAAAAATCCACCAAAGATGTTCTACTCATAGACAAGTAAAAACTACAAATAAAGTACGAGACATGAAAGAAATAGATAAAACCCAAGGTTGAATCTTCAATCTCCTTGCCTGGATCTGCAGAGCTCCGCTCCAATGGAAGATGGATGGTTATGTGTGGAATATGAGATGGAAGATGGATGGTTATGTGTAGAGAGGGGGAAGGATTTGGAGGCTCTGAGATGAAGATTATGAATTAGGTTAGAGGTATTTATAGGATGGAAAAAGGTTTATTTTGATAATTTTCGTGGCCTACAAGAAATAGGAGAGATTTGGCTTCCCAATATAATAATTTCTTTTCTTCCGTGAATTTCAGCCTAAATTTCCGCCAGCTTTGACTGCACTGCGCAACGTTTGTAGAATAGACATAACTTTCTCCACAAAACTCCGATTGAGACGTGCGAGATATCCACACGAAGCTATTTCGAAGAGGAAGAGAATGGTATGTATAAATCACTGATTGGACTCCAAATCTGATGGCAGAATGGGCTCGAACAGAGGCTGCTGCACCTTGGCCTTTTTGCACCTTTTTTTCTATCTTTTTCTATCATTTATCAACAAACACATCAAAAATACCAAATGTATAACATATGCAATTTAAGAACATAATTTGCATGATTGACATTTAAAACGAGTCAAATCTAGCCCTTAAAAACATGCAAAATCCGTGTTTGTCAACTCCCCCAAACTTAATTATTTGTTTGTCCACAAACAAAACAAGAGAAAAATAAATTAAGAAACACGGATGCTAAGAACTAGACTTCATAGTTGCCTCAAAAATTACAATAAAAATAAAGAGTTTGACAAAGAATACAAATCAAATCAAGCAAAGCTTATTTGTGCCTTTTCATTACTAGCTCGTTGATCACCTTGAAATACATACGCTCACAAGTGTTCAGAATTGTGTTTATCATTCACTCTCAAAGTGTATGTTGGGAAAAGTGTATGCTCTCAGATCATGCAACATGCAAAGTTTACCATAGGTTTGCTCAAAGTCTAATCTCTCCTCTACTTGATGTGATTAAAATTAAAAATCCGAAAGGTCTTTATTTTAGGTTATAATGTAGGCTCTTTGGTAAGGTGTGGAAATATGGCTAAAAAGTGACTAAACCCAAACATAGCAAAAGTGATCAAGTTCTACTACATCAAACTTACCACCCCACCAACAATTCGAATCTCAGTAAATTCTAGACTTTGTCTAAATTTGTTCTCACTTCCCAAATTTCTTTAATTTTTTTTTCTTTTCATTTTTTCTTTATTTTTTTTACATCCTTTTTTTTTTCTTTTATGCAAAATCGAATATCTCATTCAAACCACAGATGTCTATGCATTTTTTACAAGTAAGCACACTACTTTTCTCTCTACCTTATCTCTCCAACTCTTTTTACAAAATATAAACTAAATTCACCATGAGTGCATGGATAGTCCCCTTTATTTAGCTTCCAAAGAAAAATGCTTTAAAGGCTCAAAGTGGCTAGCTAGGGAAAAAAATGTAATGAGTAAGGTCAATAATCTATACATATATAAAGGGGGAGTTTTGGGAAAAATAACAAGATTGTCATTATAACTTTTTTAATAAAATTATAAATTTGAAAATGGTTTTATTTATTAATGTAGTAATTAGAGAGATGAAAAGGTTTCATTTACACAAATAAATTTAATACAAGCCGATCACTATAATAAATATTCTGTATTAAACAGTCACAAATATGATAGTTAACAAAAACAATCTATTTAACAATACTACTTTAAATTTAATTACAAAACTATAGCTTTGATTAATTTAGTATTATGTGCGTGCACAATTTTCCTTTATAAATTTTCTTGAATATTGTTGGGTTTAATGTGTGATTGGAAATATTTTATTACTTACAATCCATCACTAATATTATGCCACAATCATACAGATCAATTTCCCACATCAAATTACCTCTAACAAAGGATGCAAAGAAATTAAAGAAATAATTAATGTGGGAGTAATGTCGTGTGTAGTGGAAGGTGATCATGGCCATGGGAAGAATTTTGGCTTTTCATTTCATATAAGTAACATTCGTTATCTTAATTTGATGGTTTATAGTGTGTTAATTCCATGACTTTCCGTATCCTTATTTATGGCTATAAAAGTCATAGAGTTGTGGATGGATTATATATCAAAAAAATCACTTTCTCTTATCTCTAAAGTTCTTTTTGTTTTTATGTATTTAGAAGTATTGTATTGCTGAATTCTCGGAGCTTAATCAATTTCATTTGTACCTAGCGGATTTAAGGTGCTTCTATATGCTAGGAGAGTCGTTTATCTTTGGAACAATACGTCAATTCAAGAGGCTAGCCGCAACATAATTTGTCTTGCTGAAAGTGGGATGTTCTCAACTCGACTAATCATAATTCTATTTGTTTTCTTATTTTCATTGTAATTTCTATTCCACTTATTATTATTTTTTTCTTCAATTGTAATAGTTAGAATATAACATGTATAATTTTATCTCAATATATAATATTTGATTATTTATGATGAATCAATAAATTTATGTACAGATATATCTATATGTATACGTGTGTGTGATAATAAAGTAAAAAGTTTATATACTTGAATCAGATATTTTTATGACAAAAGAATTGTGCATGTATAATACTCCTAATAAATAAAATAATATGTACAGTAGTATATGTTGGAAATTAAATAATTTGCACAAAGAACTAAAAACGAAGCCGACTTTCGTTTCCTACTTATAAATATGTTGTTACGGACACTTAGTGGTCAAAAAAGAAAAAAAAAGAAAAAAAAAAGAAAAAGAAAAAAAGGGGTTTCGTTTGGTGAGACTGTTAAGCCGAAAAAGAGCTAAATTTTTGTTGCATACGTATTTATTTCTATTATTTTATGGCATATAGATACTATTTAATTTTAAAATTTAAACTAATACTATAAAATAAATTAATTCCCAAGCAGTGCATGGGCGTTTGCTCAATTTTACTAATATTGTAGTCTTTATTTTCCTTTGAGAAGTCGGTCATATTTTGTTTTTAGATTCGTCTCATTATTCGTTTCTAAAAAATATTTGGATTGTGCATCGATAATATGTAAAGTAGAGCCCCAGCTTTTACTTTGTGAATTTGTTTAGGGTTAACGGCAGTTTTCATGGAAATTAATTAGACTTCCAATAAATGTAATGAATATTGCTAAATATAATTATTATTTAATTAAAACTGATTTTGGGTTGTTACTAAAAGTTCCATTAAATGTAGTGGATATTGCAAAATAATTCAAGCAAACTTGAAGACAAATAGGGCGTACAATTTCCTTCCTTAATGTTTGTCAACACGTTTACACGTACATTTCATGCATAATTGTATATTAATTAACACAAAAAAATAACTTCCATAGTTATTGTGTATGAAACGACACATCTCATCCAAACGTTTACATGTCATGCATAAAATTATACTACCTCATTTTATTAGCCAAACATGACACTACATATTCCCTAATTATAAGGCAAATAACCGTTATTCACACTTATGTTTATCCGAAGTGAGGAATAGGAAAGGTTATATCCCTAATTATAAGGCAATTAATGATTTCAACATATGATCAAATTAATTTTAAAAAGTAGAAACGGTTAATATGAAAAAAATGCCCACGGCTTGGCCACAACCGAAATTAAACCCGTTCTGGCGATGTCTTTGACTCCTCATTTCAACAAAACACTACTTCGGCTCCAAAAGTTCTGAAATTAAACCCTTTTTGGCGATGTCTTTGACTCCTCATTTCAACAAAACACTACTTCGGCTCCAATAAATAATACTATTGGATGAATAGATGCTTGGATGAATGCAAGCTAAAAAAATTTTTGTTTACCATTCACATAGCCCTATTATAAAGTACTTTCTTGATATAATCATATAAACATATTTACAGTCAAGATTCAGGAAAAAAAACGTCTACTATCAGTAAGATTTATCAATTAGCCCGACCCAATGTAAAATATCGAATACAAATTTAAAAGCCCCAAATAGGATAAGTGATCAACAAAGTAAAATTGAACTGGGACGGAAGGAGAATTTTATTGATATTTGGCTCATTTGTTGGACATGATGAATATATTTTAAAGTTAAGGGTTTAGGATTGTAAAGTACTTTCTTGATATGAGCATATAAACATATTTACAGTCAAGATCTACTATCAGTAAGATTTATCAATTAGCCCGACCCAGTGTAAGATATCGAATACAGATTTAAAAGCCCCAAATAGGATAAGTGATCAACAAAGTAAAATTGAACTGGGACGGAGGGAGAATTTTGTTCATATTTGGCTCATTTGTTGGACATGATGAATATATTTTAAAGTTAAGGGTTTAGAATTTAGGTTTCAAGGTTTGGGTTTTTAGTGTATAGGGTCACTATATATAAAAGGAGAGTTTTGGGAAAATTTACAAGAATGCCATTTTCTTTAAAAAATTATATTACTGTTGAAAAAACAATAAAAACTATATTAAGGTTAAATACGTGTGATTTAAAAGAGCCTATAAATTTGCAGTTATCCAAAAAAAAAAAAAAAACGTGTGTGATTAAGGATTCTTAATTTTGCAATTATGTCAGCAACGTGATACAGATAAAATGGACATTAGGATCACTAAAAGTCATTCATAGAATTCTAAACGTTAAAAATCATTCTATAAATTTGAATTCCTTTAATTAAAATTATCATTTCAATGAAGAAATTTTCCAAGTGGTATATCGTCACCCAATCGTCTTTATGATTTTATTTATAGGTAAATGTACTGTATTCTCTATCAGTTTTGTGATTTTATATGTTTTGTTAGTAAGGATTATCGACAAATCTAAAACTCCCAAAATAAAATAAGTGATCAACAAAGTAAAATTGAATTGGAACGGAGGGACAATTTTATTGATATTTGACTCATTTGTTAGTCATGATGAGTACATTTTAAAGTTAAGGGTTTAGGATTTAGGTTTCAAGGTTTGGGTTTTTAGTGTATAGGGTCACTATATTGCAATAAAATGAAGCTCGACTAGGAAGTGTCTCACCAGTGCAATCTTAGATTATAGCTTTTGATTATCAATATCTAAAATCTCATTAGGAGAAATGGTAATTATACATTCTTTGTTTTTTTGTTTTGTGTAATGTAAATTTGATTTATTTTTTAGTCTCATGATATACTTCTACCATTTTATTTTTTCATCATGAGTTTTTAATTGTATTCTTTATTTATTGGTGATAGTGTTATATTATTGAATTATATATTTTTTTAATTATATGTTGTTGACGTGTGTTCCCAATTTTTATATTAGATATGTAAAGATTTTCATTAATTTATGGATTAATTATGATAAATTATTTTTCATTTAATATTTATTCTACATAATTATTTGGTAAGTATTATATAGATTCCGGAAAAAAAATATAATGTGCCGTGCATAGCACGGGAGAGATACTAGTTAGGATATAGAAAGTAGCTAATGATGGCCTAACGTTCTCTTTTATCATTTAAACACTATGTAGACTTAGGCAGACCAGGAGCAAGTTCTAGAAACAAATACATAAATGCAGATAAATCACACAAGAAAGAAATTTATAGCTTAAGTCTCACAAGGTATAAGCATGATTCATGACAAACAAGCAATTCATTAATTGTGCACATTTTCACTAAACCTTCAAATCAATGCATCAAGTCAACTCAACCAACACATAAAAGAAACTTTTTACCATAGGCAACTCGGCCTGATGTCCCTAAACATGAGTATTTCTTAGTTTTCTATGTTATGCTCTTGACAAGATTCACCTCGAGTTTTTAATAAAATAAATAATAACAAAAACAACTAAGCTCACGGTCCACCACTTCATCCCCCAAACTTATTCAAAATTACGTTAAAAATAAGTATGAAAAGTCAGTAGGGACGTGAGTAAACTAAAAAAAGAAGTAAGGAAAAAAATGATACCAATGTTGGGTTGCCTCCCAACAAGCGCTTGGGTTATTATACCACTAGAAATAATTAAATATTTTAAAAAAAGTTAAAAACTGATTACTCAAGGGATATTATAGTAAATTCCTCACTGAGGTTAGGGTTTAGGCTTTTCCGTATAAATTAGTTCTCCCACTTAAAAACCTCACCACTTAAGCCGATTTCATACGCAGCGCAGCCGTCACTACGCCACCAGGTAGTCGTACATTCAGATGCAGCAGTTGGCGTTTGCACATTTTGATGTGCCAATAATCTTTTAATTTACATTGTTGGTTTGGGATCATCTGATATAGACTTGTAATTTCGATTTTACCAATGTTTGTCTAAGTAGCTGAATTTGGTTGATTGTTTCAGTCAAAATGGTATAAGAAATATTTATTGACTTAAGATCAATTTGAGCTAATTTTGTTGGTTGTTTACTTTGACAACAGGTTTAGCAGCTTCGGGAGTCTGATCTAGAAGAAAAATGTCAGGGTGAGTGGATAGTTCGTAATCGTAATGATTACTTCTAATAATCCGTTTTTTGTGCAAATTAATGTTTATTATCAAGTTCAATTATTGAGTCAATAGCAAATTTGTTCTCATAAAATCAGTCTTCGTTTTGTTTTAACTAGACTTTTGATATTCGGTGGATGTTTAGATTATTTTGACTCTTTCCAGTTATTCTCTCCCTTCACTGTTCATTCGCCACATGTTGTGAATTTACTGTGCTATCAACACCCTCCTGTAGCTTATGTTGCTTATTAGCAATCACTACTTGATACTTGATGGGAGATCTTAGGATTTTATGTTGATTATGTTTGTTGTGATGGCTTTATTAGTTAGTTTATGATCACCCCCGTAGCCTATGTTGCTGGAACTCTTTTTTTTTTTTTTTTCTTTCTTCCTAACATGTGTATTTTGTCACTTAACAGTGAGGATGTTGTTGTTGCTGATGCACCAGCTCCAGTTCCAGCTCCAGCTCTTGGGGAGCCCATGGATATCATGACTGCTTTGCAGTTGGTTCTGAGAAAGTCCAAAGCCCACAGTGGCCTTTCTCGTGGACTCCATGAAGCTGCCAAGGTCATTGAGAAGCATGCTGCTCAGCTTTGTGTCTTGGCAGAGGACTGCGACCAGGCTGATTATGTCAAATTGGTGAAAGCTCTTTGTGCTGATCATAACGTTAGCTTGATCACTGTGCCTAGTGCTAAAACCCTTGGCGAGTGGGCTGGAGTAAGTGACACCACTTCATCTTTATTATATGCTCATCATTCTTAAATAAGGCATTTTTGGTTCAAGTTGGGTATTGGGATGTAGTCTTGGATTGGGTACATGGGGCTGAAGTTTGACTCTTTGGCACTTCCACTGCCTTGGGGATGAATGCAACACCCTATATCAACTCATACCTTCAGTTGAATTCAGACAGATATCCTCTATATCTACTTGAACATCTGAGGGTGCAACATCAGTTAATAGCGTATCTAACCTAAAGTCTCTAGAATTGGATCTTTGGTCTCACAACCTTTTCATATCTCTGTTGTTGCATCTTTTAGGAGCTGTCATTTATGGTTTATTTTGTGACCTTTGTCTCAATTTTTCAGCTATGCAAGATTGACTCTGAAGGAAAAGCAAGGAAGGTGGTGGGTTGTGCATGCGTTGTTGTAAAGGTTTGAGCTTTGACATTATTATATGATAAATCTGGACCTTTTTGGAGTGACAATTACATGCATCAACAAATTAAGCTTCAACTCATGATCATGTTTATATGTTTTTGCAGGATTACGGGGAAGAAAGTGAGGGTTTACATATTGTCCAGGAATATGTGAAATCGCATTAAATGGTTTCAGGATGTTGAACCCTTGGACATGAAGAGCACTTCTGATTGTGATTCTGATACTAGGATGGCGTGCTAGTTTCAGTTTTTTATCACTTTAGAACTCTTTCCAAGTCATTGTGGGGATTCGTTTTTGGACATCTTTAATGTTGGTTCAAGTTTTTATCATCTGATGCTTTGTAGTATAGAGAGATTGAACCACCTTTACATGTACTGTTTATGTTTTATTAAAGTTCTCTTGGATTTCCCCCTTTTTCTACTGTTTTTGTTGGTTTGAGTTTCTGTGTTGATTACGGAGTACTTGGTTAGTCTAAACTCAATTTGTATATTATTTTATAATTTTGGCTGGCAATATTAAGATTCATAGTTTTGGGTCTTAAAGGTTATGATTTGTCTATTTTTAGGTCCGTTGATGTTGAACTTGATCATCCAAGTGATTTGGGCCTATAGTTTATTTTTCGTTGTAAATATATAAAAAGTTTATACTCCTTTTGTTACTTACTAGTACTATTTCTTAATCAGAGTTGTAAACATTATGAATAGTTTATTTTTCTCCAAAAATCTTATATCCAATCTTCAAATTTTGACGGTGGTAGGAGTTATGCACGATTTGAATTACAAATTTACAATGCTCTAAACCCAAAATTTTATTGAAATAGTTGGTGATGGGCGGCGGCAAAGGCTTAAAATTTTAAATCCCATAATCCATACTCAAAAATCTCAATGATGATCGTCTATAAAATTGCAATTCAGTGGAAAATTTAGAATGCGAAGCTAGTACCTAAAATTCGCGCATGCCATAACGTTTCTCCTCAAATTAGGCTACATCGAAGACCTCTAACTCCAATTAGCTTATGAATGTCTGGCCATCGAGGTTCAAACCCCAATTTTAAAAATTTGGAAATTTCAAAATTGTTTTCATTTTATTGCAAAACTATGAAATTAAAATATAATTAAAATTTAAATGTTTAAATAGCAATAAATATATATTTAAATTAATTATAATAATCTCTCTTTGAAAATAGAAACTTTTGAAGTGGTATGAGTTTTAGTATTACACAATTGGCAAAATAAAAGAGATAATTGATAAATTAAAAGAGAAAAATGGGTAAAGTAAGAAAAAGGAAGAGAAATATTAGTGAAAGTAATGTTAATGGACTGTGAAGTCCACTATCTAAAATAAAAACTTTTGAAAGTTTCTACTATTTTTAAGTGACGAACTAAAAAGGAAATAATTTTCATTTTTAAGGGACAGAGGTAGCAATATTGTGAACTCTTATTTGAGACGACAACTTCACATGCACAACTTTTGGTACTTGCTTAGCTACCAAAATTCGATGCCAACGTGCGGTTTCATAGTCGGACATCCATGTGATAAATTTTGAAGATCACGAGCTTTAGAACCTCTAAGATTTCGTCTCTCTCCGCCATTGATATCAGTCGAATCTTGGTTTTAATCATTGTGATTTACATTGCAAAAAAAAATCCTAGCACCATTATAATTTAATAGTTTCGTCAATTTTTAGCCAAAAAATAACCAATTCATAATCTTTAGGATTCAAAACTAGTAAACATAATATCTTAAACCAAAATCATAAATTGCTATATGACAAAAATAGACTTTAGTCGTGTTACTTGTCTAATCAATAGTGTGTAAATTGTTAATTAGATCAAAATCACTTTGGCCGTTAAATTTAAGCGGCACATTACTTTAGGACAAAAAAAAGGACAATTTCACAATGTTTATGATTCAAATGTATTAACCATAATATTAGACTAAAATCATATATAGACCATAACAATGCATGTATTATATAATATTAATACGTGAATTTCAATGGTTTGAGACTAGAGAATCAGAGATGCCCAAGGTTTTCGGTTCAGGCGGTTAACCGTGAAACCGAAATCGTGAGATTTAAATCGAACCGAAACCATCACTTTTGGAAGCGTGGTTCGATTCAGGTTCCAAAATTCCAGAACCGAAACCGTGCCGGAACCGCCGGTTCCGGACGGTTCCAGACCGGAAACGCGAAACCGAGCCAAAACCACCTAAAACCTCACAAAAACCGCATTTCCTAAAACCGGAACCGCCGGTTCATGAACCGTGAGCATCTCTATCTGAGACTCTCAATGTTTGTGGGACAAGAGATTTCCTTGAGAAGAATTAGTTAAATATTCTTTATGCTCTTTATTACCTAATATAAGTATTGAATCAAAAAAGTACTAATCTAAACTCTAAACTGACTATAAAGAATAATCTTAGTCTATATAACATGTTATTTGAAGATTTGAAAGATAAAAAATGCACTCTTATGTTCATCTAAACAGAAAAATAGTTTTAACTCAATCCTCATATTCTGTCTCTTCATCATCATCCTCATTGTTGTTGCTGTATCTCCACCCTTCTGCAATATTCTCTCGTTCCTCTTCCGTTTCTTCACTATCTTCTTCTTCGTATATTTCCTCCTTGAGAGGTCGATGTTTCTTCACCAAATTCAAATTGACAGGTGAAACAGTAGAAGTCTTACGGCGAGAAACCTTTGAAGGTGGCTGCTTCAGGTTCGGCTTTGGCCTGCTTTGTTTACGGACTTTACTATTTCCACGTTTACCAGCGTACGCATCTTGATCACTGCCTTCATCCATCTCATGTTCGGTGTTTTGTTGGTTGGCCTTAGCATTCTCATCTGGAAAATGGCCGGGATGCTCTCGCCTCAGATGAAGATTTAGCTTGTATTCATGAATGTAAGCCTTCTCACACCCTTCATACGGACAGGCATGTGGCCGGTCTGATGATGCAGGGCCCGTTGTAGACCTCGGAGTTGCTCCTGTTGTAGATCTCGGAGTTGCTCCTGTTGTAGACCTCGGAGTTTTCACGGGCTTTTCAGGAGGCATAACATATTTGGGCGTTTCCATCACATTCTGCACGAATTGCCAAACATTTAGGATTAGTTAAAGATTAAGCAATAATCACACACTTAGCGTTCTTGACATTCCCACCCGTTAAGGGCCTAAAAACTGAAGGTCTGATCAGTGTAAAGACAAAGGAGCACTAGCCTTTGCAAGAACATTACAAACAAAATAGCCAGAACATGTGCTGTGAAAAATATTATGCAAAAAAGGGGCAAATCCGACAAAGCTAGCGAAGACATGGAATCTGTAACTGACCGCCTTCTCGTGATGAGATGCTATGTGATTCTTTAGCTTGTATTCGTGGGCGTATCGTTTTCCACAGTCAGAATATGGGCAAATATGATAGTTCTCCTGCGCATGTGTCTTCATATGTGACCTGAGATTGAAGTCCAAAGAGAACGCCTGCACAATAGAAAACTATAAGATGATATGGGTAGCAACTGGAAGTGAGCAACTCTTGCAGATTCTGGAGAGTATTTACAAATCTGGCATTTTTTCACCATGGACACGAAGATTGAGCACCCACTCACGCTTGTTATGAATAAGACCAAACAGAATGACTGATAATGGCTCATAGATAAGATGATTAGATTAGTCTTCTTTATGGGATGGCAGTGACACACTAGTTTGATAAGCTAGTTTACTCACCTTACCACAGCCTTCATGTGGACACACAAAGTCTCTCTCCCCAGTATGAATTAAAAAGTGCCTCTTTAGTTTGGAACTGTCCAAAAATTTCTGCAAAGCACATGAAAACAGAATTCAGATGTCAATGAGACATTATGAAGAAATGAACAACATCGTATGATAGAGGAGGCACAGAACTCTAATTGAATATCCATTAAGTACAGTGTAACTTGCTCAAGCAAAAATTGCCTTTCCATTTCAAAAGGCCCTTTCAGTCACACATTAGTGAAGATGCTAACTACTAGTACTTGTTAATTAGAAACATATGCAAGATAAAGTTCTCATGATATCTATGAAATATGCTGAAATACATAGATTCAGATTCCTGTGCCCAGATTTGCTTAATTCAGTGGCAACTCGACAAACCAACGATAACATATATACACTTACCAATTCACAAGTATAGTTGTTCCAAAAACATTCAGAATAATAAATAAAAAATAACAAAAAAGGAACCAGCAGACCCAATATAGTTGTAACTTGTATCCCCAAATTTGTTTAACACATAAAAATAAAAAGGAAAAGAAAAATAACAATAAGATACTCCAGTTTACAGGTGACTGAACTAACAGGAATTTCTTTCCACTTGCTCAGTTTACTTTTCTTACTTTCAAATTTCAATGAGATATGATACTAACAGTTAACTAAATTCCAAGGTAGTACAACAGATTACAAGTTCCTTAGTTTCCTTAAGTAAACAACTCATAGTATCATGCAATCCCTTCTCTCCTCTTTATTTCAATAATGTAAGTCTGTTATGGTGGAGATTATTTGGCTAATTTATAGCAATCTTTTAGTTAATAGTGATATAGTTCTGATTCTCTCCACACAAAGCAAACCATTCGGATAACATCTAGTAATCAACTTTTGGTTTAAATAGTGCTCCTATTTTTTTTGTTAGTGATGGAGCATGTTCTACTTGATCCAAATAACAATATAAGTTCTAGGTGTTTTCAATAGTCAAAGACACTATCATATTATAGTGAGAGAGCAGGTTAAGTTGCTTTTATACTCATGCCATTCATTACCTTCCCACAATTTTCATAATGGCAAACATATTGTCTCTCCCCATGAATATGAGAGTGCTTCCTCAATGTTCCAGCATCTATAAATGTCTTCCCACAGCCTTCATAGCTGCATAAGAAGAGAACTTCTGTTGTGGGTTCAGGCTCGGGCTCAGCCACTTCTGACTCTTTTGACTTCTCCTTCATGGCCCTCATCGTTGCCTCTGAAATCGAATACAACCAGCTTTGCGGATCAAATATATATGGCATTGTCCGCCAATCAAATATCAGACAACACAACAAGATGGAGTATTATTCATTCTATGCTATTTTCTGCCAATTTTGTACATCAATCACATGCACAAGAATCCTACTAAAACAATTTGAATATGACATAAAACTTAAAAACCTTTGATACTCACCATTAACCCATTTCAAGACAAGGCATTTCCCACCATTTGAAACAATATCTTGCGGCACCCTGAAAACGATTTGAAGAAATTAGTAAATTTTGCAATTTACATAAAATTAAACAAAACCCTGCTTCACCGAACTCATCATCTAACAGCAAATTAAATATGCGCAGAAAAAAAAGAGTGGAAATTTGAGCAGAAAGAATCAAAGTTGTCTTCTTTTACCATTCCTTGAACCATTTAACGGCAGGGCCTCTAGAGCGGGACATGGGGCGTCTGTCGAAGGGACTGTGGCTGATGTGAGTCTCCATTGACTCGCTTCTCTCTCTCGCCCTCTTCGCCAGAAGGTCAATTTCTTAAATCAATTGGAGAAGTAGAACTTCAGCAGCTAAAATTAGGGTTAGGGAAGTAAATGTTTAGCAGAAAATCAAGATCGAGGCCTGTGAATATCTTGGAAGTTTTTAGAGAGAGAAAGTACCGTCAAGTTTTAATCCGCCATTGTTATACTTTCAACCCCGGTTCGGTATCCACAACCGGACCGGTCCGGTTTACTCCGTTTTATGAATGTGACTCCTAATTGAGGGATAATTATAATGTACATGCAAAATGTTTCACCAATGTTAATTGAGTACAAAATGTTTTAAGTTAACAAATATCATACAAAAAGTTTAATTAGTGTTACGAATTAGCACATTTGATCTAAAATCACTAACACTATTATTTTTTTTATTTTTCTCCAAAATTATGACCTAAAAATATGATATTATTTCTCTAAATGATACCTTATATATTGCCATATGGACATTTTATCAAGCAATGAATTCACATTTAACTTTCAGCTAATATTTGTAGCTAATTTTAGAGTCGAAAGGAAGAAAAATAAGAAAAGGTAACGATGTTAGTGATTTTTAGATAGAATGTACTAATTTGAAATACTAATCAAACTTTTTGTATAATATTTGTTAACTTAAAATATTTTGTACTTGATTGGAACATTGGTGAAACATTTTCGTATGTAAGGTGTATTTACCCCCAATTGATTACAAACAATTTTATAACTTCGACCTTCGATATTGGGTCAAACAATAAAATCTATGAAGGCCCATAATTGATAAATTATATTTTTAGGGCTGTTATAAGTAACACAGCCACGTATGGGTGTCGAGGGAGAATTACTGAATAAATACAAATATTTATGTTCAAAATCTTCTACCAAAAAAGCTCGTAAGAGCGTCCACAATAAGGGGGTTGCGGCCCTCGGCCCGGAGATGGCTCGGGTGCAGACCCCTACAGCTGGAGGCGCGAGGAGACGCGGCGCAAGCGCGGGGGGGGGGGGGGGGGGTAGCTCGAGGGAGAGCCGAGTACCCGGCCCAGCTGGGACCCTTGGGCGCGAGGCGTGGCCCCCATTGCGGAGGGCCGCGGCCCTTGGGCATTTACGATTTTATTTTATTTTTTTTCTAATTTTTTTATAAATACGCAATTTTTCTACCCTAATTCAAACTCCACTCTTTCCAATTTATTTCAATTCAACTTTCAAACTATGGATTCTGACGATGAACAGTTTCAACAAGTGATCGATCAGGAGTTTGATGAACTTGTTTCAGCGGTGCAAGGTGAAGCTGACGAGGCGGAGGCGGAGGCGACAGTCTCTCGGCCGATCCATCATCGGCGGACAATCGGCTGTGACCATGTCGGTGCCGACCAACGGTTGACGGAAGACTACTTCGGCGATAACACCCTAAAACCAACAGATTGTAGTGTTTTTGTAGCACGGAGGTAAAGTGACCTTGAGGATACTGGTTCAAACCCCACCACCTACTGGAAGACTTTTGGACTTTCGGCTTTAATAACTCTCTTTATATATTACACATACAGAGTTTATATATATACTCCATGGGGTGTCACCCCTATACTCCATATATTAATTCTCAGAAGATAAGCTTAATTCGCGAAGTCGTGTTGATTAAAATAATAAAGTCTAGATAGGGGAATATTGCTGAAGATTATGTGGTTCTTTGCTTTTTCTAGAGAATGACAATTCGTTTATAAAATTTTATAAACGTCTCTTTCTCTTTTTCAACTGCTCCCATTCTTTAATTCTCAAATTTATTTAGTTTAACATTATCCCGTGTTACTTCAGTATAAATTATGGTTTGAAGAGTAATATCCTTATCGTTTATTAATATTTTGGTTATTACTTTTTGAAGTGCTATACATAAGGTGAATTAGTTAATTTTTTAAATGGCACGTATGAAGCATAAACTAATTAAAAATACTACTAATAACTAGTACTCCCTCCCCCGTCCCACATAATTTGACCCAATATTCCATTTTGGACCGTCCCACCTAATTTATCACGTTTCACTTTTATCATTTTTGGTAGTGAACTTCATACTCTACTAACTCATTTCTACTCACATTTTATTATAAAACTAATACTTTAAAAATAAGATCCACCTCCCACCAACTTTTTCAACTTACTTTTCATTAGATTTCTTAAAACTCGTGCTGATCAAAGTGTCTCAAATTATATGGGACGAATGGAGTAATATAGAATAATATGAGAAATAAATCCGGCAAGGGAGATTCAAACCCAAAAACCACTTATATAGGATGACTACGTTATGATAATGTGGGAAATATACGACATTGAACCCGAAATCTTTTAATTATGAGAATCAAACAAGATAAGCAAACAAAAGAAAAGTTTTGTGGTGCCTTCTTTCGAGAAAAATATGGATAATAAAAGTGGACAACTAATCTGTTAGTCTATATATATAGACTGTATACGATTAATTGATGACAATACACACCCAATACTTGCGGTACAACCCGCCCCTTATTTCAACCTCCATTTCCAATATTCTTTCCGTCGCTGCTAAGTTGAAGCATATCTAATTTTAAATATGGAAATTAAGAAAATATGTTGAATGGGTTAAATGAAGATAAAATAAATCATTCTTTTCATCTCGATCTAAGTGAGACATTTCTATTTTAACAAATAAATTAGGGCAGTGGTATTTTGTGAATAAAATTATACTCACATTAAATAGTTAAAGTTAAGTAAGAAAAAATGAGATAGTAATAAAGTAAGCAAGAGAATACTAAGAGAGTAAGAGATAATAAAAAAGAGAGAGAATAAAATAAATAGGAGAGATAAAGTAGGAGAGATAAGTGAGTTAAGTATAGCAACTAAAAGAAACGTCTCACTTGGATTGGACATTCCAACAAGAATACGTTTCACTTATGCTCGGACGGAGGGAGTATGAGAAGAAAATAAAATAGGAGAGATAACATAGAGTCAAGTTGGAGGTAGAATAAAGTAAGGCCATGTTTGGTTGTCAGGATTATGTTTGAGAAAGTAATCTGATTCCTTATATTTTAAATTCCTGTGTTTGTTTCGATTTTTAATCAGAATCCCGAAACAAGGAAAGTTAACTTTCCAGGATTCATGATCCTAGCTTTTCTTAGGTATTCTCTTTCCCAGTTTTGGATTCTTACATATTTTATGCAATATATTATTATTATTAAATACAATATTTTAAAAATAATATAAAATTGTAAATCATATTTAATTTCAGTATAATAAATAACTATTAAATTCATCGTAATTATAACTGTATTATTATAATATTTATATATAATCATTATTATCATAATAGTAATTAATAATTTATTAAAAAATTAAAATATAAATGATATAATAATAATAATAAATAATTATTACTATTATTTTATAAATTAATAATTAATAAATAAAATCATAGTAAAATTTAAATTATAAAATTTATTTAATTATAATATCAGCAAATATAATAATAATAATAATAATATTTATTATTATAATAATTTATTCCATGTAACTATAATGACAATTATATTATTATACATTATGATCAATGATCCATATTTTAACTACCCATCCTAATAATAATATAATAATATAATTATTATCATTTCTAATTAATGATTTATTAAAAAAAATTATATTATTATTTCTTTTTAATAAATAAGCAATAATATAAAATATAATAATAAGTACCATATTTTTAGTTTGGTGTTTAAATCAAATATAAAATATAAAATCTTGATATTTTTCAAACACTGAAAAGTAAAGTTATTAGGAATCATATTCCCGAGATTCATTTTCTTGGGAATCATTTTCCTTTCCGACTTTACTTTCCCGTCAACCAAACATGGCCTAAGAGTAATTAGATTTTTGTATTTTGTCAAAAAATAAAATGACTCAACTTAGTTAAGAAATCCTGAAGATGAATACAACTCAACTTGGAGGGGTATGATTTTGAGTCAATTAAATAAAATAATTGAATTTTAATTTAAAGCTACATTAATTGAAATCGAAAAATAAATACCCATGGAAATGTAATTATTTAAATACTAAAAGGGTTAAGTATAAACTAAATTAAATACCAAAAACAACAAAACTAAATTAAATACCAAAAACAACAAATAGAGAAAATGAATGTATAAGTTTGGGGAAAAATTGACAAAAAGGAATATTTATAGATGAAATCGAGATATTTAAAATAATATAAAAAATAAATTTTCAGAAAGAGAAAAGAAAAAAGGTTGTGGCGGCTGCAATGCAGCCTCCAGGCGACCAACGATTCAACCGCGAGGGGGGCGGGTAGCCAGGCGGCCGTGAGGTTTCGAGAACATGCAATGCAGCCCTGTCAGGTAGTTGTGAGGTTTTGGGAAGATGCAATTCAGTCCTATGACTATTGGGTGGCCGCTCAAAATGAGGCTGTATTGTGAACGCTCTGACGGATGATAAATAAAAATGTAACCGCCGATGTTTTCATAAAATATCCAATGAAGCATTGAGCATTGAGTTTAGTTATGAATATTCTTAAATCCATGTCCTTCTTGCATTATTTCATATAGTTTCTCTCTCATAAAAAGTTACTGTAATGTTTTAAATTTCATACAACTCTTGATTTAAATTTAATTTCATAAACAATGAATCAAATTAAAAGTAATTTCATGAGATTCTAACAAAATTCTAATCTGCATATATTCCGTTGGAGAAATTTGTTTTGCAAATTGTATTTTATAAATACATTGATTGAGTTTCTTATATACGATGATTGATTTAACTAATTTATGCTGATTGAATTTCCGATGTATATTGTTTGAATTTTAATATATGATGGTCGAATTTTTAATATATGCTTATTGGATTTCTAACATATGTTGCCTTTTTCTAATATATGCTAATTAATTGGATTTCTAATATATAATTGATTGAATTTTTAATATATGTTTATTAGATTTTTCATATATTGATTGAGTTTTAAGTTTTAACAAAAGAAGAACCCAAACCTTCATTTGATATCATAATAGTACTATCATTTATAATATCATATCTCTTATACAATATCATTTTCTCTCACATAATATCATCTCCTCTCTTATACAATATCATCAAGATTGTTCCTATAATATATCGTTTGCAATATCAGTTGAAAATGTATCGTGAAGTTTTTGATATAATATTATGCAATTATAAATTTAAAGTTAAATTATTGTAATTTAAATTTTTTGAAATATTTTAAAGTACCACCTGCCATTGAAAAAAATGTGTCATTACAAATTTGAAAAATATATATAATCATATATAACACTGAATTTACTTAATCATAACATAGAATTTACTACATGTTGAATGTACCCAAATTCGCAAAAATCAAGACATTAATTATCATAACTGATTTTTGATTTAACTGATAAAATTTTCCTCATAATTTAATTAAAATTTAGATGCCACTTGACATCAATTCTAGCCATTTGATACTATCCTAAGTTTGATACTCTCTCTGCCCATAAAAATATGTGCACTTTCTATTTATACCAGTCTCGACCTATAAAAATATGTGCACTCTCTATTTTCGTCAATCCCATAAAAATATGAATATTTTCATTTATGAAAGTCATTCTAATTGATTACCCAAATACATCAAGTTATTTACAATTTATACTACCATTAAAACACCAATAATAATATAGGTTCTCCTATCCACTGACATTACTTTAACTACCCTTCCTCTCCTCCATCTTACTTTACTAATTTTATCTTAATTCTCATACTATATCATATATTTATATTTTTATAGGACAGAGGGAGTCTCATTTACTCTCTCCGTTCCTATTCAAGATCGATAGGGAGTATTTGGTACACGGAGTATTAATTCATCCTAAAAATCTGATGGTTGTAAGACTGAATTCTTTTAATTACTAGTAGTATTACATATCAACTTTTATTAATTAGTTAGCTGTTGCCCACCTAATAATTATATTAAATTATTTACTCGTCTACAAACTACAAGCAATCGCTATTGATGCATAGAAGAAAGGGTAAATGGAAAGATAAACGGGAATAATTACTATATTTATTTTTTTTTAAAAAATATTCATACTCAAATGGAAAGGGTATATACCTTCTTTTATTTTGAGAGGGTATCTTTACCTTTTCTTGGTAGATGACTCGATATATTTTAAACACGAGAATTACCCGCAAGTGTACGAGGCTAGTGTAGCAATAAACAAGTACGAGTATCGTATTCACGGAGACAAATTGTGCAACTCAAGTACTACGAACCGATTTTGACTACTATCTAGAAAATCCGGAAAGGTTGGTTTTGATTTTGAAAAACAACTAAACATAAACAAGATAAAAGCACGTAACAAAAGACGAGTTTCAAATAAGAGAACAAGGAAGAGTCTTTGATCCAACTACAACGAACACGATGTGAACAACTCAACAACTTCGATTACCCATTTGAAGTCTCTAGGATTACTAGGAAAGCCGCTAGTCTAGACTAAGCCCTCTCTCGAGTGCACTTAACCAGTTGATTAATCATTAAATTGAAGTCTCCTTCTAATACGTCACAATTAACTTCTTAAAACAAAAGGCTCAAGCCCTCACTCTAGAATTCTTTCTCTCGAATGCAAATTATCTAGGTGATGTTCATTCTTTTATCAATCCTAATTAGGTTTCTCTCGATTACTCAAAACTAGGTAGACAAACCCAATTGGTAGCTAAGCAATTGAATTAAAAAGGCACAAGAATGAAACAAAGAAATCACAAGAGCAAAGGTAATCAAAAGTCCTTGAATTAATCAAAAGTATTCATTGTAGTCTTCACCAAAACTCTACAAATGATTTAGCTACTCATATTCAATGCAAATTTACAAGAGAAATCCATAGAAAGTGAATTGAACATAGGAAAACTAATGAAGATACTCCCAAAGGTGAATTGAATGGGCAAATCGTCTTCGTCTTCAAATTTATTGATGAACTAGACTCTTCGTCACTTTTTTGGGAACTTCTACGCCCAGTACGATGAAAGATGGGCCACTTTTGTGCAGCAGCAGCAGGATTTCATGGCCGCCTGGAGACCGCCTCATCACTCGCCGAATCAGTAGAGGTCCGCCTCAATTCCACATTCTTTCAAACTTATCCTTGCCTTGGCTTGGAATAAGTTTTTTTTTTTTGGGGGGGGGGGGTGTCTAGTGGAATTGGGCCTTTTTTTCTTTCCCCTCTCCCTAATTCGTGTTTCCCCGTGATGTAATTTGTGGTGATTTGAGTGATTCTGGCATGTACCCTAATTTGATATGATGGCATCTTATGTGGTGATAGTAGGACAATTTATTTTCTTTTATTTGATTTTCATGTTTTTGGTGTCTAGCTTTTGTGTGTTTTTGTTGGTCGAGTCTTTCTTTGGGTGAAATTGAAATGAGAAATGGGTGAGTTGGCAAGATAAGCTAAGCATGTTTGTTGGATGAGTTGCCTATGATGATTATGGTTAAAATGTTTGCGAAAACTTGTTGATTTAGCTAAGTGACTTGTGTTTCCTATTTGTGATTTGCCTAATGTGAATTGCTCGTTGCCTTGTCTCCTATTCTAAAAAAAATATGTGTGATTTTTCATCAACTATGTTATATGAATAGAGTTAACGATACACCCCTCTAGTTGATCTTCTGGTAAGTTGGTGTAGGCCATCTTTTTGACACAATCATCCACTATAGTCACTACATTGCAATGCTGCAGGCTTCCTCCTGGTTCCACATCGTGCCTCTTCAAGGCTTCATAGATGGAGAAAGTCACACTTTCACCATTGAAGTGAAAAGTGAGCTCTCCATTGTCAACATCGATCAAGGCCTTCCCTGTGGCTAGGTGATAAGGCTAATTTCATGCATCGGTAATGTACGAAAAATGTTATAAATTGCTGGGTCTAACACGTTTCCTAAGCCAGGTGTGTGAAGAAAATCGCTAGATCAAGGAAAAACTGAAGAAGATGGTCTAGCGAAAGAAGAAGCAAAGTGAGCAGGATTTACAAGGGGAATTGGCGTGACAAAGGAGTCAAAAGCTGAGGGCATTAAAGTCTTATCTATACCTCGCTGGGCCCCACTCAAACGCCTATAAATAGAAGAGCATGCAACGCAGGGATTATCACTTTTTTTTCACTCTTCTTAGCTCACACACTTTACACACACTTGGAATGGATCTGGGGTAGTCGGGAACGGAAGGTTACTTTCTTAGAAATTTCGTGGTTGGCAACACCGTCCGAGTGAGGGCGAAGATACAATTACTTTTAATTTCAGTGTTTTGCTCGTTTTCACCGTCGAACTTCACTTTTGGGAGTCGACCTTGATGTTGATGATGCGTATTTGTCTTTCCGTTTGTTGATCTGCGTTTAGCAGTTTAATTTCAAGTCAATTTGCATAGATCTCTCTGCTCTTAGTTTATTTCTTCAAATGTTATGTCGATCTCTGTTTATTTTGATGTTGTGGTGTTTGATATGGAATTTGGTGATAGATCTGTGGTTATTTGAGTATTCGGAGTTCCTTGTTTAAATCTGACGCGATGAAGAGTTTCTGTTGGTTGGAGTTCGCGTCGGGCGCTTGGATCCGGAGTGGATTTAGCGTCTGAGGTTGGATTCGACGTGTGGAAAGATCATTGTTAGATGGATTTTGTTTTCTTCTTGTTTTCTGTTTTGCTTCGTCTAGAGTATGCAGATCTGTTTAGTTTTTTCGTCGATCATGCTTTAATTTGATTTTAAAAGTCAGTTGCTCTGTTTTAATTTCGCTCATGTTGAATTTCTTAAGAAGTTTTACGCAATTTGGTTGTAGAAGACGATGTCGCTGTTAGTTAGTACGAGAGTTAGTTATTCTGCCAACTTTGCATTCGTACCTTACTTTTTCAGACATGGTCCCCACAGTAGGTTTATTTCCTAGATCTAGTAGTGTAGTGGTTTTCTTAGATCAAGTGTCGGACAGTTAAATTTCCTTTACTACGCCCTTTCATGATTTTGCCTAGGTCTAGCTGTTAGCTTAAGAATTTTAAGAGTTCCCAAGTCAAGTTAATTTTGATTTTTCCTCAACCCAAGAAAATGTGTGGCAGCAGCCAACACCAAAAACACACCCAAATCCTTGAACATGAGTATTACGCATCCTTCTCTGTGGGATCGATCCCTACTTCCCTATACTAGGTTTAGTAAAGTGGTTGAGGGTTTTTGAAAGAAGTACTTTGTGTGTCCGACGACCGGGATTCCTTGCGTTCAACGAGTTCCTAGACCACGTGATCTAGTGGATTTGCTGGATTTAGGGAACCTGTTATTCTCTATTTTTGAATACACGCACACACGAAGAGGGGCTTTTCACTAGGAAAGGTCTTCCTAGAATGAGGGGCACCTTTTTGTCTTCCTCCATGTCCAATATCACGAAGTCAGCTGGGAAGACGAACTCATTCACTCTCACCAATATGTCCTCCACAACACCCACTGGGCGGGACACCGATCTGTCAGCCATCTGTCACCAATATGTCATTCCTTGAGAAACTTGACATATCCGAGCATTTGATGTAGTGCCTCAATCAGCGGAATGTTAATGTAACACCCCGTTTTTCGAACCCTAATTTTTGTGACGTGGAAATTTTTGCATTAAATGCTTTTAATGCTATAGAATTAATTGATGAGTGATAAATTGCAATATTCTTTGTGACCTAATTGCGATATGGAGTTGAGTTTGAGTTGAATAGTCAAACTTGTTGAATATATGACGTGGCCGTGGAATGGTCAAAGTCGTTGGAAAATGTGGAATGGAGGTGGAAATTAGAAAATGTGAATATTTTGATGCGGGGTGAAATGATATTGTGGTGGATTATTATCCTAAGGGATGAATGAGAATTTAATAGGAGCATTATTTAAGTATGTGGAATTTTCGACCCCTCCTATTTATTGGAAAGAAATCCTATTTTTCTTGGATTTAATTATTGCTTGGGATAATTATCCAAATTAAATTCCAAGTCCGAATATTCCTTATTTTGGTGATGAGATTTTCGAAACCCTTGTCATATAATGGGATTTTCGAATATCCCTTATATTATGGGAGAATGGATTATTTTATTCTATTATTTGATCCCTTGTTTATTCTCTTCCATAAATAAATTCAAATATCCTAGCATATCTTGCCAAATCTAAGAAGATCTTACCATATCCTAATTTAATTAGGATTTTTAATTAAATCCCTTTGAAAGGGTCAAACTACACGCCTAGTTCCTTTTATTTTGGGGGAGATTTTTATTATTTTCTTGCTCCGTGATATTTTATTCTACTCCGTGAAATATTCAAATTAAATCATAGGCTAATTTAATAGCCTAGAATTCGAATTCCCTATTATTACTCTTCAAATTTTCGGCCTCTACAACTATCAAATCTTTCCAAATCTTTATTTATTTAATTATTGGATTATATCTTGCACTCTATAAATAAGAGTGAGAACCCAAAACCCTAGCATCAGAAAAACCGCCCCCCCTCTACTTCACGTCGCTCTCTCCATCTCCCCACTCTCTCAAATTTTTCTTCTACTTTCTCCATTAATTCTTCATCTTTTGGAGAAGAATTGAAGCTGATATTCAAGATTTTGTTGAAGAATCAAGATCCTACTTGTTTCTACCGTTTGTTTTTGCAAGAAAAGGTACTTCTATTATTAATCTTTTCTTCCTCTACCGATTAATCGGTGTTCTTGAGTCCACATGCATTTAGAACGAGTGAAGAGGAAATTAATCGGTGAATTTGGATGCATGGATGTGTGTGTGTGTGGCCGAGAGTGTGTGTGTGTGCACGCCTCGGTAGGCGTGTACATGTGTTGTGTGTGTGTGCGTGTGTTGTGTGTGGGAAACACTCATGCGTGACACGATTTGATGATAAATCTGGAATTGTTGTGTGAATAAAAACGATATGATAATCGTGCTTTGATTTTGAATGGTGATATTGAAAATAATTGATGGGAAAAGGGTAACGTGAGATCATGCATGATTTTGATCCATGATTGAGACTTATTTGAAATATATGAACTAAAGGTGATAGTTCGCGTTCCCGGTGTGATAACAAGAAGAAGTGCGTTTTTGAACTCGAAGGAAATCGAGGTGGACTTTATTCTAAACTCTCTCTTATGTTGCAAATATATGAAAGTGGAGCAATAAGGGTGGATTAAACTGTTATGCCATGCCTATGAATTATTTTGGATATTGTGTGTGCCTGATGCCTAGATTGTGAGTACGCTCCATTAGGCTAAAGGGCTATAAAAACGAATTCGGGTCTGAGTAGGGCCGCAAACCCTATCAGGCTAGTGTACACGGGAGATCGGGAACCGTCCTTGCTAGTCGGCCGATCTCGTGGGCGAAAGTGTGGCCACACTTCGTCGCACCATATGAAATGATGATTGATGAGAAAATGGGAGGTATTGTTTGACTGGCCAGTCCATGAAATATTTTGTGATACTCGATGCTTATCTTTAAATAAATGCAAAACCTCGAGTTCACTATGGTAAGGGTGGCATAACTATAAAATGTTTTGGCGTGAGTCCACTGAGTATGTTTAAAATACTCAGCGCTGCATGTGTTTTCCCTATGTGCAGGTTGAGCGGCGATGGGCGGTCGGTGATGTTGAGATGGATGAATCAAATAATATGGATGGTTGGGATTTTGAGTGTAGTCGTGTCCTCATACATGGCTTCACTTTCTCTTGGAATGCTTCCGCTGAATATTTTGAAACTTATTATCTTTGGTTGGTTTGAACTTATTTCTTCGAATTAGAATATGGTGAATTATTGCATTTTGTTGGAGCTACAGTAAACCTTTGATTTTTGAGCTTAGCCTATGTTAGCTATTAAACTCTGATTTTTCGTATTTAAAGCCGTTGACTTATTGCCTTGACCTTCATTAAACACTTGGTCAAATCTCTTTAAATGAAACCCTAGTCTACATTTCTTGATGCCTTAAGTTCGCCTAGTTAACAGTCGCCGTATTTATTATACCCTTCTTGAAGATCTCCCAAAAATTTGGCAAACTGATCATTCTTCTTCTTCCTCTGCAGCACTTGGGGGAATGGCACTCTGACCTCTGTTGGCTTGACTAGAGGGGATGATGTCTCAAGTTCCTCATTTTCTACCTCGGCCTCTGCTTCTTTCTCTGGCTCAGCTACAAGCTTAGGTGGTGTCTCTGGCATAGAAGGGCCCTCATAACTTGTCCCACTCCTCAAGTGAATCGCCTTGCAATCCTTGGGATTTATAGTAGGCTACCCTGGGAATTGCCCTGGCTTATGCTGGCCGCTCACAGACTGAGCGATCTGACTTATCTGCACCTCTAAGTTCTTCATATGTGTCGCCATGCTGTGCACATCATTCTCTACCTTCTCGAGCCTCTTGTTTGAATGCTCCATATTCTTCTGCGACTGTGTCATGAAGGCATTCAGTATGTCCTCTGAACTCCTCTTCTGCGGCTCATTGATCATTCCTTGAGACACTGTAAACCCCGAAGGTGGCTGCAAGGCATTGTTGGGGTTCCCATAGGAGAGGTCGGGATGTGGCTTATTTCCAAAGTGGTTGAAACCTCCACCCCCTTGATTGGGGCGGGAGTTGTTATAGTATCTGTTGCCCCCTTGGTGTATGTAGTTGAAATCTTCTACACTTTCTAGATTCTCTTGCACCGATGATCCACTCCCATAAGATCTAGCTTCTTGTGGATGAGCTCCAATTGATTCGCCAAGCTGCTGTCGGGACTGACCTCTGAGGCAGAAGCTATTCTGTGCACCTTGCTCCTTTCATTAGTCCAGCCTCCATCATTCGAGGCAACTCTCTCGATCACCTCTATTGCTGCCGCCTCACCGATCTTTATTAGTGATCCCCCAGCGCTCCAGTTAAGCTCGCTCTTTGCATCAGACAAACACCCTTTGTAGAATGCGAGGAGTTGATGGATTGGACTCAAACCATGATTAGGACACCGTTTCAAAAGGCCCTTGAACCTTTCCCACGCTCCTCGGATACTCTCTTGAGGAGTCATCTCAAATGCCAATATCGCTGATTGCCTATTCAAAGCTTCACTCGGAGGGTAGTATTTTGCTAAGAATTTGGCCACCAATGCATCCCACGTACGGATGGAGTTGGGCTCCAGATTTTCCAGCCAATCCCGGGCGTCATCCTCTAGAGCGAAAGGAAATGCCCCCAATCTGATCTGTTCATCTGAGACCACATTGATTTTCGTCGTGTTGCAGATCTGGATGAACTTGGTGATATGTTTGTTAGGATCATCCGTTGATCGGCCTCTGAAAACATTGTTCTCCACCATCTGAAGGAGCCCCCTCCTGAGCTCAAAGTTGTTAGGATCCACGTTGTTGCTAACAATTGCTGGATTTGACACCCCATTATAGGCAAACATATTCTGCACTGGTATCCCCTTCTGCCCTTGATCTAACCGCCTCTGCAATGCTGTGAGTTGCTCTTTAAGCTGAGCATTCATTAGAGGAGGTGGTGGGTTGTTATTCCCATTGTTCCCCTCGTTTCCTCTGTCCATAAGAAGAGGAGGATGTGGCTCAAATTGAACAGGAGAGTGAACTGGTGACGGAGTAGGTGACAGTGGTTCTTGAACTGGTGAAGGTGACCGTCTCTGGACCCGAGAAGAAACTCGAATCCGCTGGTTTAGCCTCTTCAAAGCGTTTCTCCTTCTGTTGGATGCTTCAATTTCAAGATCGATAGGCTCTAAAGGTAAACCCTTAGAGCGTGTTTGCATACAACCTGAAAAAGACAACACAGATTTGAGAGCTCAAAAATATAAACAAAAATTAAAGCAATAAAATCTAGAGTAGAAATCTCTATCTTTAACACGATATTAAGCTAAAAACACAAATTGTCCCCGGCAACGGCGCCAAAAACTTGACTCCATTTATTTTAAACACGAGAATTACCCGCAAGTGTACGGGCTATCGTAGCAATAAACAAGTACGAGTATCGTATCCACAGAGACAAATTGTGCAACTCAAGTACCACGAACCGATTTTGACTACTATCTAGAAAATCCGGAAAGGTTGGTTTTGATTTTGTAAAACAACTAAACATAAACAAGATAAAAACACGCAACAAAAGACGAGTTTCAAATAAGAGAACAAGGAAGAGTCTTTGATCCAACTACAACGAACACGATGTGAACAACTCAACAACTTCGATTGCCCATTTGAAGTCTCTAGGATTACTAGGAAAGCCGCTAGTCTAGACTAAGCCCTCTCTCGAGTGCACTTAACCAGTTGATTAATCATTAATATTGAAGTCTCCTTCTAATACGTCACAATTAACTCCTTAAAACAAAAGGCTCAAGCCCTCACTCTAGAATTCCTTCTCTCGAATGCAAATTATCTAGGTGATGTTCATTCTTTTATCAATCCTAATTAGGTATCTCTCGATTACTCAAAACTAGGTAGGCAAACTCAATTGGTAGCTAAACAATTGAATTAAAAAAGACACAAGAATGAAACAAAGAAATCACAAGAGCAAAGGTAATCAAAAGTCCTTGAATTAATCAAAATTATTAATTGTAGTCTTCACCAAAACTCTACAAATGATTTAGCTACTCATATTCAATGCAAATTCACAAGAGAAATCCATAGAAAGTGAATTGAACATAGGAAAACTAATGAAGATACTCCCAAAGGTGAATTGAATGGGCAAATCGTCTTCGTCTTCAAACTTGTTGATGAACTAGACTCTTCGTCACTTCAATTGGCTCTCAAAGGTGGAAACTGCTTCTGGGACGTGTGAAAAGTATGCTGGAGTCGAGCCCTAGGTCCCTTTTATACCCGGGGCGAAAATTAGAATTAAATCAGCTTATGAGTAAATCGCCCGGCCGAGCGATTTTTGAGTAACAAAACGCCCGGCCGGGCGTTCTTCTTAAAACCGCAGCTCGCTCAAAACGCCCGACCCGGGCGTTTTCCTATGGAAAAACGCCCGGTCACAGTGAATACGCCCGGCCTGGGGAGCCAAACGCCTGGCCTTGTGTACAAAAACGCCCGACTTGCTGCAGTCAATCGCCCGGCTCGATCTTTGGCTGCTATTTCGTCTGTTTCCACCTGTTTTGACTACAAAAACTCGACAAACTTATCAAAACACTAAAGTAGGGGATCATAGAAGAAAACTCAAGTAATGTGACACAAAACACTCAATTAAACACTTTCAAACATTCTAAACACTTGCTAAACTACGAGTTTATCAGTAGAAAAGGTAAAATATTAGTTATTTTTAGTTGTCTTTTTACTTTACCTTCTTTTCTTGGAGTATATTAATATTTAAGAAGGTATAATTATCTTTTGAAAAGATAAATAAGAAATATATCTTCTAAATTAACCTGCTCTGATATATATTGCTTCGGAAATGAATTATCGTATGCCTCTCTTTCTAATTAAATACTACTGTACGACATAGTTGTTAGTTAATGGAGTAACTTAATGATGGATATGGCTTAACTATACCTAGTACAAATCTTGTCAATCAAATAATTAATGCAATTAGTTATCATTCGTCTGCAATGCGAATCCAGATTTTATCCTGAATAGTAGACACAAAATTCAGTGTGATTTGAAAGTAGAAGTTTCAGATATTGAATAGCGCACCATTGTAAATCTCAAGTCAATTAGTTGGACTAATAAAAAAAGTGTAACTTCGAAATATCATATATATATACATGTCATGTATGAACGCATTTCACGTGATTTAGAACCTTATAAGCCAAAAATCAAATTGAATCAAGTCCAAAAGGAAGTAGGTGATCAAGATCCATGTTGTAAGATATGCTGATTTTGAAATATGTGTTATTTTTCCCAACTTTGCTATATAATAGTACTACTATTCGTATACCAACACATATATATAGGTAGGTCAGATAGAAAAAAAGTCTACCATTAAAAATGGCGAAGGAACTAGTGAAGTGTAAACGTCAGAAAGAATGAATGAGACTCCCATATTTAAATTATGGTTTGATATTGATATATTCCCACTTTTTTTATAGTTGTGTTCTAGTGTTTGGATCAATTGTTTTTCTTCAACTAATAGTTTGACATTCCTTATTCCAAACTAGCCATTTACACGCATATACAATATGATATTATAAATTATTTAATTATATATTTATATGAATTATTCCATCTTCCAAATACCGATCAATAACCATTGACTTCTGCTTCACCTCCACATATATATCTCAGTTGACAAATAAACACAATTCGCACAGGTCAACAAAATGTTTTGTTCTACTATATTAACACAACAATAACAATAGCATTTAATATGATATACTAAATTATACTCCCTCCATCCCGGCTAAGATGACACATTGCTTAGCCGGCACGGGGCTTTATGAGTTATTAGTTAAAGTGTTTAATTGGAGAGAGAGAAGGTGGGTGTAAGTATTAAAGCAGAGAGATAAAGAAAGATGAATATTTTAATAGGAGTGAGAAAAAGTGGTTGAGTGTATTAATTGAAGAAAGAAAGTTACCAAAAAAAGAAATGTGCCATCTTAGTTGGGACAAACTAAAAAGGAAAACGTGTCATCTTAAGCGGGACGGAGTGAGTAGTAATTAATATAAATTCATCCAAACAGTAGCTAAATTGGGTTAAGCCAAGCTGTCATTTCAATGTAATATCAGCCAAGATTTCCCTAACTAGCAATCTCCCTTTTGAGAAATTATTGTTTCCACCACCACCACCGCCACTAGTAGTCACTATCGCCCCACTAACCCTAGATTTTTGTCTTCTCATCATCGATCGGACCATTTCTCGCACATAATCCATCGTCCACGGACGAGTCATTTGCAAACTCGATACGACCTCACTCATGGAGGGCCGACTACTCTCCTCGGGCGACACGCATCGCGCTGCCACCCCTAAGAGGTTCGTTATCGCACGTCTCGTGTACATCGAAGACCGAATCCTCTTGTCACAAATCTCCAATCCCCGGCCCTGCTGGATCAGGGGGAGCGCCCAATCCACAATGGAGGCCGGGGATTGGGTCAAGTCAATGACTCTCCTCGCGGAGACGAGCTCCAACAAAACGACGCCGTAGCTGAAGACGTCGATTTTGGCGGTGAGCATCCCTGGGGCGGTGTAGCTAGGGTCAATGTACCCGATGGTCCCCGCGGGGAGCTTGGTGTCCACGTCATCGCACAATCTCGCCGCGAGGCCGAAATCGGCCAGCCTGGCGTTCCACGTGGCGTCGAGTAATATGTTGGCCGATTTGACGTCGCGGTGGACGATGCTAGGGTTTGAGTCGTGGAGGTGGCGGAGGGCGGCGGCGAGCTGGAGGGCGATGGCGAGGCGCCTCGGCCAGGGCGGAGGGGAGGGGGAGAGGTGGAGGAGGTGGTGGAGGGTGCCGTTGGGCATGAAGTCGGTGACGATGATGTTGTTGGAGGGGGTGGCGCCGAGGAAGGTGATGGTGCATGGATTGGGAGTGATGGTGGACAGAATGAGGGCTTCGTTGCGGAGCTTGGAGTCGTCGACGGATTGCTTCTTCACGGCGACGACGCGGCCGTCTTTCAGGACGCCGCTGTATACGCTGCCGTGGCTGCCTTTTCCGATCAGCCGCGACGGAGAGAATCCGTCGGTCGCGTCTTCCATTTCTTGCGCTTTAAACGAGTAGTACATTTTTCTTCTATTTTCCATCGTAAAAAGGGTCTATGTATATACAAGTTTGTGTGATCAAACAATATTGAATAAAGAAATATTCAACATGAGAGAGGGGAATCTAAATCTTTAGTTTATTTTATGAAATAATTAAGAGAAAAGTGAAAGGGTATTCGAGAAAAAGCAAAGGTGGGGCTGACAAGTCAGGATATTAGGTGTTCTTTCGAGACCACATTTGCCTTTAGCTTTTTTTTTCTTCGCCTTTTAAGAAGTTTTGGGGATACCATTTTATTTTTTTGAAGTAATGAGTAGCTACTTTTCTTAATAAATTAACTGCCAAACTTTTATTTGTAATTATTCTTAATTTCTGACTCAAGGTTTTTTTTTTTTGCATACTTTCATTACTCCCCAAAAGAGAATCAATCAATAATCTGCGTGTCATCACAATATTGATGGATCCTTTTTTTTGAACTTGTATATGTGTGCTTGTTGATTTCTTTTGCCATATTGCACAATATCACTAATTCTTCCGTTTTTTTAAGAAAATAAGTTTAGAATGTTATTCCAACATGCACTTGAGCAAATGTTATAATTTCAGAACACAAACCAAATGACAAAAAAGTAAAAAGAATCTCACCCACCACACGACTTTGTAATAGCAAAAGTTATAATTTCGAAACACAATTCTAAATAAAAGAAAAAAAGCATCTCTTCATCCAGAGAGAGAGAGAGAGAGAGAAAGAGATGATTAGCAGCTTTAGCAAGCCACCCAAGAATCATTACATAACAATATGGGCTACAAATGTGAAAAAGTATGTCCATAGCAGGAAATGAAACTAAACTCTACACATGCAACATTGACTACACAAATGAAGACTGTTTCTAGTAAAGTAACAACCAACTTGTAGGAGGCAACAGATTAATCACTCGACGTACAATAAACCTAGCATTTTCGAGTGATAACCACCTCGGGTGAGTCATTCGCCAGAACTCCTAATTTCGGGCGAGGACTACCAGGCGCACATGGCACTAACTTTAGGAGAGATGATGGCCGCTTACAATTGAATTACAAGGATCAAAAGCGAAAACAGAAACACAAGCAACACAAGGAGATGCATTGTAGCACATGACCGCTTGACCAGTCTGGCTTTCTCTCCACATAAGGGGAGTATTTTTTATTATCAGCATGCTTCCTCAGTTGAGAGGAGTGGTTAGAATTTGGCACACACAACAAGAAGTCGAGAATGATTACTCTACATATGAAGCTGGTTGGAGAGAGAATCCTGACCAGAACTTGTTTCCTTGAGTTTCAGGGAAAGATTAGCCAACTGTTGATCGAGGTCTCTGCTCTTGGCACGTTGATGGTTAGAAGATATCTGCTGTTTTGCTTGCAGCAGCTTCTGCTGCTGCTGATACAGGCCTCGCAGTCTTCCTGCTTCTCTCTCCAATACGTCATGCTCGACTGTACATGCATCCGAAAATGAGGTATAGAAATATATGGATAAACTTCCAGTACTTAAAACAAAATGTCACAAGATTTATAGGAAGATACTATCAACCACTTAAAAAGAAGGGGGTCGTATTTCAATAGATAAGTCAAGATCTTCCTATGCATTTTAGAACTTCTTTAATTTCTATGCCATGGAGTGACCTCACGCCCTAAACAGATGATGCCTTTAAACAGTAGAAAGAGCACTATTACTTTACCAAGCTTCAAGTTGAGACCAGTTCGAAACAACTAACACGTCAAACTGCAAGTGAAAATACAACAACAATGGACCCATTTACTTCATAAACCTCCTATCTCACACCTGGTTCTTTGTTTTGTTTACATAACTGAAATACCCATCAGCAAACAATATGTAAATTTTATTGAACTGACTGTACACTACAGAACAAAATTTTATGTACTAGTACTTTTGAATGCAACTAGGCAAACTTGATGAAGAAGCACATCTATCAATAATGAATACAGTAGGCGGAAACTCACAATATTTGATCCGCTGCTCCTGAGATAAACTTTCTAACCGTTGCTTCAGGGCTTTATTTTCCATGCTGAGAATAAGGTTTTGCTGGTTGAGAAATTCAAGCTCAGCAGAAATTTCAGAGCCTTCTGCCTGCAACTATGAAAGCACAGTCAAATACCAAATCTGAACTATAAGCAGATTATACACCATTTTAGGACTTGTAAGCACTGTCATACTTGCCTGTAGAGTTTGAACGTGTCTTTCAAGTTCAGCTATGTATTGAAGCTTCCGCACACGAGAACGTTGAGCGAATTGCCTGCATTAGGCATTTACAAACCCATCGGGTATATTAAAGATAACAGAAAATTGTCTGAAAAAATGGCAGCTTCAGAAAATGCACCAAATTCTTTAGTGAAGGGCCTTTACATTTTTCAATCGTGTGATCAGAATATGAGTAAAAATAAAAAACAAAAAAACATAGCAAATGGAAGAGTATCTATGCCTTAAGATTCATCTCATTAACAGATCCACTGGAGCTCAATATGTTTACCTAGCAAAACATAAGAGATAAAAGCAGTAGACTACATTCAGATCCATAAAGCAAAGCATTGTCACACTCACATGCATCCATATAGACCACTAATCTTTAAATTTGCAAAGAAATAGAGGCCCATGTAAACACTTAAACACTATATAAAGCTCTTTCCCACAACTTATAGGGGCTTGAGCATCAACATACGTTAAAGCCTGTGACACTAAACAAACAACTAATTAGATTATATTACGACTCATTTTAGATAGTTCTGAAAAGAAATCTCACGGTCAGGTAACAAATATCAAGAATATAAATTTTGACATTTTTATCCAAACTTTCCACCTTACAGAAATCAGTTATTACGTCGTAAGAACAAAGTGATCAGGTTTTTTCTTAAAAGAAGAAAATTATCTTTGAAAAGAGAACTCGTCCATTTGTAATAGGGATTGGGATGAGAACTTAGCTACCTATGTCAGTGCAGCTAATATAAAACTAGAGCCAAACTTGTACCCACGGTAAATACAAATACTCCTTACTACTAATATAGCATGATCAACGTGATCATCTATCATTGCAGAGGTTGTTCAAGGAATTTCAAGACACATGTTTCAACAATTTTCTGCTCAGCCAGTCACTTCACTTTCAGTTAAGAAAAATTCACTGGGTTTTGAATCATATAACTATATATATGATTCATTTATATATATTTGAGACAGAATAATGCCTATCAAAAGCATCAGACAGACAATAACAAACTACACTTCATAATTGGGGTGATTACTAATAAACAAAGATATCACCATGCACCAGTAAGATAGTTGATAAATGTCCTTAAATTGATGCCCTTAAATTCAAGTATATAAGGATTCAATCATGCATTTCACAATAGAAGCATAGTAGTGAAGTTAAAACTAATAGTAAGAGGAAACACATCTTACAAAGGGTAAGGAAACACAAAAAGTGAACTTGAAGTTCAAACTTTAACTTAAAACCACTCAATTTATAAATGAAGAGGGGTGCACTTACTGCTTGGCTCGTTTTGTGTCTGTGTCTGATGCCAGATTCTTAACATGGGTGTCTTTTTTCTCAGATGGGCCTTTTGGGTCTTGAGAAACAGATTCAACATCTGACTTTTGAGCAGATGAAGTTGGATTTCTATCAGCGTCTAGTGAGGAGTTCACTGATCCGGCATTCTGGATGGTGGCAACATTCCTAGAAGGAATGCCACGAGGAGGTGCAATCGAATTCACAGGTGCATCCCATGGCTTGTTCTTGGTTTTGCCAGAAGGGTTTGGATCCAAATAGAAAGAACTTTGCCGCATGTCCCTATGAAAGTCAAAGTCTTGAGATCCCCATAAAGGCAATGGAATCATATTCTTGAACTTGATATCATCTTGAGCTGCATAGTTCATGCTTCCAGCATTAGCTGTATCGATATATGCAAAAGAGTCACTTGATGAGCGACGATGACCTCCTTTACGCAAAGGCGTTTCTGGTTCATCGAGGAGTTCATCTAACCAAGATGGTTGTTCCTCTATCAAAAAACTTTCAGAAGAAGTACGTTGATGATGTGGATTTCCTTCTCTGGGCTTTGGAAGAGATTTTGGAACAATCACTGAAGTAGGAATGTATTCAGTATATGATGGAGAGATGCTAGGAAATGGACTTTTAGGAGGCAATAATGGATTCTTCCCATTATACATCATGTTTCTAACGGTAGATGGTCCCTTGGAGTTTGCCATAGTTGAGGAGACCAGTACCTATAACAAACATTTAACATATAACATGAGAATTGTACATTCCGAAGTGAACACTAGACCAGGAGACATCAAAACACATGGTTGCAGCATTATCTAAGAACAAAAAGAAGGCAGAAGAATCACTGAATAAAAATGACTAAACAACAACAATTGTCTATGAAGATCAACCCTTTCTTGAAATACAAAAGAATTTCAACAGTATTAAGATGTAAGAAACTAAAGTAGTTTCCTCCCAATCGGATTAAGAGTTCTGTTTGAGATTTGCAAACCAAATCTAAACGGCTAGTTCCACAAAACCTATTTTGATTTTTGTTGTGATTCTGAGAGGATCATGGTTGACTAAGAAAGAAACCCAGGTTGCAGCTTCATCTCCATCACATTTTCCATAACATGAGAAGACACATTCTTTTGGCAAATATAAATCACTTCTTCATAATGGGTTTCTTCAAGACAAGCTTTTTAAAAGGTTACAATTTCCACCTCAATTACATACATGATTGTTCTTGTACACACCAATTTTCAATAATTTTGAGATAGTTCGTTACATTGGTGTATGTTTTTGAGAATCTATGTTCTTTAGAAGTGATTATTAGGTTAATACTTTTATGGAGCACAGTGCAGTTCCTCTATGGAAACTTGGCTGCATGTGACTCCAACACCTTGCACCTCCTCTTTTTAATCCCATTGGTCACTTAGCAATTTCTTTGACAGCATTATCAAAGGTTCGTAATCACATCCTCTCCTTCTGCACTTCCCACCAACCAAAACCCTCTCACCTACACCCCTCAATCTTGCACGACATGAATCGTAAGATCAGTAGTGAAGACGCGCACCTGATGATAAATATCATAAACTGACTTGAACTTGATCTATAGAATTATATTTAAACAAAATTAAGGTCAAGTAACAGTGGTAGAAGCTCAGCAAAGCACCTCATTATTCCAACAAAAGAATGATTTTCAGTAAAAATAATACACAGAAGGCCTTGGATTCATCCAAAAAAGATGTTAGCATATAAGGAAACTTCACACCAGTGTGTAATTTAGTAACATAAATTTAAATCATCTTGAAACATAATTTTTGTTTGAAACATATATTTATGTTCAGTTCTTTACTTACATTTTTTTGCAATGAATTGAAGACCAAGCAATAATAATTCTATAAAAAAGAAATATCTACAGATTAGATCATAGAAACTGTGAGATCTAACCCTAACCTTAATACTTATGGATATATATATTTGCAATCTCATATGCAAAAATTCAACAATATAAAAAATACTGGATTCCAATGAGTTTCTGCTTTGATTCATAGGATTTCATCTATTGTGGAGACCCCTATCCTTAGGCTCGCTTCTTTTATTGCCCACTGTCTTTGCCACTCTCTACAGTATTACAGTCTACCTATTGCAGTTAACTGGACTCTTACATGAAAATAACTTCCAATAACAGTTTTGACAACTCAACATGATTTGTTATCTTTGTTGCTTTCTACCAGTTTTATATAGACCCAGCACAAAACCACAAAGATCCTCCACCAGGTACCAACTGGCACATGCCTCCTTCATCTCACATAAAAACTTTTACAAAACAAATGATGTAAGATGCAGCAACTGCAGAGCAACCTATGAAAACACATGTTTAACCAGCTGAATAGCCAACAGGCTAAAACTACTATTGCATTTTTTCAACATTTGGACATAGAAAAGTGTAGGTAGGGAAGTGGGTTTGGAAAACATATCGAGAATAGAAACGTGAACAGTTAGTTTATTAAGAAAAAATCGGCGCAATTTACTTGGAACATAAACTCAGGTTTTAGCAGGCAAGAAGGAGAAACATCCATAATAATGTCAAAAATAAAAGAGTAAATGCTCCAGATATTAAATTGATACAATCAATCATATATATCCATCCCCATGGAAAACAATCAGTTGGAAGTCTTTTTTGCAAGCCAAACTAGAAAATTTGGGGGGCATTCATCATATTGAAATTTTGAATTACACAGGTTTTTTATAAACTATGCTCAACCAGATCTGGCAAACCCGTCTCTACACCACATTCAGTTTATGATATATTACCAAGTACCAGCAGAAGTTTAACAACATCAGTTCATGAGTTCTCGAAAGGGGAGAAACTAATCGCAATAACGTATCTTTATTTCCCTTTTCACCAATATGTCCGGAAAAAAAAATTTAATCATAACCCTGTTTTGTTTTGTAGTATATCATTTTTGAGTTGCCTCCATCTCCAATGACAGTAACTCCTTATTAATGCGACTAATAGAGCAATGATAAATCCCATTACAGCAGCTCAAAGCTATAAAATTAAAATCACACCATGTTCATATATTCAAGATAAGTATTGATACATCTAGGCCCAAAATGCCTCTTTTTTCTTCTTTCAGCAGTAACTCGAGAATGTGATTGACAATCATAACTACCTCTACTACCAATCAGCAAAGTCACAACTTACATTTACATCTAGAATAAAAATCATCGACCTGTGCTTATAATTTGTCAAAGTAGCTGGGAAACTAAAGGAGTTATAGAATAATATCACCACGATTTCCAGTAAAAACAATGCTACAAGATATCAATTTGAGAATATCTAGCTAAATAGAGATCCTCGTTTCTGGAAGCATCCAGTAATAATTTGTTTCGCAGCGAAAAAAAAATCTACTATAATCTTGATTTAAGCCCCTACACTAATCCTCTTTTAATCAGTCCTAATAATTCCGCTAGATGACATAGAATTAGTTCAAAATTTTGTCAAGCCACATTGTTTTGAAGCCTCACGAGCTAAAATCAGCGCAAGAGCAGACACAGAAAACAAAACCCCATAAAATGAAACTCAGAGCGAGCAATTAATCACGAATTAATCGATAGATTCGAGTTGAATGAATGCCTACCTTGGATAATTAGGTAGTAAGATCTTGACAATGTGAGATATAATCAACCAAAAGTTGAAAAAAAATCGACACACAAAAATAATTAATCCTAGGGTTTTGTTGTTCTCCGAAAGACCTCTGTGTGTGTGAGATGGTTTTTGGCTTCTTACTGTAAATTTCTCTCTCTACACTACTTGCTCTTTGCAGCTGGTTGACACCCTATTGTGAGGTGGAATAAGAAAATATTTTGCTTTAGCACTTCATATTTGGAAGAAATTTGCCAAACGCCCCAACTGCTTAAGCTGCAGTCATTTTTGTGAGGAGTAGAGTACCTTTAGATTAATTTTGTGACTAGTAAAATTGCTTCTTCAATTTTTTATAATTATAGAATTTTAAAATTGAATTATTTTTTAATAAATAAAAAATTGAATAAGAATATTTTATACCTGTCATAAAATTAAGTGAGAATATTAAAGGTCAAATTATATTTAGAAAATTCATCAAAAATATATAGTAAAGATATATATAAAAAGTATGAGTATATGATAAGTTTAATAAAAATGTATACCCTTTTAAGGTATTGAGGGTATTTTCATCCAGAAAAACTTAAAAATAGTAAAAAAGTATTTCAAATGATATTAACCCATAATTGATGGACCTCAAATGATATTTTCAAAGTTCACGGACCTAAAATAATACTTTGGCAAAGTTCGTACACCAAAAAATATGTTCCCTCTTATTTTAAAAGTTTATGACTTACATACAATTTGCCCTTAATTTTATAGGTTAACTTTTAAGATCACATATTAAATGACTAATTTTACTGTGGTTCACAATTGTCCTATAAGACTATTTTTTTTGATGTGATATTTATTTAATGATATAACACTTATGTGAGATTCATGTAGATTGAAAAAGAGGTGAGTTACAAATTGTAATTTTGATTTAAAAATTTAAGCTTTCGCATTATCACCAATTTCATTAAAAATATAGTTATACCAGACAATTGATAATTTGAAAAAAGTTCAGAGTTGAATTCTTAATATTGAAAAATATAAAATTAATTACTATTAATGAAAAGTCTATCAATAATTATAATTTAAATAATAATATTTCATTTACTTTTATTTAGTGCTGCATAATTTAGGGGATGATACGATAAAAACTCATCTCATATGACGCATGAGTCATAACTATTTTAGAAAATTTGAGATTTTTTTTTAAAACTTTTAACTAAATCCTAAACCTTTTTAGGGTAAAGACACGATATGTTTATAGGCTTTAGCATGTTGTCGTGTGCTTATCCATAAACACGCTAGGTCATTGTGCACGTGCCGCCTCCATTGCTTGGTGTGCTTAAGCACACTTTTAGGAGAATTAAATGGGGTTGGTGTAAATTTTTCTGTTTATTATTATTTAAAAAATAATACATATATAATAAAAGATTAAAACAATAAACAACCATAAAACAATTATTTTTTGAATACTTTTTTTTTCTTATTTTTTGGAATACCTTTTGCTTCTAAGTTCTAAACATACCTCACTTCACACTCATTTATGATTTTGACAGCCTTCATCGTTGATTGATGTAGTATGATTCAACATTTTGTTAGTGGAAAAGGCTCTGATTGATAATAGAATGGTCAACACACAAGATAACAGAAGAAATAAACCTCGGCTTTATTGAGTAATGAACTGGAATGGAAAATGAACATGAAAGAACTATCCTCAGCAAAGAGGCCTGCGAATAATTGACCAAAATATTGATTCCCAAAGATGATTTTCTCCACTTTGAGTCTCTCTATAAATAGGCGATTACAATGCTAAAATAAAGGAACAGAATAACAAATTTGACTAATGAATAAAGACTTCTTGACTGCCGAGATTTGATGCTGATGCAACAACTTTACTCCTCCATTTCCTCACTTTCAGTTTGCTTAACCTCTTCCTCAATATCCTCAGTTTCAGTTGGGTAAACCACCCTCCTGCTTCCACGTGTATAAACCTTCCAGACTCCTTCGTTATCAACTGCCGCGTCGGACAAAAAGGCCTTGCCCCCAAGGCGGAAGTAAGGAAACTGTCCGCGTACGTCAGCCACGTCCATCCATGTGGCCTCATCTTCTCCCAGATCTTCCCATTTAATCAGAACCTGCTCCACGGTCATGCCATCACGAGCTGTTGACCGGCGATCGAGAATTGCCTCAGGTAAGAATGGAGGATCAGCCTCCAAAAGGCCATCTAGAAGGGACTGTTCTGGTACTGCTGAGCCAATTGCCTTTTTCAAAAGGGAGACATGAAACACTGGGTGGATGCGACAGCCATTGGGAAGCTTCAATCGGTAAGCTGTCTTGCCCACCCGCGCCTCAATCGCAAAAGGACCAAAATATCGTGGAGCCAACTTTCTGTTAGTGGAAGTAAACAAGGTCGACTGTCTGTAAGGTCTGAATTTCAAGAACACCGAGTCGCCTACTGTATATTCAACATCCCTCCGATGTCGATTAGCTGCCACGGTCATACGGTGCTGGGCGCGCTGCAGATGGTGTTTCAAAAGGGCAAGAGCCTCGTCCCTGGAGCGAAGGCTGTCGACAATGGCTTGTGAACGAATCTCGCCAGGTAGGAAGTTGTGAAGAGTTGGCAGCAGACGACCATAAACAACCTCAAAAGGGGTCGTGCCCGACGCAGAGTGCGCACTCGTATTATAACTATATTCAGCCCATGCCAGCCAACGGTTCCAATTTTTTGGCCGATCGGAAGAGAAACAACGTAAGTAAGTCTGTAAACAGCGATTTAGTACCTCCGTTTGGCCGTCCGTTTCTAGGTGATATGCTGAGCTCATCTTGAGTTTGGTTCCCGTAGCTCGAAACAACTCCTGCCAAAACGAACTCAGGAAAATTGGGTCACGGTCCGAAACGATGGATCTTGGAATGCCGTGAAGCCGCACTATCTCTTTAGTGAACAGGTCTGCGATCTATTTTGCTAAAAATGGGTGGCGGAGTCCAATAAAATGGGCGTATTTGGACAAACGGTCCACCACCACGAAGATGCAGTCCATCCCATCCGCCTTGGGAAGACCGGAGAGAAAATCCATACTAATATCTTCCCAAATTCGCTCTGGAATAGGGAGGGGTACCAGCAGCCCTGCAGGTGACTGCGTATCAGACTTATGGCGTTGGCATGTTGCGCAAGCTGCCACAAAATTGGTGACCTGCTTCATCATTCCCGGCCAGTAGACGTTGCTGGCGAGGCGTCTATAGGTGCGGTATGCGCCAGCGTGACCTCCACTTGGTGTGAGATGAAATTCAGCTAGGAGCTTAGGAATCCAAGAAGAATGGCTTGGTATCACGATGCAGCCTTTGTAAAGCAGAACGCCATGGATTAGTTCGTAATGGGCTGCTGCCGGTCGATCTCCCTCAAGGTCAGCCTTGATTTTCGCCAAGAAGGGATCAACTGAAATTGTGGCTTGCATCTCGGACCAGGCCGGCCAGGTTGGTCGTGATAAGGCGGAGAGCTCGAAAGTCTCCTCGTCTCTGCGAGACAGCGCGTCAGCAGCTCGATTAAGCCTCCCGTCTTTGTACAATATGGAGAAATCATAGCCAAGAAGTTTGGCTGCCCAATTCTGTTGTGTCGGAGTGAAAAGAGGTTGTGCCAATAAGTGCTTCAAACTTCGCTGGTCGGTGCGAACCACAAAATGGCGCCCCAATAAATATGGACGCCAACGGTGGATGGCCAGAACTAGAGCCATCAACTCCTTCTCATAAGCTGATTTAGCGATCCAACGACTAGACAAGGTTTTGCTGAAATAAGCGACCGGCTGTTGGTCCTGCATGAGAACGGCGCCGAGACCATGGCCAGATGCATCACATTCGATGACGAATTCCTTCGAGAAATCAGGCATACGAAGGAGGGGGGCAGAAGTTAGGGCCGCCTTCAGATCAGAGAACGCCCTCTCAGCCTTAACAAGCCAAACCAACGCCTTTTTCTGGGCTCCTATCGCAGATTTCTTCAAAAGTGCAGTTAGGGGAGCTGCAATCTTACCATAGTCTTTAATAAAACGCCGGTAATAGCCGGTGAGGCCTAAGAATCCACGCACCCCCTTAAGAGTTGTTGGAGTCGGCCAACGCAGCACTGCTGAAATTTTTGAAGGATCCATTTGAACTCCTTCGAAGGAAACAATGTGGCCGAGATATTCCACGCTGTCACGCCCTAGCAAACACTTCTTTGGGTTGACCACCAGCGCGTGCTCCTGTAGTAAATAGAAGACCTGTCGAAGGTGACGAAGATGGGCTGACCAAGAATCGCTGTAGACGAGAATATCGTCAAAAAACACCAAAACAAACTTGCGCAAAAATGGGCGGAATATGTCGTTCATGAGTCCTTGAAATGTGGCGGGAGCATTGGTGAGGCCAAAAGGCATCACAAGGAACTCGTAGTGGCCCGAGTGAGTGCTAAAAGCAGTCTTGTGAACATCAACAGCAGCCACGCGGATTTGGTGATATCCCGCTTTGAGATCCAGCTTGCTAAACCAACGCGCTCCATGTAATTCATCTAATAATTATTGAATCACTGGAATAGGGTATCTGTCGGGCACCGTGTGTTTATTCAGCTCGCGATAGTCCACGCAAAAACGCCACGAGCCATCCTTCTTACGGACGAGGAGGACTGGGCTCGAGTAGGGGCTCGTACTTGGCTGGATGACCCCTGATGCCAGCATTTCAGCGACGAGCTTCTCCATCTCATCCTTCTGCAGGTGATTATAACGATAAGGCCGCACCGAGACTGGCTGGGACCCCAGCTGGAGAGGAATTTGGTGGTCAATCCGGCGCACCGGAGGCAGTGCCGTCGTCGCACAGCTGACAGTGGAGAACGCTGCAATGATATCCCGAAGCTGGCGCTGTGCTGTGGCTGAGAGTGTCTTGCTGAGGCCAAAACTTGCGGTATCTGCATTGTTTTCCAAGGATCGCAGGACCCAGCAAGAGTCGTCATCCGTGATAGAATTGATGTCGTGCGAGGAACAGACCCGTTGAGTTAGAGTAGGATCTCTCTGGATAGTAAGCAATCGGTCCTCCACCGAAAATGTCATCCGCAAGGTCTGCCAATTTGCAGTCACATCCCCCAACGCTGCTAGCCACGTTACTCCCAGAATGACATCCACATTTCGAAGGGGAAAAACGTAACAAGACAGACGAAAATCTGTAGAAGCCATAGTTAAAACCAAGTCGTGGCATATCCCCGCAGCCTGCACTCTAGAACCATCGCCCAACATCACCGAGTAAGGTAAAGTCCGCGTGACTGTCAGCTTTAGGGCGAAAACAACTTGGTCTGAAATAAAACAATGGCTCGCGCCGCTATCAACCATTATCTTGACTTGGTGTGGACCGATGGATCCAAATAGCTTCAAGGTGTGTGACGTGTCAAGCCCATTTAAAGATAACTCAGAGAGCAGCAATTCAGTCTCCTCAGCCTGGTCATCGGACTCGTCGGAGCAAAGGTCGTCCCCCTCACCCACCAATACATTCAGCGTCTTTGGAGGGCACCTGTGAGTAGGTCCAAACTTCAGACCACACTTGAAACAAGTCCCTGCAGCAAGGTGCTTCTTGATTCCTCTGAAGACATAGTCCTAAAACGGCGCGCCGGAGGTCGAGAGGTCGAGAGGACCCCCTGCAGCAAGGTGCTTCTTGTATTCCTGTGAAGAAAAGGACTGTGAATATCCTTTTGAGAATGATCTCCCCTGACCTGTCACAGCCGCAGGCGCAGGTTTGGGGCATGGATCTGCCGGTAGATTCCCCGCTGCCTGGTCAATGCCTAGGGCTAGCTGAACCGCATCAGCATAGTCGACGATCTTGGCCGCCTTCATCTGCAAACGAACCTCCGGTCGAAGGCCTGCCATGAAAAATCCCAAGTATTGATGGTAAGCTAGATCCGGAACCTGCGCAAGGCGAGATTCGAAGGCTGCTATGAACTCCGCAAGGGTCCCCGTGTGGCGTACTGCTGCGAATGCCTCATATTCGTCGCGAGCTCCATTGTTCCCAAATCGTTTCAGAAGTTCGCGGATAAACTCCGCCCACGAGAGCGTAGGGCAGCGCTTAATCAGCAGCTGGTACCAAGGCAGAGCCTGCCCTGCCAACGCCACCATAGCCACCTTCACCCGGTTCTCCGATGGTGTTTTCTGGACCAAAAAATACTGCTCCGCTCTGGCCAGCCAAGCCATTGCGTCTGAGCCATCAAACGTGGGCATAGCTAAAGACCCGCTACCCTCCGTAGCAGCTATGTTGGGCTCGAGATTGTCGCCGGAGCCCTCACCAGTGGGCCTTGTCTTTGGCCAGATTTGTCGTTGGAATGGTTCGCCCGTAATTCCTTAACCAGTAGGTCGAGTTGAGACTGGATCACCTTGACTTGTACGGTCAGATCAGCAATCGACTCATTGGCCGAGTCGACCCCTCTCTCCAAGTCTCCGGTCGCCTTCTCTAACCCATCCAGTCGCGAGTCCGTGCTTCGAGTTGCAACCATCGTCACCGCACCAATTTGTTAGAGGGAAAGGCTTGATTGATAATAGAATGGTCAACACACAAGATAACAGAAGAAATAAACCTCGGCTTTATTGAGTAATGAATGGAAAGGAAAATGAACATGAAAGAACTATCCTCACCAAGGAGGCCTGCAATACTTTGCCCAAAATATTGATTCCCAAAGATGATTTTCTCCACTTTGAGTCTCTCTATAAATAGGCGATTACAATGCTAAAATAAAGGAACAAAATAACAAATTTGACTAATGAATAAAGACTTCTTGACTGCCGAGATTTGATGCTGCTGCAACAACTTTACTCCTCCATTTCCTCACTTTCAGTTTGCTTACTCTTCCTCAATATCCTCAGTTTCAGTTGGGTAAACCACCCTCCTGCTTCCACATGTATAAATCTTCCAGACTCCTTCGCTATCACATTTCCCATCATTTTGCTGTCTGTTTCTTGTTGTCCTCCTCATGTGCCTCCATTAGAAAGTTCTATTTTCATCCAGCTTTTATGTGTTCATAGAATTTCTTAAGCAGCAGGCATAAGACACATAATCAAAAAGTGCTGGTTTCGTTAGTCAGTACTTGATTCTGGTCAAAATTTGGAAATGAGGTTACATTTCTGTTGTTAGTATGAGATGATGCATCCCAAACTATTGAAGCATAGAAGAATTAATAGAATATTGCGTTGGTGGAAATGAATTATCATTTACCTCTCTTTCTTTCTTTTTTCTTTTTCTTTTTTTGATGAATTATATACCTCTCTTTCTAATTAAATACGACATAGTTGTTAGTTAATGGAGTAACTTAATGATGGATATGGCTCAACTCTACCTAGTACAAGTCTTGTCAATCAAATAATTAATGCAAGTCATATACATATGGAATGCGAATCCAGATTCTCTCCTGAATAGTAGACACAAAATCAGAAGTATAGAAGTTTCAAATATAGAATAATACACCATACTTTAGAAAATCTCAAGTCAATTAGTTGGACTAATTAAAAAAGTGTAAAAAGAAAGTTGTGGTGCCTTCTTTTGATAAAAATATGGATAATAAAAGTGGACAACTAGACTGCATACGATGAATTGATGACAATACACCCAATACTTGCGATACAACCCGCCCCATATTTCTACCCTCATCTCTAATACTTCTTCCGTCCGAATTAAGTTGAAGCAAATCTTTTGGATACAATAATTAAAAAATTATGTTGAATAAGTTAAATGGAGATAAAATAAAACACTTCATTTGTCCCGATCTAAGCGAGATGTTTCTATTTTGACACATGAATTTAGACAGTAATGTTTTGTGAATAAAATTATACAGTAAATAGTAAAGTAAGAGACATAAGAAAATAAGAAAAAAAAATATAATAAAATAAAATTATACCGTAAATAGCTGCGAGCTGCGAATGCTCCGACGGATGATAAAAGAAAATGTGACTGCTGATGTAATAATAAAATATCCAGTGAAGGACAATGTCATTAAGCATTGAGTTTAGTTATGATTATTCTTAAATTCATGTCCTTCGTGCATTCTTTCAAATAGTTTCTATCTCATAAAAAGTTACCGTACGTAGTACTCTTATTTCATACAACTCTTGATTTAAATTAAATTTCATAAACAATGAATCAAATTAAAAGTAATTTTATGAGAATTCTAAACTACGTATGTTCCGTTGGAGAAATTTGTCATGCTGATCGTATCTTATAATTGTATTGATTGAGTTTCTTATGTACGATGATTGATTTACTAATTTATGCTGATTGAATTTTCTATGTATACTGTTTAAATTTCTAATATATGATGGCTGGATTTCTAATACATGCTTATTGATTTCTAACATATGTTGTGTTTTCTAATATATTCTAATTGGATTTCTAATATATGTTGATTGAATTTATAATATATGTTTATTAGACTTTTCATATATATTGATTTAGTTTTAACAAAAGAAGAACCTAAACCTTCATTTGATATCATAATATCATTTTTATAATATCATTATCTCTCATATACAATGTCATTTTCTCTCTTATATAATATATCATCTCCTCTCTTAACAATATCATCAAGTTTGTTCCTACTATGATATATCGTTCGTAATGTCAGTTGAAAATCTATCGTGAAGTTTTTGATATAATATTATGCAATTATAAATTTAAAGTTATATAGTACTCCATCCGTTCCATAGTAATGAAGACGTTTCTTTTCGGCACAGAGATTAAAAAAAATTGTGTTAGGTGAGTTAAGTAAGGGAGAATAAAGTAGAAAATGAAAAAGGTAGAGAGATGAAGAGAGAAAAAAATTAAGAGAGAATAAAGTATGTGTGAAAAATGTGTTGACTTTCACTAAAAAGAGAAATGACTCTATTACTACGGAACGTACCAAAATGGAAAAATGACTCTATTACTATGAAACAGATGAAGTGGCATTTAAAGTTTTTGAAATATTTTTAAATTACCACCTGCCATTGAAAAAATGTTATTACAAATTTGAAAAATATATATAATCATAACACTGAATTTACTTAATCATAATTTAATTGACTACATGTTGAATGACACCAAATTCGCAAAAATCAAGACATTATCATAACTGATTTTTGATTTAATTGATAAAATTTTCCTCAATGTTTTAATTAAAAATTGGTTGCCACTTGACATCAATTCTAGCCATTTGATACTATCCTAAGTTTGATACTGATAAGACTAATTTCATGCATTGGTTATAGGGATAAATTTTGTAATTTTCTGGGTCTAATAAGGTTTTATAAGCCAGGTGTGTAGAGAAATCGCCAGCTCCAGGAAGAAGACGAAGATTGCATGGAGGAAGAAGCTGACGGGAAAAGTGAGCAGAAGAAGGAGGAGTTACTAGACTGAGGAGCATCCGATTGGAGGGCAAAATGGGAATCACAGGAACAGTCTAGAAACTCTATCCACTACAAATAAGAGCATGCGATCAACATGAAGATATATCTCATTCCATTCGGCTCTTAGCTTGGTTTTTCCACTTTTCTCTACACACACTTGAGGGAAAACATTCTGGGGAGTGCACTTTCGGATCTAGCTGTGGTGTAACACCGTCTCTACGGAGGCGAAGATACAATCATTTACTGCTTTTCGCTTTACATTCCGTATTTCCCCGAGTCTTCGCTGTTCGAAGCTCGGTTATGCTTTGTATTGTTTCGCTAGACACTTCGTATTTTGCTATGGATATTTCTATTTTGGTTTCGGTTCTGATATTGTCATTTTATTTGTTTGCCTTGGTGGATATTGTTGGTTGATTTGAGTTTGGAGTTTGAATTGCTTGGAGATTGAATTGCTTGGAGATTGTGGTTGATCGGTTGGTTCTAGTTGAATCTGTGAAGATCGGAGATGGAAATGGTGTTTGATTGTTGTGGATGGCTTGGATCCGGAGTGGATGAAGCATCCGACGTGTAGATCTGTTCGCATTTGCATGGTTATGATGTTTTGAATTCTATTTACTTGCTTGCCTCGTCTAGTAGTCATGGATCTGTGTTAGTTTTAGTCGTTCTTTGTTTCCATCGGTTTAATTTCGTCAGTCCTGTTTCGGTCTTTGTTGCTCTGTTTTTTCACCGGTTGTTTCGTGATAAAAATTAGAGAAGATGATGTCGCTATTAGTTAGTCCTTAGGTTAATTAGTTTACAGCTTTTTCAGTCGTACTATGCAGTTTTAGGAAATGGTCCCCACGTTTCGCTTTTCGTCTGTCTAGGATAGCTTAGGAAGTTGTTTACCCAGTCAAGTAGTCATTTCAGATACTTTTAGTCATTATGCATGTCCCTGCCTAGATCTAGCTGTTAGAGTAAACTATTTCATTTACCCAGTCTAGGAATTAAAGCTCAACCCCAAAAATTGCGTGGCAGCAGCCAAAAATAGCTTTCAGGTCTTTGAACATGTTTTCTTACACATCCGTCTCTATAGATTCGATCCCTGCTTCCCTGTACTAATCTTTTTAGCTATAGTGGGTTGAGGGTTTTGAAGGGCGAAGGAAGTGATTGTGTGCCCAACGACAGGTTACCCAAGGATTCTCTGAGTTCCTAGACCCGGTCTAGTGGATTCTCTGGATCATGGGATTTTATTTCAAACACATCTCGCTTACTCTTTGACCCCCTCCACAGATTTAACAATAGGGTTTCCCCCTTCCACAGACTGTAATGTAGATGTGTTACCTCCCCTCGCGGCTTCATCCACAGAGTGATCTACCGTCATCCTGTCAATTTCGTCTGCAAAACCACTGACACTCTCCTCCTCCGTTCCGCCACCACTTTGTCCATGTTCTTCGATGTCTGGGGTTGGCCCAGTCTCCGTATGTGCCAGATCTAGGGTTTGGGATCCTTCTGGTTGTGAACTTGGTGGTTGCGCCGTCGATTCGTCGGGAAACGTCTGCGGTTGTTGGCGGAATGTTGAGAAGCAAGAGAAGAGTTTCATGGCCTCCTCTTTACTGCCAAATTTTTCCTCTAATTCCTTTATGAACGCCTCTTCTTCATGATTATGATGGCGGTGGGCTTCGGTATTGCAGCCGCACCCCACTCAGAGCGTATATCTAGAGGTGTCAAGTGGGCCGGGCCAGCCCAGCCCGGCCTAGTCCAGGCCCGGCCCAGGCCCGGCCGGCTTATGTCTTTGCCTTGTTATACCTTGTGTTTTGATAATATCTTTTAACCTATATCATAACACATAGTATAATAATGAGAATGCTAAAATCTTGTGTATTTGAATATGATGTTGCACGCTAGTACTACCAATTATATGGATAATTAAATATAACATTCTAAAATTGCAAGCATTAGTAATTTCCATGATTATAGTGATTAGTTGTTAACTAATTTTTCACTATAAAAATAGTGGATCCAACTAATCGTGATTTCCACAATTATAGGAGATTCAATTTTAATTAATTCATCATAATAAGTACGGAACAATTAATCTCTATAATTATGTATATGTTATAATATGTCTGTATAATAAATCGTGTATTGTTGATCATGTTCCCTAAATTTTTAAGATTATATAAAATTATCATGATATTACATATTTGCATTTATTTATATCTATGTATGTTACGTTTTTTATGCTGTGTATGTATATGCTATTGTAATATGTATATACGTGTATTTTAGTTGATCATGATTCCTAAATTTGTGGAATTATGCATTTATATATATGTTGTGTTGATTCCTGAATTAGTGGGGTTTATATAAAACTATAATATATACTATTTAGGAATATATTAAAATCATGTGTATATATTTGTTTACATTTTATAGGGATATACTTATTTTGAGTCCTGATTTTGTGGGACTAAATATTTATGCGTATATATTTTGATTATAAGTTATAGTTTTGCAATAAATCAATATTCATGAATTTGGCCCAGCCCGGCCCGGCCCATTTGCTAACTGGGCCCGGGTTGGGCTGGCCCCACATGTGTAAATCGAAACCCAGGCCCGACCCGGCCCATTTCAGACATGGGCCTGGGCCGGGCTAGGCCTTAATGTCGCCGGCCCGGCCCGGCCCACTTGACACCTCTACGTATATCCAAGACTAGAAAAGTCACCTGAGCCGGCGGTTGTCTGGACGACTCACCGGACGGTGGTTTAGCGGTGGGGTCTCCTTTCTTCGCGGTGGTATCATGTGCTTTCTTCATGGCGTTTCTGCAAAATTCACAGTTTCTGGGGTAGACTTGGTTAGGGTTTGAAACAATTTTGGGGAAAAATTATTGAGAGAGAGAGAATTGTGAGAGTAGAGAGAGAAGTGATCGGTTGATTCCTGATTTGAAAAATAACCTTTGGCTTTTCAGAGTGAAAGGCGAACGGTTGCGATATGATGTAAGCAACCATACGTTCCTCAAAAAGCGGAATTCGAAATTCCAAACGCAACCGTCTTCCCTCAAAATTGCGAAGACTCTTCCTCCTCCTAGCAACTCACAAAACAAATGAAATGAAACACCAAATTCTCGGGTAGGAGATCATGAGTGACAAAACAATTTTCCCAGAGAGTTTGGTGCTTCGAAAAATGTTTTTGGAAGATTAATTTTTTTTTAATTTGTTTGGATTTTCTTGTGTTAGAAAGCAACTGAACTATTTACATAGAAAATGAGTATCCTCAAGATTTCCTAGGTCAGTGTACAAATAAACTTTCGTTCCCCTATTTACCTGACCTAGAAATTCATTGAGGATATCCACTTGCCTAACCAATTTAAGAAAAAATAGCAGATGCATGTAGTGGCGTCTCTTCCACAACATGCAGATCTGTATTATCTCTGTATACCTTCACCCTGTGTCCGTTGACTAGGAAAGGAACTGAGTTTGGGACGCTTCCTTGAATCTCTACTGCTCCATTTGCTCGAAGGCCAACGATCGTGTATGGCCCTATCCACTTGGATTTCAACTTCCCAGGCATTAGCTTCAGTCGAGATTGAAAAAGAAGTACTTTATGCCCTACTCGAAGTTCCTTGACCCGGAGGCTCTTATCGTGCCAGAACTTTGTTCTTTCTTTATACCACATGGCCGAGTCAAATGCCTCTAGCCTTAGCTCCTCCAATTCTTGTAGCTGCAGCTTCCGTTCTTCTTCACAGGCTGGCGCCTTCATATTCATCTCTTTAATGGTCCATTAAGCTTCATGTTCCACTTTCACGGGCAAATGACACATTTTCACGAACACCAATCTATAAGGTGACATCTCAATCGGTGTTTTGTAAGCAGTCCTGTACGCCCAGAGGGCATCGTCGAGGCGCTTACTCCAATCTTTCCTCGTGGTGTTCACTATTTTTTCCAAGATGCCTTTGATTTCCCTATTTGAGACTTCAGCTTGACCATTCGACTGGGGGTGATATGGTGTAGACAGCCGATGATGTACACCATATTTTCTCATCAAAGCCTCTATTGTGCGATTGCAGAAATGTGTTCCCTGGTCTGAGATGATGGCTCTGGGTACCCCATACCTATTGAAAATATTGGTCTTCAGAAATTTAACTACCTCCTTTGACTCACAGGTGGGCGTAGCCTTTGCTTCTATCCATTTGGATACATAATCCACTGCAACCAAGATGTACGTGTTCCCATAAGAAGATGGGAAGGGGCCCATAAAGTCCATACCCAAACATCGAAAATTTCACAAACTATTATTGGGTTCTGCGGCATCTCATCTCTTCTAGAAATCCCCCCCGGTCAGTTGGCATCTTTCACAGACTTGACAAAATTTAAAAGAATCCTTGTTCAGAGTCGGCCAATAAAATCCACTATCCAAAACCTTCTGGCAGTTTTCCTAGGTCCAAAATGACCTCCACAGGCTAAGGAATGGCAGTGGTTTAGGACATCTTTTTGTTCCCACTCTGGAATACATCGTCGGATTACCTGGTCTGAACACATCTTCCAGAGGTAGGGATCATCCCAAAAGTAGTATTTGGCTTCAAACTTCATTCTCTAGGCCCGGAAAATTTCTTGGGAACCTGGCATTTCTCCTGTGACTAAGTAATTAGCCAGGTCAGCGAACCATGGCTCTGCATTTATCGGATGCTTCCCTCTTGTCTGATGTTCCTGGACCTGTTACTGTCAACACTGCTTCCCAGTTAATAGGTCTAGCAAACTTCCATATATGATAAAGATGTTCCTCGAGGAAGACATCGGGTATAGCTTCGTCTGTATCCCCTTGGAATATTCGGCTTAAATGATCTGCAACTTTGTTCTCCGTCCCCTTTTTATCCTTTACTTCCCAGTCAAATTCTTGCAATAATAGCACCGACCTAATCAACCTTGGTTTAGATTCTCTCTTGGCCAGGAGATACTTGATGGCTGCATGATCCGTGTAGACTATCACCTTCGACACTAACAAGTATGGTCGAAACTTCTCGAACGAGTATACCACTGCTAACATCTCTTTTTCTGTGGTATCATAGTTCTTCTGAGTCTGGTTGAGGGTCTTCGAGGCATAGAAAATGACATAGCTCTTCCCGTCGATCTTCTGACCTAGAACCGCTCCTACCGCAAAATCACTTGCATCACGCATCACCTCAAAAGGGTAGTTCCAATCTGGTGCTCTGATTATCGGGGCAGAGACAAGTCTATCCTTCAACAATTGGAAGCTTTCTTGCAGCCTTCATCAAAATCAAACTCCACATCATTGTGCAAGAGATGTGTAAGTGGCTGGGCAATTTTTGCGAAATCCTTGATGAATCTCCTATAAAACCCTGTATGACCCAGGAACCCTCTAACTTCCTTCTGATTTGTGGGGTAAGGTAGCTTCGAGATCACATCTACCTTGGATTTATCCACTTGAATCCCTCTTTCAGAAACCACATGACCTAGGACTATTCCTTCTGGTACCATGAAATGACATTTCTCGAAGTTTAGGACTAAATTCTTCTCTTGACACCTTCTCAATACCAGATCCAAATTGGCCAAGCACGCATCGAAGGAATTCCCATACACCGTGAAATCATCCATAAAGATTTCAATACACACCTCCACCAAATCTGAGAAGATGCTCATCATACTGTTAGAGTTTGTATACTAGAAATCACGTTCCGAATGATTGAATATTGTAGAAACTCTTATTTTATTTTCCAATGAATAAAACAGATTAATTTTGTCATAATGTTGTTATGTTTTACATTTAATGGATGTTAATGCATGTTTAAATGTATAAGCTAACTTAACAAAGTCTAAGTCTTTGTTTTAGTAGACCGGTTGTGGGCGTCGTCCATTTTACGGTAACACAGTCAGTTCTAAACAAAGAAAAAGATGAATTTCACAACCTAGTTGGAATTTGACTATCCATCGAGAAAGGTTGCAATGTCAGTCCGCATATTTCTAAGCCTTACTGAAATAAGATGACATTGGTGTGGTATAGCACTGAACGGATCTAACAGCAAGACTTTTCCTTATGCTATCTACTGAAAGGCGAGGTCTTGATAAATATTTGCTTCTTAATCAATGTAGGTTAGCATTGAGCATACGGTATTGATTATGCATTACTTTGACTTATCAAATGGTTCGGGTTTTTCGTAACCCAGTGATCCTGATATATTGGGTAGTGGTGATCAATATCTAGCGGTGCTAGGATTGCTATTATATTGAATCGTGCGCGAGCTGAGTCTCGTTTGATAATGTCCTGAAGAGTAGCGCGAAACAAGGTTTTATTATTCGGAACCTAGCTAGTTGGAGTTTGATTACTCTATGTATAATAAATAAGCGTTTCATGCTAAGTCCACTCTTGGAATTAATAAGAAGTTAATTAATTAAGTCCATAGCAGACATTAATTAATTAATGGACATTTTTATCTTAAGCGCGGGAAATGAAAAGTTTAACGGAAACCCGGATTACTTGTAATTTCGGATTTGGATGGGGAGAGTTCAATATTACTTCTGTAGTGGCTGCTCGTAATATTCCAATTATAACTTATATTAAATTGTGGGTTCAATTTAATTAGTAAAAAGTAAATTGGATGAGCCCATATCCAAAACCTTCCATAGATCCCTGTCTGGGCCCAAAAGGAACTTAATATAAATAGGAGAATAAAGGAGACAGAATAATCACAATTTTTATACTTAAAATTTTCGAAATTTTCGTCCCCCGCAGCTGAAGGAGATTTCGAATTCTACTCCTTTTCCCAAAAGGATTTCTTCTGTCTTCTTTATTTAAGTCCTAGTATTCTGGTGAGATCAGCCCACACTGATATCGGAGTACAGTTCGGGAACCAGAGAGAAGATTTGTGGTCTAGTATTCAAAGCGTCACGTGGAGAAGCAGCTGGCGATCTTCAATTCTTTGGAGAATTGATTAGGTATTTTTCCGCTCCGTAGAAAAGCATGTTTTAGGTTTCAATATTCTTAAAGCATGATTAATTCAAGTTATGAGCATGATACATATAAGAATTACACGAATAGATTTTTTCTAAATAATCTGTTAAATAGATCTGATTATTATGTGATTTATTGGTGTGATTGATAATTGTTAAATTATGTTAATCTATGAAACACCGCTTCCGCTGCCAGTTCTATTAATTGGTATCAGAGCCAGTCTTTGGCTCTGATTATTTGGATTTAAATTTCACGAAATTCATGTATGCATGTCTTATTTGATTACAAAGCATGTTCTTGTAATTTTGTTATTTATCTTATGCATGATGAACTCAAGAACATTCAAATCATAGAACTTGAATTATTTGAACGCACTAGATGTGCGATTCGTCGGCTTGCGCCGGGACGAATCGCGCTACATGATCGGAGTAGGGTTTCGAAGGAGTGGGAGCTGAGGGTCGACGGGCATGAGGCGACGCACCGACGAGCAAGAGCTCGTGCGTGCCGCTGGGTAAGGCCGCGAACCCTAGGCGGAACCCGCTGGAATTCGACGAAAGCGACGAGCTAGTGGGAGCCGAAGGAAGCGATCACGCGCTGACGAGCATGGGCTCGTGTGTGCCGCCAGTCGAGACCGCAAGCCCTGGCCGGAATCTGCAGCGTCGCGCGGAGGAGACGAGGCGCGGTGGCTCGTTGATAAGGCTAATTTCATGCATCGGTTATATAGTGAAAAACATTATATTTTGCTGGGTCTAACACGGTTTCTAAGCCAGGTGTGTGACAGAATCGCTAGATCCAGGAGATGTTGAAGGAAACAGTCTAGCGAAGGAATGAGTAGAAGTGAGCAGAATCTAAGGAAAAAGAAGGCTTGAAGAAGGGAGTCAATAGCTGAAGGCAACAAAGTCTATCTATACCTCGCTGGGCCCCACTTCAACGCCTATAAATAGAGGAGCATGCAACACACAAGATACCACTCTTTTTCGCTCACTCTTAGCTCACACACAACACACACTTGGGAAATGGGAGTTCTGGGGTAGTTTTCGGTTTCAAGGGGTCAATTCTTCAGAAAATTTCAGTCGTAACACCGTCCGCGTGAGGGCGAAGATACAATCTCTTTATTTTCAGTTTCTTTTGCACTCTCTTTCGTTCGAACTTCACTTTTGGAAGTCGATTTGGTTGTTGATGTTACTGATTATCTATGCATTTTTTTCGCTTTCGTTACATTTGTGTTATTTTGTGTTGATCTACGTTGATCCTGCTGTTGAGAGTTTTTATTTCGGCAAGTTGTATGTTGATCTCTGTTTTTGTTACTTTGGTGCTCGATCTGGGAATTTAGCTGTGGATATGCGGTGTTATTGTTGATCGGAGGTTGTTGGTTAAATTTGAAGTTATGAAATGTTTCTTTTGGCTGGAATTTGTGTCGGACGCTTGGATCCGGAGTGGATTTAGCGTTCGAGGTTGGATCTGAACAGGAGAAGTCGAGTTATGCATGGATTTTGAGTTTTCTGCTTGCTTTCTGTTTTACTTCGTCTAACATCCGTAGATCTGTTTAGTTCTTAATTGTTACTCATTAAAATTGTTTAAATCCAGTCTGCTCTGTTCCGATTTCGCTCATGCTGCTTTCTCTGAGTTTTTTTTTACGCAAATTGGTTGGAGAAGATGATGTCGCTGTTAGTTAGTACCTTAGTTAGTTGTTTTTCCAGCTTTTCGTCCGTACTCTGTTTTTTCAGTTATGGTCCCCACCGTCAGTTTGTTTCCCAGATCTAGGTAATTAGAGTAGTTTCTTAGATCTAGTGATTGTCCAGTTTAGTTTCCGTGCATGCTTTTGTTGTTTCGCCTAGATCTAGCTGTTAGCGTAGCAGTTTAAAATCCCAAGTTAAGTTTAATTTCCTCAACCCAAAAAAATGCGTGACAGCAGCCAACCCAAAAACAATCCCCAAATCCTTGAGCATGATTATTACGCATCCATCTCTGTGGGATCGATCCCTACTTCCTTGTGCTAGGTTGTAGTAAAGTGGTTGAGGGTTTTTGAAGGAGTGCTCTGTGTGTCCGACGACCAGGATTTTCCGACGACCAACGAGTTCCTAGACCGTGTGATCTAGCGGATTTGCTGGACCTAGGAAACCTGTTATTTTCTTTCTGTGCACACAGTGACTACCCACACACTAGTGTGTCTAGTAGATCTTCAAATGGCGCCGTTGTCGGGGAAGGATGGCGTTTATTGTTATTGCGTTTAAGGATTTGGTGTAAATATTTTAATTTCTGTTATTTTCTTTCTCCTTGACAGTTTATGAACGCAGGCTTACATTCTGGAAGTTGGGCGAGCTCATCTGGGTCAGGGAGTGGCCAATACAAGTGGCGAGTCAAGGAATCTACGTCTACCATCACCACCAGGTCAGGTTTAAGGACGAGGGACCCATTTCCGTTCGAATCAGAAAGTGAGAAGGAGTGGAACTCATCAGGAGAAGAGGACCCGAAGTCGTCCACCGAAACAGAGCAATCCGAGACTGAGGAAGAGGAGGACGTGAATATGGCACACATAGTGGACCTCGATCCGGAAATAGGTTCACTCACCGCGCATCTAGACGGCGAGCCGGCCCATGCCATAGTCTCAAACCCGCGTAGGAGGTCTATTGATATCAAGACAAATGTGCTCGGAGTTTTGCCCACATTCTCTGGACGAAGGAACGAATGTCCTTACGAATTCCTAAACGAGTTCAGTAAGTTGTGCAGCATTCAAAAGAGACCTAACGAGGCGACTGAGGAGGACTACCATTTACGTGCAGTCCCGTTTTCCCTCAAAGGGGAAGCCAATACTTGGTTACTAAGGCTTCCACCAGACTCGATTAACACATGGAAAGATTTCAAGCTGGAATTCTTGGATTATTTTTTTCCTTCAACAAGACGAATGCCTTAAAGAAGGAGATTCAGGAGTGCAAGTTGGAATATGATGAGTCTCTGAGTTCTTATTGGTCCCGGTTCAAGGGGTTGCTGGATGCTTGTCCGAACCACATGATGATAGAAGCGGAGACCTACTATCTGTTCTACGAAGGTGCAAATCCTGAATCAAAGAACTTGATGAATTCCTCGAGTGGGGGAAACTTTACCAAGAATAAAGCAAGTGAAGCCAGAGAAACTTTGGGAAGGCTGATCGAGGCGAAGAAGGCCTATGATAACCCGCGAAACATATTGAGGAGAGGGTCAGCCAATGCAGTAACAGAACAAGATGACAAGAAGGTGATAGATAGGATCGATAAACTAGAGAAAGCATTGCTGAATGCAATTGAGAAATACAATCCGCATGCTCCAGTAGAAATTGAGAAACCCCCTGGTCCAGAGGAAAGGCAACTTCAGCCGTATTACAGTCAGCCCTGTGAAGGGGAGTGCCAAGCTCAGGCAAATTCGATGGGAAGTTGGAATCGCGACGGAAGTTGGAACCAAGGAAGACAGAGGGATGCTCCATGGAGGACTCATCCAAACTTTAGGTGGACTGACCATGATCAAGGCCAGCCACCCCCACTTTAGTTCACGAATTATGCACACCCTCCGGAGAGACAGTCCAACTGGTCATGGAAAAGTCAAGAGGGGCAATTGCAACTGGGGTACAGGAAACAGGACCATACTAATTGGGGAAATAGGAATCAGAACAATCCAGGGAGCTCCTATGTGCCACCTCATCAGAGAAATAACCAGGGGAACTACCAGAATTCCCAACCGAATCATCAAGGGAATCAAGGGTCTAGTAACCAGTACAACAACCATCAGGGGAATCAAGGGTCTAGCAACCAATACAACAATCATCAAGGGAACTATCGTCAGAACCAAGGTCAAGGACCAAATTCTAATCAATTCAACTCCAGGCCACAGAGGAGTTTGGATGACATGGTCCACGACCTAGTGAATTCACAGCAGTTCATGCAGAATAACCTGCACTCCAACAATGACGTGGTGCACAAATTGCAAGACGCTCAGTCTGATCATAAAGCCGCCATGGATATGATGGCAAAGCAACTGTCCCAGATTGCAGTTTCCTTGAATGAGATGCGGGGAAATGAAGGGAAACTTCCTGCCATAGTCAAATCACCCGACCGAGCAAACATTAGTCAAATCACCTTGAGATCTGGGCGGGGTTATGAAGGACCGACTTTGGAAATTGACGAGGAAGTACCTATGCAAGTTAGTGAAGGAAAAAAAAGTCAGATGCATCAAGGGGATAGCCCTAGACCCAGGGAAATCTTTGTTCAGAATGACCTCCAGAGGGGAGATTTAGAGGGATCCCTACCTCGACCGAGCGACCCATTCTTCCTAGACTCAGAACCTGAAGAAGTGAGCAAGGAAGGAAATAGGGGAGTTGATGAAACCACAAATGCAGTAAAGCGAACAAAGCCATTTCCATACCGAGGGGAAGCAAAGAAAAAGAAGGATGATACAGAGGATCTCATGGAGATTTTTAGCAAGTTGGAAATCAACCTGCCATTCTTGCAAGCCCTAAAAATGCCTGCTTTCATCAAGTTCATCAAGGAATTCATTGCAGGGAAGACCAAGCCAGACGGGAAGATTGTTATCGGGGAGAATGTGTCTGCTGTGATACAAAAGAGAAGGATGCCCTCAAAATGCACCGACCCAGGTATGTTCACATTACCCATCTCTCTAGGGGACATCAGGGTCGAGCATGCTATGTGTGATCTAGGGGCGTCCATTAATGTTTTACCGCTTTCGATCTATAAGAAATTGACTGGAGCAAGGATGGTTGCTACCAAGGTAGTGATCCAGTTAGCAGATAGAACTTGCATTTGTCCTGAAGGGGTTTTGGAAAATGTCATAGTCAAAGTGCATGATTTTCTATATCCTGCTGATTTTTATGTGATCAAGATGAATGATAATGAGTCTGCTGAGTCTAGTGGCGTGCTTTTAGGGAGACCTTTTCTGCGTACTGCCAAGACCATTATCGATGTCTTCGATGGAACAATTTGCTTGGATTATAATGGAGAAAGATATACTTTTAGCATAGATGAGGGGATGAAAAGGCCTTTAGATGTTGAGAATCTCTATGCTATTGATGTTATTAACCCCCTAGTCCAAGAATATCTTGAGACGGAATTGATACATGAACAAATTGACAACTCGGAGTTGAGCCATTCAATTGACAGAGAAGTTGTAGGATGGTGTGCAACAATGAATACAACAGAATTGACAGATGAGGAACTCACGGAGGCCATCATGGAGTTTTGCAGAAGTCCCGAGTCAGCCAAATCTAAGGGATCGGCTCACGTGGCTAGTCTGGAGAATTCTCCTGGGTCTGGGAATGAGGCATTACCAGAAATTGCAGACAAAAATCCCTTACCCCAGGAGACGAATGGAACAAAGAAGGAACTGAAGACACTTCCACCAGGCCTCAAGTACGCTTACTTGGAGGAGAATGAGACATTGCCGGTAATAGTCAACAGTAACCTGACCAAGGAGCAAGAGAAGGGGTTGTTGGAAGTCATCAAAAGAAACAAGAAAGCAATAAGGTGGACTCTCTCGGATTTGGTAGGAATAAGTCCGGATCTTTGTATGCACCACATTCGTCTGGAAGAAGGTGCGAAGGCTCATCGAGATGCACAACGGAAACTGAATCCGAACATGCGAGAGGAGGTCCTAAAGGAGGTGTTAAAATTGCTTGCTCTAGGAATCATATACTCCATTCCGGACAGCGAGTGGGTCAGTCCTGTCCATATGGTACCTAAAATGTCTGGAATACAGGTTGTTAAGAATGAAAAGAATGAGCTGGTGCCCACTAGACTAGTGACGGGGTGGAGGATGTGCATCGACTACAGGAAGCTGAATGAAGCCACGAAGAAGGATCATTTCCCCCTACCTTTCATTGATCAGATGTTAGAAAGACTGGCTGGCAAGCAGTACTTTTGTTTCCTTGATGGATACAGTGGCTATTTCCAAATCTACGTTAACCCAGAGGACCAAGGGAAAACCACGTTCACGTGCCCCTTTGGTACCTATGCATACCGAAGAATGCCGTTTGGATTGTGTAATGCACCAGGATCTTTCCAGCGGTGTATGATGAGCATTTTTTCGGATCTGCTGGAAGTATGCATTGAGATATTCATGGATGATTTTACCGTATACGGGAACTCATTCGACACTTGTTTGGCCAGCCTTGATCTAGTGTTGAAGAGATGCCAAGAGAAGCACTTAGTACTGAATTTCGAAAAGTGCCACTTCATGGTGACTGAAGGCATTGTCCTGGGTCACGTGGTTTCTGAGAGAGCGATACAAGTAGACAAAGCAAAGGTAGATGTGATATCAAAGTTACCGTACCCTACGAACTAAAAAGAGGTGAGAGGCTTCCTAGGTCATGCAGGGTTTTATAGGAGGTTTATCAAGGATTTCGCAAAAATCGCGCAACCACTCACTCGTTTGTTACACAATGATGTGGAATTCGTCTTTGACGAAGGATGCAAAAAGGCATTTTAGTTGCTTAAGGACAGGTTAGTGTCAGCACTAATTATCAAGGCGCCAGACTGGAATCATCCTTTTGAGATAATGTGCGACGCGAGTGATTTTGCTGTGGGAGCTGTCCTAGGACAGAAAATTGATGGAAAAAGCTATGTGATCTTCTATGCTTCCAAGATGCTGAATCAGGCTCAGAAGAATTATGACACCACGGAGAAGGAAATGTTTGCTGTCGTATACTCGTTTGAAAAATTCCGACCCTACCTCCTTGGGTCGAGGGTTATAGTCTTCACGGATCACGCAGCAATAAAGTACTTACTGGCTAAGAAGGAGTCTAAGCCAAGATTAATCCGTTGGGTGTTACTCTTGTAGGAGTTTGATTGGGAAGTAAGAGACAAAAGAGGAACGGAGAAAAGAGTAGCCGATCACTTGAGCAGAATATATCAAGGGGAAACAGAAGAGGCCATACCCGATGCCTTCCCTGAGGAGCATTTATACTTTCTGGAGAAATTTCCTAGACCAATTAACTGGGAAACAGTTTTGGCTTTAACCGGTCTAGGGGAATCGGATAAAGGGAAGCGCACACTGAACGCAGAACCGTGGTTTGCTGACTTAGCCAACTACTTGGTCACGGGAGAGGTTCCAAGTTCAGACGAAGTTTCCCGGGACCAGAGGATGAAAATTAAAAGCGAAGCCAAATATTACTTTTGGGACTACCCCTACCTGTGGAAAATGTGCTCAGATCAAGTGATTAGACGTTGCATTCCCGAATGGGAATAAAAAGATGTGTTAATTCATTGCCACACTTTGGCATGTGGAGGTCACTTTGGACCAAGGAAGACAGCAAGGAAGGTTCGGGACAACGGTTTTTATTGGCCGACGTTAAATAGGGATGCCTTTGAGTTTTGCCAATGTTGCGAGAGGTGCCAACCGACGGGGGAAATTTCAAGGTGGGACGAGATGCCTCAGGTCCCGGTGATCATGTGCGAAATTTTTGATGTGTGGGGAATGGATTTTATGGGACCATTCCCATCATCCTGTGGGAACACTTATATATTGGTTGCAGTAGACTATGTGTCTAAGTGGATAGAAGCTAAGGCCACCACAACATGTGAATCAAAGGAGGTGGCAAAATTTTTGAAGGCCAATATTTTCAACAGATATGGAGTTCCCCGGGCCATCGTCTCAGATCAGGGAACTCATTTCTGTAATCGCACCATCGAGGCTCTAATGAAGAAATATGGTGTTCACCATAGAGTATCGACTCCGTACCACCCTCAGTCTAATGGCCAAGCGGAGATTTCTAACCGCGAGATCAAGGCGATATTGGAGAAGACAGTTAATCCGTCAAGGAAGGACTGGAGCAAGAGGCTCGATGACGCATTGTGGGCCTACAGAACTGCTTTCAAAACACCTATTGGAATGTCGCCCTACAGGCTTGTGTTTGGCAAGATGTGCCACTTACCTGTGGGTATTGAGCACAAGGCGTACTGGGCAGTGAAAGAGTTGAACATGAAACCTATCGCTTGCGAAGAAGAGAGGAAGTTACAATTACAAGAACTGGAGGAACTTAGGCTGGAGTCTTTTGAGTCTGCCATGTGGTATAAAGAAAGGATGAAGTTATGGCATGCCAAGAATCTCCGGGTCAAGGAACTTCATGTGGGACAGAAGGTGCTCCTTTTCCAATCCCGGCTCAAGCTAATGCCAGGGAAGTTGAAGTCTAAATGGATCGGCCCATATACCATCATCGGCATCCGCGCAAACGGAGCAGTGGAGATCCAGGGAAGTGCTTCTAACTCTGTCCCTTTTCTTGTCAATGGTCATAGAGTGAAAGTCTATAGGGATAATTCCGAGTTGTGTGTGGTGGACGAAGTTCCACTACACGCACTCTCTACTATCGCCTAGCCGGACGAGGAGGTATTCTCGATGAATTCCTGGGTCAGGTAGTAGGTTGACATTTTTGAAAATACGAACTGAACCAGGGAATCTCGGGAATACTCTAAAGAAATGTGTAAATAGTTTAATTGTTTTTCACACTAAAGAAAATTCAAAAATATTTTCGAAGCACCAGACTCCGAAGGAAACCGATGCTTTATACTCTAACCTTGACCTGGGAGTCTGGAACCTTCAATTTTTTTTAAGTATAGGGTCATGGTCAGGGAAATCAGCTAGAGAAGAATCTGAAGGATGAAGTCAAGGAAAGCTTGGAGGAAGGGGTCAAGGAGGGATGGAGATAATTTGAATTTCAAAATCTGGCCGATATATATGGGAGTTGTACGGTTGCTTACATCATGCCTGCAACCGCACCATCCTTTCATTAGAAAAGCAACCGTCACTTCTCTCTCTCCAATAATCCCAAATCGACGAAAAAACCGAATTTACTCTCCCTTCTCTCTACTTTCGTTCTCTCTCTAGAATACAAACCCTAACCAAAATTCGGCCCAGTTTTTTGTCTAATTTCAGATCTGCAGTGATGGATTCGACCCAACTCACCGGAAGTTCGCAGAAAACTGTGTACGACCCAACCATGTTGGCAGAATTGACGCAGAAATTGGGGAGCGTCGAGAAAGCAAAGGAAGTATACGCCCTGTTCTCCGCTAGCCTAATGACGTACGCGCCGGTCATACCACCACTGACGATTCCGGCAGATTCGGCGGCACAACCGGCAATTCTTCGTGAAGAAGGGCCGCGAGACTCTGGATCTCAACATGTAGAAACCACTTCACAGGAGGCGGAGAAAGAAGTGGCGGTGCATGAACGGCCGGAGGATGGTGTACCGACGAACAGCGGAAGAGAGGTGGAGACCGAGAAGCAAGGTGACGAAAACCCTAGTTCTGAGGGTAAGGAAGATGGTGAGAGGGAAACCCCTGTTATGGATGACGTTGTGGAGGGGGAAACCCCTATTGTAGACAGTACGATTGGGGGGGAAACCCCTGTTGTGAAAGATGTTGCTGAGGGGGAAACCCCTATGGAAACTGGGGATGAGACCCCAACTGATTTCAGGGGTGCGACCCCTGAACCCATGGAAGAGGGGGCGGCCCCAAGTGGTGTCTGGGGGGAGAACCCCATTTATATTAAGGGGGCAACCCCGATGGTGGAAAACGAGGGGGAAACCCCGGAAGATTTGATGGAAGAAACAGATCTACCTGCGACTGGAGTACCGGAGCCCGCCAAAGGAGGGCTGAACTTGATTGTGGACCTGGTGGATGACCAGGAGGAAGACGAACCCCAGATAGACGAGAGGGCAGAGAGGAGACGAATCAGGAGGAGTCTGCTCGATGAAGTTGATGACTTAGTTCCTGATGCTGCAGAGGCAGAGGAACGTCGCCTGGCCAAGGAAAGGGCGAGAAAAGGAAAGGCGGCGGCGACCTCATCTACTCGGTCAAGGAAAGCTCCCTCCGTCAAGGAGGTTGAGGAGACCCTTTCCCCAGTGACCGAGAATCCCTCTGCCGAGGAACAAGACGAGCCTACCCCTGAGCTCGACTACGAATCTGAAGAAGCTAAAGAAGAGCCTATTCCAGGACGTCCGGAAGTCTGGCTGACTAAAGAGCTGCTAGAGGAGATGAGGCAGTTCGACGATCAGAAGAGGACCACGGTGTACAAGGAAAGATGTAGCACCGGGAAGATGGCTAAGTCTGGGAAGCAGTACAGCCCCAAAGAGCTTAAAATGATTGCATGTGACAAGGACTTCCGCGCTTGTATCTATTCGATCGGATTTGAGTGGTTACTGAAGCACAGCCAGGAGAGGGTGCCGGTGGACCTTGCAAGGGAGTTTTTCTCCACTTTTCGATTGAAAAACACCACTGATCTTGACGCGGATTCCATAACGTTCAGGCTTTTTAATGAAGAATATAAGATGAGCATCCAGGAATGGTCTTTGCGAATGAGATTGTTCACCCAAGCCGTGGATGATGAGGGGGTATGGAATGAAAGGATGATCGGTGTGCCGAAGAATACGCCGGGTTTCAAAGTGCAAACAACATGGGAACTGATCACCCACTCCAAGGCGGGAACGTTTAAGTCCAGCTACTCCAAAGCCTCTCACATTGAAATCCGAATCCTCCGCTTTGCTCAGACGTGTATCAGCTACAACTTGATGGGAACCGCTAATTCAGCTCTTACAACTACCGACCTTTACTTCACTTGGTGCATGGCGAAGGGCGTGAAGGTGCACCTAGGTTATTGGCTGGCTCAGGCATACCACCAAATGGCGAGCAACCCTGCGCGTCATATGTATACCTGCCACCTCCTCGGCGCCTACCTCCAATGGAACATAGAAAATGAAGATTGCCAAGGCCGCTCCTTTGGTAGTCATGTCCGACCCCCGGAGGTTTTCAGTGTTGATTATTTTTTCAACAAGGGGTTGCTACAAACTCATGGCGCCAAGACCCTCTTCTACTCGTTAGGAGACAAGGTAAAAGCGGAGCCTGGAGAAGCCGAGGAAGCCATGCCAAGTGAAGATGTTGAAGAGCTACGTAAGGATGTCCAGGATATGAGAAAGGAGATGCAATTGTTAAGGAAGGAAATGGTGAAGGAACTTGGTGGGATCAGAAAGGAATTGAACGGGAATCGGGAGGAAGTGAAGACCCTGAGGGGCAATATTGCAGATTTGGCGGTGAAGTGCGCCAAACAAAATGAGCGGATGACGGAAGCGGTGGAGCTTTCAATGAAGATGTTGAAGTGGTTGCAGCATACACTCCCCTTGACCCAGTCGAAGGTAACTCCTGGGTCCAGCAGTGTGGTTAGCAGCCCATCCAGAGCAGTCCCTCCGTCAAGCGACCGCAGCAATCGATCAAGCAGTTGATCTCCCCACCTGTTCCCAAGCAAGTTTCAGCCCCAACCAAATCAAAGTCTCTAATGAAGAAGCCAGTACCCGAACAGGAAGAAGAAGAGCTGGAGCAGCCAGCAAAGAAGAAAGTGAAGATGAACCGACCCAGAATCCCACCCCAGTCTTGCTCTCGAGGGAGCCAGCCCCAGAAGTGAATCACCCCCCATGACCAAGTAACTTTTATTTTTTCTTGTTTTCAGTTATCTGTTTTTGTTTTTGTTGCCTATTTGTGTTTTGTATTTGTATGTGTTTTCTCCCACTTAGCCCACTGCGTGGTCTAAGTGTGAGAAGTTTGTATTTTCTGTTTTGTCTGTGTCTTCTCCCACTTAGCCCACTGCTTGGTCTAAGTGTGAGAAGTTTGTACTTTCTGTTTTGTTGTGTTTTTCTCCCACTTAACCCAATGCTTGGTCTAAGTGTGAGAAGTTTTTGTTTTTATATAAACTGTTGTTGTTGTTGCATTGATCTCTCTGTTTCCCCCCTTCACGACGATGGATTGGGGACAAGCTTAAGTGAAGTGGGAGGGGGAGAGGAGTCAATGCATGAATTTGTCTGCATGATAAGAGTTTTTTTTTAGGTCTAGTTTTGTTGTGTCGCATGAGCCAGTGAATATAATACGGCATGATCCCCTTAGTGAAAGTAATTGAAAAATAGAGGTATTTCAACTTAGAAGTCTTTTCCTTTAATAAGGCAAGTCAATCTGAGTGAAGCGAGAACGATAGAGGATGTCTTTACTTACTTAGTTGTGAAGCCCTACTATAATAGCGAGTTATAAGCCTTAAATAACTTCGAGCTAACACATGTTAAACGGCCGCCACTGAATGCTTATGGAGAAGAGTTGTGAAGGAGAAAAAAATAGGGGAATTGGGTTATGAAGGTATAAGCTGGACGAAGTCCAGGGTGAGGTGTTATAAGTTGGACGAAGTCCAGAAGAGAGGAGGAAAATGGAGGAATAAGCTGGACGAAGTCTTAAGGGGAAGCTGTTTAAAGGGCAGAAGCAATAATAACCTGACCAAGGAAAAGGAGGAACTCTCATAACCCGACGCTTCAGTGGTGTGGCAATGACTTAAGAGAGAATCGATCCTAACATCCCTAGTGAGAAATGAGTGATTGAGTGAATCCAACAATTGGGTAAGTAAAAGGCTATCTTGATGAACTGACAGATTGGCTAGGTAGAGAGAGGGAAAGGGCCTATTTGGAGGAGTGCAACCTGTTGGATTGACCTTAATCTTGTGGGGACGGTTACCTAAAAGTTGAAGCTAGCTCATGCATATGTGTTTATGTGTTTGTATGTTTTTCTTTAATTGTTTAGTTTCAAATTGTGTCTAGGTCTAGGAGTCTATCTAGAGTCTAAAGAGTCGGTCAGGGGATAACCTTGCTTGAAATTCGCCTTATTCTTTTCTTTTCTTGTCTTTATACTTGAGGACAAGTATGGTTTAAGTGTGAGCAATTTGATAAGGCTAATTTCATGCATCGGTTATATAGTGAAAAACATTACATTTTGGTGGGTCTAACACGGTTTCTAAGCCAGGTGTGTGACAGAATCGCTAGATCCAGGAGATGCTGAAGGAAACAGTCTAGCGAAGGAATGAAGTAGAAGTGAGCAGAATCTAAGGAAAAAGAAGGCTTGAAGAAGGGAGTCAATAGCTGAGGGCAACAAAGTCTATCTATACCTCGCTGGGCCCCACTTCAACGCCTATAAATAGAGGAGCATGCAACACACAAGATACCACTCTTTTTCGCTCACTCTTAGCTCACACACAACACACACTTGGGAAATGGGAGTTCTGGGGTAGTTTTCGGTTTCAAGGGGTCAATTCTTCAGAAAATTTCAGTCGTAACACCGTCCGCGTGAGGGCGAAGATACAATCTCTTTATTTTCAGTTTCTTTTGCACTCTCTTTCGTTCGAACTTCACTTTTGGAAGTCGATTTGGTTGTTGATGTTACTGATTATCTATGCATTTTTTTCGCTTTCGTTACATTTGTGTTATTTTGTGTTGATCTACGTTGATCCTGCTGTTGAGAGTTTTTATTTCGGCAAGTTGTATGTTGTTCTTTGTTTTTGTTACTTTGGTGCTCGATCTGGGAATTTGGCTGTAGATCTGCGGTGTTATTGTTGATCGGAGGTTGTTGGTTAAATTTGAAGTTATGAAATGTTTCTTTTGGCTGGAGTTTGTGTCGGACGCTTGGATCCGGAGTGGATTTAGCGTTCGAGGTTGGATCTGAACAGGGGAAGTCGAGTTATGCATGGATTTTGAGTTTTCTGCTTGCTTTCTGTTTTACTTCGTCTAACATCCGTAGATCTGTTTAGTTCTTAATTGTTACTCATTAAAATTGTTTAAATCCAGCTTGCTCTGTTCCGATTTCGCTCATGCTGCTTTCTCTGAGTTTTTTTTTTACGCAAATTGGTTGGAGAAGATGATGTCGCTGTTAGTTAGTACCTTAGTTAGTTGTTTTTCCAGCTTTTCGTCCGTACTCTGTTTTTTCAGTTATGGTCCCCACCGTCAGTTTGTTTCCCAGATCTAGGTAATTAGAGTAGTTTCTTAGATCTAGTGATTGTCCAGTTTAGTTTCCGTGCATGCTTTTCTTGTTTCGCCTAGATCTAGCTGTTAGCGTAGCAGTTTAAAATCCCAAGTTAAGTTTAATTTCCTCAACCCAAAAAAATGCGTGGCAGCAGCCAACCCAAAAACAATCCCCAAATCCTTGAGCATGATTATTACGCATCTATCTCTGTGGGATCGATCCCTACTTCCTTGTGCTAGGTTGTAGTAAAGTGGTTGAGGGTTTTTGAAGGAGTGCTCTGTGTGTCCGACGACCAGGATTTTCCGACGACCAACGAGTTCCTAGACCGTGTGATCTAGCGGATTTGCTGGACCTAGGAAACCTGTTATTTTCTTTCTGTGCACACAGTGACTACCCACACACTAGTGTGTCTAGTAGATCTTCACTCGTCCTAGAGCTACCGAGGCGCCGAGACTTCACCGGAAACCCTAACCCTAACCCTAAACCTAACCCTAGTCGATCCAGCCCTAACGAGGCGCGACCGAGAGCAGCCACGCCGGGAGCGGCGGCGGCTGCAGCGCGCGAGCTCGTCGGGCAGTGGGAGATCGCCGGAAAGGCGCAGCTCCGGCCGCGTTTCTGGTTTGACATCGACGGAGGGAGTTACTCGGCAGTCTTTCCGCCGGAAGAAGGGAAGGAGGAAGCATCGCGCCAAACGGCGCGGGCCTACCGGCAGCGGTCGGGCGGCGATCACGCCCCTCCGGCGAGCCTCTCCGGCGGCAATTTCAAATCTCCGTCGTGTTGATTCGTGCAAACCTCGAATCACAAGATATTGACGAAAGATTATTTTAATGATTATTTAATTCATAAATTAAAAGGTATCATTAAAAATAATATTATTTAATGAAATAAAATATTTTGGGAAGATTTCCCTAGATTTTAGGAATATTTTGATTATTTTCTATATCTATGAATATTTTAAATCCTAGATGATATAGATAAGAATAATTTAATAGTTTCCTAATTATAATATATATCTAGAATCTATAAATAAGATAGATATATATAACATTACATTAAATAATATAAAATTATTTTCTTCCTAATCTTGAACTTGGAAATTATATGAATTTGATTTTTCATGTCTAATTAAGATTATAAATAATTTACTTTATTTTAGATATATCTTATAGTATGACATGAATAAGAATTAAATTCTAGAATAAATAAATTCCTAAACTAAGATACTAAAGATAATAAAATATTTAATTATCCAGTCAATTAAATACCAACAGAATTTAATTAGTCTTAATCTACCTTAAGGCTAAAGGATAATTAATGAAAAACCATAACTTAAATATCTAAGCGATAATTATGAACTCAAAGTTTATATATGGTCTCCATCGGTTGGACTGCCAAATTATTGTGAAGTTGATTTTCTAATATTATTGCCACCTACAGAGTAGGGACAATAATCCTACGAAAATAGCAAGTTCATAAGGGCGGACTTCTCACATAATAAATAGAATGAACTAGAAAGTGGTTCCCAATATTATTGCCACCTGCAGAGTGGAGACAATAATCCTAAGGAACTGCGAGTTTCAGGGTTCAATCAGAGTTTATGAGATAGCTTGGTTTTGTTATCAACACATGAACATTGTTATGGGAGTGTTGTAGAAATAAAATTTTGTAATGCTAAATCTGATGGTCGTGCTTAGGCAGCATTAGGCGTGTCAACCTCCAGAGGAGGAAGCTATTGATGCGTCGGTGTTGTGACCAGTAAAATTGTCAAAATTTTAATGCGTATTAACCTCCAGAGGAGGATACAATTTATTAATTTTGTTGTTGTAAGATTTTGAAAAGTTTTATGGTTAATCTACTCAATTTCCTTACATAAGATTATGACAAATAGTAAATTCTTCTATTTGCGGTCCAATAAAATCCGTCAAGATGTCTTTTAATCCTCTTTCTTCCATTCTCAAAGAACACAAACTCGAGGGTCAAAATTACATAGAATGGAAACAAAACTTGGATATCGTTCTCACAGCCGAAGAGTACAAGTTTGTGCTCACTACTCCGCGCCCAGCTGTGCCGGCAGCTAATGCTGCGCAAGCACTGTGGGATGCGCATAGACGGTGGCATAAGGCGAATGAGATGGCTAAGTGCTACATGTTGGCTTCTATGTCATCAGTACTCAAGCATCAGCATTCTGCCATGGAAACTGCGGTCGAGATTATGACGAATCTCGCAAATCTTTTTGGTATTCAGAATCGAACGTCTAAGTCTCAAGCCTTTCGGAGTATCATGACGAAGACTATGAAGGAAGGCTCGTCTGTGAGGCAACACGTCCTCGAGATGATGAGTCACCTCAACCAGATTGAGGTTTTGGGAGGGACGATCGATCCCGAGTCCCAGGTTACTATAATCCTTCAAAGTCTTCCCCCTAGCTTCCAACAGTTCAAGCTTAATTTCGAGATGAACAAGCGGAATTACACTTTGGCAGAGCTGCTGACTGAACTTCAGTCGGTGGAGGACCTTATGGTTCAAGCTAAGGTAGCTATGCTGAGTTTGGCTCCTAATTCCTCTGGCTCTAAGCCTAGAAAAGGAAAGAAAAAGGCACCGAACCCAGTGGCAGCTAAGAATGCTAAGGGAAAGAAGAAGCAGCGGGGTGACATGAAGCCTACTGGAAAGTGCTTCAAATGTGGAGAAAAAGGTCATTGGAAGCCAGATTGTCCTAAGAAGGGCAAGGCTACAGGTATGCACCATGCTCTAGTAGTCGAGTCATGTTTGGCTTCGACATCTACTCATACTTGGGTTATTGATACTGGAGCAACTGATCATATATGTTTTGATCCTGACTTAATGCAGGTGACAAGACGGTTACATGATAGTGAGACTGTCCAGCTGGGCGACGCTACGAAAGTGGCGGCCGTTGCAGTGGGAGACGTTTATTTACGTTTTCCTAGTGATAGATTTTTTATTTTGAAGAATGTTTTGTAGATACCTTCTTTTAGAAGAAATTTAATTTCAGTTTCTAAATTGTCTTTTGATGGATATTCGATTTCTTTTAATGACAATTGCGTTATTAAGAAAGATGGTTCTTATATCTGTCGTGGTATCATGGAAAACAATCTGTACACAATCACTTCTACACAATTTAATCAACGTAAATCAGAACTCAATGCTACATCAAAAATTTCTAAGAAAAGAAAAGAACCTTCAAGTTCAATGAATGAAACATACTTATGGCACCTTAGACTTGGTCATGCCAACGAAAGAAGAATTCATGCGATGGTTGATCAAGATTCCTAGGTCCAGTGAATCCACTAGATCACAAGGTCTAGGAACTCACGGATCGTTGGAAGATCTCGGTCGTCGGACACACAGAATACCTCTTCAAAAACCCTCAACCACGTATACTAAAATTTAGCACAAGGAAGTAAGGATCGATCCCACAGAGACGGATGCGAAATGAACATGCTCATGGATTTGGTAACTATTTATTAGTTGGCTGCTGCCACGCATTTTTGGGTTGAGGAAACTAAACTAAATTCGGAATTGAAATCTGCTACGCTAACAGCTAGATCTAGGCAAAACGGAAATCATGCATGTAAACTGGAAACCGAGACAATCACTAGATCTAAGAAACTATTCTAAATTACCTAGACCTGGGAAATAAACTGACGGTGGAGACCAAGAAAGGATCAATATATGGTGCAAAGGTAGATTTAGCATTCAAAGATTCAAGCTCATGAGACCACTTTTTACACAAGTCATCAATAACAAATTTATCAACACAAAGGGGCTTCTTTAATATAATCTCATTCAATGAAACATCACAAGGAGATAAGGATAGTGCACTTGAACCTTGGGCAAGGAGTTCATCCACTTGCCCTCGTTCCTCTTGTTCCTTCTCCGGGTGAGTAGTTTCCAAGCCATGTACAACATGATGCCTCACTTCCATGCCTTCAATTAAATTTCCTACAAATTCATGAACACAAAAAGACATAGAAGAAGTGTTAGTGGGTAAGGGTTTAGTTTCCTCACCAAGGGCAAGAGGCAAAGGATCATTTGGTGCCCACCCAAGGTTGACCTTAGAATCTAACAAGCACCCTTTACTCACTTGTGCTTGTGGTTTTTCTCTCATTTGATATTTTTCTTTTCTCTCACCCCCACCACTCTCTCTTGACTTTTGCACCTCACACTCTTGTCTTTTATCACGCTCTCTTGGCTTTTTAGACTCACATTCACTCTCAAGCCTTTTCTCTCTCTCTCGTTCTTTTTCTCTACTAATTTGGATTAAGCTCATCGAAGAGGAGACATTTCCACATACATCAAGAGACTTATGTGATAAATGGAAAGAAGAGGTTGTAGCCAAATTACTTGATGAGTTACCTCTTTGGTTTGTGTCAACACCACCATGTGGGTAGGTAGGCCTCAATCGAGCTCTATATGAGACTTCTTCTTCAATTGGCTTCTCAAACCCCTTATGGCTAACTTGATCTCTCACCCTCCTAGAATACCACTCTCCATGAGACTTGGGAGCTCTTTTCCCACTATATCCTCTATCAAGCCCATCTCCATGGTACCTTGATTCATAGTCACCTTTAAAACGGCCATGGGCACCATTTCTTCTCCCAAACCGATCATTCTCCATGTGATTGACTCTATTTCTATCATTCCCCCTTTGCCATTCCTCATACACCACTTCTTCCATCATCTCCTCCGAGGCAACATTAGGTAGATGGTTGCCCCTAGGAGTAGGAGTCCTAGATGTGCGGCCTCCCTTCAAGGTGTTGAACTCTTCAACTAGGGTGTATTGAGCGGCAATCATACGATCCTCGGACTCCTTCATTCGTGCCTCCATCCGGGTGTCTCTTTCTCTAATCTCAAGTTTGAAATCCACCATCATTTGAGCCATCATGCTCACAAGGTCCCTCTCGGATGTAGGATGGATCATGCTTGTTTCCTCCCCTTCCGCACTTGTCCCCGCCATTTTTTTGGACCGGGTGCGAGGAGGCAGAGAGTAAGCACCTACAAATCAAACAAACTCTAGGAACTTGTCCTAGAGGTTAGTAATAAAAGAAAATAGAATTTAAGAAGATGAACTCAACCTTGATGTCCCAAACCCCCCTCAAATCACTCCCCAATAACTCTCGACAAAGGCTTAGAATATTGTGAGAAAGGTGGATTCACTCACACTCACAACTCCAATTCCAAGATTTAAGTTCTTGAGGTGGATCAATCAGGGTATACTCCTTGGTCAACAAAAATCAAGAAGACAAAGCCATAAACACATATTAGCAAGATGCAAGTCAAGGAAAAACAAACAAGGGATGAAACTTTTGCTGAAATCTGGCTAATCTTTATGATTTTCTTTTGTATTGATTCCCACGCCCAATTTGGATGAATTTTGGTGGATAGATTCCCAAATAAGTATAGATCAAGGGGAAAATGGCCATATATAGTCAGATTTGATAATTGGATAGGTTTTGTATGGTTTTCCCCAACTATGCCAAAACAGGGCAATGATGTTAATCTCCACGGTTAACTAGGCAAACGAAGGAATTTTTTGATGAACTTTTGCAGGTACGTAGGTCACATAACATAGATCATACACACCAAATTTAAGCTTAATCTATGCACAATTGATCAATCCGATCATCCCAACAAAACAGAGCAAAAACAAAAGACAAAAGGAAAATAACCCAACCCAAAGCAACAATAGATCAAACACCTAGTGGGTACTAGGCTCTAGATACCAAATGATGTGGATCCATGTATTTTGTGATCCATTTCCCAAGGATTTACCCAATTTTTAAGTGATTGATCTAATATTTTTTTGTGAAGTAGATTTTCTATTGTTTCAATAAAGGCAACCCAACAAGAATTAAGGAAACTAAGATGATCAAAACAAGAAGTAACATTGGATAGAGTGGAAATTGTGATACATAGTCATTGATGAAGCAAGCTAAGGCACTTACAACATAACTAACATGCATCCATTGCTAGATCTTCAAGGGAACCACAAACCTCAAAGCATACCTCTACTTGATCCATGCTTGAACTAGCAATTGATGGAAATCACATGCTTGAACTAGCAATTGATGGATTCAAGCAACCTAAATCTAGGAATTGGATAGAAACCCTCTCCAAGAGGAAACAAAGCTCTCAAGCATATAATTCAGCAAAAACCTAAGGAAAAGAAAAGACATCAAGAGGTATTTATACTATAGGTCCAAAAATAGAAAGTTGGCCCACAAAATCTAAGTATCAGCATAATCGCCCGGTCGGGCGTTATTCGGTCGGGCGTTTTTCCCGAAGCTCCCGGCCTTCTCTGCGCGACTTCCGTAAAACCGCCATAACTCCCTCATTCGGACTCCGATTGGGATGTGCAAGATACCCACGCGAAGCCGTTTCCAAGACAAAGACAATGGTGGTAGTTTCATAGCTTTCGGATGTCATCTTAATAGGACGATTTCCAGTTGAATCCAACTGCAGTTGAAATCCTTGACGCACTTCTTCCATGATCGTATCAACTCTTCTCCCTAAGCATTCAGTGGCGGCCCCTTTACATGTGTTAGCTCAAAGTTATTTAAGGCTTATAACTCACTCTTATAGTGGGGCTTCACAACTAAGTAAGTTAAGGCACCCTCTATCGTTCTTACTTCATTCAGATTGACTTAGCTTATTAAAGGAAAAGGCTTCTAAGTTGAAATACCTCCTATTTTCAATTACTTTCACTAAGGAGATCATGCCGTATTGTATTCACTGGCTCATGCGACACAAACAAAAACTAGACCTAAAGACTCTTATCATGCTGACAAATACATGCATTGACTCCTCTCTCCCTCCCACTTCACTCAAGCTTGACCCCAAGCCATCGTCGTGAAGGGGGGAAACAGAGAGATCAATGCAATACACAACAAACAGGATATGAAAATAAAAACTTCTCACACTTAGACCGAGCAACGGGCTAAGTGAGAGAAGACACAACAAAACAGAAAACATAAACTTCTCACACTTAGACCAAGCATTGGGCTAAGTGGGAGAAGACAAACACATATAGCAAATAACAAACAAACAACAAAAACAAAGAAAAATAACTGAAAACAGAAATTAAAAGTTACTTGGTCATGAGGGTGATTCACTTCTGGGGCTGGCTCCCTCGAGAGCCAGATTGGGGTGGGATTCTAGGTCGGGTCATCTTCACTTTCTTTTTCGCCGCCTGCTCCGGCTCCTCTTCTTCCTGTTCTGGTTGGTCAGATACTGGCTTCCTGATCATGACGGACTTTGATTTTGTTGGGATTGACACTTGCTTGGGCACGGGTGGGATGACTATTTGCTTGAGAGGGTGCGGTGGTCGCTGGACGGAGGGACTGCTCTGGACTGGTTGCTTGACCTCGCTGCTGGACCCAGGAGTTACCTTCGACTGGGTCAAGGGGAGTGTCTTCTCCAACCATTTCAACATCTTCATTACAAGGTCTGCAGCCTCCGTCATCCGCTCGTTTTGCTTAGCGGACTTCACTGCTAAGTCTGCAATATTGCCTCGCAGGGTCTTCACCTCTTCTCAACTCCCGTTCAATTCTTTTCTTATCCCCCAAGCTCCTTCACTATTTCCTTCCTCATCACCTACATTTCCTTTCTCACATCCTGGACATCCTTTCCCAGCTCCTTGACCTCTTCACTTGGCACGGCCTCCGCAGCCTCCTCAGTCTCCGCCTTCACCTTGTCTCCTACCGTGTAGAAGAAGGTTTGTTTTCCGTGAGCTTGAAGTAACCCCTTGTTGAAAAAGTATTCAACACTGAAAACCTCCGGGGGCTCGCACATCACGACCAAGGGTGCGGCTTTGGCTATCTTCATTTCAACGTTCCGCTGGAGGTAGGCGCCTAGGAGATGGCAGGTATACATATGTAGAGCAGGGTTGCTGGTCATTTGATGACATGCTTGAGCCAGCCAATAACCCAGATGTACCTTAACGCCCTTTGCCATGCACCAAGTGAAATAAAGGTCGGTAGTCGTCAGAGCTGAATTTGCAGTTCCCATTAGGTTGTAGCTGATAAACGTCTGAGCAAAACGGAGGATTCTGTCCTCGATGTAAGAAGCCTTGGAATAGCTTGACTTGAATGCCCCTGCCTTTGAGTGAGTGATTAGTTCTCATGCTGCTTGTACTCTGAAACCCGACGTATTCTTCGGCACACCGATCATCCTCTCATTCCATATTCCTTCATCATCCTCAGCCTGGGTGAACAACCCCATCCTCAAGGACCATTCCCGGATGCTCATCTCGTGTTCCTCATTAAAAAGCCTGAAAGTTATGGAGTCTGCGTCAAGGTCAGAGGTGTTCTTCAATCGGAATGTGGAGAAAAACTCCCGTGCTAGGTCCACCGGCACTTTCTCCTGGCTGTGCTTTAGCAACCACTCGAACCCTATTGAATAGATACATGCGCAGAAGTCTTCATCGCATGCAATCATCTGAAGTTCTTTGGGGCTGTACTGCTTCCCAGACTTAGCCATTTTCCCTGCACTGCATCGCTCCTTGTACACTGTGGCCCGTTTCTGATCGTCGAACTGTCTCATCGACTCCAGCAGTTCCTTAGTCAGCCATATCTCCGGACGTCCCGGGACAGATTCCTCTTCAGATTCTCCAAGTTCAGAGTCGTACTCATGAGTAGGCTTGACTTGTTCCTCGGTCGAGGGAACATCGGTCACTGGGGAAAGGGTCTCCTCAACCTCCTGGACGGAGGAAGCTTTCCTTGACCGTATAGACGGGGTCGCCGCTGCCTTTCCTTTCCTTGCCCTTTCCTTGGTCGGGCGACGTTCCTCTGCCTCTTCCGCGTCTGTCCCTTGAGCAGGGAACTCCTCCTTCTCAGCATAAACCAAGTCATCAACCTCGTCGAGCAGACTCCTCCTGGCTAGTCTCCTTTCTGCCCTCTTGTCCACTTGGGGCTCACTTTCCTCCTGGTCATCCACCAGGTCCACAATCAAATTCGGCCCTCCCTCAACGGGCTCCGGTACTCCAGTATTGTGTAGATCTATCTCTTCCACAAGTTATTCCGGGGTTTCCCCCACATCATCCACCATCGGGGTCGCCCCCTCAATATGCACAGGGTTTTCCCCCCTAACATCACTCGGGGTCACCCCCTCTTCCATGAGTTCAGGGATCGCACCCCTGAAATCCGTTGGGGTTTCCCCCTCAGTCATAAATTCTTGAACAGGGTTTCCCCCTCAGCAACTTCTACCACAATAGGGGTTTCCCCCTCTACAATCCTTTCCACAACAGGGGTTTCCCCCACAGTACTTTCTTCTCGAACATGGGTTTCCCCCTCAGCATCTTTCTCACCCTCAGAGTTAGGGTTTCCGTTACCTTGTCGTTCGGTCTCCACCTCCGCTTCACCATTCTTCTGTCCACCATCTGCCGGCAGTTCATGCGTTGCCTCTTCTTTATCCGCCTCCCGTGAAGCGGTTTCTGCTCGTTGCGATCCAGAGTCTGGCGCCCTGGTTGAGTCTTGAGGCCTTTCTTCTTGGGGAACTGCTGGTTGTGCCGCCGAATCCTCTGGAATCGTCAGTGGTGGTGTGGCCGCCGCGGGTGTCATTAGGCTGGCGGAGAACAGAGCGTAGACCTCCTTCGCTTTCTCGACGCTACCTAATTTTTGCGTCAATTCTGCCAACAGAACTGTGTCATACACCGTTGGCTGCAAACTTCCGGTGGCTTGGGTTGGATCCATTACTGCAGATCAGAAATCAAAGAGAAACTTGGTCGAATTTGGTTAGGGTTTGTGTTTCTAGAGAGAGAACAAAAGTAGAGAGAAAGAAGAGGAATATGCAGTTTTCGTCGATTGGGATTATTGGAGAGAGAAGCGACGGTTTTCCTTTTCTGATGAAAAGATGGTGCGGTTGCAGGCGTGATGTAAGCAACCGTACACATCCCACAAATATCGGCCAAATTTTGAAATTCAAATTATCTCCATCCCTCCTCGACCTCTTCCTCCAGGCTCTCCTTGACTTCTTCCTCCAGGCTCTCCTTCCCTAGGTGACTTCCCTGACCATGACCCTATACATAGAAAAAAAATTTGAAGACGCCAGACTCCTAGGTCAAGGTTAGAAAATAAAGAATCGGTTGTCTTTTGGAGTCTGGTACTTCTAAAATATTTTTGGGAGATATAAATTGTATATACTATTTTTTTTATTTTCCTTTGTTTGAAAAGCAGTTAAACTATTTACACATTCCTTTTGAGTATCCCCGAGATTCCCTAGTTCAGTGCATATTTTCAAAAATGTTAACCAATTTACCTGACCCAGGAATTCATCGAGAACACCTCCTCGTCTGTTTAGGTGATAGTAGAGAGTGCGCGTAGTGGCACTTCCTCCACTACACACAGCTCAGAATTATCCCTATAGACTTTCACTCTATGACCATTAACAAGAAAAGGGACCGAGTTAGAGGCACTTCCCTGGATCTCTACTGCTCCATTTGCGCGGAGGCCGACGTTGGTATATGGACCGATCCACTTTGACTTCAACTTCCCTGGCATCAGCTTGAGCCGGGATTGGAAAAGGAGCACCTTCTGTCCCACATGGAGTTCCTTGACCCGGAGATTTTTGTCATGCTATAACTTCGTCCTTTCCTTGTACCACATGGCAGACTCATACGACTCCAGCCTCAGTTCCTCCAGTTCTTGTAACTGTAATTTCCTTTCTTCTTCTCAAGCCGAATGCTTCATGTTCAACTCTTTCACTGCCCAGTACGCCTTATGCTCGATACCCACGGGTAAGTCGCACATCTTGCCAAACACAAGCCTGTAAGGCGACATTACAATAGGCGTTTTAAAAGCAGTTCTGTAGGCCCATAATGCGTCACCGAGCCTCTTGCTCCAGTCCTTCCTTGACGGAATAACTGTCTTCTCCAATATTGCCTTGATTTCGCGGTTAGAAATTTCTGCTTGGCCATTAGATTGAGGGTGGTACGGGGTAGATACTCTATGGTGAACACCATATTTCTTCATCAGAGCCTCGATGGTGTGATTACAGAAATGTGTTCCTTTATCTAAGACGATGGCTCTAGGAACTCCATATCTGTTGAAGATATTGGCCTTCAGAAATTTTGCTACCTCCTTCGATTCACATGTTGTGGTGGCCTTAGCTTCTATCCATTTAGACACATAGTCTACTGCAACCAATATATAAGTGTTCCCACAAGATGATGGAAATGGTCCCATGAAGTCCATTCCCCATACGTCGAAAATTTCGCAAACAATCACCGGGACCTGAGGTATCTCGTCCCTCCTTGAAATTTCCCCTGTCTGTTGGCATCTTCCGCAACACTGACAAAACTCAAAGGCATCTTTATTTTGTGTCGGCCAGTAAAAACCGTTGTCTAATACTTTCCTTGCTGTCTTCCTTGGTCCAAAGTGACCTCCACATGCCAAGGTGTGGCAATGAATTAGCACATCCCTTTGTTTCCATTCGGGAATGCAGCGCCTAATCACTTGATCTGAACACATTTTCCACAGGTAGGGATCGTCCCAAAAGTAATATTTGGCTTCGCTTTTAATCTTCATCTTCTGGGCCCGAGAAATTCCGTCTGAACTCGGCACCTCTCCCGTGACCAAGTAGATAGCTAAGTCAGCAAACCACGGCTCTGCGTTAAGCGTGCGCTTCCCTTTATCAGTTTCTCCTAGACCGGTTAAAGCCAAAACTGCTTCCCAACTAATCCGTCTAGGAAATTCCCCTAGATAATACAAATGCTCTTCAGGGAAAGCATCGGGTATGGTTTCTTCCGTTTCCCCTTGATGAATTCTGCTCAAGTGATCGGCTACTCTATTTTCTGTTCCTCTTTTGTCTCTCACTTCCCAATCAAACTCCTGCAAAAGTAATACCCAACGGATTAACCTCGGCTTAGACTCTTTCTTAGCCAGTAAGTACTTTATTGCTGCATGATCTGTGAAGACTATAACCCTCGACCCAAGAAGATAAGGTCGAAATTTTTCCAACGAGTAAACGACAGCCAACATTTCCTTCTCCGTGGTATCATAGTTCTTCTGAGCTTGATTTAGAGTCTTGGATGCATAGAAGATCACATAATTATTTCCGTCAATCTTCTGCCCTAGGACGGCTCCCACAGCGAAATCACTCGCGTCGCACATTATCTCAAAAGGGTGATTCCAATCTGGCGCTCTGATAATTGGTGTTGACACAAGTCTGTCTTTTAGCAACTGAAAAGCCTTCTTGCATCCTTCGTCAAAGACGAATTCCACATCGTTGTGCAACAAATGAGTGAGCGGTTGTGCGATTTTCGCGAAATCCTTGATAAACCTCCTATAAAAACCCGCATGACCCAGGAAGCCTCTAACTTCTTTTTGGTTCGTGGGGTAAGGTAACCTTGATATCACATCTACATTTGCTTTGTCTACTTGTATTCCTCTTTCAGAAACCACGTGACCCAGGACAATGCCTTCCGTCACCATGAAGTGACACTTTTCGAAATTCAGAACTAAGTGCTTCTCTTGGCATCTCTTCAACACTAGATCAAGGCTGGCCAAACAAGTGTCAAATGAGTTCCCGTATACGGTAAAATCATCCATGAATATCTCAATGCATACTTCCAGCAGATCCGGAAAATGCTCATCATACACCGCTGGAACGTTCCTGGTGCATTACACAATCCAAACGGCATTCTTCGGTATGCATATGTACCAAAGGGGCACGTGAACGTGGTTTTCCCTTGGTCTTCTGGGTTAACGTAGATCTGGAAATAGCCACTGTATCCATCAAGGAAACAAAAATACTGTTTGCCAGCCAATCTTTCTAACATCTGATCAATGAAAGGTAGGGGGAAGTGATCCTTCTTTGTGGCCTCATTCAGCTTCCTGTAGTCGATGCACATCCTCCACCCCGTCACCAACCTAGTGGGTACCAATTCGTTCTTATCATTCTTGACAACCTGTATTCTAGACTTTTTGGGCACCATATGGACAGGACTGACCCACTCGCTGTCCGGAATGGAGTAGATGATCCCTAGAGAGAGCAATTTCAACACCTCTTTCAGAACTTCCTCCCACATGTTTGGATTCAGTTTTCGTTGTGCATCTCGGTGATCTTTTGCACCTTCTTCTAGACGGATGTGGTGCATACAGAGATCAGGGCTGATTCCTACTAAATCCGAGAGGGTCCACCCTATTGCTTTCTTGTTTCGCCTAATTACTTCCAACAATTCCTTCTCCTCCTCCTTACTGGGAATGTCTCATTCACTTCCAAGTAAGCATACTTGAGGCCTGGTGGAAGTGTCTTCAGTTCCTTCTTTGTTTCATTCGTCTCCTGGGGTAAGGGATTTTTTTCTGCAATATCTGGTAATGCCTCCTTCCCAAACCCAGGAGAATTCTCCAGATTGGCCACGTGAGTTGTTCCCCTAGATCTAGCTGACTCGGGATTCCTGCAAAACTCCATGATGGCCTCTGTGAGTTCCTCATATGTCAACTCCGTTGATTTCATTGCTGCATACCACCCTACAACTTCTTTGTCGATTAAATGACTCAACTTCGAGTTGTCAATTTGTTCCTGTATCAATTCCGCCTCAAGATATTCTTGGACCAGGGGGTTAATAACATCAATAGCATACAGATTCTCAACATCTAATGGCCTTTTCATTCCCTCATCTATGCTAAATGTATATTTTTCCCCATTATAATCTAAACAAATTGTTCCATCAAAGACATCAATAATGGTCTTAGCAGTACGCAAGAATGGTCTCCCTAAAAGTACGCCACTAGACTCAGCAGACTCATTATCATTCATCTTGATCACATAGAAATCAGCAGGATACAGAAAATCATGTACCTTAACTATGTCATTTTCCAACACACCTTCAGGACAAATGCAAGTTCTATCTGCTAACTGGATTACCACCTTGGTGGCGACCATCCTGACCCCCGTTAGCTTCTTGTAGATCGAAAGCGGTAAAACATTTATAGACGCCCCTAAATCACACATAGCATGCTCGACTTTGATGTCCCCTAGAAAAATGGGTAATGTGAACATACCTGGGTCTGTGCATTTCGAGGGCATCCTTCTCTTTTGTATCACATCAGACACATTCTCCCCGATCACAATCTTCCCGTCTGGCTTGGTCTTTCCTGCTATGAATTCCTTGATGAACTTGCTAAAGGAAAGCATCTTCAGGGCTTGCAAGAATGCCAGGTTGATTTCCAGCTTGCTAAAAATCTCCATGAGATCCTCTGTATCATCCTTCTTTTTCTTTGCTTCCCCCCGGTATGGAAATGATTTTGCTCGCTTCACTGCATTTGTGGAACTCCCAGCCCGGGTTTCACCAACTTCGCTTCCTTCCTTGCTTACTAACTCAGGTTCTGGATCTAGGAAAAATGGGTCACTTGGTCGAGGCAGAGATCCCCCTAAATCTCCCTTCTGGAGGTCATCCTGAACAAGGACTTCTCTAGGTCTAAGGCTATCCCCTTGAAACACTTGACCTTCCTTCCCTTTACTAGCCTGTGTGGGTACCTCCTCGTCAATCTCCAGCGTCGGTCCTTCATAGCCTCGCCCGGATCTCAAGGTGATTTGACTAATGTTTGCTCGGTCTGGTGGCTTGACCGTGGCAGGAAGTTTCCCTTCGTTTCCCCGCATCTCATTCAAAGAAACTGCGATCTGGGACAGTTGCTTCGCCATCATATCCATGGCGGCTTTATGTTCCGACTGAGCGTCTTGTAATTTGTGCACCACGTCGTTGTTGGAATGCAAGTTATTTTGCATGAACTGTTGTGAATTCACTAGGTCGTGGACCATGTCATCCAAACTCCTTTGTGGCCTGGAGTTGAATTGATTAAAATTTGATCCTTGACTTTGGTTCTGCCGATAGTTCCCTTGATTTCTTTGGTGGTTATTGTACTGGTTGCTAGACCCTTGATTCCCTTGGTGATTTGGTTGGGAATTCTGATAGTTCCCCTGGTTATTCCTCTGGTGAGGTGGCACATAGGAGCTCCCTGGATTGTTCTGATTCCTATTTCCCCAATTAGTATGGTCCTGATTCCTGTACCCCAGTTGCAATTGCCCTTCTTGACTTTTTCCTGACCAGTTGGACTGCCTCTCTGGAGGGTGTGCATAATTCGTGATCTGCAGTGGGGGTGACTGACTTTGATCATTGTCAGTCCATCTAAAATTGGGGTGAGTCCTCCATGGGGCATCCCTTTGTCTTCCTTGGTTCCAACTTCCATCCGGATTCCAGCTCCCCATCGAATTTGCTTGGGCTTGGCATTCCCCTTCACAGGGCTGACTGTAATAAGGTGTCTTTCCTCTGGACCAGGGGGTTTCTCATTTTCCGCTGGAGCATGAGGGTTGTACTTCTCAATTGCATTCGGCAGTGCTTTCTCCAATTTATCTATCTTGTCTTCCACCTTCTTGTCATCTTGTTCCGTTACTGCGTTGGCCGACCCCCTTCTCAATATGCTCCGCGGGTTATCATAGGCCTTCTTTGCCTCGATCAATCTTCCCAAAGTTTCTCTGGCTTCGCTTGCTTTATTTTTGGTAAGATTTCCCCCGCTTGAGGAATTCATCAAGTCCTTTGACTCAGGGTTTGCACCTTCGTAAAACAGATAGTAAGTCTCCGCTTCAATCATCTTATGATTCGGACAAGCATCCAACAGTCCCTTAAACCGGGACCAATAAGAGCTCAGAGACTCATCATATTCTTGCTTGCACTCCTGAATCTCCTTCTTCAAGGCATTCGTCTTGTTGGACGGGAAAAAATAATCCAAAAACTCCAACTTGAAATCCTTCCATGTGTTAATCGAGTCTAGTGGGAGCCTCAGCAGCCAAGTATTAGCCTCCCCCTTGAGGGCAAACGGAACTGCACGTAAACGGTAGTCCTCCTCAGTCGCCTCGTCGGGACGCTTTTGAATGCTACACAGCTTACTAAACTCATTCAAGAATTCGTAAGGACATTCGTTCCTTCGTCCAGAGAATGTGGGCAAAACTCCGAGCACATTTTTCTTGATATCAATAGACCTCCGGCGCGGGTTTGAGACTATTGCATGGGCGGGTTCACCGTTGAGATGTGCGGTGAGTGACCCTATCTCCGGATCGGGATCTACTAAATGAGCCATATTTGGGTCTTCCTACTCCTCAGTCTCGGAATGCTCTGTTTCTGTTGACGACTTCGGGTCTTCTTCTCCTGACGAATTCCACTCCTTCTCACTTTCTGATTCGAACGGAAATGGGTCCACCGTCCTTAAACCTGACCTGGTGGTGATAGTGGACATAGACTCTTTGACTTGCCACTTGTATCGGCCGCTCCCTGGCCCAGATGAACTAGCCCAACTTCCAGAATGGAAGCCCGTGTTCATAAACTGTCAAGAAAAACAAAATAACAGAAATTAAACTATTTACACCAAATCCTCAAACGCAATAACATTAAACGCAATCCATCCCCGGCAACGGCGCCATTTGTTTAGACTGTGTGCACAGTAAGGAATAACAAGACTCCTAGGTCCAGTGAATCCACTATATCACAAGGTCTAGGAACTCACGGATCGTTGGAAGATCTCGGTCGTCGGACACACAGAATACCTCTTCAAAAACCCTCAATCACGTATACTAAAATTTAGCACAAGGAAGTAGGGATCGATCCCACAGAGACAGATGCGAAATGAACATGCTCATGGATTTGGGAACTATTTTTGGGTTTGCTGCTGCCACGCATTTTTGGGTTGAAGAAACTAAACTGAATTTGGAATTGAAATCTGCTACGCTAATAGCTAGATCTAGGCAAAACGGAAATCATGCATGTAAACTGGAAACCGAGACAATCACTAGATCTAAGAAACTATTCTAAATTACCTAGACCTGGGAAATAAACTGACGGTGGAGACCATGGCTGAAAAAGCAGAGTACGGACGAAAAGCTGGAAAACAACTAACTAAAGTACTAACTAACAGCGACATCATCTTCTTCAAATCAAAGTGCATAAAAACTCAGTAGAAACAGAGATGAAACGTGACTGGAAAACAAAGCAGACTGGATTTAAGCAATTTAACGAAGAACAATTAAAAACTAAACAGATCTACGGCTACTTGACGGAGTAAATTGCAAAAAAGAGTGAAAGAGTCTGAAATCCATGCACAACTTGAATTCCCTGTTCAGATCCAACCTCGGATGCTAAATTCACTCCGGATCCAAGCATCAGACACAAACCCGGCCAAAAGCATACCCATAACTACAGAATCGCCAAACAACCTCCGAAGATAAGACCCTTAGAACCCTAAACTACCCCAGAACTCCCATTTCCCAAGTGTGTGTTTTATTGTGTGAGCTAAGAGCGAAAAATCGTATATGCGTGTGGCGCATGCTCCTTTATTTATAGGCGTTTGAAGTGGGCCCAATGAGGTATAGATAGTCTTTGTTGCACATTATCTCAAAAAGGTGATTCCAATCTGGCGCTCTGATAATTGGTGCTGACACAAGTCTGTCTTTTAGCAACTGAAAAGCCTTCTTGCATCCTTCATCAAAGACGAATTCCAACTAATCTGGAAACTAGGACGGAGGTTTGTGTGTTTATAGGATACCCTAGAGGAATGAAAGCTTATAAATTCTATAGTCTCCGAGATCAGAAAGTAATTGTGAGCACTCATGCCACATTCTTAGAGGAAGACTTTGTAATGAATCATAAGTCCAGCAGTGAGATAGCTCTTGAAGAGCTGACTCAAGTCACAACCTCCATTAACCAAGAACAATTACCTAGTGTGACAACAATTCCAGAAATTTCAACTAATACTTCAGATGTTGTGGTGCCGTGTCGCAGTGGGAGGGTCTCTCACGAGCCCGAAAGATACATCGGTTTGGGAGAGTGTATGGATCACTCCTCGGACAGCAATGTACTTGATCCCTGGAATCTTGCAGAGGCGCAGACAGATGTCGATCATTGCGAATGGGTGAAAGCAATGGATTCGGAACTACAACCAATGGTAGACAAAGACGTCTATGATTTTTCTGTCATACCCGAAGGCTGTACTGTCATTGGGAGCAAGTGGATATACAAACGTAAACGTGGACCCGATGGACGAGTTAAAGTCTTCAAGGCAAGATTAGTTGCTAAGGGGTATACCCGAAAGGAAGGCTTCGATTACGATGAGACCTTCTCCCTAGTGGCCATGCTCAAATCGATCTGTATACTTTTGTCTATAGCAGCTTACATGGATTGGGAAGTATGGCAGATGGACGTTAAGACTGCGTTTTTAAACGGAAGTTTTGAGGAGACCATCTAAATGGAACAACCCGAAGGCTATGTGGTAAAGGGCAAGCAACACATGGTTTGGAAGCTTAAGAAGGCCATTTATGGCCTCAAGCAAGCATCTAGATCACGGAACCAGTGTTTCGATCAAACCGTTCAAAAGTTTGGATTCGAAAAATGGCATAATGAAAGCTGCGTGTATAAGAAGGTTGAGAATGGAAATGTTGTGTTCTTAGTTTTGTATGTAGATGACATTCTTCTAATTGGAAACAATAAAAAGATGTTTTCATCAGTGCGAACTTGGTTGTCCAGCCAGTTCGAGATGAAAGATATGGGTGATGCGGGACACATTCTCGGTATCAAGGTTCTTAGGAACTGTGCAAAGAGAATATTGTGCTTATCCCAAGAATCTTACATCGACACAGTACTTAGACACTTTAGCATGCAAGATGCCAAGAAAGGTTTCCTACCTTTTAGACATGACATCCATTTATCTCAAGAGATGTGTCCTAAGACAACATCTGAGATAGCAGAGATGAGAAGAATACCATATGCCTCGGCAGTTGGTAGTCTCATGTATGCTATGCTTTGTACTAGACCTGATATTTGCTTTGCCGTTGGCATGGTAGCAAGATATCAATCAAATCCCGGCCAAGGACATTGGACTGCCGTAAAGAACATACTCAAGTACCTTAATCGGACTAAGGACTATATTCTAGTTTACAATGCAGCCGAGCTCTGTCCTTTAGGATATACAGATTCAGATTTTCAAGCTGATGTAGATTCGAGAAAATCAAATTCCGGATATGTGTTTACCTTAGGAGGTGGAGCTGTAATTTGGAAGAGTGTAAAGCATAAATGCATTGCAGACTCTACCATGGAAGTCGAGTATGTGGCCGCTTCGGAGGCTGCAAAAGAGGTTGTATGGCTTAAGAACTTCCTTCTGGACTTAGGTGTGGTTGCGAATATGCCCAAGAGTATCACCATTTATTGTGATAATTCTGGTGCTGTGGCAAATTCGAGGGAACCACGGGATCATAAAGCGAGCAAGCACATAGAGAGGAAGTATCATATCATTCGAGATATAGTGCAGAGAGGAGACATAAAAGTGGTCAAGATTGAGTCAGAAAACAACCTGACAGATCCTTTCACGAAGGCATTAGCGGTAAAGCCGTATGAAAGCCATGTTGAAGGAATGGGAGTTCGACTAATTCAAGACCTCAATCCGCTTTCAGTATAAGTGGGAGAATTAAACGTTAGCACATTTTGTATACTCGAAAGTGTTTTGAGTATAAGTGGGAGATTGTTAGAGTTTGTATACTAGAAATCACGTTTCGAGTGATTGAATACTGTAAAACCTCTTATTTTATTTTCCAATGAATAAAACAGATTAATTTTGTCATAATGTTGTTATGTTTTACATTTAATGGATGTTAATGCATGTTTAAATGTATAAGTTAACTTAACAAAGTCTAAGTCTTTGTTTTAGTAGACCGGTTGTGGGCGTCGTCCACTTTACGGTAACACGGTCAGTTCTAAACAAAGAAAAAGATGAATTTCACAAACTAGTTGGAATTTGACTATCCATCAAGAAAGGTTGCAATGTCAGTCCGCATATTTCTAAGCCTTACTGAAATAAGATGACATTGGTGTGGTATAGCACTGAACGGATCTAACAGCAAGACTTGTCCTTATGCTATCTACTGAAAGGCGAGGTCTTAATAAATATTTGTTTCTTAATCAATGTAGGTTAGCATTGAGCATACGGTATTGATTATGCATTACTTTGACTTATCAAATGGTGCGGGTTTTTCGTAACCCAATGATCCTGATATATTGGGTAGTGGTGATCAATATCTAGCGGTGCTAGGATTGCTATTATATTGAATCGTGCGTGGGCTGAGTCTCGTTTGATAATGTCCTCAAGAGGAGTGCAAAACAAGGTTTTATTATTCGGAACCTAGCTAGTTGTAGTCTATGAATAATAAATAAGTGTTTCATGCTAAGTACACTCTTGGAATTAATAAGAAGTTAATTAATTAAGTCCATAGTAGATATTAATTAATTAATGGATATTTTTATCTTAAGCGCGAGAAATGAAAGTTAAACGGAAACCCGGATTACTTGTAATTTCGGATTTGGATGGGGAGAGTTCAATATTACTTCTGTAGTGGCTGCTCGTAATATTCCAATTATAACTTATATTAAATTGTGGGTTCAATTTAATTAGTAAAAAGTAAATTGGATGAGCCTATATCCAAAACCTTCCATAGATCCCTGTCTAGGCCCAAAAGGAACTTAATAAATAGGAGAATAAAGGAGACAGAAATAACAATTTTTATACTTGAAAAATTCAAAATTTTCGAATCCCTCTAGCTGAAGAGGATTTCGAAATTTACTCCTATTCCCAAAAGGATTTCTTCTGTCTTCTTTATTTAAGTCCTAGTATTCTGGTGAGATCAGCCCACACTGATATCGGAGTACAGTTCGGGAACCAGAGAGAAGATTTGTGGTCTAGTATTCAAAGCGTCACGTGGAGAAGCAGCTAACCATCTTCAATTCTTTGGAGAATTAATAAGGTATTTTTCTGCTCCGTAGAAAAGCATGTTTTAGGTTTCAATATTCTTAAAGCATGATTAATTCAAGTTATAAGCATGATACATGTGAGAATTACGCGAATAGATTTTGTCTAAATAATCTGCTAAATAGATATGATTATTATGTGATTTATTGGTGTGATTAATAATTGTTAAATTATGTTAATCCATGCCACACCGCTTCTGTTTCCAGTTCCATCATACTGTAGCTGGAGTTGTTGGTTTCCATCTGCCCACCTGATTCCAGCTTATATTCTGATTATTTTGATTCCAATTCCCCACTGCATTCACCTGGGCTTGGAACACTCCATCGGGCGGTGGACCATAATAGAGTTGGAGTTGATTTTCCTCTGGACCTGGCGGTTTCTCTTTCTCCTGCGAGGTCGGGGAATTCTTTTTCTCAATTACACTCAGAAGTGCCTTCTCCAACCGATCTATCCTGTCCCCGACTCCTTCTCCGTCCGGTGAGTCGTCCAGACAACCGCCAGCTCAGGCGACTTTTCCAGTCTTGGATATACGCTCTGAGTGGGGTGCGGCTGCAATACCGAAGCCCACCGCCGTCAGTAATCCTGAAGAAGAGGCGTTCATAAAGAAATTAGTGGAAAAATTTGGCAGTAAAGAGGAGGCCATGAAACTCTTCTCTCGCTTCTCAGCATTCCGCCAACAACCGCAGACGATTCCCGACGAATCGACGACGCAAACACCAAGTTTACAACCAGAAGGATCCCCAACCCTAGATCTGGCACATATGGAGACTGGGCCAACCCCAGACATCGAAGAACAGGGACAAAGCGGTGGCGGAACGGAACAAGAGAGCGTCAGTGGTTTTGCAGACGAAATTGACAGGATGGCGGTAGATCACTCTGTGGATGAAGCCGCGAGGGGAGGTAACACATCTACATTACAGTCTGTGGAAGGGGGAAACCTTATTGTTAAATCTGTGGAGGGGGAAACCCCAATTGTGCCTGAGGGAGAGATCCCTAACAAACCTGAGGAGGAGACTCCGAATAAATCTACGGGGGAAACCCCAATTATGTGTGCTGAGGGAGAAATTCCTAGGAATTCTAGAGGGGATGAGATCCCCGTTACTGCTGTAGGACAGAGGCCCAAGGAGGATGGGCCGTTAGAAGTTGTAGATCTGGACACTGTGCCAGAGGAATCGCCGGTTAATTTGAGGGAATCGAGGAGAATGGCAAGGAGAAGCGTGTTGGATGAGGTCGATGAAGGAGACCGAGATAGGGGATCAGGGTTCCTGGCCCCAGGAGCGACGAGCGTTCAAGAGGGAGAAACTCCTGAGTCTGAGGAGAAGATGGACGTCGTAGAGAAGCGTCAAGTGGCCAGGGAGCGCAAGAGGAAAGGGAAGATAGCTATTGTCCCTCGGCCTAGGAAATCACAGAGACTCATCTCAGTCAAGGAGTCTCCCCGCGCGCTACCAAAGGCTTCTGGACCGGGTAATGTGGACAACAAGACGGAGGAAGAATCAGAGGGAGAAGAAGAAGTCCCTAACTATGAGCGAGAGGAGATCTGGATCACAAAGAAGCTTTTGGGAGCTATGGCCAAGTTCAATGACTCCAGGAGGACACAAACGCATAAGGATCGGAGTGCAGTGGGAAAGCTGGCCAAATCAGGAAAACGGTATACAGAGACTCTCTGAGACAAATAGAGTCGGAGGAGGAATTCCTTGGCCACATCAAGGGAATAGGTTTCGAGTGGCTACTTAACCACATCGACCAGGAGGTGCCAGTGGAAGCAGCCCGGGAATTTTTCTCCACCTTTCGTTTCAAGACAACTACCGATCCGGATGCAAACTCCATCTCTTTCCGTCTTTTCACCATCGAGCATACAATGAGTCTAAGGGAGTGGTCTCTTAGAATGAGGCTATTTACAAATGCTGAGCATGACCAAGTAAATTTTACTTTCAGTTGTTTCATTTTTTTTATGTTTATGTTTTTGTTTTGTGCTGAGCATGTCTGATAGTTTTTTCAGTGTGTTCTCCCACTTAGCCCAATCTTTGGCCTAAGTGTGAGAAGTTTTTTTTTGTTAAAATTTATATATAGCATGTTGTTTTTTCTGTTGCAATGTGTTTTCTTCCACCACTTAGCCCAATTCTTGGTCTAAGTGTGAGAAGTTTATGTGTTTATTCAGCATGTCGTTTTGATATTTGTGTCTTTGTCTTCTCCCACTTAGCCCGTTGCACGGTCTAAGTGTGAGAAGTTTTCTTTGTTATTTGTTTTGATTGTGTGCACCAACTCCCTTAGTTCCCCTCTTCACTAGGACAACTTGGAGACAAGCTGGAGTGAAGTGGGAGGGGGGGGGGGTAGGAGAGTTAGTGCAATGTGTGCTCAGCATGTGTTAGGTCTAGGAGTTAGTCAGTTTTTTTTAGGTTATGTGTTTTAAGCATGAATTGGCAAGGATAATAAGGCAAGATTTCCTTAGGGAGAGTAATTGAAAATAGGATACATTACAACTTTGAGGCCTCTTTCCTTGATAAGCTAAAATCGGTTTGAAAGAAGTGAAGAGGATAGAAGATAACTTAGCAGATCCAGTTGTGAAACCACATAAATATTAGAGAGGTATAAGCCTTAACATTGAATGCTAACAATTTAAAAGGAGAACTGCCACCTGATGCTTAGGGAGAAGAATATAGAAGGGAGAATAATATATATATATATATATATCTGGAGGGATAAGTTGAACAAAGTCCAGGGGAGGAAACTAAAAAAAAGAAAAAAAATATATTCTGGAGGTATAAGCTGGACGAAGTCCAGAGGAAAAAATAGTATAAAAAAAAGAGGAGAAAGAAAGGAGGTTAGAAGGAGAAATTCTCATAACCCGAAGCATCGATGGCAGAAAATAACTTAGAGCGTTTGATCCTAACATCCCTGGTGAGGAATGAGTGATCGAGCGAATCCAACAACTGGTGAAGCTAAAGGCTATCTGGACAAACTGACAAGCCGACTAGGTGGAATAAGGGAAGGGAAGGATTTGGAGAGTGTAGACTATTGGATTGACCTTAAACTTGTGGGGACATATGCTTAAAAATCTGAACTAATTCATGCCTATGTGTTTTATTCTCTTAAGTGTTTGTTTCTTTTGTATGTGAATAGGATGTCTAGGTCTAGGAGTTTTTTTAGTGTGTCGGTCAGGGAATAACCATGCATTGAAATTCGTCTTATTTCTCTTTTTCTTGTCTTTATACTTGAGGACAAGTATGGTTTAAGTGTGAGCAGTTTGATAAGGCTAATTTCATGCATTGGTTATAGGGAAAAATTTTGTAATTTCCTGGGTCTAACAAGGTTTTATAAGCCAGGTGTGTAGAGAAATCGCCAGCCCCAGGAAGAAGACGAAGATTGACCGGAGGAAGAAGCTGGCGGAAAAAGTGAGCAGAAGAAGGAGGAGTTACTAGACTGAGGAGCATCCGATTGGAGGGCAAAATGAGAATCACAGGAACAGTCTAGAAGCTCTATCCACTATAAATAAGAGCATGCGATCAACATGAAGATATATCTCATTCCATTCGGCTCTTAGCTTAGTTTTTCCACTTTTCTCTACGCACACTTGAGGAGAAACATTCTGGGGAGTGCACTTTCGGATCTAGCTGTGGTGTAACACCGTCTCTACGGAGGCGAAGATACAATCATTTACTGCTTTTCGCTTTACATTCCGTATTTCCCCGAGTCTTCGTTGTTCGAAGCTCGGTTATGCTTTGTTATTGTTTCGGTAGACACTTCGTATTTTGCTATGGATATTTCTATTTTGGTTTCGGTTCTGATATTGTCTTTTTATTTGTTTGCCTTGGTGGATATTGTTGGTTGATTTGAGTTTGGAGTTTGAATTGCTTGGAGATTGTGGTTGATCGGTTGAATCTAGTTGAATCTGTGAAGATCGGAGATGGAAATGGTGTTTGATTGTTGTGGATGGCTTGGATCCCGGAGTGGATGAAGCATCCGACGTGTAGATCTGTTCGCATTTGCATGGTTATGATGTTTTGAATTCTATTTACTTGCTTGCCTCGTCTAGTAGTCATGGATCTGTGTTAATTTTAGTCGTTCTTTGTTTCCATCGGTTTAATTTCGTCAGTCCTGTTTCGGTCTTTGTTGCTCTGTTTTTTCACCGGTTGTTTTGTGATAAAAATTAGAGAAGATGATGTCGCTATTAGTTAGTCCTTAGGTTAATTAGTTTACAGCTTTTTCAGTCGTACTATGCAGTTTTGGGAAATGGTCCCCACGTTTCGCTTTTCGTCTATCTAGGATAGCTTAGGAAGTTGTTTACCCAGTCAAGTAGTCATTTCAGATACTTTTAGTCATTATGCATGTCCATGCCTAGATCTAGCTATTAGAGTAAACTATTTCATTTACCCAGTCTAGGAATTAAAGCTCAACTCCAAAAATTGCGTGGCAGCAGTCAAAAATAGCTTCCAGGTCTTTGAACATGTTTTCTTACACATCCGTCTCTGTGGATTCGATCCCTGCTTCCCTGTACTAATTTTTTTAGCTATAGTGGGTTGAGGGTTTTGAAGGGCAAAGGAAGTGATTGTGTGCCCAACGACAGGTTACCCAAGGATTCTCTGAGTTCCTAGACCCGGTGTCTAGTGGATTCTCTGGATCAGGGGTTTTATTTCAAACACATCTCGCTTACTCTTTGACCACTCTTCAATACCCTACTCATCCCATAAAAATATATGCACATTCCATTTTCGCTCGTTCCATAAAAATATCGGCATTTCCAGTTATGAAAAGTCATAAATTATTTATAACTTATACTATCATTAAAAGATTAATTAGTCCCCCTGTCCCATTCAAGATTAATAGATAGTATTTGGTAACCAATTATTTCATATAATTCATCCAAAAAATCTTATGATAATAATACTGAATTTTTTTAATTACTAAATACTACAACTTTTATTAATCAGTTAGCTGTTGCCTACCTAATGATCATATTAAATTATTTACTCGTCTACAAGCAATCGCTATTGAATTCTTTTAATTACTAAATACTAGTATCAACTTTTTATGAATATATTGTGTTGGTGGAAATGAATTATCGTATACCTCTCTTTCTAATTAAATACGACAGTTGTTAGTTAATAACTTAATGATGGATTTGGCTTAACTATACCTAGTACAAAACTTGTCAATCAAATAATTAATGCAATTTGCATATACATATGGAATTATATTATTAATTGTTGACACTAACAAATTACATTAATCATTCGTCTGCAATGCGAATCCAGATTTTCTCCTGAATAGTAGACACAAAATCAAGTGTGATTTGAAAGTATAGAAGTTTCAAATATTGAATAATGCACCATACTTTAGAAAATCATAAGTCAATTAATTGGACTAATTAAAAAAGTGTAACTTCGTAATATATGTACATGTCATGTATGAAAGCATTTCACGTGATAGAACCTTATAAGCCAAAATTCAAATTGAATCAAGTCAAAAAGGAAGTAGGTAATCAAGATCCATCATTTTGGTGGGTTCGATCTGGGTCTTATGTCCTCGATGGTTTCGCATGTGGAAATGGAGTGTATCCAACTGATCAGGAAGAGATTCCCGACCCAGCTGAGTCGTTGATACGACGACCGAGACCGGACTTCAAACAAATTTTCTCAACCCACTTCTACTGATTAGTATAGAGGAGGTAAGGGTCGAATCCCACGAGGATGGACACGTTTAGATAACTGTGGTGACTTTCTTGGGTGTTTGGTTAGCTACCACGCTTGGGTTGAGATTTACCTAGACAGGAAATAAGGTAGTACTCTACTGACTAGTAGGCGGGAAAATAACAGACATGTGGGAGTGTTCGTGAAAGTAGGGGACAAGGTGTATCAGAGACATGTGGAAAGTAGACAGTTACTAAAAGAGGAAAGTTAGAGAACAAAGTGTATCTGATGGCTGGGGCTTTTTGACAGATCTGGGCAGTACATCTGAAAAGTAGGGAACAAAAGTAAAAAGTAACTTAAAAGCAAAAGTAGACCAAATAAAGTTGATTTTGACGTTTTCTTCCTCACCAAGTATTGACGAAAATCATATGAACACAGACAACATAACTAAACTTCAGATTCATGCATTCAAACTCAAGATCCATCGATTAAAATGCTTAAACTTAAATTAAACGGTAACTGCAACTTTACTTCTACTGGCTGACATGCAAGGTGATAATCACGGCGCAGAAAATGAACTCATGCACGAAAATTTGACTAACTTAGCTACAACTTCAAATCAACAACTCCCGAATAGAAAACACTTAGAAATTGAAAGCAACAACTAAATCTAACTTCCCTAGGCAGAATGAAGCAAACTCAAACCAAAGTGACATGCGAAATAGAAACTTCATAACGTAAATGTTGGAAAATAATAAAGTACTTCAAAAGAGCAACAACGATGAGTGTTTGCAGAATAACTAGTTGATGAAAACAAGTAAACTTTAACAAAGAAAGCGATTAAGATTGTTTGTGCCACTCCGGGCGATGATACTACTACACTGCTACGATAACTGGCTGGAACGACGGACTGATGACTTCTCCGGCAAACTCTGGACGTCAAGTGATCATGGCTGTGGCGAGGAACGAGAGGTAAGATAATGCTGAAGGATGGATCTTCTAGAGAGAATTCTACTAAGTGTGATTGTCAAACTCCGAACCGAACTCCTTCTCTCTCTCCAAATGGCTTCTTTTATAGGGAGGCTTGCCCTTGCTTTTAGGGTAGACTTCTCCCGCATTTTGACCTTTTTGCCCTTGTAAAATAATCATCCCAGCTATCCCCCTTCTCCATCTTGAGCCTTTTCTGTGGCATGCATTCTGGTCAGTATCGCACCCTTCTAGTGCCCTTTTCACTTTCGTCACACGAATCGTCACCTACTGACTTGGATCCTTCAATCCTGCACACTTAAGCAACTGTTTTGCAGATAATACATGTATTTCACGACATACTGACCAGTAACCAAGGCTTAGAATACGACTTATCAAACTGCTCACACTTACCACATGCTTGTCCTCAAGCGTGAAGACAAACAAAAAGAAATAAGTCGAATTCGAGCCTGGTTACTCCCCCTGGCCGACTCTACCTAGCTAGACTCAAGACTCTGACGCAAAAGAAAAGAAAACACTAACGACACAAACACATACACATATAGTTAACTTAAACACACAGAACAGGCTATATTTTCAACCACCCTTCCCCTCGAGATCAGGTGCAATCCGGCCTTAGGCAGCCTTGAACTTCCGCCGCCCCCCTTTTCTTCCCCAGTCAGTATATCTGCTTGTCAAGATCACCCAATCCTAGGCCAAACACTGGGTTCACTCAGTCACTCATTCCTCACAGGGGATGTTAGGACTATTTTCTCTCAATGCTAAACCACAGATGTTTCGGACTCAGATCTCACATGCAGCTCCCGAAGGTCTTTAAGGCTTGTAATGGGGCTAGTGGCTTGTAGCGTTTGGGGTAGTTGTCCCTAAGGCTCTAAGTTCAAAAACTAACTTTTTATTTTGATGAGGGAGAACTGTGTGCATTCGGGCTTCTGGCTAGGGCTTCTTCTTCGGCCGGACAATTTCTGACATTGGCCTCCAACTGGTCAGTAGCTTCCTTGTGGCTTCGCTACCCTTATTCCTTCTTCCTCCTTCGTCTTTTTGTGGTCAAGTATCTGCGACCATTTTCTTAAATTTTCTTCTTTGTGGCTTTGCCACCCTTATTCCTTCTTTATTTTTTTAGATCTGGAAATTCCAGATCGATTTTCTCCTTCTTTCTTTTCTTCAGCTGGTTCCTTTTGTATGTCCTCCTGGGCAGTTGCCTCCTTGCCTTATGCCTTGCACGCACATAGTTCCAGTGGCTGATGGGTTATTTCGGGGTATAAGTCTAGCTAGAAAGTAGGGTTCTAAGGTAGGGATTTTTTTTTTTTTTTTTTTTTTCGAGGGGGTTTCCTACTGCCTTCAGGGTTTGCTACACGCAGTCACCTTGCCCTAGACATCATGTGGTAGCCTCTCTTCTTCTTCTTCTTTTTTTTTTTTTTTTTTTTTTAGTATTTAGTGGAAAGTGGTTCCACCTTAGGCCTTTAACTCACCTTTTAAGAGGGCTTTCGTGTCTGACCTAAGGGTTGGGTTTTTCCTTCATACTCGCATCATCTATACTGACTAGGGGTTACTGGAAGGGGTGGTTTCCATTTTCCGGCATGTCTTATCTCCCTCAATTCCCCTCACCGTCAGTTCGAGGCAGTTGAGTTTTACGCCCATTCATAAAACATAACACATAATTCCTAGACCTAACAAACCCTAAAAAGAAACTAACATGCACTGACTCAATAACACATATATACATGTCATACTGGCCATTAGCTCCCCCCTCTCACTTCACAAGTGTCTGCCCCAGATACGGGCTGTGAAGTGAAAAGTGGGAATGGCTAGTATGATGGACACACACTTATAACAAACACATATTATATCTAAAAACTTCTCACACTTAGACTATGCAATAGGCTAAGTGGGAGAGGTTCAGATATAAACATAGATGTACAAATCAGAACAAAATATTTACAAACATGAAATATAAACATATAACCTCCTCACACTTAGACTACGCAGTAGGCTAAGTGTGAGGTAACATGCTCACGACTAAACACAAAGAAAAACATAAAAACCATAGCAAACCCTTTACTTCTCACACTTAGACTATTGAATAGGCTAAGTGTTATGAATGGGGTTTGCATACAATTAAAACACATAAATCTACCTATTTAATAAAAGTACGAAAACATAAACAAAAGAAAGACTAAAAAAATAAAAAGAAAACTAACTGGTCAGTTGGGGGTGGTTCGGTCAGATGTTCCTCCTGCTCCTTCTTAGGGCAGGGTTCTGTGCAGGTTGGTCCGTTGGTTCTTCCTCAGCAGGTCCGGGTTGGTTGTCATCGTCCTCCTCTTGCTCATCACTTTCTTTTTCCTCAGGTCCGGTGGTTCCAGCTTCTTGTCCTCCATGTCCGCTTGGTCCAGCTTCATTGCTTGCTTTTCCTCTTGCCAACTCCTTTAGTACGCTCTTCATTAGGGCTGTCAGTTTCGCCATCTCTGACCGCGATTGTCTATTCTCCTCAGCCAGCTCAGTCACTGCCCTCTCCAGATTCTCTTGTCTCAGCCTCTGTGCTTGGTCGATCGGGGCAGCTTGCACCTCCTGGCCTTGTTGTGCCCTTCCCCCAGGGGCTTCTCCCATTGGGTAGAACTGGGGTACTCCTTCTCTATAATATACCAAGTTGGTGCGGACAAAGAAGGGTACATCAAATAGGCCAGGAGCGTCGACCATGTACATTGGAGACAGGTCATCTGTCTCTGTTATGATGATGTTGTTGTGTACGAAAGCTCCTAGGATGTTGCAGAGGGACAAGTTTCTGGCTGGGTAGGTGGCTATTAGATGGCATTGGTAGGCTGTCCAGAATCCCAAGTGTAGTTTTCTTCCACGCTTAGCACACCACACTAGGTACAATTCTGTCATGGACGTTCTGGCGGCTGAGTTACTCTGCCCCAGCAGGTTGTAGCCTAAGTAGAGCTGCACCAACCGTAGCATGGAATTGTTGAAGTGGGTGGATCTGGATTTTGTGGAGGCGAACTGGCCAGCATTGGGGTGGGTTTGCTCCTGCCTTGTTGGACGTCCACTTTCCCAAACATCTCTGTGACACTCTTTGGGGTTTCTGCCTTTCCGCCTTGGGGTCGTTTTTCAACACTAGCCTCTTCTTTACTGGTTTGGGTTTAGTCACCACTGAGGCTTCCTCTTGAGGTGTTTCTGGGTCTTGTATCTCCTCTTCAAGTTGTTCGGCTCTTTCCGGTTGTTCGTCTGTCTTCTCCTCCACTGACTGGTAGGCTACCTCTTCCGACCTTTCCGCTTTCTTTGTTGCTTCCTCATTCCCTACTGCCTGGGATGCGAGGTCCAGTACCTCAGCCACCCCTTCAGGGTTTACCACGATCCTATCCCCTTTGCCTAAAACCGCTTGAAATTCTTCCTCTGTCATTATCCCTTGCTTACTGGCCGTCTCGTTCAGATCTACCTCCTCCTCCGCTACATCGATTTTTTTCTCAGTGGCCCTAATCTCCTCTGCTTCACCTTTCTCGCTCTCGCTTGCTCCCTCTCCACTCTTCTTGTCTTTTGTTTCTCCCCAGTTGGGTTCTTGATAGGCGGAAAGAGGGCTGACGTCCAGCGGCTCTGTCTGGTGTGTGAGAGAAGGGTGGGAGGGTTCTGCTTGTGCAGCAATTATTGGGGAAATATTTTCGGACGTCGGAATTAATTTTTTTGGGGTGCTGGTGGGTGGATTTTCTGTGGTTATGGTTGGGGTAGGGTTTGATGTCGCCGGCACTCCTCCGGTTAAGCCAAATCCGGCTAGGGTTGCTGCCCAATCTCTGTTGGGGTCCTATTGGCTTAGAAACGCCGCCAGTGCGTCTAAAGGAACCACCGCCGGAATTTGTGTCGTCGGCGGTGGTTGTGCTCGTTGTGGGCTTGGCGGCCTTGATTCGGCTGCTGTCTGGGGTTCAGACGAGGCCCCGCCGGCGGTAGATGCTCGGTTGACGGTTGCCTTCTTCTTTGCCATGGCTATGCCGGTGGTGGTTTGCGGTAGTTTCTGTAGTGAGTGGTGGTTTTCGGAGTGGGGGTTGCGGTTGTGGAAAAGAGAGTGCAGGTGAGAGTTTGTAAAGTGAAGGGAAGTGGGCGGTGGGGTATTTTATAAGGTGGTGGGCAGTTGAGGGTTTTGACCGGTTGTAGGCAGTCGCTCGGTTGAGACGCTTCGTGTGGGAGGCGGTTGTGTTTGCTGACAGCCGATTGGACGTTGCTTGTCACGTCCTTGCCTCACGCGCCTCCCAGCTTCTGCACTCGCCTGCAAAGCTGCAACACACCCAAAATTCAAACTTTACTCAACTCCCTCTTCTCAATTAGCTAGAAATAGAAAAAGTAAATAAAAGGTTCTTTAATATAATTCAGAGTTTCACCTAAGTGGCATTCTCGTGGTCAGGATGAACTCCGAATTAATATTTAAGATCCGAAAAAAAATCTTTTTGTTGTTTTTCTTTCTTGACTTAAATTAAAATAACAATTATTTACAATATTTACATCCTTACTAAGGGTATTTGAAGTTTTACCCGGTCAGTAAGTACAATACTATGCTGCTGACCAAGTGAAACTTCAAATTCCTTTCCTACTGGTCATTTAGATGCTCTTAAAGTGTAGTGGAATTTCTTCCACTACACACACCTCTTCATTTTCCCTATATATTTTCAATCTATGTCCATTAACGACAAAAGGTTCGGAGTTAGGGATACTCCCTGAAATCTCGACCGCTCCATTAACACGTAATGCAGTGATAATATAAGGTCCTGCCCATTTTGATTTGAGCTTCCCAGGCATCAGCTTCAATCTTAACTGGAAGAGTAGTACTTTCTGGCCAACTTGGAGATCCTTGGTTCTCAGATTTTTGTCGTGCCACATCTTTGTTTTCTCCTTGTACCACATGGTTGAGTCGAATGACTCCAATCTGAGCTCTTCCAGCTCCTGTAGTTGTAGCTTCCTTTCCTCTTCACAGGCCTTAGCATCCACATTAACCTGTTGTACTGCCCAGTATGCTCGGTGCTCAATTCCCACTGGCAAGTGACACATCTTCCCAAAGACGATGCGGTAGGGGGACATCCCTATAGGAGTTTTGTATGCTGTCCGATATGCCCACAGAGCGTCTTCCAACCTCATGCTCCAATCTTTTCTGGAGGGGTTGACTGTCTTCTCTAAAATGCTCTTTATTTCCCTGTTTGAGATCTCTGCCTGCCCGTTGGCTTGGGGGTGGTAAGGACTGGATAGGCGGTGATGAACTCCGTACTTCTTCATCAATGCTTCGACCGTTCGGTTGCAAAAGTGAGTCCCTTGATCAGAGATGATTGCTCTTGGTATCCCAAACCGGCTGAATATATGACTCTTGAGGAACTTGGTGACTTCTTTGGATTCACAAGTGCTTGTGGCCTTGGCCTCTATCCATTTCGACACGTAGTCAACTGCCACTAAGATGTAGGAGTTTCCATAAGATGAGGGAAAAGGACCCATGATGTCCATACCCCAGATGTCAAACACCTCATAAACTATCACTGGAACTTGCGGCATTTCATCCCTTGCGGAGATTCCACCGGTCATTTGGCAACGGTCACAACCCTTGCAGAACTCGTATGCATCTCTATTCAGGGTTGGCCAGTAGAATCCGCTATCTAGCACTTTTCTAGCAGTCTTCCTAGGTCCGAAATGCCCTCCACATGCCAAGGAGTAGCAATGCGTCAGTACATCTCGTTGCTCCCAGTCAGGAACACATCTTCTAATGACCTGGTCTGCTCCTGCCTTCCACAAGTATGGGTCGTCCCAGAAATAATACCTTGCCTCGCTCTTGATCTTCATCCTCTGAGCCTTTGTTACGTTTGGCACCATTGGCAGCTCTCCTGTTACCAAGTAGTTTGCCAAGTCCGCATACCAGGGTTCCTGTCCCACTTTCTCCTTACCCTTGGTTGTTGCGTCCTGACCAGTAAGTCTCATCACTTCTTCACAATTGATCTTGCTTGCGGAGAAAATTACTTCGCATAAATGCTCTTCCGGGAATCGATCCCTTACATCTTCACTGTTCCCTTCTTGTATTATTCTGCTCAAGTGGTCCGCTACCTTGTTCTCAACTCCCTTCTTGTCTTCTACCTCCCAGTCGAATTCTTGTAAAAGCAGCACCCATCTGATTAGTCGAGGTTTTGACTCCTTCTTCGCAATGAGATACTTGATCGCCGCATGATCAGTATAGACGATGACTCTGGATCCCAGTAGGTACTGCCTGAACTTCTCGAATGAATAGACAACCGCCAACATCTCCTTCTCGGTGGTGTCATAATTCCGTTGGGCTTGATTCAGGGGTTTTTTACGCATAGAATATCACGTACCTTTTTCCGTCTATTTTCTGACCCAGCACGGCCCCAACTGCATAGTCACTAGCATCGCACATCACCTCGAAGGGGTGATCCCAGTCAGGAGCCTGAATGATTGGTGCAGAAACCAACTTTTCCTTAAGGAGGTTAAAAGCAGCCTTGCAATGCTCATCGAAGACGAATTCCACCTCGTTCTGGAGAAGTCTGGTGAGTGGTTGGGCAATCTTGGCGAAATCCTTGATGAATCTTCGATAAAATCCTGCATGGCCAAGGAAACCTCTTATTCCTTTCTGATCAGTAGGGAAGGGTAGTTTGGATACGACATCCACCTTAGCTTGGTCCACCTGGATCCCTTTTTCCGACACCACGTGTCCTAAGACAATTCCTTCTGTAACCATAAAGTGGCATTTCTCAAAGTTCAAGACCAGACCCTTTGCTTGACACCTTCCTAGCGCCATATCCAAATGTCGCAAGCACGAGTCGAAAGAGTCTCCATAGACGGTGAAATCATCCATAAAGATCTCTATACAATCTTCAATCAAGTCCGAGAATATGCTCATCATGCACCGCTGGAAAGTACCGGGGGCGTTGCATAGGCCAAATGGCATACGCCTATACGCATAGGTTCCAAACGGGCACGTGAACGTGGTCTTATCCTGGTCCTCCGGGTCCACATAGATTTGAAAGTATCCACTGTACCCATCCAAAAAGCAGAAGTACTTCCTCCCAGCCAGTCGCTCCAGCATTTGATCGATGAATGGCAGGGGGAAGTGGTCCTTCCTGGTTGCAGCGTTCAGCCTTCGGTAATCTATACACATTCGCCAACCAGTAACTAGTCTGGTGGGCACTAGTTCATTCCTCTCATTCTTAATCACCTGGATCCCTGACTTCTTGGGGACCATATGGATTGGGCTAACCCATTCACTGTCTGGCACCGAGTATATAATGCCCAGTGAGAGCAACTTCAAGATTTCCTTCAGTATCTCTTCTCGCATGTTTGGGTTTACCTTTCTTTGAGAGTCCCTATGCGCCTTAGCTCCATCCTCTAGCCTAATGTGGTGCATGCAGACGTCCGGGCTTATACCTACCAGGTCCGTAAGGCTCCATCCAATAGCCTTCTTGTTTTTGCTCAGCACGGTCAGTAGTCTTGCCTCTTGCTCTTCAGTCAACCCGCTGTTGATGATTACGGGGAATGAGTCTTCCCCCCCTAGGTAGGCATACTTAAGGGTTGCCGGCAATTTTTTTCAACTCCACTTGCGGGGGTAGTGTGTCTGTAGGTAAAGGGTTCTTCTTTGAATCCTCCTCTTGTTCCTGTTCAGCATCTGATTTTTCCTTCATATTGGCCGGTACCACGGCCCCTACGGATCCTGCTAGCTCTGACTTCTGACAGAATTCCATAATTGCTTCCTCGATCTCTTCGTCAGTCAACCCTCGGCTACTGATCAGATCACACCATGCGGCTGCTTCCACGTCAGCCTGGGCATACACATCCAAGGCTTGGAGCTTTTCCTGCAATAATTCGGTCTCAAGAAATTCTTGGACTAGGGGGTCAATTACATCAACATAACATAGATTTTCAGAATCTATTGGTCTCTTCATGGCTTCGTTGATGTCAAAGACAAATTTCTCACCATTAAAGTCAATGCATATTGTCCCTTCGGCCATATCCACAATTGTCTTAGCCGTTCTTAAAAATGGTCTTCCTAACAATATCCCGCTAGACTCCCCAGCTTCTGGTTCACTCATTTTAATGACATAAAAATCAGCGGGATAAGTAAAGTTTTGTATCCTGACCAGCACATTTTCTAACACACCCTCAGGATTGATACATGACCTATCAGCCAATTGGATTAACACCCTAGTATTCGACAATTTTACCCCCTGTAGCCGATTATAAATGGATAATGGCATAACATTGATAGATGCTCCTAAATCACACATTGCATGCTCGATTTTCACATCTCCAATCGTTATGGGCAGGGTAAACATACCTGGGTCGGCTCTCTTGGGTGGTAGCTTCTCCTGTACAATGGCCGATGGTATTCCCTCCACCATGATCTTTCCATCTTCCTGGGCCTTCCCGGCTATGAACTCCTTTATAAACTTCCCCAGAGGGGGCAGTCTCACGGCATGGAAGAATGGTATAGTGACATCCAGCTTCCCAAAGATCGACATGAAATCCACCGGGTTTTCTTTCTTCCTCTTCGTCACAAACCGATATGGGAACGGTTTTTCTCCCTTAGCCTCTCCAGTCAGTCCTTGTGGAATTCCCTTTGGCTCCGCCTGGGCTTGAGGTTCCGATGTGGGCATTACTCCTCCCGGTTGCTCATTCCCAGGTTGTGTTTCTTCCTCCTTTCGTTCCACGGTAGGCTTCTCGCTTAGAAAAAACGGATCCTCCATCTGAGGCAGAGGCCTCTTGAGCTCTTCCGCTGGAATGACGTCGCTCAGCACCCTTTCTCCATTAGACTCCCTAACAGGGTTCTTGAGCTGAGGTCCATTATAGGCTGTCCCAGACCGCAGCGTAATCTTGCTCACATTTGCCTTCTCAGGTACATGGACTGTAGATGGGAGTTTCCCTGAGTTCCCCTTCATTTCGCCCACTGAGTTAGCGAGCTGGGCCAACTGCCTGTTCATCATATCTATATTTGCCCTATGCTCCTTTTGGGCACTTTGCATTCCTTGCATTGTTTCATTACTGGACTGCAAGTAATTTTTAATGCTTTGCTGCGAGGCAAGCATTTCTCCCATCATGTCCTCCACGGACCACCTCGACCTGTTTGGGTGATGGAATTGGCTCGAGCTCTGATGCTGGTTATACTAAGGTGGTGGGTTTGACTGGTAGCCTGAGAAATTTTGTTGGTTTTGGTTCGGTGGGTACTAGTTATACTGGGCAGGAGGGTTATACTGATCGTGGTTGTGCTGGTATTGACTTTGGTTTTGGTGGTGGGTGTTATGTTGAGGCCCTGGGTTAAATTGGTGCTGGTTCTGGTTTTGATTGTGGTTTTGGTTTTGGTAGTTTCGCTGATGGGGTGGCACATAGGTAGGGTTCGGGTTCTGGTTTTGAGAGTTTTGGTTCGGAGGATGCTGGTTTCTTCCTACCCAGTTAGACTGGTAGTCAGGGTTTGTTGGTCCGCGGTTGGGATATTGGTTCGGCTGGGGGTTGGGTTGATTTGGAGACTCATTTTGATTCTGATTCTGATTCCCATCTCCCCATCGGAAATTTTGGTGGTCCCTCCACGGTGCATCTCTTTGTTTCCCTGGAATCCAATTGCCGTTGGAATTGTAGTAACCTGCGGCATTCGCTTGCTCCACATCCGGCGAGTTGTCCGGCTGATCATACGGTAGTGCTGGGGCTTCTTGGCCTCTAGTTGGAGAAGGTGGTGGAGTGTTCTGCTTGATTGCAGTCAGCAGTTCCTTCTTCAATTCCTCCATCTTCAAGTCCATCCGTTCCTCCTGGTCAGTAGCCGAAGCACTCGCCACCCTTTCTCTGTTGTACCCATCTCTCGCGTTGTCGTACGTCTTCTTCGCATTCAACAGCTTGCGTAGCACCTTTTTGGCTTCACTCACTCTCAACTGGGTGAAATCACCTCCAGACGATGAATTTGCCAGATCCTTGGTTTCTTTGTTCATCCCCTCATAGAAGGTGTGGTGCACCTCTATCTCCTTCATGCGATGGTTGGGGCATGACTCCAAAAGGCTCAGGTACTTTTCCCAGTACTCGCTCAGGGTTTCATCATATTCTTGCCTTATGCACGATATTTTCCTCTTCAATGCACTTGTCTTCGAAGATGAGAAAAATTCGGCTAGGAATGCTGACTTGAAGTCGGCCCATGTATTGATGGAGTCGGCTGGCAGGCACATGAACCAAGTGTTGGCCTCTCCTTTTAGGACAAAAGGCAGGGCCTTCAGTCTGTAATCGTCCTCGCCCGCTCCTGCTGGCCGCCTCTGTGCCTTACAGATTTTGCAGAACTCATTTAAGAATTCGTAGGGTCCTTCATAACTCTTCCCACAGTAAGTCGGTAGGATTGCAATCACGTGGGGTTTCACATCACAGGCGGTCTGGCCTGGGGTGACCACTATGGCTTGTGGGGGGATCTCCGTCGGCATGTGCGGTAAGTGTCGCGAGCTCAGGATCGTCCTCACCATGGTCAGCCATCCTCACTAGTGTCGTTACTGGCTGGGGTGGAAGCTCCGGGAGCTGGTACTCTAGCTCCTCTTTTTCTTCGTCGCTACTCGTGCCTAGGTCGGACAGTGCTGTCGACAGGCCAGAACGAGTGGTAACGAGTATTGTTCCTCTGGGAAGTATCCTTGGTCTCCACTGGCCAGGAGCTGAGCCACTTCTCATAAACTGAAAACAAAAAGAAAAGAAAAATTATAAACAGTATGTACACCAAAAAGATCACACACAATAACAGGTATGAACGCCATCCATCCCCGGCCACGGCGCCATTTTGGTGGGTTCGGTCTGGGTCTTATGTCCTCGATGGTTTCGCATGTGGAATTGGAGTGTATCCAACTGATCAGGAAGAGATTCCCGACCCAGCTGAGTCGTTGATACGACGACCGAGACCGGACTTCAAACAAATTTCCTCAACCCACTTCTACTGATTAGTACAGCGGAGGTAAGGGTCGAATCCCACGAGGATGGACACGTTTAGATAACTGTGGTGACTTTCCTGGGTGTTTGGTTAGCTACCACGCTTGGGTTGAGATTTACCTAGACAGGAAATAAGGTAGTACTCTACTGACTAGTAGGCGGGAAAATAACAGACATGTGGGAGTGTTCGTGAAAGTAGGGGACAAGGTGTATCAGAGACATGTGGAAAGTAGACAGTTACTAAAAGAGGAAAGTTAGAGAACAAAGTGTATCTGATGGCTGGGGCTTTCTGACAGATCTGGGCAGTACATCTGAAAAGTTGGGAACAAAAGTAAAAAGTAACTTAAAAGCAAAAGTAGACCAAATAAAGTTGATTTTGACGTTTTCTTCCTCACCAAGTATTGACGAAAATCATATGAACACAGACAACATAACTAAACTTCAGATTCATGCATTCAAACTCAAGATCCATCGATTAAAATGCTTAAACTTAAATTAAACGGTAACTGCAACTTTACTTCTACTGGCTGACATGCAAGGTGATAATCACGGCGCAGAAAATGAACTCATGCACGAAAATTTGACTAACTTAGCTACAACTTCAAATCAACAACTCCCGAATAGAAAACACTTAGAAATTGAAAGCAACAACTAAATCTAACCTCCCTAGGCAGAATGAAGCAAACTCAAACCAAAGTGACATGCGAAATAGAAACTTCATAACGTAAATGTTGGAAAATAATAAAGTACTTCAAAAGAGCAACAACGATGAGTGTTTGCAGAATAACTAGTTGATGAAAACAAGTAAACTTTAACTAAGAAAGCGATTAAGATTGTTTGTGCCACTCCGGGCGATGATACTACTACACTGCTACGATAACTGGCTGGAACGACGGACTGATGACTTCTCCGGCAAACTCTGGACGTCAAGTGACCATGGCTGTGGCGAGGAACGAGAGGTAAGATAATGCTGAAGGATGGATCTTCTAGAGAGAACTCTACTAAGTGTGATTGTCAAACTCCGAACCGAACTCCTTCTCTCTCTCCAAATGGCTTCTTTTATAGGGAGGCTTGCCCTTGCTTTTAGGGTAGACTTCTCCCGCATTTTGACCTTTTTGCCCTTGTAAAATAATCATCTCAGCTATCCCCCTTCTCCATCTCGAGCCTTTTCTGTGGCATGCATTCTGGTCAGTATCGCATCCTTCTAGTGCCCTTTTCACTTTCGTCACACGAATCGTCACCTACTGACTTGGATCCTTCAATCCTGCACACTTAAGCAACTGTTTTGCAGATAATACATGTATTTCACGACATACTGACCAGTAACCAAGGCTTAGAATACGACTTATCGTTGTAAGGTATGCTGATTTTGAAATATGTGTTATATTCATATATAACACATATTGCTAAGTCAGATAGATAGAAAGATAGTTACCATTAAAAATGGCGAAGGAACTAGTGAAGTGTAAACATCATGGAAGAATGAATGAGACTCCCATATTTAAATTATGGTATGATATATTCCCACTATTTTTTATAGTTGGGTTCTAGTGTTTGGATCAACTGTTTTTCTTCAACTAATGGTTTGACAATTCATTTATTCCAAACTAGCCATTTACACGCATATATGATATGATATATAAATCATTTAATTATTTATATGAATTATTCCATCTTCCAAATACCGATCAATAACCGTTGACTTCTACTTCAAAATGTTTTGTTCTACAAACAAACACAATTAGTCAACACAATGTTTTGTTCTACATAATAAGTTAATAACAATAGCATTAAATATGATATACTAAATTGTAATTAACATAAATATATTCATCTAAACAGTAGCTAAATTGGGTTAAGCCAAGCTGTCATTTCAATGTAATATCAGCCAACATTTCCCTAACTAGCAATCTCCCTTTTGAGAAATTATTGTTTCCACCACCACCACCACTAGTAGTCACTATCGCCCCACTAACCCTAGATTTTTTGCTTCTCATCATCGATCGGACCATCTCTCGCACATAATCCATCCTCCACGGACGAGTCATTTGCAAACTCGATACGACCTCACTCATGGAGGGCCGACTACTCTCCTCGGGTGACACACATCGCGCCGCCACCCCTAAGAGGTTCGTAATCGCACGTCTCGTGTACATCGAAGAAGACCGAATCCTCTTGTCACAAATCTCCAATCCCCGGTGTTGGAAAGAAAAAAATTGGGAATCAAATATTAATTTGGTCCCATAAATTAGGGAACACGGTATTTACTTTTAATTGATACTAGGGCAAATCTTTACCATGTATAGAGATTGGCATCGTGTATTTAGTCTGCCTCCAAATTAAGTTGTTGAATGAATAAAATCAAGTCTTTCAACATGGTATCACGAGCATGGTTTTCGATCTCAATCGGTGAACTCAGAATTTGATTCATCATTGTTCGATACCTTCCTCAAACCTCTGACCAAAACCAGGGCAAAAATCAATACCTACAAAACATGTCAGACGACGAAGAGAAGAAACCCAACATAGACGATTCAAGATTGAGAATGAGTAAACATGTTACTCTGGCAGTCAAGCTCAATGGGAACAACTATCCACTCTGGCAGAAATTGATGAGGATAGCCATTGGAGGAAGACGAGCAAATCGACACATCACGGGCATACCAGCACCACCGGAACCGGGAGGGAAGGGCTATACCGAATGGGAAGAAACTGACATGATCGTATTCTCATGGATAGTCGACAATATTGAAACTGATATTGTTGTGGACTTCGCGCACCACCAAACTACACAGGCTCTATGGGAGAGTCTGTTTGTCACCTTCGCGAGCACCTCCGATCCATACCTGTTATACGATTTGGAGGAAAAAGCGAGTAAGACATTGCAAGGAGATCAGGGGCTAAGACATTGCAAGGAGATCAGGGGCTCGAAACTTACTGGCGACGCCTCCATGGAATCTGGATAGAGATAGATCGATGCGAAAATCGCCCAATCGATTGTTGCGACAAAGGGGTTGGGCAATTTCGAACCTACATTGGAACAAGGCGATTGTTCAAATTCCTCACTGGATTGAATAAGCGATACGACGGAATTCGGTGAGATATCCTTAAAGAACATCCACTGCCCTCAGCCAAAAACGCATATGGGCGGGTGAAACGAGAGGCTACGCGGCTCAAAATTATGCCGCCGGCAGCAAACTCGGATCTCCCAACCGGCGCGACTAATGACGACTCATCATCGGGCGGAGTAGGGCTCGGTTTCTCTGCCCGAAATCAGTAACAACAACGCCCCAACCAACCTCCACCACCACGCACTGCCAGACCCAACCGCAGGGGAGGATTCAAGCCGGACAAGTCGAAGATGTGGTGCTCTCATTGTGGGAAACAAAAGCATACCAGGGAGTCGTGCTTCCTCTTGGTCGGATTTCCCGACTGGTGGGACGAAAATCAGAAGGCTAAAGCCCGATTAGCGATTGGGATGGAGGATGGTGGAGGCGACGGACTATTCCCGGCTGGAGGGGGCAACCGTGAGGCTGCCAACCCTCGGGGAAGAAGCGGGGATGCTGATTCCCGGACCGGTGGAGGCGGCAGACGTGGAGAGACGTCGGAAGTAATCGGGGAAGCGGCGTTCGCCGAGAGGAAAGGAGGCGGCGTTGCGTATGGAGGTAACGGGTTAGGGCTGTTAAGCTCTAATCCCCCCAATTTTTTACATCCAGGTCCCCCATTTTTAAATGATACTAAAATAGGACCCCATCATATGCCAAATGTTTTTTCTGCCCCCTGTGAAAATTATTGTGTTCAGTTCAGCCCCCAGCATGTAAAAAATTGTAAATCAACCCCTAATTTGCCTGAAATATCATATGTGACCCCAAATCCCTTTGCACCCCTAGAAAAAATATCTTCTGCATATATGGCCCAAAGTAGAACTAATCTTAAGGAGAGTGGGTGGATATTTGATTTTGGTGCTACAAATACGATGTCATATGATAAAAATGATTTTTTAGAGTTTAATGATACCACAAAAAGTTCAATCCAAACTGCTGATGGGGAATGTACAGCTATTAGTGGGAGTGGGACAATAGAAATTTCGCTGACCCTGAAACTCTCTAACTGCCTTTATGTGCCCAAATTATGCCATAAACTCATGTCCATTATTCATGTAACTAAAGAGCTCAATTGTACACTACTGCTGCATCCCAATTTCTGTGTATTACAGGATATCAGGACGAGGAGGATAATTAGGCGTGGCACTGAGCGTCAAGGCCTCTACTACGTGGATGCGATTACTCAACAAGGTGGCACCGCGACGCTTGCTCACGGATCTGCTAATCGAGAAGCCTGGTTGTGGCACCACAGATTGGGACATCCATCCTCGGGTTATCTTAAAATTCTTTTTCCCAAATTTTCTAAGTTTAAAGACATTTCGTGTGAACCTTGTGTTTTGGCTAAAAGCCACAGACAATCTTTCAAGGCTAGTGAGACACAAGTTAAAGATATTTTTTCTTTGGTGCATGCTGATGTGTGGGGCCCAGCGCCTATTACTGGTGATCATGGCTTTAGATATTTTCTCATATTTTTGGATGATTGCACGAGATTGACTTGGATATATTTTCTGAAAAATAAATCTGAAGTTTTTGAAAAATTTGTCTCATTCTTCACTTTAATTCAAACACAATTCCAAACTCCTATCAAGATCCTTCGATCGGATAATGGTAGGAAAATTGTTAACAAGGAGATGGCGGAGTTTTTTAGGAGTAAAGGTCTAGTTCATCAAACAACTTGCCCTTATACCCCTAAACAAAATGGAGTAGCAGAACAAAAAAATAGGCTAATCTTAGAAGTCACCCGAGCCCTGTTCTTCGATTCAAATGTTCCAAAATACCTTTGGCCCGAAGCTGTTGCTACTGCCGTGTACTTAATCAACCATCTTCCTACTAAAATTTTGGGTATGAAAACCCCCCTGCAGGTACTATCAGCTCTTACTAAAATTCCTGCACCTCTTACTCTTCCCCTTAGAGTCTTTGGTTACTCTGTTTATGTACATATTCCCAAACATGAAAGAAGTAAGTTTTCTGCGTGCGCTCTTAAATGTGTTTTTTTGGGATATGGGATTAACCAGAAGGGATACCGTTGCTATGACCCAGTTTCTAGGAAAATAATAACAACCATGAACTGTAATTTCCTGGAATGTGAGTATTTTTTCCCAGCCCAGACTCGGGGTCAGGGGGAGAGTTATGATAGCCAGGGGGAGAATCCGAGTGATAGCATTAGACCCCTTAGTTGGGTTGTGTCGCCACAATCAGGTGACTCGACTGTGGGACCAACAGAGCAAGCTAGTGTCACCGCTGAGCCAATCCGGTCTTCTATGGAGCCTCCTCAGCCGCCTACACCACATTTAGATCCTCCTCCAGTGATATCTGAGGTAATTCCTGAAACTAGCTCAGGTAGTACAACTGTTATCCCTGACAGTTCTGGTGTAGAAGAGAATGCAACGATTGACGGTGACACAGGGCGATATATACTCCCGCCAAGAAGCACCCGTGGTATACCAGCTAAGCGCTACAGCCCTGAAAGGACTAGCTCAAGAAGCCGGTACTCAGTGGCAAATCTGGCTAAGTGATGCGAAGCATATTTTCTATATTATTCCCCTTAGAGCTTTACATTTTTATGTAATTATGACTCATCAAATTATTGTTTTCATCGATTTTTAGGTTGTAAAAAGCTTATTAGAGCTCACTCAAACATTCCATCGAACATTTGGTGTGCTGTGCAAAAGACAAGTGAAGAATTTTCGTTGAGGCATTTCATCGAACAATTGGTGTGCACTGTGTTTTAACACAACAAACAGCAGCTGCTGAGTCACCTCTCCAGAAACGAACCTCATGACTCAACCACAAACTGAGCCGGCTCTCCGCCGATTGGGTGCCCCGACGAACCCGGCGACCCGCGGAAGTGCTTCGCGCAGCAAAGCTCCACCCGCCCGGGTGAGTTTCATACCAACAAATACACCCGCCCGGGCAGCTTCTTCAAGGCGTGAAGAGTCCAGAGAGGGCTGATTTTATGTCACCCGTCCGGGTGAATTTTCAGCTTCGAAATATACCCGGCCGGGTAAGATTCGGAAGGCGTGAAGAGTCCAGAGAGGGGTGATTTTATGTCACCCGGCCGGGTGAATTTGTAGTTTCGAAATATACCCGGCCGGGTAGAGCAATTCTAACTGCATCTCTGCAGTTTCTTGGGCGGTTGGCTGGGAATAAAAAAAAGTAGACGAAGAGAGAGAAAGTGGGGGGAACGAATCTGAAGAAAAGGAAAGGGGTGAGAATTTAGAGTGGATTGATACGTGTTTGGTTGGGGAAGTTGCAAAAGGAAGAATTCTCCAAAGTCAAAATCATCATCTTCAAGTTCCATGGTTTCAAGGATTTCCATCTCCATTATCTTTGTTCTTAGTTTGATCATGTTAGGCTAAGAATATTGTGTTGCTCCAAACATGTGTTAGACAATGTAATTTTGTGATTTATCCTATGTTCGTTTCTATTTCATACTCGTTTTTTCTACTTGCTCTTTGAATTAATCTATCTCTTTAGGTGCATCTTTAGTGATAGTTTTGCAATCTTATTTTAATGCCTCTTTAGCTTGAAATAAGATGGATCAAAGTAGTTTTAGATTATCAATTGGATTTGTTTAGATGACAGATTGATAATGGATGTTGAGCACTTTATGAAACTGTTTCTTTGAATCTCGCGCTTCCGTAGGATTTTTAGAATTGTGGAATTTGGTTTTAGAAATATGTGTTTAGCTATTCTTTGACCATTTGTGTTTAGCATGTTTAGTGCCTACACTTTAGTTTGTTCTTATTTGTCCCGAATGTTATGAAATAGAATAGAATTTTTAAGATAAATCCTCTTGTTGTCTACAATTGTTTGGAGTAACTTTCGTCTCTCTTGTGCATTTTGAAATTTAAACTCTGTCTCTTTTGTTTTAAAATCTTTCTCCATTCAAAAACCTTCTTCTTAAATGTTTTTTTTATTGTTTGTGAGTTAGACAAACTTGCCTTCCCTGTGGATCGACACCTTAAATTACTACACACGAAGCTGTAAATTTACAGTAAAGTGGTAATATTTGGGTTAATTAATTGAACTTGAGTGCAAAATTATTTTGTGTTGATAGACCTAAAATTACACACCAAGTTTTGGCGTCGTTGCCGGGGAAGGCAATAGGTTATTTAACTTCTAGTTTGTTAATTTGTGTTTTATTTTATTTGATCTTTCTTTTTATTTTGTAGGTACTTACTTTGTGTTCTTGGGAGTGATAGCCATCTACCACGTCTGGACTTGAAGACGAAGGAGTGTTTATATTAGGTGATGTCTTTCTAATTTTTAGTTTAGTGATATATTAGTTTAGTTTAGTTTATACAAAGCACACACATTTTATAAGACTAACCCCGAAGTTGTCGAGATGTCTCGCTTTCGGTAGGAGTAGTATATTTGTGTTGTGTTTGGTTTATTTTCTGTTGTATAGGTATTCTATAAAATCAAAAACAGAAAAACGAAAATCAGTGGATGCAAACCAGATCTAAGGGTACACCGCAATTTGGGTTATTGATATATCATAGAAGAGGACAGAATTCCACTGTGATTGGTACACATCAAGACGTTGAGGGTAGTAGTGATTCAGAAGTTGAGTCTATGGCTGAAGACGACAATAATGTTCCACCACCCATGGGAAGGTTTGGCGACATCCTCAGATCGGGAATTAATCACCCGGGAGAGTTTGCCTATGCACATGATAATGTTAACATCCCACCTCACTACATTAGTTTGGTGAACGGTGGAAATCTTTTCCATGGACGAGATGAAGAAGATCCGATGAGTTATTTGAATGCCTTTTATGAATTGACGAACTCTCATAGACCTCCAAATGTAGAGCATCATCGGATTAAGAGAGCATTATTTCCTTTCTCATTGAGAGAGAAAGCAAGAGAATGGTACGACTCATTACCGGGCTACAACATAGCGACATTTGAGGAGTTGAAATCGAAATTCCTTTTGGAATATAACTCTCCAATGAAGATCGAGAAGTTGAGAGAGGAGATCACTTCATTCCGGCAAAAGTATGATGAGTCATTTGCCGAAGCTTGGAAGAGGTTTACAGATTTGCTAAGGAAATGCCCAAGCCATGGTCTAGCTCCGGGGCATGATCTTTTGAAGTTCTACAAAGGACTCAATAATGAAGGCACGGGATTAGTTACCGCAGGTTCAAGTGGAAACTTAGATGATTTGACACATGATGAAGTGAGAGCCTTATTTCAGAGATTAGCAAACAATCAGAGGAATTGGCATAATCCAAGAAGAGCGGCTGATAAGGCAGGAGATACATTTGGTGCTACCAAGGATGCAGAGAGAGTGACAGCAATAGAGGCCCAATTGGCGGATATAAGCACTCAAATGTCTTCAATGACAAATGCTATCAAATCTTTTCAATTCACTCCTCAACCTCAAGCAGTGGCTGTGTTGAAGTGTGGTTTGTGCCAAGGTGGACATCATACTGATCAATGTCCAAGTCTTCAAGGACCATCGGTGGAGGACGTGAATTACATTGGTAACAACCGTCAAGGTTTCAACCAAGGTAATCAATATAGCAATCAACAGATTTGGAGACCTCAACAAGGATACTGGAATCAAGTTGGTTCTAGCAACACTGCAGGAAATCAATGGAGAAGTAATACCCAACCTCCGGGTTTTGAGAAGAAGTCATCACAAGAAGATCAATTGGGACAGATTTTCTCTTTTATGACTAAAAGTCAAAAGGAGAATGAGAATTTCAGAGATAAAACTGTGGAGAAGTTTGGACAACTCGAGGCTACTATGATGACTCTTGAGACTCAAATTGGGCAGCTTGCTACATCATCTCATACAAGAATTCCTGCAACTATTCCGAGTGATACTGTGCCCAATCCCAAAGGCAATGAACATTGCAAGGTAGTTACATTGAGAAGTGGTCGTGAGTTGGGTTCGACACCATTAATGGACGGCCAAGGTACTTCCGGCATCTCACACGCAGGGGCGGATGAGATGTTAGGCTTGCATTCCTCGCATGCAGGGGCGGACGAGGCATGTAAGGGAAGTCCCGAGTTGGTGCATGGGGCCCAACATGGTCAAGAACAGGCTGCATCCGGCAGCAAGGAATATGGTGTAGAATCTGATTCTAGTGGAAAGTTTTCAGCAGAAGAGAAAGAAAAGAAGATAGTAGAGATGGAATCAAAGAGAAAGATGATGACAAGTCCGGCACAAGATCCTAAGAGCAAGTTTAACTTTCCAGATCATATTCCTCCTCCACCATATCCACCCAAGAGGAAGAAAAGAGTCCCAAAAGAGAAAAGTTTTGAGTGGATGATGAATGTAATCCGAAAAGTGAATGTGGATGTGTCATTAGTGGACCTCTTCACTAATTTTCCCAAGTTCTCCAAGTTTTTCAAGGATATGATGGCAAACAAGGAGAAACTACAAGATGAGGGGATAGTGGCTTTGAGCATGAATTGCTCACAATTGATTTCAGGAATGATGCCAATGAAGAAGAGGGACCCCGGAAGTTGTGTGATTCCTTGTGAGATCGGCAACACAATCTTCACAAAATGCTTATTGGATCAAGGATCGGGGATCTCACTTATGGCGTTGAAAACTACACGTGCCATTGGACTAGAGGATAGGATGGAGCCTATAGACATTGCTCTACAATTGGCTGATCACTCGATAGTAAAGCCTAGTGGAATAGTAGAGGATGTCTTGGTCAAAGTTGACAAATTCATCATCCCTGTTGACTTTATAGTCTTGGATATGCCCGAGGACAAAGAGGTACCAATTCTATTTGGTAGACCATTTCTTGCCACGGGAGATGTGTTGCTTGGAGCTAAAGACAACTCTGTCACATTCAGAATTAATGGTGAGCAAGTGACCATTAATGTGGAGAAGACAATGAAGCACCCTAGTGATGCCAATGCGTGTTTTAGAGTTGATGTCCTTGATAAATGCATATTTGACAAGATGTGTTGCTCATCAAGAATTGAAGGAAGTGTATATGAGAAAGGGAGTTTGGAGAGAGATTTTGGTTCGACAATCAAAGTAAATTTTGATGAAACAGAAGATTATCAAGTTGATCAACCAAATCTGGAAAATGAATGCGTGGTGGATACTTTTGTGGCAGATGTGAGACCTTCAGTTGAAGTACCACCAAAGTTAGAATTGAAGCCCCTCCCGAAAAATTTGAAATATGCCTTCCTTGGTGATGATGAAACTTTACCAGTTGTGGTATCGGCTGAGTTGAATAATGAAGAAGAATCCAAGTTAATAGAGCTACTTAAGTTGCACAAGCAAGCTCTAGGATGGTCTATAGCCGATATCAAAGGAATTAGCCCGGCAATATGTATGCATAAAATCTTGATGGAAGATGGAGCTAAGCCGGTAAGAGAGAGACAAAGAAGGTTGAACCCACTTATGCAAGAAGTGGTGGAAAAAGAAGTGAAGAAATTGTTGAAATTTGGGATGATCTATCCTATATCCGATAGCGAGTGGGTTAGCCCAGTACAATGTGTACCCAAGAAAGGAGGAATAACCGTGACAGTCAATGAAAAGAATGAAGTCTTAGCAACTCGATTGGTGAACTCATGGAGAGTTTGTATGGACTACAGAAGATTGAATAAGGCGACTAGAAAAGATCATTTTCCGTTGCCATTTTTGGATCAGTTGCTTGATAGGATTGCGGGTTATTCTCATTACTGTTTCTTGGATGGATATTCGGGGTATAATCAGATTGCAATTGCCCCGGAAGATCAAGAAAAGACGAAATTCACTTGCCCTATTGGAACTTATGCCTTCCGCCGGATGTCGTTTGGTTTGTGCAATGCTCCGGCTACATTTCAACGTTGTATGATGGCAATATTCTCCGACATGAATGAGGATATTATGGAGATCTTCATGGATGATTTTTCCGTGTTTGGCTCATCTTTTGACTGTTGTTTACACAACTTGGGTCGTGTGCTACAAAGATGTGAAGAGTCGAATCTAGTGCTTAATTGGGAGAAATGTCAATTTATGGTGAAGGAAGGTATTGTTTTGGGACACAAGGTGTCGGAGTTGGGATTGGAGATGGATAAGGCTAAGATTGAAGTAATCTCTAAGTTACCTCCTCCAACAAATGTGAAGGGCATCCGTAGTTTTCTTGGTCATGCGGGATTCTACCGAAGATTCATAAAAGATTTTTCAAAAATTGCAAAACCTCTTTGCAATCTACTTGAGAAGGATGCCAAGTTCGTCTTCGATGATAAATGCCTTGAGGCATTTGATTTGCTCAAGAAGAAGCTAGTCGAAGCTCCTATTATTATCACACCTGATTGGTCGAAACCATTTGAGTTGATGTGTGATGCTTCGGACTACGCTGTGGGAGCCGTTTTAGGCCAAAGAAGAGAGAAAGTCCTACATGCCATCTACTATGCTAGCAAGGTACTCAATGATGCCCAATTGAACTACACCACGACGGAGAAGGAAATGTTAGCAGTTGTGTATGCTTTTGAGAAGTTTCGTGCATATTTACTTGGCACGAAGGTGGTAGTGTTCACGGACCATTCAGCTATCAAATATTTGATGAACAAGAAAGATGCAAAACCTCGTTTGGTGAGATGGGTCCTATTATTACAAGAATTTGATGTGGAAATCAAAGATAAAAAGGGGACCGAGAATTTGGTAGCTGATCATCTTTCTAGATTAGAAGGCGTGGAAGAGACGGAAGATGAGAAAAAGAAAAGGATCAATGAAAAATTTCCCGATGAACAAGTTTTTCAAGTGGAGGCTCAGGAAACATATGTGCCGTGGTTTGCTAACTTGGCAAACTACATTGTTACGGGCATTATACCCGAAGGGTTGTCTTCTAACCAAAAGAAGAAATTTTTTAGTGACACCCGTATGTATGTTTGGGAAGATCCATTTCTCTTCCGTATTTGCAGTGATGGAGTCATTCGAAGGTGTGTTGGAGAGCATGAGCACCTTCAGATTTTGTCTGCTTGCCATGATTCTGAGTATGGCGGCCATTTCGGAGCACGTCGAACTGCATTTAAAGTGCTTCAGTCCGGATTCTTTTGGCCATCTATCTTCAAGGATGCAAAAGCCTATGTAGAGAGATGTGACAGTTGCCAAAGAACCGGCAATATTTCGTGGAGAAATGAAATGCCAATGAATAATATTCACGAGGTAGAACTCTTTGATGTTTGGGGAATAGACTTCATGGGACCGTTCCCCAAGTCAAATGGGCAACAATACATTCTTGTAGCTGTCGATTATGTCTCTAAGTGGGTAGAGGCAGTGGCCTCGGCAACCAATGATGCCAAAGTTGTGTTGAAGTTCATCAAGAAGCATATCTTTAATCGCTTTGGGACACCATGAGCTATAATCAGTGATGGAGGAACTCATTTTTGTAACAAGCTGTTCGAAAACCTCCTAGGAAAATATGGTGTCCAACACAAGGTTGCTACCCCTTATCATCCCCAAACTAGTGGCCAAGTTGAATCTCCAATCGAGAGATAAAACGGGTGCTTGAGAAAGTTGTAAAGCCGTCTCGGAAGGATTGGACTCAAAAGCTAGATGATGCTTTATGGGCATATCGAACGGCATATAAGACCCCGATTGGAACTTCTCCATACAAGTTGGTGTTTGGAAAAGCTTGTCATTGCCGGTGGAACTTAAGCATAAAGCTTATTGGGCTTTGCAAAAGCTTAATTTGGACTATGATGCTGCAGCAGAGAAGAGAATGTTTGACATGAATGAAATGGATGAGTTTAGGCTTCGTGCATATGAGAGTGTTGATCTCTACAAGGAGCGTGCTAAAAAGATACATGATGCAGCCGTTAAGCCTCGTCATTTCCATGAAGGACAGTTGGTCCTATTGTACAACTCTCGGCTGAAACTCTTTCCGGGCAAGCTCAAGTCAAGATGGTGGGGTCCTTATGTGGTGCACAAGGTGTATCCCTATGGTGCTGTTGATATTCGAGATCAGAAAAATGACAATCTTTGGAAGGTGAATGGCCAACGCTTGAAGGCATATGTTGGAAGTGAAAGTGGTATGGAAGCAAGAGAAGTGGCTGCACTAGTGGAACCGAAAGTGTAGATCAAGGATGAAGAAAGTCGAGCCAACGACTATAAACAAAGGCGCTGATTGGGAGGCAACCCAAGTTTTATTTTTCTTTTATTTTTATTATCATATGTTGGAGGTTTTGTTTGCTCAATTCTTTCCTCTAACATTTATTTTAAATTGAGTGTTTCTTTTTGTGTGTTTTATCTTTTGTTTCTTGTGTGTAGGAGCAACATGGAGATAGGACTCATATTGGAGCTTGTTAGGAAGCACACTTGCAAAGCAATATACACCCACCCTCCCACCCGAATGCACTATGGATATCATGCCAAGTTTGGGGGAGTCTTCTTTTCCCTTTACTTTTTATGTTCTTTTTGCTTGCATTGAGGACAATGAAGTATTCAAGTTTGGGGGGGTTGAATGAGTCTCTATGTATGAAGCATGTTTGTGGGGTGTATTATTTGCTAAATGTGTTTTTGAATCAATGTAATTGACGGGTGCATGCTTTATCTTCGGCTTTCTGGTTGGGAAATCTTGCTTGATTTTACTTGATCTTTGAAGCTCAGGATGGATGGAATTTGTGCATTGATTTATTTGAAAGAGCATTTTGTGATTACAACCGATTTCTTGAGTTGAGGAGAGTATGAAAGTCACATGTCTTTTGGAAATTATCTTGGATCGATTTGCTTTATTGAGTACGTGCTTGCATTCATGTGTGTCAATGATAGGGGAAGATAAGGCATTAGGATGAACTCCATGACCAAATGATCACATGCCTAGTCCAACATATGATCCCCTAGAAGCCACTTTGAGCGTAATCTCTATTGTTTTGTGCAAACACTTAGCCAATCACCTAGCTACTAAAATAAGCCTCATTTTAGCCTCGTCATTGATCCTTGCTACTTTTTGAGTGCTAAATACAAGTTTTGTGCTTTGTTGATTGAGTTGTGAGTGTTGGGTGGTGTTCTATAAAAGTGTAGAGATTTTGAGACTCGATGTAATGTATAATTGAGAATGAAGTTCTTAGTAGAAATGAAAAAGACGGCCTCCAAAAATTGCAAAAGTCGAGGTCTTTTGAAAAAAAAAAAGAAAAAAAAAAAAAAAAAAGAGTTTGATGAAATAAAGATAGAGCTTTTATTTTTTTTTTTAAGATGTAATTTTGTCTTGAATGATCTCAAGTTTGGGGGAGTGAATATTTGGTTGTAAAGTCTTGTTAGTTGATTCTTTGGAAGGAAGTTGTAGGAGGGAAGAATTTGGCACTCAAATGTGTAGTTTTTTGAGCTCACTATCCATATTTATCCTACCTCATCCTTAGCCCCATTACAACCTATAATTAAGACCTTGGACCTTATTGTTGATACATTGTGGATGTTTTGTAAATAGCTTAGTAGAGTTGAAGAAGTTTGATTTGAAATCCGCGAGTCTATGTGATAAGTAATGCTTGACGAGTCAACGATGACGGTTTGAGTTGTAAGATCTTATGCTTGAACTTACTTTGAAGTGCACCTTGACTTGAAGTTCTAAGTGGATGGGTGAGTGTTCTTGATAGTGGGAAATCTTGATTGGAAAATGTTGGGGGTTTAGTATTTGTCATTCATGTCTTTACTTGATTCTTTGTGATGAAAACTTTTGAAATAAATTTTATGTGTTAAACTTTGTTGAGTTATTGTGCTTGAAATCAATCTTGCTCGAGGACAAGCAAAAGCTCAAGTTTGGGGGTATTTGATGCGAAGCATATTTTCTATATTATTCCCCTTAGTGTTTTACATTTTTATGTAATTATGACTCATCAAATTATTGTTTTCATCGATTTTTAGGTTGTAAAAAGCTTATTAGAGCTCACTCAAACATTCCATCGAACATTTGGTGTGCTGTGCAAAAGACAAGTGAAGAATTTTCGTTGAGGCATTTCATCGAACAATTGGTGTGCACTGTGTTTTAACACAACAAACAGCAGCTGCTGAGTCACCTCTCCAGAAACGAACCTCACGACTCAACCACAAACTGAGCCGGCTCTCCGCCGATTGGGTGCCCCGACGAACCCGGCGACCCGCGGAAGTGCTTCGCGCAGCAAAGCTCCACCCGCCCGGGTGAGTTTCATACCAACAAATACACCCGCCCGGGCAGCTTCTTCAAGGCGTGAAGAGTCCAGAGAGGGCTGATTTTATGTCACCCGTCCGGGTGAATTTTCAGCTTCGAAATATACCCGGCCGGGTAAGATTCGGAAGGCGTGAAGAGTCCAGAGAGGGGTGATTTTATGTCACCCGGCCGGGTGAATTTGTAGTTTCGAAATATACCCGGCCGGGTAGAGCAATTCTAACTGCATCTCTGCAGTTTCTTGGGCGGTTGGCTGGGAATAAAAAAAAGTAGACGAAGAGAGAGAAAGTGGGGGGAACGAATCTGAAGAAAAGGAAAGGGGTGAGAATTTAGAGTGGATTGATACGTGTTTGGTTGGGGAAGTTGCAAAAGGAAGAATTCTCCAAAGTCAAAATCATCATCTTCAAGTTCCATGGTTTCAAGGATTTCCATCTCCATTATCTTTGTTCTTAGTTTGATCATGTTAGGCTAAGAATATTGTGTTGCTCCAAACATGTGTTAGACAATGTAATTTTGTGATTTATCCTATGTTCGTTTCTATTTCATACTCGTTTTTTCTACTTGCTCTTTGAATTAATCTATCTCTTTAGGTGCATCTTTAGTGATAGTTTTGCAATCTTATTTTAATGCCTCTTTAGCTTGAAATAAGATGGATCAAAGTAGTTTTAGATTATCAATTGGATTTGTTTAGATGACAGATTGATAATGGATGTTGAGCACTTTATGAAACTGTTTCTTTGAATCTCGCGCTTCCGTAGGATTTTTAGAATTGTGGAATTTGGTTTTAGAAATATGTGTTTAGCTATTCTTTGACCATTTGTGTTTAGCATGTTTAGTGCCTACACTTTAGTTTGTTCTTATTTGTCCCGAATGTTATGAAATAGAATAGAATTTTTAAGATAAATCCTCTTGTTGTCTACAATTGTTTGGAGTAACTTTCGTCTCTCTTGTGCATTTTGAAATTTAAACTCTGTCTCTTTTGTTTTAAAATCTTTCTCCATTCAAAAACCTTCTTCTTAAATGTTTTTTTTATTGTTTGTGAGTTAGACAAACTTGCCTTCCCTGTGGATCGACACCTTAAATTACTACACACGAAGCTGTAAATTTACAGTAAAGTGGTAATATTTGGGTTAATTAATTGAACTTGAGTGCAAAATTATTTTGTGTTGATAGACCTAAAATTACACACCACTAAGGCAAATCTAAGTGAGATGGCGAGGGCGTTTATAGCAGAACTTTATGAAGAAGAGGAGCTCCCTCGGACAGCAGAGGAAGCCATGAAAATTCCCCATTGGAGAGAGGCAATGCTGGTAGAGATGAAAGCTCTGATGAAGAACAAAATATGGGAACTGTGCCTGAAACCAGAGGGAATCCGCACTGAGGGGTGCCGATGGGTCTTCACCATCAAAAGGAGACCAGATGGATCGATTGAACGGTATAAAGCAAGGCTGGTAGCAAAGGGGTACACCCAAACATACGGGGTTGATTATGCTGAGACATTCTCACCTGTGGCAAAATGAGTACTATTCGGGTACTATTTTTTATAGCGGCTAACAGAGAATGGCCGCTACACCAGTTTGATGTGACGAATGCATTCTTACATGGAGAGTTGTCGAAGCCTATTTACATGGAGGCACCACCGGGTTTTACAGGGGAATTCGGAGGAGGAAAAGTCTGTAAGCTGAAAAAGACTTTGTATGGACTCAAACAGTCACCTCGAGCTTGGTTTGGGAGATTCACAGAGGTGATGAAGAAGTATGGGTACAAACAGAGCAACTCAAATCACACAATTTTCCTGAAAAAGAGAGAAGGAAAGATTACATGCTTAATCATCTATGTGGATGATATGATACTCACGGGAGATGATGAGGATGAGATCGACTAGTTGAGGAAAAATTTGTTTGCCGAATTTCAGATGAAGGACTTGGGCTTACTAAAGTATTTCCTAGGGATAGAAGTATTGAGGTCAAGAGAAGGAATCTTCATCAGCCAGAGAAAGTATGTGCTCGATCTTCTGGCAGAGACAGGACTGCTTGACTGTAAGCCAGCCGACACTCCTATGGTACAAAACCATGGTCTCCAGATAGTTGAAGGAGCTAAGGCAACCCCTCACACGAGGTACCAACGTCTAGTAGGGAAGATGATCTACTTATCCCATACCAGACCTGACATTGCTTATGCAGTAGGAGTGGTTAGCCAGTCCATGCATGCACCTCAAGCGGCTCACTGGGAAGCAGCTTTGAGGATTGTTCGGTACTTGAAGGGAACACCGGGACATGGGATTATGTTTGAAAAACATGGGCACCTGGAAATGCATGGCTTCACGGATGTTGATTGGGCTGGAAATCCAAATGATAGAAAGTCGACTGCCGAATATCTTACCTTTGTAGGAGGTAATCTTGTCACTTGGCGGAGCAAGAAGCAAAAAGTAGTGGCTTTGTCGAGCGCCGAGGCTGAATTTCGAGGGATTAGGAGTGGGCTGACTGAGATCCTATGGCTAAAGAAGTTAATGACGGAACTGGATTTGGCTTCACAAGGGTCGTGTAAACTGTTCTGTGACAACAAGGCGGTTATCAGTATATCTGAGAACCCAGTCCAACATGATCGAACAAAGCATATAGAGGTAGATCGGCACTTCATCAAAGATAATATTGAAGCGAAGGTGGTGGAAATTCCTTTTGTTAGATCTGAAGACCAACTGGCAAACATTCTCACAAAGGTTGTAGATTCAAGAAGTTTTCACTGAGTATTGTGCAAGTTAAGAATGGCTGATCCCATTACTTAACTTGAGGAGGACTGTTGGAAAAAAAATAAATTGGGAATCAAATATTAATTTGGTCCCATAAATTAGGGAACACGGTATTTACTTTTAATTAATACTAGGGCAAATCTTAACCATGTATAGAGATTGGCATCGTGTATTTAGTCTGCCTCCATTGGTCATTGTAAATTAAGTTGTTGAATGAATAAAATCAAGTCTTTCAACACCCGGCCCTGCTGGATCAGGGGAGGGCCCAATCCACAATCGAGGTCGGGGATTGGGTCAAGTCAATGACTCTCCTCGCGGAGACGAGCTCCAACAAAACGACGCCGTAGCTGAAGACGTCGATTTTGGCCGTGAGTACCCCCGGGGTGGTGTAGCCAGGGTCAATGTACCCGATGGTCCCCGCGGGGAGCTTGCTGTCCACGTCATCGCACAATCTTGCCGCGAGGCCGAAATCGGCCAACCTGGCATTCCACGTGGCATCTAGTAATATGTTGGCCGATTTGACGTCGTGGTGGACGTGCTGGGGTTTGAGTCGTGGAGGTGGCGGAGGGCGGCGGCGAGCTGGAGGGCGACGGCGAGGCGCCTCGGCCAGGGTGGAGGGGAGGGGGAGAGGTGGAGGAGGTGGTGGAGGGTGCCGTTGGGCATGAAGTCGGTGACGATGATGTTGTTGGAGGGGGTGGCGCCGAGGAAGGTGATGGTGCATGGATTGGGGGTGATGGTGGACAGAATGAGGGCTTCGTTGCGGAGCTTGGAGTCGTCGACGGATTGCTTCTTCACGGCGACGACGCGGCCGTCTTTCAAGACGCCGCTGTATACGCTGCCGTGGCTGCCTTTTCCGATCAGCCGCGACAGAGAGAATCCGTCGGTCGCGTCTTCCATTTCTTGCGCTTTAAACGAGTACATTTTTCTTTTGTTTTCCATCGTAAAAAGTTTAGAAAATAAGTTTAGAATGTTATTCCAACATGCACTTGAGCAAATGTTATAATTTCAGAACACAAACCAAATGACAAAAAAGTAAAAAGAATCTCACCCACCACACGACTTTGTAATAGCAAAAGTTATAATTTCGAAACACAATTCTAAATAAAAGAAAAAAAGCATCTCTTCATCCAGAGAGAGAGAGAGCGAGAGAAAGAGATGATTAGCAGCTTTAGCAAGCCACCCAAGAATCATTACATAACAATATGGGCTACAAATGTGAAAAAGTATGTCCATAGCAGGAAATGAAACTAAACTCTACACATGCAACATTGACTACATAAATGAAGACTGTTTCTAGTAAAGTAACAACCAACTTGTAGGAGGCAACAGATTAATCACTCGACGTACAATAAACCTAGCATTTTCGAGTGATAACCACCTCGGGTGAGTCATTCGCCAGAACTCCTAATTTCGGGCGAGGACTACCAGGCGCACATGGCACTAACTTTAGGAGAGATGATGGCCGCTTACAATTGAATTACAAGGATCAAAAGCGAAAACAGAAACACAAGCAACACAAGGAGATGCATTGTAGCACATGACCGCTTGACCAGTCTGGCTTTCTCTCCACATAAGGGGAGTATTTTTTATTATCAGCATGCTTCCTCAGTTGAGAGGAGTGGTTAGAATTTGGCACACACAACAAGAAGTCGAGAATGATTACTCTACATATGAAGCTGGTTGGAGAGAGAATCCTGACCAGAACTTGTTTCCTTGAGTTTCAGGGAAAGATTAGCCAACTGTTGATCGAGGTCTCTGCTCTTGGCACGTTGATGGTTAGAAGATATCTGCTGTTTTGCTTGCAGCAGCTTCTGCTGCTGCTGATACAGGCCTCGCAGTCTTCCTGCTTCTCTCTCCAATACGTCATGCTCGACTGTACATGCATCCGAAAATGAGGTATAGAAATATATGGATAAACTTCCAGTACTTAAAACAAAATGTCACAAGATTTATAGGAAGATACTATCAACCACTTAAAAAGAAGGGGGTCGTATTTCAATAGATAAGTCAAGATCTTCCTATGCATTTTAGAACTTCTTTAATTTCAATGCCATGGAGTGACCTCACGCCCTAAACAGAGGATGCCAAACAGTAGAAAGAGCACTATTACTTTACCAAGCTTCAAGTTGAGACCAGTTCGAAACAACTAACACGTCAAACTGCAAGTGAAAATACAACAACAATGGACCCATTTACTTCATAAACCTCCTATCTCACACCTGGTTCTTTGTTTTGTTTACATAACTGAAATACCCATCAGCAAACAATATGTAAATTTTATTGAACTGACTGTACACTACAGAACAAAATTTTATGTACTAGTACTTTTGAATGCAACTAGGCAAACTTGATGAAGAAGCACATCTATCAATAATGAATACAGTAGGCGGAAACTCACAATATTTGATCCGCTGCTCCTGAGATAAACTTTCTAACCGTTGCTTCAGGGCTTTATTTTCCATGCTGAGAATAAGGTTTTGCTGGTTGAGAAATTCAAGCTCAGCAGAAATTTCAGAGCCTTCTGCCTGCAACTATGAAAGCATAGTCAAATCCCAAATCTGAACTATAAGCAGATTATACACCATTTTAGGACTTGTAAGCACTGTCATACTTGCCTGTAGAGTTTGAACGTGTCTTTCAAGTTCAGCTATGTATTGAAGCTTCCGCACACGAGAACGTTGAGCGAATTGCCTGCATTAGGCATTTACAAACCCATCGGGTATATTAAAGATAACAGAAAATTGTCTGAAAAAAATGGCAGCTTCAGAAAATGCACCAAATTCTTTAGTGAAGGGCCTTTACATTTTTCAATCTTGTGATCAGAATATGAGTAAAAATAAAAAACAAAAAAACATAGCAAATGGAAGAGTATCTATGCCTTAAGATTCATCTCATTAACAGATCCACTGGAGCTCAATATGTTTACCTAGCAAAACATAAGAGATAAAAGCAGTAGACTACATTCAGATCCATAAAGCAAAGCATTGTCACACTCACATGCATCCATATAGACCACTAATCTTTAAATTTGCAAAGAATTAGAGGCCCATGCAAACACTTAAACACTATATATCCCACAACTTATAGGGGCTTGAGCATCAACATACGTTAAAGCCTGTGACACTAAACAAACAACTAATTAGATTATATTACGACTCATTTTAGATAGTTCTGAAAAGAAATCTCACGGTCAGGTAACAAATATCAAGAATATAAATTTTGACATTTTTATCCAAACTTTCCACCTTACAGAAATCAGTTATTACGTCGTAAGAACAAAGTGATCAGGTTTTTTCTTAAAAGAAGAAAATTATCTTTGAAAAGAGAACTCGTCCATTTGTAATAGGGATTGGGATGAGAACTTAGCTACCTATGTCAGTGCAGCTAAGATAAAACTAGAGCAAAACTTGTACCCACGGTAAATACAAATACTCCTTACTACTAATATAGCATGATCAACGTGATCATCTATCATTGCAGAGGTTGTTCAAGGAATTTCAAGACACATGTTTCAACAATTTTCTGCTCAGCCAGTCACTTCACTTTCAGTTAAGAAAAATTCACTGGGTTTTGAATCATATAACTATATATATGATTCATTTATATATATTTGAGACAGAATAATGCCTATCAAAAGCATCAGACAGACAATAACAAACTACACCTCATAATTGGGGTGATTACTAATAAACAAAGATATCACCATGCACAAGTAAGATAGTTGATAAATGTCCTTAAATTGATGCCCTTAAAAGTATATAAGGATTCAATCATGCATTTCACAATAGAAGCATAGTAGTGAAGTTAAAACTAATAGTAAGAGGAAACACATCTTACAAAGGGTAAGGAAACACAAAAAGTGAACTTGAAGTTCAAACTTTAACTTAAAACCACTCAATTTATAAATGAAGAGGGGTGCACTTACTGCTTGGCTCGTTTTGTGTCTGTATCTGATGCCAGATTCTTAACATGGGTGTCTTTTTTCTCAGATGGGCCTTTTGGGTCTTGAGAAACAGATTCAACATCTGACTTTTGAGCAGATGAAGTTGGATTTCTATCAGCGTCTAGCGAGGAGTTCACTGATCCGGCATTCTGGATGGTGGCAACATTCCTAGAAGGAATGCCACGAGGAGGTGCAATCGAATTCACAGGTGCATCCCATGGCTTGTTCTTGGTTTTGCCAGAAGGGTTTGGATCCAAATAGAAAGAACTTTGCCGCATGTCCCTATGAAAGTCAAAGTCTTGAGATCCCCATAAAGGCAATGGAATCATATTCTTGAACTTGATATCATCTTGAGTTGCATAGTTCATGCTTCCAGCATTAGCTGTATCGATATATGCAAAAGAGTCACTTGATGAGCGACGATGACCTCCTTTACGCAAAGGCGTTTCTGGTTCATCGAGGAGTTCATCTAACCAAGATGGTTGTTCCTCTATCAAAAAACTTTCAGAAGAAGTACGTTGATGATGTGGATTTCCTTCTCTGGGCTTTGGAAGAGATTTTGGACCAATCACTGAAGTAGGAATGTATTCAGTATATGATGGAGAGATGCTAGGAAATGGACTTTTAGGAGGCAATAATGGATTCTTCCCATTATACATCATGTTTCTAACGGTAGATGGTCCCTTGGAGTTTGCCATAGTTGAGGAGACCAGTACCTATAACAAACATTTAACATATAACATGAGAATTGTACATTCCGAAGTGAACACTAGACCAGGAGACATCAAAACACATGGTTGCAGCATTATCTAAGAACAAAAAGAAGGCAGAAGAATCACTGAATAAAAATGACTAAACAACAACAATTTTCTATGAAGATCAACCCTTTCTTGAAATACAAAAGAATTTCAACAGTATTAAGATGTAAGAAACTAAAGTAATTTCCTCCCAATCGGATTAAGAGTTCTGTTTGAGATTTGCAAACCAAATCTAAACGGCTAGTTCCACAAAACCTATTTTGATTTTTGTTGTGATTCTGAGAGGATCATGGTTGACTAAGAAAGAAACCCAGGTTGCAGCTTCATCTCCATCACATTTTCCATAACATGAGAAGACACATTCTTTTGGCAAATATAAATCACTTCTTCATAATGGGTTTCTTCAAGACAAGCTTTTTAAAAGGTTACAATTTCCACCTCAATTACATACATGATTGTTCTTGTACACACCAATTTTCAATAATTTTGAGATAGTTCGTTACATTGGTGTATGTTTTTGAGAATCTATGTTCTTTAGAAGTGATTATTAGGTTAATACTTTTATGGAGCACAGTGCAGTTCCTCTATGGAAACTTGGCTGCATGTGACTCCAACACCTTGCACCTCCTCTTTTTAATCCCATTGGTCACTTAGCAATTTCTTTGACAGCATTATCAAAGGTTCGTAATCACATCCTCTCCTTCTGCACTTCCCACCAACCAAAACCCTCTCACCTACACCCCTCAATCTTGCACGACATGAATCGTAAGATCAGTAGTGAAGACGCGCACCTGATGATAAATATCATAAACTGACTTGAACTTGATCTATAGAATTATATTTAAACAAAATTAAGGTCAAGTAACAGTGGTAGAAGCTCAGCAAAGCACCTCATTATTCCAACAAAAGAATGATTTTCAGTAAAAATAATACACAGAAGGCCTTAGATTCATCCAAAAAAGATGTTAGCATATAAGGAAACTTCACACCAGTGTGTAATTTAGTAACATAAATTTAAATCATCTTGAAACATAATTTTTGTTTGAAAAATATATTTATGTTCAGTTCTTTACTTACATTTTTTTGCAATGAATTGAAGACCAAGCAATAATAATTCTATAAAAAAGAAATATCTACAGATTAGATCATAGAAACTGTGAGATCTAACCCTAACCTTAATACTTATGGATATATATATTTGCAATCTCATATGCAAAAATTCAACAATATAAAAAATACTGGATTCCAATGAGTTTCTGCTTTGATTCATAGGATTTCATCTATTGTGGAGACCCCTATCCTTAGGCTCGCTTCTTTTATTGCCCACTGTCTTTGCCACTCTCTACAGTATTACAGTCTACCTATTGCAGTTAACTGGACTCTTACATGAAAATAACTTCCAATAACAGTTTTGACAACTCAACATGATTTGTTATCTTTGTTGCTTTCTACCAGTTTTATATAGACCCAGCACAAAACCACAAAGATCCTCCACCAGGTACCAACTGGCACATGCCTCCTTCATCTCACATAAAAACTTTTACAAAACAAATGATGTAAGATGCAGCAACTGCAGAGCAACCTATGAAAACACATGTTTAACCAGCTGAATAGCCAACAGGCTAAAACTACTATTGCATTTTTTCAACATTTGGACATAGAAAAGTGTAGGTAGGGAAGTGGGTTTGGAAAACATATCGAGAATAGAAACGTGAACAGTTAGTTTATTAAGAAAAAATCGGCGCAATTTACTTGGAACATAAACTCAGGTTTTAGCAGGCAAGAAGGAGAAACATCCATAATAATGTCAAAAATAAAAGAGTAAATGCTCCAGATATTAAATTGATACAATCAATCATATATATCCATCCCCATGGAAAACAATCAGTTGGAAGTCTTTTTTGCAAGCCAAACTAGAAAATTTGGGGGGCATTCATCATATTGAAATTTTGAATTACACAGGTTTTTTATAAACTATGCTCAACCAGATCTGGCAAACCCGTCTCTACACCACATTCAGTTTATGATATATTACCAAGTACCAGCAGAAGTTTAACAACATCAGTTCATGAGTTCTCGAAAGGGGAGAAACTAATCGCAATAACGTATCTTTATTTCCCTTTTCACCAATATGTCCGGAAAAAAAAATTTAATCATAACCCTGTTTTGTTTTGTAGTATATCATTTTTGAGTTGCCTCCATCTCCAATGACAGTAACTCCTTATTAATGCGACTAATAGAGCAATGATAAATCCCATTACAGCAGCTCAAAGCTATAAAATTAAAATCACACCATGTTCATATATTCAAGATAAGTATTGATACATCTAGGCCCAAAATGCCTCTTTTTTCTTCTTTCAGCAGTAACTCGAGAATGTGATTGACAATCATAACTACCTCTACTACCAATCAGCAAAGTCACAACTTACATTTACATCTAGAATAAAAATCATCGACCTGTGCTTATAATTTGTCAAAGTAGCTGGGAAACTAAAGGAGTTATAGAATAATATCACCACGATTTCCAGTAAAAACAATGCTACAAGATATCAATTTGAGAATATCTAGCTAAATAGAGATCCTCGTTTCTGGAAGCATCCAGTAATAATTTGTTTCGCAGCGAAAAAAAAATCTACTATAATCTTGATTTAAGCCCCTACACTAATCCTCTTTTAATCAGTCCTAATAATTCCGCTAGATGACATAGAATTAGTTCAAAATTTTGTCAAGCCACATTGTTTTGAAGCCTCACGAGCTAAAATCAGCGCAAGAGCAGACACAGAAAACAAAACCCCATAAAATGAAACTCAGAGCGAGCAATTAATCACGAATTAATCGATAGATTCGAGTTGAATGAATGCCTACCTTGGATAATTAGGTAGTAAGATCTTGACAATGTGAGATATAATCAACCAAAAGTTGAAAAAAAATCGACACACAAAAATAATTAATCCTAGGGTTTTGTTGTTCTCCGAAAGACCTCTGTGTGTGTGAGATGGTTTTTGGCTTCTTACTGTAAATTTCTCTCTCTACACTACTTGCTCTTTGCAGCTGGTTGACACCCTATTGTGAGGTGGAATAAGAAAATATTTTGCTTTAGCACTTCATATTTGGAAGAAATTTGCCAAACGCCCCAACTGCTTAAGCTGCAGTCATTTTTGTGAGGAGTAGAGTAAAATTGCTTCTTCAATTTTTTATAATTATAGAATTTTAAAATTGAACTACTTTTTAATAATAAAAAATTGAATAAGGATTTTTTATGCCTGTCATAAAATTAAGTGAGAATATTAAAGGTCAAATTATATTTAGAAAATTCATCAAAAATATATAATAAAGATATATATAAAAAATATGAGTATATGATAAGTTTAATAAAAATGTATACCCTTTTAAGGTATCGAGGGTATTTTCATCCAGAAAAACTTAGAAATAGTAAAAAAGTATTTTAAATGATATTAACCCATAATTGATGGACCTCAAATGATATTTTCAAAGTTCACGGACCTAAAATAATAATTTGGCAAAGTTCGTGCACCAAAAAATATGTTCCCTCTTATTTTAAAAGTTTATGACTTACATACAATTTGCCCTTAATTTTATAGGTTAACTTTTAAGATCACATATTAAATGACTAATTTTACTGTGGTTCACAATTGTCCTATAAGACTATTTTTTTTGATGTGATATTTATTTAATGATATAACACTTATGTGAGATTCATGTAGATTGAAAAAGAGGTGAGTTACAAATTGTAATTTTGATTTAAAAATTTAAGCTTTCGCATTATCACCAATTTCATTAAAAATATAGTTATACCAGACAATTGATAATTTGAAAAAAGTTAAGAGTTGAATTCTTAATATTGAAAAATATAAAATTAATTACTATTAATGAAAAGTCGGTCTATAATTATAATTTAAATAATAATTTTTCATTTATTTTTTATTTATTTTTTTTGGTAAAGAAACCAGGCTAAGCCTGAGAAGAAAGGAAACTAACGACAATAAGAAATGCCTAACCTATCATGAAGGAGCCAAATATTAAGACTTGATGGTGGTTGATCCAAAACATGCACCCCATGAGCAAAGCTGTAGGCATGGTGCGATAAGAAGTCCGCCGCAAAATTCCCCTCGCGATGCACATGGCGCACCACTGCTGAGTCAAATTCGGAGATTAAATTACAAATCCTTCCAACTACAGCCTTGCAACTAACAGACACTTCAAACTTTCCCAGTATCATAGCAACTGCTACAAAGTTATCACTCTCCACCTCCAACACTCTTATTTCAAGTGTCTTTGCAAGCTCCAAGCCATGGAAAATACACCAAATTTCAACCAAAAGAATAGAACACACCCCGATATTCACAACAAATCCATGTCTCCATTGCCATGTATCATCCCGAATCACACCACCACCAAATGCTTGTCTCGATTCACTCTCCAATGATGCGTCAGTATTTAATTTCAATATACTCGGTGGAGGGGGCTTCCAGGAGACTAATATCGGCTCTCTAGGAACTTTCTCATCTACTATGGTAGCAAGTCGTGCATCCTCAATATTTTTCGCCATGATAATGGCTAGAGAGCTGACACTTACCGGCTCCAGTCGTTCTTCATTCAAGATAAAACCACATCTTCTCTTCCAAATATGCCAACATCCAGCTCCAAAGATTGTGCACCATCGCACACCATTTATCATTCCAATTTTGGAGTTGGCGTGTGAAAGGCCTTTAGTTTTGCTTGTGCGTGTTCAAATAAGAAAATAGCAGGTTCCCTAGATCCAGCAAGTCCACCAGATCACTCGGTCTAGGAACTCGTGGGTCGCGAGGAATCCCGGTCGTCGGACACACAGAGCACTTTGTCTTTCAAAAACGCTCAACCGCTTTACTAAACCTAGTATAGGGAAGTAGGGATCGATCCCACATAGAAGGATGCGTAATACTCATGTTCAAGGATTTGAGAGTGTTTTTGGTGTTGGCTGCTGCCACGCATTTTCTTGGGTTGAGGAAATCAAAATTAACTTGACTTGGGAACTTTTAAAAATTCTTAAACTAACAGCTAGACCTAGGCAAAATCATAAAAGAGCGTAGTAGAAGAAATTTAACTATCCAACACTTGATCTAAGAAAACCTCTACACTACTAGACCTAGGAAATAAAGCTACTGTGGGGACCATGTCTGAAAAAGCACGGTACGAATGAAAAGTTGGCAGAATAACTAACTCTCGTACTAACTGACAGTGACATTGTCTTCTACAACCAAAATTGCGTAAAACTTCTTAAGAAAAACAGCATAAGCAAAATTAAAACAGAGCAACTGACTTGAAATCAAATTAATGCATAATAAACGAAGAACTTAACAGATCTGCATACCCTAGACGAAGTAAAATAGAAATCAAGAAGAAAAAACAGAATCTATCGAACAACTATCTTTCCACACGTCGAATCCAACCTCAGACGCTAAATCCACTCCGGATCCAAGCGTCCGACATGAACTCCAAACAACAGAAACCCTCCATCACGTCAGATTTAAGTCAGGAACTCCGAATACTCGAACAACCACAGATCTGTAACCAAATTCCATATCAAACACCTCAACATCAAAATAAACAGAGATCGACATAACATTTGAAGAAATAAACTAACAGCAGAGAGATCTATGCAAATTGACTTGAAATTTAACTGCTAAACGCAGATCAACAAACGGTGAAACAAGTAAGCATCATCATCATCAAGGTCGACTCCCAAAAGTGAAGTTCGACGGTAAAAATAAGCGAAACAACTGAAATTAAAGGTAATTGTATCTTCGCCCTCACTCGGACGGTGTTGCCAACCACAAAATTTCTAAAAAGTAACCTTCCATTCCCGACTACCCCAGATCTATTTCCAAGTGTGTGTAAAGTGTGTGAGCTAAGAAGAGTGAAAAAGTTCCTCCTTTTTTTGCGTTGCATGCTCTTCTATATATATAGGCGTTTGAGTGGGCTCAGCGAGGTATAGATAAGACTTTGTTGCCCTCAGCTGTAGACTCCTCTGTCACGCCAATTTTCCTTGTAAATCCTGCTCACTTCGTTCCTTTCCCTCGCTAGACCATCTCCTTCATTACTTCCTTGATCTAGCGATTTTCTTCATACACCTGGCTTAGGAAACTTGTTAGACCCAGCAAATTATAACATTTTTCGCACATTACCGATACATGAAATTAGCCTTATCAGCGTGATGCACTAACCATTCATTAAATTGCATTGAAGTATTAAAGAACCCCTCAATCCCACCATACTTGAGGATTCCCTCCCACGCTCTTCTCACATCCACACAGTCTCGAATCATATGCATCTGACTCTCTCTGCAGCGGCCACACACAGCGCAAGCGCAGATTGCACTAGTTGAGATGTGTCTTCTAACTCTCTCTTCATTAGTCAGAACCCCATTATTCAACAACAGCCAAAAGAAGGTCTTAATCCATTGTGGCTCATACCAATTCCATACACTTTTCCATGGCAGAAACTCACCTGACCACGGGTTGCCCTTTATGTTATCATAAGCCATCTTTAAGGAAAAATTCCCCGCCGACGACGGTCCCCAGAAAGCAACATCCTCACCTTGCGTGATATCGGGAGCATAGTGGCTGCTATAAGATTTACAATCTCAGTTGGAATTAGGTGCTCAAATCTGTGCCAAGCCCATTTCGAGTCTTCCACAAAGAAAGACACAGGCTTATATAACAAATAATCTGGAATTGGCCTCAACACAACATCGGCTAATTTTACTTGTAGATTAGGCACTCATATGTGAATCCAAAACTGAACTTTGGTGCCTGTTCCGAGTGCCCACCTTACATTTTTCCACATATCTGCCCAAGTGCTACACACAAGCCGTCAAAGTGGAGTGCAAGCATTAGAAGCTATTGGATCAAATCCTGACCGAGTATCGAATTTGTATTTCGAACAAATAATTTTTCCCCATAAAGTATCCTTATTGTGATAGAGCCCCAACAAAGCTTCATACCAAAAGCTTTATTCACTAAGTGTAGCTTTCGTAGCCCCAAGCCCCCTTCCTCTTTAGGACGAATAACCTTGTCCCATGCAACTTTGCTCATTCGATTATGATCTTCCTTCTTGCCCCACACAAATCCTCTAATTACCTTCTCCATGTCATTACACATTCCCATCGGCAATTTTGCTGTCTGCATTGCATAAAGTGGCATAGTGCTCAAAACTGACTGTGCAAGGGTAACTCTCCCTGCTAATGACATACGGGAGACACTCCAACTTGCTATCTTCTCTTTCATTTTCTCTAGAATGTAAGCATAGGTAACCTTGTTCACCCGCTTATGCAAGATAGGAACTCCCAAATAGTGGCCTAAATTGTCAACTTCCTGAAATCCAAGCAGGTCTTTCAAACTTCTTCTGGTTGCTCTAGTAACCTTTTTGGAAAAGAAAAGGGTAGTCTTTCTTATACTATCTTTCATCCCTGAACAATTGCAAAAATCTTCCAACACATTCATTATGGTCTCGGCCGTCGCCATATCTGCTTGCCCAAACAAAAGTAAATCATCTGCAAAGAATACGTGCGTGAGAGGTGGACCATTCTTGCACATCTGAAAAGGTTTCCAGTCTCCTGCCTCCACAACTTGTGTAATTCCATGTGCCAGGTGCTCCATACAAAGAACAAATAGATATGGAGAGAGTGGGCATCCTTGTCTCAACCCTCTAGACGGTGTAAAAGAATCTGTCATGTCTCCATTCCACAAGATTTGCATAGTGCTAGTTGAAACACAAGTCATAATTACATCCACTAATGTTGCTGGAACTCCGGCTTCATTCAAGGTATCATATAGGAATGCCCAGCTCACACGATCATAAGCCTTTTCGAGATCGATCTTCAAAGCCATTATTCCATGTCTTCCTTTTCCTGACCGCATTGTGTGCAAAGCTTCTTGTGCAATCACGATATTGTCTATAATGTGTCGCCCGGCTACAAAGCTAGCCTGAGCGGGCCCAACAATATGAGGCATGAGGTTTTTCAATCTGCTAGCTATAGTCTTTGTAACTAATTATATGCAACGCTGTAAAGTGCAATAGGTCTAAACTGAGCCATGAGTTTCGGTGCTTCAATCTTCGGAATCAGACATATAAGTGTTCTATTCATCCTCGCATCCATCTTGCCTCCCTCTAAGATTCGAACTACTTCCATACTGATATTTTGATCGAGTACGTCCCAGTGTTTTTGATAAAAGCCGGCCTGAATCCCATCAACTCCCGGGGCCTTCCAAGGCTTCATAGCAAAAAGAGATGTCTTGACCTCCTCCATTGTGAAAGGCTTTTGGACCTCCTCCATCTGCAAGTTACTTAGGGGCAGAAAAAGACCTCGATGTACATATAAAGGCCGGTGTAGCTCATCCTCTTCATACAACCTCTCATAAAATGACACTGCCATTGCCTTAAGTAAATTTTGATCATCAATCCACTCACCAAGTTCATTTAGTGCTACATAATTTAGGGGATGATATGATAAAAATTCATCTCATATGACGCATGAGTCCTGACTATTTTAGAAAATCTGAGATTTTTTTTTTAAGTTTTAACTAAATCCTAAACCTTTTTAGGGTAAAGGCATCGATATGTTTAGAGGCTTTAGCACGTTGTCGCGTGCTTATCCATAAACACGCTAGGTCATTGTGCACGTGCTGCCTCCATTGCTTGGTGTGCTTAAGCACACTTTTAGGAGAATTAAATGTGGTTGGTGTAAATTTTTCTGTTTATTATTGTTTAAAAAAATATAACATATATAATAAAAGATTAAAACAATAAACAACCATAAAACAATTATTTTTTGAATATTTTTTTTTTTTAATACCTTTTGCTTCTAAGTTCTAAACATAACTCACTTCACACTCATTTATCTACCCTTCATAATTTCCCTCTTAATCTTCTTTCATTTCATTTTCCTTTGTCTACAAACAATAATTCATTAATCTTCTTAATGAATATTTTAAATTTTAGTAACAATAAATAATTAAATTACTAAATTTCAATCACATTTTTTAAATTCATTACTTTTTGATTAATCTACAGAATAATTTATACTACTTCTGTCCCTGAAAATTTGATACAGTTTACCATTTCGATCCGTCCCTGAAAATTTGATACACTTCACTTTTACCATTTTTGGTAGTGGACCCCATATTCCACTAACTCATTCATACTTACATTTTATTATAAAACTAATACTTTAAAAGTAGGACTCACATCCCACCAATTTTTTCAACTCACTTTCCATTACATTTCTTAAAACCCGTGTCGGGTCAAAGTGCAGCAAATTTTGGGGGACGGAGGTAGTATATGTATTCTAAATAAGATATATGTGAATTAAACATAAATAGTTAAAATGTAGAAAATTAATAGCTACGGGTTATGGATGCAAGCTGTGGGCTTTGGTTTCATTCATCGTTGTCGTGTCATTGTCAACGCTTTCTTCATGTTTTACTTAATCAACATTGTCCCACGACTCTCACCCAAATAAATTGACTATTTTCATTCAAGTCAGTAAGCTAAGCTCTCCAATTGTAAACAGAAACGAAGTAATAATATACTATTACTGTAAAATGATTTAGATGAAATATACAAATGTCACTTATTATTACGCACAAGGCTCACAAGTCCATTTGAGTTTGGCGTTCAACCAAACAATCTTGATAATAGAATCCTTGTTGGTAAGTCTGGAATTGGAAAATATGAAATAGATTTAGTAATCAAAATATACAAGCCTAGACTCCAGTTTCCGGTCCGGGGTCGGAACCCCACCATTTTTATAGAAGCTGCAATAGAAAATAAATGAGAGAGCAGAGCAGAGGATTTCGTGGCCATAAAAACAATGGAGTGAAACATTTGGTACCTACAATCGCTATACTATATTACAAGTGAAGAAGAAAATGAAGGACGTTGAAATAGATTCATGAATACCACTTGTATTTATAGGTATACCTTAAGATCCAATGAGTTTCTTCCATCGAGCGTATCCCAGAACAAGAACAAATAGCACCACACACACAGCTGTCATAAGCCCAACAACTTCACCAAATATCCCATTAATGTTGTACAACGTGCATGGAATGTTCATTCCAAATATTCCAGCTAGACCAGTTTCCACTGCAATGGCGAATGAAGCACTCGTCAAAGTCAACTGCAGCTGAATAAGTTCGTTTCTTTGATTGTCAAGCTGGATATTAACATAATCTTCTGTGTCATCGATATATTCTCGTACCTGCAGGTTTATTATGCCAGCAATACAATAGCTTAATAAAATATCTCCCTGATAATTTGCTATTAAACTAAGATTCTCCGTGAAGAACAATAGCAGGCAACATATTGCCATATAAAGTAAGACGGGTAATATGTTAAGCAACCAGTGATAGTTATGAGGTTTAACAGCTACAACTAACAAACTTAGCTCAAACTGATGCTTGAGGAGAATTGTGAAACTGCATTTATCTGACCAGGTAGACTAAGTGTATGAATTATTAAAAAGCTACCCTAAAAGATCAAGAAATACAGAGTATGCTGGAAGAAGAAAACTCACAGATAGAATTTTATTACGGGTGCCATCCAATTGCATGAAGTATGCTTCAAGGAGCATTTCTAGGTCCTCCACATCCTGGTCATTCAGATAATTGCTCACAAGACTACCACTTCTGGCAGAGTTGAGCCGACGGAGATTAGGTGCACCAGGAACAATGCTATTGGATGTAGGATCAACGGACTCAGCTTGTTGATTCTGTATCCACTTCCGAGTTAAGTATAATTGGGCCATATCTTCATTGTCATCTAAAAGATGTTCAATTTCATCCCTCACCTACCACCATGCCATGTGTGGAATCAAATATGAGAGGAAATAAATGTCTCTTATGAAGAAGAAAACCATCAATATGAACATTTTAAGATATAACAGTAAAGTAAAGTATGACTGATCAGCTTGTACTCGAGTCATAACAGCCAAAATATAGTAGTCCAGCTTCTTAGAGTTTTACTTGCTTTGGAGTCTACCTTTACAGTTTACACTCATAATCTCAAACCACAGAGTCTTAAAACTACATTTAGTTTTTCTTACTGACATGACATAACTGAAATCCAACCAGCTACTGCAAAGTAAGATACTACGGAGCATTTTTTAAAACTAATTCATCTATGCATGATAAGATAATCTGAAAATTTGATGGTAAAAAGGAATCTCAATGTCCAACGTTATATAATAAAAGAGAGTCAGAGATGGAATTAGATCCAGAATGCAGTTCCAGCTGAAGGATGAGTTCAGTTGCAACTAAGTAAGTAATACTTACAATACAATGCATTATAGATTCATAAGGTTTTAATAGCTTCAAGATAAATGAGTCAATGCTAGCGATATGAAAACCTTGAACATGGCTTCACAATTATTGACATTAAATCGAGTCACTTAGCTAGTTTCATAGGTCCTATTAGGAGGTCCCTCTAACAGATGCTAGCAATCATAAACAACCAATAGCCTTACTTGCATGTCATGTGCATCTAGCACTTCCAGTTCCAATATAAAACAAGAAAGAGGATGCTTGGTTATCCTTTACCCTCCAATTGATGCCTAAAGACTCGACAATCTTTTTACCCTTCTATCAATTCAGAAAAGGTCCAAACATTAAGAAGGTGATCATGCAGAACATTGAACAAGAAAAATGAAATGAGAACACACGACAAATATCAGTGACACACTAAAGCCTCTTTTACAAACTAGACGATGTTTTGACATAGATGGCATTTGATCTGATGTAGAAGCAGTACTGTAAATAGAGGACAAATTACACAGTTGCCACCTAAAATTTGCATGTGGTCATGGTAAAAAAAAAAAAACCACTTAATAGCTTCTTTTTTTTTGGGGGGGGGGGGGGGGTGGGGTTAGAAATTGTGTTAAACTAAATCCATTTGTGAAGCTGCACATCTTGATTTACAAAATCGAGAAGGTTTATACATCTGACTAAAATTCAGTCAGTTATTTGTGTACAGAAAAAGGGTATTTCTTGTCAGACGACATAAAGAATTTTACCTTTTGTACCCGTGCAAGCAAACGAGTGAGATTACTTTTCAAACTCCGCACTTGCTCAAGGTTCTTGGTGCTAACACTTATGGCCAGTTCATCTAAAGCAGGGTAAGCATCCCTCTCAAGTTCAGCAACACTTGAGTCTAAATATGTGCACACAACCTCTAATGCTATTTCGAGGACCTGGAACTCAAAAGGAAGTTCATCTTGCAAACCATCAGCAGTTTCTGGAGCAGCTAACCATTCTCCAGCTGTGGCAGATTGCATTTCATTGTCTTGAGATGTTTTCTGAGGTAATTGCCGTCTCAGCTGATCCACAAATGGCAGAACCTCCTGTCGAAGAGGATCAAGTAACAACACTTCTTCCGCTGTAACTATTGCCCTTATAAATTCCAAATTGACAATCATGGCTTTTTCCCTAGCTGAAAAAATAAACAAGGAACACATAAGATTCGTTCCAAATAATAAGAAGTTACTGTAATTTCGGTTGCTACCCATGACCCCAACAGAAATCAGTTGCGTACAAAGATGACGCTGAATTGAGGTCATCAGTTTCACCAGCGAAGCGCAGCAAGCATAAAACAAACTGAAAGAGGCAAAATTGGGGATTTCTGTACCAAGAATGCTGGAGGAATGAGAGAAAATAGGGCCGAGAATCCTCAAATCCCTAGCGGGAATCGAAACGCGCTTGATGATGACGGACTTATCGCACTCGATCAGTTCCGACTGGCCGAGGCGATCCATCCGCATCCAGAGGCGAGAGCCAACGGCCTTCTTTTTGGCGGAAGCCTTGCTGGTAGTGACCGCGGCCTCGATCGCCGGAGGAGGAGGAGGCAACGTGGGCGGGACGGACTTCTTCTTCCGCCGGAACGTCAGCTTGCCCATCTCTGCCTCTCTCGCTCTCTCTCTCAATCACTCTCTGTGTGTAGGTATATGAATTCTTCTACCTCTCTCTAGGTTATGGGATTGGGGAGAAATTCCTTTTCCGGAATTCGTCTTCTTCCATAGAATATGTAACTTAGGTTTACTTTCATTCTTCTTCTAACTCAATATACTCAATATTTTGGGATTTTCTCAACACTCAGTTATTCACCGATTTACGGAAAATAAGTATTTTTTAAATTAATATTAAATTTATAATTTTATACTTGGGTCGACTTTAATAAATGAAAAAACCGCATTCGATGTATATCATATATTTTGATTACATATTATGCATTGTTAAATATTTGTAACTAATAGATATAAAAACTTACTGCTAATATTTTGAGGGATGCTAAAAGATATCCAATTCAATCATAACAAATCGCTTTGATTTAAATTAGATTATAGTAGAGTTCTAATCATCAGTAAGTTCACTTTATTTACTTATTCTGAATTAAGAGAAACAAAACAAATGAAACTAATAGTGAAGCCTAAGCTCACTATTTGTAATTGAAGAGCGATTAAACAATGTGATCGAGTAAATTACAAAACCATGCCTTTGACCGAATCCTAATTCATTTTGTAGATTCATAGTTGAAAATGAGACTAATATAAATAATTTAGGTCACTTATTTCCATATTTTATACTCCTTTATTGATGAGTTTGAATTTTATAATAGCAACATTATTAATCATACAATCTCTCCGGGATTAATTTTAAATCATACTGATCACTTTCAAATGTGTCAGCGTCAATTTTAAATAAACAAATATAAATTGATAATAATCCATTAAACGTGCCATTGCACATGCCTCCCAAAGTCCCAATAGTCAACTGCTACCTTATTTTCTTGCTCATTTCATTTTCGAAGTCCCAATATGAACTTGTTTTGCTAATACTGCGTTGGACGATCAACCGCAAACAGACACTTCGATTTTCGAATTAGACCCATTATCATAAAATCAAATTTGATATATAGGATAATTCTATGTATGACTCTCTTTTTCTCTATCTATAGACAAATGCATAAATATAAAACTGGAAGCAGATAACTATTATAGACTTTCATCAGGCAGAGTCTGGAGCAGAAATTTGAAAAACAGATAAAATGTTTATACTTCGTTGGATTAACACTGAGTATATCTTAATCCGAGCAAAATGATATACTATTGCAGGAGAAGTTCTTCGCCTGCGACAAGAAAAAATGATCGATTTCAAGAACACGGTCCACAATAACCGAGAATCTTCCACATGTATGTACACAGCAATAATCAAATCTGAAGCCAATGAGGCAATCATCTCTTCCTTCAAATCAACTGTAAGCTCAAGCAGCATAAACTCTACTTGTGCAAGTGTTCCATGATCTCAATCACTCACTTCAACTGCAGATATTTGGCTGTTACCCACCAGTGTGCTCATTGTATCTAAATGAAAGGTAACCAAGTTGAAAGTTCTTGTCCAGAAAAACTACCCCATTGATCATATCAACCTGAATCAACGTTTGTAACTACGTCAGTCCAACCACCAAGGAGAAGTGGGAACGAGGGCATTCCTCGTACCTGATTTGATAATAAATAGAAATCATAAAACACAGGAGACCTTCCTACCTATATCTAAAAGAAATGACCCTATTGCTCAGGAACTGAGAATACCAAGTACCCGTTGTCCCAGCGTACTCTAATCTCCCTCCCTACTTGCAGCCTTTTCTCTCTTATGATTTTACCCCATTTACCAATCAGGTTGTAATAACTTCCACGCCACTTCAACTTCATCACATACACATCACCCATATCATAATCCCGAGCATTGATTCCAACTTGATGTTCATTCCTTAACTGCTCCCGAGATTGGTGAGTCCAGTAGAAGAGGATGTGATCCTCTACTGCTTTTCCTGGTAATGTAAGGAAAGGATGATTTGTATCCACATCGGACAATGTGAGGGCTTTCTTAATAGGCCAATTATCAGGACCCGGTGTTGCTGTGACATAATGCTCCTCTGGAATAGAGAAGTATAAGCAATTATTTAACCAGCGCAATCTGATCTCTTGCCCAACACCAAGCCCTTTATGTCTAATAACATTAGCCCACTTCGCAACTAGGTTATAGTAATTCCCACGCCACCTTAATTTCAACCCATAAATTTCACCTGTGTCATAGTCTCGAACGTTAATCGGCACCTGCTCTTCTTTCCTCAAAGTTTCCCTTTCTTGTGGCGTCCATTGTGAAAGAATATGCTCTTCAACCAACTTACGAGGCAATGGAAGGAAAGGATGAGTAGTATCAACATCTGATGAGGTCAGGATTTTTCTAATAGGCCAGTGGTCCTGCAGCCTTTGGTCCTGCACCAAGGGTGGTGCTGTAACCAAGCGGACTGGTGGTGGAACTACAACAATCTGCTGTTGTGGTACTGAGAAATGTAAGCAGCCATTAAACCACCGTAGTCTAATTTCCTGCCCAACATCAAGTCCCTTTCCACGGATAACTTTTCCCCATTTTCCAATGAGATTATAATAGCTCCCACGCCACTTCAATCTCATCACATACATATCGCCATTGTCATCATCCTGAGCATTAAACCCCACTTGTCCTTCAGCTCTTAAGATTTCCTGATCTTGAGGTGTCATGTACAATACGATGTTAGTTTCAACTTGTTGCCGGGACAACGTTAGGAAGGGGTGGGTAATATCAATATCAGAGAGCGTAAGTGCTTTTTTGATTGGCCACTGATCTGGCACCTCAGGAACCGCATTATAGTACGACGACCTCTTCATTCCTAAAGTTCAAAAAAGGTCAAACAACATGAGAATTCTTACCAGTCAATTATAGGTAATCTTAAAGAAAAACTTGACATTATAAACTATCCTTGTAGAACAAAATTCCCAGACTCGCTCACTTAGTTGCTATAAACAACATCATATTACTTCAATTCAACCATCACCATTCCAACTTCTAAGCAACTACAATACTAAACTTAGCCTAACAAAGCAACCGTATTACTTTGGGCACCAACAATAGCTATGAGCTACTCATTATTTGAGAAGTCTACTAATAAGTGAATGGAAAAACTGTACGCTCAAGCGTTATGTTTACAACTATTTTTTTTTAATATTTTATAAGAAAAACCTCAATCACTTGACATGGAAAGAATATGGAATGAGAACATGCTGAAAACATAACAGTACAATTTCACCTTTACATAAAGGAAACCAGGAAAGTTTCCAAATTTCACTCGATTAAATGGGAAATAAAATCCAATTAATACAGAATGTATCAAAAGAACCCTGAAAAGTGAAAATAACAAGATTATCGCACGGCATGATAAAACAACAACGATGTCAACAAGAGAATTAATTACATGAATTATCCAGAAACATTCAAAATCTCATCTTTCAACCCTAATTCGGATACAACGTCAAAACCGAGGAAAGAGCTTACTGTGGTATGAATTTACTTGATAAAAGAGGGAAAAACCCCTAGATCCTCGCAAGATGAGAGTAAAAGTAAGCAGCGGAACCCGATCGGAAGAAAATAAACGAGGAGATTATCGGATTGGATTCATAAATTGAGGAGATTGGAAGGTGGTGGCTGCGTCAGAGGAGAAAAAGCGCGCGGCGGCGGCGGCGGAGGTGGGGGAAAGGGGTGTTGAGTAGGTGAGGATGTTTGATTGGGAAGGAGAAATATGAATTGGGCAAGGAGAAGAAATGGAAATGGGTATGATTAAGTTGGAAACGGAGGTGGACATGTCACACCTCTTGCCAAGCAAATTTCTATATTTATCAAGAGGAACAATGTCATGAATTTTGACAAAATTCAGTAAAATAGAAAATAGAAAGAAATAAAATGATTAAAGTAATTTTAGCAGAAAAGGATATATTTTTGTTAAAAAAGTAATTTGTTCAAAGTGATCAACACACTAATAAAAAATACGATTAATTATTATAAACGAAAAGAGTAATACTTATTTATTATACTTTTTCCTTTAGAAAAAATAAATATCATGTTATTCTTGCCAAAAGAAATACTTCCTCCATTCCAAAAAATTATAGACAATTAATATGATACGGGAATTAAGATAAAATTGATAACGTAAATAAATTAAGAGAATAGTAGTTAAAGTAGTGTTAGCGGATAGTGAGACCCACATTATTAGTACTCGCTCCATCCCAACTGAGTTGAGTCGTAATTCTTTTCGGGACGTCCTAATAAAGTTGAGTCATTTTCCTTTTTGACAAAAAAAACTAAACATTCAATTACTCTTACTTTATTTCATCATCTATTTTACTCTATCTTTTATCTCTCCTACTTTTTTCTCTTTCCTATATTTTTTTTATACTTTCATTTAATCCATTTAACATAATTTCGTAATCTCCGTGTCCAAAAGTTTTGTACTCCATCAACTTAGTTGGGACGGAGAGAGTACTGTTTAATGATGGTATAACTTGTAAATAATTTTATGTATTAATGGAGTAATAAATTGGGATAACATTCCAAAAATAGAATGCATATATTTTTTTTGGGACGGAGTATAACTTTTAATGAGATTGTAGACAATATCATCTGCTCATAATATATATATATATATATATATATATATATATATCACACTTTTCCTTTTTAGTTTGTATAAAAGATGTCATATTTAATAAATTTTTTCTCTTGTGTTAATATAAATATACTATTTTTTTTCTCCACTTAACATACAAAACAATACTCCTGTACCTTAAAATCTCGTCAATTATCCAAGTGTGTCATTTGTAATTACAAGATAGAAAAAGTAGTACTACTAGCATTGTTAGGGCATGTTTGATACCCATATTAAGAAAAGAGGTGTTAAAAAGCCAAATAAGATTTTGAACATGGATAAGGTATTGCTTCGTTTGTGCTTAATACATGATGGAAATGGTCATCGTCTCACCGATTAGTCATCTATATATTTGATACTCCATATATTCGGTTAGTGGCACATGAACAATATTGGCATTGTTACCCCTAACATTTTTTAAGAGATTTTCGCTGTAATGATGTTAGACCACCTTCAAGGGTACACTAAAACCTAAAATGGGATAGGTATTTAGTTCCAATAGTATTTAAAAATTAATCATATTTTTGGTTTTTGAGAAAAAAAATACCTATCTTTAGGTTTACACTAAATCAATATCTAAAAGTTTTTCAAATTTTGTGAGTAAAAAATGCATAATATAGAGAATATTATTTTTAAGTTTGAGTTTGGTGTAAATGGTTGGAGTAAAATCAATATTTAGTGTGAGATTTACTCTAAAATGAGTTTGAGTTTAGTGGAATGGTCGGAGATGCTCTTAAGACACTTTGTGACGCTTTGCGTTTGTCAAAAGTGAATGTGTCAAAACTTTTTATGAGAAATTAGTTAGGGAAAAGTTAAATAGATAAGGTATATTCTTATTTATCTTTTAAAAAATATTTATACCTTTTTAAAAATAATGGATATTATAAAAAATAAAATTAAAAAAATAAAATAAAAATAAATTTATACTTTTTTTTTTATTTTTATTATTATCAAGAAAAGATAAAAGATAGAGAAGCGTGTGAGGTTGGATGCAAATAGTAATGTATATGACATGAGTATATCTACCCATGCCATAAGGATCAGGCATGAATATGATGCACCCACCCACCCTGCATTCTTTTAATTCTTAAACCCATTCGATGCAGGCCGGCCCAATCACTTAACAACTGAATTTGAACTGAGTTGTGTTTACATAGCCCAACCCATTCCACTATAGACATGGGTTTGGGTTGGACTGAACCTCAATCTTGGACTTGGATTCCCTGCTGTTAGAGGAATCACAGCGAGGGTGCTGCCCCTCACATTCAAATTTTTTTAGGGAGTAGTAAGGCGTACATAGTGACATCTGTATTTAGTGGCCTAAATAGATCATAATATTATGGCAAAATATTGACGCATAATATTTGTGACAGCAGTGGATTAGAAAACTGACAAACAGTATAAAAATTGATTAAAGACCACACAAATTAACATTGAAATATGACGTGTGATCTAGCGTAGATGGATGTGGACGTGTGTGGATGAAATTAAGCAAATTAATTCATAAAGATATACTACTCCACTAGTAGTTTTGTCTGCACAGGGAAAGAAAAGATGTAGTAGAAGAAAATTTGTAGGAGTAATTCTCATTTTAATTGCCAGTCTTAATTGTAGTCAATATTCGCTTCACCAGGCCCTGACTTTAAGTATTCTTATTAGATCTAATATAGTCCAATTTGAGTTTAAGACAATGGTTTTTAAATTTTGAGTTTTGATATGATAAAATCTTATACAGGATTAATTAACACAGTAATGGGTCTACTGACACAGAAAAGGAGAACGAAAAAAAAAACGAAAAAGGAGGAGATGATAAGAAAAGTTTAACATCCAATGAAACAAGAGAAATCCGCCACGTGGCAGATGAGCTTGTGTAAACCACAAGCACTCTTGGAGCTAAATGGTGTCACCTCGAAGCAAGAACCACAGAAGCAAGCGTATCTCCGAACCACATCATAATATCACAATCTATCTAGATTAAAGTTTGTCCATTTATTCAAAATATTTAGTAATAGGACTATATGCTTTCGATATTGACAAGTGGTGCCTAGCAAATTTATTGCGTTTCCAAAAATAGATCGAAACTGTTTTTTCGTACTCCTACAAGATAATATCATTTCCACTCGAATTCTGCATAGGATTAATACTTGAATAAAAATAATGCTGCTGTTTCAAGTTGGTCGCTTGCCTAATTAATCTCTCATACATAATTGTAATTGTCAACCCAAAAAAAGAGGATTAATTTGGCATAATTTTGAAAACAAAATCAATACCATTCTAGTATTAATATTAGTAATTGGAAGTGTTGAAAAATAATAGGAGTGTACCGGTTAAGTTCTTTTCCAATAGTAATTATAAAAAAGGAGAAAAAGAAGAGATAATGAAAATGATAAAAGGAACCACAAAAATGGGCCACGTAGCGGATGAGGGGCGACCACACTCTCTATTTCTACAAAGGCCTCTCTCAATTCATGAATTTGAGATCAAAGACAAACACTCAGACTCAGCAATGGCTAGCCTCGCAAGCACAATGTTCAGCGCCGCCATGGTCCCCCGCAAGCCGGCATTCGGCGGCACCAGCCTCCGTTCCCTCCCAAACCTGAAGCAGGCGGCTCTGTTCGGGCTGAAGTCGAGCAGGGGAGGAGGAGCCACGTGCATGGCAACGTACAAGGTCAAGCTGTTGACTCCCGATGGAGAGGTGGAGTTCGACTGTGACGATGACGTCTACATCGTGGACCAGGCCGAGGAGAAGGGCATTGATCTGCCCTACTCGTGCCGTGCGGGCTCCTGCTCCTCCTGCGCCGGGAAGGTCGTCAGCGGGACCGTCGACCAGTCCGACGGAAGCTTCCTCGACGACGATCAGCTTTCTGAAGGATGGGTGCTCACCTGCGTCGCCTTCCCCACCTCCAACGTCGTCATCGAGACTCACAAGGAAGAGGAAATTTAATTCATTTTATCACTCTAGGCTTTGCTGTCTTCAGGAATACAGAGCACTCATTTCATAATAAGTACTACTAGTTACAAACAACTTGTTTTCTTCTATATTTATTTGCACTGTTTGCAACTCCACTTTTTTCATGCGTCTCTTTTCCTCTACTCTACTTACACCGGAGTGACCACTCAATTCAAATTTGTTGATTTTTATTTTGTGCGCTGCAACACTTATTTCAATTTGTGTACGACCCAACAATATCAGACTTGTTCAACATGCTGTACCAGACAAGCCTATAATATTTTTATCCATAAAACAAAATTAGCATCCTCTTATGCGGTGGCAGTCAAGATCAAAGTTTATTTTCTAGATATGCTTTTCTATGAATGGGAATACACCACGGGACAAAACTCCATGTAATGCAGATCATAAAACTATAAATCATTGTAAATAAAATAAAGCAAATTGAGGATAAAAGCAGCGGGAAAGTATTAGAAGACGCAACCACAACAGAAACGGATGAAATATTACTTATTAATGAGTAATGACAAATTTTACAACACGCCAGATCTATCCAGGAAACCCTTCAGTTGGCAAGAAACATAAACAGATGAATAAAAATCACTGGGCAATATGAACCCCACAATTTATGTTAAATAAATTACCTTCATATCGGTGCGATAGTTTCGCAGCATAAATGGAAGTCAATGAACCTATCATGGTTTCGCCCCATTAATAGTCGGAGCAACACCTCTAGTTGTCTTCGCATAGGCAACATATTCGCTGTACGGCATGGTAAATAGTGTGCTTTGGTAACGGGTAAGCTGGATGCTCTTTCGCAGTTGTTCAGTGATGGTGCCTCTGTAACCCGCTTTTCTAATCAATGAATCAATTGCTTCAACAATTGTCCACCCTTGCATGATAAAGGGAATGAAATATCAGAAACTGAGTGCAGAAGAGTTGGGGAATCATACCACACCAAATTGTTCGTCAATCCAATAAAAGAGAATTAGCAATGCAAGTTACCTTCATGAGCAGCAACCTCAGGTAAGTAGGTGGCACTTCGCCTTGTATTGTAGTCAGGATCAGTAAATTCAATAATTATTCCATGCTTCCCAACCTGGATATACACACATTTGATACAAACAGAAATCAGGTCCTGAATCAAAGAACCAGCCTATGTATTTAATATTGAGCAAACAATTCAATGATTACATTAATAAGGAGTTTCAGAAGTTAATGAAGTACAGTACATAGACATTAAAAAGGGGGAAATTGCAACTAAAATGCCAATTAGAATATAGGTAATTCCAGATGAACTACAAGGATTAGTTGCATCAAGAGGATAGTTAAATGATAGGTCAGGAGTGGTTTGCAAGCAAAAAGGTAATTGATTGCCCACATGAAGTGAGCATATATTTGGTAACAGTTGCACTAACCTCCCAGTCGAGGTAGTCACGAGCAGTTTCATAATTTGTCAAAATGGAAACTGTACATTCTAAGGAAGGTAGTTCTTTAGCTTGTATTGGGGGAAATCGTCGATCCCTGAGGGCACTGAGACATTTAAAACAAGAAATATAAAAACAATGCTCTCTGAGATTTTTGGAATTACAGTCAAATGTCAAATCAAGTAAAACTCGACAAATTCAACATAGAAAACAAGATATAGACTTATAAAATCATCGATATCAATGTGGCATACCAAAAGTTTGAAATGTAGAAAGCATGAGATGCTAATTTACATTCAAAGAAGATTTTTAAGAGAATACCATCCATCTAACAAGGAGGAGTTAAAAAGTTAATTAGGTTAATGCATGTAATAGAACTACTAAGTATACAAGGTGCATAACAGAAACATCTAACTCAAATATAGATAAAAAAAGACTTATCAGTGGAAAGTAGGAAAAACATAATGTAAGTGCTCAACTCTGATGCCTAAGTAATAAAGAGTACGTGTCATACTCTTGGTACTAGAAGTTCAAACCTTTTTCTTTCATTACCTTGTTAAAGCATAGTCCTTGAAACCATTAACTATGCCGCGAGCTTCCAAAGTCCCTATGCATCCACGTAAACGAGGTTCCCCACCATTGATCACTTTTTTCCAGGTCACGAACAGTGGACTGCAAACAGATAAGTGCACAAAGCACAAACCATATAAGTTTTTTTTTTCTGATTCCACCGTGCACCTTATGTTACTCAAGACTCAAAGCTGGTCAGTTGAAAAGCGGAAGACATTCTTTTAGTGACTAAGGAAGAAATTTATAGACATCTCAAGGGTTTAATTAAGAAAAGAAACAAGTATAAACCCAAAAACAGACTTTTGAGAGCATTAGCAAGTCTATTCTTAATTGATCATTCCACCCAGGCAAACATAGGTGAAATATTAATCAAAACAATGACAAGGAAGAAAATAGTAAGAATCATAGCCCCTGCATCAGCACAAATCGAAAAACAAACTTATCAATCGAAACTTTGTAATTCCAAAATATGATTCGGTTGCATATCATACACAGCACAGCAGTGATAATTAGATGAAATCCATTTTAGAAAAACATTAGACAATTCCAAACATAATAACGCTGAAGAAAAGAGCAGCACCGACGCCAATAAAACCAAAAAAACACCGCAAAAACAGAAGTCAGAATCCGAATGTACAATGCTCAAACTAAGCAAAAACAATTCCACATGAAAACCAGAAAAACGAAATTAAGGGAATAAATAAGATGTAATCCATACTGTTGGCCCTCATCGAAGGCAGGAAGAGGAGGCTCCTCGTTGTTGTAGTGCGCCACCAGTGTGTCGAAGCAGTACACCACCATCTCCCTATTTGCCGACACCATTTTCTTCTATTAAATTCAAGAACTAAAATTCGTGTAGCAACAGATACAAAGGGAGAGTGAATTTGATCCGATCGGAAACCGAATCGGGTGTTAGCAAACAGAGAGAAGGATTGAATTAGGGTGGCGATGGATGGAGGGAACTACTCTTTCTTCCCCTTTTGTTCACTAATAATTGAGCTTCTGTCCATCAAATATATTCCAGTATAAATTTAAATTGAATTGAATCAAATTACGTTGCATAGAAAAGATCGGGCCCACATAATAATTTTAAATTGAATTGAATCAAATTACGTTGCATAGAAAAGAAAGATCGGGCCAGATAATACTATCTCTGTTCACCTAAAATAAGCATAGTTGTATATGATATGAGTTTAATGTACAATTGATAAAATAAAAAAGTATAAAAAACGAGTGTGTCTAAGATTTTTAATGGCGGACAAATGAAGTAATTATTTAATGAATACTCAATTCAGTTTTTCTGAATAAAACAATGAATAAAACAAATGCAGAAAAATAGCAACTATTCACCATGATAAACAGACAAAGAGAGCTTTAAAAAAATCAAACAATTAACTTGACAAACTAATTAACGAAACTACCTAATCCCATATCAGAAGTGCGGTAGATAGAGTATGAGAACATAAATTCATTAAAGTGAAAAAAGAAAATCAAGATAGGACGGGGTCAATGGCCGATCCATAAGGCTCATCGCCTAGTTGGCGACCTCCATTGCACTTTGGAGAGGCGCATGTCTAAGATCAGCCCGAGTGGTTGAGTATGCGTCACAATTTATGATTAATTATCTCAATTATATACAGTAGTATATATATTTATACTCTGTTGGAAATTAGATAAGTATATCATTTTATTAAGAAAAAACTTACTATTTTGATTGTTTTTTTTTTCATTTATGACTAACATTAGCTGCTCGAAGAAATATAATTATAATGATTTAAGGTATTCTCAACTTAGTTTTTCTAAATGAAATAAATGAAGAAAAAATAGCAACTATTCATCAAATATTCATAATTTCCAATAAAAAATATAAAATAGACAAAGAGAGCTTAAAATAAATCAACCAATTAAGTGACAAACTAATGAACGAAACTACCTAATCCCACATCGAAAGTGTGGTAGATGGGGTATGAGAAACGAAATTCATTAAAGTGGGAAAAGAAAATCAAAATAATACTTACCTGGACGGGGTCAATGGATTATCCATAAGGCCCATCGCCTAGGTTGGCGACCTCCATTGCACTTTGGAAGGGTGTCTGCCTAAGATTGACCCTAGTGGTTGAGTCTGCGTCATAATTTGTTCTAGAGGGGGCATGTGTTCGCGCTTTCCCTGCCCAATTGATACGCTCGGATTTTGCACTATTTTAAGGCCGTTATTTGGTCCGTTTTTTTTTATGTCAAAGTCACTCTACACGTCCATTATTTGCATATTTTGTTTATTTTGGTATTTTGACGTGTTTTGTGAGAAACGTGCATAATTGAGCCGAAAAGGGAGCCAAAACGCAAAGTCTGGAAATCTGGAGTCCGACAGCGACCGGCGTCCGCCGGGCAATGCAGCGTTCCGCCTCGGAAAAATACGCTTTGAAGAGAAGTCTCGTCCGGCTACCGCCGGAAGTCGTGCGGCGGTCGGCCGCCGAGGAAACAGACTCTCTGGACTCCAACGCGGCGACCGCCGACCAAGGTGCGGCGGCCCGCCGTAGAAAGGCGGCGAATCCAAGATGCCCTAGATTTGTTCCAAGATTTACCATATTTTGGAGATCTTTTCCTTCTACAACAAGGATTGGTTTTCCCTTATAAATAAGACCCCAAGCTTCATCAAAAGAGAGAGCTTCTACTTGCAAAATAATTCATAGAGATCAAGAGCTAGAGTACTTCACTTTTTGTGCAAGGAATTGGAGAAGGATTTTAAGAATATCAAGAACGACAAGGATTCAACCTACGGGTTTTGTTTGCTTTAGTTTTATGTTCAAATTGTCTTCCCTTCAATCTATGTGTTTAGCTTATTTCATCATGTGTAACTAAACTCATAGGATTCTAGGGATGTGTTAGTAACGACTTTGGTTATACAATTTCTTTTTCTATTTAATATCCGTTTTGTTTTTACTTTGTTTCTTCCCTAAGTAATTCTGATGTTGCATGATTGAGTGACACAATCATGTATGATTTAATATAGCTTGCTTCATAACTGTGACAGAGTTCTAGCGAGTTAGATTCACTTAGTAGACGTTATAGTTAGCTTCCCTTAAAACGGCACTGTTAATTGAGAGTGAGGACTTTTCAAGGGTCTTAGGAGCTTTTTGGAGTTACGTGTTAGGATTGACAACCCTAATTTTGTAATCAAGGTTTGTATCGCATGGGCATAAGTTAGGTGACTCGTCCTTTCAAAGTATAAACTGTGCTAGGGTATTGTAGTTGGAATTTGTATAACCATAACTGTGAACGCAAATCCCTGGGATTCCCTTATCTCTATCGATTATCTCCGTGTTTTATTTGCATTTAGTTGTTATATGCTTTTTATTGTTTTTAGTTTTCAAAAGTTTTTCAAAACCTACTTGCTTTTCCAGATAGTAATTCAGTCTTAGTAGAGGATAGACACTTTGTGTTTGCCTTCCATGTGTTCGATATCCGGTACTGACCTTTGGCTATACTATATATACTCTGTATACTTGCAGGTTTATTTTAGTGCTAATAAAAAGTGCATCACCAATTTAATTCTAATTTTTTAATTTCATTTATTTATTTTTTTCTCAAAGTAATATTTTAAGCTAATATATTGTACTGTGTAGTATTTTGTTAGTGTAACGTACATTGTGTTGTTTAACATATTAATACCTAAAATGAAGAAAGTTAAAACTAGACAATTGCCGAGAAATTGAACTTTTGTCTAATGATACATAAGTCGTGAGTAAAATCAGATATCCAGATTCATTTATTAGTTGCAATAGATAATGGCCGTAATTAGAGCTATATTTTTTCCTTTCTCAATTCACTCAGACTCAACACAACAACAAATACACTATACTGTTTCTCGCATCGCTGACACATGAAACATTGCTCCAAGCCACCCTAGATAAATATGGGATAATTTCCCATTACGCATCATGCAGTTGCGCATTGAGTCACATAGAGAATTATTCTTTTGTCTTTTACTAAAGAATATCGTGTGGTCGTCGCTGTTCAAGCAACATACGCCATTTTTTAGAGGGTGTTTTCTTCATGAAACCCCATAAATTAAAGTTTAATTTGTGATTATTTTTCTCAATTATTTGTAGTATATATGTTTGTACCATGTATGAAATCTGATAAGTATATTATTTATCAAGAAAAAACTTACTATTATTATTAATTTTTTTCATTTATGACTTACATTAGCAACTCGAAGGAAATAAATGATGAAATCATAGCAACTATTCACCAAATGTTCATAATTACCATTGAAGCTTATAAATAGAAAAATAGAGCTTAAAATAAACCAAACAATAAAAGAAACTACCTAATCCCACGTCGGATGTGTGATAGATGAAGTATTGTAACAGAAATTCATTAAATAGAGAAAATAAAATCAAGATGCATAATTACCTGGACGGGGTCAATGGATTATCCATAAGGCCCATCGCCTAGGTTGGCGATCTCCATTGCACTTCGGAGGGGTGCCAGCCTAAGATCGGCCCAAGTGGTCGAGTCTGCGTCATAATTTGTTCTAGAGGGGGCCTGCGCTGGCGCAGCCCCTGCCCAATTTAATTTTAATTTGTTATATTATTTATTTATTTTGTCCATATGTACTCTCTCTGTTCCAAGGTAGTAAAGTGAGCAGAGTTGAAGAGAAAAAAAATGGCTAGACGAAGGAAGTCAATAGCTGAGGGCAACAAAGACTATTCATACCTCGCTGGACCCACTTCAACGCTTATAAATAAAGGAGCATGCAACACACGCCAGAGATGATTTTGCTCTCAGCTCACACACTCACACACACACTTGGGAAAAATGGGAATTCTTGGGTAGTTAAGGGTTTCTAGGGGTTCATCTTTGGCGAAAGTCAGTGGTAACACCGTCCTCACGGAGGGCGAAGAAACAATCTGTTTACATTCAGCTTTTTGCACCTTTATTCCGTCGAACTCCATCGTTTTGGAAGTCGATTTGGTTGTTTGCTATTTCCATTATCTATGCATTTGGTTTATGTCATGATGGTATTTATTTTGTGTTGATTTACGTTGATTCTGAGTTTTTGTTTGAGGTTTTATTTCGGCAGTTGAATGTTATTCTCTGTTTTAGATAATTCTGTGCTTGATCTGGAAAATAGGTTGTGGATCTGAATTGTTGTTGTTGATCGGTGGTTGTTTGGCGAATCTGTAGCTATGGGTATACTTTTGGTTGGAGTTTGTGTCGGATGCTTGGATCCGGAGTGGATTTAGCATCCGAAGTTGGATCTGAACAGGGGAATCAAGTTGTGCATGGATTTCGAACTTTTTGTTCTCTTTTCATTTTACTTCATCTAGTTGTCGCAGATCTGCTTAGTTTTAAATTGTTCTTCGTTTAATTGCTTTAAATTCAGTCTGCTTCGTTTCCTATTCACGTTCCATCTCTGTTTCTACTGAAATTTTTATGCAAATTGATTGGAGAAGATGATGTCGCTGTTAGTTGGTACTTTAGTTAGTTGTTTTTCAGCTTTTTAGCTGTACTTTACCTTTTCAGCAAATGGTCTCCACCGTCAATTCATTTCCCAGGTCTAGGTAATTTAGAAAATAGTTTCTTAGATCTAGTGACTGTCTTGTTTTTCCAGTTATATGCATGATTTTTGTTCAGCCTAGATCTAGATGTTAGCGCAGCAGATTTCACTCCAAGTTTTGTTTAATCTTCTCAACCCAAAAAATGCGTGGCAGCAACCAATCCAAAAATAGTCCCGAATCCTTGAGCATGTTTAATTGCGCATTCATCTCTGTAGGATCGATCCCTACTTCCCTGTGCTAATTTTAGTATACGTGGTTGAGGGTTTTGAAGCGATATTCTGTGTGTCCAACGACCGAGATCTTCCAACGTTCCGTAAGTTCCTAGACCCTGTGATCTAGTGGATTCGCTGGACCTAGGAAACTTGTTATTCCTTTCTGTGCATGCAGTCTCTAAACAAGAAGAAAATTCGCAAGCTTCATGGAGTCATTTATTTTTTGCACTTAATTTTAAAAAATGATACTTAATAAATGCTCTTTCTTTCCCACTCAAAATGTCCACATTTTTCAGTGGCACGGGGTTATAGAAGGAGTTGTTACATGTAGTAAGTAGAGAGAAAAATGTAGTTGAATATTTTAAAGAGGAGCTGTGGATTTATAACCAAATGTAGAAAGTGGTTATCTTAAATGGAACAAACTAAAATGGAAAGGTGAATATTTTAAATAATACCGAGGGAGTAGTTAATGTGGAGAGATGTAATATAAGAGAGAGAGATTATTGAAAAGAAGATGCTTCTATATAGGGATATCAATCAGGCTAATCCGTTCGGATTCGGGCCAATCCACTCGGGTTGTGGATTTTTCGGGCCATAAATTTTCAACCCTAACACTAACCCGCCGGGTTTCAGGCTAACCCATCGGGTTATTCGGGCCTAAAAACTTTCCAAAATAATCTCTTGTATCCAAAATTTCCTCTTTATAATGATTTTAAATTTTATATATTTTTTCTTCTTTTTTTGTTTTAGAACCATATAAAATCTTCAAATTTTCATAGTTTTCTTCAATAATTGTTGGAGAGAAGTTTTTTATTTCAATCAACTACAACATAAACAAAGATAAATCAAAATTAAATCAATTAATTTGAATTAAAGCTTGTGTTCGTGTCATTATCTTGGCATTGTTCATAATTAATTCTTTATGAAAATTAAAAATCATGTCTTACATGAATTATTATTAAAATGATAAATATATTGAGAGTTTGATGGATTAGTTCTTAAATTTGTCTTGATTGATTTTGGTGGTGGTAAGACAGTAGTGGCAAATGATGTGACGATGGAATAATGAGTCGAGATGGAACTTGAAAGTTGATAGTGTGGGATTGAGTGGAAAAGTGTAGAATGAAGATTGAAAAAGACTAATTATTGTGCCACATGAGATTAAAGAATACAAAAAATCCCTAAAACTTAATATTTTTTAATTAAAAGATGCAACCCACCGGGCCGACCCACAACTCGTTCGGGCCAACCCGTTTAACCCGCTCACCCATTCGGGCTAACCCGTTTAGCCCGTTTTGTATTCGGGCTAAAAAATTATAGCCCTAACCCACTAATTTTACCGTGCTATTCGGGTAGACCCACGGGTTTCGGGTTGGATTGACATCCCTACTTCTATATAGGGATGTCAATTAGGCTACCCGTTCGGGTTCGGGCCAACCCACTCGGGTTGCCGGGCTATTTGGGTGCGGGCTATTCGGGTTATGGATTTTTCGGGTTATAAATTTTCAACCTTAACCCTAAACCACCGGGTTTTGGACTAACCCATCGGGCTATTCGGGCCTAAAAGCTTTCGAAAATAATTTCTTGTATCGGAATTTTCTTCTATAAAATGATTTTAAATTTTAGATTTTTTTTCTTTTCAGTTAGAATCATATAAAATCTTCATATTTTCATAGTTTTCTACAATAATACTTGGAAAGAAGCATTTCATGTCGATCAACTACAACATAAACTAAAGCTTGTGTTCGTGTCATTATTTTGACATTGTTTGTAACTAATTCTTTGTGAAGATTAAAAATCATATCTTACATGAATCATTATTAAAATGATAAATATATTAAGATTTGATGAGCTATTTCTTAATTTTATCTTGATTGACTTTGGTGGTGGTAAGAGACTAGTGGCAGATGATGGGACGGTGGAATAATGAGTTGAGTGGAACTTGAAAGCTGATATTGTGGGATCAAATAAGACTAATGATTATTTAAGTCAATTTGGTTGTTGCTACTTATCGGTTATCTATGCATTTAGTTTATGTCATGTTGGTGTTTATCTTGTGTTGATTTACGATTCTGAGTTTTTGTTTGAGGTTTTATTTCGGCAGTTGAATGTTATTCTCTGTTTTGGATAATTCTGTGCTTGATCTGGGAAAGAGGTTGTGGATCTGAATTGTTGTTGTTGATCGGTGGTTGTGTGGCGAATCTGTAGCTATGGATATACTTTTGGTCGGAATTTGTGTCGGATGCTTGGATCCGGAGTGGATTTAGCATCCGAGGTTGGATCTGAACAGGGGAATCAAGTTGTGCATGGATTTCGAACTCTTTTGCTCTCTTTTCATTTTACTCCGTCTAGTAGCCGTGGATCTGCTTAGTTTTTAATTGTTCTTCGTTAAATTGCTTTAAATTCAGTCTGCTTCGTTTCCGATTCACGTTCCATCTCTGTTTCTATTGAAATTTTATGCAAATTGATTGGAGAAGATGATGTCGCTGTTAGTTAGTACTTTAGTTAGTTGTTTTCCAGCTTTTCATCCGTACTTTACCTTTTCAGCAAATGGTCCTCACCGTCAGTTTATTTCCCAGGTCTAGGTAATTTAGGAAATAGTTTCTTAGATCTAGCGATTGTCTACTTTTTCCGGTTTTCATGCATGATTTCTGTTCTGCCTAGATCTAGTTGTTAGCGTAGCAGATTTCACTCCAAGTTAGTTTAATTTCCTCAACCCAAAAATGCGTGGCAGCAGCCAACCCAAAAATAGTCCCGAATCCTTGAGCAGGTTTAATTACGCATTCATCTCTGTGGGATCAATCCCTACTTCCCTGTGCTAATTTTAGTATACGTGGTTGAGGGTTTTGAAGCAATATTCTGTGTGTCCGACGACCGAGATCTTCCAACGATCCATGAGTTCCTAGACCCTGTGATCTAGTGGATTCGCTGGACCTAGGAGGCTTGTTATTCCTTTCTGAGCACGCAGTCTGTAAACAAGAAAAAAAATTCAGCAGGCTTCAAATGACGCCGTTACCGGAGATGGATGGCGTTAATTGTTTATGCGTTTGAGGATTTGGTGTAAATAGTTTAATTTCTGTTATTTTGTTTTTCTTGACAGTTTATGAACACGGGCTTCCATTCTGGAAGTTGGGCTAGTACATCTGGGTTAGGAAACGCCCGATACAAGTGGCAAGTCAAGGAGTCTACGTCCACCGTCACTACCAGATCAGGGTTAAGGACAGTAGACCCGTTTCCGTTCGAATCATAAAGTGAGAAGGAGTGGAACTCGTCAGGAGAAGAGGACCCGAAGTCGTCCACAGAAACAGAGCATTCCGAGAATGAGGAAGAGGAAGACGTGAATATGGCACATTTAGTGGATCCCGATCCGGAGATAGGTTCACTCACCGCGCATCTAGACGGTGAGCCCGCCCATGCCATAGTCTCAAACCCGCGCCGGAGGTCTATCGATATCAAGACAAATGTGCTCGGGGTTTTGCCTACATTCTCTGGACGAAGGAATGAATGTCCTTACGAATTCCTAAACGAATTTAGTAAGCTGTGCAACATTCAAAAGAGGCCCAATGAGGCGACTGAGGAGGACTACCGTTTGCGTGCAGTCTCGTTTGCCCTCAAGGGGGAGGCTAATACTTGGCTGTTGAGGCTCCCACCAGACTCGATCAACACATGGAAGGACTTCAAGCTGGAGTTCTTGGATTATTTTTTCCCGTCCAACAAGACAAACGCCTTGAAGAAGGAGATCCAGGAGTGCAAGCAAGAATATGATGAGTCTCTGAGCTCTTATTGGTCCCGGTTCAAGGGACTGTTGGATGCTTGTCCGAACCGCAGGATGATCGAGGCAGAGACTTACTATCTGTTTTACGAAGGTGCAAATCCTGAATCAAAAGACTTGATGAATTCCTCGAGCGGGGGAAATTTTACCAAGAATAAAGCAAGTGAAGCCAGAGAAACTTTGGAAAGATTGATCGAGGCGAAGAAGGCTTATGATAACCCGTGGAGCATTTTGAGAAGGGGATCAGCCAATGCAGTAACAGAGCAAGATGGCAAGAAAGTGGAGGACAGGATAGATAAATTGGAGAAAGCATTGTTGAATGCTATTGAGAAGTACAACTCTCATGCTCCATCGGAAAGTGAGAAACCCCCTGGTCCGGAGGAAAGGCAACTTCAACCTTATTACAGTCAACCGTGTGAAGGGGAGTGCCAAGCCCAGACAAATTCGATGGGAAGCTGGAATCCGGATGGAAGTTGGAACCAAGGGAGACAAAAGGAGGCCCCATGGAGGACTCACCCCAATTTTAGATGGACTGATAATGATCAAAGTCAGCCGCCCCCACTGCAGCTCACAAATTATGCACACCCTCCGGAGAGGCAGTCCAACTGGTCAGGAAGAAATCAAGAGGGGCAATTGCAACTGGGGTACAGGAATCAAGACCATACTAATTGCGCAAACAGGAATCAGAACAATCCAGAGAGCTCCTATGTGCCACCTCACCAGAGGAATAACCAAGGGAACTATCAGAATTCCCAACCAAGTCACCAAGGGAATCAAGGGTCTAGCAACCAGTACAATAACCACCTTGGAAATCAGGGGAACTATCGACAAACCCAAGGACAGAACCAAGGTCAAGGATCAAATTCTAATCAATTCAACTCCAGGCCACAAAGGAGTCTGGATGACATGGTCCACGACCTAGTGAATTCACAGCAGTTCATGCAGAATAACTTGCATTCTAATAACGACGTGATGCACAAATTGCAAGACGCTCAGTCGAAACACAAAGCCGCCATGGACATGATGGCAAAACAGTTGTCCCAAATCGTGGTTTCTTTGAATGAGATGCGGGGAAATGAAGGAAAACTTCCTGCCATGGTCAAGCCACCTGACCGAGCAAACATTAGTCACATCATCTTGAGATCCGGGAGGGGCTATAAAGGACCGACGCTGGAAATCAACGAAGAAGTACCCGCGCAAGCAAGTAAGGGGAAAGAGAGTCAGGGAGATAGCCTTAGACCCAGAGAAGTTCCTGTTCAGGATGACCTCCAGAAAGGAGATTTAGGGGGATCTCTACCTCGATCAGCTGATCCATTTTTCCTAGATCCAGAGCCTGAGTTAGTAAGTAAAGAAAGAAGTAGGGAAGCTGGCGAACCCCCAGCTGGGAGTTCCACAAATGCGGTTAAGCGGGCAAAGCCGTTTCCATACCGAGGGGAAACAAAGAAAAAGAAGGATGATACAGAGGACCTCATGGAGATTTTTAGCAAGCTGGAAATCAACCTGCCTTTCTTGCAAGCCCTGAAGATGCCTGCCTTTAGCAAGTTCATCAAGGAATTCATAGCTGGGAAGACCAAGCCAGACGGGAAGATTGTGATCGTGGAGAACGTGTCTGTTGTGATACAAAAGAGAAGGATGCCTTCGAAATGCACAGACTTAGGTATGTTCACATTACCCATTTCTCTAGGGGATATCAAAGTCGAGCATGCTATGTGTGATCTAGGGGCGTCTATAAATGTTTTACCGCTTTCAATCTAAAAGAAACTGACAGGGGTTAGGATGGTCGCCACCAAGGTGGTAATCCAGTTAGCAGATAGAACTTGCATTTGTCCTGAAGGTGTGTTAGAAAATGTCATAGCCAAGGTGCATGATTTTCTATACCCTGCTGATTTCTATGTTATCAAAATGAATGATAATGAGTCTGCTGAGTCTAGTGGCGTGCTTTTAGGGAGACCATTCTTGCGCACTGCTAAGACCATTATCGATGTCTTCGATGGAACAATTTGCTTGGATTATAATGGGGAAAATATACATTTTGCATAGATGAGGGAATGAAAAGACCATTGGATGTTGAGAATTTGTACGCTATAGATGTTATTAACCCCTTGGTCCAAGAATATCTTGAGACAGAATTGATAATGGGGAAAAGACCATTCTTGCGCACTGCTAAGACCATTATCGATGTCTTCGATGGAACAATTTGCTTGGATTATAATGGGGAAAATATACATTTTGCATAGATGAGGGAATGAAAAGACCATTGGATGTTGAGAATTTGTACGCTATAGATGTTATTAACCCCTTGGTCCAAGAATATCTTGAGACAGAATTGATACAAGAACAAATTGACAACTCGGAGTTGAGCCATTTAATCGATCGAGAAGTTTTAGGGTGGTGTGCAGCAATGAACACAACGGAATTGACAGATGAGGAACTAACAGAGGCCATCATGGAGTTTTGTAGAAATCCCGAGTCAGCTAGATCAAGGGGATCAGCCCATGTGGCTAGTCTGGAGAATTCTCCTGAGTCTGGGAAGGAAACATTACCTGATATTGCAGAAAAAAATCCCTTGCCCCAGGAAACGAATAACACAAGGAAGGAACTGAAGACACTCCCACCAGGCCTCAAGTATGCTTATTTGGAGGAGGATGAGGCATTCCCAGTAACAGTCAACAGTAACTTGACTGAGGTGCAGGAGAAGGAACTGTTGGAAGTGATCAGGCGGAACAAGAAAGCAATAGGGTGGACCCTCTCTGATTTAGTAGGAATCAGTCCTGATCTCTGCATGCACCACATCCGTTTAGAAGAAGGTGTGAAGGCTCACCGAGACGCACAACGGAAACTGAATCCGAACATGCAAGAGGAAGTTCTGAAGGAGGTGAGGAAAGAAATGCAAGTGATGAGAAAAGAAATGGTGAGAGAGCTTGGAGGGATAAGGAAAGAGCTAAGCGGGAGCCGTGAAGAGGTGAAGACCCTGCGGGGAAATATTGCGGACTTGGCGGTGAAGTCCGCCAAGCAGAACGAGCGGATGACGGAGGCTGTGGAGCTTGTGATGAAGATGGTGAAATGGTTGGAGAAGACACTCCCCTTGACCCAGTCGAAGGCAACTCCTGGGTCCAGCAGCGAGGTCAAGCAACTAGGCCAGAGCAGTCCCTCCGTCCAGCGACCACCGCACCCGATCAAGCAAATGGTTACCCTATTCGCGTCCAAACCAGTGTTAACCCATCCAGATCAAAGTCCATGATGTTAAAGAAACCAGAGTCCGATCAACCAGAGCAAGAGAAGGAAGAAGAGGAGCCGGAGATGCCGGCGAAAAAGAAAGTGAAGATGACCCGACCCGGGATCCCACCCCAATCTGGCTCTCGAGGGAGCCAGACTCAGAAGTGAATCACCCCCATGACCAAGTAACTTTTATTTTCTGATTTCCGTTATATCTGTTTTTTTTATGTTTGTTATTATTATTTGTGTCTCTGTGAATATTTGCTATATGTGTTTACCTTCTCCCACTTAGCCCAATACTTGGTCTAAGTGTGAGAAGTTTTTATAGGTTTATTATTTGTTTATTGTGTGTTGAATTGACTACCCTGTTTCCCCCCTTCACGACGATGGCTTGGGGACAAGCTTGAGTGAAGTGGGAGGGGGAGGGGAGTCAATGCGTGTAGTTGTCAGCATGTTATGAGTCGTTAAGTCTAGGTTTTGTTTGCATCGCATGAGCTGGTGAATATAATATGACATGATCTCCTTAGTGAAAGTAATTGAAGATAGGATGTATTTCAACTTAGAAGCTTTTTCCTTTAATAAGCCAAGTCAATCTGGACGAAGTAAGAACGATAGAAGATGTCTTAGCTTACTTAGTTGTGAAGCCCCACTATAAGAGTGAGTTATAAGCCTTAAATAACTTTGAGCTAACACATGTAAAGGGGCCGCCACTGAATGCTTAGGGAGAAGAGTCATGACGGAGAAAAAAAAGGGGGGGGGGGGGGGAATTGGGTTATGAAGGTATAAGCTGGACGAAGTCCAGGTAAAGGAGTTATAAGCTGGACGAAGTCCAGAGGAGAGAAGAGGAAAATGGAGGAATAAGCTGGACGAAGTCTAGAGGGAATATGTCTAAGGGCAGGAAACAATAGTAACCTGACCCAGTAAAAAAGGGGGAAAACAAAGTGTAAAAAGGAGAAAACTCTCATAACCCGACACTTCAGTGGTGTGGCAATAACTTATGAGAGAATCGATCCTAACATCCCTGGTGAGGAATGAGTGATCGAGTGAATCCAACAATTGGAAAAGTAAAAGGCTATCTTGACGAACTGATAGATTGATTAGGTAGGAGAAGGCAAGGGGCCAATTTGGAGAAGTGCAGCCTGTTGGATTGACGTTGATCTTGTGGGGACGATTGCCTAAAAGTTGAAGCTAGTTCATGCATATGTGTCTATGTGTTTTATCTTTAAGTGTTTGTTATCTGTGCATTAGTTGGGTCTAGGTCTAGGAGTCTGTTTAGAGTCTAAGGAGTCGGTCAGGGGATAACCGTGCTTTGAAATTCGCCTTATTCTTTTTCTTGTCTTTATACTTGAGGACAAATATGGTTTAAGTGTGAGCAGTTTGATAAGGCTAATTTCATGCATCGGTTATGTGGTGAAAAACACTTTATTTTGCTGGGTCTAACGCAGTTTTAAGCCAGGTGTGTGAGGGAGCCGCTAGATCCAGGAAGAGCTGGAGGCAATGGACTAGCAAAGGAAAATGAAGGAAAGTGAGCAGAATTGAAGAGAAAAAAATGGCTAGACGAAGGAAGTCAATAGCTGAGGGCAACAAAGACTATTCATACCTCGCTGGACCCACTTCAACGCCTATAAATAAAGGAGCATGCAGCACACGCCATATACATGATTTTGCTCTCAGCTCACACACACACACACACACTTGGGAAATGGGAATTCTGGGATAGTTTAGGGTTTCTAAGGGGCTCATCTTCGGCGAAAGTCAGTGGTAACACCGTCTTCTCGGAGGGCGAAGAAACAATCTGTTTACATTCAGCTTTTCGCACTTTTATTCCGTCGAACTTCATCGTTTTGGAAGTGCTTCAATCTCCTCTTAGGTGAATCCAACTCAAGTTGCTGCAGGAGAGAACATAGGAGCATAAATGATAATAGTTACAAAGATGTAAGAAGCACTAAAAATAGTCATTATAGTGGAATTGCTTACATTCTACTTTTAGAGGTTCATGAGTCTAGAAATCTTACATGGAAAATACGAGTACATATCTTACAACATCCACATTATACACATATGCCTAAGAAAATAGCATGTCATAGGTGACTTATTATTCAAATGGATATCCTAATATTACATATGGAAAGTTGCATGTTGGACATTGATTTCATTCTTACGGAAGACGCCAAGGTGCATTCGGGCTAGATGAAGCACAAGAAGTAGCTGATGATCTAGTTGTTCCTTTGCCATTAGTAGATTCGCGGTCAGAGGCATTTCCGACACCGTCGAAAAGCTTGCGTGGATTCATCTTACCCTTTTGTTTACCAGCTGCTGAAGAAGATTGCCCACGAAGGTGTGCTTTACCCAAATGGGTTGTGTCACTTGGGTGGGGATGCGGTCTAAACGAGAAAACAAACGTCGTGGATTGCTTGAGCTCGACCGCCTACCGACATTGTTCAGTTGGAAAAATTCATGGAGAATGATAGAGGTTTGTTGTTGGTGTGTACGAATGATGTCCTGAATCAGCAAAAATAATTCCTCGTTCGATAAGAACTGTGTACTCATTGCAAGTAACTAAGATTCTTTTTATCACACAGCTATTTCAAACTCAACTGCACAAATAGAAGAAACATTAATATATGGATATTTCATGACTACACATTAGAACAATTGAGAAAATTCCTCTGCCTAAAATTGAGAAATTGAGAAAATTCATCTACCTAAAAATGAGAAACAAAAAAAACAATTGCCGAATCATTGCTATCAATGAACAGTGCAAAAAATAGTGGACTCAGAGAGAGCACCGCTCCTCTCTTCTGGAGATAAAGAGCACAGAGAAGGCCATACAAACAAAATTGTCCTTGAAAATTAGGGCTTAAGTTGATTTCCCCTCAGAGAGGTAAATTAGAGCACAAAGAAGGCCATACAAAATCGTGTAGGGAATTATTATGAACACATACTTAGAAATTGTAAGAATTGACAGGAAGTGAAGCTTTTACCTATGCAACCCAGAACGTTGCAGAAGGCAACAAGAAGAAAGAAACTTCTTCCAACTTGTAGCTTCGTCCTTGAAAATTAGGGCTGAAGTTCCCAGCCCTTCAGAGTTCGTGTTCTATGGTGTGAATCTGCTAAACAAAAATTAGGGCAAGAAGCTTCGCATCAAATCTCTCGTGCAAAAATTGAGGTCTAACAGAGCTGAATTTAGATAGAATCCAACCTCGTGTTTTCGTCCAGTGTTGTTTGTAGCTTTCATCCAACAAAAGAGCTTGAATTTTGGGAACCAAGAGCAGCTTGAGAAGAGATGAAAGTGGCGTAGAGAAGAAGAAGGTTCTTTTTAGAAAGATGAATTTTTTATGGCAAATATTTTGAATGCAGAATATAATCATAGCATATTTTTTGGAAAAGTTGTCGGGTGAAAGCCATTATTGTTCATCGGGATTTTTGCAGGCTGAGTATAGTTTAGTGGGCTTTGAGAAAAAGCAAATTGGTATCAAACATTGGAATAATTAAGAAATGGAGCTCTTTTCAGGGCTATTGAATGGCATCAAACGTACCCTTAAGGTACGATTCTACCTTTCCGCTATCGAGTATCGGACATTGTACATCGTGCACAAACGTCTCTACTTTGAATAACTTTACAAATGGACTCAACAACTCTATCCGATCTCACAATTTTAACTTTTCCATGTAACTGTCATCCACCTCGACAATGAATATCTTTAGGACATTCACTGGCTTGGATCTTTTATGCAATAGATACTAATTTCATAATGTGAGTAATCGTCAATAAAGATGATAAAGTAATTCTTATCAACCCAAGAAGGAGTATAAAAAATGACCACATATATCAGTATGTATTAACTTAATAAGCTGACTGTGTCTCGTGGCTGATTTCTTTATAACGTGTTTAGTTTACTTTGGTTTAATGCAGTCTACACACATATTTAGGACACTAATTTCCAATTTTGAGGAAGACTTTCATACTTTACCAACCTCATAATCATTTCTTTAGAAATATGACCTACTCTTTAATGCCACAAGAACGCCAAACTTTTACTTGACGAACAACGCTTAACGCCTCGACTTTTAATATTAAATAAGGATCCAGAAAACTTTGCATTAAGATTGTATCAATTTAGTGAATCAAATAATGTACCATTACCATAATAGTAATCATTTCGGTACGATGTGGATACACCATATCCAATCTTGATATTAAAACTTAAGTTATCCAATCCACTTACAGAAACAATATTTATAGCATATTCAGACACATAGAGATGGCCATTAAGATCTACATGACATCCGATGTCAAAGATCAATCTGTAAGTCTCAATGCCTTTGTTCCATGCCTTATCATGTTTCTAAAATGAACAATTATTGTTCAAATCCTTTTGTAGATTGGATCGAACTGAATCATGTTTAACATGAGACGTATGGATTATAGCACCAAAAACTGGCCACTAAGTATTATTAGGCTCTTCGATAAGATTTAATTTAAAGTAAACAAAAACCGTTATGTTCAACTTTCTTATCGAATCAAGCCTTTTTTTTAGGACAATATTTCCTAAAATGTTCTATTTGCTTGCAAATGAAACACTTCTTTTCCTTATGGATATGCTTTTCCGGACCTTTCAAAAAATATTTATCCTTCCTTTTGTCCTACTTACTTAGTATTCCTTTACTGGTGCCTACATTTCCAAGACCTATGAGATTCGCACTTTGATAATTTATCTTCTTTAATCCCCCTTCCCTTTTGAAACCAATATAGCCTTTAATTCTTTAATGTCCCAATTATCTTTAATGGTGTTATAATTCACCTGGAACTGGCTAAAATTAACATGTAGGGAGTTTATGATAAATTGGGCCGAGAATTGCTCATGAATCTCCATTCTCAAGGTCGTTAACTTTACTGTCAAGCTAGACATGTTTGTCACATGATCGTGAATTGGCTGAGACCAGTCAAACTTCTTTGTAGTAAGCTCATTCGTTATGCTTCTACAATTAACTTATCAACCAAACTCGATCTTGAACACTCTTTAATTTTCTTAATGAATTCCTTGCATTTTCTGTCATGGGCAAAGATGACCTCAAATTTTTCGCCATCGTCATTCTCATAAGGCTCAACCTGTTGAATCACTCCCAAGTCTCACATTGAGATTTTTTAGTTACAGAGTGACATCTATAATGGTTGATGATTCCTCTTCCGTTAGTATAACATGGTCCAATATCTTTACACCCAGCGTAAGCCAGATCTATGCAGACCATTCTCCATAATTTTGCCCATTAATTTAATGACAGAGTTAGCATATGCATTCAAATTTTATGAAGCTGCAACATTTATACATGTTTATCTATACGTGCTTGAGTTCTTTAACACAGATTCATAAACATTAATAAAAACTTTAAATAACATGCATTCAAGTAACCTTTGGGTAATACTTAAGCACATATATTTTCAACGATGCTAAATATATACTTTAACAATCACTCAAATTAAACATATATCAAATAAGCATGTTGCCTTTGGGTGTACATACTAAATGACACATGAATAAATGATTAATCCACTTCGTATTTATTAACTATATACAATGATCCACCTTTGGGTGATCTCCTAGTGTATAGATAATAAAATAATTGATCAATCACACTCTTATGTCATTTATAGCATCTCTATAATCATGATCAATTAATTAATATTTATCATTTTCAATAAATAAATGCAATATAACAAGACCACTTTGGTGATAAACAAGTTATATATTATTTAAATATTGAAATCTTTAATGTGTAGAATATCCTAATATTTGTTTTAACATTTCATAAAACAATTACCCAACACACAAGGGGAAGCATATTAACCAAAATCGAAAAATCCAAGAACATTCAAATTTCGATTTTGAAATCACATAAATGGTGAATTAACCAAATCTAGATTGGCTTTGATAACAACTGTAAGCCATTTCTCAATACTTTAATGATTTCTATAATGAAATCTAATTCTAGATTTGAATTCATTCAACCATAGCATTTATACTATAAGTGGAGATAAAATCACCAACCTCCAACCATGCTTTCTTCATTTGATGTAGAGGTTGAAATCCACCATTTAATGTTTGTTCTTTCGGTGATTGGATCCTCCAATTGATGTTATCCCCTCTTTAACCTCAAATTTTTTGTTAATTCTTTTGATGGATAAAAAATCAAAATACTTCATTATATAATATAATATGTATATCTATAAATGCCGTGATACTTTTATGTGCATGTAACTGTTGTCATATCATGTGTTCTTTACATGCAAAGCACACACATATATATAGCAATTAGACGTCTTTCCCCAAAGTTTGCTTCTACTCGCACTTATGCTTTAATTATGCACTAACCGAACTCCTCAATGAACAGACGTGTCTATTGGAGTTGTTAGTTATCAAATTACAACATAACTGCATGTTATTAATATTCATCACATACTATAACACACATCACACATGCACGGCCAATTTATATATATACACAATCATTACCTTTCATACATATATAATATTATAAGTATAATAAATATATATATGGTAATGAAACTCTTCGTATACATATAAATATACACTATTATATTACATAATTAGAGGATAATCAGAGGTAAGAGAAGAGGGTTATCAATACACTCGAATTCTAATTCTTTAATCGAAACCGATCCATCACGGAATCGTCTTTATTATTAGAATCTTTCTCATTTAATATAAACTTGATCCTTATAATTAAACCGATAGACACATAGGTCATATAAGAATATAAATATTCTTACATCTACCTCCCATTTGTGTAAGGAGTTTCCGTACATCTTTTATTCATTCAATTGTATTTTCAATTGAAAGCTAGGGTTTATCTTCAAGAATCTCCTCAAATTTGTGTTTAATCAAATTAGTTGTAAATCTAATGTTTTTATAACTAATTAGTTTCCTAAGCGTAGTTGGGGAAGTGAATTGGGAGGAAAAATGATCTTGCTATGTTAATATAGATTTAACTTAGAATGTTTCAATATAGCTTGGGGGAATTTGTGTTGCTAGCTTGAGGAATTGTCATGCTAGTACATAGCAGTTATATTATAAATTTAGTAGCTAAAAGAAATTAAAAAGAGAACTTGGTCTATGCTTAAAATTGTTGTGTTTGTGCTGACTAGTTTTATCACCACGGGCCAAATAATTTTCAAAAAATAAGAAAATATAACTAAAATAGAGTACTTTTTTTTAGTACTCTATTTCTTTCGTTGTGACTAAATATAGCCTAATAAGTAGGTAATAGAAGTAATAATTAATTAGTCGTTTTATGCTACTTTGTTTGCAATAAATATTGGCTTACAAATTTGTTTTATTTACATTTACAAACACTACATACAAATTTTTATAACAAACCATTTTAATAGTAGTGTTTACAAAATAGTATTTTTCTAAATATATTAAAATATACCATTGTAATATTATAAATTACTGCTACATATTATACTATTATAAAAAATATAATTATTTATTTCAGTTATTAATTCAATAAATTGACCAGTTTAAGTTTTTAAAAACATAATTGTGAGAAATATAAGATTGGATACCATATAATTCTATTATATATAGGAGAACTATTTTTTTATATTTCAAACTGACTTATATTTCTGTATTACAAAAAAAAATTAAATGGAAACATCAAAATTTCAGAAAGTGCAAAAATAAATGAAATTAAAAAAAATTACGGTTCCAATTGAAAGAAGCACTAATTTTACATTGGTGAGGCTATAGAAACACATGAATGAAGAACATCTGCCACGAGAAGTGTCAACAATGGGAAAAAAGGATGAAATAAAATGTAGTACTAGTAATTGGCAAAACTATGTCGTCTGGAAGAACAGCATAAAATCCTTCCCCAGTTAATAAAATTTAATTTAGAACTTTATAAAACATCGTCTTTTAATTTAGAACCCTAAATAATAAGGGAATTAATTATAGACTTTTCCAATCCATAAAACCCCAAAATAATGAAAATCTCTATAAACGCCCAATACAATCTCTCTCTCTTGAGATCGGCGCCTCCACTCTCCCTCTCTTTCTCAACCGCCACCACCGCCACCGCGCCCATCTCCCTCACTCCTCAGCCCGTCGTCCACTGCTGTCCTCTACTTCTCTTTCCCTCCCTCCTATCGAACGTCGATAACAGTAAGCTCGCTTTCACCTTTTAACCTTGTTGATTTGGGGAATTTCGATTTTGTTGCTGTTCCATGTTATTTTGGTTTTCAAGGATATGAAAGAGTAGTTGAAGGAAAATCGGATTCCTATGCTGCAATCAAAAAATAGCCTTCTCTTGTGATTTAGAAGAAACAAAAACAAGTAACGTTCTTCTCTCAATTATTCACCGGTAGCCCCAAAAAGTACAATTATTAGTAATGGGCTGCTACTTCGTTTTTCTATTTCTCATCCTTTATTCTCTTGTTCATTTCCTGCACTAATTTATGCAATTATATATTTTGATTTCAATATGGTGATCCATTTTTTAAGCTATATTTTTTAGCAGCTTTAGTAGTGGGGCTGGGGGCATTTGTTTTGACCAGAAATTATGTCAGTTTGATTTGAAGAATAGATAATCTGTTGCCTAAATTTCATTTTTTTAAAGCTTGATTAATCGTGAGTTGTTTGCACACACAGATTAGGCGATAATGCCGCACAAAACTCGACCTCTGACGGCACTCTTGGTCTTCACTGGCGTGAATGCTCTCTTGCTTCCAACACTTGGACCAGTTTATGATTTCGTCTGCTTCCTTCCATATTGGGAAAGAAGGGTGCGTTTCTTGTGTAGTTTATACGTCTTTGATGTATTCTGTTACATGATTATTGCTATCAATTTTGTCTGCATTTTTTAGTTTTCCCTTCGATTAAGATGCATTTAGTACTTCCTACTGCCTTTATCCACCGAATGCTTGTTATATGATGCGTCATTGATTCCACAATTTGGATGGCTATTGTGCAACATGTTTACTTTTTCTGCCTTTGTTTTTTTTTTTGGATTGTTTTGCCAAAGTTTTCCATTTAAAGAGACGCACCCTAAATGTTATTCATGCTCCTTATGGTATCCTGTATGTACAGCTTTGAAGTTTATTGCTACTCTAGTGTTTTGTCATCCGTTGTTTTTTTTCATATTTTCACTTGTTGATACTGGATTTACACAGAGAGAACGTCGACGCCAAGAACGTGAAGCTGCCTCTGCTGGAACTGTTGGATCGTCTTAGTCAATAAGTTAGAACAGCTTTAGAGGCGAGGGTTATCAGCACATGGGTTTTAGAACATGAATATTCATGCAGTTAGGCTCACATTTCACTCAGAGGGTGACAGTCACGGGGTCTTCATGTTGAAGCTGATAAATAATTCTGTTGTGATGTTTCTATGACTTGCGCGTTTAACTAGTGCTGTTGGATTCTAATATGGCTGCCTGGATGCATTTTGCATCTGTCTCTCTAATTAAAGTGCTTTGTGTTATGATATGGAGTGTACCCGTCATAGTCAGCCTACTAATGTGGCTGTGAAAGCATCACACATTGCGTTAGGAAGGATGAATTAGGTGGTTCACATAGTAACATGTGGAATTTAGAAAGAAACTAAGTTAGCTCCAAATCGCAAGACCAATTTATTCAACTTGTTGAAGTTCCGAAAAAGATGTCAATCAGGATGCATCATTCAAACAAGCTTATGCTCTATGTTTGCCTTACGGGTTGTTGATTTTGGGATTGTTTTAGTGCTTTCTTGATCTTGAAAATTTCTGTTGTTCGTTATGGATATTACCTTTACTCTCATGAATTGGAACCTCTATGATTCTAAGGCTCTGCCATGATATCTATACAATATATAAAAGGGGAGTTTTGGGAGGTTTTGAACAATCATTTTATGCTGAGGGATGTAAATGCAATTAATATAAAATTCAGAAATTAATTGTAATAAATGGTTAGCAAAGATAACTTATTAGTGGAGATTGTGGGAGGTTAGCAAAGATAACTTACATTGAAAACCGGTCACTTTTTTCCTGCTCAATGCTTTTCTAAGGTGAGTTGGTCGGGTGGATGTGTGACTTTCGCCAAGAATGCTAGGGAGGCTTCTTTGTTCGACGCAGTGGCTGCACAGCTCACTCGAATGGTACAGATTGTTTATGCTTCACAACCTATTTTTGATACTCATATGAATTTTGTTATAAAAATAAAGATTTTGTATGTGTTTAAGATTCATCCATGTTAAGAAGGTGGATGTCATGAATAATGAAGCATGAACTAATCACAGAACTCAAAGTAACAACTTTCTCGTGCAATATTAGAGTGCAGGATCCACGCCCGTTAAGGGAAAGACCATTGCAAAATTGAAGGTCGCGATAAATGGTTTCGGACGCATTGGGAGGAACTTCCTCCCTTGCTGGCGGGAAGGACTCACCACTTGAGGCTGTGGTCGTGAATGACAGTGGCAGTGTCAAGAACGTAAGTTTATGACATACAAAAAATATCCAACCTTTGAGATTCAACTGAATTACTGAGTTCTATTTCAACATTAGGCTTCCCACTTGCTCAAGTGACTTCATGCTTGGCACCTTCAAAGCAGATGTCGTAGACGGGAAGCCCATCAAGGTTGTCGCCAACATGGACCCTCTCAAGCTTCCTTGGGCTGAACTTGGCATTGACATTGTCATTGAGGTATATATCTCTGCTCAAAATCCAATGATTATGGTTGTCAAGATTATACTGAGAAATCTTGAACGCATGGGGCTTCCTCCACTTGGTGTTTTCCTCAAGTTTGACTATGGGGTACTTCTATTTATCTTTCTAATTAATATTCTTTTCTTTAATTTGATAGTATACAATTACTATTATATTTATATTTGATTTTGGTGAAATTAACAGGTTGAATTTTGGATTTGCTTACTGTTGGAAGCTGGAAGCTTATATTTTTTATATTGTTAGCCTATTTCGCAAGATACGGTAAGTTTGATTGTTGAATAGAAGTTGTATGATGTATATTTTGAATGTAGGGTTACATTATGTGTTTCTATGATGTATGGTGGAATTTAAAAGGTTCAGAAAATTTATGTTAATCTTTAGTTTTTATTTATATCATTGTAGAGTTCTTTTTTAGTGTGGTTCTGTGATTTTTTTGTTTTTTTTCTTGACGACGAATTGTAAAAGATCATGAGTACAGGGACGTGGACGAAGGTCGATAATATGTAGCGTCATTTTACTGCCGCCATACTCCTATTCAATTTGCATGTATGGATTTAGTCCTTTTCAATATGTATGTTATTATTATTATTAGTCTAATTAATTGTAGATTAGATTTATTCTTTTAGTTATTGGAATGAACTATCAGGCATTCACCAAATTTAGGCTTTTCTATATTATTGGCCAGTTATATTTTTGTTTATGTTATAGTCCTCACTAATTTATATATTACCATCCTTTTGGATCACTTAAAATCAGATATTATTACTATATTGAAGATTGACGGCTTTACCTACGAGTTATGTTGAAGAGTGACGAATTGTGAAGAATTGAAGATTTTAGTTTATAATGATGAGATTGATTTTAATTTTAAAGTTAATGTAGTGCATAAAGAAGTTTTTAAAATAATGAGTAATTATCCATTATATTTAATTTTTTAGCGTGATAGATTTCTATCTTCCTACTTCATAATTTAATGTTTAAATATTATATTATGTGATTTGTTTCAAATTTATTATGCTTCAATGTTGATTTGTATAGATTTTTTATTCTCATATAACTAAAATTGTTACTCATATTTTTCATTGTTAATATTGATTCTAATTTGTTTAATTAATTTAAAATTGAAAATTAATATTTTAAAAATATACTCCCTCCGTCCCCCATTAAGAGTTACACTTTTCCATTTCGGTCCGTCCCCAATTAAGAGTCACACTTCATTTTTACCATAAATGGTAAGTAGGTCCAACATTCCACTAACTCACATCACTCATATTTTATTATAAAACCAATATAAAAAGGTGGGTCCCACATTCCACTAACTTTTCAACCAACTTTTCTTTACATTTCTTAATACCCGTGCCCGGTCAAACTGTGACTCCTAATCGGGGACGGAGGGAGTATTAATCTGTGCTATGCACATACGTAGTACTACATAAATATGCAGTTTTGCCACTTGATTTTTCTGGTTAGTGTATAACATTGGTTGTTAGCTTGTACTTTTTGGATCTTTTGTCTACATTGATATCTATCTTATTCTTGTAGGATAACTTGACCTTGTGAGTATTCTTGTCTTCATCTGTCATCACCTCTGTGGAGTCTATATCATCATAGGTCCCAATAAACATGAGCGGATCAGAAATGGCATTTCCACTGAGTAGAAGTCGTGGGTTGTGGGTTGCACTGTGTAGAATGAGGTGAAAGTATATATGCCTCAATTTTTGTAAAGCATACTGGTTTGAACTCTCTGCTACAAGATATTACATCTCAGTAATAATTATGTTTGTATACTTGTGTTATATTTAAAAATACTTGTGTTATTGTTAGTATATTTTCTGGAATTAGTAATGAAATGTACATGCATTTTTTGTATGATTTCGGAATACACTTAGCTTTGATTATCTCACTCTCGCAGACACACACTGTAGTTTGTATTTGAGCTTTTGTGTTTGTACGTTGTCATTTACACTATTCATTTTTCTAACAAAATGATCAATAATGATGCTCCGTTACACGCCATTACTGGAATGAGATATGACCAGTGAAATTCTATTTGACGACATCTTTCCTATGATATTGATGCCCATCATTCCCTAGACGGTTGCTTCCTCGCTGCAACTTCTAAAGTGGTGGTTCTACCACTTCAAGTTAGGCCGTGGTCCTTGCAAATAGGGGTGGGAATATGGGTATCTGTGGATACCCGACCCGAAAAAACCGGGTACCTAAACCCGAAAATCATCTTAATGTCTATCCAAAATCCGACCCGATATATTTTCGGGTACTCCAATACTCGCCCGGGGTATCCATACCCGACGTATCGGGTAACAAAATACCCGACTTTTTATATGTGTTAATATCTAATAAAAATATTCAAATTGTATATATTAATATAAATATAAATATATTTAAATTAACTAATCTATACATCTATACATATATAAAGTGAGAGTTTTGGGGGTATTTATGGGATTATCAAGGGGGTTTTGAGGGTATTTATGGAATTACAATTCCCGATGCTAGAATGAAATTCACTACGCACCAATGGTTGTACATTTAGGAGTGAATAAATAAAGTTGTACTTTCAATTTTGTGCTCTATATTTATATAATGTAATATATTTATATAATGTAGATTTTAGTGTTTGGTAGAATTGTTTATACACGTGATTTGTATACGAAAAAAACTACATGTTGATGAATGTGAAAATTATTTGCATGATATGAAGAGATTATGATAAGCATTCATAGATTACATGCTTATTTATGTTATTCTCTCCTTCTGTGTAAGATTACAATGGAAAATACAAGTTTATTTATCAATGTGATATAAAAATATGCGAAAAAATGATAAAAAAAAAATCAATCATATTGTTTTCTGCTTTTGCTCCATCATATTATTTGTGCGCCGAGGCTCTCAAAGAAATGATCAAAATGATTGGTCACCATTTTGTATTATTATGAAAAGGCATGTGAACCGTTTTTGCAAATTAATTTAGGCAATACAAATGGATATGAGTTGTGCTTATGCGTAATCATGATCGATATTTATTTATTATAATATAGCTTCAGCTTTTTATATGAAAAATTATCGGATGGAAGTTTAAAAATATGAAAATTAGGCGTTGCATATTAATTGTCCAAAATATAACTCCCATCATCATTGTATATATCAACAATTGCCATTGCATTTTAGTCATTACTCCATATTAATTGCTCAAAAAATAACTCCCATCATTATTGTGTGCATCAAATGCACATTTTAGACGCGGAGAATGTGAATAGTTTGAGAAAAGCCTCATGGTTCATTTTTTGGCCTATAAATATGACATTTGATCCATCCACACTTACCTACTTCCCTTATACAATTCAAACTTCATCTTTTTGTTCTTACCACGAGTAGCAAGGTTGATACCATGGAACCATTCCACACCTTGCTCGATGATCTACAACTAACGAAAACTAATTCGATTATCAAAGTCCGTTGTATCCATGTCTATGAAGTTGCCGCTCCTAGAGACAAACCCAATATCGTGAGTTTAGAATGTGTGCTTCAAAATCGAATGGTATGTTGTTTTGTCCTTTTTAGTTATGTTTTTGAAAGTTATATTGTATGAAATCATTAGCTATGGACTTTTTTTGTATTCAGGGCATAAGGATTCAAACAACCATTCCACGAATTCTACATGCAAGGTTTGGTGAACTGAACCCAAACATCACAAGCAACTATTAATATTCATTGCTAAAAGTCTGAAACACGTTTACAAACAACAAATAATACCAAGCCTTTTCATTTCATTAAAAGCGGCGATCAAGTGCCAACCAACATTATCAATTTCAAAAATTCACTAAATTATCAGTCTTTTTCTTCTTCCACATATTTAGGTCATTAATTTTCTATACTCCTTCCAACTTCCTTCCCTCTCTATAAATTTTCATGAATTTCTCCACTAAGTTCGTCGCAGGTCTCCTTGCCATTGTGCTAGAGTCCTCCATCGTGATTCCGGCAAGAAAACCGGAGACGAGATAGATGGGTAATGGGTTAGTACTGTTTACATACCTTCCAAGATCAATTCTTTTTCGGATATTGAAACCTTGGGTAGAAAGGAAGAAGAGAAGCTCTGAAACTTAAAAGAAGTCGAAGAAGATAAAAAGACTCTTTTTTGGATATTGAAACCTTGGGTAGAAGGGAAGAAGAGAAGCTCTGAAACTTAAAAGAAGTCGAAGAAGATAAAGAGACTCCAGAGGTGTGGAGGAAGAAGAGACTCAAAGCTGCTTATATTTTAGGTTATGAACTTATTATTCGTTTCATGAGTTAAAGGTGGCTGTAATTCAAGGGCATGAACCCAATAAGTTGGGCTTGATATTTAGCTAATGTAATTGGTTAGATTGTAGTACTATTTAATTTGTAAAAATGCATTTTACATTTTATAATTATAGTATGTACTGAGTTCCAAGGTTAATAAATATGTTTTAACGGCCTTAGTATAAATGAATTTAACGGCCTTAGTATAAATGAATGAAATCTCAGTTAATAATATTATACAATTATGCATCATTATTGTCAATATATTCGTACTGTTGCATGATCGAGTCTTTTCCATTGTATCAAAAGTTTTAAATATTAGATAATAATGTTGTGTAATATTTAATGCACAATAATAATGATGATAATTAATTTTTTTAATTCAATCCAATATGTAATATAATTTAAACCTATATTATTTTTTAAATTTCAATGTTTAAAATGACTTCATTTAACTTTTTATGAGTTATATAAAATCAAGTTTAGTAAAGTAAAAAGAATGTCATGACTTTTTTTTGTTACAATTAAGGAAGTGAAAAGGTTTTATTTATTTTTGTGATAATTATGAGAACTAGAAATGAAAAGGTTTTTAAAAATAAATTGATAAGAGGTGGAAGTAAAAAGTTTTTTTTGAAGATAAATTGATTACCTATTAAAAATTTTGAAGTTAGATAGTAGTACTTCACTACTAAAGTACAAATTAAACCTCTATAATATTTTTTTTTTATTATTATTATTGTAGTAATAATTTGGGGAAGTAGAAATGAAAAGGTTTTGGAGTTGAAAAGGTTTTTTTGGGTTCGCGTAGTGAAAAGGTTTTAGAAGAGGTGATAAATGAAAAGATTTTGCAAAGAGATCTTAATATTTTTTGTAATATTAAAGTCTATTCTAATGGTTACTATTGGAAAGAAAAATTATATTTATTAAAATAAGAAAAAAAATGGTAGTGATAAAATAGAGCAATACAGTAGAAATGTCTGACTTAAAGTGATCCAAAATTATGGTTACATAAATTAGTAACATAAACAAAAATATAACGGGCCAATAATATAGAGAATGCCTAAATTTGATGAATAGCCTAATAGTTCATCTCAATAACTTAAACAATATACATGGTACTAATCAGATTAATAATAGTAAAAATACCGAAAAGGACTAAATCCAAATATGTAAAACGAACAGGTGGGAGTTTTGAGAGAAATTATCATAAATGTCATTTAATTGCAATAAAATCACGTCATAAGTAAAGGGAAGTCAAAATGATTTTAAGTTTAGGGTTTAGTTTTGGGGTAGTTATGGAAATGCCATTTTAAATTAGATATTATTATTTACGTAAAACTGTTTTTTTTGTTGGCTAAATTGTCGTAAATATTTACCTTTGAAAAAACGCGAAGAACTCTTTGCGCAGGGAAGAAAGAATAACACGACGCATTATTTTAGGGCATAATGAATATGTATATTTTCTTTTACAATCTACCCCATATGTTTTATGATTGATAGGCCATAGTATATTTTCTTTTACTAACTAATTTTTCCATGATAAATCCCATTGTACATTAGTTTCAATTGCTTAGTTCATTTCATTTTAATTATTTATTTGTTTAAAGTTATTGGATTTATCGAATAGTTAACTCATTTAATGATTTATTAACTTAATGTAGTTGATTCATTTAAAATTTTTATGTTCTTCACAATTTTATTAAAAAAAATTTCCCCAAAATAAAATAAGTGATCAATAAAGCAAAATCGAATTGAGATGGAGGAAGAATTTTATTGATTTTTGGCTCATTTGTTGGTCATGATAAATATATTATAAAGTTAAGGGTTTAGGATTTAGGTTTCAAGGTTTGGGTTTTTAGTGTATAGGGTCACTATATTGCAATGAAATGAAGCTTGATTAGAAAGTGTCTCACCAGTGCAATCTTAAATTATAGCTTTTGATAAACAATATCTTAAATCTCATTAGGAGAAGTAAACAAAGAGATCTTAATATATATTTATTATTAAATACATTTATAATTTTAGATTCATATATAATACTATAATGTTTCGTACTATTCTTATAAATATTTCATAATTTGATATAACTATACGGGTGTAATACTAGTATATTTAATGTTGCAGTTATTTTGTAGTATAAAACTAAAAAAAAATGGGTCACTTTTCTTTTAAAGTATATGATTATATTTATGGGGATTGATTATGCAATATGTAAGTAAAATAATAAAAGTTACGCATTTAATTAAACTATAGAAGCAACCAATAATATAATTCAAAATTCAAAATAATTAACTACAATATAAAAATCACATGAGTTGGTTATGCAATACGTAAAACTTGAGAGTTTGGAGAAGCCGTGACCTAGAGCAAGAGAGATTGACTTATTTATATAAGTTTAAAGAAAGTTAATCTAGTAAGTTGTAATTAGTAAATAAATTAACCTAGCTCTTGAAGCCCAAAATGGCTAACCCTAATTTAAAAAATACTTTAAATAATAAATTGGATATTCGGGTATATCCGATACCCATTCGGGTTACCCAATACCCGATTTATCTTAAATTTCAATAACCAATCCCATAAAATTGGATATTGGGAATTCATACCCGATCCGATATCCAATACCTGGCGGATATCGGATCGGGTATGGATAAACCCAATACCCGATATCCGTATTTCCACCCCTACTTGCAAACGATCCTTAAAAAAATTATGTTCAAATCTATACATATATAAAAGGCGAGTTTTGGTCTTCTTTTAAAATATTTATAAGTTTTGGTGTTATTCTGCAGTATTTATAAGTTATGGAATAATATGGATATTTATGGAGTAATTGGTATAAATTGAGCTGTTACATGAGTTTTTGGAGTTGTTGGTATAAATTAAGCCGTTATCCATGATTGCAAAATTATATTATGATTTATAGATATCTAAATTTTGCAGATATTATATTCAATTGTCAAATAAATTATAAAACATATAAAGCAATAAAATGTGCATATTTTAATGATTATATTGTTAACTATATTAAATGCTATTTATAATTATTTATATTCTATTGTTATAAATTAATTTAAAAAATTGATTGGTGCAGTCATGCCTTTATAAGAAATGTTTTTGTTATAAAATGAAATGTATTTTTTAATTTTTTCCTTTTATTTCTATAGACATTGACTTTTAAGAGTATTAATTAATATCTTTGTTCAATGATAAGTAACGATAAAAATAATTATGTGCATTAATTCTTGGTATCAAATTGGGTGCTGCAAGGAAAAACGTTACTTATAAAACCCTAGACTCCATTAATCAATTTTAAATTAATTATTCAGTTTTTAAATTTTTTAAAAACTTATTTATCATAATTAACGTGTGAACATTTTAGTTTTTTTAAAAGAATAGTAAACTACAAAAATGCAAGATTTTAATATGAATATTTACTCTATATAAATGTAAAGTAACGGTCAAATAATTTATGGCTACTAATGGCTGGGTTTCAAATATTTTGTTTTATATTTTTTCGTCTATAAATATACGCCATTTGCATTTCCTTCTTGCTTTCACCCATTGCATAAAAGATCAGCAGGATTCTTACTCTTTTATCAATAGTAGCATATTTTTGTTCAATCTATTCTATCCACTTTTTTGTATGATTATTATGTTACTAACACAGCGGTCTTACTATCGGAAGGAAACTGAAAACCATGGAATTCAGCATAACTATGTCAATGGAGAAGGAGTAACAAAGACGGTGGATATATAATCCTATGAGAGAGAGAGTGAAAGGCGACGACCTGAAGCCCGAGACATAGGCCGTGGAGAGATACTCATGTGAGAGAAGGTGAAATAAAAACAACACTTTTAAATCATATTTTGTTGATCATTCTCTGTTTGAGTAATGTTAGTTCATATATATAAATTTTTTCTTAGTGTGAGTTTGTTTTTTTCTTTTTTAGTTTTTTTTTTAAGTTTAGCTATAATAAATATTTTTTATAATATTTGTATCGATAATGCTTGTCAATTTCGTTGTCAATTTCGTCACTTTCATAGTTTAAAGTAGGAAAACACTCAAAGTTAACGAAATGTCGAGAGAAAGCAAATTAAGAAGATGAAGAACACAAGATATCACATTGTTTTCGCGCAAATGAGAAAATCATCATTTTGGAGATTAAGGAGGAATATAAGGTCAACAGTAGATTGGGAGAGAAATAAGCATGAGAGAAAAGTTGCGGCGCTCTGATGGTGTGTTTGGTTGGATTTGTACTCACTATTTCTTTTTCTTCATTTTGCTATTCGTATTATTGTGTAATAAAGGTTGTTTATCTCTTCTCTTTTTATGGCGGTATCATTGTCCTTCTAATATTTTTTAGTTGTATATAAATATTTTATGTCTATTTCATATTAATAGTATTTTAGTATTGAAGTGTGTATGTTGTTAAGGACATAGTATATAGTATTTTTTATTTTTTTATTTTATGTAATTATATTGTTTCTTATTTTATTTACAATCTCAAATTAATAAAATAAATATTTTAGGTCGCGCATGGCGCGGGGTTCACACTAGTTGAGTATAAAAACCGACTCCAAATAAGTTGGGACAAACTATCACTCACCTACAATTATTTAATAAAATTTCCCCAAATTTCTCGAGCACAAGTCTTGCACTCATTTCACATTGTATAATCCAAATTAGTTGAATGGTGTTTTTTTGGGTAATTGATGGTGCTAAAATATCTTTATTTATAGAGTTAATATTTAACTACGTGACTACGTTTGCATATGTTAAATGCGGCGTATACCTTTTAATTTGAGCACTTAGGGTGCAAATTTAGTTCTCATGTTTCTGGTATACTCATACCCAACGGATTTTGGGTGCCCGAAATTCCGAAATTGTGGGTTTGGATAGTTGATGTAAGACCTTTTCAGGTTTTGGATACCCGAAATCCTTATTCGGGTACCCGATTAGTACCAATTAGTACCAGTTTATGGATTTATGATAAACAATTCTATCTAGGATAGGACATTTTTTTATATTCGTTCTTGTTAAATTGTTATGTCTTTGATATGCAATTATGCTTTCCCTATTTTATTTACATTTTTATTAATAAATTTTGAAAAGTTTATCATAATGTCTTTTGAGTTCTACTTATGTCAAAAATTTCTTTATTTTAAAGTTAAGCAGTGTTTAATGTCTATATACATGTGTATAGTCGTAGAATCATAATAATAAGAAAACTAAAGCACTAAAATTGAAGTTTGAACTTTTAACAATAGTAATAAGTACTACTAGTAAGCATTACGTTCTTTTTAGGGCATCCACAATGGGATGCCCTAAGCGACGTCCTATGCACCGCCACGTCAGCATTTTATCCTCCTCCTATTCCACCTGCAGTGGGGCGGACTATAGCCCGTCCTAAGCGACGCCCTAAGCATTTTACTATTTTGTATTTATATTTTTATGTTTGCAAATGTAAATAAAAATAATAAACAAATAAAAACAACACAATTAAAGGGAAAATCTAATTTTACTTAATTAAAAAAAAGTTACAAAATAAGAAATAAAAAAAGCACTAAATACAAAAAAAGGAGGCTAGTCTAGAGAAGTCCCAACTTGCGGATGAGGCCATCGATCATTCGCTGGATCCCCTCGATTTGAGCCGGGTTGATCGCCTGCATGAGGGCGGTGTGCGCGTCCAACAACGTCCGGTAGTCGGAGGAGGCCGCCAAATCCGCGTACGCATGGGCAGCAGTCGAAGTCGCGGACGGCGTCGAACTCGGGGTCGGCGACGGGGCCTGGTCAGGCGGTGCGACGGAGGTTGATGTGGCCTTTCCCTTGCCCTTGGCAGCCTTGACGCCAGAGGGACGCCGTGAGGACATCGGTGTGCCAGAACTCTCATCCTCGAACACCGGACTGTTGAGGTCCATCGGAGACGCGCCGCTATCGCTACTTGTATAATCATTGAAGGTGCGCTTCGAAGCCCTCGTCCTCGCCGCCGTCGATTGGGGAATCACACCACCAACGAACTTCTGCTTGTCCCTCAAGAGCGCCCAGGACTGGTAGTGCTTGAAATCGCCGTACAATGAAATGTACGACTGCATCGCTTTGTCCCGCACATCCGCGAGACTCTCACCACTGGCCTGCTCCCTCTCGCACTTCTCGTACTCCGCCGCGAACAAATTTACCTGCTTTTTTATTTGATCCCAATGCTTGCGGAGCTGCTCCCTGTGGCGCTTGTACGCGTTCGCCGGCTTGGCCGCGTTGTATTTCTCGGCGATGCGCTCCCAATGCGCAGTCACCCTCTGGTTGTTGGCGTACACCGGATCCTCCGAAACATCAATCCAACATCTCGTCAAGACGATGGATTCGGGGTCGGAGTAGTTCGTCTTTCTCGGGTCGAACTCTTCACATACCTCCGTTGTAGGCAACTTCTGGGCTCGTGCCTTGGTCCGCTTCTTCTTGGTGACGGACCCAGAAGCGGTGGCGGCGGAATCCATTTTGCTTGAAAATGTAGTGAATTTGATGAGAGTGAAGTGAGAAAAATGAAGTGTGAAAAATGAAGTGAAAGAGGAATATAGGAATATATAGGTTTTGAAAATTTAATAAAATTTAAAAAAAAAACTAAACCGCGTCGCATCGTCCGTGGCCCATCGTACGCCTCGTCCACAGTGGCGGACGATGCGACGGACGATGGGTATCCTCCGCGCATCGTCCGCGGACGATGGGTTATCCATCGTCCGCGATGCTGCAGTGGCGGACGATGCATCGTCCGCCGCATCGTCTGCCCCATTGCGGATGCCCTTAATAATTCTTATACTCATCACAATATAATTTATTTAAATAGTGTAAATTTGAAATATAACAATTTCGGGTTTACGGTACCCGATCAGCTGGATTCGGGTACCCGCATCGGGTATTAAGGTACCCGAATTCGTATACGGGTTGGGTATTGGGTGTGATATTTTATAGATTTCGGATTTGGGTAACCCCAGGTAACCGAATTTGCACTTGTTTATAAATGGGTTTTTGGCTTTTTAAACCAAAACCTTTTCCCGAGTTTCGGTTTTTCCCATGAACTATGAGATTTATTTTTAAAACCACGAACTTTCATTTTGTTTGGATTTTCCCCCGGCGGGTCAACAACGAAACCCGGGTTGTCTACATGTCAATTTTAATCATATTTGTCACTAAATTGATTACTTGGATCCTATTTGGCACAATAATACATACAGTCACAATTATTACATAACAAATGACAACTTTTGAATAAACAAAACACAACTTTAACATTTTGAATTATGTTATTCGGGTCGGAAATGTACTATTCGGGTCGGGTTGGGAAAATCCTAACGAAATGAAAGTTTATGGTTTTAAAAACAAATCTCATAGTTCATGGGAAAAACCGGAATTCGGGGAAAGGTTTTGGTTTAAAAAGCCAAAAACCCTTTATAAATTATGAATGCTGGTAGTGTGCACTTGATAATTTTTTGTTTTTTGGGTTTGCGGTGCTATCACTATCTGTTTGGGGTTGTTTTGCAATCTTAACTCTGTTTTGCGCAAGTTAAAGACAATTATTACAATCACTCCATGATAGCTCAAGTTGTTAGTTTCCCTAACGAACTTTTCTCAGTGTGGAGGTTTCATCTACGTCCACTTTCCCTTCTCCTTCTGGTGTGTTTGTATTTGAATTTAATTTAATTTTTTTAATATGTAATTTAATTTATAATATTTTTATGCAAAGATTAGAAGAAAGGGCAATGACCATTGCCTTGAGGTGGTTTTTCCATCAGCAGCTTTTCTTGAAGGTCAGGCAAGAGTGCGTGATGCCGATGGTCCAACGTTTGAATGTACATACGAAGGCTGATTCTTTATTTGTCGGATAAAGATAGTACCTCCATCAATGCATTCTTGAAACATCCATATCTCAATACACAACTCTGTAATCATTAGCAATCTAAAATTTCGAGTAGCTGCCAATTCTACAATGGAAGAAGATTGTTATGCATATGCTGCTTCAAGCTTTGGTGAAGTATACTTTTAGAGCAAGGGTTAAACTACAACTGAAATACTCCATTCAGCAACAAATACTAGTAATTCTACATTTTTTCATCCCACATCGCTGAGATATGGAACAAGGCTACTACACGCCAACCTATATAAATATGCATAATTACTCCTTTGCAAAATCACGCAGCTGCGCGTTGAGCACATAGCGAACTATTCTTTCGCCTTTTACTAAAGAATACCGTGTGCTCGTCGCTACTTAACAGCATACGCAATTTACTTAAGCAGCATACGCAATTTTTTGGAGGGTGTTTTGTTTATAATAATAAAACCCCAACAATTCAAGTCTAATTTTTTATTAATCTACTATATTTTGCATCAATGTAATAGTCTGTGTTAGAAAGCCAATCTAATTATTTTGACTGTTTCAATTTTCCATTTTATGACCAACAAATTAATTTCAGAAAAAAAGGAGTGTTGTTTCTATGCTCCTTCATTCCAAAAACAATATTAATTCGACAATACAACTAATCGCTGAAATGAGTTCCATCACTTCCTCTCATTCAATCCTATCTATAAAAACTGGCATAGTAATCAATTAATGAGTTGTCCACTGTGTTTTTGTGAAGGAAAGAAAGTAGGTATCCCACATCGGAAGAGCATGGGATGGAGTATGAGAAAAGTGGTTAGATAAAGTGAGGAAAGCAAAAGAAGAAACATACTTACCTGGACGGGGTCGATGGGCGATCCATAAGACCCATGGCCTAGGTTGGCGACCTCCATTGCACTTCGGAGGGGCGCCCGCCTAAGGTCGGCCCAAGTGGTCGAGCCTGCGTCATAATTTGTGACAGAGGGGGCCTGCGTTCGCGCGGCCCCTGCCCAATTCTACTCAAATGTTTTCCTTCTCTACCCTTTTCTTTAAAAATCCTCTTTCCAAAGCATCAGATCTTTGTACTTGGCACACTTTAAGATAAACTGAGAATTTGTCCATTTAATTATGTTTAGTTTAATGAATGATCTAACTGTTAGAACTGAAGGAACAGATAAACTGCAAATCTGCAACCGAATAAGTAGAAAAAAACAAATTCAAAATCCTGTTAAGACCACGAGGGTATCCTGGTTCTCCATTACATGATGAATCAACAACCTCAAAGCCTCATAAATCTCAACCTTATCCCTATGCCTTTTATCTGATGTAACAAACACATGAACCTCACTTCTTACCTCAATCCAACTACTCCCAGCAATCCTACTCAACCCTTTCTCTCGCATCCTCCGCCTTATCTCCGACACCTCCTCCCACCTCCCCGCAGCAGAGTGCGCATTCGACAGCATCACATACGACGACACATCACCCGGATCCAGCTCCAAGATTCGCCTCGCTGCAACCTCCCCCAACTCCCAGTTCGAATGCACCCGGCACCCCCCAAGCAACGCCTTCCAGAACCCAATCCCGGGCTCAAAGGGCAACTCACCAAGAAACCTCTCTGCTTCCTCAAACCTCCCACCTCGCGACAGCAAATCCATCAAGCAGGCATAGTGCTCCGCTCTCAGAAGCCTCGGATCATCACGCTTCGCTTGGTAAAAGTACTCACAACCCTCATCAACAAGGCCGGCATGATTACAAGCCAGCAGCAACCCAAGAAGAGTCACACTGTTAGGCTCTAAGCCCGTGAGCCTCATCCTGTCATACACATCCACCGCACCGTTCCCTTCCCCATTCTGCGCGTAGCCACAGATGAGCGCGTTCCACGACACCACATTCCTCTCGCGCGTTTTCCTAAAGGCCAGCAGACTATCCTCCATTTCCCCACATTTTGCATACAAACTTATCAAAGAATTGGCAATAAACAAGCCAAGCTGGCCCAAGTGCTTCACTGCAGAGGCATGGATACTCCTTCCTAATCCTAACGACCCGATATTGGCAGCCGCGATGATGGCACAAGGGTACGAAGACTGAATAGGCGTAACACCCTCTCTCAACATCTCATTGAACAGACTCACAGCTTCCTCGTTCCTCCCCGATTGGCTGCACCCGCTGATCATGGTGTTCCAACAAACCACATTCCTCTCGGGCATCGATCGGAAAACATCCCGGGCTTCATCAAATCTTCCTAGTTTCGTGTAGCCACGGATCAGCGAGGCGTAGGAGAACACGTTTGGGTGATTTATATCCTCGAAAGCTCTGAGAATGGCGTCAAAACTGCCCAACTTGACGTAGAGATCCAAAATGGCGCTGCCTGGGAAGACGTTGGAGCATAATCCGGCTTTGACGGCGTAGGATTGAATCTGTTTGGCGAGGCGGAGGTCTTTGAGGACAGCGGAGGAGTGAATGACAGTGGCGAGAGTGTACTCGTTGGGTTTGATGTCGAAAAGGTGCATTTTTGTAAAGCAAGCAATGGCCTCTGCGTGTCGATTTTGTTTCGCAAATTGGCCTATCAAAGCTGTCACTGATTTCACGTCGCGTTGGGGCAATTCGTCGAGCAGCTGCTGGGCGTCCGGATTGCAGAAGGAAGCGTGGGATTCTGCGCGAGACACGGAGTTGGTTTGGAAGGAGCATTGTCCAACAACTGCGAGCCTTTTCTGCCGAATCAAAGTAGGCGCAATCGACATTCTATTAAAGCATAACAGGAACGAAATGAAATTTAATGGAGTACTAACAAAACTTGGATATAAAGGAAGTTAATTTCCCATTAGTTGTAAAAAATTGATTTTGTTATGCAAAGCCTAAATTTATGATTTTTGCTATCAATTTTAAAGTTCACAATTACGTTGTAGGAGTATTAAATATTGGCTAAATGCATCCACATTAGGACGGCCATCCCAATAGCCTAGTATTAGGATATCCCAAAAACACTTACTGTCATATCACTAGGACATCCCACTACACAATAAAAACATTTCTAATGGCGGCTAGCGGGCCGGCTAGCCGCTCCGCTAGCCGACCATTGTAATCGGCCAGCGCTTAATCGGCTAAAAATACGGCGAGCCCATGCCGATTCCCGATCGCTAGCCGGTCGGCTCGCCGACATTGTAGGTATTTTATTTTTTATTTTTTTAATTTTCAAAATTCTATATATACGCGATTTTAACGTCATTTTCATTCGCACCACTTGTTTTTACGAGTTTCTTTCTTTCTTAATTTCTGTACAAGATCAACATCTCGAAATGGAGAACAACGACTCTACTCCAGTGACGTGCAGGTCGGCTACTCCCACGGTACCCGTGGGAAGTGGTGTTAGAGTTTGTATACTAGAAATCACCTTTCGAGTGATTGAATACTGTTAAAGCTCTCATTTTATTTTCCAAATGAATAAACAGATTATTTTTGTCATAATATTATTATGTTTTACATTTAATAGATGTTTATTGCATATTTAAATGTATAAGTAACTTAACAAAGTCTAAGTCTTTGTTATAGTAGACCGGTTGTGGGCGTCGTCCACTTTAAGGTAACACGGTTAGTTCTAAACAAAGAAAAAGAATATTTTCACAACCTAGATAGGCTTAGACTACCTATCGTGAAAGCTTGCAATGTCAGTCCGATTATTTCTAAGCCTTACTAAAATAAGATGACGTTGGTGTGGTATAGCACTGAATGGATCTAACAGCGAGACAGTCTTTATGCTATCTACTGAAAGACGAGGTCTCGTAAATTATTTCTCAATCAATGTACGTTAGCATTGAGCATACGGTATTGATTATGCACTACTTTGACTTACCAAATGGTGCGGGTTTTTCGCAACCTAATAAGCCTGGTATATTGGGTAGTGGTGATTAATATCTAGCGGTGCTAGGATTGCTATTATGTTGAATCGTGCGCGCGAGGTGAGTCTCGTTTGATAACATCCTCAAGAGAAGCTTGAAATAAGGTTTTATTATTCGGAACCTAGCTAGTTGGAGTTTAACTACTCTATGAATAATAAATAAGATTTTCTTGCTGAGTCATCTCTTGGAATAAATAAGATATTAATTAATTAAGTCCATAGCAGACAATAATTAATTAATGGATGTTTTTATCTTAAGTGCGGGAAATAAATATAAAGTATTGGAAACCCGAAGTACTTGTAATTTCGGATTTGGATGGGGAGTGCAGTATTACTTCTGTAGTGGCTGCTCGTAATATTCCAATTTTAAGCTTATATTAAATTGGGTTTAATTTAATTAGTAAAAAACTAATTGGAGGAGCCCATATCCAAAGCCTTCCATAAATCTCTGTCTGGGCCCAATATGTGACTTATTATAAATAGGAGAATAAAGGAGACAGAAAATACACTAATTATTTTCTCAAAATTTTCGGCCCCTACTCCTAGTAGTAGTTGAAATTTTCTCTCCTCCGAGGGAAAGGATTTCTGTCTTCTCTATTTAAGTCCTAGTGCGCTGGTGAGATCAGCCCACCCTGATATCAGTTCACAGTCCGGGAACCAGTCAGAAGATCCGTGGTTTTGTACTGAAGATCTTCACGAGGAGAAGGCGCTAGCTATCTTCGATTCTTTGGAGAATCATCAAGGTATGATGGCTAAACCTTAGAACAGCATGTTTTAGGTTTCTATTAATTTAAAGCATGTTATTATTTGAGTTATCAGCATGATACGTGAGATAATTACACGAATAGAATTTGTCTAAATAATCCGCTAAATAGATCTGATTATTATGTAATTGATTTATGCATGCGCTTCCGCTGCCAACCCCTTCAAGTGGATGGAATCCGATGGGCGGGTACTACAAAATGTACCCGGGGGTAGTAGTATGCCGGTTTGGCAGGGCATGCAGGGGATGCCGGTGATGCCGGGGATGCAGGGGATGGCGGGCCTGCAGCAGGGATGGCAACCGGGGATGCAGGGGTTGCCGGGAGTGCAACCCGGGGGGGGGGGGGAGACAATGTCTATCACCCCAGTCTTGACTTTTTGACTGCGTCTTCCCACACATCGACCTCAGTGGAGACTCAATTAACTGGAGATGACACTTTCCCAAATGGTCGAGCCTGCGTCATAATTTGTGATAGAGGGGGCTGGCCTGCGTTCGCGCGGCCCCTGCCAAATGTAGTTCCAAGTATTTTTCATCATATAAGCTCTTGCAAAATTTATATCGTTGTACTTATTATTTTGACATCGTTTTCGTTTGTATTCGTCCCCATTTTGTCATGTTTTTCATTATGATTGTTTCGTTTGCGTAATTTTGGTGTGTTTTACATAAAAGAAAACGAAAACAGGTATTTATATATGTAGTCTTTCAAAAAATGAGTGATCACCAAATTTCAATAAAAAGTCACAATCTTCGTGAGCTGATATGAATGGTTCGACAATAATCAATTTAAGTGTTAGTTTCTGGAGTATGTTTTAGGCTATAATTAACAACCATCCCACATCGGGATCAATTAATGAGTTCTAAATTTTATTTTTGTGGAGCAAAAAGATGAATTAGAAACCAATTATTCTCTGATGAATCGTCCATCGACTTCATCAATATAAGTATGTCTTTGGTTCATCTTTCCCCCCACTTTAATGAACCTTTGATCCCCAGCTCTTCTTCCAATAAGGCCCAATGTCTAGGTTGGCGACTTCCATTGCACTTGCGGTGGATGTCAACCTAAGGTCGGCTCACTTTTGTGCTAGAGGGGCCAACGTTCCCACTGCCCTTGGTAATGTTTTCCACAATATAAGATCTTGGAAATTAATTCTATCATTTTATTTTGACATCAATTTTACGTCCATGTCTTCGTCTCCATTCGGCCATGCATTTCTAAAGAGTGTATTGTTGGCCCAATATTATTGTTATAATTTTAATATAACGTAAGCATATGTATAAAATATTCGAGGCTATTTCAAGAAGAAAAATATGTCATTTAGATGAATTGTTATGTATTAAATAGATATATTTTAATTTTATCTTCGTGTAATAATTACATAGAAGAATTTTTAAAAATATAAATGAATATTAATAATTAGGATAAACATAATTAAAATTAGATTAAAAATTAAAGTATAAATAATTACTAGTAATAATATACCCTACTACTAGATTTCACTGATGTGGGCCTTATTTAAGTGGGGAAGGCAAGACTTGGGGCTAAGTTTCTTTTGGCATGAGTGTCTGTATGAACCAATTAACCCTTCATTTTATTGGTGAACCGAACCTGAGCCCAATTTACATAAAAAAAAAAAAAAAAAACAAGAACGAATATCACGCCGGCCTAAAAGCAATTTATGGAATACGAAATTTATATAAATTTATGTAAAATAACATGTATGGAATATAGAGCACTAGGGTGACACCGTAGTTAAAATGACAACCTAGACAAATAATATGTTATATATAAGTAAGTAATTCGACATATGTTCCAAGCAATTCACGATACAAAATCAGAACACTATGGCGACACCATAGTGAAAATGACAACCTGTATAAGCAATATGCGATACATAGGCAAATAATTCGACATATGGATTCAAACAATCTGCGATGCGAAATTAGAGATAATCAAGCAATCTACGATATACTCCCTCCGTCCATGCTACTTGAGGCGTTTCTTTTCGACATGAGATTTAAGAAAGTTGTGTTTAGTAAGTTAAATAACGTAGAGGGGAGAATAAAGTAAGAGAAGAGAGAATAAAGTAGGTAAGATTAGATGTTTTGTTTTTAGCCAAAAAGAGAAATAACTCAAGTAATTTGAGACAATCTAAAATGGAATACGACTCAAATAACTTGGGATGGAGAGAGCATTGAATCTACTCTAAACATAGCATGCGTGGCATATACATCTTACATTAAAGGCTTTAGTATAATATTTTGATATTAAATTTGAAATAATTAGATTTGAAAAGCATTTATTAAGATTATTTATAATTATAAAATTATACTCCCTTCGTCCCGCTTTAGCAGTTTCATTAACTTTTCTGTCCTCTTTTTGTAAAAATGATAAAAAATAGTTAAAGTGAAGAAATGATAAAGTAAGAGAGACAATAATGTAGATAAGACTCTTCTCTATATTATTCTCTCTCTTAATTTATCATTTCTTCTCTTTAACTATTTTTTATCATTTTTATAAAAAGATGGCCGAAAAGTCAATGAGACTGCTAAAGCGGGACGGAGGGACTAATAAATACTGTTTCCTATTGACCCGACCCGAGGCGGCCGTATGATTTCCTAAAGTTATTGCAAACAGTGGGTAGGGTTAAGGTTAATTAAGTCGATTGTGTGATTGAATCTCCATTCCTCTCCACCTGAACAACAACAACAACAATGGCGTTGACATCACTAGCGTCGCGCGCTGGATTAATTCGGATCATGGAGGGGAACTTGGCATCATCCACTCACAGTCTTCGCTATTTTAGTGACGGTAAAGGCCGTGTCCTCAGTGAAGAAGAGCGCGCTAAGGAAACCGTTTACATTCAGGTTTTCCTCTCTCTCTCTCTGATTAATTGAGCTAGATTGTGATGATTGATGTGTATCTATTTTCAATTGTATTGAAGAAAATGGAGAGGGAAAGGTTGGAGAAGCAGAAGAAGAAGGCGGAGCTCGAGAAAACTGACAAGCCCAAATCCGACAAGGTGAAAATACTAATTCCGATTTCATCTTCTTCTTTTTTCCTATTTAATCTGGATTAGTGTAACCTAATTTTCTTATGATTGATCCTGTGTCAGATATAATTTACACTTTGGATTTGTTAACACCACACTGATAAAACTTGTCCCTTTGTTTGGTTCTTTTCAAACTAAGCATTTGGAAATTGGCCTGTAATCACTGATAAAACTAAGCATATTGAAATTTTTGTTCTGATCTAGTTTAAACCTCGGTTTCTTTTTCTATACAAGTGATAAATGAGAGAATTGTAGGCATATATTATTGAGGTTGAATATGCAAAACGTAGTGGCTTCATTTGGTCTTTAACTTCAGTTTAATGTTTTGAAAAAGGGAAATTTCATTGAACTTATTTGTGTTTTAATTGAAGGCTGCTGAAGACACCAAGTAGAGCTGAAATGGGATGTCAGTTCACTAGCAATTCTCCTGGTTTGTTTGTTGAAAATAAATGTGTTGGTTTGCTTGGATCATGTACTCAAGTTATATGACTAGTTGGTATTGCTAATGTACTTATGGTACATAGTCTTGTGCCAATGTGGTTGTATATTTGATCAAGTTTCTTCCAGTTTAACTTGACTTCTTTTCAGATATTATGTCTCACAATTTTCAGGAAAGCCTTCTTTTGTGTTTCTTATCATATTATCCCATAATTTGTTCTGGAATTCACAAGTGCGAAGACGACGATGTCTATGTAAGAAACAACTGAAATCTTGATATCAAAGGTAGAATCTGAAATTTCAAAGAAGCTATAAAGAGCTTGTGAGCTAAGGAGAATGGTGTATTTGGAATTGTTTCTTTTTGCATTTGTTGAAAACTGGCCTAAAAAGATTTAAACACAACAGGTTTTTACCACTTTTCAGTTAGTATTGCAGATCGGGGCATGGTATATATATACACAGCAAACACATGAAAGTGTAAAATGCTTATTACTCCTTCCATCCCATGATAAAATAAGAGAGATGAGGAAAGTGGTAGTTAAAATAGTGTTAGTCGATAGTGAGATCCGCATTATTATTAGTGTTTAATGATGGACTATGTTTAATGATGGACTCTTGTGGTATAAGTTGTAAATAAATTGATGTATATACTATATAGGTAATGAATTTGTGAGAATTTTTCATAGGGGAGTGATCAATTGCTAACTTTCTTAAGTTGCTGACTTGCTAACTCATCAACGCAGTGTATTAAAAATGTCAACACGACGATATTAAAATGTCAAAACATAATTTTGTTAAACTTCAATATAATGTGTTGATATTATGTGTTGACATTTTTATGTCACCGTGTTGACATTTTAAATACACTATATTGATAAGTTAGCAGAGTTAACAATTTAAATAGTTAGCAATATAACTCACCCCATTTTTCATAAATGTAAATGAGATATTTTTATGGGACGGACGAAAAAAAAAATGTCTTTAATTTTATGAGAATGTATGCCATCTCTATTAGGGATGTCAATAGTGTCAACCCACCGGATTTACGGTTAACCCTGCTCCGGTTGTAGGTTAATCGGGTTTGGACTAATCGGGTTAGAAATTTTCAATCCTAATTCGAAATGCTCGAGTATCGGGCTAGCCTGTGGACTAATTGGACTATTACCAATAAATTTAATATGTGATCAATCATATTATAATGATAAAAAATTAATCATATTTATAGAATATATAATTATAATGATTAAAGTTTGTATAAGTAAAATGTACATATTTTAAGAAATTTATAGCACATTTTCAAACTATTTTTTAGAGTGAATTTGAATTTTCTAACTTATTTATCTATTGTTATATTAATAATAATATACTCCCTTCGTCGCATAAAAATAGGTCATTTAGGGTTGCAATGCATTTTAATGTGTAATATGGTAAAGTAAGAGAGAATGAGAAAATTAGTTGAAATTGTTTAGCGGAAGGTGTGGCCCAAAAATGATAAAGTAAAAGAGATGGAGATAAAGGATGTCATAAATGGATATGAACTAATTCTATGGGATTGACGAAAAAAGAAATATGACTTATTTCTATTAAAAATAAGAACACTTTCATGTACGTCCATCCCATAAAATTATCCCATTTTCGTTTATGGAAAGTTCTACCAAATTCATTACATACATATACCAATTTATTTACAACTTACACCACTAGGTCCACCATTAAACATTAATAATAATACGATCTCACTATCCACTAATCTATTTTAACTACCATCTTCTCCTCTTTGTTACTTTACTAATTATGCATTAATTACCGTGTCGTCCAAAATGTCCTTATTTTTTTTGCAGGGAGTATGGTTTATTAAATATAAAATTTTATTGTATAATTATTTTATTATTTATATTATAAAAGTAATCAATAAATATCTAATTAGTCGTCAAACGATACGGAACAATAGATAATAGGTGTACATAGTTCTAACCCATCGGATTCTGGGTAAGCCTTACTCAGGTTGTGGACTAATTGGATTAAAATTTTATTGGGCTAGAATCTTTCAATCCCAACCCTAGCGAGCTACTCAGACTAGTCTGTAGATTTCGGACCGCACTAACATTCATAAGTTATAGTCATAGTAATTGATGACGTCCAAATTCTAACTTTCTAGTTATGAATGTCAATCGGGCCAGCCCACCGGGTTTCGGGCCAACCCTATTCGGGTTGCGAGTTAATCGGGTGCGGACTAATCAGACTATGATTTTTTCGGGTTAAAAAAGTTTAACCCTAACCCTAAAAGCTCGGGTTTCGGGCTAGCCCAGCGGGCTAATCGGGTTGCTACCGATAAAATTAATACGCGTTCAATCTAATAAATAATGGTGACAATTAGTTATATTTATAAAGTGTAAAATATTTAATTATGATAAATTTGAGATATATGCTTAAACTCAAATATAAACATGATCAAATACTAATATTTTGATGCAAAATAAAACATAAGCATCAAGAAATTTTAAAGTATGTTTTAGAAATTTAAATATATTTTTCAGTGAATTTGAAGTTTCTAATTTATAAATCTATTATTATATTAGTAAAAATTTAATATATAATTTATATATTTAATATATAAAATTGAAAGCTATTTTTTTTAGTAATTTATATTATAAAATAACCAATAAATTGTCGAATTAGAGTCAAACAAATAGTACGATAGAAATTTTACTGGGTTTTCGGGCCAGCCCATCGGATTTTCGGGGTCTGGCCCTAACGGGTTGCGAGTTAATCGGGTGCGGGCTAATCGGGCTAGAAATTTTTAGCCCTAACCCTTTAAATTTGGCGAGTTATTCGGGTCAGTCCACGAATTGCGGGCTACATTGATATCCCTATTTATAGTAGTACTAATATGATCATCGCCTTATTTATGAGTTTTATGTCTAACAACGGAGTAATGAAATAGGAATGTTCTATATAGAATTAATAGTCATTTAAGTAAAAAAAATCTTATCAAATTCTTGTCAATTTTATTAGATTTGGAATTAGATTACTAAGTTATGAATTTTTCAATTTTTTCAGTTATCTTATTTATGTAAAAAATGTATAGTTTTTTAGTTATTCAAACAACGTATTTCAGTAAAATAATTATTTATTTAAGTTTTTTTTTCTTTTTTCTATTCTTATTTTATTGAAAAAATATCGATTAATATAATCAAAATAAGTAATTTTAATATGGATAAGATCATTTTAAAAAATTGTAATTATGTAATTCAACAATTGTATATGAAATATTATGAGAATAATAAGAATTTATCAAATTACAGTATTTAAATAACTTTTTTATATATATAAATTACAAGATAACTTTTTTAAATTTTCTTGTACGAGGTTTAAAGCAAAGGGAAAGCATAATTAATAATTATTGCATAAAAATCTTTATTTCAATCCTATGTATCAGTATTAATTCATTGCACAGAGACGCATTAACACATTGATATTGTCCGGTAATAATTGCTCCATTTGGTCTAACTAAATGTCCTATATTTATTTATTTGAATAAATTCTAATTCATATTTTATTTTATTTTATTTTTACCTTTTTTAATATGAACTCACATTTTATTTAATTATTTTATTCATAATTATTATAGAGGTCATATTTCATTAACTTTTTCACTCATTTTTTTTCATAAAATCAAACGATTTCATAAAATGAAATGACTACAATCTCTCTCCCTCTAAAAATATGATACCAAAAATATTAATCTGATATTTCCCATAAACCTATCTGCCGTGCTTCTTCTCTTCTATATCTTCCTTGTACAATTCTTTCAACATCTCATCCTCTTACAGTCTTACTCGTATTTCTCTTCTTCAGAATTATTGCATAAAAATGTTGATTTTAATCCTCTAGATCAGCATGAATTTATTATACAGAGTAACAGAGATATGTTGACAGTACATAGCCATTACCCCAACCAATCTTATTAAATGTCATATATTTTCTTATTTGGACGTAATCCAAAAAATCTTTAACTATTTCATTTTTAAAATTATTTTTTGTAAATATACTTTATGTATTTCATTAATTATTCCATTTAAGATTGAAATAAGGTCTTCATTTAACATTTTTGAATACGCTTTCTTCCAATAAAGTCAAAGCATCAAAGGTGATACCAAAAAGCTTCACCTGATAGTTCCGGTTTCAACTTTCAACCATAAAACTAGTTGCCGTTAGTTTTTATCTTCTATATATCTCTTCCTTGTCCCATTTTCTCTTCTACTTATATACACACACATTCTGAATTTCTGATACCTGCTAAAAACATAGTGCAATGGCAAGCCATTCTCACTCCTTTTCCAGCTTCAAATCCTACCTCCACGCCCTCTCCGACACCCCAAACCGCCTCCGCCGCCGCGCCTGCTCCGTCTCCACTTCACTGCAAGAAATGAACAAGGTCCGCTCCCTCTCCGGCTCCGAGATGAAGCGGTCGCTCGGCTGGCACGACCTCATCTGCTTCGGAATCGGCGGGATGGTCGGCGCCGGCGTCTTCATCACCACCGGCCGCGCCAGCCGCCTCTGCGCCGGCCCCGCCGTCGTCCTCTCCTACGCCATTGCCGGTCTCTGCGCCCTCCTCTCCGCCTTCTGCTACACCGAGTTCGCCGTCGCCATGCCCGTCGCCGGCGGCTCCTTCAGCTACATCCGCGTCACCTTCGGCGAGCTCCCCGCCTTCTTCACCGGCTCCAATCTCATCGTCGACTACGTCCTCTCCAACGCCGCCGTCGCCCGCGGCCTCACTTCCTACCTCGGCACCGCACTAGGCCTTCCGGCGAACACGCAGCTGCGGTTCACCGTCCACAGCCTGCCGAAAGGATACAATGAGATCGACTTGATCGCGGTGGCAGTAGTGCTGCTCATCACAATCGTCATCTGCTACAGCACGAAGCAGAGCTCGTGGGTGAACATGTCGCTCACGGTGCTGCACATTCTCTTCATAGCGTTCGTGATCGCGATGGGGTTCTGGAGAGGGAAACTGGTCAATTTCACGGAGCCGAGCGATCCTAAAAACGCAGGCGGATTCTTTCCCTTCGGAGCGGCGGGAGTGTTCAACGGCGCGGCGGTGGTGTACATGAGCTACATCGGGTACGACGCGGTGTCGACGATGGCGGAGGAGGTGGAGAATCCGGTGAGGAATATTCCGATTGGGGTGACGGGGTCGGTGATGATTGTGACGGTATTATACTGCTTGATGTCGGCATCGATGTCGGCGCTTCTGCCATACGATTTGATCGATGCGGAAGCGCCGTTTTCGGGGGCGTTTAAGGAGGGGTCTAAGTGGGTGTCGAATGTGATCGGTGTGGGGGCCAGTTTCGGGATAGTGACGTCTCTCCTGGTGGCGATGCTGGGCCAGGCTCGATACATGTGTGTCATCGGCCGATCTTGTGTGGTCCCCTCCTGGTTTGCGCAGGTCCACCGCTCCACCTCTACCCCTGTCAACGCCTCTTGCTTCCTCGGTACTCTCTCTCTCTCTTTTTGTAACTGTTTTTATCACTATATGGACGTGTCATCGTCATCTGAGTCGTTACCCTCTATGTGATTTGTTTTCTTGTGGTTTAAGCCCCATACATTCCTGAGAAAAGACAAGCAAGTCAATTTATGGTTTGTGATGCTCACATGCTTCATGAGGAATTAATGTAACGACATATCAAATGGGGATAGAGATGATAGCAATAATTCTTTCTTTTTTTGTCAAGATTTACGTCATTTTTTCCAAGATTCGGAGACCCTCATGACTTTCCTAAATCATGTAGAAAGAATGGTCCTCCACTTTGAAAAAGCTTTCGGTTTGATGCATATATGTTTTCTTCAGAGAATGAAAACTTTATTGCTTGTATCTGAGGGGCCCATGTTTGATGTTGAAATATGGAATTGAAGATGAAATTTGCTATAAATGTCATCAACTTATGAATACTCCTTGTTTAAAGAAATGCAACGAATGGCTGCAGGGATGTTGACAGCAGCAATCGCGTTGTTTACTGATCTAGATATCCTGCTGGATTTGGTGTCGATCGGGACTCTGTTCGTGTTCTACATGGTGGCGAATGCAGTGATATACCGGCGCTATGTGGCCATAGGGACGACGAATCCATGGCCGACTCTGTCTTTCCTCTTCTGCTTCTCACTCACTTGCATCCTCTTCACTCTCCTCTGGTACTTGACACCATCCGGCAAGCCCAGGCTCGTGATGCTCGGAGTTTCTGCTGCTCTCGCCATTGCTCTCCTGCAGGTGTTCCTCTTCATGGTTCCTCAGGTCCGGAAGCCCGAGAATTGGGGAGTCCCCTTCATGCCCTGGATTCCCTCCATATCCATCTTTCTCAACATATTCTTGTTGGGTGCCCTCAACAAGGCATCCTATATCCGGTTCGGATACTTCTCCGCTCTCACGGTGCTCGTGTACGTGGTGTACAGCGTGCATTCGAGCTTCGACGCTGAGGAGGATGGCATTCTCGGTGAAACGGCTGCAGGAGAGAGCATCAAGGGTAGAGAAGTTCATATTCCTTAGCTCTCTTTATTTGTTTAAGGAAATGAGTAGCAAAAGATTAGATGAATATTGAATACTGTCTACTCAACAACTGTATATCATCCATCTAATTTTGTGCAACTTTTCACTCTGAAATTACTACTACTACTTAATATATAATGTTTATAGTCATAACTCACAATCTCAAATTGCTTTGACCATTTGAACCAAAAAAAAAAGTTGGCTCGAAATTGAAAGCTAAATAATCGAAAAAATAGTCAGAACTCACAATCTCAAATTGCTTTGCCGGTTCTAATAAAAAACTACTACTAGTATAATAATGTTGTTATATCTACGATTTCATCTGTAATGGTTTAGACCTTTTCTAGTTTTTTAAGCAGATGTAAAAGGTATTACTAAGTAGAATCATTCAATAAAGGTCATTATAAAAGAGTGCAGTTGTTTTATCTTTAGCTTATTTTAGTTGAACTTGCAGTGTAGCATTTTATGCAATTGCGTGTTACATTTAAGCCAAGATTCTTAAAATCAATTAACCGTTTTTGTCATGCTAAATGAATAGGGGTGCCTTTAATATCAGCAATTTGGACTATTCACACATCATGGTTAATTACGGTGGGACTAATTAATGGGTCCCAAAAATATTTAATCAGTCACAATCCACCCAACACCACTTTTTTACTACCATTACAGGTTATTTATAATTATGTTAAATCTTCTCATTAGTACAATGAAATTATCCCCAACCTGGATTAGGATTCTGAAAATCTGCCTTATCGACTCAGTTTATAGCTCTTAATTTCTTGTTAAGCTTCCATAGGATGTAGATAATCCGTACACAGATGTGTGATCAAATACTAACTAAGTTATAATAATAACTAATAACTAATATCAATTTTGTATGTTAAAAATATTAACACAAAGACATAAATTTATCAATCTTCTTGTGTTGATAAACTTATGTTTTTGTATTGATATTTAAATGTACATGTTGTATTAATATAAATATGTCTTTGTGTTGATAATTTTAATACACATAATTAAAAGTTATTAGTTATTATTGTAAATTACTTAGCACACTAACACAACCCAATTCTACTGATTCCTAAAACTATTGGTACTGTTATGTTATCAAATGGAATTATTCAGTGGTTTAATTTAGTAAATCCGACTAATATAGCATCTAAGTGGAGTTGCTATTTGCTACTCCTTAGGAATTAGTGATAAATTTTGTCTTTCTTTCTTTTTGTTAACTCTACTAATAGTTTCAGTTTTGTATCGAATTTTCCCGCTTCAAATTGTCTCTTCTATCAATTTTGCTTGCTTGGTTGCTCCTAAAACTTTTTGGTTAAGGTGAAATTAATTTGTAGTACATATTATTATCATTTAACAATTAAAAGAAGTTGAGGAACTCTTACTTCAATGGGAGTACTATATTGTGAGAGCAATTTAGGAATTCGAAAATTCAATAAATATTTGGGGTTCAACTAGATAAACAGCAAAGTGATCTCCATCATTCTTCGACGTTTTTAAAAACATAATTTGCGATTTATTTAAAAATGGTTTGGTCAATTAAAAAGTAAAACGTCACATTTCAAAGCCCACGCACACAAGCGACACAGAAAGTAGCTTAAGCATAATGCGTTTTGTTGTCTTTTGTGATTATTAGTAAATAACAATACATCCATCAACTAAATGTGTCTTAGTAAAAGAAAGATTTTGGCACTTAGTTGCATTCTCATTATCTCATATGGGTTTTAACTTGAACTCTATATTTTGAACAAATTATAGAAGAGAACGTATTACATACTCGACCTCTATACATCTACATAGTACTTAATTTATACAATAACACTTCTCCAATATGTGTGAATAAAATGTTATAAAATAAAATAGAAAATGAGAGAAAATAAAATAAGAGAATAAGAATTCATGAGATATTAAAAGAGTTAATTTAACCAAAATATTAAATGTGCTACCGACATCCTTCATATGATTATTATTATCCGTTAGTACCAGTTTATTTAGTTTATGTTAACATTCGATTAATTATTCATACATTTAGTCTGAGCATTGGGCTAGCTGAAAAATTATTAAGGAAAAAAGAAGAAGCTCATTTTGGTAATTTGTGCACGAATCAATTAGCTTTATTTAAAAATAATAAGTTGATATTTTAAGCATTGCAACTGGTGTCGGATCCAAAATATAGTTTTGGGACATTTTTTCATTGAATGGAAATGATGCTCTTTTTGGGACATTTGTAGCTTGATGTGAACCATCAAGGAAGATGATGCTCTTTTTGAGCAATAAAATTGTAATTTCCTAACAGAAGTTTTGTAAAATTAAAAGCGACTTCGCTTTACGACTTTTTTCAAAGAAAATGGTTTTTCAAGAATCATAAATGTTCGATAATACCAAATAGGATTATCATCTTGGTATTCCTTGACTATAGAATTTTTTCTCCCAATCTTTAAGTGGATTTTGTTAGGTCTTCGTCACCTTCTTCTGATATAAATTGCCCATCATCTTAAAATCAAAATTTAAATCATCTAAATAGACGATATCCTACATTTTCATAGGGGACATTTTGGAATAAAGGTAAATGCGTTTCCCTCTATTACTAGAGTTAGTATCGCCACTCGTGTTTGTCCGAAATACAATCATTTATAATTGTAAAAAATATTTTTAATAAAGAATGTGGATTTGTAATGTTCCCCCCAATTTTATGGACTATATAATCGAAGATCAACTCTCTCGATATAATGTTCTCCCGATAATTATATTTATTATGGATTGAAAAGGATTGCTTAGGATTTTGTAATAATATGCTTATATGAATTTATCCTTGATGGATTGCATTTTAAAAAATTGAAAACAATTACAATGAAAACTAAAATAAAATCAAACTCGAAACGGAGCAATGTGAACAAACATGCGACACATTAATAAGTGGGAATTTGGTTAATGGGGTGATGATGGTGAAATGATGGATGTGAAATTGGTGAAGAAAGGTGATTGGTTAGTTGAATTGTGTAATGATAGAGAAATTAATGGGGTTTACACAAATATTCGAGTCACTCTCGTGTGAAATCAAATCATTTCCATTGTGATTGTGAGTGTGAGTGTATTATCTATTAACTATTAACTATTAGACTTACTCCATATCCTAAAAGATCACATCACGGTTGTCTCTTTTCTTTCCTATGTAAAAGCTTCTTTGTTATTATCTTGCCAAAAAGAACTTTTATTTCAATTTCAAGAATGAAAAAGGGCTAGCAAATTGGGAGAGATCAATTGGTTTTTTGAAAGATTAGATAGTTGGGATCCAGCTAAGCCATTTTCAGTTAAATATGTCTTATTTTGTAAGGTTGATATTGAGTTATTTATTCGTATAACCCCAAAAGTAGAATGAAAAATACGTATGGATTTTTTTCTTCTCCATATATGTTTTGTTATTGTTTATGAGACCTTTATTCGTTGGTTACTCTAACTTTGTTAGTGCATATTTAGTACTACTAGTATTTACTTGATCTTAAAGGAGTAGCTGCAATTTACGTGGTCAAGAAACATTTTAGTATCACTCTTGGTAATAATTCAGTTGAGCAATTTTGATCATTTTCCCCGAAGTGGCGAAGTGTTAGCTCATTTTGTACTTAAAAAGGGGATTAATACATCTCTCCTAACTTGAAACAAATATACTATTACCAAAAGTTACATTCTCTCATCAATTTAAACTAAATAAAGAGACAATAAAAAATGGAAGAAAATAAAGTAAAATTAAAAAAGAAAAAGAAAAAAAGAATTAATTAGGAAAGAAAATAATAAAAGAGAATAAAGAAAGTAAAAAAGTTTATATATTTTTTAAATGGTGCAAATAGCTTGTGACATCCCAAAATGAATATTTGTTGTGCTCAAACCTTGATTACGGCCTATAAAAATGAGATGAGAGGAATAACTCTATATTCTAGGAGTATAAGATTTTGGAATTTAGGATATATCATAGATAATGCTTAGATGACCATAATTTCTAATGGTATTCCGAGTATTGGATTTTGGTTGTCGAAAACAATTGCAAATGGTATGATAGATTGTCCCATTAAATGCTAGCTTCCAACTCTACCTTGTGAACTTCATTCAACTCTAACTATTGAAACAAACTTTATATTCTAAACATTTAGGGCGTATTCACTTTGTGTTTTTTTCCCATTTTTTGCTAGAAATAGGCCAATTTGATTTGTTTTACAAGTTTTCGTTTCTTTGGGCCTGCTAATTAGAAGGTGGCCCGCACTGTTCATGCTAATTGGGCGATATTTGAAACTTGCAAATTTGGAAAAATTTGGAGATGCATTGGAGACTGCATCAAGAATTGGAGCACACCTACTACAATTAGGTCAAACTTTTGACCGTCATTTACTGTGCACACTATATTTGCACTCAATTGTTGCAAATTGAACAAAACGGCCATTCCATAAATTACTTCCAAATCTGCTCCAAATCTTGGGAAGAATTCAATTCTTAAAAAATTGCCGGTTTTGGAAAAATTTTAAAGTGAACACGCCCTTATGCATTTCATAAATTTATTTGATCAAATCAAATGTTCTTACTTAATCGTTGTGTATCTACAGATTATCAATTCTAAACGATGTCTTTTATGGGTTCTAAAACGAACACAACCCATCTATCGGGATATCGGAAAACTCAATTTAATACTATAGTATAACAGCTTATTGGCTGGGTCTATAACACACCACACTTCACTTGAGATTTCTTTTTAATGGGCTTTTTATTTATATTGTGGTAGGCTTTTCTATAAACCAATTATTTTGTAGCTCTTTCTTGATGTGAATATGAGTATTTAATGGAGTACTCCATGATACAACGGCATCGAGAATTATGGATTGATTGGTGTGTAAGAAATGTGTGATGTATAACAATAATGAACCTATCAAGATGATTTCCAAATGCTATTCTATTGGAGTCCAGATAGAGTAAGAACAACAACTTTATAATTCAAAAGTACTATCTGTTATCCTATTTTTGTTCTATATATAAGATTGCCACATGTATTCAATATGTAAGTTAGTGGAGTATAGTATGATTTATTAAAAATGATTTTGGTAATTAAAAAATTTCTTTTCGTGAAGTAAGCCATTTACATTAGAAGAATATAATATTCCGTATATAGGAGAAGATGCCAATTTAGGCAAACATATAATTCAAATTACTATGGTTTCTTGTCTAATGAGACATGAGTAGCTTCAAAAATAGTGTTCAAGACTTGAGAGTTTGTACCTTAATACCGAGAGAGAATACCATATTGCCAACCGATCTTAATACTACTCTACTACTCCTACTAAATTCATAAACTTTAGCCAAAATTTAATTTTTTTCACAACTAATGGGAAATTGACTTCCTAAATATCATCCTAGTTTTATTAGTACTCCATTAAATCTCATTTCGTTCCTGTTATGCTTTAATAGAATGTCGGTTGCGCCTACTTTGATTCGGCAGAAAAGGCTCGCACTTGTTGGACAATGCTCCTTCCAAACCAACTCCGTGTCTCGCGCAGAATCCCACGCTTCCTTCTGCAATCCGGACGCCCAGCAGCTGCTCGACGAATTGCCCCAACGCGACGTGAAATCAGTGACAGCTTTGATAGGCCAATTTGCGAAACAAAATCGACACGCAGAGGCCATTGCTTGCTTTACAAAAATGCACCTTTTCGACATCAAACCCAACGAGTACACTCTCGCCACTGTCATTCACTCCTCCGCTGTCCTCAAAGACCTCCGCCTCGCCAAACAGATTCAATCCTACGCCGTCAAAGCCGGATTATGCTCCAACGTCTTCCCAGGCAGCGCCATTTTGGATCTCTACGTCAAGTTGGGCAGTTTTGACGCCATTCTCAGAGCTTTCGAGGATATAAATCACCCAAACGTGTTCTCCTACGCCTCGCTGATCCGTGGCTACACGAAACTAGGAAGATTTGATGAAGCCCGGGATGTTTTCCGATCGATGCCCGAGAGGAATGTGGTTTGTTGGAACACCATGATCAGCGGGTGCAGCCAATCGGGGAGGAACGAGGAAGCTGTGAGTCTGTTCAATGAGATGTTGAGAGAGGGTGTTACGCCTATTCAGTCTTCGTACCCTTGTGCCATCATCGCGGCTGCCAATATCGGGTCGTTAGGATTAGGAAGGAGTATCCATGCCTCTGCAGTGAAGCACTTGGGCCAGCTTGGCTTGTTTATTGCCAATTCTTTGATAAGTTTGTATGCAAAATGTGGGGAAATGGAGGATAGTCTGCTGGCCTTTAGGAAAACGCGCGAGAGGAATGTGGTGTCGTGGAACGCGCTCATCTGTGGCTACGCGCAGAATGGGGAAGGGAACGGTGCGGTGGATGTGTATGACAGGATGAGGCTCACGGGCTTAGAGCCTAACAGTGTGACTCTTCTTGGGTTGCTGCTGGCTTGTAATCATGCCGGCCTTGTTGATGAGGGTTGTGAGTACTTTTACCAAGCGAAGCGTGATGATCCGAGGCTTCTGAGAGCGGAGCACTATGCCTGCTTGATGGATTTGCTGTCGCGAGGTGGGAGGTTTGAGGAAGCAGAGAGGTTTCTTGGTGAGTTGCCCTTTGAGCCCGGGATTGGGTTCTGGAAGGCGTTGCTTGGGGGGTGCCGGGTGCATTCGAACTGGGAGTTGGGGGAGGTTGCAGCGAGGCGAATCTTGGAGCTGGATCCGGGTGATGTGTCGTCGTATGTGATGCTGTCGAATGCGCACTCTGCTGCGGGGAGGTGGGAGGAGGTGTCGGAGATAAGGCGGAGGATGCGAGAGAAAGGGTTGAGTAGGATTGCTGGGAGTAGTTGGATTGAGGTAAGAAGTGAGGTTCATGTGTTTGTTACATCAGATAAAAGGCATAGGGATAAGGTTGAGATTTATGAGGCTTTGAGGTTGTTGATTCATCATGTAATGGAGAACCAGGATACCCTCGTGGTCTTAACAGGATTTTGAATTTGTTTTTTTCTACTTATTCGGTTGCAGATTTGCAGTTTATCTGTTCCTTCAGTTCTAACAGTTAGATCATTCATTAAACTAAACATAATTAAATGGACAAATTCTCAGTTTATCTTAAAGTGTGCCAAGTACAAAGATCTGATGCTTTGGAAAGAGGATTTTTAAAGAAAAGGGTAGAGAAGGAAAACATTTGAGTAGAATTGGGCAGGGGCCGCGCGAACGCAGGCCCCCTCTGTCACAAATTATGACGCAGGCTCGACCACTTGGGCCGACCTTAGGCGGGCGCCCCTCCGAAGTGCAATGGAGGTCGCCAACCTAGGCCATGGGTCTTATGGATCGCCCATCGACCCCGTCCAGGTAAGTATGTTTCTTCTTTTGCTTTCCTCACTTTATCTAACCACTTTTCTCATACTCCATCCCATGCTCTTCCGATGTGGGATACCTACTTTCTTTCCTTCACAAAAACACAGTGGACAACTCATTAATTGATTACTATGCCAGTTTTTATAGATAGGATTGAATGAGAGGAAGTGATGGAACTCATTTCAGCGATTAGTTGTATTGTCGAATTAATATTGTTTTTGGAATGAAGGAGCATAGAAACAACACTCCTTTTTTTCTGAAATTAATTTGTTGGTCATAAAATGGAAAATTGAAACAGTCAAAATAATTAGATTGGCTTTCTAACACAGACTATTACATTGATGCAAAATATAGTAGATTAATAAAAAATTAGACTTGAATTGTTGGGGTTTTATTATTATAAACAAAACACCCTCCAAAAAATTGCGTATGCTGCTTAAGTAAATTGCGTATGCTGTTAAGTAGCGACGAGCACACGGTATTCTTTAGTAAAAGGCGAAAGAATAGTTCGCTATGTGCTCAACGCGCAGCTGCATGAGCATAGGAAGGTGGGATGGAAAAAATGCAAGTAATGTATTTGCTGTTGTGTGTGTGTGATTTATGTAGACTGCTTGATCGATTAAAACAGGAGAAACTCAGCTCTGCCAACGATCATCTTCTGCCACAGTTATGGCTTTATGGGTGACTTTCGATTCAATGATAACTTAGAATTGGTTGTCTAATATTGCTGTCGTGAATTATACCCAAATTGGCATACCAATTTTACTAGCTTCTTTTACATACATAGACTTCAGTCTTATTTATAGTACTAATTAAAGTGCTGTTTTCTTTGCATCATCTTATCAGATGGAAAATCATGCATCAGCAATTCAGAGTTAGAGTTAGAGTTACTCAATTCATTTTAACCTGAGTTATTTGTGCTGATTTATTTTTTAAGTTAGTAGTATTACAAAATTTTGATTCCAGTCTCTCCTAGAGTTAGAGTGAGAGCTAAATTATTTCTTCTTTCTTCCATATGTTTGTGAACCATCCGTTGATGGTGGATGGGAAGATGCAAACCATGAAAGAGAATTTGTATGTCTTACCGTAACTACAAATATTTTGCTTATATTAGTGATGGAAAAAAAATTGATGGAAGCATTTTCAAGTGGCAATATATTTACTTGACTTATGTAGAAACAGTGGGTTTTGGAATGCCAATCAGAACCTGAGTATTTTTGTCACAGCAACAAAAACTAATTACCTTGGAATAATCAGGATCATTCTACATTTCAAATTAAGCAAACAGATTCAACCACATCCACCACGTCTGAAGAGAAGGGGAAATTAAAGTTATGTTTACATATTACAGATGCTGCAGCAATTTGTAGGAACTTTTGTGGGCAAGTCACAGTCACTATAGCGACAGATCACAATGCTAAGCTCCTTCAGCCAAGGTTCCCTTCGATGTGCTGATGTAGAGTACTGCAAAATGAAGCAATAGTTTAGGATCAGGGAAAAAGATGAATGCATATGAACATCAGATACAAAGCCTATCTGATAGTTGTTGCTTACCATTATTTCCACGAATGAAGGCATCTCCATATTTGTTCTTAAGCTGGCCATTCACGTACTCCTCTGTTTGTTCCATTGCAATATTCATGTATCCATCCAGACAAGCAAGGATACCTGAATGATAAAATTAAACACGAAAAAGAAGCTTGTGAGTTTTTGGCCATCTTAAGAAAGAAGCAAGTGAACTTCCTTCAGTTCAAAACCATCTTACAATCAAACACATTCATATACTGACTACTGAGCCAATTCAAGGTACAAGAATTAAAAAGCAAGAACAAGTTTCCCAAATAACGTCAGATTATCATTCCACAGCAAACTACAAGCACAATATATAACTTCTCTTCCCTAAGTTTGGTGCAAGATACTCCTCCGCCCCACAAAAATAGCCCCTTTCTATTTTTGGCAAGTCTTTTCTCTCTTATAAGCTACAACCCATTCTCCACTAACAAAACTTCTTTCACCTTTTCTTTCTACATCTCTCCTACTTCACCAATTTCACATTAAAATCTGTGCCCTCTCCAAAGTACCTATTTTTTTGGGACGGAGGGAGTATTATTTAGCCTGCCTTTTATTATATAAAATTACTTGAAGGGTACAAAGCACCCACCATGAGCTTACTCCAAAACACAGAGCACCAGCCATAGCATCACCACACCCCCCCTCCTCTCACCCAGCACCAATTCATTTACCCTACCATTTCAGCCCACTTTGAGAGTGATCCAACAACCATATCACATGAATGGATATTCTGTTTAGGTACATCAAGGCAGCCGGTCACATCACTTAAAGAGCATTGGCTTTCTATTTCCCCTCTAAATGAGTGGATCTCTAATGAACAATCATACTTCATGAATTTGGACTAAATTTTAATAGAACTAGGATCTCAAAGTCTTGGTTTTGGAAGTTACAGAATGTAAATAGCAAGCATAAACACTCAATGGCATGCATACTAAAGACTTACGAGACCAGCCTAATTAAGGTACAAGAATCACAAAGTGAGATCAGGTTTGCCAAATAACTTCAGATTATCATTCCACAGCAAACTATATGCATAATAGTATATAAGTTCTCTTCCCCAAGTCAGGTGCAAGATATTGTTTAGCCTGCCTTTTACTATAGTAATAAAATTACTGGAAGGGTAGCCTCTCTCTATCTCACACACACACGCATTCACCCTACCAACTCCATCCACTTTGAGAGTGATCCAACAATCATACCAAGGACCCGGTCAATTCACTTAAAGAGCATTGACTTTCTATTTCCCCCCTAAATGAGTGGATCGCCAACAAACAACCAAACTTCAAGAATTTGGACTAAATTTTAAACCGAACTAGGCTCTCAAAGTCTTGATTTTTGAAGTTACAAATTGTAAATAGCAATTGTAAACCCTCAATGGCATGTCTACTGAAGACTTAATAGAGCATCTTAATTAAGCAATACAAGGATCGAGCACAAAAATAGTGAATATAAGCAAATACGTAAGAATGCAATTGGAGAGAGTGAGAGAGAAGGTTAATTGAGATGAAGTTCACCTCTGTAATCGACACCGGAGTTCAATTTGACAACCACAGGTCGGCCACGTATAGATTTCAGAAAATCTGCAGGAGTTTTAGTGCCCGACAGCTTCTCCCCGGTACCGCTCATTTTTTCCCCAAATTAATGCAAAACTGCTGCCCAGAAACAGCACATACACGATTAACAAAACAGAAATAAATGAACAATTCTTTGCTAAAATCTCGTGGAAACGAGAATTTCGCATATTTAGGTTATTAGGTATATCTATCACCACAGCTTCAGTCGAATTAAAACAGTCTAAACAGAAATCTCGACTTTCATTAACAATGAGTAAAGAAAGCACTCAAATTATACACGGTTTTCTATAAACAGACAATTTCGCATAAACCGTATCAAACGCGAACAAGAAACTCACCAAGAAAACCTGCAGACGAGAACGACGGAATTTGCAATTCAGATATGGAGGGAATAAATATAGTACGAACTTCAAATCTCTTTCCGTTTCCTTTTTGTTGCCTTAATTCTACTTCAAATTGAAATCAGGGTTCTTTTATAAATAGGGTTTTGAATTTATTATTTATGTTTCTTGGACTGGGCTTGATGATGAAACGGGTGGGCTCTGAAAATTTGCCTTTATTCACGCAATATAGGAAAAGCTATTTCCTAATTTCTCTGTTTTTTTACCGAGTTTTAAGAAATGTAAAAAAAAATTGGTTGAAAAAGTTAGTGGAACGTGAGATCCATTTCTTTTATTGGTTTTATAATAAAAATGAGTGAATTGAGTTAATGGAATGTGAGACATACTTACTATTTATGGTAAAAATGAACTGTGACTCTTAATTGGGGAGAGACCGAAATAGAAAAGTGTGACTCTTAATCGGGGACGGATGGAGTACTAATTATGTTATATTTTTATCTTTCCAAAAATTTATATAAAAGAATCAAACTTTTACTTATTCAATTCCATTTTAATCTCTCTCTCTATTGACAGTGATAAAATGTCAACTTATACATTGTACAAACTCAAAACTCCTCGATACAACTTCAACACAGTTTCAATACAATATTAATACAGTGTAAAATTTCAAGATTTTAATGTCAACACAGTATCAACACAATATCAACACAGTATCAATCGTTGATTACAGTTGAAATTCTATTGACATTTTCCTGTTGATATTTTTTTTATGATCTATTGACATTTTTCAATGGTCCAAATCATAGTTTTGAGTTTGTACAATATTTAAAGTTTTCTTTTGATCACATTCCCTCTCTCTATACTATAAGTAATGTAAATAATTGTGTTAAAATTTTACTTATTTTAAAATATTTATATAAAAGAGTCAAATTGTCACATGTTGCAAAAATTATTAAAGGATCGATTTTTTTAATAATTTATTGATTTTCAATATAACAAAAAAATGTCAATTTATATACAAATGCAATCAACTAGAATTGACCAAATTTCACAATTTAAATAGTAGCTATTATTTCAATAAAAAAATAATAGTACTCCATATAACTTCATATGATTTCTATAAAAACAATTGCAAAACTTTAATTATCGAATAAATCATGCATAAAATAGTTTGTAGTAAAAATACATATATCAAAGTTTTAATTGTCGAATAAATCATGCATCATAATGTTTGTATTTTGGTTATAGTAAATTGCATTTTCTAGTGGTATTAAAAATCAATTTATTTTAATAAGATAAGAAAAGACCTTTTTATATATTTTGGAATAAGTAAAAGTTTGATCATTTCTTATAAAAAAATTTTGAAATAAATAAAAATTTGACACAATAATAAGTTTTTGTGGACTCTTCATTCCACCAGGAGAAGCTCGGAAAATATAGTTTATCAAGACCTTGGCAGTGTATAGAAAGTAGTAGTTTCTAAGTATCTGCATAGTTGCCGTTGGTGGGGATTTCATCTTATTGTACAATGGTCATACCTTGACCAATTGGAAGTAGATTATTCGGTGGCATTCGGTTCGTTAAACAAGATAATAGTCAGATAAGCCAAAATGAGGTTTATCTAAGATTAAATTAGTTATATGGTTGGAAGTGAGATGGATAATCAAGGGATTAAGGATACAATGTAATTTTGATGAAGAGCTGCAGAGCTTCCCCTGCTTCTTGACTTTCCCTAAATTACTCCTTTTGAAATTCTTTCTCTAATACTGTTACCTGCTGTTTGGTGAAGAGCTGCGGAGCTTGATTTAAGGAGGCAAAACATGGACATACAAGCTTAAATGCCATTATATATGGGAACATTGTTTTATGCTCATTAATATATTGATTCTAATATTTACACAAGTGTATCTTCTATGTTGCAGATTCGTCTAAGAAATCAGTTAGACTATTCAATGTGATCATTTTGTATACTTGTCATGAATGCAGCCAAAAGGGTACTTAACTCGTGCTGAAGTGTTGGTAAGAGAGATGGAATGCACGAATGAGGAAAAAGAAAGGAAGAGCAGCTGATGTGGAGCTCGATCAAGAACGGTTGAAAACTTAGTTAGCAAACAGTCATAAGTTGGTTAGACTCTGTTGAGCTTAATTGTAGCATACATGTGCCTATGATTTGAGTTAACTACTATACTGTCTATTCCCTCAATACTATGTTCGTCTCTCTATAATCACTCGTATCTTCTCGGTGGCCGTTCATCCGTTTCAGGATTGCCTTTGGATGAATGGTCACTGAGAAGACACCGAAGGTAACAACGAGAATAACAAAGTATTGTTACAATCAGTATTTAAAAGCATCTTGTGCTTGCTAGCTCACAACCAAGCTCAACAAATTCTACCTAACTCATAACCGTTTCCTAACCAACTTTTGGATCGAGCTCTACATAAGCTGTTGTTCCTTCTTTTTACTCATTCCATGCACAAAGAACAAGGAATGGATGCCTCTATTGATATATACCATACTATGATGGATGGCTACACCATTGTACATAATGAGGAGAAATGCATAATGGTTTTCCACTGACTTAAGGTAAACTTATTGGTGTTGGAGAGTAGTATTCTTCTGAGTAAAGAATATTTTAGTCATAAACATGTTTTTCAACTACAATGGATACTTCTCGTAATAATCTGAATAGAACTATTACAGTGACTATTTTGGGCAGGAATTCTCGTCAAGAAATTGGCACTAATATGCAATATATTCCTAAGTATTAGTAATGTTTAGTTGTGTTTTTTCTTTAGTCTGTTCAATATTAGAAAGTGCATATGTGAATGCTCAAAAAACTGTGAGTAGGAAATTGTGCTGTTGTGCATTATTCAGTCAAAAACAAATCTGCATACTGACATTTTTTCTTCCTTTTGCTACAGGAATGTGGCTTTACGCCTTTAATTGTTACTTATGGGTGTCTCATCAACCGTTATATCAAGGTAGCTTATACTTTTAGATGCAGTAACTGGATTGTTTGTTTTTCTGGAATGTGGAATCTAATGCTGTGTCTTCTTTCTCTATTTAATGTGGAGTACATGACATATTCATCTCAAATGTTTCTGAGTGATCAATGCATAAAATAGCACTACATAAGAATCTAATTTGATTTGCCACTCTGTATTGCTTACTTTCGAACAGAGTTTACAATCGACTTTATTGAGCTGTACTAATTATCAAAGTTTGATTTGCTTAATATTCACAAATTGCTTTCTTTATCTTCACATATGGGGAAAACTTATAAAGCTTTGGAACTAAGTGAGATGATGAAATCAGCAGGTGTAAGACATATTCGAGGATGTAATTGGAGATGGTTTAAAGCCGGATGTCATTCTTTACAACAATATAATAAGAACATTCTGTGGCATGGGCAACATGGTACGTGCTATTCTTACGGTTGAAGAAATGAAATGGAGAGTCCTAGACCGACCTTGAGAATGTTTTTGCCCACAATTCATTCTTTGGCTAAGGCTGGAGAAATGAGAAGAGCTCTTGATGTTGTTAATATGATGAGGAGAAGTGGATGCATTTGTACTGTGCAGACGTATAATACTCTGATTACTGGCCTTGTTGAAAAAGCATCAGGTACATTACTCAATGAAATATCGGTTCTTTCAATATTCTCTATCTTGTTGGTTTTAATTTAAGCATAATATGAGTATCGACCGTAGCCACACATGTTTGCATTTTGTTGAACTAGTTATTCTCCTTTTATTATCGATAGATGGAGAAAGCCGTGGATATATATATTAGATGAGTTGTTGCTTGCAGGAATTAGTACCAATTAGCACACACACATGACACGTCCATCATGCATGGTTACGCCTCATTGGGCGATATTGGAAGAGCATTTGAGTAGTTTTCCAAATTACAAAATGAGGGACTCGAGCTCGGTGTTTACTCTAATTACGAGGCCTTGCTCAAGGTATGCTGTAAACCAGGCAGGATACAAAAGAGATGAGAACTCGAACTATCCCCAGGACCACATTTATCTGCAACATATTAAATCGATTGTTTATACTAAGAGTCCACTTCTTGCTTTGCTTCTTATACCATGCCATGGTGCCTGTCTAATTCAATTCATCTCTTGAATTTCTTCTTGTTTCGACATGGACAACTATTTTCCATTTGAATTTTTTAATGTAAAAATGCAAATGTTGGTTTACTGTAATGTTATTGGGGTCATATTTTATTTGTATATAGGGTACATTGTATGTTATTTGTAGAAATGATAAGGACATGCAAGGTCGTTGAGGTAGAGAGGCTCATACCTAAAAGCCTTTGCATCGTTGACCTCTTGATTTTGTCTTTATTGGTACACTAGTTGGTAGAAATTGATTAAGATTTATCAACGTATATTTAAACAAAGGTGATGGATTCAACCCTCTTGTAACTCCAAATTATGACATAATTCAACTGCTATAATTTGTATATCCATCATGTAGTGTGAAGAATGCAATGCCACACTAATTTGACTTTTAGACAGTGGTTGACTAAAGACAAAGCAAGCATTTGGATATGGCTTTCAAATAAGTCACAATCCATTCCTAACTCTGTTTTTTACAAGTCCCTTACTAAATTAGCTGTATAAAAATGTCTTTTGTTGAAATTTTAATACAGTACTATGTTCTGTTCCTAAAACTTAATTTGTCTTGAGATTGCCCGAAATTGAATTGAATCAAGATAAATTTTGTCACGTATAAAATATCAAAACTGCATTAATTTTGAAATGCAAGCAACATATATGAATGAATTCAATATTCTGCACATTAATTCTTAATCAATCAAAGAGAGGGGAGAAAATTACATTTTAAAAAAAATACTAATTTTGTCGCCGAGTAAGAAAGTAGTACTACTACTTTTTTGTTTATTACTAATTTGCAACTTCAATGCTCATATTCATTATTCATATCCAAATGATACGAGCACGATTTTCCAAAAAAAGACATTGCGTAAAGCTCCATCATCATTGAAATCACAAAAAAAATACTAGGAATTGCATATAATTCATTAATTAATTTGCATGTCTCACCGATCTTAATTTGGTGCATGCCTCCTATATCAATTCAGACATTATGAATGGTGGGTATGTGTCACAATCACTAATTTAATCCAAAGATTAGTACAGCATAATTATGTACTAATATTAATTATTAGGATCAAGTACAGCAATGATATGAGGTCAACTCAGCATGTGCCTCTCATATTTTGCCCTAATCATAATAACTAGTGGAAGATGGGAGACAAAGCAGTTGAATCGCACACCTTTTTTCATCTTCAACTCCAATTATTAAGATTGTAATCTCAATGTTCCAACACCAAAATCTTCAACCGCACGACCAAAACAAAATTATTACTATTAAGTAGTATATTATTAGTAATCAAAAGATTATCTATTAATGTGTTCGGAAGTTTCATTGGACAAAGATTTCAGAATTTTTTAGTGTGTAATGAAAAGATTAGTAACTTGTTAGCTAATTAGAATATTTAAAGAGTAAAGGGGCCAGAACTGATTCTGAACATATGCACATTTTATGATTTTGGTCCTAGACTTTATCTTTTGAATTTTTGCATCCTGAACATTTCAACTCGGATTACATTTGGTCCTACACTAACAATTCCGTCAATTTTTAAACGATTTTAACCCGATTTTTATGGTTTTAATAGTCTCATTCGGGTTAAAATCATATAAAATCGGTCAATATCGGGTTAAAACCGTTTAAAAATTGACGGAATTGTTAGTGTAGAACTAATTATGATCTTTATTTAAAATGTTCAGGATGCAAAAATTTAAAAGATAAAGTATATAACCAAAATTATGATTCTATCTAATTAATGCTTAAATCCATGCCACGTTATATTTACAATAAGTCTATGCAACCAAATTTTGTACAACCAAAAATTGGTTTATTTGAGTAAAAAAATAATTTATTTATGCATTTAATTAAAAAGTATAGACATATATATAGTATAGGGAATGTGCACAATATTATGGTATTTGTGTATAATTTTTTTAAATTTTTTTGAACCATAAAATGTAATTAATGCATACTTTAATACAAATTTAAAAAATAATAGAAAAATAATTCAAATATAAAAATAAAAAATTGAAAATGAGGCTAAAGACTAATAAATTGGTTTTAATTTGTTAACTAACTATATCTATTATTTTAATATTTAATTAACACATCAAAATTACTAATATAATCTTGTTTTGGTTTTACAAAATTTGATTGTTTATCATTGCTCCTTATATTTAGTGGTTTATTAACCGGCCGAGGAAAGGACACCCCTGTCACTTCCATGACTCCATCAGTGATTTGAGAGAAATCTAGATAGAAATACATAAGGCTATACATAAAGAGTAATGATAAACAACCAAATTTTGTACAACCAAAACAAGATTATATTAGTAATTTTGATGTTTTAATTAAATATTAAAATAATAAATATAGTTAGTTAACAAATTAAAAATACTTTATTAGTTTTTGGCCTCATTTTCAATTTTTATTTTTATATTTGAATTATTTCTCTATTATTTTTCAAATTTGAATTAAAATATGCATTAATTATATTTTATGATTCAAAAAAATTTAAAAAATTATACACAAATACTATAATATTATGAACGTTCCCTATACTATATATATGTCTATACTTTTTAATTAAATGCATAAATAAATTACAATTTTACTTAAATATATTAATTTTTGGTTGTAGCATAGCTTTATTGATACATAAATAACTAAAAAATTTATAAAATATTGGAAGGCAAAGATTGTCAACTCAAGAACTCATTAAAAGCTGGTGTAACTTTTATACACGAAAGGGCAGTGGAACCAAAATATTTAATATTATATGTGACTTTATTATTATTAGAAAGGTGAAATTGTAATTGTAGGCATGCATGTATATGCAGAAATGCCACATGCACTAATTTGTTGCAACTGACCGACTTTGCTGCAACAATATTGCAGCACAACCTGCATTTTCATCAAAATGTGCAAGTCTACAATTTGGTATTTTGTAATCATTCATTCCTTTCATATTTGAAACACTTGCGTTTTCTTTTGAGAGTCTTTGGAGTTTTATGTTTTTGGTGTATTCGTTTAATCAATGTGTACGATATTAGATAGGAATCCAAAATTTCATCCAAGTCACCCGACCCGAACCGACTGAATTGACCCAAGTTTTAGTGCTTACAAAATAAACCCTAAATTAAAAACTTTAATTAGGGTCGTATTTGAACTCTTTCCAAAATAATAGTAGTAGTAGTAATAGTAGTAGTAGTAGTAGTACTTGATTTTAGTGCTATAGTTTGTTTTTTTATGTGTTTCAAAGCGTTCAAACCAAGTGAAACAATATAGTAGAAGTAATAAAGACTAGGTATAGTATAAATAGGTATTTTTAGCCTCCAAAATTATAAGTTTCTTTTTTAGGTTGGGTACTTATCCACATGTATCACATTTGCAACAATCTCAAAAGTGTTATCGCCATGATTGTATTATGAAAACTCTTTCCAAATATACATTCTTGCATAGATCTCTTCCTTTAAAAATAATATGATATATCCCCGAAAATAAAAAAATATATATATTTGGAGTTGAATCCTTTTTCCATACAAAAGAAACTGTTTACTTAAAAACAAAATACTTACTTCCCAAATTTTTTGCTCATTTCCTTATTCGAAATATTCTTATATTGAAGAAAATTAAATACCATGGTGCACTTTAGTTCCCAATTCCATGAGATTGATAAAAATCTATTTCAACATCTAATTTTCTTCCATTTAGAGTTGAAATATTTGTTTTGGGAAAGGGAATAATAAAGAAATAAAAGATCGATAAAACGCATCAAGGAATATTTAAATAGAAAGAAATTATTTTTCCTACAACTTTGGGTTTTTGACTATCAATAATCAAGTGAGTAAAAGTTAGCACTAACGAAAATGTATTATTGAGCTTATGCTATTTTTTTACACCTTTGTATTTGAATAAAAGGATAAAACAATATTGCGATCGAGCCAATAATTGAGTGGGATTATCCTAGTTCAGTTTAATTGATTTCTTATTCTTGTATTTCTAGAGTGGATTTTCTAGATATCTGACAATGTCATATGAGTATTCAGTTAATGGACATATCAATTATTGCCAGCCAATTCTGTCTGTGCCCCAACTTAATTATCCAAATAATTATTTGTCCAGAAAAGCATGCAACGTGCTGATATTTTTTTCTATAAGTTTCTATATAAATAGTAGACGTTCATTTGTTGATTAGGTCTGTTAGTTAAGTTACAACTCTGTAGTAATTAATGATTTCCAATTAAAATTCACTAACTTATGACCGTTGAGAAAAAATGGCAGCGCGTGCTATTACATGACATCGATGATCGATATGTAAGGATTATAGTATTTATTTTGTACTTTGGAACCTACTCAATAAATTAATGGGTTTTTTCGTGCATGCAATAATAATTTTGACTTTTATTACTTTATAGTATGATGTATTTTTCTCTTTCTTATACTAAAAGTATCCTTCTATATAATGAAAAACGACTGCCTAATGTTTGCTAAACCTATTGTGTGTTTCTTCTTTATAAAATAATTTTATGTCAATTTGAATATATATATATATATATATATATATATATATATATATATATGCTCCTATTCTAATGCTTATAGCATCCTAATCCAAAATCAAGACTAAATCTCCATCCTTGGATTTTAAAATGAGTGGATGAGATTAAAGCTCACAAAATCTCAATAAATAGTAGACTAAATATCAACAAAAGGGTAATATCGTCATTATGTTATCATATGATAATTTTCGTGAGTGTTTTTTTATATCAACATTGTGCATTACAAATATCAACAATATGACATTAGAATATCAACACAAGGACAAGAAAATATCAACACATTTTTATTGAGATTGGACATGCATAATATTGAGATTTTGTCTACAATATATTGAGATTTTTTGTTGCATTTGTTGAAAATAGCTGCTTATCAACATGTACGAAAATTGAAATATAATTTATCAAATTTCATCACCCGAACATCGTTGGAACGTATGCAATTGAGATCTCGTTGGAATCCTTATTAAATTATCTTTAATTTGATATATTTTTTGCAAAAAAATAATTTAAATTGAGAGAGTTACGTAAATTTAAAGATTTGAGATGATTTTGAGGAGAGAGAAAGTAGTTAGTTATAATTACTACAAATAGGATTTGACATTAATACCCTTTTAATTTAATTAATAATTATTTAAATTTAAAATATATTACACTTGGCATTATATTAACCACAAGATCTTCTAATCTAATGGTTGAAAATTGGTCTCAATTTGGGATTAGTAATTAGTTAGCAATTGATTACGTCCCTATATATATATATAGGGATGTGATCATATCATAACCCATATTTATGGTGATAATCTAATAACCCTCATTTTATGGACGAAAAATATCATTTTATGAAACAGAATATCATTTTATGGAATAAAAGTATCATTTTATGCATGCTGAAAAAATATCATTTTATCGTGTATAAATATCATTTTTAGTAAAAATGATACTTTTGACCCATAAAATGATAGAGTTATTAGGTTATCACATAAATACTTTTGAAAAGGATTTGAATACATCCCTATATATATATATATACTATATATATATATATATATATATATATATATATATATATATATATATATTCTACAACACATAGGAAAGAAAGACCCTTGGATATTTCGAGGGTCCAACATAAATCAATCGAACGACGATAAAATGCAACTCGATTGGTAAGGCATTTATCCTCTAGTACTTTATCATCTATAGACCCGACCCGACCCGACCATCCACTATATTATTTCAATTACATTTTCTCTTTCTCTCATACTTTTTCATTTATACAATAAAATACGCGAGGTTCTCGATTAGCCTATTTCTATGGGATGGAGTGAGAAATATCTTTTGTTTCAATTTTTGTGTGTGTCATGATTCATAATTCAAATAAGAATCTCAACTGTTTTTATCCTATCATGAAATAAAAAGGTTGGGTATATCTATATAGAAAGTTATTGATAGTGTATGACATTCAAGAATACATATGATTAGTTTGGGACATTTTAGATACGTTTCTGGTTTCCCTATATAGGAGTATATAATTACTTATATAAATTAATTTAATCAAATTAATGGTTTAGCATCCTTATTAGGTAAACTATTAATAATATAGTGCAGAAAAACTCTTATGGTGCACATGACAATATTTAATGGAGAAGAAAACACAGATAGGAACATCGAAAAGAAATTTAAAGCATTAAATGGAAGTCAGTTTAGGTCTCTATCGAAATTAACTATTGATACATCTTTTATTACATTGGCGGGGAGTAGTATGCATGTGTCTCTACATTCAAATCTTTCATACATCCATTCAATAAATCACATGATGTTTGCTCTTATTTAGCCTTCTCTACAAATTCAATTTTTTTTAATTAATGTCACCACATATAAATTTATGAAATATTCAAAATTGTAGATATAGAATTTGCAATTGAACAATTGTGCAGCTTGCATTGTGACTTGCTTCAATATGCTTCGGAGTAAGAAGAAATTAAAGAGGAGAGATAGAAATAAGAAACAAACCCAAAATCAATAAATTGTAGTACTAGTAATTTATATAGCTATCTGTATTCCAATAAATTTAATTACTTCCGTCTCATGTTTTAATGAATCAATTAATATATTGTGTATAAATACACAATCAAGGCATTGTAGTATAAAAAGATAAGATACCATAAGATGGAATAAAAAACAAAAAAAATTATGGAAAGTGTGCTGGTTGGATTTGTTGTGTAATGAAATGGCATTAAATATTTATTGGAAGCCTAATTAAATACACACATGATAGGCCTACCACCCCCATTTCCTTTCCACCTTCCCTCCACCGCAAATCCCCCAAGCTATTAATACCACAACCAAACCTATCATCCATTCTCCAACCTACATTCAACACAACACAACACAACACAACACAACAATCTCTCTCCATTCTCTCTCTCTCTCTCACAACACAACACAACACAACACAACACAACACAACTCAACACACAAATATGTCCAAGAAAATGAAAATGCCATCACTCTTCAAGTACAAAAACCCCAAGCAACCATGGCAATGGCCCTCTTGCAACAACCCGGCCACCCTTTCGTTCCGAGCAAGCAACGACGACGTTTTCAAGACCGTAAATTCCGTGTTCCTCGACACCTCCGACGGCCTCGACACCCCCGACTCTTGGTTCACTAACTCCTCAGAGTGCGCCAGCACCACTTTCTCCACTGACGACCACTCTGAGGAAAACAACAACGACAACAAGAACAAAAACGACAAGGCGCTAGAGATGATCATCCGAGACGTGAGGAGGTCATCGGAGAGGCTCTTCTTCGAGCCGGGCGACACAAGCAGCTCGATCCTCCTCGACAAGGAGCCCGAGACGACAAAGAAGGCCGCGGAGGCACTTCTGCCGTTCGAGGAGAGCGTGGCGCTGGCGATGGAGTCGGAAGATCCTTACATGGATTTCAGGAAATCCATGCAAGAGATGGTGGAGACCCATGGATTGGAGGAGTGGGACCGCTTGGAGGAGCTTCTTGGATGGTATTTGAGGATGAACTCCAAACAAAACCACGGATTTATCGTTGGCGCCTTCGTCGATCTCCTCGTCGGGACGGCCAAGGATCCTTCCACAGCCATTTATCGCTCCGATTCGACCTCCTATTCTTCTGCTGATTCTTGCTTCTCCTCCCCTCCTTCCCCTGTTTCTTGTCGGGATCGGGTTGGGGGAGGAGGAGATGCCATTAATGTACAATCTTAGCCTCTAAATTATGTATCTATTCCTCCCACATTCGGTGTCAATACTACAACTAGGCTATGAGAATCTATGCTTTTTTCCTCTCTCGAATTACACACGAAATCATTAGTACTACTAATTGATAACATCGGGCGTAGTTTGTACTAAATTTAAGAACCGTTAATATTAACATTGAGTGTTTGGACACGTTACCATGAATGTGTTATAGCATCAAATTTGCGTCCTTTTCTGTTATTTCACTACTTTCTCCTCTCGACTTACTTTTACAAGTAAGATTGAATAAGAGAGAGATGCAAATGAAACAGGCTGGAGTGATGAAATAGTCCGATTTCAATTTCCAACTTGATTGACATTCGTACCAATTGGGGGACCATTTATTGTAATATTTTTATGGCATTTGTCTCGAAATATACATTGTTTCCTTATATTTCTCCCTTGTCAGAAAACACAACACCAAACATACGCTTCAACAGATCTTTTGCATCTTAACAAATCTAGATCGCCAAACCCACTATTCATTTTTCATTCAATAACAAGAATGAAATACTATTGTTATTAGGTAAGAATAGAAAGGAAGTATATATACATAGTTCTTTTGTTAATTCTAATGGACTAACTAGTAGATCTACCACCAATTATTGTACATCCTCTCTTCAATTTGGCATCTACTTTTCATGCATCTCCACCTCTGCCTTTATATTTCACAAATATCACGCCATTTTCATGCTACAGAGTGGAGAACAAGAATTGCCACTCATCAAATAATTTTGTATTCAATTTCATTTTTTATTCTTTTAGAGCTACCATGTTAAAATTTCACATATTGAGATAGCAAAACATCATTGGTGATTCTGTGACAGTAACTTTGTAAGAAATTGCATTTCATAAGTGGATAATGCCCAATTATTGACCTCATATCATTTTATTCTGCACGAAAAATATGTGCTAAGCTTACTAATTCCAGAGTTATGGAAAAGGGGAAAAAATCGAGATCCAAATATATGGTTGTGATTTTGATTATCACATGCACGAAAAATTCGGGATCCAAAATGTGGTGCAATTACTATTCATTCACGAGCACTTATTTCACAATAGTCAGCAATTGGCTAACAGCAGATAATTCAAATAGTAGAAATAAACTAACTACTCTCTGCAACTTGACACACACTCCACCATACAACAGTGACATTTCAAATAAATTTTCGATTCACTGACAAAAACAGGAAACACTCATGGAATTAACACGCTTTCAAAAAGTGGAACAACATTCATACACCAAAGATTTAATTACAAAACTACCCGTTAAAAGTGCAATATGAATTGTGAATTTTCATATTTTTTCAGTTTAGTATACAAACATAAGGGGGGATACTTGTATTGCAAATGCAATCTTCAAGAAGCAATTTGTATCTATAGTTTCAAAATAGAACACGATTTCATTGTAAATAGATTGACCTTCTTAAGTGTGGAGCTCAACTAATAGCACATCAGAGAAAAGCTCCATGGAGAGACCCCTAATGATCAATCCTCTAAATAAAACAAGAGACATGAGGCCCAAAACTGCTATGACCTGGACAACGAGCTGAAGATGAACTCCACCTCTTGCCTCTTATCTTGATACCAAAATCAATATACTATTTGTCAAGCTTACTAGCCAAATTTGTAGGGATAACGTTTAGGAAGTAAATGGCGTAGAGAGTAACAAGCTAATATCCATTACACAGCAACAAGTAAATGGCGAAGAGTAACAAACCTCATGTACACTAATTGTTCCTGATTTAAACCAATAGCTAGCAGCAATGTCAGGCACAATCAGACTCAAAATTCGACACTTAAACTTTTGTGACCGATGAGGGCAAAGATTGAAATCCAAAACAGGCAACAGGAAGCAAACAAGTGAAAAATAACAAGTACAAACACAAAAGAAGGCACTGAGCCACAATGACTTACAAGCAGTCAAGTATTTTTGGAAAGCATTCCACTTGATAGAAGCACAGGCAGAATGGGCTCATCTTAGTCCGACTCATAAAACTCTCCTTCATCGGATGGCTCATCAAAAGATCGAATGTCAAGCTGGTAACGAAGAACTCCACCAATACCACCAAATCCTCGGCAGAACTGTGATCCTTCCTGGGATCGATTTGTCACAAATTCAAGTGAACAACCAAAGTTTCTATATTCATTTGCAAACCACTCCAGTAGTGGCATTTTGTCTTGAACCTCCAATTCTCCGGATGTTTCAGCATCCTTGAAGTTGCTCTGGTCACGCTCTTGCTCCTTGTTTAAGTATTTGATGACAATCTCATTGGTCACACTGTTTTTTAGTGTATAACGATTTATATCCAAGTTTTCCCACACTATCAATGTTTCAACAGCTCCCATCTCCAAAGCTTTTATCGTATCATCCACACCAAATACATATTTCCCAGTATCTTGACTGATTTCTTCAAAGAATTTCCCTATCAAGCGTTTCTCTTGTATGAACTTTACATTGGACAAAATCTCAGCAGATAGTTCAATGGCCTGATTGAAACCATTTTCCCCACCATAGGAGACATCTACCACATTTAGTATCTTGGCTTGGAGGCGAGGATCAAACATATCAGATTGACTCAGCTCAGTCTTGAAATCAGCTGACCCAGCAAGTATCAACCCTGACACATTCGGCTGACTGGTAGCAGGATTAATGAAGAATTGAGTGGCAAGCTCTGCAGTTTTCCTCACATAGTTGTGACGCTTCTCCATTCGAAGACGGGCAAATCGAAGAGCTGATTGTCCTCCTCTTCCATGTTTCTTTGGAAGATCAACAGAGAATTTGTGAAGCACTTCTCTTGTATTACCACTTAAGGTTCCAAAAAGGGTCCCATTACCATCCATGACGATAAACCCAAACTTTTCATCAGATTCCAAGAGTTGACTCAAAGGCTCTGTATGAAATTTATTGTCACAAAGGTAAAGAGAAGCATTTATGGCCTTAAAAGGTGCAAAGTCGAACGTGACCTTTTTCTCTTTTCCATCATCTGTGATTATAGTACCAGTATAGAGCACGAGGCCATTCGGTGGGACCTTGCTATACAACTTTAGCCTCTGCTGCGCAGAGGTGATTGCACCTAGCACTGATTGACGATTCACCCTGCTTTTAATATTAGATGCTGTTCCATACTCTTCTGCCAGCATTTTGGTGACCCGGGCTATTTGATCACCTGGAGGAATTATAAGGGATATCATGCTGGTACCATTTCCTTTAGCAGCTTCTAGAGCCTTGATCAATTTCTTTATTTTCCATATTTCAATATTCTTATCATTTTCCTGGCCTTCTGCCATCGTGACCAGCTATTCACCAAATACCTAAACAAAAGTGTAGTAGGAGACAATTGTGAATTCATCTTAATAAGGATTGAAATCCAAAATAAAATAAATTAAGATAGTACTCCAGTCCAGAGACACGTCACACATGAATATTGTTCTCTGTCTAGCAGAATTTACCACATCAAATTGGAAAAATGTAAACTAGGGCCTAGGTTGTTAGATGTTACAGGGGGCTAGGCACAGTTCCGCTCATTGAAGTGTGCCTGATACGTGAATGGGAGATAACCAAACCCTAGTTAAGTTGATTTGTTTTTACAGTTTTACTTCACATTTTCAATGTGGGGCAATAGATGTTGATATCTCAACATGGGGAACTTTTAATTGCAAATTCTTTCTGATTAAATATAGTAATAAATCCATTGCTTAGTGGTAATGCAGGCAGATTATCAGCCTCTTTTGTTGCAGAAACAAATCAGAGTTTCACACATAACGCAGCCAGAAATCAGCATATATTCTTTGCCACAATCAAATGAAAGAATGTTTAGAAACATGACAACGAGCTTCAAATTAATTTGAATGCAGCAAAATGATCTATTCTTTGCTTTTACTGGACACTAATATAAAATGGTATATTCATCTTGTACTCGATAATATTTCAGTTTGCCCTCTGCCAAGCCCCACATATAAATTTCATTAAAGGACAACATTGTAATTCTGTAATTGTTTAGGAGGAAGCTTGTACATGTAAATTGTCATTAATAAACCTCTTTAAGTTACTCCTTGTCTTTAGTTCACTATTTCTTTCCTACTTAATTCATCAGCTTCTTCTCTGAGCATGACCAACAATGATATGATAGAGCTTCCAAAGACTCAAGGAGTATATCTTAAATGTCACTGAATGATTACAAAATCATAAAACCTATCGAAAACAGCAACTAATATTCTAAATTAAACCCATGGTGTACCCGTTATCAGCCAATAAAGTCAAGAACAGTGAACAGTATCATTGAAAGCCAGATAAAAGAGCAGATTATAGATGTGAATGATCCGTCAGGACGAAAGGCCTTTCAAAATGGAACTCAGTTCCAGAACTCCCTAGTCGTAACCAGTTTTACAAGCAATTAATGTACACCCTTCCAACAAATAATACTATCACTTGGATGTTAATGAAAAAAGAACTTGGCTCAAGGAGGCTGAATCTCTTGGCCTGAAAGGTGTTGAAGCTAAACACCTGGGTTTCTATGAATTTCAATAAACATACATACATGTGCATATTTATACATGTAGGTATGCTTGTATTTTACTTTTACTACTTGAAAAACATAAGCATGCATCGTTAGCACATACATATAGTGCACATATGTATGCTAGTGAATGAACAACGGAGAGTTGAAAGTAAACTAAAAGTGCATTTTACTTTTACCCTTGTTTAACAATAAATACACCCTTCCAAATGCAACAGAATGCTTACAATACAAACCACAAACTTCACATAGCAAAATCATCAACCACAACCACAAACATGTTAAAATAATAACCCATCTACAAAGTGTAAGGCCCTTTTCTCTAATTCTTTTACAAATAATTAAAGCTTATTCGTACAGATTTCAACTCTCATCCATCATTAAATCATCGATTCTTCTAAGAAGTATCTGAAATCGATCTTCCCCAGCATGATTTTAACAAATTTCATTCATCATGATCCCAAAAATACCCACCAAATTGAGGGGTTAGAATAATGACCAAGTAAGACTCAACTATGGATCGGTATGAAGAAAAAGAAACATGTGAAATGAACTCAAACTAAATCAAGAAAACAACTAAGCAATTATGTGAAGTAAATCCAGTATAACACCCAACCAATTTCAGAGAAATAACCAATACACACCTTTGAGAGCGAATACAGACTCAAGAAGGGTTTCGCAGGAAGTACTCGGACCGCCCTGCAAAATTGCGAATTTTTATCGGATTGGAGATATACACGGATAAATCAAATAGATATAATTAAAAAAGAAACAAATTTCGGTGGAATTTCACTCGGCTTTGACTGCGCTGTACTCACTTTTGTCACTGCTGGCGGAGAGTGACGGCCACGGAATTTAGGACTTGTTTGGTTTTGATTTTATGCATTTGTATCCCAGGAGTGCATCCTTTTTTTAATGCACCTTCCTAAATTTCCTAATCCACTTTTCCTACTCGTTTCTGAACAATACTTTTTATAGGATTCAAATATCTACTATCAGGTTATTTTAGTACATTTTCATATTTTAAATAAATCAATATCAGATATCTTAACACCTTAGTACAAAATCATATAAACCACATATTGCATTCTTGTGTGTATATATGTATTTTTGGGTTTTTTTATGTATTACTTTTGTGTTTTTAATTTGCTTTTTAATTTTTGTTTTAACTTATTATTATTAGTCTATTCTAATATTATGATTTTAGAAAGATGGAATTCAATTTAAACTTGAATATGTTAGAGCATAGTTGCATGACTGGACAGATCAAGGATGATTGATGCATCTTATGTAGGGAAAAGCCAAAGACACTAAAATTAAAAAACAAAAGAAAAAAAAGTGCCAAAGATACTAGAACATATTCTTATTAGCTACAAAGAATCTCAAGCCCATTATATTACTATTACTGTTGTGATAGATGGAACATAACTATATACTTGATAAGGACTAATGACATGCTTATCTCTTAGTTGGACATTGTTTTTTGATGCATAAAGGAGCTTGCTCAAGTCACTTGACGAGCAACAAGTTTCAAAAAAAAAAAAAAAAACTGAAAAATAGCCAAAAAGGTACAAACAAATTAGAATGAAAACCCAACACCTATTAGAAAACTAACATGAGCAGCCCCTATCAAATAAACAAACCACCAAACAGAAACGAGCAAAGATTCATCACGAGCAGCTACAAAAAGAACAGAGAGCAGAGCAAGTACCCACAAAAGCGTTTGTAGAAGGAAAACCATAAACCAAGCCAAAGTTCAAGAAGTCATGCTTGTATAGATAAGTAGGTATAGATCTCTAAATTTTATCATATCTTGGTCGACTTAGAATATACAGTACTATAGAATAACTTTACAAATGCTTAAACTATATTAAAAGACTAAAAAGAGAAACAAAATTGTCTATTAATCAAGTGAGTTGTATCAACACTAAAAGGAACTTCTTGGTATGATGGAATGGAATGGAATAGAGATGTCATTCCATTCTCATACTTGGTAAGCACAAGGAATGCAAAAGGAATGAAATTGTTGTTCCATGATTGATTTCATTCCTATGTTTGATAACTACAAATTAATATAGAAATGGAATGAAATGAAATATGAATAATTAATATGTTTATTCTACAAAAAAAGCACTACACGCATTTCACACACTACATGCACTTCACACATTTCACACACTACATGCACTACACACATTTCACACACTACACACATTTGACACACTTCACACACTACACATAGTTCACACACTACCCACATTTCACACATTTCACACACTACAAACACTACGCACATTTCACACATTTCAAGGATCCTATTTTTGAATTTGTGTAGTGTGTGAACTGTGTGAATTGTGTGAAATGTGTGTAGTGCGCGTAGTGTGTGTAGTGCGTGTAGTGTGTGAAATGTGTGTAGTATGTGAAGTATGAGAAATGTGTGAAATGTGTTAAGTGCGTGCAATGTGTGAAATGTGTAGTGTGTAAAGTGTGTGAAGTGCGTGTAGTGTGTGAAGTGTGTGTGTGCGGGGATTTTTCAATTATTAAAAAATTTTAATTTTATTATAAAATTGTGATGATATTAAATTTAAATATAATATTTATATAATTTTGATAAATTTTGAAATAAGAAGAAAGGAAAATAGAATGGAATGGAATGGCAATTCCTTAGCTAAATGGATGGAATAGGTATTCCCATGTGGAATGGAATGGCCGTTACAAAAGAAAGGTGATTCCTAACAAAAATACTATTTACCAAGCAAAGGAATGGAATGGAGATAGGAATGTCATTCCAATTCCCCATTCTATTCCACCGTACCAAGAAGGACATAAATATTTAGAGAGAACCGTATTTACACTAAGCCAGGAAATGTGTTTTGATTTAAATTACTACCGATATAATGCATAAATCCCCAAAAAAAGAGCGTCCAAGTGTATTTTCCCTTTTTCCTTGGATGTAGGGGTGCCTGTCCCTCCCTGCCACCCACAATGCAACCCGCTGCCATTTCGTCTAGTTGGACACGCCCTGAGACTTGCTACGGATGCCCTTGAATCTTAACTAATTTTAGTTTTATTTTAAATTATAGTAGTATAATAATTTAGAAGTCGTGTTTTTTTTTTATTCTGGCTTTGAGCTATATTGTACATTGTGATTGCAACTAATTTTGAGTATTTTTCACTTAAAAAGAATAAAAAAATTTATTAAATGTATTATCTATCAATTTTTCATTATTATATGTAAATAAATGTAAGATGCCCTATCTATTTCTTCTGTGACATAAATAAAATATAAACTATGTTATATTCCATGGATTCTATATTAAAAATTGTGCAATGCGATACAGTAGTGCAAAATATCAAATACGACTCTGCTGGGGATCGAACCCAGAATCTCTGGTTCCGTAGACCAGCGCCTTATCCATTGGGCCACAGAGTCCTTGTTGTTGGTTATTGAACTTACTAGTTATCATACTATAAATACCGATTCACCCAAAATTCATTTGATCAATTTGATATATTTAAATTCGAAATACAGAGTTTAGGATTTTTAAAATTGGAAAATCAAAATTTCTCAAATACGCGCTATATTTCCAATTTCGAGAAAAATGAGTATATTATTGTTTTCATTTTAAATCTAAACTTTTTATTATTAATTTCATTTCATTTTTATAACTATCCCTTATGGCATCACAATGCAACACCCTCCTCACGCCCCGTTGTGTGACGAAGTGTGGGCGTGACGCTTAGATACGTCATTTCTTAGTTGTTATTTAAAAAAAATAAAAATTATTTGAGTATCATTTGAAAACGGTCATATTAAGTACTACTTCATCTATCCCAATAAGGATGAATTACTTTTATTTTTTAGAGTGAACTACATAAATGGTACTTGATCTTTCACTTTCGCACGTAAATGGTACCTGATCTTTATTTTATATCGCTTTTAGTATCTATAAATCACATTTTTGGTACCTGATGCAATTTTCTTCCCAAATTGCCCTCCAAAAAAATACATTTTCTTATTTATGTCATAAAGGATATTTTAGGTATACACAAAATTAGTACCAAAAGTGATATTATAATATCTTCTCTCATTCTCCTCACTCTTTATACTATTATTATTAATTAATATTAATATTATTATTTTGATATAAATTAATTATTTATTTATTTTTAATATCATTCAAATATAATTAATTATAATTATAGTTATAATTATATTTAATTATTATTGAAATATTATTGTTATAATACTAAAAACTAGTAGTAATTAATAAATAGTTATAGTATAATTATATAAATGATGAATCATATAATATTATGTAATAATAATAATTGTGAATTGTATTCATAATGATATAAAGAGTTGAATATTTTTAGTTAGGTGTTTCAATCTTAAAATGAGTATAAAGTAATTTAATAAAAAATATTCAATTGATTTAATTATTTTTAATAATTAATTTAATTAGAGATTTTGTTCATGATTTATATTATGAATGCAATTGATGTATGTATAAAAAATTAAAAGAAAAGAAGAAAAGAAGATAAAAGAAAAAAGAAAGAAGAAGAAATATAAACTAAGGATAAAAAAAGAGAGAAGAAAGAAAGATAAAATACTAAAAAAAAAAAAGAAAATGAAGAAAAAAGAATGAAGAAGAAACTAAAAGAGAAATAAGAAAGGAAGAAAAAATAATCACATATTTGGTACTATTTAATTGAAATTTCCAAAAATATCCTCCATAACAAAAAAATCACATGTTTGGTACCTAGGGTTATTTTTGTCACAAGGTATCAAAAACGATATAAAATAAATATCAGGTACCATTTATGTAGTTCACTCTTATTTTTATTATGTCCCAATAAAAATAATTCATTTTTGCTTTTAGTATGTCTGGAGTAATAAATTTAACTCATTTATTAAACAAATTTTTATATCTGATTTATTCATTTTAGAAATTTATACTTTCACATGTGTGTATGGTTATTTCACCGATGGCTCAAGCTCTCAACCCCCGTGGAGTGCCACTTGAAGGTTATCGGTGAAATCTCGAATAAGTAATGGGTCACAAGTACTTGGACTATCACATAACATGTGGCAAGGTTCTTATTTCAATTAAGCTGAGCCCAATTCAGATGCCCACAAATAAATCCCACAAAGGCTCAACTACAAAAGCACATTTGTTTCCTAAAAGTTCGAGATAGATTTGGGCTCTAGGTTTAAAGCCGTAGTTTTTTTAACCATGTAAAATTTTTTATTTCAGTTATCTATGCTCTAAAATATTAATGAAATTCATACAATTTTTTTTTTAATTATTTGCAAATGTGGATTGGTAATGTTACAAATCTAACTCTATACACGAGTGGGGTGCGTTGTATTGCTAACTATTTAAATTGCTAACTCTGCTAACTTATCAATGTTGTGTATTAAAAATGTCAACACGATGATATTAAAATATCAATACATAATATCAACACATTATATTAAAGTTCAACAAAATTATGTGTTGACTTTTTAATGTCATTGTATTAACATTTTTAATACACTGCGTTGATTAGTTAACAAGTTAGCAACTTAAGAAAGTTAGCAATTGATCACACCTCATACACGAGTTTCAATTAAATGTATGCTTGTATCGTTTTATCATCTAAAATCTTGATCCAGTAAACAATCTTACACTTGTAACCTTTTGTATTGTTACGAACGTTATTAAAGAAATAAAATAAAAATCATCTCATGTTCCGTACATTAACAATTAAGAAATCAAAGTCATGAAATGGCGAGCTAGACAAAATTATAAATGGATAAAATGCATGGGAACTATATATTCTTCTGGAAGACGGTCTAAAATTTGGATTTCATGCAAATAAAAAATGGAAAAAAAGAGAAGTTTGAAACCTTTTTGATCCTTTATTCCATCAATCAATATTGAGATTGCTTTATTCTTTGGCCTCTTTAAGAAAGACGATCGTAATAAGCTCGATGGCCTCACCACCAACACACACACACACACTTCCCAATCCCTTCAAAGAGACAGACAGTCTTCTCTCTTTTCAGTCTCTTGTGACTCTCTCTTTAACACTTCTTTTCTTTTCCTTTTTTCTCTTTTTAAGGCTAAGTCCCGATTCATATAATTCCTACTACAACTGAAGTTTTGTATTGCTCTTCACTCCTCATTACTCATCAAGTAATTAACCGTAATTTTGTTTCAAGAAAATTAAATTGAATGATCTCAAGTGACCTTGTAATTAATTCATTATTTCTGCGTCAAATATTTGTTCTTACTTTCCTCAAAAGATATGCAGTCTAACTTGATGGTATATATATATATATATATATTGTTCATCAAGGCCACCTTTATCCCTTACAAAGAGAAAAAAAGCTAGAGAGACAAGTTATCTTTGCCTCACATGGCCTCCACTTTTTACACTAACATTTATTTGCTCTTTAAAAATAAAAAAACTTTAGCATACATACAAAACCAACAATAACAAGAAAGGCACAAACCCAATTCACGTACCCCTTTATCACCCTTATTAAAACCATAGACTTGGAAGCCACATATATCCTCATCACTTCCTCCCATTCCAAAATCACAACATTCTTCTTCTCCTTCTTCTTCACACACACAACAAAATTATCAAAAAAATTGCAACAACATATTGCCATTTAAAGATCAGTCATAATAGATAAAAATGAGAAGCGGAGGTTACACCCTTCACCATTCTCTAACAGTTGAAGCCACGGCCATCGTGAAGCAAGCGGTGAGCCTAGCCAGGCGGCGCGGCCACGCTCAAGTGAGCCCCCTCCACGTGGCGAGCGCCATGCTGGCATCTCCGGGGGGGCTTCTGAAGCGGGCTTGCCTCCAATCCCACTCCCATCCATTGCAGTGCAAGGCCCTCGAGCTGTGCTTCAATGTGGCGCTGAACCGCCTCCCGAACTCGGCCTCAGCCCCGGTCCTGGGGCCCCACTCCCACCTCCCGTCCCTCTCCAACGCCCTGGTGGCGGCCTTCAAGCGCGCCCAGGCCCACCAGCGCCGCGGCTCCATCGAGAACCAGCAGCAGCCCATCTTAGCCCTCAAAGTGGAGATGGAGCAGCTTGTAATCTCCATCCTCGACGACCCCAGCGTCAGCAGAGTCATGCGCGAGGCCGGCTTCTCCAGCACTCAGGTCAAGTCCAACGTTGAGCACCACAAGTCCTCCTCCCAACCTCCCCCTCCCATCGCCGCTACTCATACTAATACTACTCAATCAACAAAAATCTTGCTCCCTCCCGCGAATCTGAGCCAGTTCCGGGCTGAGAGCGGGGGGGATGTGGCGGGTGTGGTGGAGGCGATGTCGAGCAAGAGGACGAGGAACGTGGTGGTGGTGGGGGAGAGCGTGGAGGCGGGGGAGGGCGTGGTGAGGAAGGTGATGGAGAAGTTCGAGAGGAGGGAGGTGCCGCAGGAGATGAGGACGGTGCAGTTCATCAGCGTGCCTCTTCTCACCCTTGGAGACATTTCAAAGGAGGAGTTTGAAACGAAGCTGGGGGAGCTGAGGTCGCTGGTGAAGTCGTACGTCGGGAGAGGAGTGGTTCTGTATCTCGGCGATCTCGACTGGGTGTCCGACTTCTGGTGCAAGTACGACGCGAGGAGCAACGTGTTCTACAGCCCCGTGGAGTACATGATCATGGAGCTCAGCAGGTTGGTCTGTGGAAGCGGCGGAGACCGTCTCTGGCTGATGGGAGTCGCCACTTTTCAGACCTACGCCAAGTGCACGGCCGGCCGCCCTTCGCTTCAGACGCTATGGTCGCTTCATCCCCTCACGCTGCCGCTCCAAACCACCTCCTTGGCTCTCGGTCTCAGCCTTGACGGTGGCGTGCATGATCGAACAAGCAACGTCGACGATGAAATGAAGAAGCACTTGGTTTGCTGCTGGGATTGCGCAGACAGTTTTAAGAAAGAGGCGCAAGCTGTGATCAGCAGCGGCGGCGAGGACGCGAGTTCAACGCTGCCGTCATGGCTCCAGCAGTACAAGGATGAGAAGAGAAAGGAATTAATTAGTTTCAATCAGGTTAGATTTCTACTTTTTTCAATTACTACTATTATTTAGTTGAAGTAGCTTTTGGAATATAGAATAATCCTCCTGATGATACTATAGGAATCTGAGAAAGTAAAGGATCTTTGCAAGAAATGGAACAAAATATGCAGCTCAGTTCACAAGAAACCCCATTTTCTCGAAAAAGTGATGAATCTATCATCGTCGTCTCCCTCCTCATCCACCTCAACCGATCACAAGAAGCGGAACCTTCTCAACTGGCCGGGGATATTGGATTGCGAGGCTGAGGTTTCCAAGCCACCAACGGCCGTGAAACCGGAACTCCTATCAAACCCTAATTCCAGCCCCAATTCAGCTTCCTCGAGCGAAGCAAGCGAAGATATGAAGCTTCTTAACAAATTCGACGAGCTAAATTCGGAAAATCTCAGCATTCTCACAGCTGCATTAGAGAAGAAAGTGCAATGGCAGAAGCACATCGTTCCGGAAATCGCGACGGCGATCCTTCGTTGCCGGTCGGGGACGACGAAGAAAGGCGAGGGCAGGAGAGAGAGCTGGTTAGGTTTCCTAGGAGGCGACGACAGCGGCAAGGAGCTGATGGCGAAGGAGATCGCTAAGGTGGTGTTCGGATCCGAAGACGACTTTGTCGCCTTCGGAATCAGCCGCTTCTCGTCGAAGAGAGACGATTCGACGACGGAGGAGGTGGCGAGCGGCGAGAAGAGGGGGAGAGACGAGCATGGAGGGAGCGTGTACGACAGATTTGCCGAAGCGGTTGGCGACAATCCGAGGCAGGTGTTGTACGTGGAAGATGTAGATGAGATGGATTACGGCAGTGTGAAAGGGTTCGAGCGAGCTATGCGAGACGGCGGCGTTTTGGTTGAGGGTGAGTTTTTGCCGCTCAAGGATGCTATCGTCGTATTCAGCTGTGCGGCGGCGGCGCATTCTTCTACCGGTGAGAGAGAGAGAGATGATGAGCAAGAGCAATGTGGAGCGTTGGATTTGAATATTGCGACGGAAGATGGGAGGATTGTGGATTTGGTTGACATGCAAGTGCTGTTCACTATCCAAATATTGTAAATTAGCTGAGGGGGTGATTTTTTTGTTGTATTTTTGTTACTGAATGTTTTTACTAGTTGATCTTTCACATATGGGGTTGAGGGTAAAGAAGTTCAAATTGTAATGTTGATTAGCTATATATTACTAAAAATTAAGATGTGCACTACTTCTTTCTTTGAACCTGGCTATTTATTCCCGAACGATCAACCAATTATTTCGATTGCATCTCCTCATATATGCTTTTTAAATATGGCACATTTATATATGCTTTTATTTCACATACAAAATTGTAAAACAATTTTGTTACTTACTTATAAAAAATAGTACTCCCTTGAATATCACTAAATTCTCTAACACGCATAATACTTACTGTCCCATATTCCCATTTGTCCGTCTCACTTTGACTCGGTGCGAATTTTAAGAATGTGCCGAAAGGTGGGTTAAAAAAATTAGTCACTTGCGAGTCTCACTTTTATATACTCCTATAATAAAATGTTATTGTAGTGATTGAGTGAGAGTATGCCCCACTTACTAAAAATGGGAAAAAAATGAAATTTTAATCATGGATCGACTAAAATGATAGATGTAGACATTAGATGTCCTAATTTTGTTTAAAATTTTTTTGTAGTCCCTATATAATTCTTAAAAATGTTGGCTATCATTCTTGGAACATTTTGGCATGAGAATACAAGCTTAAACTTCAATATTTAGAGCATCTCCAATGGAGATAGATTGGAGATAGGCTAGCCACTCTCTCTGTAACAGCCCGCCCTCCTAGGGTACAATAAATGCGGCGGCTGCTACCCAAACGGACTCCAAAGAAGTGAACATAGGCTAGGGTTTCATTTAAAGAATGTTGGCCAAATTAATAAAGGAACCATCAGAGCATTTAAAGCAACTACTTAACCTAGAAGTTTAAAAGAAAAAGACAGTATCATAAATGAAGATCAACCATCTTGAGAGTACGACATAATATCCAAGACAAAATCACAAGAAAAGGCTAAGGCCTCAAACCGAAGGCAAGATGCAAATATTCCAAAACAAATTCTAAAGTGTATCAAAATTCAGCGGAAGGCGACCAAGAGAAAGAATAGCTATGTATGAAGACACAACTACGCTTGAAGTTCAACATATCCATATTAATTAGTTATCATGCTCAACACCCGCCACCGCTCGTCATCGTTCAACCTGCACATAAGGAAAACACATGCAGGGCTGAGTATTTTGAAATACTCAGTGAGCTCATTGCCAAAACATTTTATGAGTTATGCCACCCTTACCAAGTGAACTCGAGTTTTAAGCAGTTATAAAAGAAATATCACGAGTATCACAAAAATATATTTCATAGACTGGCCAGTCAAAATAACTCCCCATTTTCCTCAACAAAATCAACAATCATAATCATTCCATGGTGCGACGAAAGTGTGGCCACACTTTACTCCCACGAGACCGGCCGACTAGCAAGGACGGCTCCCGATCCCATCGTGTACACAGCCTGGTAGGGCTTGCAGCCCATACTCAGACCCGAATTCGTATAAACATATCCATAGCCCTAACCCAATGGAGCAAACTCACAAACTAGGCATCGGACGCACAATATCACAATAAAACAGACATAGGCATGACATAACAGTTAAACCACCCTTCTAACACCAAACAATATTTTGATAAAGTAAAAGAGAGTTTTTAGAGTAAAGCCCACCTCGACTGCTTAGTTTTCAAGTAGTTTCGCTTTTCCGTTATCCGGCTTCGCAACCAAAGTTTCACCTTTTAATCACATAGGCACATATCACAAATTAGGTTCAATACTACTCTTACTCATGCATGTCTCATTATTTTTCCCTTTTCCCATCGATTTATCTTATCATTACTAATCAATCAAGATCATGTTTATCACACAAGAATATTTAGCCATCAAACACACACCGTACAACACAACACACACACATACTCGACACACACACACACACGTCACACACACACACGCACCACACGCACATGTATCATATTCCCATATCCCTTTTATCCCTCTTTCACTCAACCAAGATGCATGAGGGTTCAAGAAGACCGATTAATCGGTTAGAAGAAGAAAAAGAAGGAGAAAAAAAAGAATAAGAAGAACTCATAAACAAAATACCTCTTTAGAGAAAAACGATCGGTAGAAACAAAGTATTAAACTCAGTTTTTCAAAATCCTCGGATTAAACTTCAATTTCTTCTCAAAGGATGAAGGATTAATGGAGTAAAGTAAAAGAAAATTGAGAGAGTATGGAAAAGATGAGAGGGGCGAAAATTAGGGTAGGGGGCGAAAATTTGTAATGGCTAGGGTTAGGTTTTTGGCTCCTTATTTATAGAGTCAAATAAAATCTTTAGGTAAATAATAGAATATTTGGTAAGATCTTATTCTCCACATTATTCTCCACATTAAATAAATAAATATTGTGAAGTAGGGAAGAAGAATTAACAAAAATAGATCCTAGGGCAAATCTCCTAGTTTTCGAAAATTAGGCTATTTATTTAGCCAAGATTTTATTTTGGTATATTTTACGGAGTAGAATAAAATATCACGGAGCAAAATAAAAATAAGAATTCTCTCTATTGGGGTTGAAATAGGCGTCCCCTATGCCTTTTTAAATAAGGCATGGAGTTTAAATATTGACTACAATAAGATAAGGCAAGATCTCTTGAGGTATGGACAGATTTAGTAGAATAATTAAATTCTAGGTATGGAAGGAAATCAAGTAAGGAATCAAATAAAATAAAATAAATTCCTCCTTCCCAAAGCTAGGTGATTTTCGAAAATCATCCTTATTTTATTAAGGCTAGATTTTTCCCATTAAGAAATAGGGAAATAATTGGGTCTTGGATTTAATTTTGATAAATATCCCAAGAATTAAATTAAATCCGGAAAAAATAGAATTCCCTCTCCAAAAGTCCAAGGGTTCGAAATTCTCAACAATTAGGTGGCTAGTATTTATGGAAATTTTCTCTAATATTCTCACTCACCCTTAGACAAATAATTCACCACATAATCTCATAATTCAATAAATCACATGTCACATCACATAGTCAACGAATTTGACCTTTCAAACTTCTCGGTCAAAGAAACTCATGCAATAAATTCACTTATCAAATAATTCACATCTTCCACGTCATCAATAATAAATTTTAGGGTTCTAAAATTAGGGTTCTAAATTCCGGGATGTTACACTCTCTCCCTGCCACATCATCAGCACTAAAATTCCACCTGGCACATCATCATTTTAAGCAAATAGGCTAGCCTAAGGCTAGCCACAGGCTAGCCGCAATAAAAATAATTCAAAAATAACTAAATTTACGGAATTAAATTTACGAGACATATTAATTTCATTTTAAAAAAATTATATTCATTAAAAAAAATTACATAATAAAGAAAAAAACTATCGTCGTGCAGTCTTCCGTGCTCACAACTCTTCAATTAAATCCTTTTGGAGTTGAATATGAGCATCCACTTGGCGCATGTCGGCATGTGCCTGGAGGCGGCCGGCTTCATCGTGAGGTACCCCACGTCGTACGTTAGGAGTGGCCATTCCGTGGCTTGGACCGACTGCATCAGTATCGTCAATGACCCAATTAGTCAGTTGTACGCCTTCGTCTTCGACGATCATGTTGTGCATGATAATACAGTCATACATTATATCAGCAATGTAGCCGACACCCCACAAACGCGTTGGACTCTTAATTGCCGCCCATCGAGACTGGAGCACACCAAATGCGCGCTCCACGTCCTTGCGCGCCGACTCCTGCCGTTCGGCAAAGTAGGTCTTCCTGTCATCATTTGCGTGCCTGATCGTCTTCACAAAGACGGGCCATCTAGGGTATATCTCATCCGCCAAGTAGTAGCCCATATCATGCCGGTTGCCGTTGGCCACAAAACTGACTGTCGGACCGATGCTCTGACACTGCTTGTTGAAAAGGGACGACAAGTTGAGGACGTTTAGGTCGTTGGTCGACCCGGCTACCCCAAAATACGCATGCCAGATCCTCAGCCGGTAATCAGCTATGGCCTCGAGGATCATCGTGGGATTCTTTCCCTTGTAGCCAGTCGTGTAGGCCCCCTTCCAGGCAGTCGGACAGTTCTTCCACTCCCAATGCATACAATCTATGCTGCCTAACATCCCGGGGAACCCATGCTGCTCCCCGTGCATCTGCATCAGATCCTGACATTCTTGGGGGGTAGGGCTTCGAAGGTACTGATCACGGAATATTTCAATCACGCCCTGACAGAAAAACATCAGACATTCCAGGGCAGTCGTCTCACCGATGTGGAGGTACTCATCCTACATGTCTGTCGCGCCTCCGTAGGCCAACTGCCTGATTGCCACCGTGCACTTTTGAATAGGGGTGTGGCCGGGTCTGCCAGCCGCATCGTGCCTGAAGCGGAAACACAGATATCGCTGCTCCAAAGCGTCAACGATACCCATAAACAGCTCCCTGCACATTCTAAAACGCCGCCTAAACAGGTTGGCCCCAAACCGCGGGTTTTCTGAGAAGTAGTCGTCATATAGCCGTTGATGTGCAGCTACGTGATCCCGATCAATCACTGTTCGGCGGTGGACAACGGGTCGAGGGCGAGGTATCGCCGGCTGCAAGGCCCTTTGCATGTACCCCTCTATCTCGCGGTTCATGTAGGCCTCCAATGCCTCGTTCATTCGCCGTTCGTACTCCTCAACATCCCCACCACTACCGCCACTACTACCACCCGCATTACTCATTTCGCGTTGTTGCTCTTGTACAGAAATTTAGATAGAGAGAAAACTCGTTAAAACAAGTGGTGCAAATGAAAATGACGTGAAAATCGCGAATATATAGTGTTTCAAAAAAAATTAAAATAAAAAAATAAAAAATTGCACTGGCCGATCGCCAGCCTGCAATGGCGGCCAACGCATCGGCCAGCGCCTAGAAATCGGCGTGCGCTCGCCTAATTTCTCGCTGGTTCCAGTAGTTCGGCTAGCCGACCGGCTAGCGCCGCGAATCGACTAGCTGGTGGGCTAGCCGCTATTGGAGATGCTCTTAGTACCCAATCTATGAAATCTACTTTTCTAGTACCTCAAAAAAAATACTATAATCTACTTAAAAATATTTGGCGAAAGCTCACTTTGATATTTTAAGTAACTTAAGTCTCTATTTAAACGAAGAAGTAGAAAAAACCGCCATAATTTGTGAAAGGGTGCCAACGACGTAAATAAAAGGTAATAATATCCCTTTTTCAATAATAAAGATAAAGAAGAAAGTCACAATTTAATTTATTGCTTTCATATAGTGTTGTTTTTTTAAGTTCACACTTAAAATGGTACCAATATTGAAATTAGTGCTAGAATTCGATCTTTGAGTCACAAAAATTAAAGAGCATCTCTACTTTGGAGTAAACAAAATTAAAGAAGATGATGAACCCTAAACTTTTATTTTTAGAACCAACAAAAGAGGTCCTAATCAGTTCAAATGATGAACATCGATCATGGTAATACTTTTATCGAAAATATTTACACACAAAAAAAAAAAGCGTGGGGGCCATCGAACTTTCTTCTTTTTCTTTAATTTATCCTTTCTACAAAATATTTCTTCTTCTTTTAGGCAGGGGCTAGCTATTGCGTGATTCAAATATTTGAAGTTCATATCGTATAGTATATGTTTGGAATTTGTTTTATTATGTATGAATAAAATACATTGTCTGTATTGAACTTACCATTATAGAATTTGTAGTATTAATATTCTCATACAATAAATAGGATCTATTTTAAATCTGAAAATGTGATAGTATCATAGTAGTATGGGTTTTTCTAGCTCTAATTTCGTAAATCCAGCTAGAAAGTGTCACGCCAGTTATATAAGTCTCATAAAATTTAATAAAACATGACTATCATTAAATTTAAATAATTTGCATTTCCAAATATAATACGACAAAGATAGGGATACATAGTAGTATGATTTAATTACTCGATACCAGAAACAAAAATAAAAAAATAAAAATAAGCTCCAATTAATGCAAAATCTTTTCGGCGATATTGTGTAGTTGTCGTCTAATTGTTCCATTCCCTCATAGTTGAGTCATTTTTATATATGATAACTTTTTTCTCTTTCTTACTTTACCCTCTCTTATTTTATTCTCTCTACTTTTTTTACTTTTTACTTTATTCTCTCTACCTTTTTCTCTTTCTTACTTTTTTATCTATTTATTTAACACACTCAACATTCATTTCTTAAATACCATACCGAAAAGTTTCACCTCAACTATAAGGGAACGGAGGGAGTACCTCATGTCATATTATCTTTCATATTTCTATCAATATAGTTTCATTGTTTTGAAGAAAGTCCCTTCATTCAGTCAATCAGTTGTGGTGCTTGTGATTTGTCTGTTTTAAATGTGGCCAAATATCATAATCAATCATTATCGGACACTAATTTCCTTTTACTTAAGTAGTCAATAATTAATATTAGTAGTAGCAAATAATGTAGGAACTAGATTCCTCTCAAAATCCAACTTTCATAAATTATTGGAGGTGATTGGCGCTTGTGTATGTCATCAGCCGACATGACCTCGAGCTTTGCTCCCATTATTGGTTATGCACTGACTCACATATCATCAATATTTCGAGACACAGAAATACTAACTCAAATTTATTCGTTTATTCATTAATCAATCTTAACTTATAATTGGTTTTGTTAACATTTAAATAGTTTTTCCCTTTATTATTTTATTTGTTAATCAATACTACTTTTTATTGAATAGCACTCTCTGTGTCCAACATGGTAAGTGAAATCCTCTTTTAAGAACGAATTTAGAAAAAAATTAGTAATTCTTCCGTCTCAGGAAGATGACCCCTTTCTTAGGTGACACGATATTTTATGCAATTTTATTTTATATTTAATGGAGATAAGGAACAAAGTAGAGATAAATGTGTTTTTAATTTTAGTAATTAGTCAATTTTGGTTGGGACAAATCAAATTAGGAAAATGAGTATTAAATAGTTAAAATAGAGAAAAAAATAAAGTAGATAAAAGAAAAGAAAAGAAATAAATAACTTGATCATAGTGGAACATAATCAATAAATACTTAGTAAGTTAATATGGTGAAAATGAAATAGAATATAGAATAAAATAAATAAATGAAAGTGAAAATAAAATAAAAATAGTTAATGAGAGAGTGAAATAAAGAGAAAATAAAGTAAAAAGGGTTTAAATGTGTTAAATTTTGTCATTACAAAATGACTAGTGGAACAACTAATATTTGATACTTTTACACCCGAAATTATCCAATATTCCTAAATTATCCAACGTCTGCTTGTTTAAGTAAGATTTGTGGAATAAAATATAAAAACCTTTTCTAAATAGAAAAGATAATTGTACATGTACATAATATTCTTTAATTTTTCAGTTTAATTGAATTTAAATAAAATTAAGTTTATTACTATTTATTGTTAAAAATAAATAATACCTAAAATTTTACACAAATATGTCAATTTAGCATTTGTCATAAAAAAGTTTATTGTGGAACAATTGCAAATTTTTAAAATTTCATAATTTGTCATTTAACTTTTAAATGGTGTAGGATGAATCAAAATTTAATTAAAATTTGTAATTTTTTATACAATTAACACAAAAATATTTGGGGAATTCCCATGGTAGAGCTCAAGGCGGTAAATAAAGAGTATAAAAATTGAACAAGTAATACTACGAACGAATTTTAGTATTAGGAGCAAAAAAATAGTAGTAGATATAAAAGAGCATGTGAGGGGTGTGTGTACATATCACATATGGTATCTAAAACAATGATTGAAATATGATCTTTTGTAGATATGATTAAATTATAATCACAAGTAGCCGTTCAAATAGAAAAGCAAAGATTTGTTAACATATAATCTAGAAATGATTATCAATATGGAAAATCCCAAGAAAAGTAAAAGGCACCACTAAATATACCTTTTCCAAGATTTAATATTTTCTTTTAATGCAACCATCTTCCACACACTTTCTCCAACTTTTTTTTCATTCTTCATGCTAACTTATCTTCCAACTCTCTCTTTCCCCTTCAAACCATATTTGAAAAACTTATAAGCCTATAAGTTCTTTGATAAAATTAAAAGTAAGATATTTTGGCTTTGAACACTCACTTCATCATTATGCATCTCAAAAGAGGTATATCTATGTGTGTGTAGCTTTTGTATGTGTGACAAAAGGGGTGGGGAGTAGCATTAGCATGGAGACAAAGTTTCCACACATTGATCTTTTGCAGTCTTTATTTAGGAAAAGAAAAGTGAGAAATGGTTCTTTTAAATAGGGTCACCATCTAATGCTTTCATAAAGCTTTTCCCTTTTCTTTCTATTGCAAGTGATTTTTGCATGAAAGTAAGGGTTGCCTCGGATCTCCAACCCTCCTTCCATCCATCAATTACCCCATTATATACTTTGAATCTTTCATGTAATCTAGTATAAACTCACAAACAATGATGAATGCCTTGGATCCCACAAATCATATCACCATTACTATACATTTTTGTGGATAAAAGCTTAAAGAAAAGGATAAAGAAACAATCCATATGTTCCTGATCAAGGTAGGGCTGATGACCTTCTGGTCAAAAAAGAGTATTTCAAACACATAAAAGGTATCAAGAATGTTTTTTTCCCCTTTTTCTTTTTTTAATTCTTTTTCAAATTTATCTTTGTGGGATTTGGGATGTAGTTTGATGATACTGTTCCCAATGATTGTTTGGTCATTCTAGCTTGTCCAGCAGGAGAAGATGGGATGTGGGGTAGAGAGATAGAGAAAGAGGCATGTGCATTCCATATATACACAAGTATAAGGAACCAATTAATCCCATGCATAAGGAAAACTTAAGATTTAAAAAAACTACTCCACACTTTACACTGTCTCTAGCAGTGAAACTGAGCAAATATCATCAAATATCATACAGAATACTTTTAGCTTTTTGAGAGAAGAAAATTTCACAAGATTATGTATTTATCATCAATTCTAGGTGGTGTATCAATGCAGCAGAATTGCTCAGAAACAGAGAATCCCAAGTGTATGCTTAGTTAAATTAGGTAGATCATGGATCTTTCCCGAACCTCATTAGAGCATGAGTTGCCAGCATGGACGCTCGTCGTGTCGCCTCGATGACATGGCCCACGAGCGGTGCCTTAACCGTCTCTCGGTCCCACAATGGCTTCTTGTCCCACCTGTCACACCCTTAGTCAGGCAAGTTTTATCCCATGGCATTACATGTCACAAATTAAGTTCTTAATTAATATAAAAACAAATATATGCGTACCGATCTTGATGAGCAACAACTTTGCCATCCTCTGTGTCCAGCTTGATGAGGGATATCATATTTATGTCTCTACCCAAGAACTTGTAATACTGGTTGTTGTCTATTAGTATCTGCATCCCAAACTTAATCAACATTAATATCACTAAAAAGGTTGATTTAGTATGTATTTTGTTTCTTTCTACCTCTGTCTTTCCGGGTGAAGTCTCCTTCTCTGTGATAGTGTAGTCCACAATTCTCGACTCACTGAAGATCTGAAGCAACATGAAGCATAGATTTCAGCACCTATTAATTGGCATTCAAATGAGAAAGAGGAAGATAGCTATAGCAAGGACTTGGTCCAATTCATTTGTGCTGCCAATTTTTCAATTTGGAGAATCATATATTAGGTAGGCAAGACTAAAATGTGGCGTTCGACTAATTTGAAACTAAGTGCGAAGAAGATAGAGTACAACCTTGGAAAGAGAGTAGAATGCTGATTTAATCTGCTTGACCCTACAATGCAACAAACAGACAAGCTTCTTGGAGATTCATTGATGAAATAGGAAAGAAACGTATATAGCGTACGAGGTTGATTGAGTAATAAAGGTTACCCGTGTGCTCGCATAAGGGGGTCTTCGAAGGTTGCATTAGGTGCATAAATTTCAAAATCTTTAGGCGTTGCACGGGATGCGTATCTGGAATAATTCAGACCAAACTCAATCAAGAACAAGAATGTATGTAGCTGGCTGCCCATCACTTCATTCATTAACTAACTAAAAAGCATTAATCAACCTAAACAAAAAAGTTTCAATACAGAGTGATAAGTTATGTGCATCATCATTATACCACTTATTTGGTTTCTTCTTATTGATAGAAAAGTCTGGTAAGTATTCACAACCAAAGGCTCAATTATGGCCACCAATCTTGTGTCATACAAAAGGGCGCAATTAAACCCGGTAACAAATTGCATATGATCCTTACACACTTATTCAATCTTGTTTCTAATGTTACTTAACAATCTGAGTATGAAGCTACTATAGTTCAGTCGTCAGCATACGTGGCATAAGATAGGAGGACTCAAAAATCATTTAAGCATAGACAAAAAAAAAAGTTACTCACAAATTGAGAATACGAGGGAGTATATCTGCCGAAACAGATTTTGATGGTTTCTCCTCAATAACTTCCTTCCTCACTTGATCCGTTACGCCCTCTTCACCACACACACACACACACACAGATAGAGATTAAAATGGAAAAATAAACTTTAGACAGCAAAAAACGACTTGGTTTGCTACCTTGTGGATTTTGGCCCATGTTGAATTGAGAATACGATGCGACAAGAAAGAATTTGCTTGGAGCTTTAGGATGATGATGAAGACCAACCATCTCCAGGGTTCTACTACTGCCACGTGGCAAGTTCCTGGCCATTTGGACACACCCTTTTTTTATATGGGAAATTGCATCTCACCTTACTTATACAAGCTTCATCCCTTTAGTCAAGATATTAATAACATTTCAACATCTAACCGTTTTTAGGAGTAGTAAATACGGAGTATCAAGATTTTCTTTTCATTTGTTAGTAACCAAATGTACTTAAAAACTTTTCCGGCTCAACGTCTAGACTCTTCTTCATAGGATGGAATAGACTATGATAGGAATGAAATTATAATTGTTTTGCATTTCCCTTATATTTTCATTTCATTGTCTCGTTCGTTCCATCGTACTAAGCAAATAAATAGAATAGAGATGAGAATCATATTTCATTTAATCAGACCATAAAGGACCTAAAGATTTGCTCAGTTAGGAAGTTCAGATTAGTACTAGAAGATTTATTTTCGTAGCAAGGATAATTTGTTCTTCAATATATATTGGTTGCTATAAGAATAATTGTAGACATAGCTTCAAGTTGAGGCAATAACTACAAAATAACAAAATTCAATCGGAAATGCATGCATACACACACCTTCTAAGAAAATTATCCACCGAAAGTCAAATGATTATCAAACTACTTGGCTATACAAGATTACAACACAAAGAGTTGCCGGTTCTGTTATGATGCACAAATAATACATACTTATTGACACTTTACAAAACAAATGCTTTCAAATCAGCCCCTAAATTTACTCTTATTGTGTTCAAACAAGGTACCAAAACAATCAGCAACAATACGCCTTATCAATGACTCAACAAAGCCCCATTGTGGAAGAGTGGAGATGAAAACGATCTAACGCTTAGGCTCGTTCAAGGTCTTTCCCTCGAAAAATTCACCCAGCATGTGCTCAAGATCCTCAGGTGTGTATCTGATGTATTTCTGGGGATTCTTACCATTCTCAACCATAGGTCTGTTCAATATCAAAAAGGCATCTTAGTAACACAAGAATCATTCGTTCCTACTCATATTCATAGCTAATGGAGTATAATTTTGGTATTCGATCCTTATATTATCATCATTAAATTAATTAGAAAAGAAAATCATGTCTGTAAATTGAGTATATTGAAAGAAAGCCAAGCACCCACCCAAACCGTTTAATGAAAGATCGGTAAGCTGGAAGCAACACTTCAGCAACGGCAAGCCTCAAAGATTCTCGAAGCTCGGTGTCTGGAACTGTCCATTGAGATTGTCTTTGATGAAGCTCTTCAAATTGCATGTTGAATGTCTTTAATCTAGAGGAATCACAGTAATAATTAGTCAAATGACTAACCAGTCAACTATAATCAAGTATCTCTAAAAGCACCTGTCCTTGATAATTGCTCTAGAGACTCCACTACTATTTCCTCCATCGACACCAACCGAACTGCCACCTCCTGATGATGTCAGGCCTTGAGCAGAGAGACTCTGTAGAATCTGCACAAGATAGGTTGTAATTCAGATTTCCGCCTCTGGAAAAAATTGTGAATTCTAAATGCATGATAGTTCATCAAGTACTTATAGTGCAGGATACTCCCATAAGAAATAATCCGTTATGCTACTTGTGATAATGACAAGTAAACTTTTAGTAACACAGAACATAATCTGCTTACAAATATGGAAAAAACTTTAGAACAATTTCACCTTGAGTAAACTTAAAATAATACTAGGAGATATACCAAAACCAAAACTATTCCGCATTATACAAGTAGCGCAGTTCTATTACTTACTACAACAGGGATATTTCATATCATATCACACGTGAAGCTATGTAGAGTGACCAAATGTATGCGGACACACAGGGTAAAGATGCAACAGCATACATGCCAGATTTGAGAGGGTGCAGACCCAAATTTGAATACAAGAATAATCAGACAAATGTTAACACGAATTCAAAATCAAATAAAGGTAAATTTAATATGAAGGTTCTTTAGACCCAATTTTTTCTGTATTGGAGAATTTTTCTGCCCTGCAACAACTACACCTACTATACCAATCAAAATCAACCCATACCAATACCATCAACATGTACCACCCCACTTCTTTAAGAAATGGGTCTATTTTAGGGTTAACTACAAAATTTCTATAGGTTGCTTGGTCCAGATAAGTATAATTAATAGCTAGATGCAATATCCAGTTTATGACTACTATCAACAAGAATACTCGATTGTATAGGGTTAATCCAAGTGAATTGGGCTAGGCCCAGAGCTACGGTGAGGTTACGGATAACCCTTTATTTCTCAGCTAATGTGTCTCTCGCAGGGGTCGAAAGAAAAAAAGAAAGAGAATACCTTTGCCCAAGCGATCCTCTTATATTGGTTTGCATGTTGTTGCACAACTCTCCTATGTCTCTGAACCCAATCATCCCCTAACAAATCTTTGGCTTCAGACCTATCAGTAACCAGATAAACAAAAAACATTTTTACCAATCACAAGCAGCATATAATAGTTGGTAATTGGTTATACTTATATCTAAATAGTACAAGTCTGATATTTACAAACCTGCGTACAGATCTGACCATATAGTGGATATTATTCATCAGAAACAAATGAGTCAGAGAGGTATCTCTATATTGCTTAGATTTCCCATCCAAATTGGTTTGCAGAGCCTGCATGATTCGCATTGTCACAGCAGCAAGCTGAGAATTTGAGTCATCTTTATTTTCAAATTCTTGGAAAAGTTGCTTCAGTGTTGATTGGTAGCTGAAAAATGAAATAATAAGTATACAGTCAGGGTATCATCAGTGTCCATTATCTCTATAGGAAAGAAACAATGAACTTTAGTCTTAGTAGATACAAAAGGCATACTATGAACACTATGGTAAAGATAGATGACTTACTCAAACAAGAATTTCACATAGTTTATCACATAGCTTGTCAGAGGGTGGACAGTCCCATCAGCAACAGCAGTTTTAGTAGCATCCTTTTCCACTGCTTCTTCAAAGTCACCAAAGGTCTCCTGTGCTGTTCGAGCAAGCCTTTTTGTCAACCCCAAGGCAGAGTCCCTAATTTCAGTGCAAGCTTTACCTCTAAAAAGTGCTCCAATCTGCCGCAACGATTGATCATTTTCCAGAATCAGGGCAAACATGTTTTACAGTAGTTGTTCTAATGAAATTTATCCTTACCTCTGAGTGAAGCTCTCTCATGATTTCATACATATCTAAGAGAACAAATAACTTTTCAGGGGATCGCTTGCTTTTGGCGATGGCATCTCCAAAGCTAAGTAGTATAGCAACACTCCCAGCAGTAACTTCAGCAAAGCACTGATCCATGAGAGGATCAAAGCCTTCAAAAATTTGATCGCAGACTTTACGCTCTCCAGCAAACAGCAACTTAACCTGTATGAGGATGATTGTATTAGGTGTTAAGATTAGATCCAGCGATTATACACATGAGCATTATTCACAAGAAAATAAGTATCATTAACAGAATGGCTTACAGCTATCCGCATAAAATGTATCCAATTCCCAATCTTAGCTTCTAAAACTTCCCATTGCATCTTTTGCACATCATCTTTGCTGAGCTTTTCCACTCCCAATTTGCGAAGACTTTCTTCTAAAACTACAGAACGGATATCTCTACACAGTATATTGCAAATTCATCATAAGGAGGGAAACATGAGTTAGATACAGTTAATATTATTTGATATTCTAAGCATCTAAGTAAGCTGCTTGCTATCCCAAAAAAATTGCAGACTGGGTTGAGTGCAAAACCTACATGAGAATAAACTTACTGAGTACAAAATAATTTGGTTATACTGTACTTACTTATATCAATATCAAATTTTTGGGACCCTTAGAACAATTTATATCTCTGAAGTTCACTCTACTGGAAAAGTTATCTTCAACAAAAACTTACAAATATATAGCAAAACAAAATAAATTACCACCACTCAAGCTACCAAGCAGAAAATGAGATAGTTACCTATATATTTTCTGTAACTGCTGTCGATTCCCAGCTTGTACCATCTGCAATGCTAAATCATGCAACAGAGGTAAAATTCGAGGTGGAATTAAAGCTGGTGTAGTATATACGGAATTTTCAGATGTATTATTTTGATGATCATGGTGGCTATTTGATGATGGAGTCTTGCCACTAGAATGTCCAGGTGATTCTGATGGTCGCATAGAATTGGGAAGGCACTCAAAAAGTCTTTCAGGTTCAACAGGTTTGCTGGAAAATATAAAATTTCTTAGATAGAACACATAAATACAACATGCCCATGAATAGTTAAATATAATGAGTGTTTACAAACAAACAGCAAAAGAAAAAATCATGAAACTGTAGAACAAGAGAACAACAGGTTCCACCTATTGAGCTATTAGTGATTTAGTGGAGAGCATAATCTCAATCGTGTAGAAAATAAGGATTATCCTCAATGATCTGTGCATAAAAGGCTGACGGAAACTGAGCGTTTATGGTATAATTCTTCTAGATGATTAACTTATTTGTCTACTTCAGGATTATAATTATATCATACGAGTCCATTTTAGTTTTAAGAAATTATGTTGGGTATTACATAACTAATTTATATTTGATGAATAATTCAGATTTGTGGATCAGATGATATTAATTCTAATACAAAGTTCAAATTAATGTGGTGGAGTGAGCTTAGTTTTGTACTGCATTTATTTAAAATCAAGCAAATATTTATATCACATACTGATCCCTTTCACAGAGATTTGGTACCAGACTAAGTCAAATGTAATTACCACCGTAATATTTCTGTGATTCTGTGGTTTTTGCCAACCCAAATTTGTATCAAGAAAAGCAAAAGAACATTAAAACATTAACGCTAAGTGTTTAGTGACATAAGAGGAAGAATTAACCTGTAAGATGATAAAAGTTGTTTGAACTCCTCTTCCAGCTTTGATATAGCCTTGGCAAGTAAATTATTTGTGTGGTTGAGCACACCATCGCTGCTCTTAAAACTTTTGTTGCTGTTGAAAAACTGGATGTTGTTCCTTAATTGCTGAATAGCTTGAAGATAACTCTCCAGGTCCTCATGTGGTCCCTTCAATATTTTAGCCTCAGCCTGATACAAAAAGAAATATAGATATGACAAAAACATAAAAGAAGTGTAGGGAAATGATAATTGGGGTTGACAAAAGCAAAAAAAGGATATATCCAACGTCTACAAGTATATATTGTATATCCTGTTGGATTTTCAAGTAACAAGCTTCCCTATTGGACCTACTTAAGACATTGGTGCAACATAATCTGTATAACTTCCTCTCAAAAAATTACATATCCTGAAAACTGATTTATACTTCCTCCATTACATAAAATAGTCTTCTTTTTCCATTTTGATTCGTCCCATAAAATTAGTCCACTTCTATATTTGGCAAGTTTTTCTCTCCTATGATGTGAGTCCTTTTCTCCCCTAACAATACTTCAATCACTTTTTCTTTCTATCGTTCTCCTATTTTACCAATTTTGCATTAAAACTCGTGTTGTTCCCGGAGTCCCTATTTTTATGGGACGGAGGGAGTCTTCTTTGATATTCACCCTAGTCAGGGAAATTAAGGATACATTATATGTTCTTCTATGATATCCATTCCATATGATATCAACCTGTTTTGCTGCTCAACACTTCAACCTCTTGCCTTCATTCAGCAAGTGATGTGCAATATTAATCAAAATGTGCATCAAAGGGAGGCTATACCATAATCATAGCAAGTGCAAGAAACTAATGGACTTTATTTTTCATAACCACAACATTAATAATTAATAATATACTTAATACATAATAACGGCAATGTTGGTTGGGAAGGCATATAAAAGCTATTCCAAAGACGATGGATAAGTCTCCTAAAAAGAGAGTTTTACCTGGCGAGAAAGATCAAACTGTGACAAGATGACCTCAGCGGCCTTCAAGGTTTTATCAATGTTCTCATGAGCTCTCCGAATAGCATGTGTTCTAAGCTACAAAAAAGGTAGTGCAAAGAAACTGGTAAATAACAGAAATCTCTAACAGACAATTTACTTAAACGTCCCAAATATTTCTAGGGAAAAAGGCTTCTCCCAAATATGTCCTTTGTAAGTATTAAGAAACAATACAAGAGCCAACAACAACCATAAGTAAACATTATAACTTGCATCTATTTAACTGTAAAGCAAGACAAGACAAAGCAAACTGTGATCTGGAAGATATTAGGAAACAGCATTGGAATAACAATGTTGTACCAAAATTTCAGGAGAATTTGTGACAGTGTACTTAGAAGTCATTATATTTTCTATAGCAGAGTCATCCACAGAATAACAAAGGCTCATTGATTTTTAAGTAGATCTATTTTCTAATGACATAGTGATATATTTATAGATATCCCAGTCAGTAAGAAGAAACATTCAATTTTTAATGCAAGAGAAAGCACGGTAACACTGAATAATAAGAAACCAAGTTTATGATTAAACTTTCACCTAAGGTGAAGATTCTACAATTCCCTTTAAAATCTTGGCTCAACACAATTACCATATACTATAATATATTAAATAGCTGATCTTAGCCTACAAAGCAACTGAGTGCACATTGATATTGCTAAACCCAGCAAGCATAGATCTAAACTTGAGCGGTTAAAGTCCTTATGTTTAAATAAGCATGAAAAACTTGACCTGCCAAACGTAAGCATGTTCAAATTATATGTAACTTCAAACAGAAGAGCACATTTGCTAATTGATCCGTTTAATTATCATTAAACAAATTAAAAAAAAATGAGAAACGATAAACTAGAACTTCTGTCTAGTTCACTAGCAGTCCAATCATCATTCCCAACCAAATAAGAAATGGTACTTCTTCACCGAACTAAAGAGCATGGGAAATAGCAGAAACAAAGCGGATCAAAAGCGCATTTCTCCAACTAATTGAAAGGATCAAATGATTAATGATCCATCCACATTTCACAAATTAACTTGCCGAATCGCGTATGGAGCATGTTACCAATCGTTAATAGCGCAAAAGATCCGACGAATTAGAGAAAGATGAGGCATACTTGAGTTGGACGCATGGCGGTTTCGAGAGCGGATAGGCGGTGGTCAAAAGATCCCAAAATAGTCACCATATTATCAGTGAAGGACTGGCTCTTCACCAGAGCCTCCCTCATCTGTGCTGCTCGGTCGCTCAGTGTGTCTGCCACAACTCCGCCGCTTCTTCTCGGCGGAATCCCCATTTTTTTTCAGGCTGAATTCCTGTTCGGTTGTGAGAGAAGCCTAGAGAGAGAAAGAGTGGGTAGAGAAAACGCGCAGAAGCGAGTCAAAATTCAATGGGCAAAAGAGGGATTTTGTGTCCGGCAAAAATTATTTTCAAAAATTGCATAAGGTACCCCGTATCTATGTATATTTGTCTTTGGGGCCTCACATATACTAAATCTTATTGTTAAAACTGGAAATTAGTTGTATTTTTTTTTGGAATTTTGATAAATTCTACTAATAATTAGACGAGAATATGATCATAAACCTTGTTTTTGAAAAATGATATGTTGGGCGCTCAAAATGAGCGCCAGCTTGAGCATTCTCACCCTGGGTTTTTTTTTTCTCTTTTTTAATTCTTATAATTTAGAATTCTCGCTTTCCTTCTCCGTTTTTTTTCCCTTTTCAATTATCGACGCCTCCCCAAGTTTTTTTTCCTTCTACAATTCAATCAATTCTCACTCTCATTTTTTTATTCTTTTTGCAATTCCCTCTTCCAATTCTGTGCCTAAATTTTCTTGCTTGATTCTTAAATTTTACTTTCAATTGCCAACTACAGACAACTTAGAATGCCTATGGCTGTCTGATTTCTTCGTAAATTTTGAATATCCATTGTTGAAATCATTATCCCCAAGTCTGAACTTGAAACATTGGGGAATTTCAATTTCTCTGTGTGAGATTTACATTTCTATGCAAATATGAGATTATTGATATATAAGTGAAAAATTCCACTATGAGATTGTAGTGGAATTTGATTTCGGAAAAAAAATGCTATGGAACTGAGTTTGGAGAAATAATTGATAGAGAGAGTGAATTGAGCAGATGAAATTGTACGAAAAAAAATTTATAGTTTTTTTGACTCAATATTGCTGCTGGAGAATCAGATATGTGAAGAAAATATGAAATAATTTCTCAATGCTCAAAGGAATTTAAAATAATTTAAAGCTATAAAATCAAAAGAGAAAATGAAAAAAATGATGAAAAACCCTGTCGCTCATGCTGGCACTCATTTTGAGCGCTCAGCAGAACAATCCTCCTTGTTTTATGTGATCATAAATATATACTTCCCTGGCTAATCCATAACTGAAAAATGGAGAGGGCGGAATTGTCATTGCGCGCTTAATCCTCAAAGCGAAATTAGAAGCAAACGGAGGAGGCGATCATGAAAATTATACGTCCGGGTCCATGGTAGCTGGTAGTCGGGAGGGGCGTCGCACCCTCTTGTCCCTCCTTGGATCCACTGCTGCCACTCCCTCCGTCCCACTAAGATGTCCACGTTTCCATTTTTAGTTTATCACACTCAAAGATATCAATTTTCTTTATTTAGAAATAAATCTCTCTCCCCGTTTCCATTAAAATATTCTCTTACTTACTTTACCTAATAATTCTTCTTAAAATCTCGTGTCACTCATGAATACGAAAATCTTGAATGGGATGGAAGGACAGATGCTTCTATATAATAAACCTTAAGATGGTTACATTCTTAATTCTTTTATCAAGAAAAATGGTGATATTATCAAAATTGCAAATGCATGGAGCTGAAGAAGAGCCCCCAAGCTTGGAGATTTATCCCCGACATACGTATAAACAAATTTTGTACTAGTATTTTAGGCTACACGATAAGCCAACATGCATGTTGAACTTACGATTTATGTACAGTATTTAACAATTACTCCAAATTGAGATTCAAGAAGTAATCAGCACTATCAATTAGAGCATCTCCAATGGAGGCTAGCCATCCACGATCGGCTAGCCTATTCGCTAGCCTCCATTGCGGCCGGCAAGAACAATTTAGGCTAGCCGATCGGCGAGCTCTAGACGATTTGCAGGCGCTAGCTGATCCGCTGGCCGATGCGCTAGCCGCCACTGCAGACTCGAAATCGGCTAGCCTATCCGCTAAAATTATTTTTTTATTTTTTTTTAATTTCCGAAACTCATACGTGAATGGCGTGTGGCGATTGGGTCTGAGTGTGTGGAAGTAGGAGGATTTTTTTTATGTATTTGTTTTAATTATGTACTTTTTTTAGGATGTACTTTTTTTTAATTTAAATAAAATGATTGCATTTTCCCGTATCTGTGTTGTAAATTTAATTCTGTATTTGCGTGATTGTAATTTATTTATTTTTTTATAATTTTGTTTATTGTGGCTAGTGCTAGTGCTAGTCCAATTTATTGTCCTGATGATGTGGCAGTTATGTTTCTAGTCCTAGATGATGTAGCAAAAGGAGTTTTTGGCTAGGCTACCTATTGTTGGGCTATAGCCATTGGAGATGCTCTTAAGTAGGCATGTCAAAATGAATAGCGGGTATTGGATGCCCGATATCCAAAACCGAAAAAGTCGGGTAATTGGATACCCGAAACCCGATCTTTCGGGTTTCGGATCGGGATCGGATATTGATAATTTTGAATTTTCGGGTATCGGATTATCCGATACCCGATCGGGTATACCCGAATTATCCGTTTTTTTTTTAAATAATAAGTAGTGTATTAATTCTAATTAGGTCGATATTTTACAAACCCAGTTTCCGCTTTATATTCTTAATTGAATTATAATTTTTAAAAATTTAAGTAATTAAATATTATGATTTTTAGTTTATACTGCGTTACTGCAGCATACACCAGAATGCCTTCCTTCCCTTTCCCACTCTCTCGCCTGCACCTCCCTCTGCCGCCGCCGCCGTCTTCTCCCCCAGCGCCGCCTCCGTCTCCTCTCCCAACACCGACCCTCATCTCTCCCAGCACCGGCTGCCCAGCCGCGACCCGTCTCCTCTCCCAGCGCCGCCACCCTCTACCTCCGTTGGCTCGTCCAGCAGTGAAGTTAAATATGTGATTATTTTTTTATTGCAGGAACACTTAAAACACTATTCTCGTAATTTAGATTATACGCATTCTTTATACATACAACAAATATACTAAAACTTTGTAGTTAATAAAAAAATCAAAATTAAAATTGAAATTGGGACTGGATACCCGATTATTCGGGACTGGATACCCGAGTCGGATATCCGGGTATCCGAAATCAAAATCGGATCGGATATCGGGTACTAGAATTTGGAAAATTTGGGATCGAGTACCCGAAATTTTCAGATTAGGTATCCGCGAATACCCGATTTGACAGGCCTACTCTTAAGGCACCAAATTGGGAGTCATCTTGAACAAGAGAGTTCAGTGCATCCACTGCAACTTCACTAGTATTTGTGACCGGACACAATTTCAACACACACCACTAGTACTCCCTCCGTTTCGCTATAGTTGAGGCGGAACTTTTGGGCACAGAGTTTTAGAAATGAATGTTAGGTGTGTTAAATAAATAGATAAAAAAATAAAAGAGAGAAAAATGTAGAGAGAATAAAGTATAAAGTGAATAAAGTAAAAGAGAGTAAAATAAGAAAGAGAAAAAAGTTACCAAATATGGAAATGATTCAACTATGAAGAAACTTTTCGAAATGGTAAAATGATTCAACTATAGCGAAATGGAGGGAGTATATTTTATCCCGTCATCATTATGACATTATTCTATATTCTCCATTGTATCATGAAAGCTTTCATCATGGATATCTTCAACATAATAGTTTCCATCTTGATGTTGCCATGGGCTTCACAATAACTATTGGATCCTAGGAATCTCGATTACATAGATAGGTTAATCATGTAATATAAGGCAATGTTTATAATTAAACTATACCGATTTCTAAAATACCTATAATGAATATAAGAACAAATTACAAATTCGTTTTTGAAAGGGCAATGGATTCCTATAAGTAGAATTCAAGATTATACTATTAAAAAAAGTGCAACTTCCATATCAATTGCGTAAAATCCGTATCTCCTCAAATAGTGCAAAACTTGCCAACAAAGGAAAGAAATAACGACTAAATTGATTTTAGAAGCAACTAGGAGGAGACTCAATGCGAAATTACTAAGGTAAATAAAATAATAATAAGATCCTTGTCACGTATACTATCAAAGTAGTATTTTTGAATATTTGGCATTAGTTTATCCCAATGCCCTAATCCCTATAGCCTTCAACTTGGGCGAATCAATCGTAAAGTTGCTTTGTCACACTTAATTATGCGTATAATTAGTTTAGTTTTTATTTATCATTAGTTGATCAAACATAACATAAGTACTTATTTGAATATGCAATTCTCGCTCAATTTTTTTCCAATACATCAATTATTTAAATGTTTGTAATCACAATTTTAGTACTATATTAATCAAACTTTGTTAAAAAATCAAATATTATAAATTTTTAACAAATTTATACTCCCTCCGTCCCGGATAATTCGTCTCAATTTTCCATTTCGGTCCATCCCACATAATTTATCCCATTTCACTTTTACCATTTTTGGTAGTGGCTCTCATATTCCAGTAATTCGTTCATACTCACATTTTATTATAAAACTAATATATAAATGTAGGACTCACATTCCACTAACTTTTTCAACTCACTTTTTATTACAATTCCTAAAATCCGTGTCCGGTCAAAGTGACCCGAATTATCCGGGACGGAGGGAGTATATAACAATCAAAGTGTTGAGAGATATTTTATTGGGGAACGATTTCAATATGATAATGTATTGCTATAATCAATTAAATAAAGCATAGAATTGGAAGAAACAGAACAACTAGAGCTTCACTTGATGGCTTTATGCCGATCTCTCAATTCCCCATTTCATCGTGCTTCACCTCTCTTCCGTAACTGCCCCTCCAAACTCCCCAAATTTACACCCATATCCCTCCCATCTCTGCGTTCTTCTCTCTCATCATCAGCCATGGACACCCCGCCAGAAGGTTACAGAAGAAATGTGGGGATTTGTCTTATCAATCCCTCAAAAAAAGTGGGTTATATTTCAAATTCATGTTTGTTTATTTGGATTTTGTTTGTTTGGTTTATGTGATGATTTGTGCTTTTTTGTTAGATTTTTGCTGCTTCAAGGCTCGATATCCCGGATGCTTGGCAAATGCCTCAGGTTAATTCAACCGATCAATATTATTGTTTTTTACCTTGTTCTAATAAATTTTGATGTTCGCGCGGAGAAAGGGGTTTCTCTCCGGTGATGTGATGAAAAATGTGAACTTCAAAAATTAAATTGAGTTTTTTATTGGTTGCTATTCATATATTTCTGGGTTGTGAGTTACAACTGAAAGTGTAGACTTCAACTTTTGCATTTACGTATTAGCATTTGCTTTTGGTGAAAGCCTACTCTGATGTAGTTATTGTTATTTATTGTAATGCAAAGGGATGACATTGTATTGTAGTGAAATACGTAGTACTATAAGTTTGAGTATTGATGGTGGTTGACTTAAGGTATTTGAGGCTCACATGAAGCCTATATTTCATGCCAATCCAAAGACTGTTCATATTGGGAATGTTTGGTTGAACTTAGTTGGTATTATAACGTGCAAGTTTTTGAGGAATCTTGACATGATATGAGTTTTTCTCTTAGGGTGGAATTGATGAAAATGAGGATCCTAGAAATGCTGTCATTAGGGAATTGGAAGAAGAAACTGGAGTCACTTCAGCTGATATTGTTGCCGAGGTATGTGTAGAAACTTGACTTGTATTGCTGTTTTTTCAGTATCTAGCTTTATATGTGAACGGGGGAATTTTAGCTCTTCTTCTACGTGTATCACCTGTAGTATCTAAGCTTCTGATGTAGTTGTCTTATACAGAAAACTCTGCACTTTAATGGGCTTTTAATATCGTTTTAGCTGTCATGTATAAGAAGTAATCTATGCAGGCACCATTTTGGTTGACATATGATTTCCCACCAGAGGTGAGGCAAAAGCTCAAGCTGCAATGGGGTTCAGACTGGAAGGGTCAAGCACAAAAATGGTAGTTATGCTTATTTCTCATTTCTTCACAAGTTTGAAATATTTGCTATAAATATGCTTGTAAGCTTCGGGTGTCTTTTTGGACATTCCTGAAAAGTGTACTGCTGTGCCAGGGTTCAAGGGCCATGCTTAGTCTATTTAAATGGTTCTTGTAGATCTTCGGTCTAATGGCCGGTATGCACATTAGCATCAGGGACACATTTATGATTCTTTTATTGACATGGCCCATACTAGATTATATGCACAGCAGCAATTGTGTAATGTTTTTCCAGATTGGTGGTAAGGGACTAAGGGTGCAGATGTGGCATGAATGATCATATCTCCTAGAAAATATATACGAAGCTATAAATGATAACAACTCCTGCATTTGCAATCTGTTGGTATCCACTCTTATTAGCTAGATTGGTACACAATTCTGCTGACGAGAGAACACTGTGATGGTATTTTCGAGCATCCTAAACAAGCTATCTGATACTAGCTGCATTCCAAAGTTTTGTGAATAGCCGGAAAACAAAATAGGAATAGCGAAAGATAGAGCTGTTTAATATATTTGTTTTATGATATTTGCATATGAATTTGAAGTACTGTTCGTCTGAGATTACACTTGTAACTTGAGGTTTCTGTTGAAATTCAACGGGAAGGACGAGGAGGTCAACCTCTTGGGCAATGGAACTGAAAAGCCTGAGTTTGGACAGTGGTCATGGATGTCTCCGCAGGAGATAGTCAACCATGTAAGCTCTCTTTCTCATCTAAAACTATGGTTTCAAGACCTAATCATTTCTTGGCAACCCGACACCCTCGTATTTTTATCTGCAGGCGGTGGATTTCAAGAAGCCTGTGTACGAACAAGTCATGAAAGCTTTCTCTCCATATCTTGAGTAGATAATTGAGTTCATGTTGTTTCCGAAAGCCCAGTCTGTAAGATGCTACTGCTCCCAACAATAACATCCTAGGACGACATTAATTCTGTTGAAATTGCATTTTTTTTGGTTCTGTTGCACATTCAGTCTTAATTTTGCTCCTTTTCATTTTAAGAAGAATAATTTGTAGCACACAAATGAGGAACTTTATTGAAAAAATCTTGGTTACTCTCACCACTGCCAATGCACAATATAATATAATTCTCCATTCCAAGAATATGAAAAGAAGCATAAGATAATCAGATATAAGCTTTCATTAACACATCTTGACAGCATCAGTTCTTCACCATTTGAGCTTTGGTGGGAAGTACTGCATTGCATCAATCACGCCATAAGAAAAAGAAGAAGAAGAAGAAGAGGAGGAAAATAATGTTAGGAATGTTTGGAGTTTCACCTTTTTAATAAGGGAGATGTAGTATGGCTTCACCTTGTCCACATCAACACCAGACTTGCTTTTGCTGTAGAGATCATATTTGCTGCAGAAACAGTGATAAGACTATGTAAATTTTCTCAAACAAACAGCTGTAAAACTGGAAATAAATATAGAAAGTAAATCTTCTCAACTTGAAAATTTGAAGCCATTTGAGATTCTCAGCATCTTTTTCATTCATCAGATACTTGTATGCCCCCGACTTGTGTAGTGCTGAACCACAGATTAAGAGTTAAGTCCAGATACACACACACACACACACACATGCACACGAGTACTTGCCATAAAAAGAATGATATCGAATGATGAAGAGTGCAGCCGGTGGCAGGGTAGTCTTGTTCTCCTTGGCAACCTGCAAGATCATTTGGAGAATAGAGTTGATTTCAAGAATCCATGGTGTCCAGAAGACGAGGTTATGGAGTCATACCAGGTACATGTAGTCGTCGTGCCCCCATGACATCAAAACGTTGTCCAGTCCACAGCCCTCTGAATAAACTCCAAGCTGTGAGCTATAGGCTGGATTTTTGTAATCAGGACTACTCTTAAAATGCTGCGAAATTTGAGATATCATGTAAACTTTCTACCAACATGGCATGGAGAAATTGCAGTTCTAGAGAGAGATGGGAGACAGACCTCATAGTGAACTATTGACGGATCAAAAGCGCAGCCAAGAGGGAATGTATCACCTGAAATCAAGCTGACGATGAACAGCTAGAACAAGAAGGCTGAGAGAAGATGAGCGACTTTGATGAAATGATGAGCTCACCAACAACAGCCCATTGGGGCAGACGTCCAAAGCTAGGCAGAAGAAGAACCTTCCCAAGATCTACAACAGCAATACATAAATGTTACTACTTGGATATATAACTAGTTTGTTATATTTGGGAATATATGGGGATACCAACCATGAATAAGAGCAGTCAAATGCAGCCAGTCCTGATTAGGATAATCTTTCCTAATGGCCTCTGCAGATTGGAGCAGATGCTGAATCTGAGGCTCATCCAAATCCGGATCACTCTCGTCCACCACATCATTGAGGAGCTCACAGCATTCCCAGATGCTCATTTCTACGTGATCCAGTGACCTGTACTTGTCCCTCATACGCTTCGCCTGCATCACTCTATCACCATCAGCACCAGAGTGTGAAAAATACATGGTGAGTTTTGTGGGCTTATCCTTACGAAGTCATATGTTTGGTTGATGTGGCTGAGGCGATAGAGCTCCTCAACCATCTCACTTCTTTCGTTCTTAGCTTCATAATCCCTTCACCAAAAACATCTCGCTTAGAATAATACTATATGACTGGACAATGAGAGGGAGAAGGAGAGGGAGAGACCTGAAAGAATGGCCGTATGAATTGGTATGAGGCACTACTAAGCTATGATCAAGAATTACTTCATCAGTTTGAGGCGCAGTCTTAGCATCCACACCTTTTCCATAAACAAGAATGTGTAGAAGAAGTATGAATACTTGTAAAATGCATACACATATATGTTTGCCAAGTTAGGGTGTTGAAGGAGGATAGCCATGTTGAGATGATGAAGGTGTAAATTTTAGTTTTATCAAAACGTATAATGAACGTAAATGACTATTAATGTGACAACGTGGATGATTAAACGACGTCTTTTTGAGCTTCAAAAATAAAAAAATGTTATCACAAATTTGGTCAAATGAGACAATTAAAAATGTTTATAAACTTGATGATTTGTTATTCAAATTTTAAAAGATTTGGGACAAACCAATATTAGATCAAACTGCATGATTTCATTGACAACTAACCCAATAGTTAATCTCTTTTCTAATACTCCCTCCGTCCCGCTTTAGGAGTCCCGGTTGAGTCGGGCACATGTTTTTCATAAGTCACATGACCTTGGAATATTATACAGTTTTTAAGCTAATCCATTAAATCGCTTATAATTTATAGTACTCCCTAATAAATTTGGCAAAATGCACGTAACATTGCCTTAGTAAGTCATAGGGATGTCAATCAGGTCGGCCTGTCGGGTTTCGGGTCAACCCTGGTCGGGTTGCGGGTCAATAGGGTGTTGGCTAATCGGTTTGTGATTTCTTTCGGGTTATAGAAGTTCAACCCTAACTCTAAAAGCTCGGTTTTCGGGCTAGCCCAACGGGTTAATCGGGTTGCTACCGATAATATTAACATGCGATCAATCCAATAAATAATGATGAAAATTAGTTATGATCATAAAATATAAAATATTTAATTATTATAAATTTGAGATATATGCTTAAACTCAATCATAAACATGATAAAAATACTAATATTTGAGATGTTTCGTGAAATTTTAATGCATGTTTTAGAAATTTAAATAATAGTAGTATTTTTTTAGTTAATTTGAAGTTTTTAATTTATTTATCAATTATTATATTAATACAAATTTAATATATAATTAGTATATTTGTATATTATAAAATTAATCAATGAAGTGCCGAATTAGGAGTAAAAAAAATAGATTTTATCGGGTTTAAAAATTAATCGGGTTTCAAACTATTTTAAAAATTATAAAAATTAATCAAGGGGTTTCCGGGTTTGGCCCATCGGGTTTCCGGGTTAATCGGATTTTAATTTTATCGGGATATAAATTTCCAACTCTAACCCTACAAATTTAACAGGCTATTCGGGCCAGCCAACGGGTTTCGGGCTACACTGACATCCCTAGTAAGTCACATTTTATATGTGAATGTTGTTTGGTAACTATGATTAGTGCATTTATGGTTGGGTTAATTCTTTTAACTTGTAATAGTTCTCCAATAATACAGTAGCATATTACAACAATCGCCTTATGCCTAATTACAACCCATAATGTAAAAGATTATTCAGAATTTCTTGACAAAAAAACCAGATCATCTCCACTAATTATTTGATCGTTTGTAACTAAACTTATGGAACTTGTAAAAGCAAGAAGAATAAATTGCACAACAAACAGAGATAGGAGCAAACTTACTGAAACCATATCCTGAAAAATCTTGCTCAGCATTTTGTGATCTGCATTCAACTTTAAGGAAAATCTCTTTGTTTCGGAACACCTGAAATGAAGAAGAAGACTTGGAAAAGGAATGATGTAGATCAAGTTTGAAAGGAAAAGGGCAAAAATTGGTTGCCATTTCAACAACCTAAAATATGGCTCTTTAGTGAAGGTTTTGATGGCAAAGTGAGTTGGTATGTCCTTCATATTCCTCCCTCAACTGTTAATTGAATAGTAATCTGCAAAATTAAATGTTGTACTGATTTGGCACTAAACTTGTTATAGTTAGGTCATCATAGAAAAAGGACGCTTCAACTACTAACCACGGTCCAAATTTTCTTTATGTGTAGTGACATCTGCTAAGGTGAGTGAAGATTTTTAACTGAATTCAATTCCACAATTTTACAATGTTTGAATATTAATCTGCAAAATTAAATGTTGTATGGCTATTTTCATAGTATTAGTGTTAAATAGTAAGTGATGGTCCCAATCATTTATATTTGTCAGGGAAAAAAATCTTTCCATTTTTGGCAAGCGAATCAGATGCAGATGGATGTGTAATATTTCAAGCACAGAAGTTGAAAACTTGAAATCTTGCTTTTGGACAACAAATTTTTTGCATGGCTTTAATGGGAACTATGTAACAACTGTACCTCAACAATTCGAAACCATTATTTTGTAGCTTCAAGAAATATTCAAAAATTCAATCTTGATCACCAATCTTGTATACTAGTTTCATTTTGAATGACTACAGCAAGAGTATTAATCTTTTGATTTTTCAGCACATCAATAGGAGGCCAATATACAGATTTATTGAACAAAGTTGTCTCCACCAACATTGCTAAATGCTAGAGTAATGTAGAGCAATTAATTAGGAATGCATTAACTGACATATAAGCGATATTTTAAAATTATTACTCCATCCGTCTCACAAGAGTATACACTAGTATGTACTTTTGGTTGTGCACGAGTTTAAATGCACAATTAATAAAGTAAAATAGATGTAGAAAGAAAAATTAATTAAAATATTGTTAATGAAGAATGAGTCTCACCTCATTAAGATAAATGAGTTTCCAAAATTAAAAAAGTGTATATTCTTGTGGGACGGACTTAAAAGAAAAGAATGCATACTCTTATGGAACAGAAGAGAATATTTATATAATAGGCTAGAAGCATATAGCTTGAATTCTCTAGCGTGGTATTGACATTGTCAGTCACTTACCAGACTTAGGTTTCAAATAAATAGCAAGTACTCCGTATTAGGTTTATTTGTCGCAATGCAAGAGAGTGAAGCTTAGTGAGTGAGACGCATCCTCTTCTAGCTAGAGGTTTGTCTTCGGATGTCTTATGAGATGCAGTGGCAAATTCAGAAATTGAAACTAGTGGGATTGATCACAGTAGAAAATATCACTAACATATTTTGTCTCTGATGTCTCCTCTTCATTGCCGGCTTGCTGCCTTCGTCATTGGTGTCCTCATCATTCCATACCAAAGTAATTAAACCATGCTTGGTGAATGTCATCATTGTTGTAAAGTCTTATTTTACTGCTTGGATGCAAGTCAAAATACTATATTGTAGCTCGCTTCGAATAAATACACAAGAATTCTTATTTTATTTTACAAAATATTAAAATTAAGGTACAACCATAAATTCAATAAATAAAAATATTATGAAAAAGGAGTTATAAAAAAAATTATCAATATTAAATTATTATTAAATAATAGTTTTTAAATATTTTATATAGCTAATTAATTTTTAATTGTTATAGTTCATATTGGTAATTATATTTTAGGTATAGTAGAAACTAAAATTTCAAATGACTAGTTTGACAATCATTATAGTTTGATAAATTAATAGATTAAATTGAATTACGGCTAACATTGATAGGTGAAACGGTGCAAGTGCAACTTAGAGCATCCGCAGCGGTTTGAAATTGGCGTCTGTGCCGTTGAGCACGAGCTCGTCCGTCCGCCGATGAGAGCTGTCCGTGCCGCTGAGCAGCCATACGTGGCGTCTTCTTATTGGCCAACGGCATAGCCGTTGGCAAATTCGATTTTTATTTTTTTAAAATTCATAAATAATTCAAAATAATACCAAAAAATAAAAAAAAATATTTTTGGATTCCCAAAAAAATAGAGCCGTTTATAGACGTTTTTTTTGAATTTTTGTGATTTTTTTTTTAAATCCCAAAATCATCTATAAATACACACATTCATCATCCACTTTTCACATCAAATTATCTCTCATTCATACTTTTTCATACTAAATCATCTACATCTTCCTCTCTCACCCAAACTCTCTCTAAAAAATTCAAAAATAGATTTCACCAATCTCATTGCGGAATCGGAGCGCGAAGAACAAGAATATTATGAACAATATCATGCCGCCTATGAAGCCTATGTCGCCGCCAATACCCCCGCCCCTCCTCCTCAACCAACTAGAGCAAAACGTCGCTACATCCCTCGTGATCGAGAGGGAGCCCATGAAAGGCTCGTTGCCGACTATTTTTCCGACCAGCCGCGGTATCCAGAAGATTACTTTCGGCGCCGTTTTCGCATGTCAAAACGATTGTTTATGCGTATTGTCAACACATTGTCCACCCGCGTTGAATATTTTCAAGAAGGTGCAGACGCAACCGGTCGGCAAAGTCTCACGGCGTTGCAAAAGTGTACTTGTGCCATCCGACAACTTGCTACTGGGCAAACGGCTGACCTCTTCGACGAGTATTTGCATGTCGGTGAGTCAACTAGAATCCTATGCCTCAAGAATTTCTGCGACGGCGTTCGTTCTGCTTTCGGCGAGGAATTCCTTCGGGCACCCACCACCGACGATTGTCAACGGTTGCTTCGTCTTCACGAAACAGTCCACGGTTTTCCCGGTATGCTAGGCAGCATTGACTGCATGCATTGGAAGTGGAAGAATTGCCCGACTGCTTGGAGGGGGCAACACTTAAGCGGCCACAAAGGTGGCGGCCCAACGCTTATCCTTGAAGCGGTCGCCGACTATCGCCTATGGATTTGACATGCATATTTCGGTGTTGCCGGATCCAACAACGACTTGAACGTGTTATATTCTTCACCACTCTTCGATGATGTTTTGAATGGTGTAGCACCGGCGATCGACTTCACCGTCAACGGAAATGCATACTACATGAGTTACTATCTCGCCGATGGTATCTACCCAAGGTGGTCGACTTTCGTGAAGTCGTTCAGCAATCCACAAGAGCAAAGACGGATTCTTTTTGCGCAGCGTCAAGAGTCTGCTCGGAAAGACGTCGAAAGAGCTTTTGGTGTCCTTCAAGGCCGATTCAACATTGTGAAGTCCCCTTCTCGGCTTTGGTACGTTAAGAATATCGCCGACATCACGTACACGTGTATTATCTTGCACAACATGATTATAGCTGACGAAGGACCGATGGCGGGTAACTTTTACGACGAGGATGAAGCCGGAAGCTCAACCGCGAGGTCCCCCCACGCCGAGGTGTGCATACGACGGTAAACGAGAGGATGGAAAGAAGACACACAATGCGCGATACAAGAGCCCACACTGAGCTACAAAAAGATCTAACCAATCACATTTGAGCGAAATTCGACAACGAGTAGTGTAATTTTTAATTTTTAGGATTTTAATTGTGTAATTTTTAATTTTTAGGATTTTAGTTATGTAATTTTTAATTATTTTGTAATTTGTAACAGTATTTCGGATATTTTAATGCATTTTAATATTGTGGAAATGTTTTTATTTAGATTGAATAATAGAATGGTGGGACCCTTGAGCTTGTCCTTAGCTAAGAGCACGGATGGGGATGGTCTTAGTGAAGAGGAAAAAGTTGGGGGTTTTTTACTCCGTAAATTTTTTGCAATTTATGAAACAACCCCTACGATTAGAACGGTGATTATTTTAATTTATAGTACTCCTACTAATTCAGTTTCTACGCTGACATTTAGTCTTTCAAAATCAAACACTAAGCCCTACTCGTCGGTAGCCGTCGCAAGGTATCGCCGCCGCCGCTACCATTCAGTCCACTCTCCGGCGTCCGTCTCAACTCAACGTTTGCGTCCGTGTCGTCAGAATTCAGGTACCTCCGCTCCTTCTGGCCATGTTTTTAGCTATGGCTTCGGGTCTTACCTTGTTCTTCTAAATGGTTTATTGAAGATTTGTTAGCTGCGAAATTTGCTAGTTTCAAACGAGTTTTTTTCAATTTATTCTCGATTTCTTCGCATATTGGAATTTGCTTTGAAGACATTGTGAATTCATTATTGGTATTTTTATGCATCTCTATATGTAAAATTAACATTGATTTAATGTGAATCATTAGGAAATTCTAGATTTTTAGTCGATTTTGTTATGTGAACTGAATTGTTCAACCTTTTCCAAGAGCCTCACCCAACCACTTCAGATGAATTACTACATGAATGACCTCTGTTAAGTTTTTTGCTTTTCTTTTGCTTTGACAAATGCCCAAATCACCCAGCTGAGGTGGAGCAGAAACAACATATAAGAAGAAGCTTAATCAACCTTTATTGTAATAGCAGTATTTTGTTGGCAGAGGTACCCTTCTACAGAAAACTGTAAGATGACTTAATGATTATAGGATAAGATCACATTTTTAATATGAGTAATGGTTTAAGGACGGGCATCGTTCTGAAAGTCTTGCCACATATACATTGTAAAAAGATATTCTCACTACTTATCTTAAGAAGTCTGTACTATTATTTTTGGCACACTTATTGGGTTGATTTTTAATTATGAAAGGAATTGCACCAGTGTTTAGTTATAAACAAGTTATATGTGAATTTCTTCTGAATAAGATCCCAACAGCATGCTAGATTTCGGTGCTTTGCTTAGCTGAGCACATAGAAATTATAGACTTGAATTTCTTCTCTCCCCGAAGGCTGGCAGCTTTGAATTGCTTTATTGCTTAACCACTTCCTTTTGAGCTTTCCTTGAAAGCTAAGCCAAATCCATCTTCTAATAAGTTGTTTCTTTTAGCATACTGTTCTTATTCTCATGCACAGAAAGAATAAGAATTTTAAACTCCATGATTTATACCTATATATTCCGTTGCTTCCCTCAAGTTTCAATAGTTGTTCATGCTTTAACTGTCTATAGTCCTGCATGCTTCGTTTTGGTCATATTTGGGATACTTTAAGAGCTCTTCCAGTGAACTTATTCTCTGATATTCCTTTTTGGCTTTTCCACCTCTCTTTACTTCCACCAAACAAGAAGTTGAACTGAAAAATTGGGAATTATCCTGCAAAAACATGCTAGGACATCAAGATATGATGTTTCTCCTTTCTTTGCAGGAATTTTTAATGGTTTGACGTTTGAATGTTGACCTTTCAGCTTTTCATGTATGTTCTTGCAGTTATGGTGGGGCTCTCGCTAGGGGAGAAAACATTTATAAAAGGTGGGATTGATCAGGATTTACGTACTGATGGTAGGAAACGACTAACGCACCGACCCATTTTTGTTGAAACTGGTATCATTCCTCAGGTACAGTTAGTGTGACCTATTGAGGCGTTCTTCAATACGTTTAGTAGATTGCATGTTTACTTATCTATTCTTTCATGTTAAAAAGGCAAGTGGCTCAGCAAGAGTGAAGCTCGGGGCAACAGATGTTATTGCTAGTGTAAAGGTATTCTGCTGTCAAACAATCACTTTACATCTTGATTTCAAATTTGGCTTGTTAAGTTTTTTTTGGGTGTCTTGGAACTCTTGTTTTATGCCATTTTATCTTTGGATTTTCTGACGCACTTGAATTTTTTCCATTCTATTATTTTATTTACAGGCTGAGCTTGGAAAACCAAATCCATCATATCCCGACAAAGGAAAAGTTTCCATATATGTTGACTGCAGTCCGACTGCTGAACCATCTTTTGAGGTTTATGAAATTTCATTTCTTTCTAATGTGTGAATGGGTTTATGTGCTGGTTTGTTATTGGAATATCAAATACTTAACATAACCACGAATATGTTGGGAAGATGGCACTATGTGCCTTGTCATTGGGTGATTGATATTTCATATTAATATTTGGAGAACTATGGAATACACAATTGGTTTCCAATATCCACTTCTTGGACAATACACCTCTTTCAGTATTATGGGCGGTGACAATTTCTGTTAATCCTTAATAACAGGGCAGAGGGGGTGAAGAATTATCCACAGAGTTTTCTTCAGCACTTGAAAGGTGTTTGTTGGGTGGTAAAAGTGGTGCAGGTACGACTTACAAGCACATGATGATTAGGTCCGCAATTTATGTTCGCTGCATAAATAGTTATAACAATTTATGGTCTCCCGAATTTGCTCCAGGTGCTGGAATTGATCTGTCATCTCTGTGCATTGTTCGAGGGAAGGTCTGTTGGGATCTTTACATTGATGGTCTTGTTGTTAGTTCAGATGGTAACGTGCTGGATGCTTTGGCCGCTGCCATTAAGGTGTATAATTTTTCTCTTTTAGCTTTGGAGTACATCAACGTAGTTTATCGACAGGAATGAACAACTTTATCAACTTTCCATAGGCTGCCCTAAGCAATACAGCTATTCCAAAAGTTCAAGTTTCTGCCAACGCTCCCTCTGATGAGCAGCCGGAGGTTGATGTGAGCGATGAGGAGTTTCTACAATTTGACACGTCAGGGGTCCCTGTTATAGTCACTTTAACAAAGGCAAACATTCACATTTTCTCTATTTCCCGTCTTTTTTTTGGTGTCGGGGTTTGGATTCTGAGATGCTCTTGACTTTTGCAGGTTGGGAGGCATTATATTGTAGATGCAACTACGGAAGAGGAGTCCCAGATGAGTTCAGCTGTGTCAGTCTCAATCAACAGGCAAGGGCGGATATGTGGTCTGACAAAAAGAGGGGGCGCTGGCCTTCATCCAACTGTTATACTCGATATGGTATCGGCCGCCAAACATGTAAGTGAGCAGTTGATGAACAAATTGGATTCAGAAATAGCTGCGGCTGAGGCTTGCGATGAGATGGAATCTTAATCTCACTATGTGGGTCGTTGTTTCTTGCTTCTATACTGACATGCGAAGTTCCAAGTCTAATTTATGTCAACTATAGACTAAATCTAATGTAATATCTCTAGTTAATTGATGATTTGGCATTTTAGTGTTGCAATTGAATTTTGGACAAGTTTGACAAGACTCATTCCATTTATTATGATCTGTAACCGAATTGAATGCAAGTGCACCGTCTAGCTAGAATTGTTTAGTAAACTAGTATTTCAGAAGTTTGGCTATGGAAGCATAAAATAAAATAAAATAAAAACATATGTTCAGAATTTTCAGAAGCGTAACAACATATGTTTAGGAAACTACATTCGATCCACATATTCAGAATTTCAAAATTTTTCTGAATATAAAATGAAAAAAGTATAACAAAATAACTGGTACTACTACTACTTCCTTCGTCTATAAAAAATAGTCTCATTTGTGGCTTCATTTGTGGCTGACACAAGTTTTAATGAGAAATTGGTAAAATAAGGGAGAAGAAGAAAAAGTAGTTACAGTAAAAGAGAGAGAGAGAAAAAGAGAAAAGTAGATAAAGTAATGAGAAATGGGAGAAAAAGTTGAGAAAAGTATGCGAGAGAAACTTTCCATTTTAAGAAATGAGACTATTTTTTATGGACGGAAGGAGTATTAAAATCAAGCAATAAGATAATATATATACCTTCACAAAATGTACAGATTACAGTGAAAACAAGATAGGGAAAATGTTAGATTTGATGGTAAACACTGATCAGTCATATTCTAAACATGCCAGCTTTAACAGACACGTTACCATTTCTTATTATTTCAGACATGAAGCATCTCTGTGAGTTTCCTTCACATCTTTGAGTGAAGGCGGCTCAGGCTAGCTTGGATCGATCCATGTGGTTCATCCGTTGGTAAAAACACATCATCCTCAAACTACAAATATCAGAAAATGATGCAGCATTAGATATTTCCTTTTAGCTTTGCATAATATCGAAAAAATGGTGATGGAAAAACAAAGAGATTCAACAACTTCAACGGCATACTGATTACTCCTATAACGCATAAATACATGAATTTGTGAGTTAGTATCAGTGAACCGTAGGTGCTAGTGACATATTTTTGTGGGCAATTTCAGAAGAGATTGGTGTAGCAGGGGAGCTGCTGAGCTAGCAACCTAATAATGTCAGTATTTTAGTATAGGTTGGTGATCTTCACTTCCGCAAAAGGTTCACATGGAGCTCTTCTTTTTCAAGACAATTGTGAGTCATTTTGTGCATATAACTATAATACAAAGCTGAAAGCATCCATCAAAGATATCCAAAGAAACTATTGAAGCTCTGAGCATTCAATCTATTAGTAGGATCATTAGAAGTTGGTTTTTCTCATGGGAAGCAACAAACTGAGTCTTATGATATCATTTGTAAAGTCTCATAGTCGACTTTGGCATCTTTATTGACAGAGGACCTGAATTTAGTAACCAACACAACTAAATAGAGCCTGACTAAACAGTGAAAAGAAAGAAATATTGAACTTCGGTACGATTAAGGCTTTCAGTGCTGAACCATCCAGGAAACTCATTAATGACCTCAATGATTCTTTCTGCTGATGTGTTTATAGTAAGATAGGAATCATACCTTGACTATAGGATTATCTTTGCTTGATAAGTTGACAGGCAAAAAGTGAATATTTGGCATCTTCAACTGAATTGATGAAACATCGGGAACCCTGTCATGAAACAAGCACAGGGTCACTAAGAGGGTATGTTTGGCTTTAAGAAGTAGTATATATCATCCTATATCTTATGAGATGTTTTTTTGAACTAGAAATTAATAAGACTGCTAGATTTACTTGGAACATAAGTTGTCAAAGTGTAAGGATGTAGATATTGTAAGATTATAATGCTGGCAAGCTACAATACAATAACTAAAGTATTTGGGCAATCCTAAGATGCATCTTTTTCTCCGAATTAGCTTTGCTATCTTTAGTCTTTACTATTTCAAAGGAGCCTTCTATAATCTTATTTTGGAAGCAAGAAGATGCTTTTGGTTCTTTTATATCAAAATAGTTAACACACTCTGAAGGAGCTCAAACACTCTAAAACATATTATGAGTTGTTTTAAAGCGCACACAAGCTTAGCCTTTCTAAGTTCAAACTGTGAAGAACATATCTGCCGACAGGCCAAATGATCGAGTACAGGCAATGCCCAAAGGAAATTCAAGAAGTGGGACTCTCCATTACAATGCAGGGATGGTGGCATCATTATGAGTGTGTTGGGTCAGTATACAAGAAAATGGGAAACCTGGCAATCACAGCATTTGCCATGTCGTAGAGAGTACTTTGAACAGATGGACTGTACACTCCTCCTTTAGAAGGCCCAAAGAATGTTTCAATTAAAATCTTTTTCACATCCTTGTATTTCTCCATGAAATATAACTGTTTTGCAGGGATACTCGCAAGGGTCTCATAAGAGTACCTACAGAAGAAAATTGAACAGCTCTGAAGGAGGACAATATCTGTAACTTCAAGTGACAAATATCTGGTAATTATATACGGGAATATCTTATGATCTATCTGGATAACAGATTCCTCAATATAGTCCCTATGAAATCAAGATAGGAAAATTTACTTCCAAGATGCGGTAACCTCTGTTGCAAACATCCTTTCTCGAGTTTCAGGCAAAATTGTATACTTGTCCCTAACAAAGCCTTCAAAACCTGACTGTCAAATGATGAATAATAATATAGTATGAGATATAGATGAGAAAACAGTTGCTGATGGAATCAAGTTGCATAGGTCAAGGTTCTATATTGAAAATTTAGAACATCACATTTTAAGTTACAAGTTATTCTTCACCTGCAGAGCACACTACTATTCTTTAATCATCTATGTGATTTACTCGATGATTAATACAATCAAATGAAAAATCTCAGAATATCTTTGGTTAAAATCAGTGATATATGAGCACATGTAAATAAGTGACCAATTAGAATATGTAGATAAGGCTGGTAGTTGGAGGACTTTATGCTATTTCTCCAGCATCTGAAAGACGTAATATTAAACCAGGCAAAGCAGGCTGCAGGCCTGAGTTTTTGAGATAGCATTACTCACCTGGGTGGTCTTTAGCACTGCCAATCCTTCAATACCAGAAATAACTTGTAGCCCACCGGATTTCTTCACTACGACTTCAGTTGTGTGCTTCTCAGATCCAAGCTCGAAACCTTGAGATGATCAATTAAACTTAAATTGATTAATCATAAAATTATATTTGCCCCGCCCCTCCCCCCCCCCCGCCCCCCAAATGTTACACAAACACCATCTTGGAAATAGCCTCTCACGCCCATAAAGCCAAAACAGTGAGTCCTGAAAGATTATTAGATTATATCATTTCAGAGCGCTGGTGCTCAGGCTGATTGATGAGGATATCCAATCCATGGTCACGACTAATATTTGATCAACATTTATAGATCCAAGCTCTTGATCACTTTAAGCACGGTAAGCAGTTATACTAACTTACATCACATATTTAGAAGGAAGCCGTATGTAGAAAAAACCTATCAGGCAGACTTACCATGATCATGTGGCTGGCCATCAATGTTTATACGTTCCCAGGGCTTCTCAATTATGTTGATAATTGCAGCCGAGACCTACCAAAAGATACTCATCTTCCCAATGATAAGTCACACAGTTCTTCAAATCTTAAGCCATAAACTAAAACTAGTTTAGCATGCTATCATCCAGAAACAAGGCAAGACAAACACACAAGGGCTAGGTTACTCGAAAGGAAGTAAACCGTAAAGGACGTTTTCAACATCAAAACAACATTAAACAAGCCATATCAAATTCGACAACTCTTGACTTTAATGAATATCTTTATATGGTGGGGATTATCTATATTCATCAAAGTCATTTCATCTAAATTAACCCTCGATTCTATTGGAATGGAAGGGATCACAAACTCTGACAGACTCATTTGCACTAACTTAAGTATAACCTGGGGATAGAAAGACGTAAAGTGGTTGCCAAGTAGTATGGCAAAGTCCTCCACCGAAAGCTGCTGGCGACATTCTTTAGCTTTCACATATACCTGCAGCGCAGGCAATTCAGTAATCTATGAATTCAGGGGCAAGCGCAAGTGAACGTGATTATGAAACACAAATCTATCGATTTTCCAGCCAATCAATCAATTGATCATCCGCATAATTCGAAAAAGCAATAGATCTTGTGGTTACCGTGTTTTTCATGGTATCGGTGGCGACGATGTCGGAATTGTCGGCGCGAGTATAGGCGGGAAGACAGTCGGAGAGGAGGCTGATGCTGACGTTCCATTCGACGAAATGGTGGCGGCCGCTTGGTTCTCTCCAAACCCGGCCGACTCTAACCCTGGATTTGCCGTGGCGCTGCTCGAATTTCACTCCGTTTGCTGCCATTGTTGGTGCTGCAATTAATCCGATCACAAAAGATTCCGTGTAACTTGCGGCCGCGGATTTTCTTCTTTAAATAATCCATGCTGCGTCACGTCACGCCCACTACCTTATTCTACATTTTTGCGCCACGTCAATGCGCACTTTGATTCTTACGTAACAACTTTATTTCATAGGCTCCGTCTTTAAATCTTGCTAAATGGACTATGCTTTAAATCTTCCTCCGTCTTTAAAGAATATACACTTTGGATTCAGAATTTTAATTTTAGTACGAGTTTTACAAAACATATACTAGTATAATTTTATAAGAATTCTAGCAAAATCATAATCGCATATGTTTTAATGATAAAATTCAATTATTTTATTTGAATTTTCAAAACTTTTTTACTTTCATACTCATGTCAACAGATAATACTATTATCAATCATGTGTGTGAATCAAATTTAGTTGACATATTCAAGGCATTCAATTGACATTATTATGATTAACTGTTGACATTTCGAGAATGATGAAAACTCGCATGTATAAGGAATGATAATAGAAACCTTTTATTGAATCAATTACACTCTCTGTCCCATAAGAGCATCCACAATAAGAATAGGTCAGCCACTCTTTCTCTCTGTCACGTCATCAGCACTAAAAATCCACCTGCCACATCAGCATTTTACTCAAATAGGATAGCCTTAGGCCAGCCGCAATAAAAAAAATTCAAAAACAACTACATTTACGGAATTAAATTTACGATTAAATTACGCAATTAAATTACGATTAAATTCATTCATTTCATTAAAAAAAGGTACATAGATAAAAAAAAATACATGATTTTAAAAAAAAAAAACGGCCTTCCACACACGAGCCCCGCCGCTCTCTACTCCTCGTCGTCACCGCCGCCGTCCTCGCCGCCGCCACCCGGAGTATCTGAGCCCGCATCTGAGCCCCCCACCAGTGCCCTCGTGGCATCCAAATCCACCTGCATGTTCTCGAGCATCGAGTGGAGAAACCTCTTCTCCATGGGGTCAGTTGCGGCCTTCCACTCTTTGAAGACCTTGTACATCCTTTCCTTTGTTTTTGCACGCGAGAATAAGGTGTACGCGCGTGGGGGGGTGCCGAGATGACCTCCTGGGGCGATAGGGAGGATCCTCCCCTCGCTGCCCGTTGCGCCCGCTTTTGGCCAACCGGGCGAGGGCGACGAGTAAAGGATGGAGGGGACGGAAACTCCTCAGCATCCGGGGGGAGGTCGTGGGATCCGCCGCTGCTGCTGTACGCCGGAATAGTTCAGCCTCTGCTTCTTCGGCCACCCAGCGTCGCACCCCGCCCGGAACTTCTCGGAGTCCTTCAGCAACACATAGCATTCCCAGAAGGTGAACTCCTTATACTTCCCGGGCAAGGGGAACTGACTCTCCACTATCCTCCGGGCGTCCTCCTCATTCTGCCCGCTAGTCAGCATGCGGAGGGCGTTGGCGTACAACCCCGAAAATCGGCCGACCGCGGCCCTGATGCGTTCCCACCCCTTCCGGCACTCCTCCCCGCTGTAGTCCTTTCCGTGTGGGCAGTTCCTCCTGTAGGCTGCTCTAATCTTCGCCCACATGTTGACGACCCGCTGGTCGTTCGCAACCAGCGGATCGTCGCAAACCGACAACCACGCCTTGACCACGCCGGCGTACTCATTCTCCGTCCACTTCCTCCGCATGGGGGTGTCGTGAACAGCGGGCTGCGATGACTCACCGACCACCTTGCCCTTCCCCTTGGTCTTCTTCTTCTTCTTCGGCGCGGCCCGACCTGCTGGAACGGGAGTGCCGGCTCCCCGAGATCGATCCTCATCTCATGCAATGACAAAAGGTCATCGCCAGTGAACTGCGTCTCCACTTGGATCGACGTGTGAGACGAAGCCGTCAAAAAATCAAGAGAGGGATGATAGACCGTGCCCCCCCCCCCCCCGGTGACCCCTGCATCCCGAGATGCATACCGGACTGCATCCCTCCCTGCCATACCGGCACCATCCCCATCATCTGCTGCTGCATCTGCGGCATACCTCCCCACCCCGGCGTTGCCTGCCCGCAGCTGGTGCACCCCGGCCGGCATCCCCCCTGGTTCTCCCCCTGCATCCCCCCCTGCGCTCCCGCCATCATCCCCATCAACTGTTGCCAAGGGACGTTAAACCATGGGCCCATCTGGCCCCATCCAGATCCCACGAGTAGCGTGGGAGTCTGAGATCCGCTCGTCGCCGGACTGTACTCGTTGTTGTTGTCCATCGCTCGATATTGCTCTTGTACAGAAATTTAGAGAGAGAGAAAACTCGTTAAAACAAGTGGTGCAAATGAAAATGAAACTAAAATCGCGTATATATAGGTTTTCAAAAAAAATTTATAAAAAAAACGAAAATTGGGCGCTGGCCGATTGGCACGCCACAATGGCGGCCAACGCCCTCAAATCGGCTAGTCCACGCCGATTTTTTCGCCGATTCGCGGCTGGCCGATTCCAGTAGTTCGGCTAGCCGACCGGCTAATGACGCGAATCGGCTAGCCGGTGGACTAGCCGCAATTGGAGATGCTCTAAGAATATGTATTCTTTCCTTTTTAGTCTGTTCCATAAAAATATGCACTTAAAAATTTTGGAAGTCTTTTCTCTCTAATAAGGTAAAACTCATTCTCTACTAACAGTACTTTAATTACTTTTTCTCTCTACCTCTCTCTTACTTTACAAATTTTACATTAAAACCCGTGTCAAATTTAAAGTGCATTTTCTTTGGGGACGGAAGGAGCAATATAATATAAAATGAATTTTCACGTAGCACCACTAGATCATTTAGATCTAATGACTATAAATTAGTAGTACTCCCTCCATCCCACAAAAAATGTCACGCTTGTGGGATGTCACGTGATTTTAGGAGGTTTTATTTTGTGTGTTAAATGGAAAGAGAAAATATAATTTTTATATTCATGTGAGAGAGAACTTTTTTCAAAAAGGAAAATGTAACATTTTTTGTGAGACAACAAAAAAAGAAGTGTGATATTTTTTGTGGGACGGAGAGAGTAGTAATTATCAATTAACAAATAAGTACTGGTTAGCAATTGATCGCATTATTTATTTGATATATGTTCAAAGACATGATAAGTAATTTATCATGAATCATATTTTGGAATTACTATATTTCGAGGGCTCGTAGTCCCATCCAACAACATTATTTTTCCGACAAATAAACGCGCCTAAAATCTAACGCAACTTTTCATGTTTTTTTAAGAAGAGAAGCTTGATAGCTTAACTGATGCAAGGGCGCTAATTTGGGGTTCTATTGAGACGATATTTAATTGATATTGTCAATCCGAAATTTCAAGAGAGTTTTTGTGGCTGGGGATATAACTGGAATTGTCATGTGAGAGGAGAAGTTATTAACTCAATATATACGTCCAAATAGTAGAAATCACACCCATACACATAAACTTATAGTTTATGTTTATATTGACGTACAATTAAAATAGTAGGACTACAAATTAGTGAATCATGTTTCATATTTCTCATAATTTAATAATTAGGAATTAAATTATTTTGAAGTTAATAATTAGAGTGAACTATAAAAATAGTTCATGGACTATGCGTTTATCTCGCAATTGAACCCTGGACTTTAAAAATATCCCCAGACAACCCTGGACTAAGCATTTATTTCAAAATTGGTCTTTTTTCATTGTTTCGTAATGAAAATACCCTTTTAGAGGGTTTTGGGAGTTTTGGGCAATTTGGTCTTTTTACACTTTAAATCTGATATTATTTCAGTGATGTACTAGTCGGATATTATTTCAAAATTATCATTTTTCTCCCTTTTTTCATCCTTCACTTTGTTTCTTTATTTCAATATTAGATTTAATTTTATAAATTAAATTTTAAATTTCAATTTTAAAATATCAATAAATTTTTATTAATTATTAAAATTACTATTAAATACTCCCTCCGTCCCGCTTTAGCAGTCCCATTGACTTTTCTGCACTCGTTTTGTAAAAATGATAATAAATAGTTAAAGTGGAGAAATAATAAAGTAAAAAAGAGAATAATATAGAGAAGAGTCTTATCTACATTATTCTCCTTTTTACTTTATTATTTCTCCACTTTAACTATTTATTATCATTTTTACAAAACGAGTGCAGAAAAGTCAATGGGACTGCTAAAGCGGGACGGAGGGAGTAACAAATTAATAGTTTTAATCAATATTTGATAGTGTCTAATATTTAATCAATAAGGTACGACGACGCCTTAGTTTTAATCAATGTTTAATAGTTATCATAAATAGATCATATAATACGATTTATTCTAAGATAAATATGCATCTGATGTAAGACTAATATAATTTTCATTTTTAATTTGAAAACAATCAAAATTAACTAGAAAATTTCAACAAAAATTCTCCTATATCAAATTTTTAGTAGTATCAAATTTTTAGTCAAATTCATAATTTTTAATCACAAGCAATTATAACAACCGAACGAAGGCTAAATAGAATAGCTCTTATTTTTCCATCATGATTAATCTGTACTTCTTCAATTCAGCTGAATATTATATTAAATAACAAAAATTAATAGTTTCAATATTTATAGTGTCCATGAATTAATAGTTTTAATTAAAAAAATTTATTGATATTTAAAAATTAAAATTTAAAATTTAATTTTATAAAATTAAATCTAATATTAAACTAAAGAAACAAAGTGAAAGATGGAAAAAGGAAAGAAGAATGATAATTTTGAAATAATATCGGATTTAGTACATCACTGAAATAATATCAAATTTAAAGTGTAAAAAGACTAAATTGCCCAAATCCCCCAAAACCCCATAAAAGGGTATTTTTCGTCACGAAACAGTGAAAAGAGACTAATTTTGAAATAAACGCTTAGTACAAGGTTGTCTAGAGATATTTTTAAAGTCCAGGGTTCAATTGCGAGATAAACACATAATCCAAGGACTATTTTTGTAGTTCACTCTAATAATTAAAAATCAAATTACAAATTAATGAATTTGACAATTAAATTACCAGTATTTGCTCTGACATTTTGCAAATATTTTAATGTACGAATATATCTCCCTTTTACTTCGTCAACATTCTCTCTTATTCCTTCTCCTTCAGTTTCAAGTTTCAACTATATTGTTAGTTGCACGAATACAGAAAAATTAGATCAATTTTGAAACCCTAAGACTCAATTTCTCAAATTTCAAATTGCGATTGCTTAACAAATCAGCAGCATGAGGAGGGTGTTCGGAGTGAAGAAGGATAAGGAACCGCCGCCGTCCGTTCAAGATGCATCTGATCGGGTTTGAAATTCAACTGATTCAATTTGCATTTCGTCTTGTTATTGGATTAAAAATGCTGTCTGCATTTCGTGTGGTTAGGAATAGGACGGGAGTTGTTTCAGATGTTCTGCAATGGTTTAAGCAACCACAAAAGTTTTGGGTATTAACGAGGGGTAATAGATTGAACTCACCCAATTCGGTAAACATACAAGTGAAAAAAGAGATATGTTTGCTGATCTGCCATTTTGCAGTCCATCTCCAGTAATCGGTTTTGTTCTGGTTTGCTATTGTCCCTTTCCCCTTCACAGCCACTTCCCTAATCCTCCTCTCTTCCCATTATCCAAATGGTTTTACTGAATCACTGTATGGTCACTTGTATGTTGTTAATACCTCTATGATCTAGTTTATACATACATTAGAAGCTTCTTGTCATTGTCGCTGTTTTCTATGTCATTTGAGTTGTTAAATCGGATGCATAGTTAACAAGTTTTTCGATTTCAGATAAATAAAAGAGGTGAAAATGTTGATGAAAAGATACAAAAACTTGATGCTGAGTTAGTGAGATACAAAGAGCAGATCAAGAAGACGCGACCAGGTCCAGCACAGGAAGCTGTTAAGGCTAGAGCCATGAGGGTTCTCAAGCAAAAAAAAATGTTAGTTGCTTCAGTTTTGTTCTTGAATAATTGAATCTTAATCCAAGTTGGTATTGCATGAACTCTTGGCCTTCTGGTGGTGACCGCATGAGTGGTGTTTTAGACACTCCTACCCAATGAGCAGGGAATTCTTTTAGCATATTAACTATCCATGTTTTGCAAGTTTAGTTTTAATGTGTTCAGAGGGTTGGAATGTTGCCATAATCATCTTTCTCAAACTGGGCAGGTATGAAGGTCAGCGCGATATGCTATACAATCAGACATTCAACCTTGATCAAGTTTCATTTGCTGCTGAAGGAATCAAAGATGCTCAACAAACAGTATGTGCTTGAGATGTTGCTTTCTTCTCTGTCATGAACTCACTATCTCTTTTTTTTTTTCCTGATCTTTTGACTGGACATAGATGATAGCATCTTATGGGGACCTATCAATTTTAATATCTAGTGCTTTTATGTATCCTCAATCTATTGCATGATAATGAGCTTTCGAGTAGTTGTAATTTCGTAGGACGACGCTTTGAGATTCTTGTATTAAAACTGTTAATCAAAATGCTTCTCCGATTGCTCAAGACATCTCTTTTAAACTGGGGACCAAAAAACAAGATCATTTCGTTCCATTTTTAGTAAAATAGTTAAGAATATCCAATAGTAATGAAAAAGAGGGTTATGGGGATCCATATATGATATATGCTGTTCAGGCTGATCTATAGGTGCAAAAATAGCTAGATTTCTACTAGCATGCATGTCAAAGAGATTTTCTTCTATTTATATTCATAACAATTAGATTAAAACATGCTTCCCAGGAAAGTTAGAATGTTTTTATATGACATTTACTGTGTAACCTATTGCCTATATCTGTTGTGTGATGTTTTGTGACTGACTTAGGTCATATAATTGCATAGGCTGCTCTATATGTCTCCTTAAGTTGGATTTGCTTCTTTGCTGCCCCTCTAGAATTTTATATATCTGTTCAGTTGTCTCATTAAGAACGGCACATAGGTCGGTTAGTCCATGACTAATTTTTTCACATTCGTTGCAGATGTCAGCTTTGAAGTCAGCCAACAAAGAGCTTAAGGGAATGATGAAGACTGTGAAAATCCAAGACATAGATGTTTGTATCTTCAGTAATGTTTTTTTCTAGGAATATGTTGTTGATAATGATCTTGAATTAACCAGTGGATTTTATGCATACAGAGCTTACAAGATGAGATGATGGATCTTATGGATGTGAGCAATGAAATCCAAGAGTCTCTTGGTAGAAGCTATAATGTACCCGATGATATCGATGAGGACGATCTGATGGGTGGTAAGAATTAGATTCACTTAGAACTAACTATGTTTATTCAACTGATTTACCAGTCAAAATAATGATCCGCCAGCATTAGGAACTGACTTTCTTACTTTACTCTTGAATGTTCATATTACAATTCAGTTCAGCTAGTATATATGTCATTTGCTATTTTTAGTACTTCCATACACATACTCTTGTTGAGATCCTTTTATCTCGTCACGCAGAGCTCGATGCGCTGGAAGCAGACATGGGATTTGAAACTGAGAGTGATGGAGTACCTTCTTATCTTCAACCTGATAAGGATTCTGATCTAGATTCAGAACTAAACTTGCCGTCAGCACCTAGTGGATATGCTCCAAATCCGGCAGGCAGAGCAAATATGCAGGTAATTTACTCCTTGTAGGCCAAAGAGTTAAAAGGCCTTCTATAATTTTATATTATATCACTGGAACACTAATGCATACTTGAAATCTCTTTTAGACATGCATTACATGGAATATTCTACAATGATCAAGAATAAATTATTGTAGTACTAAGTTTGTTTCCTTTCTTGGGTGCTGCAGTTTTATTTTGGAGATAAGGTTTTGTTATTCATATTTTTGCTGTGTTTGTATAGTGATGATTGGAAGTTCTTTTAACTGAGGAGTAACTCTTTAGTAATTTATTAGAAAATATGTTCACAATATTCATCTAGAGATGAGGAAAAGTGCTTTTTATGAGCAGAGAGATGCTCTTACTGAACGATTGCAGAATCTTGTGCATGATCATTTTGTGAATTGTTACTCCCTTATATGTTTGTATGTATATTAATCATGCTAGTTAAAACTGTTACTGCTCCTCTGTAGATTTGCATTTTGAATTGTGGTGAAAATTACAGCTTCCCTGTGGATTTGATTCTATTCATGTATTGTGGTGCTTTATCTGCCCAACTGTCTGATGGAGTATGATGTTTTGATGTTGACAGGGTGAGGATGAACTTGGTTTACCAGCTGTCCCTCGGGCTACCCTCCGAGGTTAAGACAGAGTAACAGTGCAATTCATGGACCTAGTAAACAAATGAATATTCTGGCAAAAGTTTAATGTAAACAATTCTATAGTCTGTGATTTCTTCTTGTATCTCCGACCAGGTAAAAAGTAGTCGAGCGTCGGGTGCATACGATGTTGATAGCCATGTGATTCTTTATCCTCCTTATGGTGCTTGAACCAGAACCCAAACCCAAAGTTGGATTTTGTATAGATTCTCTTGTTGGTCTCTCCGATTAGCTGATTTGCTGGTCTCTTGTTGGGCTTTGTATGACTTATTTGCTTGTTCTAAATTTTAAACCTTGCCATAGCTCATGATTTGGGGTTATGTACATAGCTCAGGATTTGGGGTTATGTTTTTTGAAGTGATCATCGTCTTATACTATCTATGTATAGTTTTCAAGGTTTTACCAAAATGAGTTATAAGCTCAAGGCTCAAGTAACATTTTTCTGGCCCTTAAAATACTTCCCATTTTTTAAGTGAAAACATCTAATGGATTTGTACTTATCAACACATTTTTTTTTACCGAACACTAGCTTTGTATAATGCCCACTTAAATAAGAGTATAATGCACGGGATATTGTCCAGATTTGACTGCAGATAGATACACCATAATAAGGAAACCTAGAATGCATCTGTTAATTCTGTTTGTCGACATAAATTAAAAGATAAACTTATGCATTTGATCATAATTGTAGAGAATTAGAAAGTGAAAATTCTAGAGGGTGCAAATATTGACACCGTTAGAGTCTAAAGGTTCGTATTCTTTGCTAACCATCAAAACCAGTCCTACCCAAAATCGTAAATGTCATCTCAGCCGCTGCAGAGTCGAAAACCAAAGTGATGAGCTTCGCCCATGAGGATGAGGAAGATGCCCTTGTTTCTTTTAGTTTAGATTAAGTTTTTGCATATCTAACGTGTCCCAGATGGCACTGTCAACGGAGCGTGGCCTGCTGTGGAACTTGTTGGTATCGGTGGAAACAGCTAAACTAGTTCTCAACCTGTCTACCTCTATCCTTAGGGTTATGTATTCATCTGCAGAAACCAGAAACGCAACATTAATAATATATATATATGCATTTAACTGAAATTATAGAAGAACACGGCATGGATCAAGAAATTCTTAATCATTGCGTCGCAAACCAAAAGCTCCATACTAATCTAAGTTTTTGGTGTACAGCTCTATCAAACCTCTTAACCTTGTTTAAGAATTTAGGTGAAAGAAAGACTCGAGCATTTCCTACACTTGAATGATATCAAATTTGTTGCACTTTTAGGATTTTCACAAGGACTCCAAAAGTAGAGTCTCCTGAGAAACATGTAGATTGACGAATGACAGACATGCGTATAGTTCAGCAGTAAATCGTTTATTCCTCAATCAAGAAAATCTCCGAAGGGTATATAGTAGGTATCTTTTCATCGTTGCTGGAATGGAATGAGAGATTTTTTTATCGGGATATGATATAAATCTTTAAAAACATCATAAAATACTTACTATCTACACTGAATTTCTTCTGATTCATTCTAAAAAGTTGCTGCTTCAACCAGTTATTCTCCAAGGACAAAGCAGCATGCTGCTGGAATAGGGAAGCAACACTAACAGCCAATTCGGACCCAACATTCTGCAACAGGAATCTGAGGTCAAATCGCAACGAAAACAACAAAACAAATACTAACAAGCCGCTAAAAGTAAACCTACAAATAGACAATATAGAAAAAAAGCAGTTATAGCGAAGTATTTATACGCGTAAGGTCGTTGAGAAAAATACTGGTTTAAGATCCTGCTTGAAGTTATGCGTGCTTCCACTATGACCAAGTTATAATAAGGAATTTCACATGTTAGGTCATAAACGTACATGCATAAAGCCATGAGAGAAATACTGGTTTCTATACTCCAGCTAAATATAGTGTTTTGAATTACATACCTTTCTAGAAATCATAAAATTAGGCAGTATACCAAAATATACAAAATTATCCTAATATGTTGAACAAGTATTTGATATGGTTTCAATTTTAGGTCATAAATGGATATGCATAAACTCAAATAGGCCTCTATAAGAAAACACATGCATATTAATCACTGGCCACATAAATCTGCAGAAGATGATTACTATCGCTACAAAAAGAAAATAAATCATTCTTTGTGACTTTGCACCTGAAGATAATTAGCGGTCCTTTCCAGCTCAGAAATATATTGAACCTTTCGAGCTCTAGTCTTCTGCCCAGGGTGACTGCATATAAGATGACGATATATATCATATGGAAAAATCTTTGCATAAAAGGAAAATGGTTACACCTCTGAATTCTATCATGCAAACTGTGTTAACACATATGAATGGAATACGAATAGATGTAAGATTTACGAGAAGGATATAAAATAGAAACAAAATGTTGGTACTAGCCATAGCATGCAGAATCTCTATGAAGTTTCAGCAGTTTGCAGCAAAGACTGGCCATGATAGACTACTAATATCTTTCAAGTGATTACGCTTACGACCTACTCCACCCAATCCTTAGATTAAGATTGTCATCAGATTTACGAGAAATCAAATAATCTGGATTATGTTTCAGTATTACTTCTTCAAATTATTCCAAGCTCTTCAAAAAAATTCCAATCTCCAATGTACAATCAAATACTAATATGTATTCTATTCCCCAATACAATTCTCTCCAAAATGATATCGCCATACATTTCCAAACACAACGCAATAGACATTCAATGATTTCCTTGGTCGCTTGGATCCCTAACCAGTAGACTTGGCCTTACCCGATTTAAACCAAAAATTGTTTGATATTAACAGTTGATAAAGCAGTAAAACCATGATTTTATGAGACCTTCAATAAAATGTTATCCTTCCTAGAAACACAAGGTAGATTAACTTTCAAGATGCAGATAGGATAGCATAACTCAGGTGGGCACAGCCAAAGACTATATAATCAAAGAAAAGTTGCAGCAGTTAAAAAGCATTGTGTAAAAAACTCAAAACTTTGACAGCTTCAAATTAATGAATCCAGGAAGTAATGTTAAAGCTAGCCGTCATAAGTGAACTATATTGGAACAGTTATAAAATGTTAAGCAGCAAATAATAAGACGAAAGAAATGACGTTTTTAGAAGAAGAAAAAAAATGTTTCAAAGTAGGGTCTACCTCCACTTCCTGTTGGAACTGATCTCATCGGCTGAAGCATTTACATCACTATACGAGTCCGATTGTACTCCAGAGACTGAGCAATATCCATCTGAATTCTGCAGAGAATGTTGCCCAGCAAATTCGGAAAATGCTGATGCAATATCATTTTCAGGGATGTCTAACATGTTTCTCCTTCGAGGTGAATTTGGGCCATAGATGCCAGACGACCCTAATTTATCATTAGGCTCACCAGACTCTGTAGATTCCTTCTCACTAAGTTGATCTAGATCTGGTAATGAACTTTCGGATTCCAAATCTAAATCTAAATCACTCAACAGATCGTTTAGCCAAGGTGGTGGCTCCTCGAATAGGAAGCTCTCGGAGGTGCATTTGCATTGTCCATTTTTCCTGGAATGTAACTCAATATCGTTGCTTGAGAATGGGGACATTGATGCATTAACTTGGGGAGCTACAGTTTTCTTCTGGAGAGGGCAGCGAGGAGGGAGCTGAGCATGCCTTGACATAGTGACGCTGCGCTTATTTTCTGCACAACATCATGATTTTATTTTCTAATGTGAGTTTCTGTAGCCCTAAAACATCAAGAACATGATATAATATCGTCGAGACAGCATGTGGTTGATATTAACCATTGTGTAAACAATCAAGTTAAGCAGACTTCAGAAAATGAAACAAGATGGCGTTGAGCAATATCAATCAAAATCTTACAGTTGAAGAAAACTGTAGTCTTAATGAACCTTGGTGAAGGACTCAGCCAAGAGATAAATGTACACAGGCTTGCAAGAACTACAGAATTAAGGTAACTGAAACTTGTGTATGAAACTGCTAACAAATATACAAGCCACTAACAGAATAATGCAGATTCTAACAATCAATATCATATTCTAGGATGAAGTTTAACTTCCCCTATGAAGAAGAAATCAAGCAGTATATCATCTTTAAAAAATTTCAGTTCCATAATTGCACAAGGGATAAATGAGATACAGACATGTACTAACAAAGTAGTAACCTTTACTTGTAATTCTTATCAATAAACAATCTCCACAATATCTTCTTTCAATAGTTGCCATTTAAAATTAGGAATTACCACAAAGACGGCATCAATTGATTAAAATTCAACAAATTTGTAGCAGCTTCAAGACTACAAGTCTCAAAAGTAGACATATCAACCATATTTTCCCTCAAACAAACGCCATTTATTAGACATATCTGAAATTAAAGGCAGCAAAAAGATACAGGCGCAATGAAACAGTAGACAGAATCCTCAAACGCTTACATAATATAGTAATTGCTAAACAAAAAAAGGAGAAAGATACCTTTTACAAATTCCGGGCTTCAGAAAAGTTGTTGATCACAAGAAAAAAAAACGTGTTGAGTGAAGAGCTAATCTGCAGAGAGATGGAGAACAATTTGGCACAAGCGCACAAGGAAAGAAATATGCAATTTAGGAAGCGGCATTATAGAAAATCAGAGGTGAAGAGCTCATCAGCTATTGTATGTTGGTGATGAGTGTCACCATCCATCGCTGAATTTTTGAAACACGAAACGGGTCTATTTATGAACCCCACGTATGGGGTTTAACCCATCTGAGAGTGAAAGAGAGAAGGAAAGAAGAGAGAGAATGTTGAATATTCTTTATTACTATTCAGATGGAACTGAAATCTACATGCCATTTTTTTCCAAATCACCGCAAATGTCCTGAATTTTGTACATTTAAGGTAAATTTTATTGTTGGAAACTTTCATTTATTTTTATTATTCTTTATAGAGCCGCGCCAAACACTGACTTAGATCTGTGTTTGGCCCGGCTAAAAAAGGGAAGAAGCAATGGGATGGAGGCGAGTGGGGTGGTGGGTGGAGAAGGCAACAGCTACAGTGGTGGAGGGAATTAGGGTACGAGATGTAGTATGAGATGTTACACGTGATCTCCCCTATGGAGAATGGGATGGAGGTGGCGGTGGATGGTGGAAGGAGACGACATGAGAATACAAGTAAGTAGACGAGGAGTAGGAGAATGGGGATGTGCGTATGTGTATAGAAGTCTTTGTCTTCTTTATAAGATCGATTTTGTGGACCATTTATGTAAACGCAGGATTTTAATTAAAACAACGAGCGTAAATAATTCAGATATTTCTTTTATGTATAAGTCAGATGGATGAGGTAAGAAGACGGCAGTCGTATGAGTGAGTAAGGAGATGGGGAGTAAGAGAATGAGGATGTGCACATCGGTTCATATAGAAGTCTTTGTCTTCTTTATAGATCGATGTGTAGACCATTTATAGTAAACATGGAATAATGATTAAAATAATAAGTGTAAATAATTTAGATATTTCTTTATATATATTAGTGAATAGCTTTTATAGTCTCTTTGATTATTGATTGAAGTACATAAATGATCTCTAAACTATGATATTTACACATTCACAATCTCTTCAAAATGTATAATGAGAAGTTCATAAACTCTACACTTTGCAATTTTTTCAATTTTTAGGACAAAAATGCCCTTTAAGCCATACCCCATTTGTCATATCCAAATAAATGCCCTTTAAGTCCACATTCCAAATAAGTGGTCCCTCCATTTATAAAATAATGTCCACATTTGTCATATCTGGTCGTCTATTATTTAATGTTTTATTTGTTTTTCTTTCATTTTCGGTAAGTGAATCTCAAACTTTACCGACTTATTATACTCATATTTTATTATAAAACTAATAATTCTCTAGATTATTTTATCTTTTACTTTAATATCTCCATTTTAACTAAATATCATTTTCTCAAGACGAGTACTTAAATGAAGCGTCTCGCTTATGGTGGGACGGAAGGAGAGTAGATAAAAGATCAAGTATTATTTTTTTTCATTCACTTTTCTTCATATTTTTAAAATCCTTACCTGGTCAAAATGAGACTTTAAATCATTGATAGAAGTAGTAAAATATCATGCCCGTATTACAAAATGGAAATGTGCTTTATTACTATTAATAAATCAAGATATGTCTTTCATCTTAATATAATGCAAAATAAAAGCTATGTTTTCTTTATATAACAAAAATTATTCAAATAGATTGAATTATGTAATATTATATATTATGGTGAAAGGCATAATATTAGTGCATATCACATACACATACACAATCTAACTTTATTAATAGTAATAAGGGATGTAATCAATTGCTAACTAATTACCAATCCCAAATTGAGATCAATTTTCAACCATTAAATTAAAAGATCTTGTGGTTAATATAATGCCAAGTGTAATATATTTTAAATTTAAATAGTTATTAATTAAATTAAAAGGGTATTAATGTTAAATCCTATATGTAGTAATTATAACTAACTACCTTCTCTCTCCTCAAAATCATCTCAAATCTTTAAATTTACGTAACTCTCTCAATTTAAATTATTTTTTCGCAAAAAATATATCAAATTAAAGATAGTTTAATAAGGATTCCAACGAGATCTCAATTGCATATATTCCGACGACGTTCGGATGATGAAATTTGATATTTTTTATTTTAGTTTTCGTAAATGTTGATACCCAGATTTTTATCAACTAATACATCAAAAAATCTCAATAAAACAATGTAAAAATCTCAATAAATATGTGTTGATATTTTCTTTTACTAATGTTGATATTCTTATATCATATTGTTGATATTTGTAATACACAATGTTGATATAAAAAAACACCCACGAAAATTATCATATGATAACATAATGACGATATTACCCTTTTGTTGATATTTTGTCTACTATTTATTGAGATTTGTGAGCTTTAATCTCATCCACTCATTTTAAAATCTAAGATTGGAGATTTAGTCTTGATTTTGGATTAGGGTGCTATAAGCATTAGAATAAGACCCATAGTAATAATGCATAATCTTATTTTGCAACACTGAATCTGTTGTGATATTTATATTTGTGTACACATTGTAGATTTCAAGGATTTCTGAACATATTTTTTCTAGAGCCACGAATGAGCAATGTAATTCACTCTTTATTAGTATGAAAATATTAAAAGCCACTTATACTTTTTTTTTAAGATATCGAAATATCGAATTTGAATCTAGTGATTTGAAAATAAATATGGGCTCTTAGAATGTTATTGAGTTTACTACTATAGATGACAAACACGGATTTTGCATGTTTTTAAGGACTAGATTTGACTCGTTTTAAATGTCAATCATGCAAATTATGTTATTAAATTGCAAATGTTATACATTTGGTATTTTTGATATGTTTGTTGATAAATGATAGAAAAAGATAGAAAAAAGGTGCAAAAAGGCCAAGGTGCAGCAGCCTCTGTTCGAGTCCATTTTGCCAGCGAGTTTGAAGTCCAATTAGTTCTTAATTTATACTATTCTCTTCCTCTTTGAAAGAGCTTCGCGTGGATATCTCGCAAGTCTCAATCGGAGTTCTGTGGAGAAAGTTATGACTATTCTACGAACGTTGCACAATGCAGTCAAAGCTAGCGGAAATTTAGGCGGAAATTCACAGAAGAAAAGAAATTATTATATTGTGAAGCCAAATCTCTCCCATATCTTGTAGAGCATGAGAATTATAAAAAATAAACCTTTTTCCAACCTATAAATACCTCTAACCTAATTCATAATCTTCCCTCCAATCCTTCTTCCATCACCACACCTTCTTCCATCCCATCTAAGAGCCTCCAATCCTTCCCCCTCTACACATTCTTCCATTCCATATTCCACAAATAATTCATCCATCTTCCATTGGAGCGGAGCTCTGCAGATCCAGGCAAGAGAGACCGAAGATTGAAGATTCAACCTTGGGTTTTATCAATTTCATTATGTCTAGTACTTTTATTGATTTTACTACTTGTCTATGAGTAGTTAAATATCTTTTAATTTATATGGTTTTTGGTGAAGACTATTATGTACATATTTTGATTTATTGAATTGAACTTTTTCCTAGCTCTTGTGATTGTTTTGTTTGTTCTTGTGCTTATATTGTTCTTTTGTCTGACCAACTTTAGAACTACATCCGTTTAACTAGATTAATCGAGAGATAGCTAGTTTTACGTGTAAAAGGAACGAATACAACACATAGGTTTATCCCCACTCGAGAGAGGGGACCCATTGTGAGGACTTGAGTCTTAGGAACCTAAGGAGTTAGAATCAAATCTATTGGAAGGAGACTTTGATAGTTAGAATCTAATCTACTGGATAGGTGCACTCGAGAGAGTGCTTATTCTAGAATCGCGACTTTCCTAATAATCTTAGAGACACATAAAGGTAAAGGTTCTATGAGATTAATCATCACTAGGTCGACCACGAATCCTAAAACTCTACATTCTTTAGCCTGTTTTGTATTATTTTTTTTTCTTTTTTTTTCTTTTTTTTCCCCTTAGTTCATAAATCCAAAACCCAAATATTTCGTGTCTCTAGATAATATATGACGCTTAGTATATGATAGACAGTTGAAATCTTATTTCCTGTGTTCGATATCCCGGTACTGGCCTTTAGCTATACTAGATCTACCCTGTAAACTTGCAGGTATTTTTAGCACTAATAAATAGTGCATCAATAGATAAAAATAATAATAGACGGTTTATGTGGTGTTGGGTGAAGTCGATGGAATTTTCGAATCACCCTTGTATCGAGTAAGAGTAACTATTTAGTAAAGCGTAGATATCCATTAAATAAAATAATCTTCGGAGCCCTCTGTTCCACTATAAAGCAATGATAAATCTCATACTTATACTAACTAGTTGGTTCAATAAGACAATAACTTATTGTCGGATCACACCAATTGCAAAATAAAACTACAAAAAAGAGTGGTTTATCAACAATAGGCAATCCCTCGGTATTTATCGATGGTAAACAATGTTACCGGCGACAAATTGTCCTATGGAATGACCGTAGTCTGTCGCCAAAAAATTTACTGGCGAAAATTTTCGTCAGTAATCCATCGATAACACTGTAAACTGACATAAAAATGAGGATTTCCGGCTGAAATTTTCATCCATAATTTTTTTTTTAAGAGTTGTAAGTATGCGTGAATTTCAACATTTACGTGTAAAACATGTAATAATAAAACTCCTAACTAAATATTACACCTAAACGATATTAATTTTGTTTCCTATGTGACTAAATGGTATTACTACAATATATTACTCCGTAACTATCACTATCAACTGTTGGCCAAATTAATATTCAATTCAATGTAATCTCATACTCATTGTATAAATAACATCTTGCATAACCCATATTTACTACTCAAACTAAAATAGTAAATTAAGAGTGTTAACATAGGAGTAGTATTTTTGTTTTGAGGTGTCACCATTTATGTGTATCACAATCTTGTTTGGGTGCAAATTGAACAGCCGTTCAACGAATGCAAAGTATAGTTCAAACTTTTAAAACTATTTAGTATTTTCTCTTATTTATCGATTATTATATATAAGTGTATCCATTTATTGTGCAGCAAGCACCAAACGGTTTTTGTCTATTTGTGGGTTGAGGCAACTGAACGGGTTATCGTATCTTACTTTGGAAGGTGCAAGTTGCAAAATCGACAAAATAATAATTTATTAGTAATACAATTGGTCGATTTAAGAATTAATTTCCAATGAAATGACACAAGTTGATGGAACAACTTGTTGAAATTATTGGTCATGTAACTAACTTAGTAGTGGATTGCGCACTTTATTCCGACGATTTTTCGATTAATTTATGGTGAAGCCATTCCCATCCAACTGATTTCCGTATACATTTCATATTTCTAGTTTATGGCTTGTCATCTTCCAAACTATCTTTGTCCTTTTCTTTTTTTCTCACTCAAATCGAACAAAACAAATACTACTATCATTCAACTATAGTATAGTAGAACTCATTATTATATTACGTTTCTTAATAATAGAAATCATTAAGTAATAAAAGTTCTTTACATTTTTATCTCTTTTATTTCATAATTTACTTAAAGATGATCAGGCGTTATTCTCATTACATAAACATATTTGTATTTATAACTACTTAATCGATAATATTTAAACCATTCAATATTACTCTAATTTACCAAAATAAATAGAATATTTTTATATGCTACTACAACAATTAATTAGCTCATGCATAATAGTTTAGGTGTTTGAGTCTATACTTATTAGTACTCCTGATTATATATAAATATAATCCAAAATATTATAGCCACAGAAGCAATGATAAAATTCAACAGGTTGGTTTGGTTTCTAAAGTTGGGCCAAAAGGCAAAATTACCTGCAAATATTGAGGTTATCTAGGCCTAAATGCTGGGTTTAGTGGGCCTTGTTATAATTATTTCATTAAATTGAATATGCACGTACATTGGAAACTCCCTAACCCACTTTTTTTAGGGAGACAGAAACACCAAAGTGGTTGGGTTTCTAAAACACAGCAAGTACTTACTAGTTTTCGGAGTTTCAATTCTAAGACAAAGGCCACCTTATCTTGCCAAAATAACTCATCTTGCCAAAATAACTCACCAATTTATCAACTTTAAGTCATTATTATTATATTTAATATTTTTCTCTCTAACAGGGTGGGACTCATTTTACACTAACATACTTTTCTTTCTATCTCTCTCCTATTTGACCAATTTTGCATTAAAACTCATGTCATTTCTAAAGTTCTTATTTCTAAGGGACAAGGGAGTATAATTTAATACCCACTCCGTCCCAAAAGAATATACACTATGGGTTTAGCATGAGTTTTAATGTAAAATTAGTAAAGTAAGAAAGAGGTAGAGAGAAAAGGTAATTAAAGCATTGTTAGCGGAGAATAGATCTCACCTTATTAGAAATAAAAGAGTTTCCAAAATTAGAAAGTGCATATTCTTGTGTCATGTACTAAAAAAGAAATAGTGCATATTTTATGCGACTGACGGAGTACTCCTTAAAACTTAAACTATATTGTTGAATTCAAGAATACTTTTCTTCCAAAACTTGGATGTCAATTTTAATTAGTTTATGGAATGAGACTACTATACTACTCGAACTAGCCTCCGATGACATTCAAGTGCTAATAAAATGTCAACTACTCCATCAAACCAAACCGAAATCAAATGAATTCCAACTTTGGTCTAGACACCACCAAACCACAAGACGGCAGTGGATACACCCTCAGCCTTTGCATCGGGTTGCCCATCATATTGCTTGTTGTCACCTATGTCTCGTACATGTGCAAACATGGACGAGACGAGGCTATTGGAACTACCCACGACCACCACTCGATGGCCATGAACGGATTGGACGACTCAACCCTCTCCTCCTACCCGCAGATTACCTACTCGGATGCCAAGCCCGGCGACACCTGCTCTATGCCACCGGCGATTTGCTTAGGCTGCTGCCCGACTGCGCCCATCTCTTCCATCTCGCCTGCGTTGATCCATGGCTACTACTTCATTCGTCTTGCCCCATTTGCCGCTACTCGCCCTTGCCGGTTGCTCCACCGGGATCATAGTCATCATCATTGTATATATATGGTCACTTCTTTTTATCAAAATTAGTTTAAAGCTCTATATAAAATCCAAGTTTAAATCAATTATTGATTTAGCAAAGGATAGCCAATTCTTCCCCATGGAAATTTTCAACTCTACAATAGTGATCAAATTGTAAAAGCTAAATTATTGATTGCCCTAGTTAGTAGACATCGTACATATCCTGAAAGTAGCATCCACACATTTATGGTTTATGGAGATTATTACTTAGATATATAACCATATCGGAATGTTTAATTAGAAAAATACTAATTATCTTAAAGTCATAACCTACTTCTTAACTCGAACTGCCACATAGCACGTATAAGACACATTAACAACGCTACAATAAAAAAAAATACATTTAATGAACTTTGTGGATGGATTTCTGTGAATTGGAATCCCGATAGTTTATCTTGCATTATTGACAGTTTGTTTTTACATTATAGACATAGATTGGCGATATATGATGCAAAATAAACTAGCAGCATTGCAAAAATAAATAGTCTATAATGCAATCCACGGAAATCCATCTACAACGTTCACTAATATTTTTTGCATTGTAATTTGTAGCGTTGTTATTTTGCATTATACGTGTAACGTGACACGTGGGAGATTAGAAGTACATTATGACTATAAGAGTGGAAGGACACTAGTGCTCTCCTATGTCCATAATCGTAACAAATGATTTGCAAGTAAGCATACCTGGACGGGCAACTTAGCAGGAATTCCAATGTTTATCCATTTTATGTCATTTTAATTTCTTGTTTTGAGGCTAGTGTAAATAGATCCTCTGGTTATCTTCTTCATTAGACTTGGAGGATATTGAATTATAAACTCCTTGTCAGCTTTTCTTTGGGAAATCTATTAAATTTCTAACTTATTACGTTGCTTGTTAGTTCTTTTGAGCTTTTAAGTATATGTATGCATCAATAACTTGTCTATCCATTGAGTAGTGGAGTTATGGAGTGGTCTAGCATGATGAAAGTTGTATAGGGCGCGCGCTGCCTTCATTTTTTTTTTTTTTGGAGGAGGTCCCTAGTTAGATCCTTCTTCACATTCACTTTTTCTCATTCCTTATCATCATCAATTTCTCTTTTGGATCTATTTTTTTAGGCTCGAACCACCTATCTCCCTGTTAATTAATTGTTGAAGATCTTACACTTGGACTCATCTTGGGCATGTTCAGTGGAACCAACAATGAAGATCCATATGATCACCCAGACAAGTAGTGTACCTATAGATGAGCCTATATTTATGTCTTACAAATATTTGATTACACGATGTTGATAGTGTAATTTTCAAAAGAGCTTGACAAAGACACGTCGATGATGACTAAGTTAGAGAACAGCATCATCAATCCTTATTCGAGCTACTGAAAAAATAGGTTTTAGATTTCGTATTTTTTCCCTATTTAATTTTATGTATTTCATTTCTATAATGTTAAGGAACTTTAATTATGAGTAAAAAGTACTAGTAGCTTTTATTTTGTAAGTATCACAATAAGTAAATATATGAAATAGGAGGACAACAAAAAATTAATAAAATGAAAAAAATGAGATTGCAACAAATTTTGGATATATGGGGGTGGCTGAAACAATAAGGATTGATTCTAGAGTAATATTGATGAAATTTTATTGAAGTTAAAATAATACTACTACACATGATACTTTTGATATCACAAGCCTTGACCAATTTTCATTTTTTTTAATATAAATTTTGATAGTGTTAGTATCATAAACTTTGACCAATTTTCATACTTTTTCGTGAATACAAATTTTGCTAGTAAATGATAAATCTCATTGGTGTTTGGAATTTATGACATTTGACAAAGTGAATTGATGGAGAACTAATGATCGAAATAAAAGCGGATGCAGAAAATAATATTGATGGGGTCACGCCCTTTTTGTATTGAAATGTACCTTTTGGATGATTTGGATTGTTGATACGAGTTTTACATAATAATTTATGTTAAATTTTGACAAATATAAAAATTTATAAAAAAAAACACTTAAAAATAGCTATAGTAAAGACTTGAGCCCCTTGTAAGCTTTAGATTGGCGCGGTGGGCCAACCTGTAGACATTAGATTTTCAAATTGATATTGTTCGGTCATCTAGGTTATCGGGCAACTAATGTAAGAATGAATTTGTATGGAATTGCCAAATGTGGGTAATCTCATTTACTATCAAGTTTTAAATTTATAGAAAAGAGTAATAAAAATGTAGCCAGAATTTATAATATTAGCAAAATATTGCCGTAATCAAATATTGTTAGGAGCGTGGCGTATTTTGTAATTTTTGCACATGTAAAGTCACCATTCCAGTGCACCCTCATTTTGAAAACGCCAAATCCGAAATTACTAGCCGTTAACATTTTGCTTGTCATCATCTGATTAGCTCTTTTCCTTCTCCTCTGTAGCAATTAATGAAAACGACCTAGAAATCTCTCTCATTCTAATCTTTCCCTATTCTCACACAAAACCTCCACTCTCAGAGATGAAGGCCATGAAAGGAAAGCTGTTGAAGAAACTCAAGACGGTCAAGGCCATCGGCTACCTTAAGCCCGACACCATCCTTGAGGTCAGCGGCTATTTACACACTTCAGCTCGCCCCCCCTTGGCCGCCATTGAAGAATGCCCTAATTCAACGGATGACAAAGAGAATGTCAGTCCAGAGGAAAACGAGAATGTTGCTGAATCGAAGCCGCAGATCGGTGCGACGTCGTTTCGGCGGCCGGATTTGTACTCGGGGAGCCTCTTCGATCCGAATCTCCTGGCGGCGTTCGAGCAGGCGGTGATGGAGGTGAAGGCGAGAGAGGCCGAGAGAAGGAAGCGAATTGAGGAAGACGGCGAAGAGGAACCGCCGCCTTCCAAGTCGAGAAGGATCGATCCGCTGGCGGGATTCGAGGAGAGGTGCCCGCCGGGAGGGGGGGAGTCGGTGGTGCTGTACACGACGGGGCTGCGGGCGATCCGGGAGACGTTCGAGGATTGCCAGAAGACGAGATCGCTGCTGGAGAATCTGAGGGTGGTGTTTTTGGAGAGGGACGTGTCGATGCACTGCGAGTATAAGGAGGAGATGTGGAGGATTTTAGGGGGGAAAATTGCGCCGCCGAGGTTGTTCATCAAGGGGAGGTACATCGGGGGAGCGGAGGAGGTGATCGGGCTGCACGAGCAGGGGCGGCTGAAGCCGTTGATGCAGGGGATTCCGGTGGATGATGGGAGGCGAGGGTGCTGTGAAGGATGCGTTGGATTGAGGTTTATTGTTTGTTTCAACTGCGACGGAAGCCGGAAAATTATGCCGGAGGGCGACGGGGAGGCTATTGTTTGCAACGAGTGTAATGAGAATGGGCTCATCGTTTGCCCCTTTTGCTGCTGAATCCACAAATTACTACACTACTACTATTTGTTTGTTCATTTTTGTATAATTCGGATTCTTTTATTCATTGGCAAAATTGGTAAGTTATGTGTTGATACTTTTCTAGTATTTGATTGCACTTCACATGCAATTCATCTGTACTTTTGGTATTCATTTTTCTCTGTCTTGTTCTATGTAGTATACAAGATTAGAAACATTATTTTTACTGTATTTTCGACTTTAATTTTGGAGTATCTTATATTCGGTGCCTGGTGGCATAAATGAAAATGTTTGTATGAGAAATTATTCTATATTGTGGTTAAAATACATATTTAAAAATCATAAGCACACTTAAAGTCTAGCAAATTGATTTGATCAAAACTAGTAATATCACATACACCTTGTGTTTTGGAAAAGTTAGCACGTAGTACTATAATTTATAATTTCAACTTTATTTATTTATTTTATATAGCTTTAACTTTCGAATTTTTTATTTATAGTTTTTAACTTAATTTGTTCAGGTTGAACTTTCATTTTGTTAACTTTTACTAATTTTTGGTATGACATGAACTTTAAGGAAAATTTTCAATCTCAATTCAATCAAAAATTTGGAATCCAACTATGTGATGATGAGTAAAAATTTAGTGGTCAAGACAAGTGGCATGATGACTTGGTATGTCCCACTTATCACTATTTGACATGTAGACAAAAAATATTCTAGATATTTAAACTATATATGGTATTTAGTGTTTAGGAATAGAATTATATTTGATAATTTTAAAATTTCCAAACTGTTAAATGGACAATAAATACACCTACAAATATAATAATATCATTTATTTTCAATATCTATTTACATTAAAGGTAATTGATTAAGATTTAATCGCATTATTCTACTATTATTTTTATTTTATGGAGTATATGGAGTATTAAAAAACAATAAGATAATTACTTAAATTTTGTATTTTTATCTTTTTTATTTATTTACACAAAACCACGAATAAAACAAAAACTATATAAATTTTTAAAATTTTGTGCATATAGTGCTAGCAAGATTAATTTTAATTTTGTCCTTGTACTGTTTAATAGTGCTAGCAAGATTAATTTATGGTTTAATTTATCATTACATTTTTTTTAAATTTTTTACATATATAAGTAAAAAAGAAAAATTAAATTTTAAGTTATTCATCTTATCATTTTTCGATATATCTATGCAATACTCACTTATTCATGTATGTATATATACTCCATTAAAAAAAAAAGAATAGTTCCATCATATCTTAAATCAATCACCTTTATATAATTACTATACATATATGCGTGTATTAATCGTCCATTTAACAGTTTGGAAAGTTTTAAAATTGTCAAACATTATTCCATTTCTAAACTCTAAATACCATATATATGTTGAATATCTAAAATCTTTCTTTATCCATATGTCAAATAGTGATAAGTGGGACATACCAAGTCATCATGCTTGACCACTAAATTTTACTCGTGATTGTGATCATGATAAATTAAATACAGTAAGTTACAATTTTTACCTCAACAAAATAGAAACCATTCATGTTTATATTGCCAAAGAAAATGTCATCTTAGTACGACTTTGTTTCATTCTCCTTCAATAAAATGCGAGGGATACCTTAGAATAAACCTCAATGTCCGGACAAATGGTATAAATGAGGAATTATTTTAAAATGCTTTTATTGTACTCCTTCCATCCTCTAAAAATATATACATTTTTATTTTCATATGTTCCATAAAAATATGGACATTTACATTTATGAAAACTTGTTCTCAACTCATTATTCATATTCATATATATCAATTTATTTACGATTTGTACCACTCTAACTCACCATTACAACTCATTAAACACTAATAATAATGTAGGTCTTCACTATCCATTAACAATTTTAAATTTTGAGTGGATCATTCTCATCATCTCTCGTATTTTACTAATTATATATTAATTCTCGTACCATTTTAAAAGCACATATTTTTATGGGACGGATGAAGTATTAAAATTTTGTTTTAAGTAGTAGTCTATGGAAATGAGATGTTCAATTAAGATAAAATGACCTACTGAGATTACCTACTGAGATGAATACTCACTAATCACTGTCCACAAATACTGTTTAAAATTTTTAACTATCATTTTCATCCTTTTTCGCACTTTACCAATTATGTATTAATTTTCGTATCATTTCAAATGTATATATTTTTATGAGATGGATGGAGTATTAAAATTTGGTTTAGGTAATCTATTGAAATGGGATGTTCAATTAAGATAAGATGACCTAGTTTGTACAACATGACATTCTTTTCCATAGTTTTATAATCCAGTAATGCTTTAATCATTTTGTAAATTTCAGTCCATATATATTTTCTCTTTCATTTTTCATCAACTCCTACTCAAACACACACATTTTGAAGTTTCTCCCACGTGTTTTAATTGAATCACACTCTTACGTTATTTTATTTATTTATATTTATGTTTATATTAATAGGAGAGTGATCAATTGCTAACTTATCATTTAATTGCTAACTACAACTAATTTAAGGCCATAGGATTTTAGAAAGCGTGTGGTCTACAATTTGCCACATGTAATTTTTATTTTTATTAATAAAATTAAAAGAGATAAAAAAAAAACTCCAAATTAGGGTTTTGGATGAAAATGTCAATATAGTATTTCAAAAATATCAACACAATGCTTTAAGAATGTCAACGCAATGCTTTTAGAATGTTAACCCATTCCGTATATTGACATTCTATATGTATTATATTGACATATTTTATATAATATGTTGACATTTCTGCTTTACGAAAAAATTAAAAAATTTTGAAATTTTTTTAATTTTATAACGTCGCAGCATATGCATGTAGGATATCGTTGGATCCTTATGAAATTATCTTTAATTTGATATATGTTATATGTATTTAAAGTTTTGGGATTTCTTTTAAAAGTTAGTTATAAGTAAACATGTAGTTGATTGACATTAATACCCCTATTGATATTTTTTGGAATTAATCCTATGGCCTTATTGACGTTTTTCGTTGATCGTATTGACATTTGGGGATTAATGATCTAAGCCCTTAATTTGAATATCTAATTAATACTATTTTTTAATTATAGTCAGCAATTAAGTTATTAGTTAGTAATACATCACTCCCCTATATTAATATTACTAACTATTTATTTATTTTATTATTTATTCAGCCCTACCCATCTTTTGCAACAGGGAGTATCAAATACCACAGCAGTCTACTTCCTGATGAGCTACTGGCTTCGAATTTCCTCTCTCCCCATTCGCTTCGTCCCTTTCCACCTTAGAATCAGGTAATTCACCGCTCTTCTCCTCTCTTCGCGCATAATCTGTATCGCATTGCTCTCATTTATATGATAAACCGCTAAAAATTGTTCCGTTACGCTGTTGTTTTTGGAATGGGTTATTATGATTTTGTTGCTGTTTTGATCTGCTATTGAGCTGGAAAATGGCTTAGTGTGTACATATGTATGTCACAGAGGAGAGTGTGGGGTGTCATATAGAAACTACTGCAGGAACACTGACAATCGAGGTGAAACTATGGAACATGTTGTGTTTGATGGTGCTCAAGTGATGGTGGGAGACCCTCAATTGCTACACACCAAAATATCATCTATTCTACGCGATGGCACTTCGAAGCTGCAGGTTTTGTTTCGTCTAGATTAATCATAATTGGTGGAAAGTTGTTATGTTTCTGCGCTCGAACCAGATAATGTACTTCTCGAATTTCTGTAATTGGTAATTATATTAATCTGTGTAACCTCGATATGTAAGCAGATTGTGTTCATATGTGCTACACTGCTACATACTAGTATATATTTGTGGAATTGTTGTAAGATATAAGATATCTTACAACTGAAATTAACATTGCTCGGAGACTAGTGATTTCCAAATCTTTTATTTCATGGAAAATAACTCTTGGTCCTTTGTGATGGCTGACATAAAATATTTAGCCGTATTCTACTTGTTTAGAATTGAAACTACAATGGCTGCTAGAGTGTAAGTGCAATGTTATTATATAGTTACACTTTGTTCAGATATTTACATAAAAGGTAAAATACGAATTGACAATAATACTTAGGCAGACTCAGTTATAACTGGATATATATCTACATAAGAATTTAGAGGCATCTGGGAACACAAAGTTAGGGGGGGTGACCTGCAAGATAATTATCAGCTATAAATTGTGAAAATTTTTTAGAGAGCACAGTCAATAAATAATAAGAGAAGCTAGTTAAGATTTAGTAAATGTATAAAAAATTAGTACTACTATTTGATTTCTATATTCAGTCATGTTTGCTGATGTCTTGTTCTCTATACTTATTCATATCGTCCACTTTTTGAGGGTTGGCATTTTATTAACATGTGCGTACTTCTTGGCCATCTGTGCGTATATGTAACATGTATCCTACTTTAAAATGTCAGGTTATTGCAGATTTTGACGCCACACTAACTAAGTATTTGGTCAATGGGCAGCGAGGGCATAGTATGTTACTTGTTTTACATTTTGGGATATGGTCCACCATGTTCCATTTCATTTATATCTGACTGTTCTTTCACTAATTCCAAATATAGCCACCTATAGAGTAGGCTTCGGAACCCTTAATGTCCATACTAACTTTTTGCTAAATACTAAAATTGTAGGTAGTCATGCCCTCCTGCAACAGGGAAATCCTGAGTATGATTTAAAGAGGCAAGAATTATATGATCATTACCATCCATTAGAAATTGACCCTGCCATTCCTCTTGACGAGAAAGCAAAACTTATGGAAGAGTGGTATGTGACCTTACATATCCTAAGAATGGAATTACAACCATGTTTCACTTTCATATGCTCCCTCATTATTAGCTCGTCTTGTTAGAGACTGGAAGTGTCTTAAGCCGTCCAATATATTATTCCTCAATACTTTTTCTATCAAATGTTTAAATTTCTGAAAGTTTTCAACTGGCTCTGAGGGAGTTGAAGTGTTTGAGTCTGTATACGCAGGTGGGAAAAAACACATGGCCTTCTTGTTGAGGGAGGACTCAACTTTGATGCAATAAAGAGCTCCGTGGAAAAATCAAGGATTGCATTTAGAGATGGGGTTACTGAACTTTTTGAACTGTTGGAGGTAGACATCACCAGAATCCCTGAGCCTACATTAATTTTTCATTTAGTTTTATTTATTTTTTGTTTACTGACATATGCACATATTGGGAGATGATGTTTTCCTGTAACTTTTGTGCCACATTCCAATATACTTTATATCATGTGTTGTTTTTTCCATTCTGATTGATTTTTATACTCTATGCTAACCTAAATTTAAGGGCAAAGTTATAATGATGATATCATATATTTGCAGAGAAGTAATGTTCCGGTCCTTATATTTTCTGCTGGACTTGCAGATATTATTGAAGAGGTTAGCCTTTAGATTCCAATTACCCATGTCTGATTTTAGTGAGGCTTTGCACCTATGTATAGTTTTGAGGATACTGTATAGTGGATGCTAATTTTTTATGCTTTTTTCACCAGGTGTTCAGACAAAAACTTCATAGGCCCTTTAAGAATGTTAGAATTGTATCCAATCGAATGGTTTTTGACCAGAATGGTAACCTTGTATCATTTAAGGGTATGTTTCCTATTACAGCGTAGAACTTACAAGGATAACTAATTAAGTAGAATGATCTGCTGTGCCTTTTTTCTGATTTTCTTGTTGTGAAAGCATTGATTTTGTACTGTTGATTTGTTGTTGTACATCAAAAATTCTTTTCAGCCTCAAACTCGCAGCCAGTTGTATGCACTGTAGTCTTTATATCTAAACTCTTTAGCTTGGATGACAAAATTTTCAATTTCTCTTGATTCTCCAGATACTAACTTAATTCTATATGCTATAGGTTTCAAAAACGGCTTTTATTCGAAACATTGTTTTCAGATTGTCATCTTTTCATGTTTCCAAAACTGTTTCAGTGACTGACAAAGATGGTAGTGCAAGAATCTTTCTTCTTGCATGTGTTCCTGCATGTGTTCCTTCCTTTGCATCATTGAGGAATACAGATCATCTGGATATTGTTCTTTGTTACAGGAAAGACAATCCATGTATTGAATAAGAATGAGCATGCAATTGACATGGCTGGTCCGGTTCATGAGGAGCTTGGCTACTCAGAAGACTCCACGCCTGACGCCTCCTCTGTGAAACTGAGAACTAATGTACTACTCCTGGGTGATCATATTGGAGATCTTGGAATGTCTGATGGTCTGAACTACAGTACAAGAATATCAGTGGGATTCCTGTGAGTTATAAATTCTGGTAAAAAATATTATGAATATGTTACTCTCATTGCTGCATCTAATGCTGCGAGAATGCTGCGAGAATGCTGATGGTTGTTATTTCCAATTTTTTTTTTAAAATCTAAACCATTACCAAGATAACAGAATACTATTATCTTTGAATAATATTTCATGAGTTATGATTTTATAAAGCTGCTAAACTTTTATTCCTGATTTTATTGTTACTTAGTGCCTCATTAACTCTGATATGTGTTTGCTAAAGTCAGTGTTTCTACTGAACCAGTGGATTGTTCTCTCTAGTCTCTCCTATTAAGTTAGGTTTGTGTCTACTTTTTTCCAAAGTTTGACATTTATAATCGAGTTATTTTTTGTTACTATCATCTTTCATTCTTTTTTATATTGTAGCTGAAAAATTAGGGCATCATTCTGATGCATTCATGACACATCTTTAGTTGTCTCACCTGAAAGTACTTTATGCAGGAACGACAACATTGAGAGCTCAAGTGACAGCTACCAGAAAGCCTTCGATGTTGTGTACTTGGTAAGTAGCAGCACAGTTCAGAAATTCCACATGTATGCTCACCTTTGTCCACCACTATGGTCTACGTCAGACTTTTGCCGTAGATCTGTTAAAATTTCTGGCATAATAAGACTGAAAATGGTGCAGCCTTGCAGCACTATCCATAACGGAACTCAGTTGAGTTGCCGGATATCAGCTTATATTGTAGATCCACCTCATTGTTTTGTGTATCTGTCTGTTACATGCATCACTCAAATCCTTATCAACAAAAATATATAAATTTATTGATTACTGAAACAGAACGATGCATCCATGTGGGGAGTTGTTAAGCTTGCATCTCAGCTTTGCTCAACTGTTAGTAATGGATGTGGTAATCAGTGATCCCTTATTCCCAAAATGAAATGACTGTACCTGCCTGCAGCCAAATTTTGATCGAGTGAGTTCTTTGGGTTTGATGCTTCCATTGTTTTCCTTGATTATGTGTGCTGAGAAAGATTTAGTAATATTGCTTTGGAATGTGATGCAGGTGTTCTGTTCAACCTCGGGAGTCAATCGCACCATGATATCTTATCTGTTTTGGGGCAATTTCTTTGTGACATTAGCCACTAGGACTATCAGTATCATGTATCCATATACTTAAAATATATTGTACTTTCAATGGAAGTATATAAAGAAGGATAATATTTATATTTATTCAACTCATTTACATTTCTCCGAAAATTGGTTATTGATGTGAAGGCCAAAGGTTAGGAAAGCTAAAACTAAGCTTAGCGCACAATTAACACATTATACCTTGTCATGTAGAAACATGAAAATTAGACATAACTCAAAAGGGGTTTTTATCTCTACAAATTTTTAGCTTCTAATGCTTCTTCCAATGGTATGGTTCCCTGAGTATCACCTACTACTTCTGCTTCCAGAAGCTCATTCTGTGGATGCAGGCATTTGGTGTAATGAAACTCAATTTGCAGGCGATGATGTAGAGGCGTCAATGCCAGCAGTCCCTTTTTCAGGTCAACTAGTAACTCCCTGATGGGGATTGCAGCTAGAAAGCTCTTGATGTACTCTTTGCACGACTCTTTGCCCGTGCAGACTACGCTTGATTCTTCCGCATTCTTTCCTTCAGCAAGATTATTGGTATCCGCTTCTTTCCCAGTAGAGCCCTCCTTATTGTCGTTTTCCTCTGGTTTATCGCCGTTCTTCCTTTGATGAATTGCGGAATTACTGTCAAATTTCAAGATGTAGGCTTGGTTGCACCCTTCATAGAGCCTCTCACCCAAAGTGTCGATGATGTAGTATGCATCTTGTTCGACCTTCAAGACGAAGAAGTGATCGTTCCAGCTGATGATGTAGATTAGAGGGTGAGCCAAGGGAGGCATCTCTGATGCAGATGCAGAGATTTCATCCCATATGTTGTCAAATGACATGGCACCTTGTAGGACATCACACCCTTTGTCATCCAATCCTTCTGGATGGAAAAATCCAACGAATGATTTCTCAGGTACAACAGAAAGTGGCCGGACCTTCGCCTCCAACACTGTCTCAAGATCAAAATGCTTGTCTGGGAAGCGCTCCCTGTACGTCTCGTTGTCACAGAGGTTTCTCCACTCCAGTGATCCCTCACGGATGAGGCTGTCAAGCTGGGATTTGATCGGCATCTCATTGTCGTTGGATTGCAGCCAGTCAGCGATCACAGCAACCAGAGCTGTGCATGCACTCTCACCAGCTGCACGCTCATGCCTCTGGTCGATTGAGGCAAAGAAAACTTTTGTTTTCAACTTCATGTGGCCATCGCGGCTCGTGATATCCCTGTCTTCCCAGGTGCCAATGGTGAAACCATCGTCTCCAAACGCAGAGATGGACATGGCAGAGTTCTCCCCATCTTTCTGCACGAGTAAAAGACCAATTCAGTAACATATTTCAACCGCCCAGAATCGAGTATGGCGATGATCGAAAATATACCGTTAAGGTGGACTCATCAGAGGAGCTAAGCTGCCTTCGATCGAAATCAATATCATCTCCGCCTTCCTCACCATAGAACTTCTTCAGCAACGGCTCCCCCTTCATCTTAGGAGACTTGAAGCTCAACTTCCGCTTCCTCCATGGCAGAAGCCGACGTTTTGAGTTCTGCTCCTGCATTGGATGATCGGGTGGTGAAGTGGGCTTGGTGTGATGGGTGTAGTAGAGCCAGTCCTCATCCTCCCCGCTGCTCGTGTTTGAGTGAGCCAATGCTGCTCCGGCATGGTTGGCATAAGCCAAAGTCCCATAACTGAAGGACTTCCTGTCGCCAGAATCCTCCTCGGAGAGCCCTTCACCAGATCCGTGGTCGTCCGAATCAGAGTCGAGTGGGTAGAGGCCGCCCTCACTCCTATCGGAGCTCCTCCCGTCACTGCTGCCGTCATCTTGACCGGCTCGTTTTGGCCTGAGCGCGGAGAGACCTTTGAAGATGTTGACTCTGATGGGGCTGGCCTTGAGAGTAGAGAGATCTTGTTTCTCCGGGGAGAACATTTCTCCATAGCATGGTGATCGAGGAAACATGAGAATGGGTTTTGGTGCTGGTTCAGATTGATCTTGGACATTTCTCACTTCAACAAGAAGGATTGAGAGCTGCATCACAAGAAGAACACAATAGGAGTAGTATTTAGTTATCTGTGATTGAAAAAAAAAGAGCTAAATTTGGGTAAGATTGGTTACATGAAGAGAAGCATTGATGACAAGAGGAATATCGACGTCTCTTCCTTGTTTATCAAAATCTGCAAGATTCAATGATGCAGAGGCTACACCGTTGGACCCCTGCATTAGCATCACAAGTTTGTCACAAAGTCAACATCAATCTCCCACTTATTCCACCTCAACTACAATTCAACTTTAGTGGTTGAGGTAGTAATGGTTAATCTGCTTTTAATTAATAAAAAAAATTGTTCACACGAGAGAGAGAGAGAGAACTGACATTGAAAAGGGTAAAGGAGACCTCCCATGGATGCAAGAGAGCGTCCTTGTTAGCAGAGAAAGCGCAGAAGCAACGGAATTCCTCTTCCCATGAAGCAATTCCATGTTGGTTCAACAACATCTCCTTTGTGAAATTCCTTCTCACACTCTTCCTCCTCAGAGAAGTCAAAGAGATCCCTCTGGCGCCTTTCCATTTGATTTGAACCGAATATCTGGAGTTGGACTCATCATCATCGCCTACCAAGCTGCTTTTCAGATGATGAACCGTGATTCTCGCCTCCAATTTCTTCGACTGCCATGGCCTCCACTTCATCATCTTCACCACCATTTTCCTTTCCTCTCTCTTCACTTTTTTATCAACTCTTTCAGAGACACACGGAGAAGCCCACTGCGTTTATATAGAATCTAATCTGTTTTTTTTTAGGAGTAGAACGGTTAAAAGGGTCTTTATCAAAGTAGAGTATTTGAACGTTAGTTCACAATTTGTGGATTTAAAATTGGAAAATTGGTCCGAACTAACAAACTTACCGGTTCACGGTTTAATTATTCAATAAATATATTGTACCACTTCATAGTCATCAACAAAATTGTAAGTTTACAAAAAAAATTCAGTTATAAATAATATATAAAAAGATTCGTATTGAAATATGAAAAATGGTTTTGCCCTTGTGGTGTGCAAGTGTCCTTATCAAGGAGTAATTCATAAGTTCTCATTTCGAAAATACTAGGGGTATGAATTAGTAGTATAAGGTAAGGTAGATGTCGATCCCACAAAGTACGTGAGTATTCATTACTATACATTAGTGCTACTACACTTAGATACATTGGCCATCACGCTCTAAGGATAGAAAATATAGAACCAAAATGGGAACTACTTTTACAATTAAAATAAACTTAAAACAAAACCATGTTAACAAAGAAGTAAATTGGACAATTTATGGTAATAAGTTGTCCATAAATGAGGGAAAAATACGAACAATGGTGAAAATACGATAGCGATTATGTGTGTCCATCTATAAAAGATTTTTTTTCAAGCAAATGTATGTGTATACATATAAAATCTGAGCTAGAAATTCATTGTTTTTCATAAAATCGTTTGTAAGAGGCTAGAAAAAGACTCGTCATTTGATTAGAATCTTGCTTGGATCCTAAGGTAGATAAATTCCTTACACAAAAAATCTCAACTATTGTGGTATTTCTTTTTTCTCTTTTGATAATAAATCAGAAATTATGGTACAAGGATAAACACACTGTCCGAACACGAGGGCTGTCCTAACCTTAATTAATTTAATTAGCCAATTTATGAATCTATTAATTTCATTCATTCTAAGAAGGTTTCAAGTTTAGAAACATACTAGTGTGCTTGGAAACGTGTGGAACGAACGCGTATAATACTACTATCTACTCAAAAACATAAAGAAAAGTCAAATACTACAATTTCTGGAGTGTTTTTATTTTCTTCGAATGAAACACATGTTCAATTCTGATTGTTTTGTCCGTATTAATTTATTTTTGGAACATGTGTTACACATTATCATACTCTACATGATATTTTCAAATAAAAAACATATTTGTTGGAGACTCGTAAAATATTGAAAATATTAATGATAAATCTTCTGAATTTGATTTTCTTATTGACTTATTTCAGTTATCTTATTATATATTAATATATGTTTGTAATAACACATGGTGTGCAATAAAAGTGGGTAGCAATTGTTACCGGACGTAGTGGAGAGTGGACATATGAAAATTTCATGGACCTCCTTTGCCATAATACTTATTTTTACTTTTTAAAAAAAATGTCTAATCAAGGGAGTGAATGAAATCCACTTTCATAAAGTGCACATTTTGTGGTGCAAAATGGTGATGGAGGCATGGCATTGTGCCACCCATATTGATTACAACATCTATGTTGAAATGCGACAATGTCACACTATATCCAACCACATCATTTTAATTTGACAACCCAATACCAAATTTATAAAATATAAATGATGAAATAATTGCGAAGTGGAAAATTTATTAGGTGACAATATTAGGTAATCAGATCATCGTTATTGATAAATCTCCAAGTGATTTACCTAACACGCTAATTTTAAAATACATATCGATAGGAGGTGAGATAATAATTTTGTTTTTATATTTTTTGTTTCTTTGTTTGTCTTAATTACTTTTTACTCGTGATTGAAAGACTTTTTTGCTTCGCTTGGATAGCGTATATTGTAGGATTCTTTTTTTGTCTTTGAAAGCTTGATGTGAGTGGCTGGATTTAATAGTTGCATTTAGAAATTAGAATATAATAGTTATAGAGACTTAGAAATACAAATACTATTTTCTTTCATATGCCAATACCATATGCCATAACATATTGTTGGGTCAAGTTTATAGGATTTAATTTCAGTTTAAATAAATCCACGCTGTTAGTGTTTATTACTACCAAACACTCGTTCCTAAAAATTGGTTCGTATTTCAAAGGGTAATTGTCATTTACTACCTCCGTCCACCAAAATTTGTCTAATTTCATTTTTACCATTTTTGGTAATGGGCCTCATATTCCACTAACTCATTTCTATTCATATTTTATTATAAAACTAATATATAAAAGTAGGACCCACAATCCACTAACTTTTTCAATTTACTTTCCATTACATTTCTTAAAACCCGTGTCGGATCAAAGTGGGACAAATTTTGATGGACGGAGGTAGTACTTTATAATTTTTGGTTGACTTTTTAATCCATCTCATAACTTTCAAACCTATCGAATGAAAAAAATAATTGAATTCTGATCAATTATAATTTTTTGTTAACTTTTAGAAAATTATCATATCAGTCCGCGAATAGGAGTCCCGTTTTTCCATTTTAGTCCGTCCACGAATAGAAGTCCCGGTTCACTTTTACCATATATGGTAATAGAGTCTCAACTTCCACTAACTCATTCCACTCGCATTTCATTTAAAACTAATATATACAAGTGAGACCCCTATTCCACTAACTTTTTTCCATCCACTTTTCTTAACATTTCTTAAAGTATGTGCCGTCCATAAACGGGACTCCTAATGGCGGACGGAGGGAGTATATTGTTTCACAATCCCTCCGCGAATAAGTGATCTAAAAATTTAAAATTAGAATTAAAAATATTACTAATGGTTAAGTTCACTGCGTTCCAAATTTGTGTAGCACACAGAGTACTTGATTATAATAAAAACCGGATAATAATCTCATCATATTGTTGCTTACTGCATTTGTGAAATTATACTTTCTCAGATCAAATATTACTAATTAAGAAATTGTAAGTACGTCTCTATTGTATTTCTACCCTTTCTCACATTTTATTCATAAATTAGTAACTTTTTATAGTGCAAATAAATAAAGAGTTTGGACCTAAATAATTATTGTGAAAGAACGTCTTATATGACTTTGTTCATACCACGGCGTCGTTTCTTGATCGTGGTGGCTAATTAAATTCCAACGTCGCTTTTAGATTGAGGGAATTCGAAAAATATGTAATAGTACCGAAATTCAATGGTTTTGAAGTTTGACATTTTAAAAAGGATTAATAGCCAAAAAAAAATAGTAGTACATCAACTTTTTATCAATTCATATCACAAACTTTTAATGCAGTGAAAAAATACAGTGACTTTTAACTTGTTACTAGTAAATTTACTACTCCAATTATATTTTTCAGCGAAATAGAGATTGTGTATTTTTTATGACATTATAAGTTCATCCTATAAACTAGTGGTGGATCTAAAAATTTTAATTTGGAGTGCAATATTTAAATGTAAGATAAAAAAGAATAGCGTAAATGAGCGAAAAATGAAATTAACTGCAAATATATAAAGAGTGTGTTTGTTGTTATTCGGACTTTGGTCATTGTTGGATCAACCACTGCTATAAACTACTATGTCGTTTAAGGGAATCGACAGTAAGATGATGCAAACATCCATGTGTGCCACGTCGAATTAAATTTGGGCGAAACTTGATTTTGTGGGAATATTTTCTTTTTCGTAATTTTTCACTCTATTATTAGAAATTTCATGTAATTCATTAATATATTTTATTGTTGTTTCTATTAGATTATTTCAAGATTGGTAAACGTTTATGTAATGCTTTAATATCTTTTCTTGTTATTTCTAAAAAATTATTTTAAGATTGGATATTACTTATATAAAAATCAAATCGGATTGACTCATACATAAGCTATTGTTTGAGGTTTCATGAAATCGATTGAATTTCAACAAAGATTAATTACGCTATTTTATTTGTTAATATCACTATATATACGAATTCAACATTGAGCTTGTTCAAATTCTTGGTTATTACTATATGCTTACAAAACCAACTCTCTAAATAGATTTGGAGTGTTGATCTTAAACATAGCATGTAAGTTTGAATATACTTTTAATATACAAAACCAAACTCAAAATAGATTTGGAGTGTTGATCTAAAACATGGTATGTAAGTTTAAATATACTTTTAATTGTACTTAATTACTTGCAACCACCTCTTGCTAATACACTTCCTGCTCTTCTAAGCTATAGAAGAGTGTGGAATTAAGCATTCCTAAAATGGAATTTGGATTTTGATTTGATTATTATAAGTGATAATAATATGGTTAATTCTCTGCATCCTTTTCAAAATGTGAACATATGTGTGCCTTATTTTGTTGCTTATACTCCTGAAATATAGTTTTGAGAAAGAAACATACATACTACACCTGGTCAATGTTCTGAATTAAACCCTTATTTCTTAATCGTAAAGCTACACCCTTATTAGGTAATAATGCTTTTTGAATGCATAATATTGAAAGGAGGCCAATGTTCTAAAGTAAAAACCCTAAGAAACTATAAGGCAAGGGGCTCTCTGCTACACCCGATCATCCTCGAGGAGGCCCTCGGTTTGAGTGTAAATTCGTCACCATATTGTTGTCCGTGTCTGCACCCTTGTGATTAATAAAAACAATACACATATTCACATTCTTAATTAGTTTGCCGATTTTGAAGCTTGATGGTGTTTCAACGGTATTTGCACAATTCAAAAATCTGCATTAATGTTAAGGAACAATTATTTATTTTCAAAGTACTTTATATTTTGTCCTTGTAAATTAATACAAACATAATCTACATTATATGTTATGCACACTTGTTCTCAATAAATTACAGAGATGAAGGAAAGATTGTTGTGAACTAAAAAGCATTTTAAAAGTGGTATAAGGACAAATAAAGAGGTTTAGATCTTCTCTTTAGTTAAATTAAATAATATTGACTTTAACGTCTTCAATGAAAACATAAGTACTCACGAGAGGATGATAAATGAACCGAATCATTGTAATTATATTAATCATTTTTTTATATATAGTAAGTTAATTGAAATGATTATTTAGGGATTATCACATCATAATTATTTTATTATATCATTATTAAAATGATATTTTAAAATGTTGTACGAACTACGAAGTGTGTGGTATTGAAAGGTAGGAGAATTCTCTCCATTTGTATTTACCACATTATTTATTAGCAACTTTTCTGGTTTATCCCCTACTTGTCTATGTCATACACCCATACCTAATATTCTTCATGGCCCCAAATTCATATTTTAATAAAATGGTTATGCATAAACTATTGGAGAAGAATGCAATAATCTAATGGGGTGACCTATTGCACTAATAAGTTATTCAATGACCTAATAGTCAAAGATGAGACCCCAAATATCCAGAGGAAGTGCACATAATTGATGCACCTCCAAAGCAACAAATGTGAGCCACATGTAAAAGTTTATTTTCTTTTAAACACCAAACTAATGCAATATACAAATATCAAACCGACCACCATATATAAACAAAGTTTCCCCACTTTGCACCCTCCTTATTTTATACTAATGCAATTGATTTGCTTTTCATTTACTCCTAAACTTTGGTTAGGATCCAAGAATGTTAGGACCATCAATCCCTAATTGAAGTTTAAATTATTCTCACGGTGCTAAATCATGTCAATTGTACCTAGATAATTGCTTACAGTCGAAATATTTAGAATTTAAAATTTTCAGGGATTAATGCTTAAAAAACCTCATAATTGAGATTTTCTATTTAAGTAGTAGTACTATTTTTTAATGTTGACTTTGTATATATGATCCATTCAAGAAGGGATCATATAGTTTTGATAAGTATTCATTTGTAGAATCCCTATAACATAATCGAGTTTATCGTAAGAATCAATGTGTCTTATGTTGTGCTAGTCGTAGTTACTATGAAATTTAAAAGTGAAGATGAGTTAACAAATTTAGTGAAGTGCTACCTGAGGTGTTGCGTCATAAAATATGCTTAGGGAGGGAGAAGCGTATCTTTGGGGCATTTTGTATGCCACATTTTGTATACTCAACCTTGACTATCCTTTAAAATTTTGCAAAGTACTTAATTAATTCGGTATTAGTCCATGACAACGTTTTCCACACATACTTGTGAAGAAAAAATTATTTGAGTCGAGCATATAGTTTTAAATAGAAGTATAAAATTTAAAAATCTCAAGTTGCCATCATCTTATTTCTAAAACAATAAGTGCCCTCATGATTATTGTTATTGATGTCTGATAAGGCTAATTTCATGCATCGGTTATGTGGTGAAAAACACTATATTTTACTGGGTCTAACACAGTTTTTAAGCCAGGTGTGTGACGGAATAGCTAGATCCAGGAAAAGCCGGAGGAAACGGACTAGCGAAGGAAATGAAGGAAAGTGAGCAGAACTGAAGGGAAAAGAATGGCTAGAAGAAGGGAGTCAATAGCTGAGGGCAACAAAGACTATCTATACCTCGCTGGGCCCCACTTCAACGCCTATAAATAAAGGAGCATGCATCACACGCAATATACAATTTTCGCTCTTAGCTCACACACAAAAACACACACTTGGGAAATGGGAGTTCTGGGGTAGTTAGGGTTCTAAGGGTTTCATCTTCCGAGAAAGTCAGTCGTAACACCGTCCTTGCGAAGGGCGAAGAAACAATCTACTTACATTGTTTTTTTTTGCACTTTATTTCGTTCGAACTTCACGTTTTGGAAGTCGATTTGGTTGTGGCTATTTACCGATTTATCTATGCATTTAGTTTCTGTCATGATGGTGTTTATCTTGTGTTGATCTACGTTGATTCTGTTTTGTTTGAAGTTTTATTTCGGCAGTTGCATGTTAATCTCTGTTTTGGTCAATTCTGTACTTGATCTGAGGAATACGGCGGTAGATCTGTGTTGTTGTTGTTGATCGGAAGTTGTTTGGCGATTCTGTAGCTATGGGTATGTTTTTGGCCGGAGTTCATGTCGGATGCTTGGATCCGGAGTGGATTTAGCATCCGAGGTTGGATCTGAACAGGGGATTCAAGTTGTGCATGGATTTTGAGTTTTCTATTTCCTTTCTGTCTTACTTCGTCTAGTAGCCGTAGATCTGTTTAGTTTTTAATTGTTCTTCGTTAAACTGCTTAAATCCAGTCTGTTTTGTTTTCCGGTCACATTTCATCTCTGTTTCTACTGAGTTTTTATGCAAATTATTTGAAGAAGATGAAATCGCTGTTAGTTAGTACTTTAGTTAGTTGTTTTTCAGCTTTTCGTCCGTACTCTGCTTTTTCAGCCATAGTCTCCACCGTCAGTTTATTTCCCAGGTCTAGGTAATTTAGAATAGTTTCTTAGATCTAGTGAATGTCTCGGTTTCCAGTTTACATGCATGATTTCCGTTTTGCCTAGATCTAGCTGTTAGCGTAGCAGATTTAAATTCCAAGTTTAGTCTAATTTCCTCAACCCAAAAAAGTGCGTGGCAGCAGCCAACCCAAAAATAGTTTCTGAATCCTTGAGCATGTTCATTTCGCATCCGTCTCTGTGGAATCGATCCCTACTTCCCTGTGCTAAATTTTAGTATACGTGGTTGAGGGTTTTTTTTGAAGTGGTATTCTGTGTGTCCGACGACCGAGATCTTCCAACGATCTGTGAGTTCCTAGACCTTGTGATATAGTGGATTCACTGGACCTAGGAGACTTGTTATTCCTTACTGTGCACGCAGTATTTTTGTTTCCTTGATGGATACAGTGGCTATTTCCAGATCTGCGTTAACCCAGAGGACCAAGGGAAAACCACGTTCACATGCCCCTTTGGTACCTATGCATACCGAAGAATGCCGTTTGGATTGTGTAATGCACCAGGAACGTTCCAGCGGTGTATGATGAGCATTTTTTCGGATCTGCTGGAAGTATGCATTGAGATATTCATGGATGATTTTACCGTATACGGGAACTCATTCGACACTTGTTTGGTCAGCCTTGATCTAGTGTTGAAGAGATGCCAAGAGAAGCACTTAGTTCTGAATTTCGAAAAGTGTCACTTCATGGTGACGGAAGGTATTGTTCTGGGTCACGTAGTTTCCGAAAGAGGAATACAAGTAGACAAGGCAAAGGTAGATGTGATATCAAGGTTACCTTACCCCACGAACCAAAAGGAAGTTAGAGGCTTCCTGGGTCATGCGAGTTTTTATAGGAGGTTTATCAAGGATTTCGCGAAAATCGCGCAACCGCTCACTCATTTGTTACACAACGATGTGGAATTCGTCTTTGACGAAGGGTGCAAGAAGGCATTTCAGTTGCTCAAGGACAGACTCGTGTCAGCACCAATTATCAGAGCGCCAGATTGGAATCACCCTTTTGAGATAATGTGCGACGCGAGTGATTTCGCTGTAGGAGCCGTCCTTTTATCAACCCACTCTAAATGAAACATCTCATATCCAGCAAAACGATTGTATACGGTTTTACTTTTTTATATAAGTGAAATAAAATCAAATAAAACAAATGACAAAGTGGAGATGTGCGACTAAGAATTAAAGTGCATGTGTTAATCATAATAAGATATACACGTAAAGGATGCGGCTAAGGATCAAAGAGGAAAACATCATATAGTTTGAATAAATAAATACTCCCTCCGTCCCGCTTTAGGAGTCTCGGCTGAGTCGGGCACATGTTTTAAGAAAAAAGTGTTTAGTGAATATTGTAGTGGGTGTTAAGACCCACTTTTAAATGAGTGTCCAATAATTAACTGTTGTAGTGGATGTTGGGACCCACTTTTAATACTTTTTTATTAGTTGTAGTGGATGTTGGGACCCACTTTTAACACTTTGTAGGCATTTTTATTAATTTATCTCAACCGGGACTTCTAAAGCGGGACGCCCAAAATTGATCAACCGGGACTCCTAAAGCGGGATGGAGGGAGTAGTTCATACAATTTGAATGAGATGTACACATAAAGAGGAAAACATCATATAATTTGAAGAGTAAAGGCCAAAACTGGTCCTGAACATATGACCATTTTACGAATTTGGTCCTAAACTTTATCTTTTGGATTTTTTGGTCCTGTACATTTCAAATCGGATCACAATTGGTCCTCCGTTAACAATTCCGTTAATATTTAATAGTCAACGATTTTAATCACAATTTTGACTAATTAAAGCTGTTAATTATGATTACTTACACCCTAATTATATCCTTAATTATTTTAATAAATTTTCATTTAAAATATATAACAAATAATATAAAAAATAAAAATGAAATATACAACCCAATTTAATTAATCAATTACTCCGCCGCGCCGGAGCCCCCTTTCTCCTACTGCCACACCGCCGCCGACACCAAACGCAAGCGCCGCCCCGCCGGAACCCCAGATGTAATTATTTCCAAAAATAATTTGGGGTCGTTCTACTTAGTGAGGATGTCGGCGGCGTTTGTGATGGGGTTTGGGATGGGGATGGGGTTCAGGGGGCTGTGGATGGGGCTGCTGGCGGCGCAGGTGAGCTGCGCGGCGGCGATGGTGGCGGTGCTATGGAGGACGGATTGGAGGGAGGAGATAGAGAGAAGGAGAGAAGTCCGAAAATTAAGAAGAAACAGAACACCTAAATTAATGTTCCGGCGGCGATTGCGTTTGGTGGAATTAATTTAGCAACCAAGGGTTCCGGCGGGGCGGCGCTTACGTTTGGTGGCGGCGGCGGTGTGGCAGTAGGAGAAAGGGGGCTCTGGCGCGACGGAGGGATCAATGTTGGTGAGCATTATCAGGATTAATTAAGGAGATGATTGATTAATTAAATTGGGATGTATATTTCATTTTTATTTTTTATATTATTTGTTATATATTTTAAATGAAAATTTATTAAAATAATTAAGGATATAATTAGGGTGTAAGTAATCATAATTAACAGCTTTAATTGGTCGAAATTGTGATTAAAATCGTTAACCGTTAAATGTTAACGGAATTGTTAACGGATGACCAATTGTGATCCGATTTCAAATGTACATAACCAAAAAATCCAAAAAATAAAGTTTAGGACCAAAATCGTAAAATGATCATATGTTCAGGACCAGTTTTGGCCTTTACTCTAATTTGAATAAATAAATAGTTCAACAATTTTACATGCCACATGTGAATATCAAAATCTTGTCACCAAAATAAACAATTTTAAATATTTCATTGAATCATAATATACTTAGTAAAATATTTTTAACGCAATTAAATAATACTCCCTCCGTCCTCGATTAAGAGTCAAACTTTTCCATTTTGGTTCGTCCCCAATTAAGAGTCACACTTCATTTTTACCATAAATAGTAAGTAGGTCTCACATTCGACTAACTCAATTCACTCACATTATAAAACCAATATAAAAAAATGAGTCTCACATTCCACTAACTTTTTCAACCAACTTTTCTTTACATTACTTAAAACTCGTGTCCGGTCAAAGTGTGACTCTTAATCGGGGACGGAGGGAGTATAACATTTCATCTAAAGTATTTCTTATGTATGTATGATATTTATTTTTAATTATTATCCTACACGGCACAGTATCTTATGCCCCGATGCGTATATATATAGCAGTATTATGATTATAAAGATTGAGTGTTATTGAATTAAACAAAAAACAAAATAAAATTTAAGAATACTCCCTCTGTCCGAGCCAAGATGACGCATTTCTATTTTTGGTAATTTTTTCTCTCCAGTTAATACACTGCCACTTTTTCTATCTCTATCCCTTCATACACCCACTCTTTCTTTCTTCATTTATACATACACCCACTCTTTCCAAAAATATTCTCCTTCCATCCCAGATGGATTACGTAAAATTTCTCATAAACTATAAAATTGGTAACAGGGGCTGAACTATATAGTGAAAGTGCACGTTGTTTAAAAAAAGTTTATCTTATGTGTTCCACTTTTCTATTTTAAAATGTCTCATATTAAATGTATGTACTATGAGTTAATCAAGCGGTAGAGAAGTAATGTCTGAAACTAAAAGTCTCGGGTCTCTAAATTTATGTTCACTTTTCTATTTTAAAATTTCTCGTATTAAATGTTTCATTTCATTTTACTATATTTTGCGTATGGACCATGCATTATATTAACTCATATAACTAAGATTATATTATAAAATTAATAATACTATAACAGTAGGACTCTCGTTCCAAATTCTTTTCAACCAACTTTTCTTAACATGTTTAGAGAGGCACATAATAAAGGACGGATGAAATTAATAGCATATAAAAACTCACAATTGAAAAACTTTAAAAATGCATAAGGAACATTTTTGAAAAAAAAAAAAAACAGATAAGCAAATACCTAATCAAAAGATATTTACATATTCATTTTCTTAATCTCAAATTTTCATAAATTTCATAAAGAATGATAGAAAAGAACTTTTTTTTGCAAGACAGAAACGATTCATATTTATAATACTATAGAAAAGAATTTTTTTTGCATATTTGAAAAATAATTAACAATAAAAATTAGCGGCCAAAAAAGTTCTAATAATCAATAGAAAATAAAAAAAAAATTAAAATTACAACTACTCATTTGAAGCACTAATATCAAGTGTAGGCACGCTTTTACATGTACGTTGACCTCAAAAAAGTTAAATTTATTATAATATTATTTTTACTTCATCGTCTTCTTTAAGAAGACACCGGAAACCAATGAATTGTTGATCTCTGCAACTTAAACTTTTTTATTTCAGCCCTTTTTATCCCCTAATTTCTATCGCTTTAATCTTCCATGACACTAATTTAGTGAGGGCTGAACTTAATTTCCTATCATTTTAAAAAGTTTGTAAATAGAAACAATCATTAAGAAAAAACATTTGGATAGGGGCTTAAGCCCCTCCCCCTCTCCTACTGCGTCCGCCAGTGCCTACCAACGCCACCACTGCCATCTGCCGAACCCGCCTGGCGCCATTGCCGTCCACGCCTACTTGCTGATGGTAAGATCCTTTCTATTTTATATGAGCCTAAATTTCCTCAAACTTATAATTTTTTAAACAAACAAAATTCAGCTTTTCATCATGTATGCACAATCAAAATTTTAATTAGTTGTAATGATCGCTAGTAATAAAAATTAGTAGTAGTAATCATCTAATTAGTTGTAACGACAGATATTTTAATCAAACGAAATAAATAATAGAGCCCTCAAAGTGTTTTCTTAAAATTAAAAAGAAATTATTAGGCCGAAATAAAAGTTGTTAAATTATTACAAATCTTGACTTTGACTCTATCAATGCCTCTACTTTCGCCCCACACCGAAAATTCCGCCTATGTGCGATACTAAATGCCGCATCATTCAGATAAATCTTTTAAATAAGAATACCATATCTTTATCTTCACTTCAAATGCAGTCTCAAATGCTCAATATGTAACCCTGCGAAATAAAGAATTAAGGAAGTAATTTTGACGAAATAAATCTTAATTTCTAAATTAAATACAAAAAACATTATACTGTACGTAGAACATTAAACATAGTACATCCAACTTCTCATTATTTATTGATTGGCGGAATAGGAAGTTAAGAAATTCTATCTCCCATCGACAAAGATGTGAGAATTGGTATTTATAGAGGATTGCAGAGTGATTTTGGCTCCATTTCTCACATTTGAGTTCAAATCTCATCACTATTTCAAAATTATCCGACTTTCAAAATGACAAAATTTGCATAATTTGATTGCAACACGTATTTTAACATGTATTAACTCATTAACTGCTGGTTTATTTCCATTTCATAATATTTTAAAATTTTGTATTGATTTACTCAATGTTCTATATTCTAACTCATGTGGTATTATCCAAGTTTCACCATAAATCATTTGTACATAGTATGTAACCTTATATATATATAAGTATGTACTGTACAAATTTCATAGGGCCTTTTCAAAAGCTTACCTGCATTTATGCACCTTTTTGGAGTATATCATTTACACATATGTCACTCAACCTCCAATCTATGGACTACTTTGTTTCAAGTTTTAGAGTAGTAATATACCCTCAAAACAATGACTAAAAAAATATGCTTAGGGAGGGAGAAGCGTATTCTTTTGGCTTTTTGGAGCATTTTGTATGCCACATTTTGTATACTCAACCTTGACTATCCTTTAAAATTTTGCAAAGTACTTAATTAATTCGGTATTAGTCCATGACAACGTTACTTGTGAAGAAAAAATTATTTGAGTCGAGCATATAATTTTAAATAGATGTATAAAATTTAAAAATCTCAAGTTGCCATCATCTTATTTCTAAAACAATAAGTGGCCCTCATGATTATTGTTATTGATGTCCATTGATGACATTAAAGGGATCCTAAAATCAACTAGCCTTTTTGACTAAATTTATAAACTTGACCACTCCACTATTCCTTTATTTTTTGTCTACCTATTTATCGGCCCATAATGTCTTGCTATTTGACATTTTCTTGAAATGACTTTCGTGATTAATTACTACACTCAATTTTTCAATTTGCATTTCTCACTTTATTTCTGGAACAACTTGTGCCTCCAATCTCTCTATTTCAATTCTGTGATTTATTTACTTTTTATTGTTAATTTTGGAAGTGCTATCGACTCATAATTGAAGTCAAAATGAAATGCGATTTTACATTAATACATTTTCTGCCGCTATAGCGTCGTGCTGCTTGCTTATTTTGTTTTTGTGTATTAAATTTATTCATATATAGAGATACGTACTATCATTTGGAAAATACTACTCCATAAAATGGGAAAAAGTATATCCCTATCTGTTTTTTAACACTTTGCCAACGGAAAGACATGTTGAGAAGCACGGCTGACTTCCTCATGGGAAAAAGGATATGGATGAATTAAATAGATGTATATTACACATCATTTTCATAATGACACTTTATTCTAGATAAATGAGATACTATTAAATTCTATTGACCTTTGCTAGTACAGTAGCCCCAGCATAATTTATTTATGCATACCCAAAAACTTGTTTACGGTCAATTAGTTATTAATCAATCCCAATTATAATTCATATTTATATAAATTTAATTTAAATTAAATTACAACACCGAGGCCAATATCGAGCACTCCGTAGTAGTAGTGTTTTTAAAACATTTAAGTTAGTTTTTTTTTTTTTTTGAAGAGATACAGAGAAATTTTTGACTTGCTATTAAAGTACGAATTATATTTGTGCCCTCAAATAAAAAATTATAGTAGAATCAAAATTGGTAGTAATAGATAAGATCATAAGAATCAGTTTAGAAATGATCCAGTCTGTTTAGATATGATCCAGTAGTAATTTCAAATAAATTAATAAACATAAATCAAATAAGACCGCGTAAACTTGGGCTTATTACCAAGTCCAGCGTCAAAATCCAAACAAATCTTATGCTATAAAAAGGTTCTCCCATTTTGGCAATCAGCATCATCATAAACAATTAAACATAGAGACTTGTGGGCATTTATTGTCATATCCACAAAATATTGGGCAAAGGAGAGACTTGTGGTCTGACTAAGAGAACTGAAAATTTTCCAGTATATGACAATTACACAATTACACGACTCATCACATGAAACATTACCACCACTATTAGTACTACAACGGAATCCTTCTTCACATCGACACACAAACTTTCCAAAATTGCCTATCAAAATTTTGCTAAACTACCAAGAACAAAAAAAAATACAACTACTAGTATAAAACAGCAGCCTTGCAATAAGCAGCTGATCGCCTCATTGTATTGACTCGGGATTTTAATGAATTCAAACCACAAACCTCACGCCAACAGGCGCGTCCCCGTTGTACATCTTCACTTCTTCCGGCTCGACGCACATTAATACCCCATTGTACATCTTCACTTCTTCCGATTCAACGCCTTTTAACCCTATTGCACATCTTCACTTTTTCCGATTCTTGCTTCTATTAACTTTCACAATCCTTCGACCTGACTTGTCACCTCCGGTGCTGCCCAATGAGAAGCTGCCTGATGCCTGGAACGAAGGACTCTGTAGAGGAACTTGATTTTGCTGGCTGCTGAACATGAACAGATTGTTTTGTGATGGAGCAGCCGATCCAAATGCAAAGGTAGGAGGGACAGGAGAAACAGATGCTTGACCAAATACAGGGGTAGGTGCAGATGATGGCACTGGATCCTCGGCCATGCTGTCTTCTGCATTCATCTGATCATTATTCCCAGGGGAGGCTGCAAAACCACCACCAAATACAGGCTGAGATGGGGAAGCAGATGCAGTAGTGAATGAGAAAATGGGGCCCGACGACGCAGCACCGGCTGGTGCAGCATTTGCAGAAGCAGAGAAGGAAAATCCCGATGACGGAGACGCAGAAGAGAATGGAGAACTAAATAATGGAGATTTTTGGCTTGGCCAACCGGAACCAAACACATTGGAAGCCACACCAGAAGTAGAGTTAGCTGTGGAGGAGGAAAATGAAGATTTCTCACCAAAACCGAGTACACCAGATGTGCCACTGCTGAAAGAGCTATTTGTATTAATTGTTGCAGAAGAAACTGAGGTGCCACCAAAACCAAATACTGATGTAGTGGGACCACTGCTTGAACAGACAGTTGTGGTGGGAGAAGATGAACTTAAACCAAAACTGAATGCACTAGGAGTTGCAGCACTGGAGCTAACAGCAGATCCTTCTGTAACAGCAGCCGGAGTTGCACCAAATTTGAATAAACTCGATGTTGGCCCACCAGCAGGGACAAGAGAGGTGGTGTCTGATGTGGAAGTCGAAGAACTAGAACTAAAACCAAAACTGATGCTTGGAGTGGGCACTGAACCAAGAGATGAGCCGACATTCATATTAAGTGCTGGAACTGATGCAGACGGAAAGGACATAGTTGATGTGCATTGCGAGATGGTACCGGCACCAAAAACTGGAGATTTAGTGGCACTAGCAAAGAGGGAACTCTGAAGACTGTTTCCAGTTGAATTACTGAAAGAAGAACCAAACTTGAAAATGCTACTCGAGCTGCCAGAACTTAGATTTGTGTCAATTTCCGCTCTCTGATCTGCTCTTTCTGAGATGCTAGCTGTTGGTGCTGCTGACACTATAGTTGGTGGATCTACGGAGGAACCAAATTTGAAAACAGGTCCACCTGAACTTGAAGATTTCACTGCCCCTCCAAAAATGCTGCCACTAGAGGGGACTGCTGTGCTGGTACTGCTGCCAGTGGGGAGAATGTTAGTAGTGCTGGTCGAAGAGGTCAACAAGGGAGCACTACCCGTGGATGTCTGACGCATATCACTAAAAGAAGCTGCAGGAAATGATACTGGAGAAGATCTTGAAACAGATGGCCCATTTAATGCAACAGAGGAACCATCACCACATTTTCCATTAGTATCAACCTCTTTTACAGGCTTCGTATGAAATCCTGTCTCTGAATTGCCAGTTTTGACTTGAGAGCCAACCAATGTTGAATTATTCGCAAAGCTGTACATGCATTAAAACATTAAAATCGTGAAAGTTTTAAAAAATAAAAACTCAACATCTGACATAAATCATACTACAAAACAACTAACCTGCTGGATCTTTCAGGAGATTTAGCACTTTTCGTAGATTCAGAAGGCAGTGAAGGAGAATTATCAGTAGCTTTAGAGCTGAAACTGAACAAATGAGAACTATTTGCTTCCTTAGGTTTATCAAATGCAGGAAGTGATGAAGAAACAATTTGAGATTGTGAAGCAGCTCTTTCTCCTTCTGATGCAGGGATGTCAATGACACTAGTCCCTTTTCCAAATGTGACTACACCAGAGGTAAGTTCGCTTGTACTCCTTGAAGTAAGAAAGCCCATAGAGGACTTATCTTTAGACTGGAAAGTGGTTTGGGATTCTCCAGCAGGTTTGGCATGCAAGTTCTCGAAAGGGCCTTTATTCTCAGATCTAGATGCAAGGCCATTGCAATCTACATCGGGAAGCTCCAAGGGGTCCTAGAAAATTCCACCACAATGATAACTTTAGCAAGATCCCACAATGGATACATAAGAGAGAACTATAAAATTAGCTATTTATTGCACCAATTGATATTTGGTGAAAAGATGTAAAAATCAGATAATATACAAGATGTGTACAGCAATTCAGCCATGAATAGAGCCTAAGGTTACAAACATCAGAAAATAGAATATACTGCACCAGCTTTCGTACTGTTAATAATGCGGACATTGACAAATACTCCCCCGGTCTGCAAATAGGAGTCTCATTTCTTTCCAGCACGAGTTTTAAGAAATGATAGGAAAAGTGGGTGGAATAAAGTTAGTGGTATATGAGTCCCACTTATATATATTAGTGTTAAATGAAATGTGAGTGGAATGAGTTAGTGGAATATGGGGCCCATTACCATTCATGGTAAAAATGAAGACTCATATTCGCAGGCGGACCGAACTGGAAAATCGGGACTCCTATTCGCAGACGGAGGGAGCATAACTCAAATATGGGCAATACAAATATACCTATATATACGACTATGCATCCATATAACTGAAAACAAACGGTGTGTACCTCTTCTGCACTCATCCTAAAAGCTCTCTTCTTTTGAGGTTGGGATGCCCCATTCTTCACAACAGAATCACCAGGTTCAAGGCCAGAAGTAGAAGTTTTCAAGGACACTGCAGCATCATTGTTAATAACAGAATTCCATCTGCCAGAAGAAATAAATGAAACATTAGGGCCATTCCCTTCTGCTTTCCCTTGCTTTAGGGGAGAAGACTCATGAACATCAGGCAATATGCCATTGGGGTCCCCAGACTTAAGATCATCCTGGACATTCAATGGCAACTTTGAAGAGCCTACATCCTCGAGACTACGCAGAGCCCGTCCGGAGAGCCTATTTGAGATCAACTTTGAAGGTGAGTTCTCCGGCATTGCCTCTAACTTTGACACTGGTAATTTTTCCTTTGGGCTGATCATTTCAAGTTGCTGCAATATTTTGGCAGCAACTTCTTTTGACTTTGAAGGAACATGAAAATAACTGGTACTTGAGACCCTCTCATTCTCATTTTCTCCACTATTTTTCAAGACCTTATTCCTTTCTTCCCCATTCATTTGAGGCTTCTGTATTACATGAGAGCCAACTCCCACTCCATGAGCAGTGTGACGAATACTAGATGTCAATGAGTTGGATTTCTGTCTGATTCTGCGCACAGAAACAACAGAGCCGATTTCATCATCCAATGCTGAACTTCTACGCTTTAAGGTCTGACAAGCAAAATAGGTACCATGAGAAGAGCTGAAGACATCATATCTTCGAAATTAGAAATAAGTCACAGCATTTACCCCCAGCCGAGAGTCAAAATTGCCATCATTCTCCAGTGGAGAAAGGGATGACGATGATGTTGATGGCCCAGCAAAACCACTACTGTTGATTCCACTTCCCTGAAATGAGTAGAACATGATTAAGGAATGAGCCTTAGAAAGTAAAAGTATTATTTTACAACAATGATAGTATAGGTGAACCTTCAGTGTGGAAGTTCGATGAACTCTGGAGTATGGGGTGCGAGGCATGGTGTAGATAGCCGACCTGCCTTGAGATCGTGGGGTTATAAAACCATTTTCTACAGCACTCATGCTGACAGAACTTCTCTTAGCGAGTGACACAATAGGTGTCCATGAGGGATTCAGTGTATCAGCATGAAACACTGTCCTCTCCTTACCAAGTTGATTGCGCATTCCCAGCAATGATGGAGAAACTTGTGAAGGCCTACTTCCCATGTAAGCCTTAGCAAGTTCAGCTGGAGAAGCAATATCACTCTCAACCACCTGGAGAGATTTTTATAGGTAATACTCAATTCATTAAGCTCTTCGAAACTGGGAGGACCATAATAAAAGTGTGCATGTGGGCATCACAGCGTATAACACAGTTTAACTTACTCTTGAATTGTTAACAGGAGTAAACATCACAGCCGAAGATCCAACCCCATCAATTCTGTTTTCTTCCAATGCACCACTTGCAAATTCTTTTTGCCTGCTCGAATCTAAAGCAGACACTACATTGATTCGGCTTACATCCCCAGGACACTCTTCTGCAGCTCGTGATTGCAAAAGTTCTGCCAGATGAGCAATCTCAGACCTGCACAAACCAACTTCAAAGTCAATGGGAAGTGATTAAGGTACTGACAGATTGAGCTGTTACAATGTACAACATTTGATGAAACACGCCTACTATTAATCAGATTATATAGCATCAATAGAAAAATAAAGTAACAAGTTAAACCACATGAAAGTTACTCTCTCCGTCAGCAAATAGGAGTACCGTTTCGCCATTTTGTTCCGTCCGCGAATAGGAGTCCCGGTTCATTATTTCTATAAATGGTAAGAGGCCCCACATTCCACCAACTTATTCCACTCGCATATCATTTAAAACTAATAATCTCCGTCCAGAAAAAATAGACAATGTTGTAAATGGCACGGGTTTTAATACATAATTGGTAAAGTAAGAGAGAGGGAGGGAAATGTGGTGGAAGTAGTGTTAGTGGATTGTGGGGTCCACATTTAGAATGATGTGTATGGTTAGTATTGGTGGTTTAAAACTTTCCGTTTTAGAATTGGTCTAATTTTGGTGGACGGCCCAAAATGGTAATACTTGACAATTTTTTGTGGACGGAGGGAGTATATACAAGTTGGAACCATATTCCACTACCTTTCTTCCACCTACTTTTCTTAACATTTCTTAAAACACGTGCCGGAAAGTAATGGGACTCCTATTCATGGATGGAGGGAGTATTAGTTTCACATTAGAATTATGAATTGATACGAGTATTCTATATTAAAGCACAAACAAAAAAATCATCAAATTTGTCAATGACAGCACTTAATATCAACGGTCAAAATTACTTCAACTAATGTCCAAGAAACAAAGTGGTGTCATAGTGTCACAAAATTAACAGTGAACAAAGATATATAAGTTTCAAATAAAGTACATAACCATAAGACCAAATGCCTGAAAGAAGAGAAGATCTCACGATTACTGATTTATGAAGAGTGAAAACAAGCATGCACGAGCATATTCTGAAAGAGTAGCTTGGCAGATAATACAATGAACTGTTACTAACTTACTGAAACAGAAAGATCTTGTGTCAAAACATTCAACTTGTGGAAGCAAAACCAGGGAATCCCTCCGAAAAACTTTACCTTGTGAATGTCTTTTGCTTCAACAAATGCTCAAGCTCAGTGATTCCATTGCTGCTAGAACTATTTATTGGCTGGATGCACTGCCCACTTCCTGGCTCTCGGTCACCTCTCTGACTCTTAACAAAGAAGCAAAAGTACCAATCAATTGTTGGACATTTTCAAAGACAATAGCATCAGATAGAATATACCACAACCACATTCACTCAAAATGGAAAATACTGTTGAATTTGACAAGGTGCCAGCCAATAGTATTATGTAAACACCTCACATTAGAGGCACATATATGATGTTAAAAAGATTAAATTTGAACCTATCAACAAAATTGTAGTGGTAATTTTCCAGAAGTTGAACAGAAATGTTTGTCAATTTGTGGAACTTTGTCAGCCTAGAGTTCTAAGAGAACAGTGTCCATTAACCTCATTACTAAGAGATCAATCTGCTAAAGAAGTAGACTCTTATTTGTGATTATTGCCGGACAAAACTGTTAATCTACTAGTACAATATAGAAAGATATCATCTTGCACCTGCAGATTTAACCAGAAAGAGCACACAAATCAATAAAAAGATGCAACCACCCTTAAGTTACAACATATATAACTAAGAATGTATGCAACTAAACTTTTTCTAAATGATTGAGTACATCCAATGCAGAGTGATGCCAAATTTCCTAATACGTTTATTCATAACAGAGTCACATAGTATAATTTCAATAATCATTTACCAACGAAGCCAAACATCTACGAAGCACAAAGTTAACTACATCAATAAAAAGTAGCCATCATATAATTGTTTCCATATGTTAAGAGAAATCTAATCTGTTAGGCATAAATGTACTTTAGTATTCGTCCCGGTCTACCTTATTAGCATTTAGCACTAAGACACCAACTAAAAGAAATAAAACACAATATCAAACTGTCCCTAAAAGTACACATAGTGGATTGACACATTACAATTGCTCATCTACAAAAGCTAAGAACTGCTTTAAACTCAAGAGAAATTAAACCTTTGTCCTAAAGTCACACCATTACTGCTCCCTGAATATTTTCAAGAACAGTTACAGGTTGAAACTTTTCTGTATCTAGGTATATATGGAGTAACACAGAAATAAAACCACATTAAAGTAGAACAAAGCTATCAACTTAAAGGAGTGACTCAAAACATATATTTGCACGAGACAAATCCAGGGAGAATAAAATTCAAGCAAAATCTTACATTAAGAGCAATCCCTTGATCCATGTCACTATCTTGGGTATTTGACTCTGCTAAACCATCTTGAGCTTCTGACTCTGTTAAACCATAAGACAAAGCATGTTAAGAAATAATTCAAAGAACTGGTCGACTAGTACATCAGAAAACAGATAGATTGTGAAATACCATAACTCCAATTTATATGAACAACCAAAATCCCGTTCCCAATACCATAATTCCAATTAATATGAACAACAAATATCATGTTAGCTATTGCAATAGGAAACTGTGAGCTAGCACAGTAAACTGTAAATACAAAAATTGGACATTACAGTAGAGAAACAACTACAATGAAATCCGTAAATGAACTCGACAGAGGACCATAAAGGCACACAATCTTGTGAGAATGCGACTCTATAATCTATGTACAGCTTTACACATTATGTTAGCGCACAAACAAGAAGGAAACGACAAAAAGCACAAGCTGGAGGCTGGTTCAAAGAATATATCTTCAGTACATTAATTAATCATTATGCGAAAACAAAATAAACAGGCTTAAACACACAAAATAACCCGACCAATAGGCCAGTTTACAGCATTTGATACAAAAACAAATACACAATTCGATGCCAAGTTTGAAACATTTTCCGGAATTTGATGTCCAAATGATATGAACAACCAATATATACTTTAAGGATATGAGTAAACTGAAAGAACATAAAACAAGTAGCACAAAATCGACAAATTTGACCAATGAAACCTAAAAAGGACAGCAATTAAAGATTCTGAGAAACCAAAATGAGCAAATTACCTGGTGGCTGACGAAGGGGAAGAGGAGGCGGAGGGAGGCGTCTACGCAAGATAGAACCGAAGAAGCGGTCCGCACCATATGATATGAGCTTAGAGGCGGGCTCTACGACCAGCTTTGTCAACCAGCTGCTGCTATCGTTGCTATTAGTGCTGTTACCACGAAGGGCGGTGGGAGGGCGGTCGTACGGCGTCGCCTGTCGGCGAAAAGGCTTCTTCCGGAACTTTCCTCCGGCTCCTCCACCGCCGTAAGAAGATGTGTTGGCATTAACCGTTGCTCCGCCTTCTTCCGCCGTTGACATTCTCGTCCGATTTTGAAATTTAGCGTTCGGAGAGAAGAGGGGGCCGAAAGCTAGGGTTTTATTTCGGGGATGAACACAGAAAACGATGCTCGGTAAAATAAAAAAAATAAAGAAAAACCAAAAAAAATATAATGGGATGTACTCCTAACTTAGTTTTCGCTGTCCCATTTTCCTCCAATAAATAATCAAATTTCAAATGAGAATATTCTATACACAATATCATTAAAAAAACATGAGTCATTTAAATTTATAACTATTTTAGAGTAGGAAGCCAAATATAATCGCCTAATGAATCTCACGAATAATAATAATATTATAGCAGTATACTCTCAATTGTTTAAAACTATTGTTCAAATACTATAGTCTAATCAATCCAAATATAATCGCCTAATGAATCTTACGAATAATAATACTATAATAGTATACTTTTTCAATTATTTAAAACTCTTATTCCAATATTATTATAATCTTAATCCATCATATATTCTATATCATGTTATTTTCTATATCTCATTCACTTCTCTCTTCAAATCAATTACACAGACACTAATTTCTTAACAGAGTCTCCGAGATAATGTCTTCATTGAGCACAAATTCAGACCTTATTACCACAAATTCAGACCCTTGCCCAATCATTCCTGCAGTCTTCGTAAATGAAAATTGTTATTCCCGTTGTCCACCAATAAATGTCTCATTTTTTTTATTACATTCCACTCACATTTCACTATAAAACTAATATTAGTATATAAAAGTATGACTCATCTTCCATTAACATTTTTCAATCACTTTCTACTACATTTCTTAAAATTTGTATCAAGTCAGACTTGGTTTTGTATTGGTGGACAATGGGAATATCTCGATTGGAGCAGGAAGGTAATTTTCGTAACTCCGTTTGGGTTACTTTCTCTCGTGTCTCCAAATAAATGATCTAAAGTAGTACTACTATTTACTAATGATGAATAGGGAGTACTTAATCTATGCATTTTCCCAATTAAATTGTACTCCCTTAGTCTATCATTACTCGTCACTAGTTTCTTTTTTTGTCCATCCGTCAATACTTGTCACATTTATTTTTTATTGCTTTAAGTAATATACCTTGCATTCCACTAACTTATTTCTCTCGTTTTTTATTGTAAAGACCCGCATTTCATAAACTTTTTATCCAACGTTGTCAGACCTATATTTCAGGAAACTTTTTAACCAGTTTTTGTACAATTCTTAGAATTTGTGCTAAGAGAAAGTGTGACTAAGTAGTATGAGTACTTATTTGTAGTAGTCTTTCCCAGCGAATCAGAATCCTTGGTAAGTGCAATCACTATGGATAGGTCTTGACCCATTTAATTGACCACGTTTAAGTGCATGTATATCAATGTCACTAAGAGCGTCCACTATAGAAGAGCCATGGCTCGTGGCTCTCCCGTGACCCGGCTGTGGCTCCCTATAGTGGCATTCATGGGCGGACGTGGCGGGGGGGTTGCCCACGAGAGCGCCACTCGCGTGGCTCGGCCGCGGCTCTTGGGCAGGAGCCGCGGCTCTCCTTATTTTCATTTTTTTTAAAATTCTATAAGTATACAAATTTTTTACCCCATTCCTACACAAATTCTATAAATATACCCATTTTTAATTAAAATATACACAAAATGAAAAAAATAAATTATTTGGTGGCTTAGGCATGTCCACCATAGTGTAAAACATGGGCATTGATGGCCCGGCCACGATTTTATGGCTTGGCCACGTTTTGTGGCTTGGCCCTGCCAACTATGGTGGATACTCTAATGGTAGGCGCAATCTACATCTAATTGATCAGTATGTAGTTAAATTAAAAAAAATCTTTCTCCTATAAGTGATCTTTCAAATTAGGTTTGGACCATTATGTGTACAAGTATAAAATACTACTCATTCTTATGGACACGGTGTTGAACACAAAGCATATTTTTATTACATTACTATTTTTCAATTATTTGATATAAACATACCAATGAACATGCAAGCACACTTATCAAGTAAATAAATCCACAAACTATAGATTACAGTGACATAAAGTTATAGTTTTGATCTCGTAAAGTTAAAGTTGTAAATCAATATTTGTGTACTAAACGTAAATATAGTACTTCCATAATTTATAAAAACAGTAACATATTGAATTAAAATATAAACTTTTGTCATTAATACTAGTACAGTACTATATATATCATGTAATTCATGTCCAACCTTACCTTGTTCACCTTGTTCTTGAGAACATGTAGCAGTTTTCGAAAATTCAAAGTTCAAATGTTCATTTTTAAGACTGTCTAGTTTTTTTGTGTTTCCCTTAAGCTTCTTCAACCGTATCCCATGAAAAAATATCAATGTAATAATTTTGCTATGAAATGTAAATTTTTGTTAGTTGTTTGATGATCTCTCGTGTTGTATGTTTCATGTAATGTATACATATATATAATATAGAGAGAGAGAGAGATACATTGACAAAATGTTGGCAAAAAAGCCCGTGTAGAAGTACCAACCAAACATCTCATAATGATAGTGTGCCCTTCTGCAGAAGAAAACTTTGAAGCTTGCCTATCATCTTCATGCACTTAGCAAATTACAGTGTAGTACAAGATAGAGACAAATGTTCAAATCCTTGAAAAAAGTTACAACATATGCCAGGAAACCCAATTTGTCTCGTCCAGAGAGGAAAAAGATGATATGATAATGAAATAAATAAAGGACAAAAAAAAGTCTCTATGTAAGTTTTAGTGCTTCTCTAAAATTTAGGCTGAAGCTGTTCTCAAGGCCTCGTTTAACACCACCGCCAATCGGATGCCCCTTTTGCATCATCGTCACAAACTCGTTGTAGTCAATACGACCATCCTGAAAAGGAGACGCAACACCAGTTCAGACCATGATGGCTTCCAAGTTGAATACATTTATAGTATATGATACTGAAATGAATAATCAAAAGTGTGGACTCACATTGTCTTGATCGACTTCTTGGATCATTTCTTCAAGGCTGGTGTCGTCTAGGCCAAACTCTAGACAAGCTTGTTGAAGCTCGTCGTGGGTGATGTAGCCACTCCCGTCTTTATCAAAATACTGGAATGCAGCAAATAGGTGATCCTGCTTCTCGATCTTGTTTAGATGCAACGTTGCAGCTATGAACTCCCCATAATCGATTGTCCCACTGTTGTCAACATCAGCCTGTAGATTTGGAGACTCAAATCAGAAATTCAGTTCAAGAAACAAACGATCGAAGAAATCATTTGTTAGGATGATATCTTAAATACAGAAAATCTAGTACTACTATATAATATAACAAGAAAAGAGGTATCTGGTGATTCAGATAATTACTGCTTGCATTAGATCGTAAATCTCGGACTCCTTTAGGTTGGCACCAACTCTGTTCAGTCCAGCTTTGAGCTCTTCGAAAGTTATTTGACCGCTATTATCTGTGTCTATCATCTTGAACAACTCTTTTAGCCCAGCGATTTCGTCTTCAGACATGGACTCTGCAATCACCTGCACAAAAATATGTAATTTTCTGTCAAAGAGAGATGAAGAAGCAGGAAAAGTTTGACCTATAAATTGTAAGGATCCACATTAATAGATCCAGTATAGAGATTGAAAACCGAGGGACTTACTCTAAGGGCCATTTTCTTGAGCCTGTTCATTGCAGAAAATTGTTTCAAGCGACTTAGAACTGCAGAGTCGAGAGGCTTGTCAGGCGCCACACCATCCTCTTGTACCCAAGGGTGGCCTGACAAATATTTTAAGAATTGTATGAGCAGAGCAGTAAATAAACTCGGGAAAGGCAAATATCCAAAAAATTATATTATGCCTAGGTGCAAATGGTTATGGAATAATAAATATAACAAAATTGATAGATTGTCATAAGAATGACAATAGAACTAATCTGAACTTCTTAGATTTCCTTAAATTTGTTAAGTATTTATGCAAAATGAGTTTACTCAATTTTACCATAAAGTGTTTTATTCTAGCTATCACATCTCTATCTCTATGCCTGTCATTTATATGGTAAGCCCATAAATTTCAATACAAATATCATCGAAAGCAATATATATGGCACTTAATTCAAGAATCTGTCAGGCATGTCATGCAAAAAAATTTAACTTCATAAATTCCATGATAAATACTTACAGAGGACTTCATGGGCAGTTAAACGCCGTTTGGGATCTCGGATGAGCATTCTCCTAACTAAATCTTTTGCATCATCAGAGATACTCGGCCAAGGTTCCGATGTGAAGTCAAGATCGCCATGCAGGACTTGCTCAAATATACCTTGCTCATTTTCTGACATCATGGAAAATGAAAAATTAAAACCTTTGGAGGAACAGTGAGGCGTAGTTCAATATTAATGAAGAGTTTTGACGGTTGTACCAGCCCAAAACGGAGGGACTCCACTGAGCAAAATGTAAACGATCACTCCAGCACTCCAAACGTCAGCTTCAGGACCATAATGCTTTCTAAGAACTTCGGGTGCAACGTAATATGGACTGCCTACCACATCGTGAAACTTCTCTCCTGAAAACATATAACCGCCACCTCCTCAGTTCACCAAACAGAAGGTAACAAAGCTAAATTTTACACAGGGTAGAACCCGAATTCCTTCTGAAGTTCATACAGTTTCTTGTAAAAAATCCACAAAGAAAATAAATTTATAATGTACTATAATAATTATGCCATGAAAAACATAGATATATATGTTACAAAATAGAAGTACAATTTAAGATTTACCTATTCATGTATAGAAATTTCCACAGACCCGGGTTTTACATGTAGCATAAAGCATGGAGCAAATACTAACTTCTCATCACTAAAGATTCACACACACACACAGACTTAATATGGATTTGCTTCGGACAGAATTATAAAAATTTAAACTTCATAAATTACTTAAATACACTACCTGGCTTGAAAAACATAGATAATCCAAAATCAATTGTTTTAAGAAGTGAATCCTCCTTCTGATCAACAAGAAGGAAATTCTCCGGCTTAAGGTCACGATGCATCACACCCAAGGAATGGCAAGCTTCCACCACACCAACAATCGTCCTTGTAAGATCAGCTGCCTTCCTTTCGGAATAATGCCCACGCTGTATTATCCTATCAAAAAGCTCACCCCCCGCACACAACTCCATGACAACATGAACCGCAACAGCATCCTCGTATGCCCCCTTGATGGATATAACATTCGGGTGCCCAGCCAGATGGTGCATTATCTGAATCTCCCTTCTAACATCCTCGACATCCTCATCAGTCAGCAACTTCCTCTTAGCAATAGACTTGCAAGCATACTGAGTCCCCGTAGCCTTCTCCACGCAGAGGAACGTCGTCCCAAACTGCCCCTGCCCTAATTTCTTCCCCATTGTGAAAAACTCCTTCAAATTCCCAGTTTTCCTCTGTAAAACAGAGTCTGTCCTAAGCCCTGCACTAGTATTCCTCTTCATAGGTTTCTTAGCATTCGCCGCCTTCTCATCCTGCTTCGGCTTCGGCTCTGGCTTTGGCATCGTCACTTGCTCCGGTGGCGTGCTTTGAACCGGCACAGGCGATTCCGGCTCCACTTGAGCCTCGCTCTTGACACTCCCCCCATTGACAGAAGGGTCATTACTCCCCGGGGCCGGGGTCCGCCACATCGCGGCGGACACGGATTGGATAAAATTATTTTTCACTATGCCCGGTCCAACACAAGTGTTCCCCATCTCTCCAACTACAAATCTACCAATTCACTTGCTCAAATTTCAGCGTTACAACTTCAAATGATATATGCCAAAGTGAAACTCAAGATCTGCCTGAAGATCAAAAGTACTGACTTTCAGAGAATTCCTATTTCCACTCCAAATTGCCAAATTACCATAATCAAAATTAAGCTAGCTACAACAACAACAAGAAGACGCACTGAATAATTAAAGCAATATATCAATTATCAAAGCAAGTAAACAAGCGATTCAACGGCCACAGATCTCGAATACGAACATCAAACCTCGGAAAAAGTCAAAAGGAAAAGCCGAAAGTCTCTTTCTTCAAAAGGGTTTACAAAGTGAGCATGGCTCTTTCTTCAACAGCAACTCACTGCAAAATCAAGGGTCAAACTAGGGAAAAAGTTGGGACCTTGATGAATCCGATGTTTCATTTCATCAGTCCTCCACTAAGATTAGATTATGAGAATTGTATTTTACACTAATTACGACCAGACCACCTCTCCCTAAAACGCGTTTTTTAATACCATCATGCCAGTCTGTTTTTGCCGTAATGTCAACTGCGTCTTTCACTTCTTCTGTTCCTATTTTTCTTCATTTGTTCCAGGGTCCTTTTTACATGTCACAAACACAGAAATTTTCATAAGATTCTTACCTTTTTAGTGTTCATTTATATCCTAAATGCTCGATTGGAATTATTTTTGTGGTTACTAAAATAGGTCTCGTCAAATGTAATCTTCTTTCAATGGATAACGGCATTCAAATTCAGCCAATTTTAAAATATTAAAATGTTATGTCCGGAGAAAAATATTTCATGAATTGATGTTTGCCTTATTTCTACATTACTCAAATTCAGTGGTGTCCTTATTGCTCCACATTTTGCTGAAATAACTCGAATTGGAAAAATAAGATTCAAAAATCAAAATTACTATATTAATGTGAACGTGAAATTGATTATAAAAAAAATTACTCCAACTTTGGTGGGTAGCGTTACTTTGCTATACGCATTGAATCGCACAATAAATGATAGTAGTAATCTCTTCCAAAGAAGATAAAATATAAAAAAAATAATTGAAAATTTTAAGCATAAAAAATAGTTGAGGAACCCTTGTTGAAGTGACTCAAACTATACACTTCTATTGAATGGAAATTATATGTATCATATAATTATTCATCTGTCATATATTTTCAAATTTCTAAGTTGCATTTACCTAATCAAGTTTAATACTACTAGCTTGTTCATTTTGGTAATTAGACATTGTGAATAAACTAAATAAAAAAATATATAGTATTTTTATTCTATTAATTAGCCCACGCGCTATGCGCGACACATAGTATTTTTATTCTATTAATTAGACATTGTGAATAAACTAAATAAAAAAATATATAGTACTATACAGTAACAATATGTTAAAAAGAGATAAAATTAAATAAATTTTAAATTAAACCAACATGAAAATATTTGTTAATTATGACACTTATAGGTCTCTAGAGCGAATAAAAATATCATCGTTAAAACATACATACTTCAAAACTAAAATGTTATCAGTATAAAATTAATGGTATAATATATTTAATATACAACTAAAAAGTATGATAAGAACAATAATGTCGTCATAAAAGATAAAACATAATGTACAAAACAAATAAAAACACCCATACATATAAACATTCGAAAGTTTCTATTTTAAAGGGATGAGCCTAAATGGAAATAGTTTCTATTTTTATGTGAAGAAGGTAGTAGTTCGTAAGACATGAAAAAACTTACTCCCTCCGTCCCGCTTTAGGAGTCCCGGTTGAGTCGGACACATGTTTTAAGAAAAATGTGTTTAAGTGTGTAATAAATAAATATTGTAGTGGATATTGGGACCTACTTTTAATTGATTGTCCAATAAATAAGTGTTGTAGTGGATGTTGGGGTGTTTTTTTGGCATGAAAACTATGGAGGGGCGAAGTTGGCAACAAATGAGTAAAGTTGTAGCTTCAAAATATTATAGATGGTTAGTTAGAAGCTTACGTAATTTCTATATTCGTGAAAAAAGAATTATAAACTGGACAGAAAAATTAAAACAAAACTAACAAAAAATAAAATAAACTAACATTAAGAAAAAACTGAAATATGAACTAACATCACTGAAAAATAATCTCTCATTGGATACGTGTTTTTGGTCGCCCTTCGAGATGCTCTTAGCCGTTGGAAATAAAAACTTATCATGACTTTTCGTAATGTGCCTCATTAACATGTAAGAATTTCAAAAAAAATATTCAACTGTAGATCAATATTGCAATTTTTTAAAAATATACAGATGAAGGCTTAATCTCAGTGGAAAAAGCATTTTCGGCTTCCCTTTGATATGCTGTTAGTTGTTCGAAATAATCTTTTGTCACGCCTTTTTTAAACCGCCGGAAACTTATTCATCGTTGCCAATCGCCACCATATTCTCTCGTACCCCCTGCCGATATACTCTCTCCCTGTAGCCATCACACACATACCAAACACAAATAGGATAACACATTTTTTATTAATGGTATTGGTATTTATAGAAAATTATGTAACTTTTGGCATTCTTCATTTTTCTTGGGTCAATATCATTTATTCTAAATTAAATCAATGATTCATTATTTTTTTAACCTCTCAAATTATGATACTCACATAACCGCAAATTTTAAAAGTGCATAATAAAACCGTTTTAATGATTAAGGAAAAAACTTTTGACTAAGAAACCGATTATGCGTAGCAATTTATTGTTGGTAAATGTCAATTATTGAAAACCGTTATGCATATGCATAATGTTTCTAAATTCTAATCAATTCAGTGATGAATTATATTTAAATTTATTGTGTAGATTCCAGCAAATAATGGTCTATTAAATTATTATAAGCATGAGCTTTAACAAATAAGTATAATAAAAAGTACAAATAACTGTCAATATAAAAACTTGTTAATTACTACTATAATCCAGTTTACCAAAACTATATATGTCTCAATTTTCAATTTTATATTTCTGCTAATGGTTTTCATTCTGATTTTATTTTCTTATATCTAATTATAAATTTAAGATATTTAACAACTCACAATTCCAATGAGGTTTATTTATTTTTCAACTTCTGAATCAAAAAAATTTAGTTGCAACTTTCACGCCATTCCACCAAAATGAATTGGGTGACTAAACTTCTTACATTATTGATTGAATTTGGAGGACGAATATTTCTACAAATCTACAAATTAATTGGAAACCGAAATGAATTGATACAAATCTATAAATTAATAAGCAGGTACAAAAGCAAAATAGTGGGAAGATTTTGTAATGTTTTATAGCTACTATCCAAAACTCATTAATATTTAAAATCCTTTCCAAAACTTTTAAATATTCAAAATATAACTCAAAACTTGTAAATATTCAAATTTACGCCCAAAATTCATAAATATTCAAATTAAGGCCAAAACTCGCCTTTTATATATGTATAGATTACCAGGTCACATTGCTTTCCTTCCTCTATTAAAAATAAATTTAATAAATGAGACGGAATGAAATGGCAAACCGAGACTCTACTTACTATTTATATTGTAATTTAGTTGAATAACAAAAACTAAACGAGCTATTATTTTGTTATATAATATTTTTTTTATTTTGTTATTTTATTTATTCTATTTAAGTTTATGGCATATGTTGCATCTTATTATATGTATACCAAAATAAACATTTAAAAATGTTATGAGATCTAAAGATTTACTCCTTTATTTTTATACTTTTATTTTTTTAACTAAAATTAATTTTATTGATATTTTATACTATATTATATTTATTTTGAAAAACTCGATTATAAGAAAATAGATGAAATCATTATTATTTACATTTATATATAAAATTTTTAGATGACTAATATGTGTGCGCAACCTAATACTCCGACATGTTTATATTTTATTTAAGGTACATGCAACCTAATTATGTAATTGTGTTGGACCAGATTTATAATTCACGGTATACTTAAACATATAGAGTACTTTATAAATTATATGTTTAAATAACTTATTCTTATTGCATATCTTTGACGAAATTTTTACATATATATTTGAATTTTTAATGTTATCTATATTGTAGTTAAATTAAATTCTAGTTGCCGCGACCAATTAACACTAGTGCTACTTGAATATAAGCAGTACAATATATTACTAAATAGTATTTATTTGTTATAAAAATATATTATATTTATATATATTTAATTCACCCATTTCTAAAAGGATGTATGATAGAACCTAAATATACATGCTATGATCATTATTAGTAGCGCTCTACTGTCGATGTCGATACTCTATAACAAAATTCAACGTAGATAATAAAAAAATGAATTAAACAATTGATTTTAAAAAATACAGAGTATAATTTTAAAATTAAATTTAGTTGCTATAATTTATGACTTTTTAACACAATTAAATTTATTAAATTCAGTATTTATTTATTTGATTAATTATGATTATACCATTTTATTTCAGATAATAAAAAGTTTTAAAGTGAAATATGGGCTATTAAAAAAAATGTTATTTAGTGGTGTATGATAAAAAATCAATACATGTAAATATAAAATAAAAGTAATCAAAACATCAAAAACTTTCGATCTATGACGATTATAAATTGCAATTAATATTTCAAAACTAAAGAAAAAGAGGAAGTGTGAAGAAAGAGCTTGGAAGAGAGATAAGAGAAGGAACCACACGATTAATATATATGAAGGGTGGGGTCCAGGGTCATATTCTAATATTTATAGCATTCTAATCTAAAATCAAGATTAAATTTCTACTTTTAGATTTTAAAATAAGTGGATGAGATTAAATCTTACGAATCTCAATAAATAGTAGACAAAATATCAACAAAAGAGTAATATCGTCATTATGTTATCATATGATAATCTTCGTGAATGTTTTTTTATATCAACATAGTGTATTACAAATATCAACAATATGACATAAGAATATCAACACTATTACAAGAAAATATCAACACATATTTATTGAGATTTTTACATGATTTTATTGAAATTTTTATATGATTTTATTGAGATTTTTTGATGTATTTGTTGATAAAAATCTGATTATCAACATTTACGAAAACTAAAATAAAAAATATCAAATATCATCATCCGAACGTCGTCGAAACATATGCAATTGCGATCTCGTTGGAATCCTTATAAAATTATTTTTAATTTGATATATTTTTTGCGAAAAAGTAATTTAAATCGAGAGAGTTATGTAAATTTAAAGTTTTAAGATGATTTTAATGAGAGAGAATTGACATTAATACCTTTTAATTTTATTTATTAATTTTCTTAATTAAAAATATAATCCATGTGACATTATTTCAACCACTTGATCTTCTCATCTAATGGCTAAGATTTAGTTTTAATTTGGGATTGCTAATTAGTTAGCAATTGATCACTTCCCGGTAGGGTCGTTACCCAAAATTCTTTTTCCCCTTTTTCCTTCTCCAAAAAATTTCAAAATTTTCATAAACCATTTAACAGCCCTAACTAAGTTGATGTCTTGAAACTTGAAAGAGTAAATCACCGATGAGATATGGCCATACGGGGCTGAATCAGACTTCAAAGATTTCTAGAAAACTAACTATTGCAGCGCATTCAAAGGAAGAAGAAGACGACGACTTGTTGGAAGTATAAAAATTAAATGATATGATACTATTTCGGTCTCACATTAAGAGCATCTCCAACCATTTACACTAAACCCAAACTCATTTTAGTATAAATGTCACACCAAATATGATTTTACTCCAACCATTTACACTAAACTCAAACTTAAAGAATATTCTCTCTATTATGCTCTTTTTACTCACAAAATTTGAAAAAGTTTTGGATTTGAGTTTAGTGTAAACCTAAAGATAGGTATTTTTTTCTCAAAAACAAAAAATGAGATTGGTTTTTGAGTACTATTAGAGCTAAATACCTATCCCATTTTAAGCTTTAGTGTACCCTTGGAGATGGTCTAAGTGTTTTAAGAAATGTAAAAAAAAGTGACTTGAATAAGTTAGATCATCTCCAACCATAACCCAAAAAATGAGTTTTGGTGTAGTCTTCTTCTCCAACCATACACTAAACTCAAGCTCTTTTTTGGTGTTTTTGGTGAAACAACACCATATATATGGTGTTACTGCAAATATTTTGTGAGACAAAAACTCAAAAATGGTGTAAATTTTGAATTTAGTGTAAATGGTTGGAGTAAAACTAATTTTTAATGTGACATATACTCAAAAATGGGTTTGAGTTTGGTGTAATGGATTGGAGATGACCTTAATAGATTATAGGTCTCACTTATATATATCAGTTTTATAATAAAATGTTAGTATAATTGGTTGGTGGAATGTGAATCTACTTACTGTTTATGGTAAAAATAAAATGTGACTCCTATCCTATCGTGGGACGGAGTGAAATAATAAAATATGACATTTAATTTGAGATGAGGCAGTCAAAGTTAATGTGCGAGTGGTTGTCAGTTAAGTGCCATCACATTTTGGAAGTGTAAAAACTAAAAACTGGCGGCCGTTTTAAATAGTGGGCGGCCTTCTTTATTATTGTAAAATAATCAACTACTATCAACTGCTAATTGTTTGTATAAGATGTACTTGGACACATTTTTTTTTATTGATTCTCTAAATAAGAAAATATAGACTCAAACCATGTTGAATATTTATTTCTACTTTAACACTTCAAAACTTTTGTAAATTACATTTTTTAATCTTTTTTCTTTCTAATTTTATTTTAACAAACTGTCGTTTTGTACTACTTCACAATTTTATACTCCTTATTCCATTATTAGAAATTAAGGGTGAAAATGTGAAAAGTACAGGAGTATGTGGATTTGAGATTGAAGTGCTATTCCAATTTAATTATTTCAATTTCAGTATTATATTTGAATTTAATTCACTTTATATTAGTAACGTATAACATATTATCAAGAAGTTTCTAAATCCAAATATACTGTTATGATAGTTATTTTTTCTACTACTATACTTGATTTGTATATGAATTTTTTTTAAATTAGTCTATGTGTCTTATTTTAATTAACAATATTTAAACTAATTTTTTCTATATCTAGTATTTTATTAATTTTGAATCAAAACTCGTACCGTACATTACAAAAAAAATAATTATGAATGAATGAAGCCTTTACTAAAAAAAATTTATGCATCCGCCCCCGAGAGAGAGAGAGAGGGAGAGGTGAGAGAGATTCTCGCATGAGCATATCCATTATCAATGGACTAAGAGTATCCAGAGTATCTACGAAAGCCAACAGCTGATGACTGCCAGAGATTGCTACATATGCACAGGAGTGTGCACAGTTTTCCTGGGATGATGGGCAACATCGATTCCATGCACTAGGACTGGAGGAACTATCCGGTGGCGTGGAAAGGGCAGTTCACTACTGGATTCAAAAGCAAACACCCCTCGATGATCCTGGAAGCCATTGCTGACATGTGTATTTTGGTGTCGCAAGGTTGAACAACGACATCAATGTTAGTCGTCACATCTATTCAGTGACGAGTGCCGGGGTGAGGGTCCGGAGGTCAGCTTCGTGGCCAACGTCACGCAGTACAACACGACATACTATTTGGCAGATGGAATTTACCCTTGTGGGCTCGTATTTGTCAAGACAATCATGCATCCGGTTGCTCCGAAGATATCCTTTTTTTCGCGCGATGTCAAGAGGCTCCTAGGAAGGATGTTGAGCGAGCTTTTGGTGTGCTCCAAGCGTGATGGGCCATTATACGGTGCCCGGCACGAATTTGGCACGAAAATGTCATCGCCGATATCATGTATGCATGTATTATATTGCACAATATGATAATCGATGATGAAGGATTTGGGGCACAACACTGGGCATCGGACGATGGTGCTAGTTCAAGTCACGGTGTTACCAACACCCCCCTGCAGATGGGTGTCCCACGTACTAATGAATATTTGATCCAACGGTTCACCGATATACGCGGGGAAACAACACGTACCCAACTCCAAGTCGATTTGGTTGAAGAGATCTGGGCACGTAGGGGAGCGGGCACATCGTGATATGCGAGGCGGTGTTGTTTTGTAATGTCGATAATTCTCGTTGTATAATTTTCCCCTTTTTATAATATAACGGAGATTTGGTTTTAATTTTTTTAATTAAATAATATTTTTTTTCTAATAATTATCGTCCGATAATTTTTATTCAATTTGAATTAAAATATGCCAATAATTGATAAAATAATGTGATTTGTGGCTGTGGACACGTCCACTATTGGGCTGGACAAGTTTTCGTGGCTGGTGGAAGAGTTTTTTGTGGCTGTGTCTTGGGCATGTCCACATTATTGTGGACACTCTACGGGCTCGTTCGGTGTTTGCTAATTGGCCATAATTGGGGATAAATCATGGAAATCACGTCATTCGGTGTTCCTTATTACTAAATGCACGACCTTCGATATTATAGCGGGCCCCTTCCTCGATAATTGAATTCTGTACTGTTACATGATACAAAGAATTTTGTGTCAATTTCCCATTTTGTCCCGTGAAATTTTCATTTTTTCCCCAAATATAAAAGTAACTAAAATTGCTGAACCAATTTTAATGGTGAAATTTCTAAAATTCACATTATATATGTCGAATTTATGTACATTTATAACTAATCTTGAGATTTTTCAAAATTTATGCACGTCACATTATCTTATTTTCAGTATGGACTAACCACTTTTTATGAAGCAATATTCATTTCCTCCAACAAACAACGTGACAGAATAAATATTTTAAACATAATTCTGACTCGATTGCTCTCCACGAAATCTACTAATTTACTATATCACCACCAACATTTACAAAATCATCATAATTTATTACTGTAATATACTAGTAATAATGTAAACCAAAATTAAGTGAATAAGTTAATCATTGTAAATAAGCTGAATCCCGAAACTACCCTCGGAACTCGAACCCCTGAAATTTCTTCGTCCACGCCTCAAAGTCATTCCTTCTCTGGATCGATTACTGCTACTATTATTATTTACTCTCTAATTTTCACACAAAAACTCACAAAATCTTTAAATTTCTGTCAGTAATCCGCGATTATCGATCGCGCTTCCCCAGTCTAGTCCCATGACTCTCCTAACACCTCCCCAAATCGACGTAAGTAATCTCTCTTCTGTGCTTTTTTCCATGTTTGTTAATAGCAGCCCATGGGCGTAGGTACCCGTGCGCGTGATTGACTTAGTTAATGGCGTCCACTTTTGTGTTGAATTCAGCAGCTAGATGACCTTTTCCTGTTGAGTGCGTAATCTTTGCGGAGTGGAAATGATGAGTTTTGCATTGATTGGGATTGGGGGGGTGAAGATTGTTGTGGCGTATTGTGCTCAGTGGTCAAATTGGTCGAATTTAGGGTTTGGGATGGGTCAAAGTGTACAATAGTAGGTCTATTGGATCCATTTTTTTTGTGACATGTGGGTTTGGTTTATTTTTAGCAGGCAGAAGGCGAGCAGATGCTCGTGCCACATGCTGATTTTGCACCAGAAGGCCCTCAACCTATGGAAGGTATTGCAGTACTACATTAGTTTATTAAAAGTGTCAATCCATTTTAATTTTGACTAGGCGCGGGATTAGTTGTTCTGATTCGGTTACCATCGTGAAATCCCAGCAGTTGCACTTCTGATTCTTTGAGTTGGGTTAATTGTTCTGCTTTTTAGCCATATGCATCTATGATCATGTATTGATTTTTTGTGCTCGGGAGGTTTGGCTTGTTTTTCATTTGTTCTTTATTATTCTTCTTCTGATTAAGTTGTTATACTCTATCACCCAGTTGCTTCTGCTGAAGCAACAACCAATGCTGTGGATGCACAAGTGGTAGATGAACCACCGTCTGCACGATTTACTTGGAAAATTGAGAATTTTTCGAAGGTGAACATGAAGAAACAGTATTCTGAAGTTTTTCTTGTTGGAGGATACAAATGGTATTTTATATTTTACTTTTACACATATCATCTGTTCTGGGTTTGATGCCATTATGTTCAAGCTGATGCAATTTCTAACCACTTTTTCGTGGTCAGGCGAATTCTTACATTCCCAAAAGGGAACAATGTTGATCATCTGTCCATGTATCTGGATGTTGCGGACTCTTCTGCTTTACCATATGGTTGGAGTAGATATGCACAATTTAGTTTGTCTGTAATTAATCAAATTCACAGCAAATTCACAATAAGAAAAGGTAAGATTTAATTGGCAGTTGCTTTAAGAATATTTATTATGAAAAATATTGTTGAATGTGGGAATAATTAAGTAGTGTAGCAAAAGAAATATTCTGATTTTATTGGCATTCTTAGTTTTACTTATTCAATACAACTGTCTAATTTTTTTTGAAAAGGTTTAGTATTGCTTTAGTTGTGGGTGTTACCCTTCATTGTTATGTTGTACTCTATCTGGAATTCTCTCTGATGCCAAATCTTGCTAGAGAGGTATCTAAAGTGGTTTTCTTAATAATTAGTCTTAGATCTTCTGCACCAGTTTGAAAGCATTTATAATCTTGACAATGAGCTCTTTCTCATTTCAATATTTATATGTTTACAAACTTTAGCACTATCACATCTTTTAACATATCTGCCTCTACCGTAAAAGTATTTTAGTTTAAAGTGAGTAAAAAGTTTATATGACACTGCGCTCTCCTACCACTTTTGCCCTTTCGACCTATGGCTTGTTACTAAATGCAGAACAGAAAGATATTTGTAAAAATTAATAGTACTATAAGATACGTGCAAGCTTTGAGATACATTTTACTGGAGAATGGAACGGTTTAGGCACATTAAAGAGTGATTTAATCGAACGTGCTTATCAAAAGTAATGGTGAAGGGGGAAAAGTAATGGTATTTTGATTCCATATGCTTCTCTCTAAGATGTGACACATGCTTGTTCGTTCTTAGTTGGAGTGAGAAAATTTGCATCAGACATTTGCTTAGTGTGATTTGTTAGAGAAATTTTAATCCACAAACAATTGTTTGGCCAAGTTTGAAATCAAGCATTTGTTTTTTTGGTTGTTATGTAATGTACAACAGACAACAGTTAAAAGCATAATTTAACGTGAATTTATATGTTAGTGAAAATATAGATTATATATAATAATAATAATAATAATAATAATAATAATAATAATAATAATAATAATAATAATAATAATATTTCTAATAGTTACTCCCTCCGATCCCATAAAGTTTGTCCCAGTTTGACCCGACGCAGGTTTTAAGAAATTGTTTGACTTTGTATTAAATGGCATGTGTAGTGAATAAGGGTCCCACATTGAGGAGATCGGGGGTGTATTTAATGTCTATTTTTGGGTAGATTCCAAGTGGGACAAACTTTGTGGGATGGACGAAAATGGGAAATTGGGACAAACTTTGTGGGACGGAGGGAGTATATAGAATAGTTATTGTATTGTGCCTGTGGAAAGTGTGACTGTGTGCGCTCTCTCTTGCAACTCTGCATGTGATTGCGAGGGTAAGTTTGTGACTTTAGTGTGTGATAGTGAGTTGGGGATGGATATAAATTAACGAGGTTTTAGCATAAATGTTTAACTTAATCCATAATGAATGAGCTAAGTTTCAATGATTTTAATGATTTCAAATCCACTGATCTTTGAGGTTTTTGCTGAATAAGTTGTTTATCTACCTATGGATTTCAAATACACTTCCCGAGTCTACCCTGAGATCCAGCAGTCCTTACACAACCTTCGGAAAATCGCAAGCATCCTGTCAATATCTGATGCTAATTTTTTCGAAGATTGCTACCTGTTAGTTGATGATTCCCGGCTTCCTCTGTTCAGTGTCTTTCCCCTCTATTCACCTGCAGTGCATGTAGAACAATGCCGGAGTTGTTACATAATTATTTTTCTTCAGCCATAGCAGCAGAGTTAATCCTGCTACTGCCTAACGGCTAACTCTGACTGATGGGATCGATTATAACCTCTCTTTTCACTACTGAGTTCTATGGATGATATTATTTACCAGCCAATGGATCTTATAGTTTAATTTATTGTCAATTATCGAGTCTCCATCTGTTATTAGTCATGCTGTTCTTAGATGCGTGCAGTTGAATGATGCCTGTTTGCTGGCATTGTTTATTGTGTTTGCTAGAAGGGCATCTTAACTACATTTAGCTGCAATCGCTGTCTACATTCATACTCCCCCATCCCAAGATAGTTGAGGCATTTCTTTTGGGCACGGGATTTAAGAAATTGATTTGTTAAAGGTTAAAGTGGAGACGAGAGGGAATAAAGTAAGAGAGATGAAGAGAGAGTAAAGTAAGAGAGGAAATAAAGTTTCTACCGAAAAAGGAAATGGCTCAACTACCTTGGGATAGAGGGAGTATTACTGTAATGGTTAGCTGCCAGATTCATTTTATGTGAGTCTAAGATACTACTTTTCTCTGGTTCTATCTGGAGGTATCTTTTTGTTAGTCCGAGTTAGAGTTTGATTTCCAGTTCTCGCCTTTGTTATAAGTGCTGATGTCATGCCTTGTTTCTTTGGTCATGGGGAATCTTTGCAGTATATCAAATTCAATTATCTTCTCTGTGTATACAAATAGATATACTTGTCTGTGCTCTGATGGTCTATTTGGTTAGAAAGGAATAGGAAGAATTTCGGAATTTTGGAGGAAATCCATCAATGATGTTTGAGAGCGCATTAAATTTAGGGTTGCCTGGTCAGTTTAAAACCACATAGATTTCAAAGCCTTCCTTGTACTTGATACTATAGTCAATTGGACATGTAAACAGTGTCATATAGTTCGCTAACCTTTTATTTATTTATTTGGGATTCTCATGATCTCCTTTGTAATTTTATTTTTCTTAATGACTACAATCCTTGTTTCCCAACAAAATGAATAGATGTGCCTATTCAATGGATGAAGAACATATGTGATAGTATGATACTGGTATGCATGGTTTGGAAATGAGTTTTTTCTGACCTTTTCTTTAATACATGGATCAATTGATTATAAAAAAGAATGAAACCACATGAGTGCCATGTGTGTGCGTTTGTTTAGTGGTAGTGTGGTTAATGGCCGAGGCCAAAGGTTTTTCAGTTTTTGCCTTAGGTTTGAATCCACCGTCACACGATCTTTAAAATGATCTGTTCGTTAATAAGAAATAAAGAAACCATTTAAGTGTCATAATCTCGAATAAGTCAAATGAATTATGAGTAGTTAATATTATCTGTATAGAAAATACAATAGTGAGAGTTATAATTTATGCCATGTACCTTTTGTATTGATATTCTATATGCATCAACATTCAACAGTAAATGGTTGGTGACATCTTATTTCTTCTGTTGCTTTTCGGTTGTTAGTTTAGTTTGTTTGGACATTTAGGCTTTCCTGAACAAGATTAATGTTACTTGACTAGGCGCTATAAACTTTTTTTTGACAATATTGGCCAAACGCTCTCTAAACAAAAAATTCACTTGGGTGAATGTATGTCTTACTTTTTTCTTTTTTATAAGTTCTGCGTGCGTGTAGAGGTTAAATTTTCTATATGGATAATATCTTTGTATGGATGGTGAATTGGTGATTGTGGGGATCATTTTTGGTGGTCAGCAGACAATTTGAAGAATGACTGAACTGTGTAAGGGCAATTTATTTGTCTAGTACATTGTAAGTGTTTTAATTAATACTACCTCCGTCCACAAATAATAGACAAAGTTTAAAATGGCATGGGTTTAATGCGCAATTGGTAAAGTAAGAGAGAGGCAGAGAAAAAGTGGTGGAAGTAGTGTTAGTGGATTGTGGGGTCCACATTTAGAATGATGTGTATGGTTAGTATTTGTTTAAAACTTCAATATTTAGAATTGGTCTAATTTTGATGGACACCCCAAAATGGTAAAATTAGTCTATTTTTGACATTTTGTGGACGGAGGTAGTACTATGTTTTCAGTTGATTACTACGACAATATGTCACATTATAGTCTTTATTGGAACAATTTGTTGTGTTTTTGACATATGCATTAACTAAATATAGCTTTGCAAGTCTCTTGATAATGCAATTAATTAAAAGTAGTCATTTTTAATTTGTCTCGAGGCGCATGAATGATTTATATGCTTGGATCTTTTTGCTTCATGCTGGCTTGCTATGTCTTCAGGATTTTAATTAGGTTCTTTGTGACCCATGTGCTAGAATTTCTAGCTGGATGATTTGATAAACTAATTTTGCAGATACACAGCACCAGTTCAATTCCAGAGAAAGTGATTGGGGATTCACCTCATTCATGCCACTTAGTGACCTTTATGACCCTGGCCGTGGTTACCTTGTGAATGATACATGCATAATTGAGGCAGATGTTGCTGTTCGTAAAGTTGTTGATTACTGGTCCCATGACTCAAAGAAAGAAACAGGTTATGTAGGGCTGAAGAATCAGGGTGCTACTTGCTATATGAACTCCCTCCTCCAGACACTGTATCATATTCCTTATTTTAGAAAGGTTTGCTCATCATTTTTGCTGTCTTTTTTTAATCTTTGCGTAGAAATAAACTTACGTGAGATTCTGCTGCAGGCTGTATACCACATGCCAACAACAGAAAATGACAACCCATCTGGAAGTATCCCTTTGGCCCTTCAGAGCTTGTTCTATAAGTTGCAATACAGTGATACCAGTGTTGCAACCAAGGAGTTGACAAAGTCTTTTGGTTGGGATACTTATGATTCTTTTATGCAGCATGATGTTCAAGAACTGAACAGGGTTCTCTGTGAGAAACTTGAAGACAAAATGAAAGTAATATTCCAAGAAACTTAAGATTTTATGATTGCTGAATTGATGAAAGAGAAAGTGAAATTGCTCTCCACAAGTGTGCTGCTAATAAGATGCTTATTTTATAATTGATTTTTATTTCAGGGAACTGTAGTGGAGGGCACAATTCAGCAGTTATTTGAGGGGCACCATATGAATTACATAGAATGTATTAATGTGGAGTACAAATCAACAAGAAAGGAATCTTTCTATGGTATGTCATAGGGTTTGACTAGAGTGACTTGGAGCTGTTATTAATTTCCTAATGTTACTTACACTTGTGGTGCCAGATCTGCAGCTTGATGTTAAAGGTTGTAAAGATATTTATGCTTCTTTTGACAAATATGTGGAAGTAGAACGTCTTGAGGGTGATAACAAGTATCATGCTGAGCAGTATGGATTACAGGTTGGTCGTCTTCTACTTTCGTCATTAGCATTTTATTTAGCAGGATGTTGAGAGAATACTGAGTTGGATGCATATTAAACTTGGCCACTTCACTGGAAATATTTATAAAGAGCTAATAACACCTTATTATCGATGAAGGCAAAACAAAGGACAGAAAATGGCGAAGAGAAAAATAGAATAGTTGCAACAGCAATAACTGTTAAGAAAATGTCTGATGCTTATGTGTTAATTATTACTATTATTTTTTTTTTTTGAGATGTTACCTTTGCTTTCGAAATCTCCCCTGTGAAATAAAAATGATAATATATCGCCTAACAAATTTATGTGCCTTCTACCCCGCATTGGTTGTCATGTCTAAGCGACTGCTTGCTTTGCAGGATGCTAGGAAAGGTGTCCTTTTCATTGATTTCCCTCCTGTTCTTCAGCTTCAGTTAAAAAGATTTGAATATGACTTTGTTCGTGATACTATGGTCAAGGTAACTTCTTAGATAGTATTTCCTGTTGGGATTTGACTGCTTACTTTGCAGGATGCTAGTGATTCAGATTTTCCTTTCGTTTCTTTTGTTTTAGTCTTGAAGATATATGCTAATGCTTTTCCCCCTGGAAAGAGATAAGTGATCTGCATTTATTTCCTTATAGCAAAACCACCACAACAAAGTTCTTATCCCACAACATAGAGTCAGCTCTTGGGTCATATTTGCAATCACGTTCATTATATTTTTTGGCTTTGTTTTGGTTTTCACTTTTAATATCTTTGCCAGAATAGACTTACTAGTTTTAGAATGTGAATGGCTGAATGAATATCTTTCTTTGCTCATATACAATGGACATGGCTACTTACATGTTAGGATCAACTGGCAATATTCTTTCGAAAAAATTCAATTAAGTTTGCATATCAAGAACTTAAAACTGCTTCTGGCCTGGACCAGATATGCAATTTCAAAATCTTTATCTTACAAAACATCCAATGGAAATGCTTGAAATTTTAATCCAGCATAACACTTTCTGAAAACTATCTTATGTTCTTCATCTGGTGGAGATCTCTCATGTCATGATTACTTCGTTAGTGCCCCGTGGACTAACAGTATTTGAGTCCTAGTTTGCTGTACCATTTGAATAATGATGCCCCATCTTGAACCAGGGAATTTGAGATCTATCCAGTCTTGAGTGATCACAAGTGATCTTCTAGATATGGAAACTGACTTTTAATTTTGATCTTAAATGCGAACCTAGGTCCAAGAAGAGTTAAAAGATTTGTTGTTTCTCATACTAAAACATTACATGATTTGAGTTCTGATATTAGTAGTTGCTTAGAATTTTAACCTCTCTTTATGTATGACCAAACAGATAAATGATCGTTATGAGTTTCCTTTGCAACTTGACCTTGATAGAGAGAACAGAAAATATTTATCTCCTGACGCAGATTGCAGTGTCCGCAACCTATACACTCTTCACAGGTACTCCTCTCTGTACATGCTTTTTATTCAGATGTTTTATCCAATCATGCTCGCGAGTTCGATAGATCAATGATCATATCAATAAACAGCTGTTTTATGAATTTCTATCACCTGCTTCTCTTCAATGTTTCCAAGTTGGTGAATATCCTCTTATTGATTTATCTTGAGATGGTTTTCAAGTCTGCTTCGACATCTTCCTCCAACCTATCATGTTTCATTCCTTACTTAGCACCTTCATAACTTCTAGCAGCGATTAAGATCATTGATTCCTAATACTGAATGCTGTTTTTGTTTGCAGTGTCCTGGTTCACAGTGGTGGAGTGCATGGTGGGCATTATTATGCTTATATACGACCAACACTTTCTGATCAGTGGTATGCCCATGCATCCTGGATAGTGGATTGTCTTCACTTACTTACCTCCCTTTCCTCTATTTTCTAGATTTAATTTTTGAGATTATTTATTCACAGTATGCTGTTAGAGGGCTTGCTGAAATTCATATATTATCTGTCATATTGTCTTTGTAAGGCTTATTATGCAAGGCTGCTCTGGAAATTTTCTTTAGCTCTGCTTCCTTAATAGCAATCCGATCTTGCCTTGATTGCGATATGGCTGCAAATTGTGTTTGGGAGTACCACTCCCATGCCATTATGTAATGTGGATTGTTGGTTTATGTTGCTTAATTTTCTATACTATGTTTGTCTAGGTTCAAATTTGATGATGAGCGTGTGACCAAAGAAGACATGAAGCGTGCCTTAGAAGAGCAATATGGGGGTGAAGAAGAGGTAGATTTTTACTTGCCACTAACTTCTTTTTACTAGTGCATCACTCCAAGTAATTTTTGGTGCCTACCTGTATGCTGGTTACATTTTAGTCAGTTCTCACAAATCTCAATTTTCTCTTCCGTGACACAGCTACCGCAGACGAATCCTGGATTCAATAACTCACCATTCAAATTTACCAAATATTCAAATGCATACATGCTTGTTTATATCCGTGAAAGTGACACGGATAAAATAATTTGCAATGTAGATGAGAAAGACATAGCAGAACATCTAAGGGTAAGTCTCATGAATTTTGGCTCTCGATTGTGTTCATTGCTCTGATTTCATTGGATCTATATGCAGATACGATTGAAGAAAGAGCAAGAAGAAAAAGAGCAAAAGAGAAAGGAAAAGGCTGAGGCTCACCTCTACACAATTATTAAGGTCTCTTATTTTTGTAGTTATTCTTTTCTGTTTCCACCTGTTTTACATGAAAGGTTGTTCTCAACTATATGATATTGCTTTTGTAGGTTGCTCGTGATGAGGATCTAGTTCATCAGATTGGAAAGGATATATATTTTGATCTTGTGGATCATGACAAAGTTCGCCAATTCCGTATTCAGAAACAGCTAGCTTTTAGTTCTTTTAAGGTATCTTAATCTTTACATATTCTTGCATTGTTAGACAACATTTATTCGTAACCCTGTGGTAATACTGAAAAGGGATCTTCTTAATGTTGCATCATACTTGATTTAGCGTTAATGTATTTTGATATTGTTGCCTATTCAAACCAAGACTCAAATATGTTTGTTATATTTAAATTCATGCCAATGATTATTTTGGAACTGATGCTTATGTCACAAAACTGGAAAATCATAAAATGTTTGTGAGAGTGATGGAAGACCTATCTTCTATGTATTGTGTGCATGTGTGATTCTTGACACACACAAAATGTAGAAAGAGTCGCACAACTTGCATGCTCTCTTATATTGGAGTTTTGAGATATTGCTGTTGGAATAGTCACTTCACAACCACATTTTTAACGTCATGGATGTGACTGATTGGTTTCATCTCCAACTGGTAACATTGTCAAACTAGCACCATAGTGGCTGGTGGTTGATCTTTTGATGTCCAATTTCCCAACTCAATTGATTTGGTGTATGCTAGAGGGCTTGGTGCATGTAACTATTGTACATTGGCATGGCTTGGCTCTTAAAATTGGGGATTGCATTTATTATCAAAAAACAAGTTGAAGATTAGGTTTCTCTTAACTTGAGCATTGTCAGGACTCAGTAGCAGAGTTTCAGAAAGATTAATTTTGTGAACTTGATTTGTAGCTTTACCCCTATAAGCTGAGCTTCGTATTTCCTAGGTGGGGGATTTGGTGGGTATTAAGATACTGAACTGCAATGTGGTACCTTATCTTGTTATCATGTCAATTCAGGAAGAAGTTGCTAAGGAATTTGGGATACCAGTGCAATTTCAACGATTCTGGTTATGGGCCAAGCGCCAAAATCATACATACCGCCCAAACCGCCCGCTCACACCTCAGGAGGAAACTCAATCAGTAAGTACTTTTCATTTGTTTATGTTTTTCCATGTCCTCTTTGGTATATGCATTTTGAGGATCACGAACCAAGTTAACACCATTTCTCTGTAAATGCTTGACCCCTGTATCTTATGTTCTTGTAAGACATTGATGGTTGCTAAATTTCCAATTGGAAAAAGTCACACCCAAACTTGGTCAATTGTTTACATGTTTATAATAGCTTATAAAATGTAATATGGTTTTATCTATCAAGGAATGATACCTTAGGATATTGGGCATGTCCAATAGATGCATCATGCATCCTTGGTTTTAAAAGAGTTCGATGGCCATTGTGGAATTTCTTGTGGAGCTTAATTAATTTATATCAGAGTACTGCTGCTGAGATTTTAAGCACTTCCCTTACTTCCTGCTCCATCATACAAAATTCATAAAGGTTTCTAAGCAATTGTCACTAGATATGATGGATGCCTATCTGTAGATGGCAGTGGCAAGCCTGATATATTGGAAACGACTTAATGCTAGGTCTGGTGTTGAATAGGATTGTCTCTCATGATGATTAATCAACTCGGTTTTATGGTGCAAGAGATTGGGGCTTGGTTTTATAGAGACTAAACTAATTCAAAGCAATTTAATTAAAGGACAGATAACTTGAAGCTAAGTAGACCAAACAACTGACACATCCAATAAGAAAAAGCACTCTAGTCTATAGTATAGTTAAGTAAAATAAATCAGCAAGGTGGGCCAAAGCGATGTTAGTTAGTAGTTGCATGTTGTTTCTGATATGATCCTTAATGATATGGCAATCATTAATTCTAGCTTTTATTGCTTAAACTGGGATGATCCTTCCTTCTACAATTGGTGGTTGAGAGTAAGGACCATATGGCTTTTGTTGTGTGAAACTGTCAGTCCAAATGACATTCACAAGCTCAAGTTTTTATGATCATAATTTTCAGTTTTCTGCATTGTGTATTAGGACACTTTTTTACTTGCATTTTTACCATTCTGCTTACTGTTATCTTCAGGTAGGCCAGTTAAGAGAAGTATCCAACAAGGCAAACAATGCCGAGCTAAAATTATTTCTGGAAGTAGCAATTAGCTTGGTAACTAAGTAACTAACCATTTGTTTTATTTTTGCTAATTCTAAATGATTATTTATGCTACTGACTTTTATGCCTAAATCTTTGTGCCCATTACCACTGACACAGGAGATGCAACCTCTTCCTCCACCTGAGAAGACTAAGGAGGATATTCTTTTGTTTTTCAAACTTTATGATCCAATCAAAGAGGAGCTCAGGTATGACTCATCTTGCCAATTGTGCATTCAATACATTGACATCTCATAGTATGACATGGCTTGTCATGTCATGCTGTCCAATGCCTTCCCATTATAGCTAAATTGCACCTTTAGTGCACTAAACAGATTGATCTCTTGCCAATTTCTTGGAACTAGGATCAGGGATCTAGATAGGTAATTATGGTTTGTGGCTAAACTTTATATTTTTTTGTGATTAGATATGTTGGAAGGCTGTTTGTGAAAGGTAATGGCAAGCCAATGGATATATTGAAAAAGCTTAATGAAATGGCTGGCTTTGCTCCTGATGAAGAAATTGAACTCTTTGAGGTCAAACCTTCTCATCGATGTTTTCTTTCAGAGTTTATTTTGTTTCAAATCTTTAAGCTTTTAAGGTTTCTTATTTACCTTACATTGAATTTATGTAGGAAATCAAGTACGAACCTAATGTCATGTGCGAGCACATTGATAAGAAGCTCAGTTTTCGTAGCAGTCAGGTTTATTAATTTTAAACCCATCGAATTTGGCTAACAAACTTTATATATATCAATCAATGCGTGACAGAGTGTCCCTTTTTCTCCTGGCTACTACCATATACTCAGCTAGAAGATGGTGACATAATTTGCTTCCAAAAGTCTCCTCAAGGTCTAAGCAGTGAAGAGTGCAAGTATCCTACTGTCTCCACTTTTCTGATTTATGTCCACAATCGCCAGGTACCACTCTGATGTGATTTTGGTACACTTAATTCTAGTTGTTCTTTTATGTCAAGTTGTCAACCAGCTGTGATTAAAAAACAGATTATTTTAAGCATGGTCATATTATCATCTAGAAACATCATTATTGGTGGTTGTATGTTTAGAAATATGTTTATCAGATAAAATGACACAGGTAATGTGTTATAACAATAGTAATGCTATGATTTCTATTTGTGGCAACGCTACAAAGTAATTGTCTCTTCTGAAAGTACTGGTTGTTCAGCCTTCTTCAATTTCTATAATTTTCTAATGCATGTGTACGTGGACACTATGTCTTTCTTCCATTTATTTGACTTTGTCTCTTGTCTCAAGTCAGAAAAGCCATTGGTTGATTACTTGATTCAAATGGCCAGAATAGTAGGGCTAGAATACAAGTCTGTGATAAAGATTAAATATGTGTAGTCAGAGGGATGTGTATGACTCACTCAGTTCTTTTCTTGCTTATTTGTCAAGATAAAGTTGACTATGTCTTTTCAAGCACTTAATGCATTGAACTATGTACTAAATCCCTGTGATTCAACTTTAAAATGTTATAGTTTAACATTAGGTGCAAAAACTGGTGGGTGATATTGTTGTATCTAATCTGTCTACTTAGGGAAATGAATCACATAAGTTTCTTCTCTTTTTGTTGATGTTCATGTTTTACTTTTGAAATCTCTTCCCATTCAGTTATTTTGGGGACAATTTTTTATGTAGCTTGTTTGATGGTTGATAGGTTGTTCGCTTTCGTTCATTGGAGAAGCCAAAGGAAGATGAATTTTGTCTGGAATTGTGAGAATCTTGGTTTATAAATCTTTGAACTCTTTGATTTTATTCTTGTAGTTGAACTGTTCCATTTACCTGTTTCCAAGGGATTATCTTCTTGATATAAGTATAAAATTTCCAGGTCAAAGCAAAACAATTATGATGAAGTTGTTGAATATGTGGCCCGGCATCTTGGCTTGGATGATCCATCTAAAATTAGGCTTACATCCCATAACTGTTATTCACAGCAACCAAAGCCACAACCTATCAAGTATCAAGGTGCTGAACGTCTTACGGAGATGCTTATTCATTATAATCAGGTGGAATGATTTTGATATAAGACTTGGAGCTTTCTCAGTTGATTTTTGTTTGGTCCGAGTTTGTCTGCTGACCTCAACTTTCCCTTGTTTGTTATAGATTTCAGATATATTATACTATGAAGTGTTGGATATCCCTTTGCCTGAACTGCAAGGCCTTAAAACTTTAAAAGTTGCTTTCCATCATGCCACTAAGGATGAAGTGAGTGCTTCAAGGACCAGTCCTCTGATTATTTATTTATTTTTTCAATCTTCTTTTTTTGTGGATGTACAATGTATCCCTGGGTCATTCAATGCCATTTCAAAACTGCAGGTTGTTATTCACACTATCAGACTACCAAAACAGAGCACTGTGGGAGACGTCATTAATGATCTCAAGAGTAAGGTAAGCCCTAGAAATGATCCCACTGCTGAATGTGTTTAAAGTAAAAGATTAAAATTATTTATATACTCCACATTAATTTCAAAGTGTTTTTTTTAATATATATTAAGCTCTTAAGTATGTTCAGATTTATTTTAAAGATTATTTAGTAACAGGAATCCCACACTTCCAATCTTATTTCAGGTTGAGCTGTCTCATCCAGATGCAGAACTGAGATTGCTGGAGGTTTTCTATCATAAGATCTATAAGGTACATAATTCTTCCTAATGCTTAATTGCTTATTATATTAATTACTCTCATGGTATAGCAGTTAGCAGCAAGACTTGAGGCATTTGTGTCAGACAGTCTCTTGGCCATGCAATTGCATATTTATTCTATTTTATTGATACATGAGTGAGCCTATTCTATCATTATATAGTCATATTAACCGACTTTATCGACATTAGTTTTCCATCTAAATCTATAAATGATTGTCCGTAGCGTTGCATAGCTTCTGTTATTTCCTGCATCAGTTCCATCTTTGTTTCATCTAAGCACATTTTTTCCTGTATTTGCAAGCTCTCCTGGTTTCATGTTACATTTAATTTTTTAAGTCCAAACCTGTTGGAGGTGCTAATAAATGTAAACACAGTCTATATAATTGCTCTTGTTAACCGTATGTTTGCAGAGATGCTGCTAAAGCACTTAGTCACAAAAAATTCTTTGCTATAGTTAGCACATAGTGGCATTCTAGTTAGGTGCTTTAATCAACTTTGCATGTCAGTAACATATCATTTTCTGCACTCAAATTTATGATGTTTAAAGGCCCTAATGCAATCCGATTACGAAAGCACAATTTCTGCTATGTCTTCAGATATTCCCACTCCAAGAAAAGATTGAAAATATAAATGATCAATACTGGACGTTGCGTGCAGAGGAGGTACTCTCTCTCTCTCTCTCCCTGCCCTTTGTTTCTTTCTGTCTTTTACCCTCTTCTCTGACCTTTCTCTTTTCTGTTCCTAGTATGTTTTCTACTCCCTCCCCCTCCCATTAATTGTCTACTTTTGTCATCTTCGCCCGTCCCCCATTAATTGTCCATTTTCACTTTTTACATAAATGTTAAGTGGGCCCCACATTCCACTAACTCATTCTACTCGCATTTTATTATAAAACTAATACTCCCTCCATCCCACTTTAGGAGCCTCAGTCACTTTTGCACACCCGTTTTGTAAAAATCATACTCCCTCCGTCCACAAACAATAGATCACTTTTGCCATTTTGGGACGTCCACAAAAAATAGATCACTTTCTTAAAATGGAAAGTTTATCTCTCATACTTTTCCCACTTTTTCTTCCCTCTCTCATACTTTACTCACTTTTTCTCCCTATCTCTCTTACTTTACCTACTTTTTCTCCCCCTCTCTCTTACTTTACCAATTCTACATTAAAACCCGTGCCATACACAAAAGTGATCTATTTTTTGTGGACGGAGGGAGTAATAAATAGTTAAAGTGGAGAAATGGTAAAGCAAGAGAGAAAATAATATAGACAAGACTCTTCTCTACATTATTCTCTCTCTTCCTTTACAATTTCTCCACTTAACTATTTATTATGATTTTTACAAAATGGGTGTGCAAAAGTGACCGGAAAGTGGGAGGGAGAGAGTATATAAAAGTGAGACCCATATTCCACTAACATTTCAACCACTTTCCTTTACATTTCTTAAAACCCGTGCCGGAATCAAAGTGGACAATTATTGGGAACGGAGGGAGAAACATAGGGGGTGTATTTGCTTAAACATGTACACACCTATGTTTACTCCTTGGATAGTAGTAGTGCATATTTGAACCTAGAAGAAACATAGGGTGTGTATTTGCTGAAACATGAGCTTGCAAATTTTTATATTTGTTTTTGTGCTGCAGATACCCGAGGAGGAGAAAAACCTTGGTCCTAATGATCGCTTGATTCATGTATACCATTTTATGAAAGATACCGCTCAAAATCAGGTTGTAATCTTATGTGAAACCTGAAAATGTGTAGTCTTACATGCACATTTGTATTCCTGCGAAGTAAAATGTTATCACGTCAAATTGACATTTAAGTTACTTGCTGTTATCTCCTTCCTTACAGCAGGTCCACAATTTTGGAGATCCTTTTTTCTTGGCCATTAATGATAATGAGACTTTGGGTGACATTAAAATGCGCTTACAAAAAAAATTGCACGTTCCGGATGAGGAGTTCTCCAAGGTATGTTCATTTCTTTTTATGAGATATCCCAACACAAAAAATTCTGTAAAATGGAGATTGTTTGTTTTTTCTTTTTTTAGGATAGTATTATTTTCTAGCTGACAATTTTAGAACATCCCAACTTTTTCCAGTGGAAGTTTGCGTTTATAACTTTGGGGCGGCCTGAATATCTTCAAGATTCAGACATTGTGTCCAGTCGTTTTCAGGTGATAATTTTTCTCTCGCTTCAAGATTCGTTCCTTATATATGTGTGTTTCTCTCATCTTGAATTTACTTTTTGTGTTCCAGAGAAGAGATGTTTATGGTGCTTGGGAACAATACATAGGACTAGAGCACTCTGACAACACTCCAAAGCGCTCATATGCAGCCAACCAGGTTAGTACTTATTTGAAGCTGTTGTGCCGGGAACATCAAAGTTCTTTCCCTGCATTGGTACTTTCATGTGTTGAAGTTTCTGTTACTTCTAGATTAGTTGTGTTTTACTTAATGAAGCAATCATTTAAAAATGATATGCAACTCATATCCATTTGTCACCGCCTTTTAGATTCCCTTTATACGGAAAGTCAGTATGGTGAAAGATGATTTGAGAATGAAAAGGAAGAATAAATTGTTTATCACTCTATGGACTTTGTGAACTACAATAGACAAAATTTACCTTTCAAGACATGGAACAAACACAAGGCATTATGTTTGTTTCAATATACCAGTGGTATCTCAACATCTTTTCTAGCTTCTGATGCAAGTGGGAGAAGTGTTAGAATCTGACGAGCAACTAGTTGCTTTAGTTGAGGAATTTATGGTGTTGAACTAAGCAAAATTCAACCGGCAATGTTCTTTTACTCCATGCTTGGTGATGCATGTATATTCTGGTCCTAATCTGTTTTCCCTTGACTTTGCAGAATCGGCACACGTTTGAGAAACCAGTTAGAATCTACAATTAGTACATACCCAAGAACTGTGCATTGGATGTGTAAAGCTCCACAGGCATAGTCTGTGAAAAGAATAGGAGTAAAATTGGAGAGAATAGAATTAAAGCTGATCAAAGGCATATGATATGATGTCTATATGCGCGTTACAAGCAGTGGTGAAAAATTGTGGTTTTATGGAAACATGGCATGAAAAGCTGTTAAAAACCGAACCTGATGTAGCCTCCATATTTATCAAGGTTCTTCCTCCATACCTATACATTGTTTTACAGAGTTACCTTGGTATATTTCGATCTTAAGATTTTATTGTAATTAGAAATGCAAAGGATTTTTGGTGGGGATATATAGAGGGAGTTTAAACTTTTCCATTCCATTTTTGACCTTGTCATTCTTGTTTGTTATATAAGCATTTGAGGAAGACCCTAGGTGAAACCAAGTGTTTATTAGAGCTATTATGTAGTACTCCAGATTTTACATAGAAACTGATAAATGTTGAAGTCCACAAATCCTTTGTTGTCTTGCAAGGAGATTCAACATTCAATTAACTTCTGAGCTTCAAAGCTTCTTTCGAAGGTTCATATCTTTAAATTCGGTTTCCTTTTTGTATTTTCTTGATCTACATGGGACCAAGAATTGATTTTGTTGCCAGGAAAGTTAGCTATTACTTAACTCTATCCTCCCCTGCCCACCAACACAATGAATTCCCCCCCTCCCCCCTTTTGTGTAGTTTTGCTCACTAGTAAGATCAATCTAGAGGTTGTTACCTTGTCAATCTTTCTAGAATTTCTTTGTGGTAAATTATTTATTCTAGAGAACATGTAAAAAACATTTGTATTCCATCCTTTTCCATCAAAATAGGAGACACCCTAACGTAAAAAAGGACGGAAACATGAATTATATTGTTGACAGATGTAAAATTGTACACTTACAAATTCAACCACAATAACGAAGTCATCATAATAATGCAAGTGTATTGACCCCACAATAATTAAAGCTCGTTGACAATTGCTATTGTACTGAATTTACACTTCATTATAAGCACATCATTATATTTTATTTTTATTTTAATTACCAAGGGTTATCAACTTCCTCGCGCTGATTTATAGAGATCTAAATGGATGAGATAGCTGGCCTAAGGATTGAAGACTGCTTCATACCCAAAGACAGAGATAGAGATCGATTCCTGACCATTTAATTAAGATCGAATAAGTCTCATGTTACTCGACTACACCCCTGTCTTAATTACATCATTATATTTACTTCACCATCTTTATTATATTAAATTTACTTCACCATAACATTAGATTATGTCATCATAATACTAAATTTACTTCGTTATAATAACAATGATAGAGGTACTTATATATTACATTTTTCATGCAAATTTCTTCATTGAACAAAGTTTTGGAAATATTTTAATAGTGTCAACTGTCACTGAAAGCGATAGATGTCATTACGTAAATTTGGTCAAAACTAGCGAACCAAGATACTATTGTAGCTGATTGTTGCATTAATTGGCCATATTCTTATAAATTATAATGACTTTTTGGCTTTAAAACTAAAAAACTTTCACCGAATTCTGATTTTTCACACGAACTATGAGATTGGATTTTAAAACCACGAACTTTCACATCGTTTGCTATTTCCCAACCCGACCCGAATAACACATTTCCGGTGCAGAAGTTGTCCAACGTGGACAGCCGCAAAAATGATATGGACGCCGGTTTTATGAGCCTTAAACGACGCCATCTTACACTCAATCACATTTAAAACATTAAAATCGATCAAAATCAATCAAAATCTCTAAACCCTAAACGAAGTCGTCAAAATCGATCTTCATTTCGAATTCAGTCGTTCCTCAGGTAAGCAAATCAGTTTTGGGTGTTAGGGTTCCATCTTCAGAATCGTCCTCACAAATCGTCATAAAAAATCATCCGCACAAATCGTTCTCAAATGTCGAATTTAATCGTCTGTTGGTGCTGGGTGTGGGCGACCGGCTGCTGCTGGCTTCGGGTGTACTGCTGCTGCTGGGTGTGGGCGACCGACTTCCACCTTCGATAATCCACGCTTAACGCGGAAATCCACTTCTTGTGCGCACACCTTCCTCGCGAATCGAAGAATCAAAGCTTTGGCAAACGGAAATCCCCAAATATGCGAGAGAGAATGAAGAAGATTGAGTGAATCAAAGGCCCCAACTTTACGATGGGATGCCTATTTATTTAAGTTTTTTGAGTGAATATTATTTATTTATTTAAGTTATTTTCTGTAATATTTATTTTAAGTTAGTATTTTGCCAAATAGGATCCAAGTAATCACTTTAATGATAAATAGGATCCAAATAGGATTAAATTGACACATAGACAAACCGAGTTTAGCCGATGACCCGCCGGGGGAAAATGCAAACGATGTGAAAGTTCGTGGTTTTAAAATCCAATCTCGTAGTTCATGGGAAAAACCAGAATTCGGTGAAGTTTTTGGTTTTTAAAGCCAAAACCCAATTATAATCGTTATACTACTCGTTTGTCCCTTTTTGAGTAATAAGGGAAATGTTTTTTGGTTTTGAAAAAAATTGTTTTCAATATTCTTTTCCAACAAATCTACCTAAAATTATAAAGAAAAAAAACATCTCACAGAAAAACTGCAAAGATTTTCATATCTTTAAACCTTCTACCAACTTTAATCAATACTGGGAGTGTTCACTTTTACAGATATAGGCAGAATTTGGGTTAAATCTTGGGGAATTCGGTCGTTCAGTTTACGCCAATCTTAACTGGAAGGCCCAAGTTTAAAAACACGGCCCGCACTGTACAAGGCTGGAATGTGCTGAATTCAAATCACAAGGAGGAGTAGGTTTTATTAACTGCATCGAAACCCCCACCAAGAAATGAGAACAAAATTCTCTTCTTGCCCTTGGACTTTTCAATTTTCTCACTCCAAAATATTCGATGCTCATTTCAAAATTGCCCACACCGACAAAGGCGCTCTCGGTGCCCTTGCTCTCATTGGAGGCGACGGTGAACACACGGTGATTTATCTCTTCTGGGTTTTGAAGAATTGTCAAACATCACCAGTCTCACACCACCAACAATCGAAGAGAGCTCTACACTTCCGACAAATATCAATTCCAGGTTTGTTTACCCAATCGACCTAGAAAGTGAAATATGTTTGATTACTTTGTTTGAAATCGGGTGCATTTTCTGCAAATTGGTTTCGTGTGTGGATAATTTGTGCTAACAACGTTTATTTCAGTTGGAAGTTTGTCTAGATCTAACTCCACAACACACGCCGCTTGTTCTTCCGGTCCATTTCCACTACCAAACTTACGGTAACTTCGAGATCTGTGGTGTTTGTATTTTATTTGTGTGGAAAATTGATTATCCTCATACAGTGATGTGAACATGATAACGGGTTTGATTATTGCGTAGACGCTAGGTTCGATTTTGTCTTTTGTTTGAGTAATTATGCCCATATTGGAAGTATGTGAATGGATCAGACCGGTCTTTATTTGTATGTTTTACTTCCGTTATTGCATTTTTGGCTAATTGGTATTTGTGGACAACTTGGTCGTTGTACTAGTCCGTCTATTGATTTGTGTTCATATATGAGTAAGCATACACACAGGAAGATGAGTAAGGCATGTGTTAATTATGCCCGCCTATGCGAGATTTTGGAAGACACCCTTGAGTTATACCGCAATGAGTCGACATTGCTGGTACATAAGTATATCAACGCCCGGTCTGCAGGCTCGAGAAGGAGACTTCTTCAGTATGCACGTGAGTACAGTGTGATAAATAAGATTCCGGCTCAATTAAAATACTTGGACCGCCTGCTTCATCTGACAGATTCTGATTGCGTGGCGAATTTACGAATGGATCGTCATACCTTTGCTAAATTATGCCGGATACTCTATGAACGTGGGGGTTTACGGACAGGCAAGTGCCTCGGTGTAGAAGAACAAGTGGCAATCTTCTTATGTGTTCTTGCTCATCACAAGAAGAATCGCGTAGTCCGGTTCGATTTTGCTAGGTCTGGTGCAACGGTGTCGCAGTGTGTGCATAAAGTGCTAGCCGCATTACTAAGCCTACATATCGTGCTTCTTTCGAAACCCACCCCCGTCCAAGAGGATTGCACTGACGACAGATGGAAATGGTTTAAGATACAATTTTCATATTGGTTTCTGTAATCTGATTTGTGAGAGTATATAATATTTTTTTCTCCCCTTCATTTGGAATAGGGATGTCTTGGAGCTTTGGACGGGACCCATATCAATGTATTGGTCAATACAAGTGACAAGCCTAGGTATCGAACTAGAAAGGGTCAAATAGCAACTAATGTGTTAGCGGTGTGTGATCGTGAAATGCAGTTTGTATTTTTATACCCGGGATGGGAGGGCTCTGCAGGTGACTCGCGAGTGCTAAGGGATGCCGTGTCCCGAGAAGACGGTCTCAAGGTCCCCCAAGGTATTCCACGATATAAAATCTTATATTTACACGTACCTTATGTAATCATTCCGGGAAACACCTATGGACTCCTACACAAACTCACTCTTGAATCTTCAATTTCAGGTTGTTATTACTTGTGCGATAATGGATACGCTAACAGTAATGGATTTTTAACACCATTCAAAGGGGTTAGATATCACCTAAAGGAATGGGGACCTGGTACGATGATGCCACAGAATCCAAAAGAAATTTTCAGCATGCGACACACAAAAGCCCGAAATGTGATTGAGCGTGCGTTCGCTGTGTTAAAAATGCGTTGGGGGATCCTTCGTAGCGCGTCGTTTTATCCAATCAAAACTCAAATTCGGTTGATTATGACTTGTTTTTTGTTGCACAATTTCATACGTCGTGAAATGACAGTTGATCCTGTGGAGGCAGAACTTGACGGCACCAATACCACTGTCAACACTGATGACGAACTCAGCACTCAAGAGTATGTGGACTGCGTAGAGACTACGTCATGCTGGACTGAATTCTGTGAAGCATTAGCATTAGACATGTGGAACAACAAATAACTACGATCTGTGCTTGTGCCTTGATATTGAACTTATCTATCTATTTACTTTGCATTAGTTATGGACTCCTTAAGACGGACGTGTGTTTGAAACGAAATTCTGTTATTCAGTCTATTGTTGTCTTATTTATTGTCACTACTTCGTATTATATTCTGTACACATGTAACAGGGTGCAGCGATGGTCACCAACATCCCAGAGTGCAGCTGTGGCGCGGGGAGTATGGAATTGCGGCGTGCTGGGAAGGACGCTATGAATGCTGGAAGGTATTACTTGAAGTGTCCTTCGAATGAGAGGCATCCTGGTTCTTTCAAGTGGTACGATGAGTATGCACGAGGATATGCAACTTCCAAATCAGCGGCCCATCCAAATGAATGGAAACAGGCAACACCCACACCCACACAAGAGCAGATATCGCCCACACCCACACCCACACCCACACAAGAGCAGATAACGCCCACACCCACTCAGGAGCAGCTAGCGCACACACCCACGCAGGAGCAGATATCGCCCACACCCACGCAGGAGCAGCTATCGCCCATACCCACACATGAGCAGATCTCATCCACACCCACACATGAGCAGATATCGCCCATGTTACAGCTCCGCGAACACGCTGGTAGCCAATGCTGCCCTGTAACTATGGCTTCTTACGAAGCCAATATCATCATTATTTTTATGGGGCTAATGTTGGTCGTGCTTGGTGTTGTGATTGGGAAGCTAATGTAAATTTGATCGCGCTACAACAAGCGATGGTGGTGCTGTGAAGTCGGCAAAACGTGGTTGTTTTTGTCACGATTTTTGCTGTGTAATGTGGATAGCCTTCATGACAGATTTATCTTGTGCTATTTCATAAAACTTATTAATTGCATATAAATCATAGGAAGTTTATTAACGTGTGATGAGGAATGTTCCACTTATAATAACATATTGGATCTTTTTTTGATGTGTAACACACTTGAATGAAGTTAATGGATCTCTACCAACCAAACTGACTGTAGGTTCACATCAATGGATATGCATTTATCATCAAATCTCATTCGATTTGTGTAAGTAGAATGTATTGAATGTGGTTCCAACTACATTTTGCCTATGAATTTTAATAAATAATGTACTAGTTTATTTAACTTGCCCACCCACAAGTAAAAAGCTATCTGCTTTTCATTCTCACAACTCTACTACAAGCATGGATATACCCCCTCAAAATGATTTCCTCTACCAGGGGAAGTGGTCTCCGATGATCGATGACATTCTGGTGGATACCATCTTGAAGCTGCAGGGGGAATTAAAGTGCACGGTGGATGCGTTCCCCAGTTGGTTTATGATGTCTGCAACACTGAATATCAAAACTGAAACTGGGGTCGTATGCTCCGAAAACGAGCTGATGGAACGCGTTGATGTACTGCGGAAGCGATATCTCACATTCCGGTCTATAGGGCGGCGCCATGACACACACTGTGAGCCATCTACGAAGTCCGTTGTCGCTGACGACCGCGTTTGGGAGCTTATTTTGAAGGTACAACACCTGATCTTCTTTTAACTACTTAGTTATCAACCAAACACTTGATGTTTTTGTGATGTTGCTGTGCAGGAGGACGCATTTGCGGCTGCTTATTACCACAACGAAGAGCCACTATATTCGAAGTTGTGTTGCTTGTTTGGGATGGATGATGTGAAAGTTGAGAGTGTGACGACCGAAGTGATTGTCCTCTCGGATGGCACGGTGAAACTTCCTACCGATGAACCAAGCTGCTATGAGTTACCGGGTGCGGATGAAGAGGTTAACTCCCCTGTACTTTTACCCCCGCGCACTACACGCCGCAAGCTCTTCATCGAGGACGAGGAGGTCTCGGACAGAGAGTCGACTTCACGGAGGGGTATACATTTCATAGACATTGCGAAGGACGGTCAGCTTCGCTCCAGGATTCAGCATGATAGGGTTGTGCCCAAACCACCCCCCTTCAAAGATGACGCCGGCGGCCCCTCAGTACGTCTCCTCACACGAGTTCTTGTGCATCGAACTCACCAGCATTCAAGTATCCTCGGCATGTGAGGCGACCCAATATATAGAGGGTGTGTTTATGGAGATGCAAGTCGCACCGGTTGAATGATTGTCATAATCATCAACCACAAAAAATTGAGTGGTGGACTTAGCTTTTTGGATTTTGTGTATTCTCCATATATAAAGTAGGTTTTATTAGGTATGTTCTATTTGAACATCCCAGAATCCTTAGAAGGATTTTAGTAAGGGGTCTGGAGATGTAGCTTAGCATATGATACTGAAGTATATGTACACTTCAGTGCGGTACTCGGTCAATTAGGCCATTTTTTTTGCCGATTACTGCAATATTAGCGAACAATAGTTCCTAATGTACGCCGGCCAATCAAGTATCTTTTTAATGTTGTTTTGAACCCATTTTCTGTTATTGTGTAGATTTCAATGATGAAATGCACATAATTTGCAATTTGATTTGGGAAAATCGTTCCTAATAATAGAAGTCAGCGCAGTGAGCTGCTACGACTAATGGTCACATACAATCTATGATTCAATATTCAAATTACAACACTTCCGAAACTAGGACATCCAGGGTGGTGCAAAAATACATTCGAATAATGCAGCAAATTTGCAGATAACAACTAAGGCTCCCAATCGTCCATTACATAATACCAAAAGAAGTTGCTAAGTTATAAGAACGATAATTAATACATGCGACACCCATAGTTCGGGAATGATAATACCAAAATAAAGTCATACGCTGGACCGAATATTTTCCACAGAAAAAGTATGAAATCCTAACGTACGGACAAACTCCTCCATGTTCAACCGCGACCGTGGTTAGGCTCAAGGAACCTGAGAACATACCCCAATCGAGCGTTGGCTGGCATACCAATGAAAACCTCAAGGCGTTGTGTTTTGTCACTCAAAATGTCGCACAAGTCATACCTCTGCTCGAGAGTAAGTCCTTCAACACTACCAAGCTTATCGAATACTTCCTGCCTAGCTTTTCCCATATCAAATTCATACCCGATCCTAGTGGAAATCACCTCCAATCTAGCATTTGAGGCATGGAGATTTCCTAGAAACTCCATAAGGGGAGCATCAGATGTGTGTTGCTTGGACCTTTGGCTTCCAGCTCTGTTGGTTGAGGCGTCCCTTTCGGTGTTGCGTGACCCGTTGTCCTGATTTATAGGATCCAGTGGTGTAGGAGGGCTGTCACCAATTGGGAAATCGTCGAACGATGGACGGTAATCATTTTCATTGCATTGACTACCACTCTGTAGTTGCTCACGAGCAGAAACACTTGCTACGCCGACAGTTTCAGCCTCGCCTCCAATGGCTCGATCCTTTCCAAAGATACACTTCCAAGTTTCCCATAAGGGCCAGGATTTGGTGCGCATTCCTTTGGCGTTCGGGTCAGCCTGAAATGTAATTCAATTTTCCACTTTATACACATAGATATCCATACATCCTGCGATAGTATGAAACCATATTATATGCAATAACGGATCGATGTGTACCTGACAGATTTGTTCCCATTGATCGTCGTCACAGTCGATCCTATAATCCACAGTGAATCCAACACCACTCCTATTCAGAATTCCTCTTAGGCTAGTGTAATGTTTCTTCCAAGCTAAGATCCTAGACGTTACCTGGGGGTTGCCCTTAATGTCCGAGTTAGGAAATTCAGTGCGGATGCTATCTTCGATTCTTTGTTGGTAACCTGCGCGAAATCCATTATCAGCTTTCCAACCCCGAGCAACAAGATCAAGCAATGTCGCGGCCATGATCTCCTCTTCACGTGGAATCCACATCCTTCTGGACCGGTCTCCCTTACGGAATTTCCGCCTGGGGGAGTCACTGAAGCCTGCGCAAATGAATACAATGTAGAACAACCGAGCCATTACTGGCGCATCATACACATGAGTAGGATTGCATAAATCAGATTTTAAACACCATATGGACCCACCTTCCATTGTGTGGCTTTTCCTGCTAACACCTCCTGTGCGATTCACGCAACTCATACTGCCTATAATAACACGCCGAGTAATTAACCACAAAATCAGACCACAATTGTCATTTCCACTACCAAAGCACATACCACATTTCATCATAACATGCGATGGTCAAAATACAAAATACAATTACATTATCATAGAATAATTGAGGAGTTCATGTAATGGCCATAACCAAAGCATTCAGTACACACCCCAGTTGGTAGAAATCGTAGAGAAATTTTCAATTACTTCCTAATTTTGGGATTAAATAAATCAGAGGGGGCTGAGCGTATAACCGAAGCGGTGTAAGTAGATGGTTCGAGTAGGGATTCTTACCTTGTGCGCGTAATAGAGAAGATTGCATCATGCGTTTGTGTCTTCGTTCTCTCCTCAGATGTGGTTTTCCCCCTCTGTTTGCCCGGTAAATATAGGAAATCGCTTTATTTTGCCGCGTTTAATTTTAGAGAAGCGCCAATGAATTTCGTTCAAAAATTTTCAGGGGTATCTTGGACAATCTGCGTGTATTTTGACCTAAAGCACCGGGGCCCACAAGCAAACCCATCTTCAAATCTGAACACTGAACGCCGAGACAAGGAACTGAATTAAGTAGGGCCCACACCATTTAATCGGCAGAGGATATAAATCCACTCAAATTTATTAGAACATAGTGAACACTCATACACTTAAACTATCACACGAAACTTGATAGCAAATAGCCATTGTTGATAAGCTAACAATGGCTATGACATTTTTGTTTAGATATATAATGCTTGGGAAATTTTCGAAAGACTCAAGTTTTTTCTAAATAACTCGTGTCATTTTATTTTATTTTTATTTAATAATAAAAATTAACAACATAATACTACTTTATTAAGTACTACTATGGATTAGCATAAATAATAAATATAGGTTTGTGTTAAAATGACAACCCCTTTTAAAGTGACACCGTGACACCACTTATACAGCAATATTATAAACGCTACACAGCAATCTAAAGATTGATGTATAGCGTGTTGGATATTGCTGGCCAAAAAATTCGTTGTATAGTGTACAAAATATTGCTGGCCGTCTTTTTCAAAAAAATAATTAATTTTTTGCCACATGGCAGCTTATTTCGTCCACGTGTACAAATGATTGGCTAGGAATGATGGTATGGTATTATTTTAAGAGGTGGTGGCACCCTAACACTCCCTTATAGACCTAATAAGTAAATACTTAGAAAGTACTATAAAATTGAATTGGCCAGGGGCCATACGAACGCAGGCCCCCTCTAGCATAAATGTTGACATAGAGGCACGAGCGCCCCTCCAAAGTCCAAAGTGCGATGGAGGTCGTTTCTAATTATAATCGCTTACTTTTGTGATTATAAGTAGACAACACAGTTTGAATTTTGAAACATGCTAACATTGGGCCAACAAACAGTCTTCACAAAAAAGAAAAAGCATGGCCAAATGGAGACAGATATTTATGTACAATCAACATAAAAAAATATTATAGAACTAATATCCAAAAGCTTATATGGTGAAAAATACTTGAACTACATTTGGCAGGGGCCGCGCGAACGCAGGCCCCCTCTGTCACAAATTATGACGCAGGCTCGACCACTTGGACCGACCTTAGGCGGGCGCCCATTCGAAGTGCAATGTAGGTCGCCAACCCAGGCCATGGGCCTTATGGATCACCCATCGACCCCGTCCAGGTAAGTATGTTTCTTCTTTTTATTTCATTACTTTATGTAACCTCTTTTCTCATACTCCTTCCCATGCTCTTCCGATGTGGGACATCTAGTTTCTCTCCTTCACAAAAAGTCTGAAACAGAGTTGACAACCCATTAATTGATTACCATGCTACTAGTACTAGTTTTTATAGAGGGGATTGAATAAGAGGAAGTGATGGAACTGATTTTAGCGATTAGTTGAATTGTCGAATAAATTTTGATGTTGGAATGAAGGAGCAGAAAAACAACTCTTTTTTTTTCTGAAATTAATCTGTTTGCTCATAAAATGGAAAATTGAACAGTCAAAATAATTAGATTGCGTTTATTTCCTTCACAAAAACAGAGTTGTAAACTCATTAATTGCTCACTATTTTACTAGTTTTTACATAGGGGATTGAATAAGAGGAAGTGATGGAACTGATTTCTGAAATGAAATTTATAGTTGGAATGTAGGAGCAGAGAAACTACTTTTGTTTTGTGAAATGAATCCGTTAGTCATAGAATGGAAAAATGTAGATTGGCATCATAACACAGACTAATACATTGATGCACAATATAGTAGATTAATAAAAAATTAGACTTGAATTATTGGGGTTTTATTATAAACAAAACACCCTCCAAAAAATGGCGTATGCTGCTTGAGTAGCGACGAGCACACGGTATTCTTTAGTAAAAGGCGAAAGAATAGTTCGCTATGTGGTCAACGCGCAGCTGCGTGATTTTGCAAATGAGCAATTATACATATTTATTTAGAGTGGCATGGAGCGTTGTTTCGTATTTTGGCGAGACAAATGTAGTATTTGTTGCTGTGATGAGTGAATATAAGCTTATTTGAGAAGAAGTTATAGATTGCTAATGATTACTATTGAGAAGTGGATGTTTCAAAATGTAGAGAGATATCACGTGGATGCATTCATTGACGGAGGCACTATCTTTATCCCACAAATAAAGAATCAGCCCTCGTTTCTACGTCCAAATTTTTTTATTTTTTATTTTTTTTTTTTCCAAAACTTGTTATTGTACACATTTGTGATTTTAAATAGATTTGGGCAGGGACCACGCGAACGCAGGCCCCCTCTAACACAAATTATGACATAGGCTCGACCACTTGGTCCGACCGCCCCTCCAAAGTGCAATGGTAAGTATGTTTCTTCATTTTCTCTCCTCACTTTATGTAACCTCTCTTCTCATAATCCACCCATGCCATTCCGATGTGGGATATAGTTTCTTTGTTCATGTTTTTCATTCACAAAAAAAGAGCTGAGAACTCATCAATTTATTATTATGGTAGTTTTTATAGATAGGACTGAATAATATATAAGTATAATATGAGGTAGTGATGGCATGAAACTGATTTCAGCGATTAGTTGTATTGTCGAATAAAATTATTGTTGGAATGAAGGCGCAGAGAAAACACTTCTTTCTGACACAAACCAATGCATTAGAGCATCCGCAACGCTGCCTCGTTGCGGACTCGATCTCGTCTCGACGAGACGAGACGGCATCGAGACAGCGTTGCGGCTCCCGTCTCGTCTCGACGAGACGAGATGTCTCGACGCCCGACGCGTCCCGACGAGGCAAGTCTCGAGGTCGCGAGACACGCGCCCGGCGCCACGTGGCGCGTGCGGGCTGGTGGCGTGACGCCCACTCGCCGACCCGCGAGTGGGCGTCGGATTTATGACGTCATAATTCAATTTTTTTTTTTCAAAATCAGATTTTTCAAAAAAAAAAAAAAATTAAAATAAAAAACGGTAATATTACCGTTGAACGGTAATATTTTTAATTTTTATTTATTTATTTATTTATTTTTTAATTCTATATATACTCTTCTCCATTCTCCATTTTACACACAAACACACATTTATTCTCTCATCTCTCTTTCTTTCCTCTCCAATCACTTCTATAAAATCATTCCTTTATTTTTTTTCTTCTCCCAAATTTAATCAATTATGGATCCATTTGAGCAAATGCGTCGAATAATGGAAGAATCGCTAGAAGCAGATCGACGTAGGGAGGAGGAAGCCGCCGTGCCTCCTAGGCAACGCCGGACATACATCCACCGTAACCGGGAGGAAGCCGCCGCAAGGTTGGAACGTGATTACTTCAGTCCGAACCCGGTGTGGGGAGATATCTACTTCCGTCGCCGTTTCCGTATGTCACGCCCGCTATTTTTGCATATCGCGAACACATTGGCGGCACGGGAAGAGTTCTTCAGAGAAGGGTTCGACGCTGTTGGCCGTCCTAGCCACACGACGCTCCAGAAATGTACTGCGGCGATCCGTCAGCTTGCTACTGGACAAACGGTGGATGCGTTCGACGAATACCTGCACGTCGGAGAATCCATTGGGCGACTTTGTTTGTTGAACTTCTGCAAAGGCGTCCGGGCAGCCTTCACCGCCGAATTTCTGAAGAAGCCAACCACCGCAGATTGTCAGTTTCTGTTCCGTCTTCACGAACAAGTGCACGGATTCCCCGGGATGCTCGGGAGTGTCGATTGCATGCATTGGCAATGGAAGAATTGCCCTGTGGCGTTGAAGGGGTCATACACGAGCGGCCACAAAGGCACCCACCCCACCGTTATACTCGAGGCCGTCGCCGACTACCGGCTATGGATTTGGCATGCGTATTTCGGGGTCCCCGGCTCGAACAACGACATCAACGTGCTCAACAACTCCGACCTCTTCACTGAAGTTCTGAATGGTAAAGCGCCGGCCATCAACTTCGTCGCTAACAATCGCCAGTATAAAATGGGGTACTATCTTGCCGACGGCATCTATCCGAAGTGGCCAACCTTCGTGAAGACGTTCAACAAGCCTACGGACGAAAAACAGTCTCTTTTTGCGCAGAAGCAAGAGTCTGCTCGCAAGGATGTGGAGAGAGCGTTCAGGGTTCTCCAAGCTCGATGGAACATTATCAAAGCCCCGGCTCGACAGTGGTTTATAGAGAATATGGTCGACATCATGTATACGTGCATAATCTTGCACAACATGATTGTCGCCGACGAAGGACCTGAGGCGGGAAATTGGTTCGACCCTGAAACCCCGGGAAGCTCAACCGCAAGTAGTCCGCCTCGAACGGGAGTGCATCCGTCTTTGCAAGAGCGGTTGTCTATTCGGGCAAGGACACGTGATTCTACCGCCCACGCCCAACTCCAGGAGGATCTAATGGAGCACATTTGGGCAAAATTTGGCAACCATTAGATGATCGTCACTAGAGAACTCCTTCTTCTGCTTCTTTGCCTTCATTTTTTTTTATTTGAGTTTAAGTGTGCAATTTGTAATTTCTAGTTTTTTAATTATGTCTTTTTTATTTTTTTATGTATTTTAAATTGTAATTTTATTTTATTTATAATGAAGTGTGTTTTTTTATTAATGGAATTTGTTGGAATTAAAAATAAAAAATGAAATTGAATGAATAGTTAAGAGATGGAGGGTTGCAGGTGCTGTCTCTTAGTTATGAGATGAGCTGAAAAATACAGTGGGGCCCATGAATAGTGAAGAGATGAGACAGTTAAAGAGACGGATAAAAGATAGCGTTACGGATGTAGCAGAGTACGAAAAAGATGCATAAATAGTAGAGTAGGAAAAAAATTAGACTTTAATTGTTGGGGTTTTATTATAAATAAAACACCCTCCAAAAATTGGTGTATGCTGCTTGAGAAGCGATGAGCACACGGTATTCTTTAGTAAAAGGCGAAAGAATAGTTCGCTATGTGGTCAACGCGCAGCTGCATGATTTTGCAAAAGAGCAATTATGCATATTTATATAGGTTGGCGTGTAGCCTTGTTCCATATCTCAGCGATGTGGGATGAAAAAATGTAATGTATTTGCTGCTGTGTGTGTGTGAATTGGGTAGACTGCTTGCTCCATATGATATGAAGAGAAAGACAATATTTTAATTTTCTAATTTGAATATTTAAAACAATATTAAAAGAAACAGATTGTTATTAAATGCATGTACTACTATGGATATAAATCTAGAGTTGAAGTCATTGACATTACAACAAGGAAACACAAGACAAACTCTCCAACTCTGTGTAGTCGAATTCCAATTCCAACCAAATAGTATTATTTGTGGTCGAGACTGTATGCATCATCCATTAGTCTCAACATAACACTAGTGACACAAATAATAGTAATAGTAATAGTAATAGTAATAGTAATAGTAATAGTAATAGTAATAATAATGACAGCGATGAATAGTATATTAGAGAAGCGAGTCGAGGGCGATGATGGTGCTGAGGTTCATAGGGTTCATATAGTCGAGGGATCCCGACAGAATCTGCGTCACGATGATTTTGTTGGCCTTTTCGGAAGGATGGAATGGATCCCAAAATGCATACACCTCTCTGTTCGGACACAAATTCGATAATTGTGTGCACAGCCCCAGCCCGTTGTACGGCCCTTGCCCGCAGCAGGCAACCTTGGATGTCACGAATCCGAACGCCTGCGGATTACGGATGAAGTCGTTGTTTGTGAGCTGCGTGTTGGCCGCGATGAACACGTTCCCGCCCACCTGTGAGTTGAGGTTCAGCAGCATCTGCGTCAGCTGCGGGTTGAAGAGCCCTGCCGCTCGCTGGAGCTCTGCCGAGCACTGCCCGTCCGTGCTCCTCTGTGCTAGCTCCGCTGGCACGCACCCCAGTGGGCCCGTCCCCGTCACTATCACTCTCCTCGCTCCCAACTCATATAATTTCTGTCGGAATTTATATGATTCTGTAATTCTACGTAGAGAGTTGATTATACTAGCATTTTATTATTATTTTCCTGTTTTTCACTTTCTGCATTACTCTTTTATTTTCCGTATTCTGTACATAAACATTACCCTGAGAATCTTTTGGTACTCGGAGATGAGGTAGCGCACGTAGTCAGGGAGGGAGAACTGTCGGGACCTTGCCGAGAAAGGGACCAAATAGTAGTTGTTGACAAAGTCGTTGCCGCCCAGTGTCATCAGAACCAGAGCTTGGTTCACTAGCCGTTTAGCATCGCCGGCCCCAACCAACGCCGACACTCTACTTTGGTATTGTTGGAAGTATTCTAGCTGTTGGAATGGCCTTATTATGTTCACCTGCGGTTTAAAATATTCATATCAAATTATTTGTATTCCAAACCTCTTTTTAAAGGGGTGAGTAGCATATTTCTAACTACTAGTATGACTTACAAACTGAACTCCGGTGTCGTTAAGAATGCCAACTCCCGCAGAGGCGAAGTTGGCTCCGACCAGCAGCCTTTGCCCGGTTAGAGCCGGACTCAAGTAGGGCAACGGCGATTCTGTCCCGCCAATGCTCTGGCCTGCAACATCCACTCAAATTAATCAATTCAAATAATCATAGTACTATGAAAGAAAATAATGCATGGGAAACAGAACTGATAAGATCGGGGATGTTGAGGCCGTTGGAGAAACGGCCGGTAGGGCGGCGGGTGGGATAGTCGATGCCATAAGGTGGGGCATCGGCCCGGGCGGTGGTGGCTAAGTAGTTGTTGTTGCCGCTGTCGACCAGCGAATCACCGAAGACGAAGAAGGCTCTGCCCTCTACTCCCAAAATATTTGTATGCAATGTGGCTAAGAATATGGCTACTACACCCACAATAATGCTCAAACCTCTAGTAGTAGTAGCCATTGTTGAAAGGTCAGCACACACACTGAGAGGGGCTATCTAGGAGGTTGTGGGTGGAGATGAATGCTGATTTCCCTTGTATATATAATACTTAGTAACTGTTGTGTGTTACACTGACAAATAAATGTATGTTCTCAGCAAAGATTGTGGCTCATTGTTTTGGAATTAAATACAGAGGAGCTATTCTGGTTGTAAAGTAAGTTACACTATTGGAGTATTAACTTTGGATAGTTGATAGGTCTGTCATTAATGATTAATCTGCAAACAAAATTAATCCACATATGTTGGAACATAGTATAATTTAATTTGTATATCAAGATGCTTTCATGTGTTTTATGTAACACTAACGCGTCCATAGTTTAGTCAATGTTGTATTTTTCCCTTAATTCAAAGTGATCTCCATATGTTGAGTGACTAGAGATACCCCATCCAATGGATAGCCAACAATATGCTTAAATATAAATTTCAAATATCCTGAAAATGGTTGGATGATTGAGTTTTATTACACTGACAGCAAATTGAAAAAGAAGATATAGGATAGTTGGATTTACATATATACTTTAGTTTTTGAATGTTTATTTTCCCAAAATCAGATAAACTAAATTGCAAACAATTTTGTACAATTTTGTCAACACATGCATTGCACTAGGTTGGAAGATATTTTAGATTGATGTTGAAAGAAAAAAAGTGAGAAATAAAAAAAAGGCATCATGTGAGTTATTTTAATGCTCACGCAGCAATAGTAGTACAAATAGCAAGTTAGCAAGAATCTCAAGGTTCGCTAACATCCAATATAAAATATTGTTATACTCTCTTTGTCCGAAGCTACTTGAGTCAATTATTTTAATTGTTTTAAAATAATTGAATTGTTTCTCTTTTTTTTAAAAAAAATAATTATTTTATTTTCTATTGTACTCTCTTTTTTCTCATAATTATTCTCATTCTTATTTCTATCTCCTTATTCTAACTTTTAAACATCAATTTTTGTATATCTTATACTTAAAAGAAATACATCAACTATTTGTGACGGATGGAGTATTAGCTAATTACGTAGTGACATTTCGATTTTCTATACACTCGATCAATATCATTTCATCTCATATTTTAATCCGACACCGACATATATAAAGTATACAGTACAATATTATAGAATCAACACATGCAGCTAGGCTGCACTGACTGGTCCATTGTGCATGGGCGGTATCAACCAATAAATAATGCGACAGCCAGTTTTTCTATACTACTATTAATTACTAAAAATGGATTAAATTGATTATAGTATATAGTATTACTTTACGGTTTAGACTTAAATGTCTCACTCTGACCCAAACATATATTTCCCGTCTAGGATTGAATGTTTCATTATAACTCTACCATTAATAAAATGTAAAGGAAAATGAGTGAAAAAATTTAGTGAATGTGCATTTTACTTTTATATACTAGTTCAATAATAAAAAAATTAATTGAATAAGTTAGTAGATTGTGAATTACATTTATCAGAAAAAATAAAAGTAAAATACAATATTTATGATGGATATCTCAAAATGATAATACTGGACATTTAATGTTGAGGGAGTAGTGTGTAACTTATTACAAGAAAAAGTTGATTAGATGTATATTGACAAGGTACAAAGACATTAATGTATATGTATCGTTGGTTTCACGAGTAGTACATAGAAGATTTTTCAAAAATAGTACGCAGGACATATTATGGTTTTCATAATTGAACCAATGAAATAATGAAGAAAATAACTCACAAAACAATAATGAAAAAAACGGTAGACAGTAATATTTCCCTACTAATTTGGCTATTAAATGTAAACATTACCGAACTAGTAGGCATTTATTACGTAAAATAGGGATTTTTTTTATCAATCGTAACTTTATAGATTATGCAAGCCTCATTAATTTGTGTTTCATCACTTTCATGTTAAGAAGAATATGACTCTTTATAGTTTTAACTAAGGCTGATATTAGTACTATTATTATTTGAACTTTTTTATGCCACAATCAATCACTAATAGTAATAGTATAAGAAATTGAGTTCAGCTTAAATGAAAGGTGAACAACCATTTCTTTTTATATTTATCATTGTACACAACCAATTAAGTAATTCGAATTGGACTTCCAATCTAATCAAAAGTCAAATATGTTTATTTACCAAATATCTGAACTTGCAAAAAGCGACCGACTTTCACAATCACCAAACCAATAAATTAAAATTATTAGACATGACATGGTAATGTATTAAATGTTTTAAAAAATCTAATTTTTGCAGCCTATAATTTGTTGAATTACACGATTCGAAAGGACATTCTAATCAATGAAAATTGCATAAATACCGTTTTAATTTTGGTAAAGGATGTAGACACATATATTGCACATTACTAGACTCTAGTGAACTATTTTAATTTGTGATTAATTTTTACTACTAATATTTAATCTATCCTAATTAGATAATGAAAACGTACTATACTATAACCAAGAGTTCAAACAGAATTACAAAAAAATAAAAACAAAAACGACACGCACTCGTAGTTCTAACAAAAGAATAAAATTGGCAGCATATATTTGGCAAACTTATCACCTATGGTTATCAGCTCCTCTCTTACAAAACAGCGACCAAAACAGCCATGACAGATTAAGCTCAATTAATAGTAAAAGTTCTGAACTTCTGGGAATATATTAAAAAAAATCAGATATCAAAACCATAACAGTTCCAGCTTATCCCTCAACTAACTCTACTATGAGGGATGTATAGTAGTTGCCATTGTAAAACTTCCTACTTGCAAACCTTTTAATTTAAGCCAGTTTGGAATGGAATACCGTAAAACAGACTTCCTCGAAAAAGGGATCCTAAAACAAGTTTTGCTCTAATTTACAACTATAATTGGAATTCAGACATCTTTAAACTGAGGTGAGAAGACCAAGAATTTATGTTGTTTATCATCCTACTCACGAATGCGCGGTAGCAAAAAGCTGAAGCCCGAGTTTTCACCCATTAGTGGAGGAGGGTCAATGTCAGCAATGTCTATCTGTTCCATTGACTTCGATATCTCGTCTACTGAGAAAGGTATGCTGCAATGGACCATCAATTTTCATTAGAAGCTGCCATTGAAGACGGCACGTGGCAGGCAAGCATGAGTGTACAAAATTTACTAGAGAAAATACTAGTACTGAAAATAGAAATGAACAAAAATGTATCAGATAGAGTTTCACCACCAAACATCTCTTGTATCTAAGCTCTTCTGCCTATATTTAATGCCACTAGCTGATGTTGTTTGGGCAGCTTAGTGAGAGAGTCTTGAGGTATTTATTCTTGCTTCACAGAAATTTTGCATATCCCACGTAAGAGCATAAATACAACCAACAGTCTGGTATGTAACTAAATATTCAATTCATAGAAACGAGAAGAAGAATCTTCTTATGTTCCAATTTCTTCAAGCTACAATCTCTATGCTTATTCAAGCTACTTTGAAAGTGTATTACAAAAGCTCCTCTATCGGCACACAAATTCCTTAAACTCAAGAATCTTAGGATATCTTTGCAGTTTTCTATTGAGATTTAGCCATCTGACTGAATGCGATCAGATGGCACTATAGGGACACGGGAGTGATGATAGTGAAGCTAAGCTCTGAGTAATTACTCCAGAGTGATTAACTACTGTTTGGGTCATGTTTCTGTACATCTCAGTTCAGTTAAATATGTTTCCGATCTTAATATATTAATTCAGCGTTAACCTTTTTTCACTCCAACCGGAAGTATAGGGAGAATACCAGATAGTTGGTGCTAACCTGGAATCATCATCCAACAAAAAGGAACTGCTTACTGCATTATTTGAATCTTCGGTCATCAACACTCTCATATTGGATATAACCTGATTGAAGTACTGATTAATGCTACCAAGATTCACCTTTACATAGTCCCTCTCTCTGCAAGATGATTTGGCATCAAAAGAAACTTACTTCTGAAGACACGCTGTGTGTGCCATACTTATCATCCCAGTACATTGTACTGATCCGATACAATTGCTGAATGCTCAGCACCTGTTCATCAATAGAAAGAATATGTTAGAAAGTTATGGTAAATGAAACCCTCTTTTAAGTTTTTGAATTCAACATTCTACTCACCGGGCAAAGTTCATGACTTATCTCATCCAATGATTTCTTCGGTTTTTGGTGTACAACCTGGAGTTTATAATTAATTTTATACGGTGTCAGCGGGATAGCTATTATTGTTTATCAGATCTGGAACAACACTAATCCATTACCAGAAATCCAATAGCCTGTCTAATATGCTTAAGCTCATCCCAAGCTAAACCTGCATACTGCGATATTTATAAAGATATTAATCTCTTAGGATTCACTAGACTAAAAAAAACTAGAAGATACTTGGAAGAACCTTTTCAGTTGCCGTGCCACACCACTGATCTAATTCAGCCAGTCCTGCTTTAACATATTCCCCATTACTAAATGAGCAGCATTCTCGTCTCAATAGAAGACTGCATTCATGAACAGTTTAATGGAGGATTAAATTTCATGTGCACACTCAAGAGCTTGAGAAAGAAAAACAAACATGTATTAAACCTGTTGAATAGTTGAACATTGATAAAAGAAAATATCTGTGTGAACACCTTGCGGACTAACATAGGTGGTACCTGATAGGTGCGGAAATTTTGACAAGTGAGAATAAATAGTACTGGTAACTTTTAGAAGAAATAAACATAATAACAACAAACAGGAAACTATTAGATGAAAATAATATTCCATCAAACAAAATTTTGAAGATTGGCACCTGCAAAATCATCTCAGTTTGACCTTAAAAATAAAATCCAAGAATCATCCAGATTCAACAGGGAAGATTATTTATAGAAGAAATTTTTTTACTGACATGATTCGCTTTTAAAGTGCTTAAAAAGTTCCCCAGGTTGTTCACTATTCCCTGCCAGTGAGCAATCAAAGCTTGCTGGGCTGCTGTGTTTGTGACTGAACGTGACGACCCCTTAACTAAGCTTGCTCTAGAAGTTCTTGGTGCCTATTAATGGATATGTACAAAGTTCAAAATTTGGTTAGATATATACTGCATTGGCTTCTTCTATAGAAAGCCACATCTTCGGAGTAGGTACATGATCAATTTCAATACCTGAATACACAAACCAAGCAACGGAGATATCTCCTTCTTTAGATTATCTCTTATCATTCCATAGATTTTTTCAACAAATGCTGTAAGTTGCTGCTTGAACAGCAAAGCAGGGTATTTGGCTTCTACCTGGCGTAAGGACTCTACTCCACCAGGCAGGCCAGGAAGATTTACTCCTGCTGGAGTTCCTCGGAAGCTCTGAAAGAAGAGCAGTAAGAAATGGAACATAAGGAAACAATAAAAAATTATTCAGAGGGAAAAGCCACAAAGTTGTTCACTCTTTCAATAAAAAAAGAAAGAGAAAAGCATCTTTTACTTGTGACATTGACATCCTGCCAAACAAAGTGGCTGAGGAAGACCGACGGCGTACAGGAGCCATTCCAGCTGCACCACTTGCTTTCAGTGTACGTTGGAGGAGAAATAGTAGGGTCGAAGCATTTGATAACCAATAAGAAAGCATATCATTGTTGTCTTGGATTCTCTGAAATTGAAGAAAGCAGTATTGTGAGAATTGTGATAGAGTGAAGGGTTATAATCGAAGTAACAATAACCAATAATGAATAGCATAGATATCTTCAGAAGTTTCCCAAGCAAATATCACTTTCAAGAATGAAACCACAAGTCCTCAGGATCTCAATCATATCAACACAATTCAATTACATAATTCTTCTGCATGAACGACTTTATTAGTTCTCTTTAGATGAAAATTTGAATAACCCAGAACTCCCAAACATGTCTCACATCTCAATTCATTCCTTTTTTTTGAGTAACTCCACATAATTTTCTCAATTAAGAAAAACAAGAGAAAACTATCAAAATGAAATAAGTACAGATAGAGATATCCAGATTCCACTAGTAATTCCCTAATCGTTCAAAACACTTGGATGATGGATGGTATGCAGAAATTAAGTGGGAAATGGACGAACCAAACAATATCAGTCCTATGGTTAGTATACGCAAGACGGTATAGTCAAACCTCAATACCATGACCTATGGTCTGGATGATACGGTCAAACACACTTGTCCGCTCAACTTCAAATGATCTCCATTGTAGAAGACACTTGTAGATGATACAAGCTGCTATCGGCCTGTTTCCAGAAAAGCCCAAGTGCTGAGATATACAGCGAATGAGCAGCTCCTGATTTTCCTGCTGCTTCTCATTAAGTGATTTCTGAGGTTTGTCATCAGCTTCTGAAAATGTCGGGCTACGGGGAGTTGACAATGTCGGGCTACGGGGAGTTGACAATGTTGGGCTACGGGGGCTGTGCACCTCCTAATAGAATTTAGAGTGCATGAAACTTAAAAGTAGAGAAGTAGCATTGTCAAGGAAAAGCATTAAATGAAGGAACATTGATTACCACATGTAGCTTAACATCCCCAAATCCATGGCTACTATCAGTCCTCTGTGATTTGCAAATGCCATTAGCTTTAATATGACTGCATCATCAAAAGGTCTCCAACAAACCACAAGGGAGTCGTGCAACTACCTGCATGATTGATCTAGAGCGTCCGGAGAGAAATTTATTTGGTGCCATTGATACCGCCTGTTGACGAAGAACTTTATTCTCTGACTCCACATTATTCAGCTTCTCTTCCACCCTGAGAGAGAAAAGTTAATTCAGCTTTTAACATTTGTCATATTTGCAGTATGATACTATAAATGGTGGTTACAACCGGTAGCCATCACCCTCCTATTGCTTCCTAGCAAAAGCAATTTAGATTGCACTACCCTCGAAGAATACTGTGGGCCATGCCTAACCTCTTAATGGGTGTAGGAAATTCTGAAAGTCATGGCCAATTCTTAATTACTACTTGTTGATCAAGTAAGCATGTCATCTCATTAGGTGGATCTGAACTTAACAACTATACTAGACGATTGTTTGTTCATATGAATGGCATATTTGATGATGACATAAGTATGAGTTGTTAACAAGTGTTTTAACTGATATGACAGACAGGTTTAGTGGAAAATGTGTAGATTATTCCACAATATCAATCTGGCAAATTACCTTGTTTTTAGTGGGAAGCGAACATATAAAAAGTCCAGCTCATGGTTTTTTTTTTCCAAATAAAGCTGATCTTCAAATGTCTATGATCCAATAATGACTGCCTCATTCCACTCCCCTCAGTATCCTGACTAATACTATTCCAAGATACTTCACTGTTTTTCCATATAGACAGTTTAATAGACTATTTCTAGCTTTCAACACTATGGAGTAATGATTATAATAGCAAATAAAGATGAAATATAGCTCTTCTAATGTAAGCACGATTGCTGAATTTTGCTTACCCTTTCAATGATTCCTGTAATTGTTGATTTTTCTTTTCTGCCTCCTCTAATTTTGCACGCCTCTCCTCAATAGATTCCTGTGCCAAAGCATAGTTCTTTCGCAATTCTTCAGAAGTTTCCTGTTCATTTTGCAAAGAAGCCTGCAAAGGAAATAGTTTAACCGAAATGAATTTTAAGCCTGTGGGAAAAAGGCAATTTAATCTTTAGTTGGTTTTCTAGCATATCCTAACTCAGGTTGGCATAGGATGCATTCTGAATAAACACCCGTTGAATTAGATTAAATCCATGATCCATTCAAAGTGGTAGAAGCCCAGTGTAATATATCATTCACAGGTAACTACTTCAAGCAGATACTCATATAACAAAGACTAGTCTTGACTACAAGTCTATTTGTACATATGTAGTTCAGTAATATATTTCCTTATTTCCAGTTATTTCCACACATACTGGTGAAGCCTAATCCTGATAGAGACGTTTTGAAATGACTCCAATGCATGTAAATGGAGCTTCTAATAAAGTGACGTTACATGTGTTATGAGCGGACTCAGATGGAGACTTGAGCAGGTAGGAAGAATAAATTGTTATTCTGGAAAAGTCAAATGCTGCATGCTATGGAAGTTAAATCCCAAAACAAAAGGTTAAAGGATGTGAAATCAATGAATCTGCATGTAAATATGACATATATATATATATATATCCGTCTCTAACCTTTAAATTTTCAACTTCTCCATTCAAAGATTCAATTTTTGCAGTATCTTCAACATAAACTGGGGTTTCCTTGATAACAGGAGGTGCTTCTTCAATTGCCTTTTTGGCAGCCTCCCGTTCCTTAACAACTAGAGCACTCATTTCATCAACTTTCTTCTGCATTTCTTCCATAGAACTCCGCAACTTCGCCATCTCTTGATTTTTGGCTTCTTCCAAGTCAGCCTGCATGATGAATGTAATGACATGATCGCAAACATATAGCATACACCCTCAATCATTTTTCAAGCTGAATATCATTTTGCTTCTTTCAGTTGTCACGCGATAGATGCTATACACACACACACACATCCAGAAGGCAATCACTTTCACAATTAAATAGCATACCCTCAATCGTTTTTCGAGCTGCAACCGCCACGTGAGTTCCTCTAACTGTTTTTCTAATTTATCTTTAGCCTCTTTGAGTGCACCTGTATCCCTTGCAGCCTGCAGACAATTACAAGAATTGTTATATAAGCTGGAAAACAATAATATAACATAATATCAAAATCATGTCTGCCTACCAGTCTTATCTGACAACAATAATGTATTAAAAACATATTTCTCATACTGATGGACGAAGTTCCAAACTGTATCCGAAGTGTTCTTCCAATAAAGATGAAACCCAAAGTTAAAAACATATTTCTCATAATGATGATGATATATAAACTTCAAAAATCAGTTTTCGATTGATTATGAAGGCAGTTTCAACAATATATCATGCCTCAGGTATACCAGTAAGAAAATGTTACTATTTCACAACTAGTATGCTATTGAAATTTACCTGTTTAAGCATCCGTAGTTCTCGTTTGGCTACTCTCCCCCTCCATCGACATTGTGTAACTATGGCTCCCCTTTTCAGATCCTTATAGTAAGATGAAGCTCTATGACTCCGGCACCGAGTCTAAGAAACTTTAGCCGTAAGCTGAAGGCATCATATGATACACCAAAATTGTTGCGATGTCAAAATAAGTTGTTACCTGAATAATAGTCGCGGCTTTAGTTCGTCTCATAAATCTAAATTTATTACGGGCGTCCATGCTACGTAAACCTGTTTGTATAACAAGAACAGATCTCTGGAGTGTGTTATAAGCTTTTCTAGCAATGAACTTGCGTGTGTTCCGTTGAACTTTTAAAGCAGCTGCTTCTGCTTTTATACTCACGAAATGTTTGCACGCTAATCTGCCTAAAAGAGTATAACAGCATAAAAATTATAAAGCAGACAAACTAGTAAGTGATCAGAAAGAGAGGGTCGACAGAGTTGCAAATGCCAAATGTACATCTAAATAATACAAAATAAATTTAACAGATTTTTCACATTGCATCATTTCAAAAGCTCAAAAGTTATAGTGTGTCACCTCTGCAAAATGACTGCAGCTGTATGGAAGCTTCTCTCATAGCAATAAACCGTTTACGAGCAATATGTGCTCGTCTCCGCTGTTGTATAATTTTTGCTGCAGAACTAAGAACTTCTGTTCGACGAGCATCCAGTTCAGCCATTTGACCTGCTCTTAGGAAGATTTTTGTTTTGCCCAACTGTGTGGTGATTAAGAAATATAAGTTAATTTCCCCAGTATCATTTATAAAGCACATGGTGCATGGAAGTTCCTAAAAGAACTAACATTGGGTGTGCACTATACCAAGGGATGCCGGTTAGCCTAGACAAAACAGCAGTACGTTCACGAAGTGGTGCATGGAAGTTCCTAAAAATAGAGCTAACATTGGGAGTGCAGTATACCTAGGGATGCCGGTTAGCCTAGACAAAACAGCAGTAGGTTCGTGAAGGTAAAAATGGTTTCCTAATGTTCATACACTGTATATGTTTTATAGATGTACATCCATACAATAATGGTAGACTAACAACCAATACTGCGCTTCTAAATTAATTGTTCAAATTTATTGACCATGTTTTAGGTGCATAAACACAAGTAGCAAATCTTAATAAAAATGTGGCTCTCTTTGTTTCTTAATCAATCAATTTATTCTGTAACTATTAATTTTCATTCTAGACTCCAATAGCTTGGAAAAGATGGAGGTGAAATGCAGGCACGCTGATGGCTGGTAGTGACATATGATTTGGTGATGAACTGATGACAAAGATACAGTGGAATGAGTAGACAGAGTTATCAAAGCAGAGAAATAAGAGGTAAGCATATTGGAGGAAGGTTGACTACAGAGAGGAGATAGAAGGGAGTGTAGTGCAGAGGTAGTGAAGTGGAGAGGAGCTCAAAAGAGATGTTAGTATTTTTAAGGATACTTTTTGTACTCTGCAGCGCAATAGAGTTTAGACCAATACCACAGAACCATCAATGCACACACATTTAAAAATGTTTCTAATATCTTGTGGGTGAGGAAAATGCTTAGTGGTTTACTTCAATTGGTTTTCTAACATAGCAAACTGTGTGTGTGTGGGGGGGGGGGGGGTGATTATACTCAAAAACAGTACATGCGACAAGGAATATTTCATATAAAACATTATCTTTATACCTGAAAACCTTTGATCCCTTTCTTTTCCAAAATCTTCTGGCATGCCGATTTTTCGTTATAACTGTGCATGAGAAAGAACTTTGATTTTATCAATATGATTCTTCCAAGATGATATGGTATTATAAATAATAAAAATTCACCACCAGAATAAGGAACAAGGGTATAGCTTTCTCATATTAGCAATAACACACAGTAAATGGGCCATGTTAATATGAAATTGAGTACAGATGTGAACCTCAAATTCATTAAACTATTAAGTACACTACCTGCCTTGCAAAGCTTCAGTTGCAAGAAGCCCAAATCTGTTCAAGAATTCAAAAAAAGGACGCCGTGTAGGATATCCAGCACAGCTGATCCTGATTGCCTCTAACACACCCTGAATCAATGGCTTGTGATCAGACAAACAAACAAAAACACCCCTAAAACCAGATTGATCTTGATAGAAATTCATGGGTTCCATCCTAAAACCAAGTGGTGATAGGAGGAGTGGCCTATGAAACTTATATAGTGATTTCAGTTCTCTTTGTACACTGATGTGGGATAGTTGTAATATATTTTTTAGTTTCAATTGCACCAACAGATCTAATGCTGCCAGAGGGATGAGAAGAACATAGATTTTTATAATAGCATAAATAATCTAATAACTTACACCACAACGTAGCTGCTGTAAGATGTTCTGATTTTCAAATATAGCTGGTTTAAGAAGATTGTTTGGCTTTACACATCTAATGTAGTGAGGTTCAGTAGCATTTAGAGTCTCCATCAATTGTTGTAGTTGCAACTGCATGACAAGAAAATGAACAAAAAATTTAGTTTCAGTGTGTCACATTTTTCCAGAGCATAAAGATTCGTCAATTCAATATATCATAAACTAAATTGTTCTCTTTTATGAGTTGGTGCACACATAAAGTAAAATTCCATCTGGAATGAAATCATAAGCGCCTTGACCTTAAAGCGCGAACCAATGGAAGAAAACTTCGAAGATTTCGAGCTCTCTTCAGCTATTGGAGGGAAAAGCCCTGCTACAAAAGAACATTTGGAAGAACCTAAAAGATCCTGATACTCTGGTACAACATAGTCTTTATTTTTGTCTAAGAAATGGTCAGACTGGTATTGAACCTGAAAATTATTAGATGTGGGAATTGAAAGCCTTGGTTTTTAAAGCACAAAGAGAAGGTAAAAGACTGGGAGCAACATAACGTACCTCTCCAGCATAATGTCCAATAGTAAAATCTGTACGGGATAATTTTGGCTTGATGAAGCGCTTATGAACTTTGAAAGTCTGATAGAGCTTATTACAGAATGTCTCATGAGTTGATTTTGGGAACATACTGCAAAAATAAAGACATTAGATTAGAAAAATGTGAGAGGAATATCTTCTCAAATAATAAAGGGGAGAAAAACTGCAGGATGATTGAAAAGTATTACCAAGCTTCATCAAGCAGAGCAATAATGCCACCAGGTTTCTGCAAAACAATTAGTCTTAGTTCTGGCCTAATACAAATAAAAGAAAACAAAGATAAATTGCATATTGCCTAAGATGAAAGACCATAGGCCTTATGCTTATAATTATGACTCTTAAAGAAGATAAGATCAAGATGAATGGGTAATGAGAGAAAATAACATTGTAGAAAAAAAAGGTCTGTGTGCAAAGTGATGAACTGAAGAGGAGGTGAAGTTCGTCAGAAAACAAGTTGTTCATGACATTATATCTTATCATGGAAATCTTAACAAGATTCTCTTTAGTAGCTTAATATTTCGACGTTGTGCACACCTATCTCACAGGGAAGTACCTTCTCAATTAGATCTAAAACATCTTGGTTGTCGACAAACTCAATGTAGCTCCAATTAATTTCCTCCTTAGTGTATTCTTCTTGTTCCATTTTAAAGACGTGCTGCAAGTAAATAGCAGACTTAGCAAGCATATGGTGGGAGATAGCTATACAACCAGCACAAAATCAATATTACCTGATTAAAATGTTGCTGCAGCTTCTCGTTCGTAAAGTTGATGCAGAACTGTTCAAAACTGCACAGTATAATATGCTTTTGTTATAAGAAAGCAATGGAAGAGCATTTCCGACTCAGGAAATACAATCCTGTCATTATATGATGGAAGTTATCATGGGGGATGGGGAACCAGTGGCAAATCAGATTAATTTCCTGCCTGTTGTGTTTAAAGCTCTCGAAACCATAAATATCTAGGACCCCAATCAGACATTTTGAATCTTTATCTTGCCCAATTGAGTTATTGATCTTATCCACCAGCCTACACATGAATCGCCACAAAAAAGAAAAATATTAGCATTTTATTAACTTCATTTTAGATCTCTATAATCTATTGGACATAATATTACAAGAAAAAAAGTTGAATACCAATCAAACAGTCTGGAATATATTGTCTTAGCCAATCCATCCCTGCTAAATGTAGCACTAAGAGGGTCAAGGCTTCTCTTGATAACTTCTTCAGGAGTGATCATCACACGTTTACAAAGTGCATCTTGCAATGCCACAGGATCACACCTAATCCAGAGAATTTTAACAAATTTTACCATCTAAAACACAATATGGGAAGACTAACATGAAAATTAGAAGCTTACATACTTTAGAAGTTCGGCAGTTGTTTTCAGATGGAACTTGGCTTTGTCATCTTTCGGGGTCGATGAGTCGACTTCTTTTCCCTTTCCAAATTCAATATTACCAAGGTGAAGAATAGCAGCAACTACCCTGAATATTGCTTCCTACACCATGAGAAAGGGAGGGAGGGAGAGACGTGGATACTATAAGTCTCAGTAGAGATTCCGGTGGAGGTTAGGGAGATAAACGACAGAGCGTATACCTGCTCTGATTTACTTAACCCAACTATATCCATTGCCCGTCTAGTCTCAAGGTACTCATTGGCATCACTTACACCAACCAGCTCATAGCATTTTGATTGGTTAAGATAGTGAAATGATTTAGGATGATCTAATTTGTACTTGTCAATTTCCTGAAGGGCAATGCATTTGCAACAGGTATAAGAAATTGTTTTCAATTATGATCAAGGAAAGCATTACCAAAAGAATTAGTAATAAAAGAACCGGATACCTCTTTTGGTGCTGCACATAAGAGGTAAAAGATGTGATAGTTACGCTCAGGATCAGAAACTTGGCATACGCGAGATCTTTCAAGAAGGTAGGTTCTGATAGCTGCTCCTGATATTCTCCCATGCTTGTCAAACTGAATCTCCACAAATTTACCAAAACGGCTGCAGTGGGTATAAAATAAGACTGTAACAGTTATTAATCAACATATAACATTACGGAACTTGACTTCATTATTGATTTATGCAATGTTAGTGACCAACATTAGAAACACAGTTCTTATTGCAAAAAAATTCTGATCCACCAGAAATTCAGTACTTATATTAGTAGGGGAACAAGAAACCATAACTGCTGAAGTGTAAAAAAGGCTTCACCTGGAATTGTTATTTCTAACAGTTTTAGCATTGCCAAATGCTTCAAGAACAGGGTTCGACTGCAATCACAGATAGTATGCTGAGTGTTAATTATGCTACATTTGTTAGTACCAGTGACAAAATCTAGCAAGCCAAAAGTAACTAAAAACTAACAGTCCAACACCATTAAAATGACTACCACCAAATAGATTTATCATGTATCATACTTCAAGGACTTGTTGTTCAACAGTGCGTCCTTCTGTAGCTGCACGGCCTCCTAAATAGGCTAGGTACCGCATAAGCATTTTTGTTGTCTCTGTTTTACCCGCTCCACTTTCACCACTAACCAGGATAGAGTTGCATTTCTTTTCATTTATCATGGCCCTGTTTCCAGAGAAAGTGTGTTATGTAGTTTATTAGACACACTTTCATAATCCTGTTTCATCTGTTAATGAAATTTGATAAATTTAACCTGTATGCAACATCAGCAATTGCAAAGACATGAGGGCTTAGTTCTCCTAAAGGAGCTCCCTTGTATTGTTGCATCATGTGTGAATTATACAAATGATTTAATTTTTGGAAAGGATTTATAGCAATCAAAATATTTCCAGTGTACGTCTGCACATACACTTACCAATGATTAGACCATATTAGGAAAAAGTGAAATACTTATCCATATCTGAATTAACTGGGAAGCATACATAAATTTCATTGAGTTCATATCTAGTTCTCAGATTAACCAGTACTCCAGGCTCATGCAGGTAAGACAGCTTCGTCATGTCATCAACACCTGCAGGAGGAGCTTCCGTATCTTTAGGATAAAGTTTTGATAACTTGACAACGACCTGTAAAATAAACAAATAAAGTCCCTATCAAAGAGTATGTTATTGAAACTGAACTACTCCATATACTAAAGTTTATATCACCAAAGTGCCTGTGGATACGAAAAATAAGCTGACTAAGCATTTCTATTGCAATCATTTTGTACTTCATGGTTGTTCAGTAACAATGTACATGTGCATGGGATGCTGAGTTGGGAATCATATGTGAATTGATAAAACAAGGTGAAGTCCAACTATCAATTGCCAATGTCAACTGCTACTTCCTAAATCATTTCTGTAACAAGCACCGCAAGCAAAAATATAGTTCCATCAATATACAGAAAATGCATTAAGTTCATAATTACAAATTTAACAAGGCACTCCAAATATTCCATTTGCCTTAATCAAGAATAGCATGCACCTCGGGATGCTACTGGGATTACAGTAGCATACTAAAATTTACAAGAAAAATCCAACAGTTACAAAAAAACAGTTAAGGTGACCAAGGTTGAATAACAAGTCCAGAATAAAAATGTGATAAAACACACTGCATAAGATCTGTGTATGTAGATTAATGTCCTAATGGAATAAGAAATTTGTATTTCCTGGCAGTCCTGCATTAACTTGGGGCTGTAAATGTTTTCCCCTATACTGCAAATGGAACGTAAGCAAATAAAACAGAGACTAGGTACCCAAAACATACCTCCTTCGTATCACTCCTCTGGATCACAGCTTCATTGCCTTTGATTTTGGTAACCTGCCCCTCAATCCATGCCACTGCAGGGTCTTCAACCCAGACATAGGATCCAACAATTATATTCACTGAAGTACCCTGTTAGGAGTTCAACATTGAAACAGTGATAAGAGCTTGGAATATTCAAGGAAATTATTACATAAAAATTATATAACAAGATCAACCGAGCCATAAAAGTAACATGAATATACCTCTAGAGCAGAGAAACATCACTAAATGAGTTTCCTTATTTTGACATCAGCAATTTTGGTTATCTAGGTAGATATGACAGCTTGAACTAGATAACAGTGACCCAGACATTTGACCTCGTTAATCTAATTATCACTTCAAAAGCACATGCAAGTTCTCTAATTTAAGAAATACTTAAGCATAAGTTGCTGAACATTCTAACGTTTCAACTTTCAACTTACATAAGCTAGGCATTTGAATGCTCATATGAGTATATGACTACTTATCCTTCACCATTTACTAAAAAATTATCTAACTGCAAACCATTGATGGATTTATTCAATGTTCAAGTTCGGCACAGAGAAAGAAAATAATACTCCATATTAAATGAAAAACAAGAGAAAACTTCAAATAAGCATCCTCAACAATATTAGTTTTTTAGAACTTTAGTTGGATGTAATGAGATGAAGTGAAAAGGTTTCTGATGAAATTCATAGTTCATGGGATTTTGAATTTTAAAAGCAACCAATAATAGTATACTACATCCCATTATAGCACCTGTGAAAGGACCTTGTACATGCAAGCCCTTTCATGACTTTAACTTAAAAAGAAAGGATCCATGGTAGGAAAGGATATGTTATCCCCATTTCCATACGAAATACTGTATTCTGAAAAATAAGATCACTAAGATCCCCTGAATTTTTGAGCAGGTGCCTAGATTCTTACAAATCATGCTATCCTCTCGAGAATCAAGTATTTATGCTACATTTTATAGCAATCCTAATGCATATTGACAAGGAAATTTTCCTTTTAAAGGAACTGTTAAAGAATCTGTGTGATTTGGAGTTCAATAGACAAATTTCTCCCAAGTTTAACAGTTTACCACAGTAATACTTTCTTCAAACTGGACGTTCTCAAACAGCATTCTTGTCACTTACATACGATCCAATAGGAAATCATAATAATAAGTAGCATAAATTAGATAAACATCAAAAAGAGCAAGATTACTTGCAACTAAGACACGGTAACACAGGGTTTCATATGGCCAAAGTAATATGTTTTGCAAAAAAAATCATAAAATCAAGCCTAAATTATCCATTGACTTAATTCTCGGCAGGCCAAATCGATGTTAACTACGAATTGTAAGCGATGCTAAGCAATTGATTATCACACAATAATCAATTCATAAAAAGGCGATTATTAACGTAGCGTCGTTCTCAGATCGATTACACAACTAGATTAATACGATGCACAGCAATCTATAACCGATTCTAAGAAATTCACAAAAAAATTATGGCGTACCATTTGTGTATCTTAAATCTGTAATTCCCGTTCTGGTGTCATCTGATGTCACTGTCCAGAGACGACAGTAACGTGTGCATGATTTGTTTTGAGAAATTATGGTTGAAGAGGAAGTGAAAAGGCAGTACGGAAATGCGAGAATTGTTGGGCGAAAATTTGTGCCAAGTGAGGAGGGGTTTGTCTCAGTATCCATAGTTTTTGCATGGCGTTGCTCCTGCAACTTCGGATCTCAAATTCTTCCATGGAAATTTGTGGCTTATACAAAACGCACCTTCCCTATTTCTCTGGTTCATCGATGTACAAAATGAAATAAAATTGATACTCCTACTACATACCAGGTGTACTATTAACTGAAATTAAAATAAAACTCCAATATTGTAGGATTACTTCTATTGACCCACTGTCAAAATGCAATTTCCAAATCATCCACCGGAAGCTCACCTCTCATTTTTTTTGCACCTAAAACTACTCGATTGCTATCATTTTTGTTTTGTAACATTAGCAACCAAAATCATCTTCCATATTTTATGGGGTAAAATATTAACAATTCGACATATACTTAACTCCTAAAAGTCAGATCATTTGCCAATTACTTGGTTTTTATCTATTTCACTTCCAGTCTCATTTGAAGAAAATCTGTACGCATTTTGCTAGCTTAAGAATAATGGACAGACAAAAAAAATATGGAAGATTTAAGATTGCGCGTAAAATTCCCAACTCAAATTGGTCCTATTATATGTATGATCAAACTAGCCTGTATACGCATAAATATATGTACAACTTATAACACATCGTTAGATTAGTGACTCGTTAAAATAATCAGTGGCGGATACAAGATTCTAAAACAGAATGGGTGAAATAAAATTTATCGGATGCTAATGGAGAGGGGAGAGGCGACGTCGGAAGCTATCAAGGGGGCGACAATGGAAAAATCACGCTAGGGTCCAAGGTAGCAGATCACCGGGAGGGGCGGTCGCCCCCTCCTGTCCTTTGGAACTGCCACTGATCATAATTAAGTTTGAGATTATTTTAATTAAAGTGGATGACTATAATTATCATAAAACTATTAATTTAGATAGATTCAATTTTATGAATCAAACATAATTCATATTCAATCATGAGATATAATCTTGCCAGCCAAATTAATCCTAAGTAGATCAAATTCTCAAAACGAAAGTATACATAAGCCTAAACATTGGGATAATTTTGCACACTATTACTGCCAATCAAAACGAAAGTATACAAAACACATTCCAATGAAATCACAACAAAACACAATTTAATTTTGGTTATACATTTCCTTATTACTAAATAAACAAAAATTTAAAAGTGACATCAGTGAATTTGAAACGGAGACCTTCAATGTCAGACACAATACTCTACCACTAGGCAGATCACCTAGTGTAAATTCTAATTCATCTCCTAATACATACACACATACATGAATGATGGACCCCACCGCTACGCAGCACATTAAGTTCCAAGTCACCAGAAGCACACATAAAACTAACAGGATTAGAAAGAGAAGAATAAAACTAGAAATTTACATTAGTACTATGATAAGGAGTCTACTAAATAAAGATGGCGGTCATTACATACCAAATGCAAATAGAGAGTAGTTAACAAAGAGTCTGTTCCGCTAATTAGACTACGAGTTCATAGTAGCAAACTCTTCCTCGCAACTAAACGACCAAACCACACTTCTCACCTCAATTCCCATCTTCCGAGCTTTTTAAGTAGAGTGTCTCGCCTCCGTCGCCCCGCCCCTCGCCGTTGCTCCCCATATCCTGCTTGCCTCCCATCCCCATCCCCATCCCCAACCCCCTCCCCCCAAAGTCCGGGAATCCGAGTCCCGAGCTGGGCCCCGCGCTGTGCGGCTCACCCTGCAGCATCAGGCCCCCGCCAGAGCTCATCCCGAGCTGGTTGTGCAGGGCCTGCTGCTGCAGCGACGGGTACGGCTGGGACCCGTACAGCATGGAGGAACGCATGAGCGACTGCTGGTGCTGGTGCTGCTGCAGGTAGCCTGCCTGCATCATCCCCCCGCCGCCACCGCCAGCATACTGTAATGCACACAACTCAGGTCATATATTAGTAAGTGCTTTTGTCACTATACAAGTTGTGAAGTTAGTTAATGCCACCTGAGAATGCATTGTTGGTGGCTGAGGCTGTGAATCAGCAATGGCTGCCAGATACATCAAGTTTCTTTGTAGCCTCGCTTGATTCCTAACAATATCAAACACTACTCTTAATTCTTAACAACACTAACAACTACTCGTGTTCATCAACAAAATCCTCCCTTCAAAATTTTTTACTCCACTTACTCGGCACACTCACTCAGCTTTCCAGAGTTTTGGCTTTCCACAATTTTCAGAATCAGCGATTTGTTCTCATCAAGATACTACACACAACATTAAAATCATTTAATTGAATATTTATTGAAATACTGGGGGCATGAGGCAATGAATGAATAGGACAGAAGAAAGAATCAATTAATGAGCCCTGTGCAAGATCTAATGCAAAAGAGAATCTTTTTAAAATACACACTCTCTCTTCAAGAACTCGTCTTTCAGGATCAACAAGTAAAATAATAAAGTGAGACAAAAAAAGAGATTAGAAAGTGAGAAACCCTAATGAGTAAAATTAAAAAACAAAAGCACATATATATTCTGATATGGGGGTAGATATTCAAGTGAAGCTATTAGTTTATACAACAAGAGTCAGAGAGGAATAGCCAACCAGCCCCACAAAGATTGCAAATTTAAACAAATGGAAAAGTGCAAGAATCTCAAAAAATTAAATAAGAGACAGGAAAAAGGGGTCTTTGTAAAGTGTTTGACAAAGAAACATCCATAGCAGTGTGAAAAGGGCAGAGCAGAAAGTCCTCCTTCAAACATCAACAAATTGGATAAAATGAAAAACACAAAACAATCTGCAACTCAAGATTTGTGAGCAGAAAAGTTGGCAGAAATGCAAGAGGTGTTGAAGCAGAGGACAATAGTGAAAGAGAAAGAGGAGAGGAGAAACCTGTTGAATGTGATCAGTAGTGACGTTGCTGGGATAGTAGGCTGCCATCATGGGCTGCATCTGCATCAGGTGCTGCTGCATGCTTCTATCTTTTATATCCACCCCACCACACAAACACACACAAAACACAGTAACACAGCAGCAGACTGACCCCCCCTCCCTCTCTCTCTCAAAAAAAAAGAAAAGAAAAAAAGATTAGCTATGGATTGCTACTATCTCTCTCTATCCCTCTGTAAGTTTGACTGTCATAAGTAAGAGAGACTGCAACTACAAGGTGAAAGGCCCCTCCTGTTTTTGTGTTTATATAACTTGGACTTCAACAACTCAGCCCAACTCTATATCTCTCTCTCTCTCTTATAGTAGTCCTAATAAACAAGATTAGGGAAGGTGTAGAATATATAATCCGAGGGCAGTGGGAAACGTGTATATTAATAGACAATAGTATAATAATAATAGGAGCATTGGCAGGCTGAGGATATTTGCTCGTACGTGAATTAATGTAAATAAACTACTCCCTCCGTCCCGCTTAAGATGACACCTTTTTCTTTTTAGTTTGTCCCAACTAAGATGACACATTTCCTTTTTTAATAACTTTTTCTCTCTAATTAATACACTCAACTATTTTTTATCACTCCTATTAAAATATTCATCTTTCTTTATCTCTCTACTTTAATACTTATCTACCTTCTCTCTCTCCAATTAAACACTTTAACCAATATCTCTTAAAATTTCGTGCCGGCTAAGCAACGTGTCATCTTAGCCGGCACGGAGGGAGTAATATATACTCTAGTATTGGATTATTGTTTGTGTGCAGTGTCGCTGTCAGTGTGGGAGGTGTAGGAGAGAGAAAAGAATCTGGCACAGGACAGAGGGAGGAGGGACCGAGGCAGCAGAAGCAGAGCATTATTGAGTGAGTGTATTCAAAATGAAGAAGAAAAACTAAGCCGGGGTTTTCACTTGCCCGATGCTCTGTCGATCAAAAAGTTGGTCACGTGATGCTTTCTGATAGAGAGAGGAGAGAGATACAAAGGATCACGTCTGACCACTATATACAGTACACATTCTTATATTACGACATATTTGACCACTATATACAGTACACATTCTTATATTACGACATATTTTAAGGGATAGAGTGAACTACAAAAATAGTTTTTGGACTATGCATTTATCTCGCCAATGAATTCTGAATTTTAAAAATATTTTTAGACAATTATGGTCTACGCGTTTATCTCGAAAATGGTCCTTTTTCACTGTTACGTGACAAAAATACCCTTTTAGAAATTTTTGGGGATTTGGACAATTTGGTCTTTTTACATTTTAAATATGATATTATTTCAGTGATGTACTAAATTGGATATTATTTCAAAATTATCATTCTTCTTCCCTTTTTTCATCCTTCACTTTGTTTCTTTATTTCAATACTTCATCTGTCCCACTAGAAATGAAACTTTTTCCTTTTTGGGTTGTCCTATTAAAAATGAAACGTTTCTTAAAATAGAAATAACTTTATCTCTACTTTTCTCTCTCTCTTACTTTACTCTCTCTTCTTTAACTCACAAAACAAAACTACATAAAAATTTATGACGAAAAGCAAACGTTTCATATTTATTGGGACGGAAGGAGTATTAGATTTAATTTTATAAAATTAAATTTTAAAAATTAAATCTAATATTGAAATAAAGAAATAAAGTGAAGGATGACAAAATGGAAGAAGAATGATAATTTTGAAATAATATCAGATTTAGTACATCACTGAAATAATATCAAATTTAAAATGTAAAAAGACCAAATTGCCCAAACCCCCCAAAAACCTCCCAAAAGGGTATTTTCGCCACGAAACAGTGGAAAAATGACCATTTTCAAGATAAACGCTTTGTCCAGGGTTGTCTGGAAATATTTTTAAAAGTCCAGGGTTCATTGGCAAGATAAATGCATAGTCCACGGACTAATTTTGTAGTTCACTCTAAGGGATACGATAGGAGCATCCCCAGCACTCTTAGCTAAGAACATCCACAATGGTCGTACGAGTGATCGTCCTAATGTCCGCTCTAGTAATCACCACATCAATATTGTTTAGGGCACCCTATGCACCGTTATATCAGCATTTTATCCTTATACCCTTCCACTTGCAGTGAGACATCTTAAAAGTCCACCCTAAGCATTTTATTTATTTGAATATTTAAAACACTACAAAAATTAGAAAAAAACAACTTCATTTCATTGAGAGTTCAAATTACAGTGCGAAAAAAAAAACTACAAATTCTTAATGGCGGTTACACTTTCAAACTTCTTCAATCATGTCGTTTATGAGCTGAGCATGGTCTTGTTGGCTGCGCATTGAGGTCTGTCTAGCTAGAACCTCATTGAAGCCCATTGGTAATCCTCAAACGACAGGCGGGGTCGTCGTGCTGGAGCTAGATCCCCTTCATCATCGCCCCAATCGGTGACACTTCCACCCTTCTTGTTCGACTATCATGATATGCAAGATGATACACGCATACATGACATCGGCGATGACTTCCTTGAACCAGAAACACGCCGGACCTTTCACTATTTCCAACCGTGATTGGAGCACACCAAAAGCCTGCTCCACATCCTTCCGCGCAGCCTCCTGCTTTCCCGCAAATAACACTCTCCTCTCACCTATTGGGCAGCTGATCATCTTCACAAAAACAGGCCACTTGGGTATGTGCCATCGGCCAAGTAGTACCCCATATGATATTGGCGTCCATTAGCAGTGAACTCGATGGCCGGGGCTGCGACCCCTGCATTGATCGGCGAAAAGGTTGGATGAGTTGAGGATGTTGATGTCGTTGTTCGACCCGGCTACACCGAAGTAAGCATGCCAGATCCAGAGCCGATGGTCAGCGACGGCATCGAGGATCATCGTCGGGTGGCTGCCCTTGTATCCACTAGTAAATTGGTCTCTCCACGCCGTCGGACAATTCTTCCACTCCAAGTGCATACAGTCGATGCTCCCTAGCATTCCAGGAAAGCTGTGCGCCGTCTCGTGCATCATCATCAGGGTCTGGCAATCTTTAGAAGTCGACCTTCGCAAATATGTGTTGCTATAAGCCACCACAATTCCCCTAAATTCTTCAGGCAATCGCGGCCAGTTGTCTCCCCGACGTGAAGGTACTCGTCGAACATATCCACCGTAGTGTCGTAGGCCAACTGCCGGAGCGCAACCGTGCACTTCTGCAACAGCGTAAGTCCGGGTCTGCCGATGCCATCTTCCCGATACTGGAAGTATTCATCACGTGCCTGCAACGTCTGGACAATGCTGGCAAAAAGATCTCGACTCATTCTAAAACGGAGGTGAAAAACCGTCGGGCCTCACCGTGGTTGTTCGGCAAAATAGTCATCGAACAGACGTTGGTAAGCTACGTCGTGCTCGCGGCGGACATACGTCCGACGCCGAATCGGCCGAGGGATCTGCGCTGCCGCCGCCACCGCTTCACGCTCGCGCTCCATTTTCGCCAAGCATTCCGCCGCAGCATCATTAACGCAATCAAATAAGGATCGAGTCAAGGCCCGAGTAATGCCTTCCGATGTACTCCAGTCGTTGCCAGGGTTCATTTTTTTAGTGAGAAAGTTGGAAAGTTTTTTGAGAGATGGGAGAGATGAGAGAGAATAAATTGGGAGATGGGTTAAATGGATGGGGAAATTGGGTGTTTAAATAGAATAAAAACTCAAAAAAAAATTTAAAAAAAAATCAAAACGCGTCGCATCGTCTGCGTTGTCCACAGTGGAGCGGATGATACCGCAGGCGATGCGACGTCGGCGCATATCATCCGCGGACGATGGATAACCCATCGTCCGCATAGCTACAGTGGCGGACGATAGTCCACTCGATGCATCGGGCGGATGCCCTTAGTTTATCTTTTCTTCTGCAGTTGTTCTGCTGTCCCCTATCAACTAAAACTCATTTTGCATTTAATTTTTAATTTTATTGTTTTTTATTTTTATTTTCAATTACTAAAATACCAAAATATATTATACTACTATTAAACACCACAACTTAAAAAAAACACCTACACTACTTAATTAAAAAAAAAAAACTACGTATATTATTCTTAATTAATAAAAAAACTACATTACTAAATTTTAAAAAAAAAAACCTACATTAGAGCATCCACAACCCCGGCCGGCTGACCCGGATTCAGGTCCCAAGTCCCCTCCACGTCATTATTCCTCTAAATTTCTAGGTCAGGCCACAACTCCTCAAACCCTGCAAGCCTCATCTAGACCCCAACTATTAAATTACACTATTCACAACTACAACATATTTTACTCGTAAAATAGAAAATGTTGAACAATTAAAACACGAAAAATTCATTGTTCAGTCGAAAATAAAAAATTACAAAGCCTAGAAATTAAAAATTACAAATCCTAGAAAATAAAAATTACAAACCCTAGATATTAAAAATTACAAATCCTAAAAAAATATAAATAGAGGTAGAATAAAGTGAAAAATTGGTGGAACAATGTGGAACAAATGGTATATAAATAGGAAAATTCAAAATAATAAAAAAAGAGAATTGGGGGTTCGGGTCCGGCCTTAATTTTTTCTCAGCGGTTGTGATGCCCTTAGTCATCTAAATCTAACTTCTTGCTCAAATTCCCGATCATCTTCTCAAGCATCCGGTGGGCGGGCGGATTGGTGGTATTTTCAAGGCTGTTGATCGCATAAAGTATAAACCTATACTCATAACTCTCGCGAAAACCACCAAATTCTTGGATCGCTGAGGCCACGAGCCGATCCAGACGCGGCCGCCTTCCCTCTGGCGTGGGCTCTTGCAGCCTTGTTGCCAACGGGACGCCTAAAAGTAGACGTAGGCGTGCCAGAACTACCTTTCGGCTCAGTGTTGAGATCCATAGGGGCGGGATGGCACTACTCGTGTAACCGCCACTGACGGTATTCTTCGTCCGCTTCAGATTGTCCTTCAAGATTAGCCAAATATTATAGAACTTGAACTGCCCGTACTTCGACTGGTAATCGACCACTGCTTTCTAGATGACATCCTTTATTCTCTCGCCGCTGTCACTTCTGTCCCTCGACTTCGTGTATATATCCTTGAAGTTGTTGACTTGGAGCTTGATACGATCCCAACACTTGCAGATCTGCTCCTTGTTCTGCTTGAACTCCCAACTCGGCTTCACCTCCTTGTATCTGGCGTCAATGCGATCCCACATCCTGGCCGAAGTCCGGTGGTTGGCGTTTATCGAATCCTTCGATATATCGACCCAACACTATACTACCTTTATATACTCGTCCATGGTGTAGTTCAGTATGGCCCACGGCATACTCATTGTTGGATTGTTGGATGGGAGTGGGACAGGTGACACCTTATCCTTCTATGCCATCCTCTTCTTCCTCCTCGACGACTCAAGAGTGGAACACAGCTCGGCTCCATCTCCTCGACCCGGTAGGCATCGGTGTTGAAGAACGGATCGAACTCAGTCTCTGGAACGAAAGTGGACCGTATAGATCCAAGAGTCTCGACCCGATAGTCTTCGTGGCCAGGCCAACAGGCACCGCCACCGCCGAACATCGGCACATCGTCGTTAGCACTATTCGAGTTTGGGAAATTGCTGGGATCCATATTTGATAGAGAAAAGAGAAGAGAAGAAAGTAGAGAAGTGAAGTTTGTGTGTAAAAAAGTGAAATGAGGAAGGGAGTATATATAGAAGTTTGAAAAATAAAAATAAAAATAAAAAATAAAAAATAATCTAAAAACGCGACGAGAACATCCTCGTCAGCGGTCCTGCAATGGCTGGACGCGCGTTGAGCGGGGTGTCGACCACAACCAAATTTTCGGTCGACTCACTTGTCCGAATGATCGTCCGACGAGCTGCAATGGTCGGACGATCGTCAAACGAGGACAATCTTGGGAGATCGTCCGGACGATCGTCCACTATTGTGGACGCTTTAAAAGCTACGCTCTTGCCGTCGGCGCGTCACGCGAGCTGCTCGCCTTACCCAAAATTTTCAATCATTAATGCATCTCATCAAGTTTAAGTACTGAGTTATTTCTTTTCACAGTTTATTAGATAAAAGTGAAATGTACATTATATAATATTAGTTGTTATAATTTTCAGGTAGTTACAATTTCCTCCCTTTGGATGATGTTTTACAAATTACTAATATTTTTTAAGAATGAATAATTTTTCCAAGCATGCTAACCTAAATTTGACTCTCAGCACATTTTGATATATTTATAATAATAGTATTATGCATAAATAAATAAATAATGATATTAGAAAATTTAAATTACATAGAAAAGTAAAAAAATATAGTACTAAAATGTAGTACTAATGAAAGTGTAGAAAATATTTTTAAAAATACAAAATACAGAGAGAAGAATATAGATAAATTAAGTGAGTCAATATAATTGATAAAGAAAAATACAGTATAAGAATGTCATCAATGGCTTGTGGGGGCATTTTAGTCCAAAAAAAAATTGTAAAACAACAAACAATAAATAAACATCAAAATCTAGGAAGTACTCCATATGTATACAAACGGCAAGTTCATGAATATTTATTTAGTTCACCTTATATTAATTGGAGTGAGCCCACAAGCTTTAAATAAAATCTTTGACTGTGTTCATTAAATTTGCTCCAATCTTCATTTCCTTTTTAGGGTAAATTTGTTTGAATCTAAAAGTGTTATCAATATTCACGATTTAATTGATATAACAATTTAGCAATTATAGTAGTATCTATTTTTGTAATAGTAATTATTTAATTGGTTTAGTAGAATGCGAGTAAATTACCAACGCTTTGGTATCCCAATTGGAACATGCACCACCTTTCTCACCCATTGTCATGGGCTCACCGCTCATGGCTACATAGACGCAAAACTATCTACATTAAACAGTATTTATATAAGTGTTAATTCATTAAACTTGGTGATTAAATATGTACGGAGTATTGTTTTTGATTCATGAAACTAAATCTCATTTTTAAATCATGGATAGATAATTATGTGATAATTAGTTATGATCACTTTTTTTTATTAAAATAATACAAATTCATCCTAAAAGAATATGTATTTTAGATTCGACACGAGTTTTAATGCAAAATTAGTTAAGTAAGATAGATGTACAAAGAGAAAGTAATTAAAGTATTGCTAGTGGAGAAAGGGCTCCACCTCATTAGAGAGAAAAAAATTTTCTTTCCAAAATTAGAAAGTGCATATTCTTGTGAGACGAACTAAAAAGGAAATGGTGCATATTATCGTGGGACAAAGGGAGTAGCACAACTTAATCTTAGATAAATTATCATATGATAATTAGTCATGTCAATCGAACGACACCATAATAAACCATACTCCATAATTTATTAATTACTCCATTCGTCCGTCATTATTAGGTGTCTGATTTATCACTTTAGTCCCTTCATGACAATGACGGATCCAGAATATTAAACTTGTGGGGTCGAATGCTAATAAGAATAATTATATACTACTTATTAAAATAAATATTTTATTTTAAATAAAATAATTAAATTATTATTTAAAAATATATATCATTGACTTGTTTAGCAAATGTTCATATTTTTAATTAATGAAAATTCCTTGTACTTTTTATCATTACTTTTATTCTGACTATCTTTATTAATATTTTCAGTGTATTATATAATTATATTTGCAAATATTATTATTAATCGTATTAACTAAAAATGAAAATAAATTCAAAAACGTAAAAAAGCAATGGACATAAATATTAAGCAACTCACACATATTAAAAAAATACTATTAATTAAATTTAAAGTAGAATTTTTTAAAACATAATAAATATTAAGAATTCTTCGATCTAGTTTACATACTAAGAATATATTAAAAATTATATTTGTTGTTTTACGAAAATAAATTCAAACTAACGTCACCATCTCTTTCTCCTCCAACACTCTCTTACACAGTTCAGCCATTCTTTTTCAAAATTCTCTTACCAAAACAAACTTGACTCATACGAAATTCAAACTTTGCCGATTTATTCAAACTCCCCAAATTATTTTTGTCTTCCTCTCTCTATTTCTTTAACTTTCCAAGTTTATTTTCTTATTAATTTCTCTTAAGAGTCGGAGCTCGGAGCGTCCGTGGGGTCGGAAGTGAAGCTTCCGCGGGGCGCCGAACATACAGATAGAGTTTTCCGTTGAAAACATGGATCCGCGGTGGGCTCGGCTGACCCCGCCCGACTCCACCTGGGTCCGTCTCTGCTTCATGATTAGGAGTCCTGATTCACTTTTATTAAAATATCATTCACAATAGTGAATTATAAATCCGTCCATGTAAATCCATCCCTCTCCATTTTCCTTCTGCCACGCTAGCATTTTATCTTTTAGCCCCAACATCTGTAGTAGCACCCTTCAAATATGTCTTTCCCATTTTTCATGTCACCACTATTTTTAAATTTTTTATAACATTTTTATGTTATCAAATAAAATAAAATATCATAATAACATAAATTAAAGATAAAATCAAAATATATTTAATTTAAAAGAAAAAGTTACAACAAAAAATAATATAATTTAAAAAAAAAAAAAACTAGTACTAGAATAAAGTGAGAAGATAGGATATTTATAGAATAAAGTAGTACTAGAAGACATAGGGGAACAAAGGTATTTATAAAGTAAAATAATTGGGAAAATTTACTCACTCTGTCCGTGAATAGGAATGACGTTTTTCCATATCAGTTCGTCGGTGAATAAGAGGCTCGGTTTACTTTTACTATAAATGATAATGTATCCCACATTTCACTAACTCGTTTCACTCATATTTTATTTAAAACTAATACATATAATATATACTCCCTCCGTCCCAACTAAGATGACACACTTCTTAGCCGGCACGGGATTTTATGAGTTATTGATTAAAGTGTTTAATTGGAGAGAGAAAAGGTGGTGTAAGTATTAAAATAGAGAGAGAAAGAAAGATGAATAATTTAATAGGAGTGATAAAAAGTTGTTGAGTGTATTAATTGGAAAGAGAATATTACCAAAATAAGAAATGTGTCATCTTAGTTAGGACAAACTAAAAAGGAAAATGTATCATCTTAAACGGGACGGAGGTAGTACTATTTTAACTTTTTTCTACCTATTATTTTTAATCTTTCTTAAACCCCGTATACTCCCTCAGTCCTAAGATAAACGAGTCATATTTCTATTTGGGATGTCCTACTATAAGTGAGTCATTTTTCTTTTTAACAAAAGATTTTACCTCTTACTTTAATTTTCACCTATTTTATTCTCTCTTTACTTTTTAGTTTTTCTCTCTCTACTTTAATTTTTTAAATATCAATTTCTTATATAATATGCTAAAAGAAGTATTTCGCTTATTTTAAAACGGAGTGAAGTATAAAAATAATGAGACTCGCCGCGGCACAGCCTCCTCGATCGCCGCCTCCGTCTCGTCACCGCCTCATCCATGGCTCTTCCTCTACCGATGCAGCACCCTCCGACCCTGCGGTAGACCGCCACGGCTGCAGCGACACTGCGCCCCGCGCGGTCTTATTGGGGACACTCTAATGGAGAATTTAATGCACCTAAAATATCTGTCCTGTGAAAGGCGATGCCCATGAATTATTAACGGTGTAGATATAATTGAAGTTGTACTTGAGATTCCTACAATACTATAGCCTTTATGAAACCAAGAAGCCAAATCTATCACGCATTTATTCTCAGTGGGTCCCTTCTTTGGTACTTGATTTACATTTATTTAGCTTACTGCACCATTTTGATATCGATTAATATTGCTTATAATTAATGTAGATATCCTTATTCCTTACCATGAAACGTCTTGTCTACTGCTTATATTAATATACTATTACATGATCCCAAAACCTTCTAAAGAGTCGATAATGATGTTTCGTTTTTCAGAATTTGAAAAGATAAAAAGTATTGAATTTGAATTTGGCATGGGGCCCATGAATTTGCCACTATAATGTATAGTATGCGACGTCACAAAGTTGATCATTTTGATACAACCATAGTGGGGTGCTTTAATGGGTATGCATATAGATAGCTGTAGGACCTGCAAACAGTAGAGATTGTAGGACTAAAGAAGGAAGGAGTCCTTCTTCTCATCTTCAACCCCATTCGATTTTTGTTTTGGTCAAAGATGATCAACATGCTTTTGCATGGTGGTTGGGTGGTACATGTGAACCTTTTTTTGGACTCTCCCTTCTCTCTATCTCTCATCTCACCGTTGATGTGGGTATTATTCCCTCCGTCCCAGATAATTTGTTCTATTTTTTCATTTCAGTTCGCTCACATAATTTTTTTCATTTCACTTTTTATCATTTTTGTTAATGGACATCATATTCCACTAACTCATTCTTGCTCACATTTTATTATAACACTAATATATAAAGATAGAACTCGCATTACACTAACTTTTTTAACTCACTTTTCGTTACATTTCACTTTAAATCATAGCATGGAAAAGGGTTGATGCTGCAAACATCAAGGGTTTGGGCTTAATAATACACACATATCAGTTTTCATGGAGCTGCAGCTTTTTTCATTTCTATTTTGTTCGTTTATTTCTATATTTTTGTGGTTATGTGACTCTCGGAATATTCTTTTTCTCTGCACATTTATGTGTCACGAGACTGTTAATTGGAATATATTCAACGCCTATGAATTTCAATTGGACATTTTTGTTCAAGTATATACTCCTATGTAGGAGCATTACTTTTAGGAGCAGCTAGCATAAAATCTTTTTAAAATTTTATATGTACATATTTTGTATGATCCCACGTGCCTTTATAATTAAACTCAATGGTCGTTATCGGCGACTGACAAACACAGATTTAGGGTTTGTAACATATGAGAAAAGGTCACTAAAAGATAAATACAGCTTCTTAAATTAATAATAAGGTCCCCTCACTTAAAATATTTGAGTTTGGAAGTTGGTACCTAGGTTAAGACCTATCAAATTAAGTACTCCTCCCTGGTACTACATGTATGTAATTATTCAAAAAATGGATATTTAGTCATACCATACGGAATTAGACGTGTCATGGTCTCATGGGTGTGCTGCTTTTTTGCTGACCTATGTTAATTTGGTATGGATCGATTTAATTATTATCCATCTCTTTAATTGATTAATTCACTACGTGGAACATTTTCAACCTCTTTTTAGTTTTTAGCATGGTACACATCGATCACATGTATATAATCCATATTGTAGTAGTACTTTTTTGTCATTTTTCTCTTGAATTGAATTGCCTAGCTAGCTAGATTTTCATTGAGTTCTCGTTTCTTAATCAGTATTTCAGACCATTCTCTTTATTTGCTTCTTTTTAGTTATATAATGTAGTATTGGACATTAGTTTAAAATTTAAATGTCTAATCACTAATATATATATATATTCCATTTATTATGTTCGAGTTATGCCAATTAGTATATGCAGTCAGGTTTATAAAAATACTGATTCCGTCCAAATTTAATATAGGGGTGTCTGGCTAAGTTTAATCAGAGAACTCTAATAATCTTTAAGAGATTATAAAGTGCAATTTCATTGCTTATAAGTTAGGAAAGTGTTTGGATAACTAAGCTTATAATTAGAGTAGAATTTATACGTTAGAGAAAGAAAATGAAAGAGAGCTAGATGAAACGGATCAAAGTGCATAAAAAAAACTCTAGTCTATAATAGAGTTATTTTTGTAAAAAGATTGTTACTAATAAAAGTATATAAAAAAATAAGGTAGGGTTGAGCAACTTATTTTTTGGGGAGCTTAGACCATCTCCGAGGGTACACTAAAACCTAAAATGAGATAGGTATTTAGCTCCAATAGTACTCAAAAATCAATCATATTTTTGATTTTTGAGAAAAAAATATTTATTTTTAGGTTTACACTAAATCAAAATCTAAAAAAATTTCAAATTTTGTGAGTAAAAAAGGCATAATATAGAGAATATTCTTTTAAGTTTGAGTTTAATGTAAATGGTTGGAGTAAAATCAATATTTAGCGTGAGATTTATACTAAAATGAGTTTGAGTTTAGTGGAATGGTTGGAGATACTCTCATAAATTGTTTTAAGGAGTTAATAAGTTCAGCCAAACACCCTCCCAGTGTAGCCTTGGGATTTGAATACTATATATAATACATTTATTAACGTATTTTAATATTTGACTAATATATAGGCTATGCAGATAAAAATAAGTCACAGAAGAGAATAAATTGCTTAATCATGCATGTGACAAACTCCTTAAGCATCATGAGTTGCCAGCCTATTGGGCCCAGAGTGAAACTATATTGGGCTAAACAAGTGGACTTAGCTAACCCAAGTTTGCTGACCAAATTATTAATTTAAAAACCAAATATCAGAATCTCTCGTATGGACTTATAACAACTAAGTAGGACTGTAGGAGTATATAAATACCGAAATCTCGACTTATAACAGCTATGCAGGATTGGAGAAATGATATGTAGTATTATTTGAGCATCATCAGTGGGAACTTGAACCATACTTTTTTAATGCAAGTTTAACGTTGTTTGTTTCGTTTTCCCATTTAATATAATTCTAATAAATAAAAATTGCTATTAACACTCTTAATTTTACTAATTTCATAAAAATCAAAGCTCGATTTGTCATTTTATTTATTTATATGAAGTTATAGAGAAAACAAACAAATTGAGATAAGTCGTGCTTTGATTTTTATAAAAATATAAAATTAAAAAATGTCAATAACAATTTTTAATGTATTAAAAATAAAATTAAAAAGAAAAAAAGACATATAAAAACATTAAATATGCATGAACAAGTGTGATGGTGATATACTATATTAATATAAGAATTCATGGAAACAAATTAAAAGTCCGTTTATCTTTTAAAATAACTACTAGTACTATTTTGAATAATGTAAAATTAGTCGACAAAAACATTTGAATTTTTTTATCATGTCCAAATAAGAAAAGATGGTAAATTCAGACATAAATTGCATCAACAGGCGAAAGAACTAAAACAGACGACATTATCAACTAGCTACTACTACTATATAGTATTTTGTAGTCCCGCCATTATTAGTTTCAGAATTTGTCCTCTTCGTTTTTACATTAATATGTCAGATTTTTGTATTTGTTTGATTTTGTAATTATTATTTTGGACTAACTATGTTCATTTGTAATTATCATTTTGGACTAACTATTTTTAACTATCTTCATTCATTCTTAATTTCGCTACATAATCAATTACACTCATTTCTCATTCTTATAAGTATAATATTGTTGAATTTTCGATATTTTATGATACAAAAATAATTTATCATCACAAAATATAGAATATATTGATTGAACCCAAACAATGAGTACTCGTATTTGATTACAGTATTTACTTGAAAATGAAAAAAAGTAGTACTCCGTATATAAATAAAACCCGTTGACTATGAAGGAAGAAAGATTGATCAGGCTGAGGTGGGTGATGGTGCTAGGTGGGCAGAAACGTCGTCGACGGTGACAGCAATAACGCAGCGGGAATGTAGGTGCACGGGTTGGCCCTCGACGGCGGCACGCGCCCTCTAGGAAGAGATTGAATCAAAAGATTCTTATATCTCTGTTGCCGCTGCTCCGCCACGCCGGACTCCATAAATATGAATAAAATGATTAAGATCACTACTGAAATATGAGTAGATTTACAACACCAAGCAGCCATTCCAAAGTGTGGAAATGCATTATGTTATGAATGTGCATGACGATTGTTATATATATACACTTATGATTTTGTTTTAAATTTTTAATAGGTGTACTACTCCTATTAAAGCTTGTGTAAAGTGGTTGTTTGACTTGGGCGCCGCCGTTGGAAGTTTGACAAATAGACTACTACTTAAGTATATTTGGAACACGGGAAATTGAATTTGACACCAATTTTTCCTATAGTTTAAACTCATTAATTTACGATTGCGAATGAGTCGTTGTTGTTCATCACAATTACTATGTACTAATACGAGCTATAGATTAAACGTAAATACTTGACCATGTTATCTCCCTTTACATATATAGTAATGCCTCAATTTGTATTGTATTCACATTTGTATATTTTTTTAATTTTTAGTTGTAAATGACATAAATTTTAAAATCAGTTGGTAGATAGATCATACATGAAATAACCATTGCTTTGTATGTAATTTGATTGTCCTGGTAATAAGTTACAAATTATTACTAACATGAATCGCATGTTAGACATATCACTATAATATTTTCAATATCTCCCTGTTATATATATATTATTGATAGATTTTCGTTGCTTGCACTGCGGATCATGTGAATTGTGATACATCTCATTGTCGTTGACTTTAAGCTTTCGATTTATTCTACAATTTAAATAGAATGTGTGTGAAAATGACATTACAAAATACACACTAAAGTTTGTTGTGCATTGAATTGCGAAAGCTAAATTGCCTACAACCATTTCCTCTTCATGTCAAGTGAGAACTCAAGTACCGCCATGGCATGGGTTCGTACAATCCTACAGATAATTCTTTATGCTGGAGATTGGAGAATATATAAATAGTAGTAGTACTTATAGAATAGAATATATTCATGTCGAAAATGAAAAAAATTGGTAATTTCATACGAAACAATATTTATTTCATTTTCGAATTAGACCTTGCTAAGATTTATATATGTGCTTATACCTCTAGTTAAACATTTTGAATAGGATTGACAAATAAAATCAAGTAGTGATTTAATTACGAGTCATCTAAAACGATAATTATACTTAAATTCCAATATCTTATTTCTAGATCTTTAACCGCGCGAAGCACTATTAATTGATGTTGAAATCATATTACTATAATATAAACTATAAAGAAATTAAGTTGAGGGAAGAAATTAAAGACCCATAGACTTTCATGTTTTACATCATACTTTTGACTTGATATTTTTTTCCATGCATGTTGGTTGAAGATAATAAGGACGCAGCGGTGGTATTGTACTATTGTTCCATATATATAAGCAAGATTATCTCATTTGTTTTATTTCTCGTCTTAAAAATATACATAAATTTCATAAAAAAGCATCTATATTGTTTGAAAATTCCAAACACGTTTGGTTGACTTTCAAAATATTTTTCCCACTCTTTTATCAAATCTGTGTGAAACAGATTGATTGGAAAGTTGTGGAAAACGAGACTTGCGTATAAACAAACGCTCCCAGAGCTCCTGCTGACCTTGATACTTACTTATCTTTTCCTACATCCTTCACTTGCAACCAAAGAATATACTCACAGCTTATATACTTCCATTTTACAATAAAAATGTCATATTGTACTAATGGAGATGACTAACAACACAGACCTTTATTTATCTACAAGCAGTAAGGTTCGTCACAGAGTAAACGATCAAAATTTGGGTATAAACTATATAATCCCACCTACTCATTTAGAATAACTGGAATACATGAGATCCAACCTCAGCCCCAAACAAGGCGATCTGTTTCTCTTTAGAATGGAAGAATGCCTGCAGCTGCTTCAACCTGAGCAGACAGGGATCCTTGTGCTATGGCTAAAGGTTTTGATGAAGTTTACAATTCTCCCATTTCTCATGTCACTTTTCCAGGTTGCGGGAAGTTTTGGAGAAACGAGTACCTGATTCCAGAGACAATTTTATTGTAATTTTGCAAGAAAATACAATATAGTCAGTCACATTGTATTACTTGGAATCGTCACATTACACACTTATCCATAGAAGAAACTAACAGTAGTACACAAGGAAACATGTGAGTAAAAATTCAGAGAACTGCACACCGACGATAATGTGAGAAGAAAATGCAACAAGCCATATTCATTGAGATGGATGTCGAAATTCAGAGGACTGCATACCTTTCTCTTAGTTAGCAGTTACTGATTTATCCACAGAATGACCCGTTTCAACATAAGTCCGAGAGGCCACCAATAAATCCAATTTTACCAACCAAAGTGCAATTGCAGAATATGTTTGCGGCAAGGCAGAAAAGTTGGAAATTATTTCATCTGCGGAGTAATAGGAATCTGTAGCACTGGTCTGGTAAAGCCAGTCTTCATTGATGGCATTTACAAAGTCAGCGAGGACCTAAATAATGGGAAAAAAGAAATTTTGAATTCCAAAGAACCTGGCTGGTTATCTCAAAATAAATAAATAAAACAAGGGTAGAATCTACATTAAGTACCTGCAGAAACTCTCTTAAACTGGAGACTCGTCGCAGCCTATTGACCCACAAATTATGAGCATACTTTTTCCAAGACCCCATCAACGCATCTTCTGGAATAGCCGACTGCAATAAGTTGAATACAATCAAAGATAAATTAAATAAGTCATTATGATGTGAGTCCAAAAACTGGAAGTTTCATCTATCAATGGGATGACCAGCCTTTTTAAATTCTTCACCCATCTAAACAAAATCTTTGAGTTTATTATCCATGAGAGAAAAAAAAGTAAATTTAGATATAAAATGTGATCAGTTGTGCAAGCATTCCAACAAGGGAAGTGATGTTAACCAGTCTAATATGCATATGAACATATGCAATATATATGTCATCAGTTGGCACAAACGTCCTTGGAAAACTAGCATGAGGAGAACTTATTTTTCCATTTGTACTAATGCAACTATTATGCAAACACAAGGTATGAACAGAAAACTTTTTATTCATGGCAACCCACCTCAATTGCATAGATTGCAGCTTTAAGTGTCTGCAGTTGGGAAGGTAGAGCTTTCTGCCTTCGGCATTTTTTTACATCAATCTTTGCCTGGCAAGTTGCAGTATGAATAGCATATCTTTCCTCTAAATCAAAATCAAGCTCAAATGTCACATGACAGAATCTACAGTGCTTTTCGTCTCTCCAGTAGAGGTCCTGACATCGATCACATCTTCTGAGTGAGTCAAGATATGCCTTCTGGCCATTTTTAACGCTGTTGAGTTCTGAGTAAAATGACTTCCATATCCAGGCATCAAAAGCTTGTGAATCGTCAGAGTTTTCGACTAGCTTTTCTCCTTTCTTCCCAGCTTCTACAGCTGCAGTGCCAAGGAATTCATTTTGCATTTCTCCCAAGCTCGAGCGGTTGTCTACGTCCGACACTGGTGAGGAGCTATCTTCCCTACATGTATTCAATTCAGACTGGGGCAGTTGAGTATTTCCACTATTAGTTGGTGCACTGGACATTGTTTGGTTCAGAATTGCTACTCGTTTTTCCAGTGAAGCTAGAAGGCGAGCTTCCCGGGCACCCCTTTGATCCAAATTAGACAACAAAGAACACAAAGCCTACAAAAGAGAAGGATAATGAGTTAATACCATAATGATGCTTATGGTGGACTGATGTTATTTAAGGGAAGTCATTTGTAGACCTCTTTAGTGTCGATCATCTCCCAGTGGCCGTCTTCTGAAGACTCAAAGTAAATCCTCCTGTGACCAGGATCAAATTCATCACAAGGGCCCAAGAATATCCAGTATCTATTGTACCTACGATCAGATCCAAGGTAGATAGATTGCATAGGATGTAAAAATTCTTCTGCTTCCATTTTGTCTGCATTGTTTTTCATGTTTGCATGGTTCCCCATGCCAACAATCTTTGACATAAGAACCAAGGAATCAATTGGTTCTGGTGTACTTATGTCAAGTCCACTAGATCTTTGCAAATCACAAGTTCCCAACGGCACGGGCTTCACCATTGATCTCTTTATTTTAGCACCAGAACCAAAGTGAGTGATGTTTGGAGGACATTCTCCACTTGTGGTCAAGGGGTCCTGGAATTATATCCAAATGAAACATCGATAAGTTGAATATATAAAAGATGCAAACGACGACTAGTTTATAACAAGCAGGAGGCCAAATATTATTTGCCCATCTATAACCCCAGGCAAGAATATAAAGGGTACATAAACCGACAAGAATGCCACAAGGCATGTTATAATTATTTTTTTTGAGTAATGCATGTGATTTTTATTATAAGTTTCATAAGCCTGCTCTTCTGAGGGGGACAGCAACTAAAAAAGGCAGACGAAAAAGGAATTCCTCCTATGCCCCTGGTAATTAAGGAAGCTTCATAAAAGATGTACAAGAATAATGACACAATAACAGGGCCTACCTCCATTCTGATGCTGGATCCAGCACGAATTAGATCAACCAATGCTGTTAAGGCGTTGAGCTTCTCTTCGATGCTTAAGTCTGAGTATTCACCTTCCATCAGTCCTAATAGCCACACTTCTCCAGGATGGCTCTCATCAATCTCATCGTATACAGTCAAACTGTGACTGTTTGATTTACTAACATCACTTTTGGAGAGACTGGTATCCCTAGACTCGCATTCAGAATCATTTGCATCATTTCCACCAGTAACTTCAGAAACATCATCTCCGCACCCTAAATCCTCAGAATCAGATCGAAAATCTTCACATTCTTTTTCAACAGTGTGGATCCGCAAACGATATCTAGACTGGGAGATCTTTTCGTACAGCTTTATATTACTGGAGAGAGCTGAGATGATCAAATTCTCCAAGTCTTGGACTGTATCCGTGAGGTTTAAATCAACAATCTACACCGGAAAAAGGAAAGTCACTAAGTTCTACCATTAAATATCTGAAGTTGCAGTACATTCCTTCCTTTTTACCAGTAGGATGCTGCAAAGCATTTTGTATATGATAAGTACTTACACTTGACGATTTTGCCAACTCAGAGACTTCCAAACCATAATTTCCTTGGGTCAACAAAATACTGAATAATTCTCCCTTCAATGTCCCAGGATTTAAGCCATACTTATCCATGACATTGCCTTCCTAGAAAACAAGTAACAAACACAATAATTTGTTGAATTACGTTATGCCCTTACCAACTGGATTGGCCAAGGATCTTGCTAACAAAATACAAGCTGTAAAAAGCTAGGATTCCCTTGCACTAGGAACAGTAGCTCATCTTACTAACTATAGGATTCATTACACATTTTGTACATGGGTTTTAATGTCTCATACTCTGAAACAGAAAAAGAATGGGGACTCCCCTGCTGTTATCTTTTGAGTTTTGATAGAATAAAACTATATGACTGAATGACATAAGAGACCACAAAACAGAAACAAAATCATATTTATTAGAGAATTGAATACCTTTATGCATGCTGCTTTTCTTGTCATATTAAGCTTAGAACCAAAACCAGCTGCAGTCAACACCTGACATAATATTTCTATCCATGTCAGGAGGTTCAGTGACTTTTTCCAGAACTCCAAAACCACACCATGATGTTCAAGCTGCAAACCATCAAGGTTTAGAAGGTTAAAACAGCAATGTGAAATACAAATTCCTTGAGTGAACATAGTTTCGTGATCATGAAAATTTGTAACTAAATGCTAAATGAACTGCAACAAGGCGTATCTTTGAAAGCATATCAATGAAATTTAGAGATCCCTAAACAACTAGCCTGGTGGATCAACAAAACTACCGAAGGCATCACCCAAAGAAGCATGCAAAAGAATGGAAAGGATTTCGGTGTTCTTTCCCTGTAATAAGATGTTTACTATTAGCCGGACCATGAAGGTATTGAATTATTACCAAACAATCCCTCAAGCAAATCAGTTTTCAGTTACCAAATTAAAATTACATTCCTTGAATCTCGATGAGTACAATTTAGAGAAATCAACCAGATCAACACAAGATTAATAGAAGACATTTTCTTATTAGACATGAACAATTAATGTTTTGCAGAGGATAAGATTCTTGGAAACAAGTCCGTCATGCACCTGTAACCTACTGAGTCCTGATAAATGTAACACTGTCATAGACATTTGAGAATTAGGTTTAAATAAATTTTATACAGCTCCCAATTCTAACTTTTCTCTTATTACCTGAACGAGACTTGAACTTCATCGTATAGGAAATTCCAGCAAAAAACAACATCGAAACTATTAAAGAATGAACACTCAATATGCTAACAAAAAGTGATGATCCCTGTAACATTTGTATATATAGAAACTAAAGATCATTGTATATCAACAAAATACTGATAGAGATTAGAGTCATAGTACAGTCTCCGAGCAGTGCTGCTATTATCATCAGAGAGAAGAATGACAAACACAAAATCTAGCACTTTAACTTGACCTTGACTTCAAACATACTCACCGAATGAATCAACTCCAAATACTTGCCATTTTTGCTAGCATGTGAGAAAAATCCTCTACTTATCTCCTTGTCAATATCTGAAAAAAGTAGTCTGAGGAGGGCCACATGCAGAAGACCAATCAACAATGAATCCTGAAGCCACAAAGTGGAGGATGAAACCAAGATACATCCAACAAACTTATTTAGCTACATTATACACAACGAATATGATCTGGCAACAATCTAAGTTACCTTATCATGAAACGATCGGGCAAACTCATCTATGGTAAATGAATGTGTGCCAATTGTTGCAGCATACGTAGAAATAAAATGGAATACCTATAAAAGAAAGAAAATTAGAAAAACTTATCATACAACACATACTACAGTATAATATGTTATGGGGATTTTACAGACTAAAAATAACTGGAAATTTAATTAACAAACCAAGATATACAAATATAGGAAGATAGTGCTAATAATTACAGATACTATCAAAAATATCTGAAACATAAAGCACAATAATCCCCAACCATGTTTACATATGTCAATTCAAACTAGAAAGAGAAGGAAACTTTCAGATGGAAGAAGAAATAGTATCTTTATAGTCCTTGAAAGTAGTTGAGAATAATGATCACCATTGCTTTAAGTTAAGAGTAACAAAATACTAAACCTCATTAAGAAAAGTAGCATTATTTTGAGAAATGATAGGAGTGGCAAGTTGGGGCATGAGTAACAAAGTCCATTGAAACGATGTCATGAGAGGGGATACATGAATCTAGAGTGTATATATTATTTGTTGGTATTACTGAAAAAAAAAGGAGAATTTAATATCCATTCAGTCAGCATCTGGAGCAGCTATATGCATTTTCATATCATCATTTCACAGAGATTTGTTCAAACCTTAAAGAGTTTGTTTACTAATTCTGGTGAGGAAGCCCATGGTTGTATTGACAATGGTAGTTTCATTGTAACAGAGCTTGGAGGGAATTTGGCAAGCAAGTCTGTCAAGATACAGAAAATTATTTAGAGGATTAGCAAGAGCATCCACCAGGTAAGTCCTGTCAATAAGTTCATGTACTAAAACAATTATTCATACAGATCACTCCAACGTATGGGAACGGAATAATTATGAAAGGAGAGTAAAGAAGAAACCACAGTGCAATTGACCTTTGCAAAAGGAACAACCATGAGAACCACTGGTTGTTAAATGAGCTGAACAAGATAACGGATTGGGTCCTACTTGTAATTCTCTAAGCTCCAGTTCCTCGTCATCTAGTAACATTGCAAATTCTGTGTTTTCTAAACATTTCACATTTTCAACAGCAAGTTCACATCTATCCTTATGAGGCTTCTTCCGCTTCTGGATTTTCTGGGGTTCCACCTGCAATAATAAAAGAAACCTCGTACCAAAATATTTAAGAAATCTCTTACCATAATATAATTAAAACAGCTGTTCAAACTTTACCTTTCGACATCTCAATGAAGCCTTCCTTTTAGCCCTTTCTCTGTTTGCCAATTTTTTCTACACAAGAACCGCAGAATTATATTTCAATTTTCAAAGAAGCGAAATTGTCAAATTTGATAGAGAAATAAGTGGGCTGTCTTCAGCTAGATTTACTGGTAAGAAAAGATATACTTAGCCAAATAACTGAAACAGAGGAGTGAAGAGCAAACCAGAATAGACTCATGCGGCTGTGCTCGTTTCTTCTTCTTATGAATGACATTCCTACTGCTACAAGAACCATGTTCAAAATCTCTTGAACTCATCAAACCTTTCCCAATGCCATATTTATGTCTTCGAACACTGTCTTTGGTCATTAAACCTTTCCCCATGCCATATTTCTTTACTTGACCACCATGCGCAGTCATTGGGCCTTTCCCCATGCCATGACTCTGAGCATGTGGACTTCCCTCGCAGCAAGTATCATAGTCTGACATGGTATGCAGGGAAACCTGACACGAAAACGAAATCAAGGACATAGAGTGTTCAGATACTTGATGCAATATCCTTTTAGCCAAATCAAGGAGAAAATAAACATAAACGGATAATGTATGAATTCAGTACCTTTCTTCTTTTATAATGTCGATTCTCTTCTAAATGAGACCTTCTGGGACCTGACCATCGTAGTGCAATTATCAAGAGAAATATCTTAAACTACATTTGCAGTGTGCTAAGTAACAAAAAAGAGAGATAAATACTGCCAATCACATATTGACTGTCACGGTTTTACATTTTCACATTCCTGAAATTCACCTTACTAAAATATTAATTTGCGATTTTATTATTTTTGTAGGGCATGAGATAAGGAGAAGGGGAATAGGAGGTGGGGAAGGAGGACCACTCTAGTGATTCCCCATGAATTTGTTGTGCCAATTTGTTTTCCTTATAATTAGTTGCAAAGATATTGGAACAATTTTAGGATACCACCATGGAGATGCAAAAGATATAGGAAACCAAACTGGTGAGCATTCAGCAGTTAACTTAGGAGCACGCCCTCTAAGGAATTCAAAATGTTACACCAACTTATTACTTCGTCAGTATACAAACTCAATAATTCCATCTTGTGATACTGATACCATTAATCCAGCACAACTATCTATGATGCCATTTGGCCCTAACATTAATTCACAATTCTGAAAGCGTTGACAGCTATTGCTGGAAAATTGGAGTGCTTAGCTTACTAAGAAAAATTTGAAGAGATATTGTCGGAGGGCAACTAAAGTCTTAAGTAATTCAACCAAGTGACCTGAAAACTAGTGTTGATAGCTATTGCTGAAATTGGAGTACTGAGCTTACTAGGAAAAATTTGAAGAGATAATGTCGGAAGCAAATAGAGCTTTGAAATCTAAGGGACTTCTTGGTATGATGGAATGGAATGTGATTCCTACTTCCATTCTATTCATTTGCTTGGTGTGATGGAATGAATGAGTGAATGGATGAAAATGCCAAGGAAATTGACATTTCATTCCTATCTTCATTCCATTCCAACCTCCATTCCATTCCACCCTCATTCCATTCCAACCTCCATTCCATTCCACCCTCATTCCATTCCATCATACCAAGCGTGCCCTAAGTAATTTAACCAAGTGACCTAAAAACTAGAATAGCATTATTGGTTCAATAATAATCAGCAGAGCATTCAATTGTTTTACTTTTACATGAGTGATCTATCCATCTGGGGGTTGCAGTATCCCTTTTTTGCATCTCCTCATCCAGAAACAACAAACAATAAAAGCAAGCAAAAGAGTGTAGTATTTAAGTTTGGAAGCACAGTCAAACAGTTTAATCCCTATTCAGAAGCGAAGACTCCTAACCAGGATTCTTCCTTTGAGGTGTACTTCCTGCATCGTGGGTTAACTCCTCAACATGCACCACGATTTTCAAACAATTCGTTTCAATTACAAATAACAGCCACGTGAGACGCTAATAATCAGAAACCGTCGATCAACGGAAATGAAAGTATCATCCAACTAAATAGTTTAAACTCAGTCATTACGCACAAAAACACTAAAACAGCCTTCCAATTTTTACCTCCTGGGAAAGCGTTGGACGGGAGAGGATCAAATTCATCGCCCAGCGGCGGACCGTCCTTCCTGAAAATTTTGGCGAATATAACCTCTGGAGTGTACAAAATCTCCTGAAGCCGGTGCCTGTAATCATCCTCATTCATAAATATCTGCTGATTCGGCTTGCTCTTCCTCTTCTGATTAGCAGCTCTGCTTCGTGTATTATAAATTCCTTCGCCATTTCGGAATTCCTGGTTGCACCTCTGCTGATTTTTCCTTCCCTTTTTGTTTGCCATAATTCGTTCTGTTTCAAGCTTTATTGAGCTGAATTGGCCATTACTAGGGCGGTGGCGAATGAGGAGTAGCTGAGCCTATCTCTCTCTGTGTTAGTGTTTCTCTCTTTCACAGCAGAGAAATGGAAGGCAGGGTTTTAACTGGTAGGGTTTTGGGTTTTTTGTTTCGGGATATTTCTCCGTTTATTATCTTTTTACTCTTTTTTATTACTAATATTCATTTTATAATTTCTACTCGTATCACCTATGCTACAAAATAGAAATATCTTGTACTCGGGTTTAGTGGATAGCCCTAATGCTTTCCTCAACTTCTAATCGGGTCGGATCGTTCCTTCTAGACAATTTCAGTTTTTTTGGTTGTATATCCATTGGCATTTCAGATAGATGATAGTAGAAATCTGTGGTCATAACTCCATTCTTAGACATTGTAAAATTCATGAACCTCAATAAGACGAAATAAAATGATGCAAAAACTAAAAAATACTAACACAATGAAAAGTACACACTCCTATATACTTATAAAGTAGATACCGATAAAAATTGAATAAAAAATATAATCCATCAACCTCATTTGATAGGATAATAATCCTTTAGTGTTCACAAATGAAAGACGCATTTATGTTTGCTAATAAAAATAGTTTAGTTTTTACATTATTAGCAACATCTGATACGAGCATTATTTAGTTAGTTAAATTAAGGATTTGTGTATCTTTTCCATATCTTTCTTTTATTATTCATTAAGTTAGTTATTAGCCTTATAAGTAGGCGTTATTGTAATCATTTGAGAAATCAATCAAGAATATCAATATTATTTTATCGTTTATTCTCTTTTCTAAAATGAGAAAACCATGTTGCTCGACGGGTAAGCCGAACACTCTCTCGTGATAAACATTTATCGATCGCTGATCTACGAACGCCGGTTAGCCCGATAGAAGGTTTATTACTCAATAATTTATTATACTCACATTTTACTATAAAATAAAATACAGGATTTCTATAAAAAATAAAACCATTATTTTACTAACTTATAGCTTGTTTTTTAAGGCGATATGTGTTTAAAATCAAATGTCACGTCATTTAGTGTATAACAAATGGGATAATTGTAAAATTACAAGTTTAGTTATTTAATTTTTTGAAAAATATTATAAAAAATAATACACTTGAGATGGACATCTCAATCTTTTTAACGTAAGAAAAAATAAATAAATAAATAAAAGTAATGTGAAAAATACGGAAACTGTTATTCTCACAATTCATCATTTATGCAATCGTGGAAACCGTGATCTCGCTCTCTACCGAATGCGTGATCTCTCTTTATCTCTCACCCACACAACTGTGAATTATTGTAATAGGGCAAATCCAAACTACAGTGCGACGAGTCTGAAGTGGCTAAAGCTCTGAAACGACATGGTAAATTCACAATGCCCCTTGAATTTCATTCGCATCGCTTTCTGGAACAATTGAAAATGTCGCTGACCTATTATATTACAATTGCTGATCTGGTTTATTCAGAACTTGTCATTTCTAGTTGTTATATCACTCTCAATTGAACTCGTTTGGTATTATACTGTAAATCGCGCGATGCCAAAGTATTTACAGTGACTGCGTGTGTCTAGATTCATCGTCGGTTGTAATTTAAGATCTGAGCTGAATACCTACGTGGATTGTTTTTTCTATGGACTTTTTGATGTATGGTGATTGAATGAAAATTTTAAAATCATGATTTGCTATTTTTACAGTCGTATTTATGCTGGCATGATTTTGTAATCGGATTATCGGAATGATTTTATACATACATATGTCACATGGAATTGGCGAAATATATACATACTTTCTATACTTTATAGGTTGCCGAAGCAATGGCGTTATTGTTTTCCAGTAAATTTTACTTGGTTCACATGAGTACTTGTTTTTACTCTGTACTTGATCCATAACTTAGAACCTGCATTTTGGATATCAGTTAGAAAAGGGTTTTCATTTGTAAAGTTTATATTATAGGAATGATAAATGTCTAAGAGGGGACAAAAAAGTGTATATTACGTGTTTCAGATACTATACTTGAATTTCACTTCTATGGAATTTCATTGTGCTACTCTGTTACAATCGAACTCTATAAGCCCATGCCGGTATGAACTGGAGTCAATCACATGAAAGAAGGAAGAAACATGCTTCAACACCCAAAATCCATCCATCATATTTGTCTGGTAGTCACACACTTGTAAAGAGTATAGATGATAAAACATCTTAGAAAAGTCCTATTCGGGTAGTGAATTAGTAGTATCCACACTGTGGAACATTTCATGCACTCTCTCTCTTCTGACATACCTAATTCTTTAATTATGGCATCATATGACATCTTCAAATCTGCAGATTCTCCTTATTTCCAAGTTTTCAACTCACACCTGCCACTGGAGTTTCCTCATTTCTTTGATTGCTTGCCATTTTCTTTTATTATTGCTTCTAATAGTCCATCAAGTCTGTTGAATGTTTTATGTCTTTTTATTATGAAGGGACAAATAGCAGTAATTGAAATGCTTTAAATAAAACAATTTAGCATTTCATGTGCACATGGACAGGTGCTATTAAGCATGCAATTTGTGGGTGCTGATGGACTCTATAGTTAAGATTTTCCCAATTCATTGCAAGTAAATGAAAGTTAATTGTTTCACTAAAAATGCAGAAGAGGACCTATGATCTTGTTTTCCATTTAAAAGTAAGTGTAATAGTTCATTATGTGCCTGTTGCTGACAGTCTTGCACAGACACAGTTGTTTGTGCCATGATGTGATACAGTCAGATCTCTCATCTCTCTACTCAATTATTAATTAAGTTGATTAAGCTAGTTTTCTGTAACAGGAAAAGGAAGCGAAAAAGGAAGCTTTTAGAAAGTACCTTGAATCCAGTGGAGTTCTTGATGCTCTAACAAAAGGTCGCATCCTATTTAGCATTTCATTGTTTACTCATCTGTTACAAATTTCTATTTCTAGTTTTCTACATGTCTTGTTTTGCTAACCTTTTCTTTTGATTGCAGTTCTTGTTGCACTTTATGAGCAAAATGACAAACCTTCCTCAGCTACTGAGTAAGTTCATCATAAATGCCATCCATTAATATTCTGTGGAAAACTATGTGGTTGCTTGTGATTATGAATGCATAATTTTAGTATATTCTTTGTGGAAAACTATGTAGATAACTACGATATGCTTGTAATTTCTGGAAAGCATGGCATTATCAAATCAGTTACTGTTGGTGGATGCCGAGTAAGATGAAAATTTTCTGACTCCACCATAAAATAGGAATGTTGACTCCATCATCTATTTGACTTTTCAGCTATCAACATCTCATTGCTCTAGTTATAGTTTTCTTGACAAAGAAATAGCTGTGAAATGAACTTACATTGTGGTTTAACAGATTCATCCAGCAAAAACTAGGAGGTCCAACCCTTGCAGAATATGAAAAGCTACAAACTGAATTCTCTGATCTACAAACACGATATAATGAGCTTTTGGCTGCACATCAAGAGAAGTCCCGAGAGGTATCCTGATTTGATCTGTTTTTCTCGTGCCACACTTACTCTGCTTATCTTTATGAACCTAAATTTGTTATTGTTCTTTTTAATTAAAAATGTTTTCTGTTTTGCTACTCTCTTCCTTTTCTATCGAATATGTAGTTGAAGTGGCAAAGTAGGAGAAGAGAAATAATTAAGTTACAAATGACAATAGAAGAAGAAAAAGCTGAAAGACTAGTAGTATAAAATTAAGCTGGTGCGGCAAGAGTGGAAAGAGCTTGGGGACCTAGGGCTAAGGATGAAATTTGCCAAATGGATTTAAATTCGGTATCCTTGGATCATGTAAACTACAAGTGCAAATTTGTGTTGCTAGTTATGTCCTCTAGAACATTTATTTAATTTTCTGTACATAAAGCAAAAATCTTCTACAAAATGAGCAATGCCAAAACCTTTTCAGGTTTAGGGATATATTAGAGTAACTGTTATCTGTACACTAGTTTCTATGATTTTTTAGAGAGGATACATAAGATAGAATCCAAATTACTTTCTCATTTTCTTCCTTATCCTTTGCACATTTTGTTTATTTGGTTGTAGTGCCTGGATTATTGCTGTACATGTGTGTGTGTGTGTGTGTGTGTGTGTGTTTGTGTGTGTGTGTGAGAGAGAGAGAGAGAGAGATTTTCTTAGCATTCTGATTCTAGCAAATAAAGAGGGATTCTTGTCTGCAACGACTAATTATTCACATATTCTTGCAGTGTGAGGAACTCAAAAACACCCACAACCAAGCATCAATGAACGAGAGCGCGGAGGATGCCCAAAGTGCTAAACCAAATTAATTCATGCTACCATAGAAAACCTAGCAGCTATTTTTTATGTGTTTGCTGTGTTGTGATGAAAATGTCTCCCAACTCATGGCCTTTTTAACATGATAGTCTATATATGTTGATCAAATTTCCATGTGAGCTAGAGTTTGAATGAGAATTTTAGCAGTGCTGTATGTATTCCATAATCTAACATCATAGGACCCCTCCATTGCAATAACATGTGCCATGTTGGTATCAGTTTACATCTTTGTTTGCTCTTTTTACCTTTTATATCTGTTTTGCTCTTAAAAGCCACGGCTTAAGGATCTCATTGTGCATATCCTATTGATTTACTACTAATTGAGAGTGTCTGCATTGTACAATGCATTCCATCCATCAATTGATTATTAAAGTTTGATAATAATTTACGAAATTTCAAAGTATATACGCACTTAATACTAGTATAAATTTTGGGAAAAACTAAATTTAATGATAGGTATTAAAACATATAGATTTCTTTTAGATAGAATATTTTTCTTGGTCCGCAAACTTTGTAAAGGTATTAATTTTGATACGTAACATTTACAAATATATTTTAAGGTCTATTAATTTCGATGCAATGTCACTTTGAGCTACTGTTTAAAACTGTTTTGGATGAAAAATACCCTCAATTTCATAAAGGGCATTTCAATCCAGATCTCTTTTCTTTATTAAAATATTTAATTTTTAACAATTTTCATATAAACGTGGCTTAATGAAGACTTCTAAATAAGGCTGAGCCGGTGTTATATAGAAATCAAACTCGGTTCAGTTTGGAAAGACCCGGTCCAACCGGCCTCCTTCGTGGAGTATAAAATAAAATCCTCATCCATTCACGCACTTTCTCTCTCCTAACATCAATCGCTCTTCTCTAGTACACAACCCTAGCCATGGAGAAGGAAACCTCGAGCCGTAAACGGCGAGAATCCGATTCACATCGAGATAGAGAATCATCCAAAGACCACCGCCATCACCGTTCCAAGCACGACGACGCCCGCCACAGATCCGATGACCACCATCGCCGCAGGTCCGATTCCCGAGCTGAGAGAGAGGGAAGCAGGGATCGGGATGCGCGCAGAGAGCGCGAGAGGTCCCATTCGCTTGAGCGGAAGAGGAGGAAGGATAGGGGTGAGAGCGAGGAGAGGGATCGAGATGTCCGCCGCGACCGCGAGCGATCTCATTCGGTGGAGAGGAAGAAAAGGAAGGAGAGGAGCGATAGTGAGGAGAGGAGTGAGAAGAGAACTAGGGTTTATGACGACAATGGAAGGGATAGGCGTAGGTTTGAGGATGTTAGGGCGGAGGAGGGTGAGAAAGATGCCGAGGGTTTGGGATTTGGAGGTGACACTGTGAATAAAGGGGTAAAGCACGAGCCTCGCAATGTAAGTTACCTATTCAAGTTTTATCTGAGTTGATTTGAGTTCTCGCGTCTTTGTATAGCTGGACATGATCATATGACGCAACATTTATTTTGGCAATTTGGTGAATAATTATATCGTTGAAAAACTTGTATCTATTTTGCGAGCTAGTACATATTTGTGATGGTTGTGAGTTTTACTCGACTCTCTGTGGCATCTTAGTTTTTAATTACTTTGGCATTGTAGTCCAAGAGTAATCTGGCTGCTCATAGATTGTAACTGCACTGAATCCTGCTGCTGTTTTCTCTGTAACTGTGCATATAATTATTGTATTAAGATAAACTTTTAATAGGATTCTTACATAAAAATATGACTATGTTCTTCTTGCAGGGGGTTGCAACTGGACCCATTGTTGCTCCAGCTAGCACTTACCCTGAGACTATTGAGGCTCGTATTGATTCTCCTGCTACTAAGGTATCTTCAATTTCAAAGACAAATGAAAATAAGGGAGTTAATATTAACAGATCTCATGAGGTTCCTGGGAAATCCAGTACAGATGGGACAACTACAGATGCCAGCGCAAGTGGGGGCTTGTCCCGTGATATTTTAGCTAAAGCTAAGCTAGCTCTTCTAAAGCAAAAAGAGCTTGCAGAGAGGATGAAGAAGATTTCTTCAGTAAGTCATTGTATTTTTTAATTCCTATACTTAATATTTAAAAAAATGTAATGTTTGCTACCATCTGTACTGAGTAGTAGAGATGATGAAAATGCATTATTTTATATTTTTGTTTGGATCTAATTTCTGAAACCCACACTTTCAACTTGTGCAGCTGAATAGAGATGTGGGCTCAACAGGAGAGGGTAATCAAAGAGTGGTTGATAAAGGGGGAGCAAAAACTTCTTCCTCAGTCATACTGCCATGTCCAGCTAGCGCCCCTGCCAGTGCTCCTACTGAAGGTGTGCCAAGCACGCCTAACCCTACTGCTTTGGTACAGGCAGGTGTGTCTCAGATTAGTGGACTAACAGCACAGAACGTTGAAGCTGTAAAACGTGCACATGAATTGGCTGCCAAAATGGGATTCTGGCAGGACCCTGAGTTCGCTACCGTCTTCAATGCGTTTCCAGGGCAGATGCCACCAGATGTTACCATCCAACAAAAACCTTCAAAAGTTCCTGTTCTTCGTTTGGATGCATTGGGCCGTGAAATTGATGAGGAAGGGAAAGTCGTTGATATTCCGAAAGCCCAAAGCCTCAGTACTCTCAAGGTATCACATCTATCAATACTGTATCAATCCAGGATTCTCTTTCAATATTGTAAAAAATAACAGTATATGTAACTTTCATTGGTAAAGTGCCATTGTATCCATTCCATTTTGGTGTTTTGCTTATTTTTTCTTTTTCTTTTTCTTTGGTTTCAGGTGAATATCAACAAGCAAAAGAAAGATGCCTTCCGAATTCTCAAACCTGAACTGGATGTGGATCCTGAAACAAATCCACATTTTGATCCTAGGGTGGGGATTAACAAAAATAAGCTTTTAAGGACTAAGAGACCGACTATGCTGTTTGTCGAGGAAGGCAAGTGGTCAAAAGATGCAGAAAGTATTAAACTGAGGGTATTGTCTCCTTTCATTTATACCATATTTTATTTGCTTGTATTATTCTGCTGATCATATTAATTTTCTTTCTCAGTCCCAATTTGGAGAAGCAAAAGCCAAGGAGCTTAAAGCAAAGCAAGCACAGCTGGCAAAGGCAAAAGCAGAGCCAGACATAAATCCGAATCTGATAGAGGTAGGAGAGAGGGTGATTACCAAAGAAAAAACCAAGGAATCAATTCCTGATGTCGAGTGGTGGTAAGTCAACTGTTCTTCTCAACTGAAAATCTATAAATATTCTAGTACTTGAAATTTTATTTAGTGTGCGTATGATAGCTGAAGTGAAATTACCTTGATACATAGCAATTATGATGTCATAAACGATAAAGGTGAACTTTTACTACACAGTTCTGTGTACATATAATAATCATTAATTTAGTGTTACCACAGACTGTAGTACAGTTTTGTGTAACCACACACCTATACCTAAGATAACAAGAATCGTTATGTGGTACTGCAGGGATAGTTATTTAATCTTTCAGTTCATGAGAGAGATTATTTGAAAATTAATTCTTTTATTACTTAGCCTTCATAGTAGAGGATGTACATTATCACTATTTCTATTTTTGAGGAAATAACTGTTTCCCAAGCAGTACATAACTATATTTCCTTGTCTTTTAGGGATGTGCCTTTTCTACGTTCTGGTAGCTATGGTGATATAATTGACGGTGGCATAGACGCAGAAAATATCAAGATGGACAAAATCAACATATATGTTGAACATCCTCGACCAATCGAACCCCCAGCCGAACCAGCTCCCCCTCCACCTCAACCATTAAAGCTAACCAAGAAGGAGCAGAAGAAACTTCGCACACAGCGTCGGTTGGCTCGGGAAAAAGATAGGCAAGAGATGATTAGACTAGGTGTATTGGAGCCACCAAAACCTAAAGTGAAAATGAGCAACCTCATGAAAGTTCTTGGATCAGAAGCAACACAGGATCCCACAAAGCTTGAAATGGAAATAAGAAGCGCTGCAGCTGAGCGTGAGCAGGCTCACATTGACAGGAACATTGCCCGTAAGCTCACGCCAGCAGAGCGCCGTGAAAAGAAAGAGAGAAAGCTATTTGATGATCCCAGCACAGTTGATACAATTGTTTCGGTTTACAAGATCAATGACCTTTCTCATCCCCAGGCCCGTTTTAAGGTTGATGTTAATGCCCAGGAAAACAGGCTGAGTGGATGTGCGATCATTTCAGAAGGTATAAGTGTTGTTGTCGTTGAGGGTGGTTCCAAAGCAATCAAGAGATATGGGAAGCTCATGCTTAAGAGGATTGATTGGACTGCTACTGTTGAGAAAGAAGACGAGGAAGAAAATGATGATGAAAAACCATTCAACAAATGTCAGCTTGTTTGGCAGGGGAGCGTAGCTAAACCAAATTTCAACCGATTTTTCGTCCAAGAATGCAGAAGTGAAGCAGCTGCACGCAAATTCTTTTCTGATCACGGAGTTGCTCATTATTGGGATCTTGCAATCAACTTCACCTCCGATGATCTTATGTAAGCTTGATGCTTTTGAGCGGGAAATTGGTCTCATCTGCCTCGTGATTATGTTACAATTGACCAACTGTACTCCTTTTTGCTCATGAGAGACTCAAATGCCTGGGAATTTTGTATCGATAAGTAAGGCAATGTTTGTTCTAGTTGAGCTTGCTGCTGCTCATCAGTTTGCCGTACTATACTTGTATGGTTGGTTAAATTTCATGTTCCCAGAATCCCAGTAATCATGCTTTCGACTATGTAATGTTGGTGTTACTAAAATTCAGAAAAAAAATCTGGTTCAATATTGCTGAGTCGCTTGATAATAATAGTTGGGATTTCATATATTTTCTTGTGTTGAAGTTTCCAGCTAAGCTGTTTTCGTGGTATGCCTATCGATGAGTGAAGTATGCCTTTGGATTACTTCAAACGTTCGCTATCAAAATAGCATCATAGATAATAATAATAATGTTCGTTATCCAAATAACATCTTGTAACATTATTATCTTGTATCGGTTTAAGATAAATTATTATAGGTTTAAACGAATAAACAACCTGATTTTGACAATTTACATTCTCGCTTAAATTTAAGCAATTAACACCCTTATTACACTATACTGACTTGAAAATTGAAATTGTCTATTGTGCTTTATTTTTTATTTTTAATATTTTCAAACGATAACATGGAGTGCGTATGTTTTTTAGGGATGGAGTATGAGTATATTCATTATCATAGTTAATATTCTGATTGATTATGCTAATTAATACAACTAGATGTCAGTAGCAAAAAAACGGACTTAAGCAAACAGTATGTATACAAAGAGTAAATTTTTATTCGTATGGAAAACTGCTCATAATGCTTGAGTATTTTTATTCCCCCAAAGTAAAGTCCTTAAAAACCAACTGTGTTTTATTCATAATGCTTTATTGTTTTTAAAGAGAAAATTGTTATTTAAATTACAATTTTTGGTTCACCTAGGATAAATCTCATAACTTTCAAAAGTAGCGAATAAAATTCTTACTTCTTTTTACCTTTCGTAATTGTCACATATAATTAAAATTTTAATGAAAATTTTAACTCAAATAATTATTTTTGGTTGACTTTTGGACAAATTTTACATTGTTCTACATTATGATAGTTGATTTTTAGATAATTATTACATATGCATTTAATATAAAACGATAGAAGGTACAAAAAATCACAAAAAAAATCTTCATATAGGTGGGCTTTCACCCACTCAAATGAAATGTGTTTCAAGCATGTCTTCAATGCTCGAATTATTTTGAGAAATATTTATCTGTGCACAATGCCTAGTTAGTGAGAATTGAATTCGAATCTCAGTAGGAGAGAGTCCCTGCTCGAACTAGTGAGAGTGATTTTTGTTGATTTTATGTACACGTACTCTTAAAAATTTGAAAAATACTAACTAATTTTGTCTTTCATTAGCCGTTCGGTAATGATTTCTTTCCTTTTTTTTTTTTAATTTTTTTTTTATCATTTTTTAACAACTCCAACCCCTCCTACCCATCCTATGAATACCATTTTTCCAACACTTTATTGTCGCAGCATTTCATCATTTTAATCTCTATTTTCTCTGTTAATATCTCGATTTCTTTTACATCATCATTTACGCAATATTCCACCACGTTCAACAAAGTTGTCAATGCCCTCCTGATCACTGCCTCATCATGGTGCATACGTCCCTGACATCTCTACTTATAGGCGTTGAACATCATTAAACGTTCCGATGAATACGAGCACAATACACTCTGAAGGAAATAAAATGAATTTCTTAAGCGTACACAAACACAATAAAAAAGTCACACTTTTTAGGAGAGACTTACTGACTCCGTGACTCGTACAACACATCACGACCATAAGGCAAGCCCGTATACACATTTAAAATGATTTGATCTCATTTTGACATTAGTACGAACCATAGTAGAGAATCATCGAAAAATTCCAGAAATAAGATTTTAATTATTTACTTTTAAAATTTTATACTAGTATTATGTAAATTTTTTTTATCTTTTTTTAGAATTTTCATTATGTAAGATTTTAACAATGTAATTCTTTATTAAATGAATTTCTTATTTTTAACTAAATACGATAAATAAATGAATAGAAAAGAGATAGATCCTTTAATAGAAGAAGGAAAGTGATAAATAAAAGATATGGTTGTAGTAAATGTTAAAGAGATAAGTAGATGCAATACAAGTGACGCGACGCCAGCAAAATAATGATAAGGACGATAAGTTATGGGTGTGACTTCATACGAAACAAAATCTTAAAAGAATCCAAATTAAGAAACTAGATAAAAACTATAGACCAGATACTTACATATGGAATGATTTCTTGACACAAATCATGATTACTAAAGCGGAAACTTGAAGAAAATAAATAATGGCATGCCAAGAAGTTGTTCTCAACAACGAACAAGAGGCCAATTAAGCGTTTCTTGATGGCAAATTATTCACATACAAACCTCAATTTAACTAAATTGCTATGATACATTCCCCTCCAATTTATCAAATCAAAACACATGACATGGATTGCAAATTACATTATGAACTAATCAAAGTCACACACACACACACTTAATAACAACAATGAATTACCTAGTATGGACTGCGGCCATGACTCCAATTAGCATAGTTTTCATTGCTCATTTGTCCACCATTATGAAGCAAGCCCGGCGCCATATTATTATACCCACCTACTTCACCTTGCATCCCACCTTGCTCCACCGCAGCTTCCTCCTCCCCCTCCTCGTCCTCCCCGAGCGGCAGCCTCTCGTACACCGCATTCGAGAAGGTGGAGGCGATCACCATGACCGGCCCCGCGGCCACCAAGGCCCCGAGCACGCTGCCCCCCAGCACCTGCCCCTGCCCGCCAGCCAGGTACACGGTCAGCCCCGTGGACCCTGGCGGCGAGGGCCCCGGCAGGAACGATCCGGTGAGGGACAGTATCTCGAAGCGGCCGGGCAGCGCGACGGAGGGCTGCCTGAGGGTGACGTCGGCCACTGCTCCATTGGCGCTGAGCACGCAGACGCCCCGCTGCCTGCGCCGCGCGAACTGCGCGATGGAGTCGGCCACGTCGGAGCCGCTGGCCACCTCGAGCACGTGGCTCCGCAGCGCGTTGGGGCTGTCGCGCGTGACGAAGATCGGCGGCTTCGGCTTGTTCTTCGACCCCGCCGGCCTCCCCCTGGCCCGCCGCGCCGGCGCCTCCACCGCCCCCTCCTTGGCCTCCTCGCTCTCGCTCAGATCCGGTTTCCTGATCGAGTCCAGCCCCGCAGCCTCAGGTAGACCGCCGCCGCTCTCCGCCCACCACCGGTTCGTCATCCAACAAATTAACAACCCTAGCTAGGTAGCTAAATGGATGGGAAAGAGATAAGGTAATAAACAAAAAAGAAAGGGAGAAAAAGGGGTTAAGGTGAGGTTGAAGACTCCAACCCCGGCCCAAGGATTGAATAAACAAATTAGACCAATAATGGGGGTTTGTTAATTTGGTGAGAATGCGTCAAAGTATTCGTTTAGGTGTCTTTTTCTCATTTTTTGTTGAGAAATGGGAAGGTGGGAAAATTAGGGTTTATCTTTTCGTCTCACACAACACCAAGTGGGCTGCATCTTCTCACCACTCATCTTATATTATTATTATTGATGGCCACCGGAATCATTTATTATTATATTTGTTCATCGATAGTGTCACACTACACATGTTAATTATGTACTATAATTAAATAAAATCAAGATATTATAAATATGGAAACAACAGCCTTTCTTGTAGTGGTTGTGTTTAGTATCCCTACGAGATGATTTTTGTAAGTTTGTGCACTTACTATAATTAATCACGTCATCTTTTACTTCTTAATTGAGTAACTTCTTTTTTGCACTTATGTGGTAATATATGAGATGAAAATAGTAACTAGGAATGCATGAAGATAAACATCCAATTCATCCAATTCGTATTCCTTTTCATTTTTGTCTATAATTGTAGAGTATACTATTATACTCCTTCTATTGTAGTTTGGATTCTTTATTCAGTTTATAAGTACTAGTTTGACTGTTGAGGTAACTATTGAAATTCTTAATTTGTGCTTGAAAGTCATGGTAATAGTATGTAAAAACTCGTAGTCGAATCTGTGAGTGATGAGTGTGTGATATAATAACACATATGCTAATACTTTTCTAAGCCCGAAATATATAGTTGTCTCAACTCATTAAGTGCTTCTTTGTTATTCTTCAGCAGTCAGCACTGACCCTTGACAGATCTTTGGCCCTTGGAAGTTGCCAAATCATTCCTTTATTTAGTGCCTTCTTCGTAAGAAATATTTTGTTTATGGAAATAAGATCTCAAGACAAAACAACACATCTAGGAATTCCAGTACGATAGAGGACTGAAGTCTCATATTACAAATTACAATGATATATATAGGGATCAGACCAGTCTAGATTCACTAATTACCAAGACCTCTTTGTTCTTGTACAAGAGAGCTCAGCCAAACTATCACCCACGCAGCTGATATACACTATTACAAGAGTGTAAATGTACAAGTGATACAAGAATTAGAGCCCTAACTATTACAGATCTCTCAACCGAAACCCTAGCCGGTTCATCCACTTAGTGAGTATCCTGCACACTCAAGAAACAGGTTAGTAACTTCACACAAGATCCTCTCGGATCAGAAACAAGAAGCTAACACAAAGGAAAACAGAATAGATCACAGAATATGGCTCAGAGCCCGCCACATAGCCTAGATCTATTCAACTAGAACCAAATCCAAGAGAGCACCAATGAATTGACTGGAGTCTACCCTCGCACCGTCAATACCTTCACCACACAGCCCCTTCACACCGGATTAAGTCACTGAAACCACCACAGAACAGAAACCCTAGTTCTCACACTACAAGCAACCGAAGCAGTTGCCTTCTACACACCTCAGCACTAGAATATTCACACAAGAATGGTGAATAATCTCAAGAGATCAACCGGAGAAGCAATCGGAGAAGTAGAGAGAAGTTGGAGGGTTTTCAGATAGAGAGAGAAAGTGTATTGAATGAATAATATCAAAACCGGCTCTCATCTCACATAAACAAACACATCTCACAAACCCTTAATCCAACGGTCAGGAAACAGGATCCAAGTGAAGAGCCACGTGGCAGCATCAGGTGAGAAGGGGAAGCAGCTGGGCTTCTGGGCCAAGTCCAAAGAATGGATAAAAGGCCCAGACACAAATTAAATCAGGCCCAAGCAATAATAGTTCATATATTCAACATACTCCACCTTAGACTCTTATTCTAGGAAACCAATCATGGGCTAAAGGCTAAGGCATTTCTCATCATTGCCCACAAGGTTAGTTCCTGACACCAGAGAGCATAAAACTCATTAGTCAAGGAAATAACCAAAGCACTGCCTAACAAGATCACAAGAAGGTCACCAATGGCTAATCAACTGGTCTTGTAGGTCTTTCATGCCCAGTGAGCCAAGGCTCACAGAGTCAACTAGGACTTACCCCCGGGACATGCACATGCTAACCACAATCAAAATGCAAAATCCTAATGCAAGTGAGCAGTTTATCAACAGGTAAGCATTTAGTCCCCATATCAGCATGATTTTTGTCAGTGTGCACCTTTTGAAGAAAAATTTCACCTTTTCAACAATGTCTCTAATGTAATGAAATCTTACATCAATATGTTTTGTCCTATCATGGAAAACATGGTTTTTACATAACTGAATAGCAGATTGAGAATCAGAAATCACAGTAGGAGAATCATTCACAAACTTAAGTTCAGAGAGAACTCCCTTTAACCAAACAGCTTCTTTCATTGCCTCAGTGATAGCAATATATTCTGACTCAGTAGTAGACAAGGCCACTATATGTTGTAGCTGTGACTTCCAACTAACACATGACCTGCACACAGTAAACACATAGGAGGTAGTTGACTTCCTCTTATCCTTGTCATTAGCATAGTTGGAATGCACAAAACCAATTAGTAATACACCATCATCACATTTAGAGTAACACAGCCCATACTTGGCAGTGTGCTTAAGATATCTCAGAAGCCACTTCAAAGCCTCCCAATGACAGGACATAACATAGGCAATATCAGGCCTAGTGCTAACCATCAAGTACATCACTGATCCAATAGCATTAGCATAAGAGACTTTCTTCATGGCATCAATGTCAAGCTGAGACTTAGGGCACAAATCTTTACTCAACATAAAATGAGCAGCAAGGGGAACAGAGGCAGGTTTAGCATCAAACATGTTAAATTTCTTCAACACTTTATACACATAAGGTTCCTGATGCAGAACAAGAGAAAAAGCTTTCCTATCTCTCTCAATGCATATGCCAAGAATTTTCTGAGCATCCCCTAGATCTTTCATGTCAAAATTATCACTTAAAGAAGATTGCACAGCTTTAATGGTTTTCAAACAAGTCCCATGATCAGCATATCATCCACATATAGTAAAAAGAAACACAGGAATAGAATCAAGGTCTTTCATATACAAGCATGCATCAAAGGTACTTCTCACAAAACCTAACTTATGCATACAATTATTGAACTTGATGTTCCATTGCCTGGGAGATTGCTTCAGACCATACAGGGCCTTTTTCAACAAACAAACATGATTAGGAAACTTGGGATCAACAAAACCTTCAGGCTGTTTCATGTAAATAGGTTTATCTAAGTCACCATGCAAGAAGACAGTCTTAACATCCATCTGCTTTAATTCCCAATTAAAATGAGCACATAAGGCAAGCATTAATCTCACAGTGGTAGATTTAATAACAGGGGCAAAAATCTCTGTGTAATCTACCCCCTTTTGTTGGGTAAAGCCTTTTGCCACTAGTTTAGCCTTGTACCTAAGGCCCTCCACTTCATTTTTCAATTTATAAAGCCACCTGCAATCTACCACAGAAGCACCAGGAGGCAAAGGTACAGGAATCCAAATATGATTAACAAACAGAGAATGCATTTCCTCCTTCATGGCTTTATGCCATTGTTCCCATAATTTAGATTTAACAGCTTGCTTAACAGATTGGGGTTCTTCCCCATCAGATTCATACACATTGAAAGCCAGATTAACAAGGGCAACCATGCCCACATAGCCATCATACCTAACAGGTGTATTCACATTAGTTCTCCTAGTTCTATCTCTAGCAAGCACATAATTCTGCAAGTCAGGCACATCAATTGCATTCTGAATACCAGCAGGGCTATTAATCACATTCTGAACAGGAGCAGGGGAAACATTTCTAATAGGAGTAGCATGCTCATTAACACCAGTAACTTTCACATTTTGGGGAGTCAACTCATCAATCACATTTAGGTTTCCCTCATTGGGTGTGTCATCAGGAGTGTAGACATGGTAAGTGTTCCAGAAAGGTTGCTCCACCTCACTTGGAGTATCACTAGGATGCTCCACACCAGTGAGAGATTCTGTGGACTCCACCTCCATAAGAGGCTCATTATCCACAGCAGCTAGAGTTGGGATATCAGGTAATTTCAAGCAAGGGAACTCAAGCTCATTAAACACAACATCCCTGCTAATTACTACTTTAAAATCGGGTTGATCTCTTAACCAGATCCTATATCCTTTAACACCCTCAGGATACCCTAGAAAAACACCCTTTCTGGATCTAGGTTCAAGTTTATCAGTTTTTGTATGCACAAAAGTAGAACATCCAAACACTCTGAGATGAGAAATATTAAAAGTTTTTCCAGAAAAAATATATTCAGGGCACTGCCCCAAAAGAGGAACAGAGGGAGACCTATTAATCAGATAAGCAGCAGTCAACAAACATTCACCCCAAAATTTCTTGGATAAACCACATTTAGCAAGCATGCACCTCACTTTTTCAAGCAAAGTTCTGTTCATTCTTTCAGCAACCCCATTTTGCTGAGGAGTATAAGGTACTGTTTTATGTCTCTTAATACCAAAAGCAGCACATAATTCATCAACATGCTTATTGCAAAACTCCAAACCATATAGCCTTAAGTTTCTTTCCAGTCTGAGTTTCAATCAAAGTTTTCCAAGAAGCAGTTTTAGTAAAAACCTCATCTTTGTGTCTCATAAGAAAGCACCACACTTTTCTTGAAAAATCATCTATGGACTAGAAATACACAGCACCAGAATGAGTAGACACAGAAGCAGGTCCCCACACATCCATATGCACATATTCAAGAATATCCTTACTAACATTAGCAGGAGCAGGAGTAGAGAAAGAAACTTTGTGCTGTTTACCCAGCACACAGGTATCACAAAAAGGTAGATCATCATGCACATCAGAATCAGATAAGATAGCATGCTTTTTCAGGATATTAAGGCCTTTAGCACTCATGTGACCTAGCTTATTGTGCCAAAGCACAATTTTATCAGTTTTCACAACATTTGTATAGGCTTTATCACAGGTAACATGCACAACATTGCAGACATACAGATCACATTTCTTTTTAGCTTTGAACAGGCACATAGATCCTTTGCAAATTTTCATGCAGCCATCCCCCCATTTTCCCCCCATACCCTCATTCTCAAGAGCAGTGCATGGCATCAAATTATAGCAGAGATCAGGAACATATCTCACATCCTTAAGGTTGAGCACAAAACCATTATCAAACTTTAAACACACAGTGCCAATGCCAACAATCTCACATTTTTTGTCATCAGCCATGGACACAAAGGTATTAGTCACTGGTTTTAGCTCAGAATTTTTTTTTTAAAATGACTAACATGATAAGTACATCCAGAATCACAAAGCCAATCATTTGAAGTAAAAGGGCAGGCAGGAGAGGCATTCACAAATTGCAGATCATGAACCATGAATACAGAGTCACTAACCTTGTCATAAGTGGCAACATTCACAAGAGTTTCAACCTGGGAATTATTATTAGAAAATTTATTCTTCTTAGGCTTAGTGCACTCCTTTTTATAGTGCCCAACATCCCCACAGTTAAAACACTTCCTATGGGTCTTAGGATCCTTACTTCTGGACCTAGATCTATACTTTTTCTTGCCATTATTACCTGAGTTAGAGCCACCACCTGATTCATTTCCCCCTCTGGTTTTAGACCTACCTCTAACATTAAGCACTTTGTTAAAGGCATTCTTATCAGCAGCTCTTTTCCTAAGTTCAAGTTCTTTAGATTTTAGCGAGCTAACAATCAGATCCAGAGGAGCAGAGTCCCTGCCATACTTTATGGCATCTTTAACATCACTATAGGAGTCAGGAATGACATTCATAAGGGCTATACTGATATAAGCATCTATTGTGGTGTCACCAGATCTTTTAATATCTTGAACTAGCTTCTGAAACCTATCCACATTATCATCTATGTCCTTAGCAAGATCAAGCTTAAACTTAAACAATTTTTCAAGCAAATACATCCTTGAGGGCATAGAAGTTTCTGTAAATAGAGTATCAAGTAATTTCCACATTTCAGAAGCAGATTCAACATTATCAATTTTCCTAATCACAGAATCAGACAAATTTAGCACAATAGTGACCCTAGCCAACTCATTCATCTCATCTTTCTTATCCTCAGCAGTATCCTCAGGTAAAGAACCATCAACAACCTTGAACACCTTTTGTTGAATTAAAATACACTTCATTTTCTGTTTCCAAATAGCAAAATCATTTTTACCATTATAGGGAACCAAACCCACATGCTGAGACATTTTAGCAACAATTTTTGCAAGAACACAGGAAGCAAGACAGAAACACACAAACTTGCACACCTGACAACACAAAGACATTCACCAGCAACACAAGAACAACCACAGAGCTTTCACACAACAGAAAAAGGACCTCAAATCCTTGACTGTCACAAGCAACACTGGCCAAGGCTATCCCAGCTCGCAATCACTCACTACTGGAGGGCCCAGGGGTCACTTGGGCAGTATAAAATGCTTGGTGGTCAAGTAAAATGAGATCACTAGATCACAGAGATGCAAAAACCAGCGGAAGCAACACAGAAACAGAAAGCAAAGAGAATCCTAAGTCTTTGCCAGAGACTATCTACCAGAAAACAAGATCCCAAGCCTATAGGTGGCACTAAACAGAAAAGTAAAACCAGGAGATCAAGCCAATTTACCAGAGTGAACCCTCACTCGAAGGAGGATTCCACTTGCCCACCTCCTTATGCGACTTGGTGTGCTGGACTAGTCCCCCCGTGGCTCTGATACCACTGTAGGGATCGGACCAGTCCAGATTCACTAATTACCAAGACCTCTTTGTTCTTGTACAAGAGAGCTCAGCCAAACTCTCACCCACGCGGCTGATATACATTATTACAAGAGTGTAAATGTACAAGTGATACAAGAATTAGAGCCCTAACTATTACAGATCTCTCAACCGAAACCCTAGCCGGTTCATCCACTTAGTGAGTATCCTGCACACTCAAGAAACAGGTTAGTAACTTCACACAAGATCCTCTCGGATCAGAAACAAGAAGCTAACACAAAGAGAAACAGAATAGATCACAGAATATGGCTCAGAGCCCGCCACATAGCCTAGATCTATTCAACTAGAACCAAATCCAAGGGAGCACCGATGAATTGACTGGAGTCTACCCTCGCACCGTCAATACCTTCACCACACAGCCCCTTCACACCGAATTAAGTCACTGAAACCACCACAGAACAGAAACCCTAGTTCTCACACTACAAGCAACCGAAGCAGTTGCCTTCTACACACCTCAGCACTAGAATATTCACCCAAGAATGGTGAATAATCTCAAGAGATCAACCGGAGAAGCAATCGGATAAGTAGAGAGAAGTTGGAGGGTTTTCAGATAGAGAGAGAAAGTGTATTGAATGAATAATATCAAAACCGGCTCTCATCTCACATAAACAAACATATCTCACAAACCCTTAATCCAACGGTCAGGAAACAGGATCCAAGTGAAGAGCCACGTGGCAGCATCAGGTGAGAAGGGGAAGCAGCTGGGCTTCTGGGCCAAGTCCAAAGAATGGATAAAAAGCCCAGACACAAATTAAATCAGGCCCAAGCAATAATAGTCCATATATTCAACAATATATGTATGAAATAAATGAAAAAATCTGTTTAATTACAATGATTGCTAATTTATTAATATACCCAGTGTATTATCATTCTTAATTTATTGCCGCCAAATATGATCACATTATATTCCCACTCTATCTTACTAGTAAATAAAACTAACACTTCACTAAAATTTAAATTTAAATGTTTAATTAGCCAAAACCATTCTAGCTAGTAATTGTGTAGACGATAAAAATATCAAGGGCAAAATGATATGACTAAATCTTAATTAGAACCAAGGCTATTTTATAATAGGGAGTGACTAGGATGGTTAATCACATGACTATGTATCTTTCAAATCAAATGTGACCAAATTAAAATCGTAAGCTTTGAACTTAATTATCAATCGAACAGATTCCTTAGTATATTGTTGTCACACGAGAGTGTCTCGTGAAAGGGTTCCATTCTCTTTTACTCCCTCCATCCCCAATAATTGTCCATTTTGATTTCGAATCAAATTAAAAAAATGTAAAGAAAAGTGAATTAAAAAAATTAGTAGAATATGAGTTAATGAAATGAGAGGAGGCATATTTACCATTTATGGTAAAAATGAAAATGGACAATTAATGTAGGACGAACAAAAATGGCAAAAGTGGACAACTAATGGAGGACGAACAAAAATAGCTAAAGTGGACAAAAAACGGGGAACGGAGGGAGTATGTGTTTATAGTTGGGTATTTACTCCTTCCGTCCCACAATAAGAGTCATATTTTATCATTTCCGTCCGTCAATTGTGGGACGGTCGGAATAATTAAAAAAAAAGTAAAATAAACAGGCATAGTTTGGTAATGTATAAAGACTAAAACGAATATAAAAGACACATAATCTATCATGCAATAACTAACTATCAATTGAAATACTCTCTAACACGTAAACTCTCCTATTGAAATTATAAACATAATGCGACTAGCAACAAAAATTCTTCCACCGATAGTCAATAGACAGACACATCAAGACAACACATAATCATAGATACTCCAATAAAACTATCGCTCTCCACCGAAACATCTGAGAGCCTAGGGTTAACTAAAAACCATGGAACAATCAACTAATCATTGCAATCGGGATAGAATAAATACTAATATTGGCAACTAGGCCATGCCTCCAATCTCCAACAAAATCTCGGAAAATCTCCTCGAAAAGCACCAACCGGACCTCCTTCAAAAGAAGCTAGCAAAGGGGAATTACCATAATAGGCTCTCTAGTCACGCCTATACCCAATCCTTCTACTCATTTAGCCTCCTTGACACTCTCATTCATAATCATATTCTTTACTAATTTTTCCTCTAAAAAATTAAGCCACACCTTCCAAATTTGCCAGTATCCAGCACTAAGTTGCATCATTTGGACACCCTTGTCCATCAATAACTTGGAACTAATACACTCCATCTGACTCAGCTGGGACCTATCAAAAATTCCATCCACCGCACTATATTTTAGCAAACCTTCCCAAGTTTCCCTCGCACCAAGATAACCACATAGTATATGCAGTCTATTTTCAAACTCATGAATGCACGTGCTACAAGAAGGGTGTAATCAAATGCAAATTCTAAATATTGTATAAACTCTAAACTATGATTTGAACCGTTAGAAAATGTCAACAGATGAAAAAAATAACACCAATGAAAAATATCAACACAGTGTCAACGGTTGACATTAAAATCTTAAAATTTTACACTATGTTGACACTGTTGAAAAATTTAGAGTTTGTACAATATATAGAGTTTGTATTTGTTGGCAATTGAAACTAAAAAAATACTTACAACTATCTCACATCGGTGTACAGAGAGAACTGAAATCATTATATTAGTCTAATGAGCCACTCCTCCTATCATCAATTGGTTTTAGGATGGAACCTATGGATTTCTATCATGGTATCAGAGCGGGTCGCCGACTGTGGGTTAAATTTAACTGACCCAACAGTATATCTGAGCCGAAACTGAAAAAATGACTGACCCATCAGTATATCTGGGCTTCAAATTTGGGCCAAGTGGTCCAACTGATTGAAAAAAAAATTGGGCCAGTTGTCTAATCGATCAAAAAAAAGTGTCCAACACCTTGGAGGGTTTGAGGAGGTGTTGGCAATTGAAACTAAAGGGTTTGAGGGAGGGTATATGAGAATAATATTGTGGGCATATGCTCAGATTAGTTTTGGCCTTTAGAGCACTAGCAATGGAGGGTCGATGGGAGGGTCTTCCCCATCGACCTCCATCGGCCCCCCATAGTGGAAAAGGGGCCGTCGAGCGCCCCCTCCCTCTCTCCCCCATATGGCCGATGTATCGGCCCTAGCAGTTGAGAAGGGCCCTCCGATCGGCCCTCCATTGTGGAGGAAGGGCCATCGGTCGACCCTCTCACCTAATATATATATTTTTTTGTTTTTTTCGACTTTTTTTATTTTGTTTTTTATTCCATTTCTTCCACTATAAATACACCTACCATTCTTCACTTTTCCACACCAACATCTTAAATCTTCTCTCTATTTCAATACATTTTCTCTCTCTAAATACATTTAATCAATGTCTTCCGGTAGCGATTCCGACGATGAAGTCATAAACCGAGTGGTGCAGCGAGTCCTTGCAAGGGCATCTCGACGTCAGGAAGAAGCGAACCAGGAGGCAATTCCAAGGCCAATCCATCGCCGTCAATCTGTCGACCGTGACCACTAGGCCTGTCAAATTGGGTACCCGCGGATACCCGATCCGAAATTTTCGGGTACCCGATCCCGAAATTCCCAAAATCCAATACCCGATACCCGACCCGAATTTGATTTCGGGTACCCGGATACCCGACTCGGGTATCCGGTCCCAATTGTAATTTTGATTTTTTTTTTTGAAAATTAACTACAAACTTTTAGAATTTATTTAATATTATTTAATTCAAATTTAATACAAAGTTGAAGTACTAATATTCAAGTAAAAATAACTACAAACTTTTAAAAATACAAAATTCTTATAGTAGCTCAAATTTAAGAGAAAATAACTACAAACTTTTAGGAATACAAAATTCTTGTACTTGTTCGAATTTAAAAGAAAATAACTACACACTTTGAAAAATACAAAATTCATAAATTATACATATTAACATCTTTCATCCATCCACAATAAGTCAATAACCATCAAAATTCATAAGTTCAAACATTCATCATTTATAAATATCACAAGTCAATACTCTTAAGAATCAAGATCTAACAATAATATCATCAAAAAATTCAAAATTATGAATATCACAAGTCAATGAAATTAAAATGTAATTAAAAAAATAAATTACATATCTTATAAGCTAACTATTAAGTATTAATTAATTGTAGTTAAGAAATTAAACAACATTTAATTATAATAAAAATATAATTTATTAATTTTAGAAAATAAATCGGATAAATCGGATAATTCGGGTATACCCGATCGGATATCGGGTAATCCGATACCCAAAATTCACACTACCCGATCCCGATCCGATACCCGAAAAATCGGGTTTCGGGTATCCAATTATCCGACTTTTTCGGGTTTGGATATCGGGTATCCAATACTCGATATCCATTTTGACAGCCCTAGTGACCACACTGAGGCTCACAACCGGCTCTACGCGGATTACTTTGCCGATGACCCACGGTGGGGCCCGGCGGTTTTCCGTCGGCGTTTCAGAATGCGGCGAGAGCTATTCTTGCGCATCGTTAATTTGCGTATTAATATTTTTGGTTCTTATTTATTTAATTTGATAATATATTAAATATAGAAGTGTTAAAAAATTAAAATAAAATGGTGATGATGTGGAAATGAAATGGAATGGGAAGACCCTATGGGAGGACCCTTCTATTGCAGGGAGATATGCCATTTGGACAAATGCTGACGTGGAATGGGAGGGCCCAATCATTGCTAAGAGCATCCGCAATGGTGCTTAGGCCAGCAATAGGCCAGCCATTCTCTCCCCTGCCACGTCAGCAACACTAAAAAATCCACCTGCCACATCAGATTTAGGCCAGCCATAGGCTAGCCATAGGCCAGCCGCAATAAAAATAATTCAAAATATACTACATTTACGGAATTAAAATTACGATAAAAATACGGAATTAGATTTACGAGACATATACGGGAAAATTCATTAATTTTATATTTAAATAAAAAAAAGTACATTAACTAAAAATCATAAAAATAACATAATAAAAAAAAATTCGGGCTTCCACACACGAGCCACCTTGAATCTGTTATGGTTTGCCGCTAGCCGAACGGGGGTCTCGCTGTTTTAGGTCTTAATTTTGTATTGGGCTAGTTGTTGTTGTCCATCGCTAGATGTTGCTCTTGTACAGAAATTTAGAGATAGAGAAAATCGCGTTTATATAGTTTTTCAAAAATTTAAAAAAAGAATTAAAATTTTTTTTTTTTAAGAATTAAAAAAAATTAAAAAAAAGAATTAAAAAAAAAAACAAAATTCGGCGCTGGCCGATCGGGCCTCCACAATGGCGGCTAGCCGATCGGCTAGCGCTTCGGCCAGCGACGAGCGATCGGCCAGCCCACGCCGATCCGCTCGCCGAAATCGCCCTCGCCGATTGCAATGGTTCGGCTAGCCGATCGGCCAGCGCGACGAATCGGCTAGCCGGTCGCTAGCCGACCATTGCGGATGCTCTAATGCTCTTAATCTTTTTTACCAACTTTCTTTTATACTTCATTTTTTAAAACTCGTACCGAACTTAACTGGGTCTCCTAAAGTGGGGTGAACGAAGTTAATTAGGGTTAATTGATACTTAAAACCTTTAATTTTAAGTTTGAAGGGAAGGAAGGATCACCCTCAAATATCTCATTTTTGCAGATAAAAAAGTAGTAATTGAATTCTAACGCCGACTCTCTCTCTCAAAATTCCGTTGAAACTCAAGTTCAGGAGACAGGATTTGAGCAACGCGCACTCCCGATAATGGCTGGTGATCTTTTCCATGATCTGCCGCCTCCAAGTGCGCCACAATCTCAACAAATCGCACTTTCTCCAGTTACCACTGCTCTAAAATCTAATCCCAAACCCACGGCGCCACCGGCTCCTCTTGCTCCGGCGCTAAAGAGCGCCCTCAAAAGGCCTAAGTCGCAGCCCGAGTCACAGTCTGAAGGTACTTCTGATTAATGGAGTTTTTAATTCTTTTTTAGTACTCCTATTAGCTTGGCGATCAAGTTGTTTCTCTGTAAAGATTGAACATTTATGTGTATTGGGTTATGAAGTTTTTCTTCCAATTTCTTCTATCCAGTTTTGGAGTTACTTCTTTTTATTGCGCATGTGGATTACATTTCAAGTTCTTAAAAAGTAGGTGATGGTTTATGGTTTTAGGACTCTTTTTGAGGATTTCATAATTTTTCCATTGAGTAGATTCCTTTTAAAGGTGATTATACATGTGTTGGCGGAATTAAAACTATTTATATTTTCATGTTAGTTAAGATTATGCAAAATTTGGATGAAGCTTGGATGATTAACATCCTCCCGTGCTTTCATGTATCTTTTGATGCATAAAACCTAAATGAATAATGTATTTCTTGAACCTTGCTCAATCAAACAACATAGTACTATCCATTAGTATATTGGTATGTTATTAAAGTGAACCCCTGTTTGTGAATATTCATCATCTGATCAACCTTTAAATTGATCCTAAAAGCACTTCTTTTCGCACAGAAAGTTCATCTGCTCCTGGTAAACGCCTGAGGTTTAAGACAACAACAGATGCCTCGGAAAAACAAGTAATTGAAGCTATGCAGAAGATAGCTTCGCACATAAAGAATCCTTCAAAGTTCAATAAAGCATCAAAGCTTGCTATACAGTTGATTGAGGCTGGTAGTATCAAGGAAGCGACCAGTGAATATTTCTTTGTGGTACTTGAAGCAGCGATGACCCCCTTAACTAGTTGCAACGAGCCCTCTTTACGTGCTGATTATCATGCATTATTCTCAGCTGCGCAGGATGTAGCTCAAGTAAGCATCGATTTTTCTCTGACTTTACATATACTGATATATACCTCTACCTGTTTATGAAGATGCAAATGATGTAAATTATTTTGAATCTACATCATGCAGTGCCTAAACAAGAAGCAAGAAAACCTATTGGCTGCATGGACAATTAGGGCTGTTTGGGCAAATGACCTGTTCACTGATGACAGTTTTGTGGTAATTGTTTAAATTTATGCTTTTTATACTTGGATACCTATGTTTTACAACATTCTTTGTGGTTTGATATCAGTTAATGTTTTGAATCAACAGTATAGCCAACAGAAAAAATTCAGATAATATGTCAAACTATGTTTACACCTAGGAGATTTTGCTTATTTATCCTCATTTAAGATTATATTTGATTTGAGGATTAGTTTGTGTATGTTGGAGGTAAAAGTTGAGGATATGGTTAGTTAGATTGGATATACTGAAGAGTGAAGAGGTTGTTTAGGGGTATTTGTTGGTTAGTAAACTTAAAAGATTTATCCATGTCCTCTATGTGCTTATACTGATAATTTTAAATGACACAGAGAATAGTTTATTGCTATGTCCTCATTTGTGTAATCCATTTTACTTCACATTAGAATTTCAATTTTTTTTATTGGCAAGTTGCCTGACAAAATTATCACCACTTATCTCTCTTAAAACAATACCTTAGGGCATGGATGTACTAATTTTCTTGATGTCCATAGAAGAAAGTCACATGAACTTCTAGTATTAACAATTCTGATGTTGATGTTGCTGTTGCTGTTACTCTCACCCCTTGATGTAACCACAGTAGATGGCTCTTGTTTGTTTTCCAGTACTACGTCCTTACTTCAGTCCTTGATAGTCTGCAAGACCCTTTTTATTTTTTTGTACTTGTCTTATTGATTTCATTTATCAGTGATGGAGATATTGCTATAACTGCATGTAGCTGCCTATTTCATCTGATCCTGTTTTACTACTACCCTCGCCGAGGTGGCAATGCTGCGCTTGGTGTGGAGAAATACTTGACATTATAATCAAATATGCTCTCATATTTTCATTTAGCATTTGGTATGCTAGTGTTTCAGTTATTATTTTTCTTCATTTTTTTTATTTTATAGCATAAAATGAAATTTATTTCTGATTCTTTCTCCCACTCAACATAAGATTCACCCTCATGTAAGAGCTATGTTATTGTTAGCAGATTTTGTCATGAAGTTTGGAAAAAATGAGCACACTTGACTTTTGTCATAATTTGCAGTTTGGTCATCAATTAAGCTATATTTACGTGACTTTTCAACTTGGCCCCTTCCCTACCTAACTAATCAGCGCTCACTGTCTTCAGATGACACTAATTCTAGATGCCTGCAGTAGCACTTCATGACATCATCACCACTTTTATTATTCTAATGCCGCCACTTATCCCCTACACCTTGAGCACAACATCCTGTACACAAATAGACAATACATTGCATTGGTAGAACTCTTCTCAGCGTCATCATTGATGTCTGAGCATGGGGTGAAGGTTGTGCTTAACTCTGATTGCCATGGTGGTTAAATGGAGGTAACATTTAGTGTAGTAAGAGGCATAATCAAAAGGGTAGGATATGAAACGAAAAAGAGGGTAGTGGATAAAAAACCTTATTGTTTCTAGTGTTTCATTCAGCAACGGGAAGCGCTTGCTGCTACTATTTATTCAACCAGTAGCCTAGTAATTAATATCTGAGGCTAGTACTAAACACCTCTAGTTTATGAGCGCAACTGGAAAGCGAAGTAGTTTAAGGATGCATCTTAGTGTTGTAAGTTCAGAGTGCATCTGAAAGCTTACTTTCATTTGGAAACTGATCCAATCAGCAAGTTGATAGCATGCATATTGCATACCGCCATGCTATTTTTAATATGTGCAGACAAATTGTAGTCGATAAGATGTTCAGTAGGTATAATATTCTTAATGTTGCCACGCTAGTGGTTGGTGAGCTCTAACCTAGTTTTAACATAAGTAAGTTAGTGTTCGTGATTGAGTTCATAAAACTTTGTTCAATTCAGTCCCACATAAGCTAGATACATGGCTATTGTATGAATTTTGTGATAGTCCCATTAGTTAAGTTGGATGGATAATATGTTTAGTTTTATATGTATAGTTACTTATCCTGAACATTGAACAGTTCTCGAAGGCAACTGGGAGAATAAAGGAAGCCATATCCGCTCTTCCAGTTGCAACCAAAGAAGATGATATAGAAGAAGCTGCTGCATTCAAAGATGTGACTGAGAAGGTAAATGCAGAGGCACAGCTAAAAAAGGAAGGTGGTGTAGAGGAAGAGTCCGATCCATTCGGATTGGATGCCCTTATATCAAATGCACCTGCCAAAGATGAAAAATCGAAAAAGGAGTCGTCATCCCATAGTGGAAATGAGGACGACGAGAAGGGGAGATTCCTCAAATTGCAGAGACAAGCATTGCTTCTGTGCTTAGAGACTGCTGCAAAGAGATACCAAAAGCCATGGTAAGATTTCTGATCCCTCTCCGTGCTAAATGTAGAAACTATTGCTTGATGCGAATTTTGTGTTCTCTTTTAGGTGCCAAACAGCCATCGACATCTTGGCAAAGCACGCGTTTGATAATATTTCAAGATTCACCACTCAGCAAAGGGATGCGATTGAGAAACTCTGGGGTTCGATCAAGGAGCTTCAAATGCGCAGGAAGCAAGGGAAGTCCGTATCCGGGAAACTGGATGTGAATGCTTTCGAGTGGCTCCAGCAAAAATATGCAGGCGAGAAGATCAGCATCAGGCGTTCTGTCGGAGGCAGCGGAGACCGTAAATGTCAACAATGGCTTGGTTGATGCCATTGCCACCTGTTTTCTTAATCGGCAAGTAGTTGAGTAAGAGCATGTATTCATGACTACTAACTGGTTATCCAACTCTCTTGCCTCAAATATGAGCCTATTTATTCTCACCTTTTTAGTTTTAAATTTCGGAAAGGATGGGAAAGTTATTGGTACAATTGTTATATTCCAGGTAGTTATGGTATGTATCGTGTTCAATGGATCAAGATTTGAGTTCAAATATCTCATCTATTAGAAATGAAGTACATATAATGAAAAATGAAATATTTAAATTTCAAACTTTATGAAAGTAATTAAAATTTATCATGAGTGTTTCTATCGGTGTAAGGTCACAAAACTGGGGTGGGCTATCACTATATGATTAATTCAGCTAAGAAAATAATGAAGGGGCAATGTGAAAATACATGAAAGCCAAAGGTGTATCTTGAAATTTAGAAATTCTAAAACCCTAAACCCAAAATCATGGCGCAGCCATTGCCCTAGCCTCCTGTATATTTATATCACATTCGAGTCCTCATTTGTCAGTTGTCATCGTCTTCCGTCCCATTTTTGTCTCAAACAGGTAATTCAAACTCTTCTTGTAGGCTAATTATACGTTGTTATCGTTTCAGTATTAAGAGAGCGAAGCACAGATCGAAGGCTTCATGGGCATAAATTGAAAGCCTATGGAGCTCAATAATTGTGCGACATTAAATGTTGTCCTGTAACTTTTTATCCTCTTTATCTGTATCGCATCATCTGGAGGATTTTTACTCGATATACATCTTTAAATTGTTGGTTTCATTGTTTTTCGTTGATAGTAATGGATTTGAAATGTTATTTGATTTTCACTTTCCTGTACAATTTGCACATGCGATTGAGTTGTACGCCTTTTTATCGATATCTCTGCATTCTAGAGAATAGTGTACTCTCGAATCGAAGCATCTGAGATCGTTTTCTGATTTCTGTAGATAGTTTGGAGAATGTTGTTTTGCTACTTGCTTGATTTTAGTCTGCATATATTTTATGCGATTAGTTTGTGTTGTACTCTATAAAAATTCCCAAATCAACAAATTCATGCCTCTTTCATGATCAGAATGAAGAACCCGAAGGTTTTCTTGGACATATTGATCGGTAAAGCGAAAGCTGGACGCGTTGTGATGGAGCTCTTTGCCGACACTACCCCAAAAACTGCCGAGAACTTCCGAGCTCTGTGCACCGGCGAGAAAGGAATCGGATCTTGCGGGAAGCCACTGCATTTCAAAGGATCTACATTTCATCGCATCATCCCTGAGTTCATGTGTCAAGGCGGTGATTTCACTCGCGGCAACGGGACTGGCGGAGAATCCATTTATGGAGCCAAGTTTGCCGATGAGAATTTCACTCTAAAGCACACTAAGCCAGGCCTCTTGTCCATGGCAAATGCTGGTAAAAACACCAATGGCTCCCAATTCTTCATCACCACTGCAACGACCTCTTGGCTCGATGGGAAGCACGTCGTGTTCGGGGAAGTTGTGGATGGCTATAACGTAGTCGAGGAGATGGAGAAAGTTGGGTCCGATGCTGGGACGCCCTCCTCCACTGTTTTGATTGAGGATTGTGGTCAGATTGTTGAAGATTAATTTATTAGGATTTGTATGTAAATTGGTAGCAATAAGCTTCCTTTGATTATCATCACTTGTAACAAGGTTTCATTGTATTACAAAACAATATGGATATCTATCTTATCTTTCAAAGCTGTGACACCCCTTCGAAAAATTGAATCCCATGGCCACCTAGTCGTCATCAACCAATTGATCTTCAATGTCGTCTCTAGGCGGCCGGACCACCAAGAGCACCATGCCGAGGCTCTTCTCCACCCCTGTTTCCTTCAACTTGACGCCTCTCTCCACCTTCAAGGCCTCGGTGCCGCTCCCGTTGCCACCACCCACCACCATATAAAACCCATCCTCCGCTTCCACCTCCGTCTGGCCTCTATCCACCACCACCAATATCTCCTCATCCAAATCCTTCCTCTTATCCTTCCACGGAAGCACTCCTTTTGCCTTATCAAACCTCACTGCCACTCCTCCCCTGTTCAGCCCTGCTATCGGCATCCATCCCGGCAGCACCACCCACCCACTCCAGCTCTTCTCGGCCTCCACGATCCCGAAATTCCCTCCCATTCCACACTCCCATGGCGCCTCCTGCAGCTGCACCTCCCTCCCCTCCGCCTTGCACACGGGAAGCACAACCACTGAAGTGGACTCCGCCACCTCCCCGTACACCAGCCGAACCACCGGCACGCGCAGCGCCTGAGCCAATTCATCCTCAACTTCCTCATCCTCCTTCCCTTCCAAATCCTCGAGCACTCTCATCCGCGCGCGCTCCGTCTCCGCCATCTCCAGAGCCTTCTCCAAAGACTGTGCAGTCCACTCCGGGGACGACGCCGTTTTGTGCTCGAACGCCTGCCGGAAAAACATAAAAGCCAAGCAATCCCCAGGGATATTTCCATCAAAAAACTCCCAGCCTCTCTCCTCGTAGCGGCGCGGGTAATCCTTGATCGACCTAGCCAATTCCCCCGCCTTTTTGGCGTCAAATCCGTGCTTGATGATGAATCGAGCGGCGGCGGCGCGCTGAGGAGTGTTGAGAATCCGGATCTCGTAGAGGATCTCGGCGGAGCCGGAGTTGTTGAAGTAGGAGACGGTGTCGGGGTCGGCGGCCTCGATGAGGGAGTCGCGGACCTGGTTGGCGACGACGAGGAGGTTCTGCTCGATGGAGGCGATGCCGGTGATCTCCTCAATGGTGGTGGAGATGAAGCCCTCGGAGACGAGGGAGGGGATGAGGGAGGCGTACTCGAACCATTGGCCGAGGCGGTTGGTGAGGATGTCGAGGCGAGCCATGGTGTCGAGGTTGCGGTAGCGGGCGGGGAGGGGGGAAGGCGGGGGGTGGTAGGGCTGGTAGACCTCCTGCGGAGGCTGCTGCGGCGCCTGCCTCTTGTTGTAGTTGCGGGAGCCGGGGATGATGAGGGCGGAGATGGAGAGGGGCTTGTGGAGGGAGGAAGGGGAGGAGGGGAGGGGGAGGGGGAGGTGGAGGTGGGGGAGGAAGGGGGTGGAGAGGAAGGGTTTAGGGGCGGCGACGGACACCATCGTGATGGATGGATAGATTGATAGGGGGAAACGTTATCCTCTTTGCTAATGCACTAATTTGCTACACTTGATGAAAATATCTGAGTATTGTGATGGAATTCAACAAGTGGTAACAAATATCCCATCTTATTTAAGATAAGACAATCATGTAGCGGACGCAACATTATTTTAACTTGGCATCAAACTAGTATATCCCACTATTAGTAACTATCTTCATACTTTATATCTACTTTCCCCTACTTTTTTACTTGGATTAACACCTAAATTCAAATCCTACAATTTAACCTATTTCTATTTGCTTTTAAAGTTATTTGCATGCAAATATATAAACTTTCAATATATTCCAGTTTTTTATTCTAAATACTCCATTCGTCCCATAAAATAGACAATGGGAATGACACGAGAATTTAGATAAAATTAATAAAGTAGGAGAGTGGAGGACAATGATATGGTAAAGTAAAAGAGAGGAGTAGAATTATAGTTTAAGTAGTGTTAGTGAGTAGGACTTACATTATTAAATTGATGGAGTATAACTTTCTAAAAATGGAATGCACATATTTTTGTAGTACGGACGAAAGTGAAAGCACACATATTTTTATGGGACGGAGGGAGTATATGAACTTTGACTTTTTCTAATTTTCTCCCAAAATCATTTTTTAATCAAATTGAAGCTGACGTGTTCGACGATAATGTCAACGTGGCAAAACGTGGCAATTATTAAAATGACGTTATTTGAATAAAAAAAGAGTAATTTGTCTAAGAGTAATGTAATAGGAGATGTATTACGAAAGTAAAAATTTAGTCTTTTTTTTATATATAAAAGACTATCCACTTATCTCTCTTTTATGTGTGATAGAAAATATACTAGAAAATGTTATAGGTGATCTCTACTGTATTTAGTTACGTTCTCCAAGCATCATTTTTCTATTTTCAATTGCTTTTTTACCACTAATAAGACCTATATTATTAAAACTATGTTCAAATTGTACAAACCTATTTCTGGGACTTCTAATTGTTTGAGTTTTTTCTTCGGGGATGATTTTTAAATGGTCTCTCCATCCAAACTATCTTGATCTTTATCTCTTTTCAGATAGGCCTACTCACTTTTAATTGTTTTTTTTTATAACAATTAAAGATATTTTAATCGTGTGTTATTTTCTCCATAATCAACCCTACTTAAAGTCGGGCAGCCCAGCCCATTTCTCTCATTATCACCCCTCTGATATAAGCCATCTCTAATTTTCTTTTATCAAATTCGTTGCCCCAGGTCCACCTCCCTCCCAACTCCTCGGCCTTCTCTAATAAGGTAAAATATTATTCATAATTGAATTTATTAAAATTTCAAACTGAAATTCACAACCAAGTAATTTTTACAGAAAAATGACCTCAAATTTGAATAATATTAATACTCTCTATGTTCCACAGTAATAGAGGCATTTCATTTTGCACACTTATTTTGAAAAAATAATTATAAATAGTTAAAGAGAAGAAAAAGTGAATTAAGAGAGAGAATATTGTAGATAAGACTCTTCTCTACATTATTCTCTCTTTTATTTTACTCTCTCTCCACTTTAACTATTTAATATAATTTTTTAAAAATGAGTGCAGAAAATGAAATGTCTCTATTACTATGGAACGGGGGGAGTAACAAATTATACATATAATTACTTATATTCATAAATATTATCTTCATAGATCTCATATTCAAAAGCAACACCTCAAAATTTTAAATACTATTGGGGGCCCATCAAAATTATCTCAATAATTTTGCAGCATATTTATGTCGCCACTTATTTAGAACATCCAAATTTTATTCTATGTACGTAAAAACTATAATGATCAATATATTGAATACCAATGGGCGATAAGGCTGAATAAAGAAGATAATTTTGGACGCAAACATTTTACATAAAAAGCCTAACTTATTTAATAGTATTGGGCTTCAAAAGCCCAATAGCTTACCTCTAACAAATTTAGCAGTAGATTAGATAAGAAGTCTAGACCTAAATTATTTCATGGCCTACTCAAACAGAGTTTGAACTGGATAATCCAACTTATAAATTGGGTTAAAGTGAAACCCAAAATCAAATTACCTCTCAAGCTAACAAGATGTAGCAAAAACTAAACAATTTCTTTCGAGAATAGTAGTAATACTTTTATTGTGTTGAAGTGTATCTATTTCAGTCATAATTTGATGCCATCCTACTTGCTGGTTTGTAAAACGGACAAGTACAACCTTAGGTTAACATTTACCTTTTTATCTTTACCATGTTTACAAAACTGATACTCCTCAAATAAACAATCCATAATTTTGGTGGTTAATCCTCAATTTTGAAAACATAAAATGATGAATTTTAATATTTTTTCTCAATTTCTATGACAACAACTTTGATTTACTAATTACTATCTCCGTCCCCCAAATTTTGACATACTTTGACCCGACACAGGTTTTAAGAAATGTAATGGAAAGTGAGTTGAAAAAGTTGGTGGGATGTGAGTCCTACTTTTAAAGTATTAGTTTTATAATAAAATGTGAGTAGGAATGAGTTAGTAGAATATGAGGTCCACTACCAAAATTGGTAAAAGTGACGTGTGTCAAATTTTCAGGGACGAACCGAAATGGTAAACTGTGTCAAAATTTGGGGGACAGAGGTAGTACTATTTATACATGTAAATATGTTGTTGATTTCACGCACACATGTTCTAAATAGATGACATAGTTGAATAATTTGTTATAGAGGAGTGTTATATTGCTAACTCATAACTAAATAATAGCCATTAGATATTCAAATTAAGGGCTTAGATTATTAATCCCTAAATGTCAATACGATCAACGAAAAACGTCAATAATGCCATATGATTAATTCCAAAAAATATCAATAGGAGTATTAATGTCAATTAACTACATGTTTAGTTATAACTAACTTTTAAAAGAAATCCCAAAACTTTAAATTCATATAACATAAATAAAATTAAAGATAATTTCATAAGGATTCCAACGATATCATACATGCATATGTTCCGACGTCAAAATTTGAAAAAAATTCAATTTTTAATTTTTTCGTACAAGCAGAAATGTCAGCATACTATATAAAATATGTCAATATAATACATGTAGAATGTCAATATAAGCAATGTGTTAACATTCTTAAAGAATTGTATTGACATTCTCAAAGTATTGCGTTGATATTTTCGGAACACTGTATTGACATTTTCATCCAAAACCCTAATTTGGTGTTTTTTTTTATCTTTTTCGATTTAATTAATAAAAACGAAAATTAACACGTGGCGAATTGTAGACCACACGTTTTCTAAAATCCTATGGCCTTAAATTAGTTGTAGTTAGCAATTAAATGATGAGTTAGCAATTGATCACTCCCCATTTGTTACATGTATTGATGAAAATGATAAAATTTTTAGGTGGTATTATCCTCGTTGAATTTTTTTTAATGTCAATTTAAATACAATTTCACCAAATTATACTACATGAGAAAATTGAGAAAAAAATATTAAAATTTATAATTTTTATGATTGATTTAAAATAGCAGGATATATCAAAATTTAACCAAAGTTAATAGTAATATTTTTGATAATTTTCCCCACGACATAACTTTGTCGATTTTGGTCAAAACGTCACTTTTTATGATACACCATTTTGAATTGATCACCACACGTGCACTAGCTCAGGAAAACTTTGTATTCAACTGTCTAATTTGCAACAAAGTTTGGATTAAATGATCACTTCGTTTGATTTTATATAACTACTTTGAGACCACTTTAATGTTTGATATGCTGTATGAAGGGCAGACAAAATAAATGAGAAAGTTCCAATCATATTTAGTGGATCAATTGCCATTCAAATCTCCCACTATTTTATTATTTATTTTTATTCATATTTTGGAACTTTTGACTACCAAACTTTGAACTTCCGAAGAATTTCAAAATCTTCCCGAATATGCTGACCATCTTTCAAGTTGGTCAAAACTGTCATTAATTAGACGGAGACATTGACGATAATAAAAATAATTATTCATTCCCTCTTAACTAAGTTCAGTCTTATTTTTGGACACAGAGATTAAGAAATTATGTTGAAAAATAAGAGAGAAGAATAAAATAGGAAAGATAAAGAGAGAATAAAATATATAATGTAATAAAGTAAGAGTGATCAAATGTTTTGTTTTTTGCTAAAAATATAACTCAACTTAGTTGGGATATACCAAAAAGAAATACGACTGTAATTTAGTTCAGACGGAGAGAGTATTATAATAAGTAAATATAATGGCAACTATATTAGGAATTGTACATTTTTACAATATTTTAAATAATTAGCAGAATGTTTTTATTATGTAATTTATTCATTCATGGGAAGCCAAAATTCATATGCGAGTTGCGAAATTCCTGAATATTTACGCATTTATTTTCATAAATAACTAATTAAGTAATCTGCTACTACTAATCTTCACGTGCCATAACTTGACCAAGTTGAATTGACCAATATTATGTGTTGTAAATTGTAATTGACCTAAAAGAAAAGTCTGGTTCTGCATTTTTTCTCAGTTAATTTTTGGACATACATGGCTACAATATCCCATTGAATTAACTCTCTTGTTGTCATTAATGAATGGTATAATACCCTATATTTATCAATTATTTTTCTTAAACTATTTTCAAATGTTATGAACAAAAAAGTTCTTCTTTGAATAAACAAAAATTGCTAAGTAAAGGGTCTGAAAACTTAGTGTAAGATTGTCGGTAAAGTTTTTAAGGAGTTCTTTTCTATATATCTGTTTCCTAATGTGGATGGGGAAATAAGAATCCAATAGGTCCTAGTCCTATCAACATTTTGCAGCCAATCAGAATCATCTTTAATAATAACTAAAAGAAGATAATACAGTATCATTAAATTTGGCACTCACATGTTAAATGAATGTGATTTTGGTGCATGCACCCTCCCAATCAATATGTTCTATACTTTATACATAGAGCAAAAGGAGTGAGCTGAATACTGGCTCTTATTGGTCAAATGTTAGAATTGAATTTTAGCCCACTTGTTGTACTAATTATGATGAATTTCTTTTTATTTTGAAAATGTCTAGACACCTCCTCTTGCATACAGAAAAAAATAGCTTTTTAGAAAATAATGCACGACGACAGTGAATATGAAAATATGTATAACTAGAGGTTCAATTCTTATGGTCAGATTATCGGTGAGAGTGAATATAAAAAAAGAGATATAACTAGAGGTTCAATTCTCATTTTCTTAGTTCAAAAAAGTGTGAGATAATAGGACGAAGAGCACTAGCTTATATAATTCATTTATCCAAATTGTACACTTACTCACCTATGATTATTATAATCACGCACTAAATCACTAAATCAAAAGGCTAAATTCCATTATTACTTTTGCAAACATAGAGTTATTACGTGGAATTAAATATTTTAATCTCGGTTGTCTGATTCACACTGGTTAATTAATCCAATCCAATGTGAAGAGAAAGTAAAAGTAATTAAAAATAAATAAATATACAGTTTTAGCCGTTACGTGGCCCTCAATTACCATCATCATATGCATCATTCCAAAACTTTTGACCACAAATAGTAATAGGTGATAGCAAAATTGTGGCCATCACATGGTCAAACCACCACAAATTCACTGATCAAATCATTTTATTTTGCCATCAATTCATCTTATTTTAATTTATTTTTAACCATAGAACGTCATTTCTTGCGAGAATGGACAAGTCTAATCAAACTGATATTTGAATTACCGCCAACATTTTAAATCCAATATTCATCTGATGGAAGGACATAACGAGTACTATACGGAAACTCGACATTAACCCCAAAAAAATTAATACTTTCTCCATTCTATAATAATAGAGTCATTTTGCTATTTTGGTATGTTCCATAGTAATAGAGTCATTATTCTTTTAGTAAAAGTCAACACATTTTTCCACACCTACTTTACTCTCTCTTACTTTTTTCTCTCTTCAACTCTCTACTTTTTTCATTTTCCACTCTATTCTCACTTTACTTAACTCACCTAACACAATTTTTATTAATCTCCGTGCCAAAAAGAAATGTTTCAATTACTATGGAACGGAGGGAGTAGGTTTTGATCAAGTTTTATTGATTTGTATTCTTATTGAATTGACCCATTAAACACCTGGTAATTTCGGGTTGAATTGGGTTCAGGTAAACCATTAAAAATATCATTGTACTCTTACTTTTATAAAAAAAATTACTAGCAGTACTTTATTTTTATTCGCTAGGTTTGTGTATATCAAAGTCCTGATTGTTATCGTACCATGTCAATTATCAACCCATAATATATCTTATCGCTAACGGTTCGTGTCGTGTTTGGGTTTGAAGGCAGCGGATTGTATTCATGTTCGAGTTGAGAATTTCCTTAACATATTTGGTTTAGATTAGATTTTATTGGGTTAGGCCGTTATCAAGCTGATCCGATAATAAATCAACCCGCATGATTTGACACCTTAAATATTCTGGAGAGGGATTATGTACGCATTTTCTCCATTTTGGTGTTGTTCTCAAAGTTATATGCAAAAATAGTGTCAAATTATTAAAACTTAAATCTGTCATTGTTCAGATTTTTAATAATATTGTGATTTTGCCGAATAATTTGAGATAAATGAGTAAATTCTCTAATTCTTTGAGGTACAGCCGTTTATGACCGCAAATGTGCAAATTAAATTTCATGGACCATTTTCTAGTTACATTCACAATGAAAAAAAAAATATGTGCTCACGTGCGAGGATATATGCATTACTAAACAAATGAACAACACTAAGAAAGTTGTTTAAATTCAAACAAAAACAAAAAGACGAATACTTGGTGATTTTGAATTTTAAATTAACCCAAACTGTCTCCATGCAGCTCCCTCAACTGTACCCTGTCCATTTATAAACCAAATTCAATACCAAGCATATAAAACATTAAATTTAAATCCACTCCTAAGTCATATATAGCCACTAGTATTATATTTTATGGTGTAAAAATGTTTTTAATGACGTCACAAAGCGACGTCACTGGAAAAGAATAACGCCGCCATGCGCTTTGACCCACGTGCACACAATGTTATAGCTCTAAAATCTCAAATAAAATGCTCATAATATAATAAGCATCCCTTTCTTAGCCCTACATATTATTATTATTACTATTATTATTAAATTATTTGATTGCCACATCTTCCCGCCTCTATATAAATCCCACAGCAGCTCAAAACCAGTACGATACGACCAAATCCCACTTGCCATAACAAGAACAGATCAAACCTACGACTACGAAATTCAAACTCTTTTAATTCCACATTCTCTATTTATAGTTAGAAATCCCTCACATTAAACACATTTCTTTTAACTCGGAGCTAAGATAGCATGGATTATTCAGGCAATTACCATTACCAATATGCGTCCTCCACATTTTCTCCCGAAACGTCGTCGTTCGGCGGCAGTCTGCCTTTCAACGAAGACGATTCCCAAGAGATGCTCCTCCACGGAGTTCTGGCGGAGGGAGCGACGGCGGCGGAGGAGGTGATGTACAGGGGAGTGAGGAGGCGGCCGTGGGGGAAGTACGCGGCGGAGATAAGGGACTCGACGAGGAACAGCGTGAGGGTGTGGCTGGGGACGTTCGACACGGCGGAGGAGGCGGCGCTGGCCTACGACCAGGCGGCCTTCGCAATGCGAGGGGCGGCGGCGGTGCTCAACTACCCGGCGGAGGTGGTGTGGGAGTCGCTGAGGGAGATGGGCTACAGCGGCGAGGTGGAGGAGGGCTGCTCGCCCGTGCTGGCTCTCAAGAGGCGCCACTCCATGCAGAGGAAGTCGGCGGGGAGGAAGAAGAAGCAGGCGGCCGACAAGGAGGTCGTGGTTTTGGAGGATTTGGGGTCGGATTATTTGGAGGAGTTGCTTGCTTTGTCTGAAAATTCAACTTCGACCTCTCCTTATTACTATTAAACAATTTCATATTTGAATTGATTACGGTGAAAGACAATACATTTTTGATCCATTGTGCTTCGTTATAGGTTGTTTAACTATATGTATGATGTAATGATACAAGGAGTGTCATTTGATTTCCCTCCTACTATTTTCATCTCTTATATGTGGAGTTTACTGAATCTAATTTGAAGGTTAGATATATACTGCTGAATCAATCGTCCTATATTTAAGATAATTATTTGACAATCCAAAACGATAGTATATTCTAATACTATAATAAAAGTCCATGAACTTTTCTGTTGGAGCATTATACAGTTCAACCAAAATATACTTGGGTTGGTATATATCAAAATCCGCAAGTCTTAGATGTCGGAATAAAAGTGCATAAAATTTTTAACTTTGAAACAATTAGTGATAAGTTGAGTAGCTCATGAAAATGTATTGATAATATTTATAGTTCTTTCTCAACATCTGAGATATTTATATATTTTATTTGCCAACTGGATAGGTTGCCATGCAAGCTATGAAAATGATCATAATATTTACATAAAATATTAGTATTTTCTTTTAATGTTAAATCCTGATTTTTGAAATATGTATATATGCCACTTGTACAGTGACAAATAAGCACTATTAAAATGTGGTTACACAGGTCGTATCAGTTCTGCAATTCGTTTGAATTATAAACTATGCATTCATGGGTGATCTATATTTAATTTTTATAAAGGAATTATCCAAGCTAATAATTCATGGTAATGTTTTTGTTGACCTGATTGAAATGGGAATTGAATGATGTGACATGGTGCATTTTATAAAATCAAAGGATTCAATTATTGGGTGGGACCTGAGTTTCTTGTATTTTGTTGGTCAGTATGACCCCAATGTTGAATAATTTCTCATTTGACTTCTGCAAATACTAATCAATGATGTAACCTATTGGATTACGAATGCATGGATGTCATCAATCTCTTTATTTTTCTTTTTAAAAACACTACAATATTTCCTCGTCTAGATTAAATGATTCATTTTGACTGTGTTTTAAGGAAGAGAATTTTTTGACTTCGTTAAAAAAAATTAATAAAATATGAGACTCATTTAATTTTTATATGTATATAGCTTTATATTTCCTCTGTTTTTTAAAAATAACAACTATTCTCATTTTAGTCTGTTCTTTAAAAATAGCAACTTTCAAACTTTCTATTTTAAAAAATCTATATACCCTTGTACAACAATTTATTTATCACTTATACCACTACAATTAATAACTTAAAATGGACCCCATAATCCACTAATATTAATTTCATTACTTTTTTCTATCCCTCTCTCTTACATTACCAATTTTTCTCCTTATCTCTCTTACTTTACCAAATTGTGCATTAAAACTCGTGTCGTTTCAAACCTTCCTATTTTTAAAAAATGGAGGGAGTAATAGAATGTGTAAATAATAAGTTTGCAATGTAATATCCACTAGTATAAATTAGAGTAAATTGAACTATCTACATGACTACGTCCCACTTAAGACGTCCACCTTCTTGTGTGGCACGAGAACTTAGGAGAAATTGTAAGGTAGAGTATGTAGAGAGTAAAAGATAGTTGAATTAATGAAGGAGGATAGAGAGATTTATTTTTAAATATAGAAAGGTGACATATTGAGTGGAACAAACTAAAAAAGAATAATGAACATCTTGAATATATTATTTATAACATTTTAAAATGACAAAACGAGTCATCTATATATATTTGCATCATATATGTTAAAGCTCACCAAATTTTGTACATCTATTCATAAATTACACAAGATTAAATCATTCACAGCAAAATCGTTGAAAATTAATTTGATTTTTTCCTTCTGCATATTGTGGAGTTGAGGTACACCATATATTAAAGCATGACACCAATAAACTAGACGTGAAAATATGAAGTCCATAGTTTTGGGCCACATATCATGGGCCGAGTAAGCCTTGTGACCCATCAGTTTTGCTTGTGTACTAGTATTACCATACATGGAGGCCTCAATACACCGAATAATGCAAATTTGATTATATCAAAATTTGTTGAATGTTTACATCCCATGCAAAGGAAACAATTAATACTCCGTATTAGAAATGTGTGCTCTGATAAATTTAATCAACTCTTTGATAATCCATAATTTGACCAGATAATTGACTGGAGCCTTGATATTGATACTATTTGATAATTAAAACACACCTTTCATGACTAGTTTATATTAACTCCACACTCTTTGTAGAATAACTAGGCTTGCTTATCAAGATTGATTTAAACATTGAGGAGGAGTATAATTTTTCCTTTCATATTCAAAGTCAAAAGTTGGAATCCTAGAGAAATTAACAATTTCACTCGTTTATTAAATGAAGGAAGCGGAATATATTTGACACTGTTCAAAAGAATATACCAATAATATGCCCCCATTCATAAATATCAATTTTATTAAAGTTGATTCTCGTTCCCATCTTCATTTTTAATATTTTTCGTGCTTTCCGTGTATTGGCTTTTGGTAGGTTCTTGTCCTTGTGCCGACTATTTAAAATATACTAAATCCTCTTATTCCAGAACAGTAGACTCATTTTATTTTTTGCACTTATTTCAAAATAAAGTGATAATAAATAATTAAAATGAATAAATAGTATAGTATAAGAAAAAATAATGTCGAGAAGATTCTTATATATTTTTTTTATTTTACTATTTCTCCATTTTAACTATTTATTATAAAAAGGTTCTTATCCTTGTGCTGACTATTTAAAATATACTTATTCCTCTTATTCCAGATGAGTATACTCATTTTATTTTATGCATTTATTTCAATATAAAATGATAATAAATAACTAAAGTGAATAAATAGTATAGTAGGAGAGAAAATAATGTAGATAAGACTTTTATCTATTTCTTTTTTTTTACTTTACTATTTCTTCATTTTAACTATTTATTATAAATTTTTTCTTTGAAATGACTGATCTACTACTATAAAATAGCTGGAGTACTTCTTAATACTAGTACATAGTAATAAAGCTTCCAAAGTTAATACTTCCTTTGTCCCGTAAAAGTAGCAATATTTGAAACAGAACGAGTTTTATGTAAAAATGGTAATGTAAGAGAGAGATAGATAGAAAAATGTGTTAGTGAAAAATGAGTCTCATCCGAGAAAGAAATTTCTTAAAGAGGAAGTTTCTATTTTTATGGAATAAATTTAAAATGAAAGAATTTTTATTTTTAGAGAAAGGAAAGAATATAAGTCTAGTCATGGAACTAAAAACTTAATGACTAAGACAAGTGGCCGTCCTTTTTCTCTACCGTGTTCGTACTGAAAATTTAAACAAGGACAAAAAGAAGAACAAACGCGTACATTTTGGGAGACAAATAGGTTTTTTGAATAGAAATACCAAATAAAATACTCCATATAATTAGCATCAGATCTCAAATTTGGATGCTTATACACCCCCTTTTTTCATGTGCGATGGCTTGTGATTCCACGTGTTCCCTCCTAATTTCAAACTTGGTTGATTAATTACTAGAATAAAATGATCCTTTTCGAACAAAGTATAATTAATTGATTAAAAAGAAAATAAAATATTAATTATATAGCAAAATATTCAAAAGACACTAGCAAGCTAGAATATGAATAAAACGAAAATTAAAAAAGTTTTTTTCCAACAAATGGATTTCAAACAAGCTAACTATTTTGTTAGCAAACTCATAGCTAATAAAGTAATCTTGTATAATAGTCGAAATTAAAAAGAGATATTGTTGTATTCAATGATATCAAATATAAATAACTCAAAATATGAACTTAAAATACGAACATGCAAAAAGAAAGATCTAGATCAAAACTTTCTATACCTTAAAAGCATGTTCTAAACAACACTGTTATAGGACGAGGCCTTCGATCTAACTCCCGCAACCACCTCTTTCTAGCTACGCTGGTGGCCCTGCTATGTACATGCAAATTACTACGTTGGTGGTTCTACTATGTACATGCAATTCACTTGGCTGGTGGTCCTGCTCTGTACTACATGCACTTCAATTTTCTTCATAAATAATGACACAACTTAAGTATACTACATTATTAATTAATAGTTATTAGAGTTTAATATTCATAATTATATTTTAACAAAGATTAAAAAATCCCATAATTACATTATAAGACTATTTAATTAAGCTATTTGGTGATGTTAAATAATACTCCTTCAGTTCCTAAAAGTTTGTCCGGTTTTTTCATTTCCGTCCGTCCCATAAAATTTGTCTCAATTTCATGTTTTACCATTTTTTGTATTGAATCTTATATTCCACTAACTCGTTTATATTCATATTTTATTATAAAATTATATAAAAGTAGAATTCATATTCTACTAATTTTTTGAACTCACTTTTCATTATATTTTTTAAAATTTGTGCCAAGTTAAAATGGGATAATATTTGGGGGAGTGTAGATATTTAAATGAAATATGTAACCTCTAATAAATTTATTAATTCCTTTTAAGACAGAGAGGACACACGTGACACGACTCTCGATGGTGCGGCTTTGCATAAGCAGGGCCACATTAGGTGGTTTGGAGAAAGAAAGAGACTTTATTTTTGATAAAATTGTGATACTCACTGATAGGCGATAGCTGTGGCTTGACACCGATTCTGCGGGGCCCGATAATCACCTTCGGGCATCTCCAATTTGGAGAATAAACTATAACTGAATATTTAACTAATTTATTTATCAATACTCTACAATTTGGTATTTTGCCGTATGGGATCCTTGCTGAAAGAGTAAAACTGTAGATGAATCAATTATTATCACATAAAATTCATAGACGATGCTCATGAAATCAACAATACTAGAAGCACACCGAGAGTCATATATTTATATTAATATAATATACAACATAATCTAGTAGGAGTATGTTTGAGGACATTTACATCCTTGTATTCTTCATCGCCCCTTAATATGGATATCAAACAAACAAACACCTAAATTTGGGTTATTTGATTCATGGTCATTCATTCTACATCGTGTATTTAATTACACGATTAAAACCACTCCCAAATTTGATCTTAGTTAAAACCTCACCAACATCAGATCCAACGGTCCAGATACGCGGACCATGGTTTTTTTTGTTTTTTGTAACGAAGCATATCTGTATCTTCTTCCCCCAAATTTTGACACCATCCTCTGCGGCTGATAAGAGATCACCGTTACATAGCATTTCTGCTTCAACTAATCCTCCATCTCTCCTCCATTCATTATCCATGGATGGCCTGCAAAAATATCCCGCATCAATTTCGAAATTAGATTTGGGGATGATAAAATTAAAAAGATTTTCCCGCCAAAATCGAAGAAGATAAGGATACATCACTTACTGAGAACTTGCTCGGCGGAGAATCTCCGGCAGGGGTCTTTGCAGATCATCTTCCGCAGCAGATCTTTGGCCTCCGGCGAGACCGAGCGGAAAAGCTTGGTCGGAAACCTGAGCCTCTCCCGCAGCACGGCCTCGAAGATCTGGACGGGGCCGTCGCCGTAGAAAGGGGGGACGCCGGCGAGCATGATGTAGAGGATGACGCCGGCGCTCCAGACATCGACCTTCTCGCCGTAGCTCCCGCCCATGAGCACCTCGGGCGCCACGTAGTAGGGCGTGCCGACGAGGCCGCTCATCTCCTCCGCCGCCCCGAAGACCTCCGCGGAGCCGAAGTCGGCGAGCTTGAGCCCCCCGCGCGAGTCGAAGAGGATGTTGTCGGGCTTGATGTCGCGGTGGGCGACGCCGGCGCGGTGGCAGAAGGCGAGGGCGGAGATGAGCTGCGAGACGAGCGGGGCGGCGTCGCGCTCGGAGAAGCGCGGGGAGGAGGAGAGGCGGTCGAAGAGGTCGCCGCCGTCGCAGAGGTCGGTGACGATGTGGAGATAGTCGTCGTTGTCGTAGACGTCGTGGAGGCGGAGGACGTGGGGGCAGGCGGAGAGGAGGCGGAGGATCTTAGGCTCGACGTCGAGGCAGCGGCGGTCGGTGGGGTCGGAGGAGAGGTCGCGCTTGGCGATGGACTTGCAGGCGAAGGAGGAGGAGGAGATAGGGGAGTAGCAGCGGTGGACGACGCCGAAGCGGCCGCGCCCGAGCTCTTCGCAGAGGTGGTAGTCGTTGTTGAGGGTGTCGCACATTGTATGTTCGATTGTTTCTGTTTTTTGGGGGCGAGTCTTATGTTTGCTCCTTTATTTATATGTGACGGAATGTTCTATGTGGAATCCAAACTCTGTGTTATATACGACCAATACCACCAAGGAGGGGCAGTTTGTATCTGTTTTTTTTTGGTGGTCCTCCTTCCAGCTTCCTCAACCAACATTCATTTATTACCCTTCATATTTACATCTCTACTATTGTGCTTATAATATTGGGACGCTTGTAGCAGGGGGCGGTGCTGATGGAACTGGATCTCTACGTGTAACACAAAATTTGATGTGCATAATTCCTTACTTTATTTTATTTTTTACAATTACACTACTTCTAAAATTGTTGTTTCTATAGACTTGGTTTAATATGCAAGCTCTACATTTCATAGTCTTTTTTTATTCATTAAATCATCCAAATAAAATATTTCACCGCAACTGCTGGAACCTACCTCATACTTAGAGGAATGATACATGGCGTAAGCTTCTACGTATTCCTACTATGTTGTCTATGTTTCAAAACTTAATCATAGTATGTAAACAAATTGTGTTGACGTATAAACTTTTGTCCGAATTCAATTATTGCCATTATAATATTAAGTGAGAGGGGAAGGATGCTCATATTTAATTGCAAAAACTTGCTTCAGTAGACACCTATTGTTTTTTGTCAAAATTTATAATCAAACACAACAAAGACATCTTGTCAACCAATATCGATTGTTATTTAATTTATTTCTTACTCAATAATAAATTATAGTAGTGGTTTTTTAAAAAATTTAATAAATTCCCGAATTTGTTTTAGAGAATGTTATTAAAAGTACAATTAATACATTCAAAATTTTTAATACTCCACTTTATACTAAACCAATAAAGTTATAGATTCTTTGTTTTCGGATTAATCCAACTACCGAAATCATAGAAGAATTTGGTTATTTAGGTTTATCATTTTATCAAGAATAGTGAAGTTCGATGCAAATGAAAATTGTACTAATTGATCAAGTCGATTTATCTTTAAAAAGAGCTAAGTGATTTTAAGAATGAACATAACCTTAGCACTCCTAAGTTTAATTAGACCCGTAATACATGTACAGCTGCAAGAATTAGATTAATCTTGCAAAAGAATTGCACATGAGAACTGAAGCTCAACACCTAGCCAACAACCACATTTGCTCAAATTAAAAGCAAATAAAATGTCTAATAAGCTGACACATAGCATATACTTGAAATTTTTGAATGATTAAAAAATTGAAACATGTATACTCAATTATTATTTTGAAAATAAAAAATTTGAAATAAAAACAGAACAACCCAATCAAAATTTGGCACATTTTCAAATCTGGTGTTGCTATTTGCGGACGAATACCGGCATGACAATACAATACGGGTGTAAAAATTAATGATTATAGGAAAATGCACGAGTATTTTGCCTTCTAATTGAGCACTCCATAGGTTTTACTATATTTTAGCGTGTATTAAATTATTAATAATAGTGAATTAGTTTTATGAAAGCAAATTTTGAGTGGCAGGAACGTGATATGGCATGCTGATTGCTGCATGCCGAATATTGTTAATTTGGTAGTGAAAGTGAATCCAGGACGAAGAGTAGAAGACACGTGTATACTATTTGTTATACACGTTTTTGATGCATCAAACCTGCTTCGATATGTAACTCAAAAATTAACTATATTCTAGTACTACTCTTTTATGGTTTAAGTTTCAACTTTCAAGGATTATGATAGATTTGAGGAAAGCGTCATAGTTAATCAGACGTACAATAAAATAAGTTAGTAATAATATTCCGATAATACTCTAAAGAATTAAGATAAAGTTGAAGAAAGAACAAGGTATAAAGTACAATTAACCCAAGGAATATTATACTACTAAAAATAAGTTTACCTAACAAAAAAAATAAGTCACATTTTTTAAGCTATGGTATTTTTGTGTGCCTACTTCCATCATAAACAACGTACATTTTGAAGTACGTGGGCCTAATCTAATCTAACTCGATAAACATTCACCACAGGTCCTTTCATTATCATTAGGTGGCCCCCCAGCCTTATTGCTTTCTCTTAATATTTGGCCACTAGTCACTACACTACTTAGTTGAGTGAATATCTATCTAATCTCCCTCAATACATCATCAAATATTTTCTTTTTTCACTCGACACATGAAATAAAAAAATTTATATTCTATATAATTTACAAGTATAATATTTTTTATGAAACAGTGAAAGTACTATCAAAAGATTCAAACACAAAAAGTCAATTACATCAAAGTTCTCAGGCATTTTATTTTTGATCCAACTTTTGATATCGCCCAATTTATATATGATAAATTATGTTGGGATGAGCAAATTCAGACACGGACTATTAATCCATGATCTAAGGAACGAGCTAGCGGTGTCACTCTTGATTTTATTTGCTTGATTACCACTTTCTGTGAAAGGGAATCATGATTTTTTTTTATGAATTATAAATATTTCTGACGTCAGTCTGATTAACCATTTGCCTCCAATAATTGATTTAATTTCTAGGGGATAATATTCTATTTATATAATCGTTATGTCGATATTATTGAAATTTTATCTATTTTGTTCGTAACTAATCAACCTCAGGTATATCCTATACGATATTGCACACCTGTTGGAAATGCTGTACGTGGTTCTCCCTTTAGTGCTCCACGAATCTTATTAAACTTTAATTTACTCCAAATAAAGTTTGGTTCTCTTTGCAATTTGAAATAAAGTTCAATTGTGATACAGATATTTTCTAAACCTCATTTGTTTTAATTTTACACTGATTATATCAAAAAAACAAGAACAATGATACGATTTATGAATGCTTTGCGACAACTTATTAAAGGCTCGTCACTAACACCAACGGGTTGTAGCGCAGTTGGCAGCGCGGAGCTGTGGTGACCTTGAGGTCACGGGTTCAAACCCCACCACCCGTTGAGAGACTTTCGGCCTTAATCCGCAAATCCGGTCGAATAGGATTAGTCGGATTCCGCTGAAGGTGGGTTCGATACACCTGTGGTCAAACCAAAAAAAAAAAAAACAAAGGCTCGTCACTAACAATATTTCTTTATTATAATCAGTATCACTTTACTTCCTAGTAGATTCGATGTTACATTTTAGAGATAAGATGCGCTTAATCCCATGATGGAAATCGAACCTTTAATTAAGATTATGATGGACGGGATTGGAGATTCAATTTCTATCACTCATTTATATATAAGTGAGGGATAATTTCACTACTTTTAGATCTTAATTTATTCATGAATTTCATTGCTTGAACAAATAGCCAGGAATAGTATTCTAGGAAGTGGATGGATATATTTTCATTTTATTTTTTATGAAAGAGTTTATTTTAAGAAAATTTTCACTTTAAACAAATGTTTAATTTTATAAATCGTGTATGAATTTTAAACAGTGTAGATAGAGTGTGAATTAAAAATAAGAATAACAAAATACTATGCATATATATTTACAATAAAATAGTGAAAAGCTGAAATCCCATGAAGTACATACAAATGTTTACACTACACAAAATATATCATAGTACTATGTAATAATGTATTTTTGAATACACCTTTCAGGTTAGAAAATAAATGGTTATTTATCTAAAAATGCACAATTATTGTTTTCGAATTCACGCACATGACCAAAAAATGAAAAACAAACTGGAAGACACTAGGCAAAATCACATACAGTCGGATGAATAAAATTTTTACCTGAAACTAATTATCAAAACATTTTTCTCATTTCAAAATCTTACACTCCCTCGGTCTATTCAAGATAATCATATTTTCCTTTTAATTTGTTTCACTTATAATGTCCATTTTATAATATTCAAAAATAAATTTGTCACTTCCCTCTTCTAATTAAAATATTACTCCCTCCGTCCTAGATAATTTGGGACACTTTAACCCGGCACGAATTTTAAAAAATCTAATGGATAGTGAGTTGAAAAAGTTGGTGGGATGTGAGTCCTACTTTTAAAGTATTAGTTTTATAATAAAATGCGAGTAGGAATGAGTTAGTGGAATATGAGGTCCACTACAAAAAATGATAAAAAAGAAATGGGACAAATTATATAGAACGGCCCAAAATGGAATATTGAGTCGAATTATCTGGGACGGAGGGAGTACTACATACAATTTCACCTAAATTTTATCACTCTTAATTACTCCATCTATATCTTTATGTCATTTAACAGTTAACAATGTGGTCATTGAGACTTGGAGTATATTAAACCCTATGTCTTTTAAAATTTGGCATCATTTGACTCGGCACGAGTTTTAAGAAATGTAGTAGAAAGGGTTGAAAAAGTTAGTGGCATGTGAATTCTACTTTTATATATTAGTAGTTTTAAAATAAAATGTGAGTGAGAATGAGTTAGTGGAATGTGAGATCTACTATAAAAAATTATAAAAGTGAACGGTGATAAATTTCTATGGGACGGACGTAAAATAAAAATAAGTGATAAATTTTTAGGAACGGATGAAGTATGATATATTACCGACTCAAAACATTCCTTAATCATTGATACCACCATATCTGATAGTTAGCGGTTGTCCGTACGAATGTGAGGACATGCTCAGAACACGTGTCATTATAGGTGTACGTAAATAGGTACCCTAATTTAAATTCATAATATATTGTATTGAAGACTCGTATCGACATACGATTATACAATACTGGATAATATTTTCAAATGCCACGGTTTAAAAATAAACTACTTAAATTAAGTTTCAAATTTCTCAGTTACATTATTTGTGTACGAAATGACGTCCATGAACGGACAAAATGATGGTATTCGATTAATACTGGTACATTATAAGAATAAAATGAAACAAATTTTAGTAATCAACAAAAGATATCGGTTTATACATAAAAAAGTAATTGTGAATAATTAAAATTTCATAATTTAATTATTTGATCATAATTTATGATTTATATAATTACTACAGTACTTTATAAAATTCAACATGCATGTTGATACAAATATCCTTTTGGTTCTATTTTTTTTATATGTATGTACATTATGTCTTTCTACAAATTAGACAAATATGAACATGACGGCAAAAAAATGTTAACAAACTGACAATAATACCACAATACAATATACTACCAAGCATATTGAATTTGATGATCACTTAAGAATCATATCGCGTATTGAAAGGTTGATGTGGGATTATCTCCCTTTTTATTTGTAGTAAATTCAATACAATCAAAATTTCAACGTTAAAAAATATACTACTTATTCAGGAGCAAATTGATGTTGATTCAATGGTGCATATTGATAAGTTTTGGCAAAAAGAAAGAAATGATGTTGGATTTGATACGGATACGAATACGAATTAAGGTGATACTATTATTCAAATATTACAAAAGTTGCGGCGAACTTTCAAAATAAGCCACATGTTATGATATATAACAATTGTCTAACTCCTTTTTTTTTTCTAGTGGAGCAATACTATTTTCTAATCACTCATATATTACTGCACCTTTTTATATCATGTATACTATGATTATTTGATAAGAAAAACTATTGATATTGATAGTGACCCTATAAAACGTGACGGCCTTTCGATAAATTATTGTGGAGTATCTGTTTCTTGTAGCTCTCCAACATTATTATTATTGATGTAGTAGTATAATGTTAGCTTGAAGAATCATATCACTCTATATTAAAATGATTCCTCAGCTTTAGTTACCTGTATTTAGTTATTTCTCCATATATTGATTTTTTTTTCCTATACGAACAACTTTAGCCATACATCATAGTTGCACACTTGTACTAGTACCAAAAAACTAAAATTGAATAAAACAAAACCTACAATAGTCCCATATCAATCAAGAATTCAGAACTTAAAGATTATTCAAAAATAAAATAATCAATTTTAGTCCAAAAGTTATGATTCTATTTTGGATAAACTAAGGAGATAAACTAGGTGTGCTGTCACCACAATCAAATAAAAACATATTCTTATCTCTGCACGACACTTGTCTAGCAAATTTTGGAGTTAATGGATAAACTATGATTCTCAGTCCGAATTTTTTTCAAAAACCAGTTTGTTTATAGTAGTAAGTAACTCGGTTCTTGAACTCTTCAGCAAACAATACGAGATACAGCAAACAATCTATTTTATGTCAACCTAGTAATGAATTCACAAAACAATAATAATATTTGCAAAACACAATCTATCTCAAACCTTATTTGATCATGTACAGCTATCCAAAAACAAAATGAGATATGACAAGCGACAACTACAGACCCAAAACTGCTAAATACATAAATATTTCAATATTCATATCACAACACAACGCGAGCGTGTGTTTATCATACCAGACACGGTTGGTACCACAGCACAAGGCGAGCGTCCTGGTACCAACATGATACAATACGAGCACAATAAGCCCTACATACGTCTCATGTCAAAGGTAATTAATTCTCCAATGAAAAAGGTTGTGCAATATACAACTGAAAGAATGTTTTAGCCATAAATTACAGATGATAAACACATAATTATAAAGAGAGAGAGATGAGGAAGAAGAAGAATAAGAAGACTAGCTAATTGTTGCTAATTAGCTTACAACAAAATTAGTGGGGCAGACTAGCAGATAGAGCAAAAATTCTGGATGGTCCTGGGTGAATCCCCCCTGTCTTCAATGCCTCTCAGAAATGCTCTCATGGAAAGGTGTTGTGAAGCACATGTCATAAACGATGCCAACACAATGCCTACTGCTACCATCAAACCTAACCTGTACAAGGTATGCATGCATATATTACAAAATGAAGAAAAACTCACACCCTTCACTTGGAAAACATGCAATAGTAGGTTCCATCAAGCTACTGAGTATCTCAAGTATTTTTCAAATTTCAACACAATCTGAATTGACTGAAGTCACAAGCAACAGCACTGTCTTGCATGTAATCCTAGTTTGGTTAGTCCAGCAGGGATGAGTTATTCGCATCTTTTAGTGATAGCTCAATTCTTGCAAACTATTCTTATGAATAAAGAGCGAGTTTGTGAAATTCCTTCAACTACACTTCATGGCATCAAGTAGGATTGAGAGAGTCCATTCAATCAACATTTCTACAGAAATGAACTGTTTATTTATGTGTTTCTTTTTGTTGCCTTTAAGATGTATATAGCCTTAAGGGTATATCCCACAATTATTTTTACCAACTGCATAATTCATCCATCATGGAAAAACGGTGTCATCCATCTTTACTAGTCACTGTTTTATGGGATATATGTTAGAAAATTTCTGACTGATCCCTCCATAGTCCATCCACCAAGATATACACAGTGATCTACTATATTTTATCTACAAATTCCAAAAAAAAATGTTTTTCCCCATATTGTGAATTTGCATGGATACTCTTTTTCTTCACAACTTATTTGGTTAGAATAGTGAAAATATATCTAAATGAGCAAGGGGAGGCAATATAATACCTCATAAATAGAGCAGTAATTCCAAGGAAACAAGGTAGCAGAGGAATTGCCAGGGCAAGAGATGCCATCCCTAACCCATAATACCAAGTAGAAACATCGCATGATGACAATTGTCGCACATGACCTAATAAGAACCAAACATTAACTATTATAATCTGAAGATGCAAGATGCAAACAGGATCGACTATAATAATCTTCCTGAAGTAAAATATACCTTTTCCAGAATCATAATCTGAAGATTCAGGATGTGAAAGGAAAGATGATTGACGGGCCACATGCTTTCCCCATTGACGGATTATGTATAGATAACTTCCGAACAATAAGAAGAATATTGTGAATGTCCATTCATACACAAGGAGCAAACCAGTCCATGGCATAACTTGTGAAGGCACAATAGAAAATGAAAGTGCAAGGGAAACTAGAGCAGCCATAAAGCAAACGACCACCGAGATTGCACCCAGAAAAGTAGGAATTTTGCCCAGAGCTGCATTAGGAATCTGTGTTTCCATATATTTTCATAGAAAACATATCAGATCACTGAAAGTTAAAAGGTTGAATATCATGCTTAAAAGTGATACGAGAATTAGACTAACATGAAACGCATACAACCAACAGCTTGGATCATGTGGATAACTGTAACAAACTATGCATTATATATGTATTCCTCTTGTAGTTTTTTCATTTCTTTATATTTTTATTTGTATAAAGGAGGATATAAATCTTGTCTGATTTTGATGGATAAATATGATCAATAAACATTTCATTCTCCAATCATGGATGAAAATGTAGCTCCACGGTCTCCACCTCCATAGCCTGTTTTAAGAACTTTATTTAGCCTCCTATCTCGAAAAGATATGGCCTTGGGGCAGTAATCGTGAATTTATATAATACATTCCCACTTTCAGTGTCTGGGATTTGGGAATGCCTCAAGCCTCCCCCAACCCAAAAAGAAAACAATAAAAATGGAGAAAGAATTGAGGAAACTCCTACTAACCTCAACATCAACAGAAGAGCCTAAATAATACTATAGTAATCAAATTAATAATATATAAAAAGCTTAAATAAATAAAAACAATTCTTTAATTGAATAGTTAAAAATAGAACTTGCTTAGGAACCTACTCTAAACCCCCACAGTCAAGAGATTGGAGCTCAGTCTGAATATGCTATTGAAATTCTCCCAATCCAGATTTATTTCAGAAAAAGATAGGAACAACAATTCACTGTAAATTTGATGGTCCACTATGCATTTATTTTTCTGTTACTATAAGTGACGTGTTTTTCACAACAGAAATAGGACATGAATATGATAACAGCACATTCAGTATCCAACATTCCGGTTTTTCTAATCCAAAGAACATAAGCAATTAATAATTACTCAAAAAAGGTGGCGACCACAGCATACCTGTTGATTTGAGCTGATGGTGGTGGAAGTGACAGAAGAATAACCAATTACACCTCCAGATCTTAACTTATAGTACAGGTTTCTGAGATGATCAATCAATGGTCGTGTCTGCAGTAATATATTAGAGTTAAAAACTTAAAATTCCAGCCATAATAATTCTGATAAAGAAGATCTGTACAAAATGAAGAAAATCAAAGTTGCTAACCTGTGAGGATGAGCGGTAATAACAGAAACCAAAGAATACAAGTGGAAGCAGAATAAGAAATTTGACTAGAAGATCTTCATTTGGATTTTGACCCCCTCCAGTTCCTGGAAGAGTTTCCTCAAGCTCTACCCGAGCGTTCTGCAGTATCAACAAAAAATATCTCGTCACTGGTCACTCAAAAACAGCAATAACCATTTATGATTTACCGAATGGGAAACAGAATTAGTACCTGCCAGACATCAACAGGTTTAACAAGCCAATGAGTCCACCAGTCCCAAGGTTTAAGGGGACCAAGTGTGTAATGAATAACACGGAGTTCTTTCTCATCTACCATCCACTGGAAAGAAGATTGCGTGTTAAAATATGAAAAGTTTCAGTCTTTTAAACAACTTAAGAGGCATCCAGGAAACCAGACTCCAGGCAAAACCCAACCATACATGCAACAATATATTACTGCTCTCGATCAAGAAATTCATTGATTACACTATTTCTCTTCATTAGGTATACACTTCCAGTGTCCCCTCAGCACTTCTTGTCCAAATATACATAGTTATCTGTCCTCAGATGTCAGGTAGCAAATGCCCAAAATTATACCTCAGCCATATGTGGAATTCTAGATTACCACAAAGAACTCATAAAATTAACTCTCAGACCCAATAACCTTTATCTGCTATCGATGATCAAAATACTTGAAAAGAATATAACCTCCATATTCTATTTCCTCAATGTAAAATGGATTCAATCCAAAGGTCGTAGGGATTGTAAAATAGTACAGAATCATTGCTTATAAATAAATATCCATCTTGCCATTAAACCTATATTTCAAATTTTATAGTATCTGCAGAAATATTTAAACTTGAGATAAACTCTCAATCCATCCCTCAAAACAGAAAAGTCATACACCCTCCGTCCCCCATTTTAAGTCCACTTTGTATTGGTCACGGGTTTTAAGAAATGTAAAGAAAGTGAGTTGAAATAGTCAGTGGAATGTGGGTCCCATGTTTATATGTTAGTTGTATAATAAAATGTGAGTGAAATGAGTTAGTGGAATGTGGGGCCTACTTACCATTTATGGTAAAAAGTGAAAGTGGACGATAAATGGGGGACGGACGAAAATGTCAAAAGTGGACAAAAGATGGGGGACAAGGGAGTACTTCCTTAGAGAGTGGGGAGGAAACAGCAATGGGTAACACAGAGGTCATCCATCGCTGTAGTGTCCCGTAGAGAAAATGGAAAACTAATACTTAAACACAAAGAAAGATGCAAGACCCCTCAAGCAAGGCTCAAGAAGCAGCTTGTGTTTATAAGCATATATAGTATTTAAATGTTGCCAAACCCTGTTTTAGACATTAAAAAAGTAAGAGAGAGAGAGATAGAGAGATACGGCGCCGTACATAAGCATAAGATGCATCTTATAAGAGGTAAAGAATGACACCTTGTTAGCAAGCATGTAAAGACCAACATCTGCATTGTATAAAGTAGAAAGTCTCTCCATTTGAGGTATGGGTCTAGACTTTATTTCCTCTGGGGAAGCCTGAGGATCAAATAGGCGTGCATTGGCAAAGTCAGGGAAATATGAGTTCAGAAATCCTTGGTCACCTGCACAGTAAATGATGAGACAAATTAGTAGGAAATGTCAAAGTTAAACATTACCATCAAACTAAACACCGAAAAGGTGTCAGATTAATCCATATGGGGTATATGGTAAAGTTCAACATTTTTCATATGGATGCACAGAAATAACTCATAAGCATAGCCTGCCATATCAGGTTCCATTTCAATCATGGGGAAGAATTAAAGATTAACCTAACATACCATGGAAATGCTAGAAGCAAACCAGGAAGGCCCTTCTTCAGAAAAACAAATACAAGCAAATCAGACAATATATTAAGCATATTATAACTGAGTCGTACCTCCAGTGTAAGAGTACATTGTGTTTATTTTGCTCGACATGTCCTTGAATACTTTTTCTGATGGTTCAACCACCATCACTCCAGAATTCAATCTTTCTGAATGCTTTAAGTTGGCACAAAACTTATTACACTTGAAAAGATCTTCAATGTTCTTCACTACGATTGTATCAGCATCAAGGTACACCACTGCCAAAATGTAAAGAGGAAAATGTACAGGATTAACAACAATTGCATCAGATTCTCCGCAACACCAAACTGAATTTCAACCCCAACAGCAGTAAACTCAAGCATAGTTCATTCCAAAATTTCACTATCTACTCTACTCAATCTTGCGACAGAAATATCACCTTTTTTGTAGTCAGTCATGTCAAATATTTTAAGCTTCGTATAGACGCCCCAAAATCTTGTTGGGCGTATTTGATTGGGATTTTCCAGTAAACTAATTGTTTTCACAATCCAAGCATCAGCCTGCATGTCGAAAAAGAACAACGCATGAGATTATCTAGAGTAAGAATAGTATTACTCCAAAACAGCAATATTTCTTCAACTTCATGCTAGATAGCCAAGTCTCAACAAGCAAACTCAATGTAAGGAATCTCATTAACATGCTTTTCCGGCATGCAAGAAAGCATACAGATTATCAAAGAAAGGAAAACAAAAGAAAGTGGAAGCTGTTAGAATCAAATTCCAATCCACCATCATCAAATTAGCAATACAAAAAGCTCCAATCTTTTTCCCTGATCATCCAGAACACACAGAAAACTTCCTAAGTGACCCAGAGAAACGAATCGCAAAATCTAGTTTACAAAGACAGACCTGAAGCAGCTTTTTAGCATAGTCGGAAACTCCATCAGAGACCAAAGCAACCATATCCTTGGTAGAACCCGTGTCCCGAATCGACTTACCCAAGACTCGGACGCCGAGCAGGAATTCATCACCGTAGAGAAGCGTGACGTAAGCTTCATCTGAATTCTGAGATCCCAAAGCTCCATCAAATCCAAGCAATATCGATACAATTAATACCCAACAAATAAACCCTAATCTACACGTAGTCGACATCGAATTAGTGATGCAAAGTATGAAGAAGATCTGAGAAATTTTTGGGAGTGAGGGAATATCTCTCGATTTGAAATCAGTATATTTTAGGAGTACTAAAAAATGTAAGTAGCGATTTTGATGGTATTATAATGATGATAATATTCGAGCGTTGGCAATTCGCATGGTCTAACTTGTCGTCTCAGCGTCTGCTCTGTAAATCTTCAAACTTGAGAATTTTCCTCAACTCGAGATTTTAATTTTGATAACAAAAATTCTTCTGAAAAATTCATCTTCATTTTTTTCATCATTTTTTATTTTATAAATAATCTCACCATTTGTCATTTTTTTCAAATCTCATAAATTCACACCATAATAGTAGAGATTAAGAGTTAAAAGGATCATTAGAGAATTTACATATAAATACTCCTAACTAGTTTAATGAAGACTTTTTAAATGAATTTTAATTAAAAATAAACAAATTTAATAATGGTTCGAGACCTTTGAACGCGAACGTGTGAGGTGAACGCGATTTACCAACAAAATGAGCCTACAAAAAAATTCAAACTCAACTGAGTAAGTTTAGCACATGTAGGCTTTTGTACTCTTGCACTAGTACTACGATATACAAGCAAATATTAGTTGGCTTCGGAAAAAAGTACTCAAATGTAGATATTTTTGTTTTATGGATTAAATATTGCAACATACTAGTACTAGTTAATTCAAAATAGGAAACACGAACTGGAGTTAAAATAGTGATCAGAAAAGGTTTTAAATTAATGATGTTGTTTGGTTAATAAAAATATAAAATTACCTCTTGAGATTGTAATGTTTATAGACAGGATGTGAAATGTCGAAATTGTCCTTATTGCCAAGATAGTGTAGTTTTGTCTAGAAATATTAGATATGTAATTATTTATTGAGCTAGTTAAATTAGTGATAAAATGATTGTATATTATATTATTTGAGGATATGTAAATTTTATGAATTAATTTAGATCAATTATGAATAATTAAAGAAGTATTTGGTCAGTAATAAAAAAATACTATAACATATCTAATACTAGGAAGAAATTTCGAGAGAACGAAGCACTAGTTACAATTCTGAGGTTAAATTAGAAAATGTAGTGGACAAATAACAGAACATTAGCTCCTCATTATCAACTACCTAAACCACATCAATTTTTTTTGTCTTTTTCACCACAAAAATAAAAAAGTGGTAGATGATGTCAAAACACAGCATAACCTGCAAAGACAAACATCTCTACACAAATCTATATAAACGAGCACAACTCAAAAACCTCATTCATCACACACACAAACACAAACACAAACACACAAGTTGTAGCAGCTGAAAAGTGAAAACAAACATGGAAACACTAATTTCTTCCTTATACTCAAACCAAGTGTCAGCATTGGTTTTATTGGCAGGGACACTGGTGACGATCTACGCAACCCACTGGATCTACCGATGGAGGAACCCCAAATGCAGCAACGGCGTCCTCCCTCCCGGCTCAATGGGCCTCCCTCTCATCGGAGAAACCATCCAGCTCGTCCTCCCCAGCGCCTCTCTCGACCTCCCTCCCTTCATCAAGAAGAGAATGAAAAAGTATCTATACATGCTACTACTATTTTTATACTCCTATATATGTTCAACATTTATAACACTAGCTAATTATGATCAGGTACGGCCCCATCTTCAAAACCAACGTGGCGGGGAGGCCGGTGATCATCACTGCAGATCCCGAGTTCAACCACTTTCTCCTCCGCCAGGATGGGAAGCTGGCTGACACGTGGTCCATGGACACTTTCGCCGAGGTCTTTGACCAAGCCAGCCAGTCTTCTAGAAAGTACACTAGAAACTTGACACTGAATCACTTTGGTGTGGAGGCTCTCAAGGGGAGGCTCCTCCCTCAAATGGAAGCCATGTCTAGGAAAGTCCTCTCCACTTGGGCTTCCCAGGACTCTGTTGAAGTTAAGAGTCAAGCTGTAACGGTATGATTCTCGAGCTATAAATGAATCAACTAGTATATTCAACCAACAAACTCGACTGAGTAATCTTTCATTGTTTGAGCAGATGTCCATTGATTTTGCGGCTGGCCAGATTTTCAGCGGCGATTTGGAGGATGCGCCGTTGAAGATCAGCGACATGTTTAGGGATTTGGTGGAAGGGCTGATGTCTTTTCCCATCAACATTCCTGGCACATCACACCACAAATGTCTGCAGGTACTGTTCTGTTTTTGAACATGATCAAAGTCATCAGTACAAGTCAATAACTGGTGGTTTTTGGCAGATCCACAAGAAGGTGAGGGAGATGATGAGGGAGGTTGTGACGAAGAGGCTGGCGGATGCAGAGAGGCGCCACGGTGATCTCCTGGACCACATCATTCAAGACAAGAGCACGGACTCGTTCATCAACGACGACTTCATAGTCCAGCTCATGTTCGGCCTCTTGTTTGTCACTTCTGATTCCGTCTCCACCACATTGGCTTTAGCATTCAAGTTGCTGGCTGATCATCCCTTAGTTCTGGAGGAACTCACTGTGAGTCATTTGCATAACATCTTATAATCTATCTCATGAGAATTCATTAATTAATCTGTTGCTTCATCCATGATTAGGCCGAGCATGAGGCCATCTTGAAGAAGAGGGAGAACTCAGACGCTACCGGCCTCACATGGGATGAGTACAAATCAATGACATTCACACTGCAGGTGATCAATGAAGTTCTCAGGCTGGGGAATATAGCTCCAGGCTTCTTTCGTCGCGCTCTCAAAGATATCCCAGTAAACGGTATATAGACTCATCTGATAAACAATAACTCAATAATGGATATCCATGTTATGCTAACTGTTCATAAATGAATAATATAGGATACACAATTCCTCAAGGATGGGTGATCATGATTGCTACGGCCGGCCTTCATCTGAACCCCAACCAATTTGAGGATCCACTTAAGTTCAACCCATGGCGATGGAAGGTTAGATCTTTTCTGTCAACATAAATTTCAAGATTGTGGGCTAGCTAGTACAGTACTTATTTAGAGCATGAATGCAGGAGATTCAACCGAGCGTCGTGTCAAAGTGTTTCATGCCATTTGGTTCTGGTATGAAGCAATGTGCTGGTGCAGAATACAGTAGAGTTCTTATTGCAACTTTTCTGCATGTTTTGGTCACCAAGTACAGGTAAGAAAAGAGAAGCATGATTTCAACATATAAAAATGTTTTGAGTTTTCTGATCTTGAATCCAAATTGCTTCTTTATTTTTTGGTTAGATGGGAATTGGTAAAGGGAGGCAAGATTGTGCGGTCGCCGATCATCAGATTTCCAGATGGATTTCACTACAAGATATCAGAGAAGAAACATTAGCTTACATAATTTTACTTATGTTTGATCAAATAAACTTGAAGTTGTTATGTTGTTTATATAGTAGCCTTTGTGTGTGTAATAAGTTTATTTCATGTTGGGAATGTCCAAATAAATGCAAGTAGTATTTGTTTGTTGCATTTTTTAAGTACTCCTAATTAACTAGAGATTGATTGATCTGCACTAAGTTCAGATTGAGATCCACATCCTGTAACTACATAAAATTTGATATTTTCAGATTGTAAAATAAAAAGTAAATAATCATAGGGGGAAAAACATTAATAACGTTCACGATGGGACTCGAACCCACAATCTCCCGCTCCGGAGGCGAGCGCCTTATCCATTAGGCCACGCGAACGTTATGTCTTCGAAATCTAATTAACTTTATTTATTCAAATACATACCAATCATCACTGCCAAACGCGCAAAACCCAACAAAACCCTAACCAAATGTCATCCTGTTCAATTGATTGTTGTTTCCGCTGAAAATCGATGGCCCTGTCCTTAATCCAATGCTCCAAAACCCCTAAATTTCTGCCCACTAATCATTTTCTGAAATCCCGTTCAGTTCCGCTTCAACCTACATTTCTTAGGTGATTGATGATAATTTTATGGACTGCAGCTTTATCGTCTTTGTTTTTTCCTTATCTTCTCATTGTTCTTCTTTTCAATATGAAAATGGGTGTTTTGGTTCCTCAGGTTTTCTACATTGCAGCAACGGAGCTGCAAAGGATTGATTTGCGCGGCATTTTCTGCCGCCGGAAGTTCTGGTTCAAGCAGCGATGTAAACCCATATGAGGTAATTTGTAATTTTTATTTTCTGTTCAACCGTTATTGGTGAATGTGATTCTCGATACCACCCCGAGCGGGATTTCTGCGCCACAGTAAAAGCTATGGGTTTGTTTGAGCAACTTCATCAATTTTTGTAGGTTCTTGGTGTAAACCCTCTTGAGGGATTTGATATGGTCAAGGCAGCTTACAAGAAAAAGCTCAAGGATGCCGAGAGGAGAGGTGATGAAGCTGCAGCTGCTCAAGTATGACTTACTAATAACGCTCTTATTTTAAAATTGGATTTGTTGTTTCTCTGCTAAGCATTGTATGTTGCTGAAGTTTGGTATTTATCGTTGTTCGCAAACTATTTGTAGTTGGAAAAAGCGTATGACAAAATCATGATGTCTCAGTTGACGAAAAGGAAGCATGGTGAAACATTCGGTTCATTTAAGGTATGCCAAGATCTTTTTATGGTATCTGTTTTCATCGATGCGTTGACTATATTTGGTTAAAGATGAATCGGTTCATTACTGTTCTGAAGGCTGTATTTTTTTACTAATTTCGTAAGAAGCGCAAATAATTTAACGTGAATTAATATCCCTTCCATTGGATTGGAAATGTGAATCAATTCGATAATACCTAGACACTGAGAAAATTACAGATCATAAGTAACTGGTAGTATCTTATCTTATTATTCATAGTTTTCATTCCTTAGCACTAAGCTTCATCATGTTAACAAGGTTTGAAATTGTTTTTGACTGGCATGATATTGACGTTTCTTTATTTCTGATTCTTCTTGTAGTATAATCATTTTATAACAATTTTTTCTTCAACTCTTCATTAAAGATTAAAGAATTAAAAGAGCAATCTTTGTTTTGAGCGCACAACAAATGTGCTTCAAGTGTGTCCAGTAACAATAAGGTAGTTCTATAAAAATGTATCTGCATGATCGTCATTCTTATATATTTGAATTTCAGGTTTCAAAAGATATAAAGTATGCTGATAAACTGCCAGTCATTCCATGGGGACCAAGGTATGCATTTCTTCTAATTGAGAGTCAGCACTTGTGGAAATTAATGTTGTTATGCTGCCATGGAATTAGTTCTTTTCTGTCGCCAAGTCTTTATTATCCTTATAGGTAGCAGCTACTCTGATGCCCTATGTGCTAGTACTACTAATCAAATTTTTGTCGTAAGGAACTTTGTATCAGTCCAGATGTTTATGTATGATGGATGCATAAAATTCATCTCTGAGATTCTATGGTTCATCTATTTGTGTGTATGCCACTGAATTGAATAAATCATTTTTATGCTAGTTTTGATATTCTTGTCTGAATTAGAACTATTCTCTGAATTTCTTGACATTTCTATTTCAGCCCTTTGCAAACTCCTTTTATTTGTATTTTTTTCCTTCTGCCTTTGGGGTGAAAGATCTTACGTGGTACATTGTCCAGGTTTACCAAATCTGAGACCAAAGATATTCAAATCAATATGGCAATATCAGCTGTCTTTGTAAGTAAAAAATTATTTCAATTCATCTTTCCTGTATTGTTGTCATTGTTTCTTGGAGCAGTATTCCAGTAGATTAATGAGAAAGATGTCAGATATCACTTTTAGAAATTGAATTTTTAAGTCTTATGTTCTTTATAAATTCTAACATGCTTAAGATACTGCCTGAAGATATGTTATGTATGCAAGTGTGGTCAATGACTCAATTATTATGACTTCAGCCCTGCTCCATATGTGAAAATGTTGATCTCAATGAAGGTATAGCTCAAAATCATTTAGAGACGGGATACTGTCATGTCATTTTTTTAAACTTGTACGTGGAATTTCCATCTAAGCTTGCAGAAATAATGGCTCCTGGAAAAACAAGAACATCTCTGCCTTTAGGATTTTTATTGCATTGGATTAATAAAAAGATAAAGTGCCAGGTGTCATAATTATGTGCAATATTTGTGCATTTGAGAAGCATCAGTTACATAGATCATTTGCCTTGCTCATTCTGCAGACAGCTTGGATATTTATCAAGCGATATGCTGAATACAAACCTTTGCAATTTTTGGCATTTGTGTTTGTCTATCGGATATTTGAGAAGTTAAAAGCAGTTGAACCTCCCTCATCTCCGACATTTAGTGTAAGGGTCGCTGAAATTTAATGGCTTTTTCTTCAAGAAAAATTTTCAATTTTTCTAATTGGAAATGTTAGTATTATCTTCAATAAGTGATCTCTCTACACTTGTGTTTACTGCAGGAAGAAGGTGGTGAGGATGAAGGGAGGATGTTGAGAATGGGTAAAAGGCTGCTCCGATCTCTTTCACTGGTTTTTGGCTGTTTAGCTTTTGCCTCTCTGGTAAGTGGAACAATCCAAGTTATGATTATATATAACGCTGTTAAGTGGGTCGCTGAAAGCTTAGACGTCTTCTCATGCGCGTTTCGTAGTTTAGTTCCTATGGATAAAATTTCAACTGTATTCACGGGGGATAGTTTACTGTATGATATCTCTATTGTAAACATGCAGGGCTACACTGGTGTTTTAAATGTGATTGAATATGCGGCTGGCTTTGTACCTGTTTTCTTGTACAACAACCAGGTAATAGCCACTCCGTCCTGTATTGATTAGTATACTTGTGATTGAATTCCTTTGAACTCAAAATCTCATGATAATATTTTTTTAATGTGTTCTAGTGTTATATAGTACTCCATCTCAGAGTGGCACTTAATCTCATGTTCTAATATGCACTATGTCAGAAACATCTTCAATTCATTGTGTGAATGACATATAGATAGCGGTCGAGCAATAATAAAATGCATGCAAGAAATTTGGCATTTGACCGGCCCATTAATTTTGAACTTTTATTGCTGATTATGCTTTTCTGCGAGACTATATCTGTCCACTACTCTTTTTTCCTACACTTTAGATGATTATGTATGCTTGTGCTCGAGAAAATTACAAATCATCGGTTTATGGTTTTTCAGGAATTGCTTGTAACTGCATCATCAGCACTCATGCTCTACATTCTAGCCTCATACTACCGATGAGCTCCTACACTTTCAGATTTGTGGTTGGTGGTGGCATTCACTAGGGCAGAGAATTATGTGGTGGGTGAAGTTATATTGTTATTACTTATCAGTGCCTATCAATTGAGGAAAATAACAGATTTCAGCTTTCTGTATATGAGTTCAAATTTTGGAACTCGGCAAAGTTGACCCCAAACAAATCAAAATAAAAAGGAAATATGTTGTGTATTTGTTGTGATTTAAAGCTAGAACCTATTCTCTCAAAAAGCTTATCTTTTTTTCTTGATTATCTTTGTTATGTCTACTGCTTTTTCGGCTATAGTACTTAATTCAATTATTTTATTCGATTTTACATTGTCATGTTATCAACAAGTATAGCTTGCACTCACTATGGCTAAGATATCAATTCTAATTTCATATATGCATGAAATACTATCTTGTTAAGTTGTACTTCCTTTGTTCGGCATTTATAGTCTCATTTTGACTTGAGATGGATTTTAAGAAATTATTTGAGTTTGTGAAGAAAATGGCGAAATGAGTTGGTTGCACTCCCTCCGCGAGTCATTTATAGTTCCATAATCTTGCGTATTTTAGTATCCTTGTGACCTTGTTGAATGAATATGACCTGCTCCTGCAACTTACGGTTGCTATTGTCATGCATCTCTCTCTCTTCCACTCCATCTGTTCCACCAACAAGACTTCACCAGAGCATGTTTGGATAGTTAAGAACAATGAAGATGAAACATTGATTTCCTATCGACCGACTTTGAATTATGTTATCCAACAACTACTAGGTTAATCTGTTTGTAAAATTCATATGCTCAGTACGTTGTGATGACATTCTAAGCTCCCTTGCTTTATCGTAGTTTGTTTTTAGTTTAAGATATTCCAATAGAACTGATATGAGAAATTTTCTAGTTATGTGAACTCACTGAAGTTGAAAAATTGTCACCTTTTTATTTATAACACTGATAGTTAAGTAAAAATTTAACTATATAAAATATTATGATTAACATTTATAACAAAAAAAATATTGAATTTCAAAAAATTATGTACAGTAAATAATTTTGGAATAATATAAGAAAACAGTTTGAAATTAGGTTATAAATATTACTATAGCCTATAGGGAGGCTTCTTTTCTATAATTTCGATGTGGGATAGTTCTTTCCTCCCCTTTAAATAGTTTTAATACTTTCGGACTAACAAGCCTTAATGAGTTATTATACTCTAGCCCCGTGTGTGTGTATAAATACTTGGTCATGTACCGCTAATTGGCTAAAACAAATTAATTAGATGAAGTAATAAAACAAAAGGAAAGATTTTTTAAAAAAACTTTGAGCAAAAATGTAAAAATTCAATTAGCCTGTCAGGGAGTGAGCTGCAAGACCACCCTGGTCCAAGAAAGGAACAAAAGGTATATTAGTAGACAGAGGAACAAATTTCAGGTTTTGTAAATGTTAATAATCGAGTGTCCAATACCATAATTTCCAAGTAAAAACTGTCGACTAAAAGAATGGAATTACTATGATTGGCACGGGAATGAATGAGATACAAAAATAGTTCGCCAACAAATCCTGCTCTTGGGCTATATGGTAAAAACTGAAGTAGACCTGTATGGCGACCTAAAATGGAGCTCAGCATTTACAAATACATACAGCCCCCGGCAAGTCTACGACGGGTGCTTGTGAATCACATCATTAAGAAGCCGGTTCAATAAACTTTGCTCCTCATCATTGGGATTCTTGTTTTGAGTAATACTGTACAAGGTTTGAAGTTCCTCCAAGCTCGCCTTCTTTAGTAGGCCGTCAAGTGTTTTCTCAACAGCAGCATGACTTTTCCTTTTCCTGTCTTCTTCATCTTCACTCTTCATTCTGCTACTTCCTACATATTGAGATTGCTGAGCGATATGCATTAAAGGCCGCGATCTCCAGTAATCTGAGCACACGCGATTGTGGTCCAGAGCCTGAATTGCCTGCATTAGTAATGGCAGAATCACGCGTCATCAGAGAGAGAGAGAGAGAGTGGTGAGTCAAGAATCATAGCAGATTATACAGCCTGTTTCGAACTGAAGCACATCATTTATATTCATGAAAACGGAACTAATTTAAGGGCTTGCCTGCACAATTGTTGGAGAAGAAAAGCCAAACATTTCCATTCCTTCCACACTCCCTGGAGGCTGCAAAGGGGGAAGGTTTGGTCTTCCCAACTTATGTTGTTTTGCAATCTCCTGATTTACTCTATCCCGAACCAACTCCCAGCATCTGGCAGCCGAAACATGAAAATATACTTCACTAGGAGAATGCTCCACAGAAACCTACAAGCCCAACAAATTAGAAATGAAATCATATCAGCGGAAAATGCTTTTGAATCTGATCTGATGCACGCAATGGACTTCAAAATAAGTTGAATAAAATTCGATTACCATAAATAGAGGTCCTTTTTGTCCTGCATCCAGAATTTGGGAGACATAGAAGCACATGTTAGATGGATCTGTGACATCTATGTATCTGACTCGACTCCTAAATCCTGCAATTAACCGAGAGACAATTCATTATGATTCAATAAAAAAATAAAAGCAGCGACAAAAAACAAGTACGTAGCATTATTTGACAACACTTACCCTTTGGGTAAATAGCCCGACTGTCGCACCACAATTTTCCAGTGCACACAGCTCCAAAGTCCAAGGGTTCAACATTGCAAGTAATTCTTCTAACTACCTTCGCAATACGAGGCCCCTTCTGGCGATAATATCTGTCCATGATATTTGGGGAGCCAGACTGATTACACGACACAGTTAACCTGCTGTCAACTGGTCCTGAATCAACATTTAACTCCACATTTTTTTTACTATCTCCATTACATGATTTATCTTCATCAATCTGTTGTAGTTTGTGGTTACCATCTACATTGGCAGTCCTCTTTTCTGGGACATCTCTGCTAGAATCTGTACCGGGCATGATGTTTTTAAAGAGAGGGCTACTATGAGGACTGGTACCAGAACATGTTTCACCTTCTGCAAGCTCTTCAACTTTTACCCCCTCTAAACTAGAACCATTCTTCATGCTTTCAAGCATTGCAGAAGGGCCAGCAATGGAGGTTGTTGAGGCTGGTCTGTCAACACAATGACCAGAACTAGTCATATTTTCAGGGCAAACTGGCTTCTGAATTCTTACTGTATGCTTGTCGGATGCTTCCTTATCAACAGAAGGTTCATTACTTGGCTCACCTCCTTCATCAGCAATCAGAAGCACAACCTCGTTACTGCCAGGACATGACAATGGATTTGCTTCATGTTTCTCCGAAGCCAGGTTTTCCTTTGTGGATGGAATCTGGTTTGACGAGGCCTTGTATCTGGAAGCTAACTGCAAAGAGTCTTCTTTCATGCAATCCGGAGAAAGACTGGATACCTCAGCTTTCTGGGAATGTGAGTTTGTTGCCTTCGTATTTTGCAGAGACAATTCCACTACAGGTGGCTTTGAATTTGGAGAAGAGTTTGGGCTGCCAACATACTTAGCTCCATCTACTTGGCCTTTCTGCACTTTTGAAGATAGGACAGTGACTTGAGAACTCATCTCTTTCACTGCCAGTCCTTGAGAGGCATGTGATAATTTACCATTCACCCCAGGTACTTGTTTATTCTCTCTGGAGACATAAGAACTTAGAGCAAGCCCAAGATCAAGTCTTGCCCACCGATATACTGCACTCAGTTTCCCTTCTAGAGCTTCAACCAAGATATTCAATTCGTTGATGTCATAACGGAAAAGGAAAAACTTAGCACCCCATGAACATGAACATAACTGTTTTGCATGGTTCAAGCATGCATATTTATCAGGTGAACAGTGGTGGCAACCTGCAGCAGATAGATGCAAATCAAACAAGCATACACTGCATTCCCTCTCACTAGTAGCATCAAAAGTGCTCTCCATCTTCAGTGCCGTTGAGGATTTACAAAGGAATTCCCTCCTGACCCTCTCAGTCTCAACACGAGCCTAGCCATAATATAAAAACTCCATCAGTTATTTCAAATCATAATATGAATAACAGAAACCAAACTTCACAAGAAACCCTAATTATGAAACTTCATTTAATGATCTGTATCTAATGAAACCATTCTTGCTAAGAAGAATGCCCATGATGTGCCAAAACCATCTAGAAGGCAATTGGTTACTCCTAGGACCTAGAGAACATTATTGTACATAAGCAGAGTAACAATAGCAACGACCACAGTCAACATACTTAATCCTTGACAATATCAAAACACAATATTTATCTTCAGCAGATTGCAAGAACGAATGCAACACCATCTCCTCCGCAAAAAAAAAAAAAAAAACTTAAAGTTTGTAAGTTAATATATTTCTCTTTTGGAAATTACACTAGTTAGTTAATTGCAGTCCCTTGACATTTGTTACTTCAGAACATAAAGGGACTGAACAACGAAACTTGCAGTAATATAACAGAGCCATATTAACAAATTCAAAATATAATTAGCAAAATAAAATTTCTTCAGTTCTTAGTACGTTTCAATAGTGTTAACTTGCAAGTGCAACTCATACCAAACCCCAAAATGTTAAAGTTCGATCATGCATACAATAGCCAACCATAACCAAGTGATTGAACAAACCTTCAGCGCTTTAGATAAAATCCCATCCTTTCCACAAACATCCTTCCATCTTAAATTATTTGCAGTTGACTTTCTCATTAAATTATATTCCCAATTTGCTTTCACAGCTTCTCTAGCAGAACCAAGCAAAAGTTTGTCATGTGAAATGGACGTTTTTCGGCCTTGCTCACGATAGAGCTCAATAGCATTATGTCCATGAGGCAACCAATCAACAGGAGCAACATTAACTGCTTCAGCGCAATTAAAGCCAGAATTAAATCCAGCATGATATGCTCGAGGGAATGTCAGAACGAATTCCCCAGCATTTTGGACACACCGATAAACAGGCACTCCCTCAGATCTTAGGATTGAGGGGGAAAGCTGAGTGACCTGCAAAATATATTGAATATTAGTTGAACTTAAGTTATTGCATGTCAACACTCATCGTCGAAATATGGGATAGCTACAGAATGAGCAACTCCTTATCAGTTCAAATTTAATTATCAACAAGAAACCAATCTTTGAATAACGACAACTGTAGAGTCTTCCTACAACAGATTATTTCCAGTAAAATTACTTTCCAGTGACTGGATTGATTGCCTTTACAAGACAATTGGATTATAGACCCAAACTTGCCTCAAAACCAAAACTCAGCCAAATTATATTCTAAAATGTTGTATCCATATTTTAGAATACCAGTCATTGAGAGTTTAAGTTGGCTGAATTTCCATTTGAGGGAAATTGCAGCAAACTGAGTTCATGTTAGTAGTGTTAGGGTTTAGCAATATGTTAAAAACCTTCTTCACTAATTGAAATTCAAAAGAAAAACAAATTATTGCTAAGTTTGTGATTTCAGAAGCAATCAACCTCAACAAATAACGAATAAACATAAAAAGACATCTGAACTCCATGCAAAGGAAAACCAGTAGCTCATATTTCACCAGATAAGCAACTTTAACATTGTTGAAGTAATTAATAATATGGATTAACTCTTACAAAACACTACTTCTTTGTAACATGTAAATATGTGATGACAGTCTGCTGACTACAACTCAAAACCATAGCTCGGCTCTTAACTCTATATCTTCAAGAGCAATTATAGATCATACCAGCTTATGAAGCAAGTCAGGCTGCTCATCAAAGAGGTTAGGCAGATGTTTCTTCATGGCTGCCTCCAGTTTTAGGGCATCTGATCCTGGAACACCATACCACAGTTTTGGAGCTCCCCAATGCATGTAATTCAATGAATACAAGTGGTGATCCTCAACATGCTGTTAACAATTAACAATGCAAGAGTAAGGAATAGAAGAAGGCCAGAATTACCATAGAACATTAACTTTGCACTAATGGCCAACAGGAACCAGCGAACAGATTGTCCCATATCAATTAAAATAACCATTTATAATGCTGAACCTATTTCTAAGCACTGGAAAATTTTAAGCAAGCGTAAGGGCAAATATATACAATATTGATAATCCAAACTGCCAAAAGTGTCTCTAGAAAGAAGAGAAAAGGCAAACAGTTCTATCCTATGAAGAAAATTATGTCTTTATTTTCAAATTCAGTTTTTTGGCTGAGCTTACCCATACAAGCAAGTTCTTAGTAAAAGAGTGTAATGTGAACTATAATGCAAGAGATTAGTATGTTCAACATAGGTAAATTTCTCTGTAAGAAAAAACAAATCATAGCGTAATACTCCGGGCTATAAAGAGAAGGCAGTCCTTACCCAACAAAACGATGAAAAACACATCCCTATATACAGCCAAGGAACTAGAACACCAGATATATCACTGCTTTCAAATGAGAGAACAGAACCAGGAAGCCTGGGGAAGTTATTTAAGTTCCATCCTGAGTTAATATACTTGATATCAGAAGCTGAACTAACTTGCTTAGCAGTTTTAGGAAATCCACTGCCAAATACTCCTGTTTCAAGATCAGCTCCATAAAGCACCTAATGAGAAAGCTAAACAATCAGACTTTCAATTCATAGATTATAAGTTTCACACCCACAAGAAAAATTCTATCTAAAACAGTAAAAGCAGCACAAGAAAATTTGTCGAATTACCTCAATTTCCTCAGTCGGTCTCTCCACAATCCGCCAATATTCTCCCTCAATATTATCTACTGAAGGCTGCCAGTCGTGCCCCTGAAGCACTGAGCCATTACCTCCTGAGTCTGAAGCATTGATACTTTGACGGAAGTACTGAGCCTTGAAATCATCGGCATAGTTCTGGAACGCATCCAGGGTAAATTCTGAACCAGGTTCAAAGCCAAACCTATCAGCCTCGTGTAGTCCAAATTCATCTGGGATTTTCATTTCCTCACTATTGGTTTCATTATCAAATCCATTTTTCATGCATCTTCTCTTTTTCCTCTTTTTATTATGATTAACTTGCAATATCTTTCTCATTGCATTCCTATTCTGAAGCTTGTCAATCCTTTGGACTCGAGTAGCAAACTTGGACTTCTCCCATATATCTTTCTCCTTTAATGGACAAGGAGGCTTCCATGAAGGAGGTGGTACTATGCGGCAAATACCATAGATTTCTGCTTTAGCACGTATACTAGAAATGTACTTTAAGGTGTCCTCAAACTCCTATTAGACAGAAATAATAATTATAATAATGAACTATCATAAGGAAAGTATGAAAGCAAACTGAACGGCATGGTAAATATCAAAATCAACAAGGAGAACATCCAATTACAGTTACTGAGATTTGGAAAATGTGGCTAATAAGAAATTCAAGGGAAAATAAGGACCTCTTCAGAAGGATAAAACACAGGAGCCTCCTCGAGATCGGGCCTGTGAGCTTCTTCTGGATTCCATTGTGCAGTTACCTGTTACAAATTCATGTAAACATGTTTATGTTTGTAGGATGCAAGTTAAAAAGGAAGTTTAAATGTTCAATTAGGTCAAGAAGCATACGACTAGAAACATCACCAGCACATAGTGATAATCTAGTCAATACTTGGAACCACTGCCTGCTAATGATATAAAAAAACTATTTTCATATTCCAACTATATAATATCTAAATATCAAATCATTCGTCATACTAAAATCATTACCATTTACAAAAAACAATATACTAGTAAACTGCATTTGAAGCAATGAAGCTTAAAAATTGTAGCCGGAAACAAAGCTGAGCATCCCTAGGCCCTAACATTCCTATTACCTAAGCTATATAGTAAGCTTAATTGTTTAAGGATGATATGAGAGGAAAACTTTTCACATGTAGTTGCACAATAAGTATTTGCATGATCGCATCTCAACTGCTTGTACTTTACATTTCTTTAGGAATGAAATAAATAGGTTTGGAGAGACTTACCTTTTGGCAGTTCTTACAAGATTCACACCCACGAATGTTCCCTTTGGGGAGTTGGTGCCTCGAGACATGCTGCACCTGTAGACAGTATGTGGCTTATATCATAGATTCATAGAATAGAAAGTGTATATCTCACATTGAACTACACTAGATCAACCTGCTGAGATTCATGTTCATCACCAGAACTGTGATTAAACTGGCTGTACTTTATACCAACCCTACGCCTAACGGACTTCATAGCTTTCGAATCATCATTACTGTCAAAGTCCACTCTTTGTTGTTCAAAAGCATTGCCAGAGCTTGAGTAACTGCCATCTTGGTTATCCTCTGACCTCTTTAAAGTGAAGGGCACAAGTGACTCAAAACCAGGGGGAATTGAAATCTCCATACTGTCGTCTTTGATGCAAGGTCCAACAAGTTCTGTGCCCATTACCACTGAGAAATAGTGACACAGTTTAGATGAAAGTCCATTGTTCTCAGAGCTTATAAATTGATGCTACCAAATAATAGTGACCAATTTACTTGAAGCTAGTTATCTTAGGGCAAACAGATATTTGATTTAGAAGCTGAATTTATAGAAAAATTCCAAGAGTCGAAAGATATTCAGAAGTAAGATCATAGATGAAAATGAAGCCAATTAACACAGATCAGCACTTTCCAAATCTTGCTTACCTACTACACAAACAAATAACTCATATCTTGAAAGCAAATGCAGCTTCATTAATTCAAGAACTCCACATGATCAGAATGCACAAGGCTGTATTGAGATTTGAGATTAAGAGATTGAGTACTGATATGAACTTCAATTTTAGTATACCTTCTATATATATATGAAACTGAACAAGGATAATTGAAAAGAATAACGCTACGGGTCACTATGAAGCTACCATGACATATGATACTAAGTTTATTCCATCGAGTCTTAACAGATTTATTAGCAATGAGGACCGTATAGGCCTGCAAGGCAGAAGATCTAAGAATGAAAAAATAGACTCACATATCAGACTGGAGTATATGAACTTAGCTCCTCAGATTGACAATCCCTGCACCAAGACAATTCAGAAGCAGAAGTAACAATTCAGAATGAGATAACTCACTGGAACCAAATCGTAATAATCATGTTAAATCGACACACGAACGCCCTCAATAAAGTAAATACACAACTTAAAGACGGGGGATCATGATATGATACAGAAGTTCCAACCCTAACCATTACCCTAATTCAACCATTAATTGAATTGCAGTCACGCAAACAGCAACCAATTAACAGATTGTACCCACATAACTTTTGATGAAAATTTAAAGAACAGTTCCAGTTCGATAAAACCAAATTAAAAATCACTACTATAATTAAACCCACATTTAATTTAGCTTCGGCCTTAGTTCTCAATTCACATAAAGGTGGATATGGTACACACCATATCAATTCATTTCCATCTTTAGAACATTGAAGAATAAAGTTACAAGCATTCAATATCTTGATTAAAACAATTTACATTAGTACCGTACAACAGAATCAAACAAAACAAAATGGAGGAAATAAACCCTAATTCCTGCAAAAACAAGAAAACTAATGCAACAAATGCATAGACGACATCAGTTACCTGACTTTGTTCTACTATGAGAGCATGTGCCCATCCCCAATTCCTGCTTAAATTATCTTTCTAGCATTTATTGCATTAGATCAAAACAAAGTTTAAATTTGATTCGGTTATAAGTTCAGAGACATTTCACGTTTATTTTAGAATTATAAGAGGAATTTCATCTGGTCAATTAAAAAAGGAATTTCTTCAATTTTTGAATTTTTTTTAAAGGATATAGTGTATTTTATTATGGTTATACTAGTATCCAACTATAAACTCCCAAAAAATAGTTACCTACCTATTTTTGTACTGCGTTATTTTGTTAAAATTTGGTATTCTTGAAATTAAAGTTACTCTTATTAAAAATGACTATTAGTATGAATACAAATTACTACTATTATTTTTGTCAATAAAATTATTGTGTCTGAAATAAAAATTATATTTTGTGATTAAAAATAAATTACCTGAAGATTTGTTATCGATAATAAATATTATTGCTTTAATGTTAAAAATCGTTGCTACTACAAAATGACAAGGCTGGGTGGGTAAAGCGATTCCAGGGAGTCGACCTCTTTATTTATGAAGAACTTTAGAAAAAAAAATGTTGAGTTAAATTGTACCCTATGTGTTGGAGGTTAACTGTATTTAATTCCATTATTATTGGTAAATTATATTTAATTCCATTATTAAGAAAATAGGCACATATATAATACTTCCTACGTCGTACAATAGAAGTCACATTTAATGTGAGGCACGAATCTTAAAAAATGTATACAAGAATTGGTTGAAAAAGTTAGTGAAAATTAGGCCTACTTTTTTATAGCATTAGTTTTATAATAAAATATGAGTGAAGACTATTTCAAACGGGAAAATATGTCACTTCGAGTTGCTCACTAGGCTTGTACTGTTCTATACCTTTAACAACGAAACATATGAAGGGATTAAAACATCAACCTAATCAAATACACTGAACATGTACACGATGAATAGTTCACAATTAGCTGAACACATAGCCTATGAACCAATTTTAAATGTCTATAAACTCCTGCGGAAGTGCTGGAGAAATAAACATCTACTATGATCACCTACTTAATCCACTATCAAATTATCCTCTAAACAATTCTAATTCAATAGCATACCAACAATCAAACATTCATAAACTATGTTAAAGAGACAATAGCAAAGGAAAGAACAAAACTATATTATAAGCCAAAAACATAGTGTATAAACATTGAACACATTTGTAGAAACATCCATACAAAGCCTAGATTACAACTTCGAGCAACATAGAGAATTTAGCCTAAACACATGGTGGAATTTGCAACAAAAAGCATAGGAAACATGCTCTCGGTGAGTGGAATTGGGATTTGGAAACGGATCGTCGGAATGTTGGCCGGAATTTCTTCCTTTTCTTCTTCCTCCTCTCTTTCTCTCTTTTCCTCTCTCTTTTCTTGTGTCTGAATATGCCTCCGAATATCCTCCAAAAATCGCCCCAGAAACCAATTTGAAACCTAAAATTTGGCAGTTTTCGAGAAAAATGCCCGACCCAGGCAAAATGGTGTCAACCCAAGCGTTTTTTATGCCAACCCGGGCGTTTCTATTGGAGCCAGGCGATTTTGATGCAGAAAACGCCCGACCCGGGCGTTTTTGCCGGGTTTGACTGCTTCGCGCAATCTTCGTCAGATGGTCATAACTTATTCATCCGAGCTCCGATTGAGGCGTACAATATTCCTACACGAAGCTATTTCAAAGACGAATGTAATGGTGGTACGATAAAAGAATTAGGACACCGTCTTGATAGGCAACGAACAGTTACAATCAAACTCAACTCCAATGTACATCTATCAACTAATATATAATAATCAAGCTTTAATGATTAATTGATAGATGATTTTAACGTACAAAATAGGAGAAATCATGGAGTAGAACAAGCATTATTTGATTCACATCAAATACCCCCAAACTTATTCACTTGCTCGCCCTCGAGCAAGATCACTCAAAGCATAATATTTCAAAGTTCAACTCACAAAAGTTTTCATCACAAAGAATCAAATAAGGACGTGAATGACAAAATCTAAACCCCCAACATTTCCAATCAAAATTTCCCACTCTCAAGAACCATTGAAGTCAAGGTGCACTTCAAAGTAAATTCAAACATAAGATCCTACAACTCAAACCGTCATCATTGACTCGTCAAGCAATACTTATCACATAGACCCGTGGATTTCAAATCAAACTTCTTTAACTCTACCAAGTCATTTACAAAACACCCATAATGCATCAACAATAAATTCCAAGGTCTTTAGTCAAAGGTTGTAATGAGACTAGGGATGAGGTAGGATAAATATGGATAGTAGCTCAAAAACTACATATTTGAATGCCAAATTCTTCACTCCTACAACTTCCTTCCAAAGAACCAAACAATATACATTTTACAACCCACACTTTCACTCTCCCAAACTTGAGATTTTTTCTAGACAAGATTACATCTTTACAAAGCAATTGAAGTTCTAACTTTATTTCACTTCTTTTTTTTCTTTTCTTTTTCTTTTCACTTCTTTTTTTTGTTTTTTTTTCCAAAGACCTCGACTTTACACTTTGGAGGCCATCTTTTTCCTTTCAAAGAACTCAACACTTATACATTTCATCAAATCTGAAAAATCTCTAAACTTTAAATAGAACACCACCCAAAACTTACAGCACAATCAACAAAGCTCAAAGTTGTATCTATCACCCAAATAGTAGTAAGGTTTATTGATGAGGCTAATATGAGACTTATTTTAGTAGCTAAGTGATTGGCTAAGTGTTTGTACCCAAAAAAAAATAGGGAATAAGCTCAAAGTGGCTTCTAGGGGATGTTGACAAAATAGAGCTAAAAGTTAACGAAGTTAACAAAATAAAGACTAGGGAATAAGCTCAAAGTTAGTGGAAATTAGGCCAATTTATGATAAAAGTGAAATGTAACTCTTATCGTGGGACGGAGAGAGTACTTAATATAATGCTCATCTTCTCTTTTCACTAATGCTACAATTAATTACTCTCCTTGTCCACGAGATAATGTCTCATTTTATCATTTTTTAACGTTCCTATTTTTACGTCTCATTTATTCCTTCATTTTGGATATAGTAATTGCCCCTTAAGGGCATCTATACTGGTCCGAACTAGTGTCCGGAATATAGTCCGTCACATCAGCATTTCTTAGTCCGGATTAGCCTTTTTGCAGTTGTGCGGAGTGGCTGGATTATCTTTTTTAAAATCCATTTTTCATTTAATATTTAATTTTTTTTTCACATATACTCCCTCCGTCCGCGAATAAGAGTATCGTTATTCCATTTTTGTCCGTTCGCAAATAGTAGTCTTGGTTCACTTTTACCATAAATAGTAATAGTGTCTTACTACCCACTAACTCATTACACTCTCATTTCATATAAAACTAGTATATACAAGTGAGACTCATATTCCACTAACATTTTTCCACCCACTTTTCTTAATATTTCTTAAAACTCGTACCGCCAAGAAATGAGACTCCTAATGGCGGACGAATGGAGTAATAAATACCAAAATTTAAATATTAAAATAAATACTAAACATACATTACCTAATTAAAAATAAAGTTACAACGGAAATAATTAAAAAATGTACAATTTCAACGACTTCTACGTGCCCAAACTTCTTCAATCATGTCGGACATGAGTGCACGATGGCTTGTTGCTTGCGCATGTTCCCCTCTTTCCCGTAGTCTCTCAATGACTTCGTATGGTAAACCTCGACTGACCGGCGGGGTTGCACGACCTGTGCTCGGTCCGGCTTCATCATCGGACCAATCGACAACTCCTGGACCTTCATCATTGATAATTATGTTATGCAAGATAATGCACGCGTACATGACATTGACGATATAATGTTTGAACCAGAAACGAGCTAGGCCTCTTTCATTATTGCACAAAGCGCTTGAAGCACACTGAATTCTTACTCCACATCCTTTCGTGAATCCTCTTGCCCCTTTGCAAATAAAGCTCTCTTCGGGTCCTTTGGGCATGAGATCGTCTTCAGAAAAACTGGCCATCTCGGGCATGTCATCGGCTAAGTAGTACTCCCTCCGTCCCACAAAAGATGTCACACTTGTGGGACGGCACGAGATTTTAAGAGGTTTTGTTTTGTGTGTTAGGTGGAAAGAGAAAATATAATATTTATATTATTATGAGAGATAACTTTTTCTAAAAATGGAAATGTGACATCTTTAGTGAGACAAACTAAAAAGAAAAGTTGGACATCTTTAATGGGACGGAGAGAGTAACTCTTATGATGTCGACGTCCATTAGCAGTCAACTCGATAACCGGATAGTTGCCCTTGCATTGCTTGGTGAAGAAAGTCAACGTGTTTAGCACGTTGATGTTATTGTTTGACCCGGCCACGTAGAAGTGAGCATGCCAGATCCAAAGTCGGTGGTCAACGATGGCTTCATGGATCATCGTCGGGTGGGAACCCTTATACCCACTAGTGAATTGGCCTCTCCATGTTGTCGGACAATCTCAGTTCATGCAATCTATGCTCCCCCCAGCATTCCAGGAGAGTCGTGCACCCTCTTGTGCATGTCCAGCAGAAATCAGTGGCATTCGGCTTGCGCAAATATGTGGTGTCGAAGGCCTCCACCACGACATGACAAAAGTTCGCCAAACACTCCCGCCCAGTTGTATCCCCGACGTGAAGATACTCGTCGAATATGTTCGTTGTGGTGCCATATGCAATTGACGAAGTGCAACCGTGCACTTCGTAAGTGGGGATAGCCCAGGTAGCCGGTCGCATCTAGCCGCATTTGGAAGAACGAGTCGCACGCTTCCAACGTGCAAACAATGTGGAGAAACAACTCTCATTGCATTCTAAATCGGCGACGAAAAACCGTCGGACCCCACTGTAGTTGATCAATGAAGTAGTATTCGAAACATACGTTGGTGAGTTACGTCATGCTCTCGGCGGACGTAGTTCCAGCGGCAGATGGGCCTCGGGACCTGCTCTTGTTGTTCATGAACACTAGCGTGAATATGGTCGCTAAAGTAAACATTATCTGCTCTATAGTCCAATTTTGCCTTCGGCAGTTAACAAGTCGCCGTCGAGATTCACTTTGGAAAGTGACTGAGATTTGAGAGTGTGAGAAGGGAGTGAGAAATGAAGTGTATTTATAGATTGAAAAGTTTTTTTTAAAAGGGAAAACGTGTGGGTCGTCAGTCGCGCGCCCCTGTTGTTGGCCTTCAGTGGACGGACGAGGCACAAGCGCCGCGTCGTCCATGGTCGAATTTTCGGGCGAGGCGCTTGTCCATCGCCGTGCAATGGGAGGACGAGGCGACACAAAAGGAATCGTCCGAACGAAAACTGCCCCATCTTGGATGCTCTTAAAAATCATTTCCACCAACTACTTTTTAAGACTCCAGGAAAACGTATGAAGTAGTACTAGTAATCTAACTAGACACTTCGTTTTTATGCTTTGAAGTTTCTATTTTCTCCTTTTTTCGTAGGAGTATTTTGAATCTATCCATTGAAAAGGAACAAATTCAATTTCCTAAAAGGATGGAATATTATCTAACTAGTAATTTCGTGCTTTATGTTTTGATGTTTTTATATTGTTTTTATTGTAGATTGAATCAGACAACTTAACAAGAACAAATGAAATCCTGTATTTCATAAAAAAAAATTAAACCCGCAAAAAACTCAATTCATATTCCATACGATCGCAAAATTACATTTACAGGGAAAGTAAAACATCATCAGAGATTCAGAATACTAAACTTACCATGTAACCCTTGAAATGGTTAGTGAAAATATATCAACATATGATAAACAAATAAACATAGAACCTTTAAACTTTTTCAAGATAATGTTCCTGTCTGTATATAAAATTCCAGTGGCACGACGAAGTTTGACTCGCCACCTCACAAGAAATGGGGAACACCAAGAACTTTAGTAGTACTAGTTTTCTAACTCATTGTTGAGTGCTTGCATTCAGAGAATCCCAAAGGAAGCTCTTTTCAGCTTGGTCGAGTAATAGCTTGAGCGCCTCAAACTGTGAGCTTTCTTTAAGCACCACACCGAAAGACTCGGGCATTTGCTAAACAAACAGCAATAGTAGGAGAGTAAGCATACTGAGGCGAGAAAGAGCCGTATCAAGAAAAGTAACAAAAATTAGTCTACCTTAGCAAGCCAAGTAATGTAGGTAGCTGAAAAGGTTGTTTGTGCTTGATATTCCCCATATTCATTATCAGGGATAATTGTGCAGGATTGGAATAGCTTTAATTCATCTTTGACGAACATGTTACTCTGGCCATCAACAGCTAAATGTTTCATCCATATCAGTGACAGGAAGCGACGATGAAGCCACAGAGACTTGAAGAAATCAGTACCCGAGAAAAAGAAAAGAATCAATAAACATATATGAAAATCAAGATGGAAATGTAAGTTGGTTTATAACTAGTAGGAGTACTAATTAGTTTCAACATCAAGCAAGATAAGATGAGAACACCTGAGTTTTTGTATAAAGTAATACAGTAACTTGTTTGTCACTTTGTTGGCAGATGCAAGAAACAGACAACTAAAGTCCAGGTAAAGGAAATCAGATGACATGTCATTCAATTCCTATAATCATGCTATTCATACTTTTTTCTATTTAATTATACAAATATCCTCCTATACATGTCTCGTGTAAGCCATATTTATTCAGAAGTTTATGTTCTTATAGTCATGATGTTCTTTATTTCAAAATACTGTAGTGGCTGCCTACCTCTCTTCCCACGTATAGCCTTATCAACATTGCATCCCAGTCCAGTTCCTCCTGATATGCATCCATTTGCCAAATATCACCATATAAACAGGTAGATAATCATCATAAGTTTACACCTCAAACTAAAGATGACTATACATCAAAGACCCTTCAAATCTTTCGGTTGACATATCTAAGCACTTCAGAGATACATTAAAAAAGTAACTACATAACTTATATTCCATCACTGTTATGTTTCATGCATTATTTTCTGCAAATAAACCAATTTTTCATGTTATGTTTAAAACACATGAGCCTGATGAATGCACAATATGCAAGTAACCTCTCAACTATAGTTAGGATGATAATTTTGGACAATATGCCTTATCCCATGACCAAAAACCCATTTCCTTGGAGTTTCTTTAACAATTCAAATGATCAAAACAAATGCAAGACCAGACCTTCCATAGTTTTTGAAGTTCTTCATTTGACAAACCATTGAAATCCTTGTAATGCCGTGAATTCTCTATCATCTGGACCAGTAACCGCTGAAATTATAGGAGATGTTAGTTTGTGTATGAAGTTGTACTTTGGAAAGATATTATAACATGCATATTTCTAATATTACGCTTATTATATGAGAAGACCAAGAGCAGGAGAAACCAGAAGGGATGGTTGAAGTCTCAATCAACTAGATGCAAATACACAAACTCTTAGTTTGATGGATCTACCACCTATACAAATACAATGTGGGAAACTATGACACGCATGGGCTCGGAAAACATATGCATGAATTGGCAATACCCATCATGTCAACAAGAGATATCTTCTATCCATCAAAACAATCTAAGACATAGGCACCTTCGTAAATTAGTCAAGGCAACGGCAAAGTCACTTCCCTTTATTCACAATGTCGTCACTTTATATACTAGCATCTCATCATCATGATAAAGTGCTGGCTGCATTTCGCTATCATTACATCACGTATGGAAATACTTTATCATAAAATACGTTGGGTTCAGTGGTAAACAAGACCTCAAATTCAATGTTATTGCATTTTGAGAAACATCAAAACATAAAATATGAAACAAATTATGTTGGAAACACTTGACATAGATTCTTAACTTACAGCTCGGAAGTGGAAACAAGAGTTATCAGCAACATGAAGCGCAGCCCAATCTCTGGAACTGTGCAGCTCAAGTAGTACCTGAACAGAGCACAAAGAAGTATTAAGAAAAACCAAATACATACAGAATACTAATTTTTCAAAAAAAAAAAACAGAAAATGGTACTAGACCCAAATTGGATAATGCAAAACTGGGAAAAAATATTAATTATTCTCTATAAATGAAGATGGTAATAGAAAATTAGAAATAATGTTATTGCTGGACAAAATGCTGCACATCAACGTTGTTAAAAATTGGTCTAACATGACGGGTTAGGGGAAAGAGATAGGGGCCTTAACTTCAAACTGACCTGTGAGTCCGACATGTAGGAAACCAACCAGCAGCGGTGATTCCAAGCACGGTAATTCATCTTAGAGTTCTGTGACATAATAAAAAATGTATAAAATATAGTTCCATCCATGCATGCTCATTATGCCAGGATTATAAGGTATCATTTAAATTTTAAAATAATGCACTCAAGTTGCGGGATTGCCAGATGATTCTCTGGGGAAGAATGATTTGGTTTATACGAAGGAAGGCACAGGTAGAGATAACGAAGATCCAACACTTAGGCAAATAAGAAAATCAAGTTATGCTTATGCTTTAAAAATTGCAGAAAGTGCAGCTAGTGCTCACATTGACATATTTTGAGCAGTTATAAATAGAAGTGAGAAAAACAGAGAAGGAAGCAAATTCTTTACAACTCCACACGATGACTTTGTCAAGGATAGTATATTGTGCTTTGCTGGAAAGAAATTGCATGGCACCGATAGAAACGCTTTATGACATAAGAAACTGAGAGAACAAGAACTATCAACCCTGAACCCTCAAGGCAAAAATTGTCTCAACAGCAAACACACAAACTATATGTCATTCTTGTGGTCAAATCTGCAGTAAATTCGACAATGGAAGTGTCTGGTGGTTGTAGAGCTATATTGTGAAAATTGTGCAACAAGCACTTGAATAAAATCCAGGATGCTTCTGTTCAATCAGGAATCTTTGTACTTAGGGGGAACCATACTTCCAACATTAGGTTTCCAAATAGGTAATGCTACATCAGATAAAATAACAGTGATCTTAATACTGTTTTAAGAGAGAAAAAAGTACTCCAGGCAAGGCCAAATTATGTAAGTTCCCTGTAAGTTTCAGAAAAGATGCTCACTTGAAGAGGGTCAAAGTTTGATCTATCTAAAGCGTAAACTGGTTTTAAACACGCGCTGACCTAGGAATGCTAGTTTAAGTGTGTAATCAGTAGAACGCTAAATTTGGTGGACTCAAACACCCAGAGTTTCACCAATTTTACCTGCCCCGTAAATCGTAATGACTGCTTTCACAATAAACATCTCTGAACTGTCTTCTTTATTCTAATCAGATGATTAAGCGGTCCAATACCTAAAGCTATCCAAGAAACTGCATGGGCATAATTACAACTAGAACCAGCAAGAACTATAGCTCTTACCCTACAGTTTGAAAAGGAAAGTCTTTAATACATATACACAATTTTCACATCACACTTTTAAAAACACAAGCTGAAAGAATACTAAAGTGAATGACAGCAACCACTACAAAGTTGCCTTTATTTAGCAAATGCATCAACTAAATATTGATAATGACCAAAAAGTTGTACTCCTATATGTATGGCTTCACAGTTCTGGAACAGAATTAAACCTCTACTATTTTTTTCACTAACTCAGATTCTCTTTCCACAATCTCTGGTAGATTTGCAGACTTTCCAGCTATCATCTTGATCACCCATCTCCTACCAGTGAGAACACAATATTGACGCAAGTTCAGAAAATTATGTAAATACAATGATAAAATAAACTTGCCATGGGAAGCACCATTCATCACATGCGTTTCATATCTATTCTAAAGTGTGTAACTATGGGTGTTTGTACAGAAACGGAAGGTAGATACTCCCTCCGTCCACAAAAAATAGTCTCATTTGTGGGCGACACGGGTTTTAATGAGAAATTGGTAAAGTAAGAGAGAAGGAGAAAACATAAGTAAAGTATGGGAGAGAGGAGAAAAAAGTGGGGTAAAGTATGAGAGAGAAACTTTCCATTTTTGGAAATGAGACTATTTTTCATGGACATCCCAAAATAGCAAAATGAGACTACTTTTCATGGACGGTGGGAGTATTACATATCATGAGATATTACTTACCATGTCCAATTTTGTGACTTAGTGACTTAAAAAATAAAATAAAATAAAATAATAATAATAATAATAATAATAATAATAATAATAATAATAATAATAATCATTATTATCACCAAAAAGAAACTAGTAGTCACCCAAGTCACAAGGGTTAGTACCTGTGGCTCCAAGCACGTTCACTTTTTGGCGAATAGGATAGAACCAGAGCTGATAAAAGCAGTTCATCCATGAACATCGGAAAGAGCTGCTTCTTTGACACAATTAACTTCCTAGGAGAAGAAAATATAAGAGAAAGTTTTAATATCATTATCAAGTGGTAGTTGCTGAGTAGGATTCTACAAAATGAAGTTAACATCAAACTTCAAATCTTATGTTAAGCACTAGAACTCCAAGGAGTACGAAGGAAGAAGTATTTTTCGAAATGAGCTCATAATATTTATTTAACACTCTCAGTCTCTCACTGAGCAACTTTATGAAGCATGCTGACAGCCAGACATAAAAAGGACCGGGTTTCCAGCTAATCTTTGGAACAATTTTACCACTTGCAGAAGGTATAACTTTTATTTTGTGAACAAACCGCCCTTAAACTCGTATACCACTTCTGGATATTACATTTCAGGGATTAAACTACTTGGTAGAAGTCTGACATATGTTGGGAGCAATGCAACCAATGGACATATAAGCGTATGCAAAAAAGTGGGGCATGAATGTACCTGAAATTCCATGCTGTGCCAAAATCAGAGCTTAGTAGAAGAAGTGCCTTGCTATGTCTCATAACTTCAATTTCAGCAATGTTTAAGAAAGAAGTTGAACACACTGATGCAATTTCATCTAGTTTTTCATCCTTCTTACATTGAGAACTGCTCAACATCCTGCATTGTCTATGTGAATCCATGAATGCGTCTTTAGCCGCTCTATATAGTTGAGCAAGAACAAGGGTAGAGATTCCCAGCTTATGTTCATGATGCCAAAAGCAAGTATTAGAACTATTACAGACTGCTGGTTCTGATTTAATGGTATCATCCTCTAGGAGAGACCCATCAGCCACAGGCGACAAGGAGGTAGAACTAGGGACATCCTCACTTAAAAAAGCAAACTGTGTTGGATGAATGAACCCAACTTCATCACTGCCACAATAGAAAGAGAGGGAGAGAAATATTAATCGCAGTACAGGTAAGTGAAATCTATATTTAATAGTAATTCCTGTCATTACATTGGAAGTTGAAACAGTTACTGTAAATCTCCGAATAAGAGGATAAATAATGGTACACAGGGAAAATTACATCTACACATTAAATTCATATCTGAAAACCATCTCGTAGACAAGACAACTAGCTAGTGGTGCAACCACAAAATAGGGGAATTTTCCCCCACAGAGGCAAACTTACAGGATTCCTGGATCAAACTATCATTATTTAGCTAGTTCATTAGAAGAGATCAAGAGAACACAATAAAAATGACTATCATCAGCAATAGCTTACATGAAAGGGTCAGATTCCAAAATACCCTCCAGCTGGATAAGAAGATTAGATGGATCCACTGCAGCTACATTCATTGTTGACACATGTAGACCCAGCATTCAATTATATTCTGCATACTAGACATAGAGAAATAACAATTATACTCTCGACGACGCCCGGTAGATGTGACAAGTAAGTGCAGGCTCGAGTCAAGCTTCTTTCCTTGAGTTAGAGCTCAACTTTTTATATTAAAAAAAAAAAAAAAAAAAAAAAAAAAAAAAAAAAAAACTCTTTAACCCGTGATCGGTTTGAGCTTGTCCAGTTTAAAAAAAAAAAAAACTCAAATAAGCAGTTGTTCGAGCTCGAATCAAAACGAAAGTATGTTAGCTCATACTACCATCGACCGTGGCGATTCGGCGATTACCTGTTACACGATAGATACGCATAAAAACGGAATACTACTAAATAAAGAATGAGAGTTGGGGAAATGCCGACCCATACTGCAAAACGCATCTTTGGAGTAGAATTAAGCTCCAACCATACTCCCAAAACCGTCCTTTTTTGAGATATTGAACAGTAACACGCCAAAAATGCAGTAGCACTGTAGCTACTGCATATGTAGTTTATGAACTTTCTGAAATTGCAGTGGATCCTTCAGCTTGCGTATTTTCTAATAGAGGCAAGAAGACTTACCTTAATTTGTGGAGAATATGTCGTCTGATGCAAAAATTTTAGGGAGAAGATGGAAACGGGGGAGAAGACAGAACGCAAAGGATTGGGAAGAAGATGAATGCGGCGCTTTAAAATAGGTTTGTATTAATTGTGGATATTAAATGGGATTTAATTAATGGGATATTATTATAAAAAATGCAAATGATTATGACTATTGTCAGTCGGTAAATTGCACAAATTTGCCAAATGATTTTATTAATAATTGGGTATAATGACATGAGTGATAAATTGTTAACTCTTACTTTGAAATTTTAATATATAATCCTTTATATATTTTTATTTAATTAACATTTATATTGATTAAGTTTTAGATGAGTAATTATTATTTATTTTCACTTATACAATCTCTGATATTATATTTGATACTATTATATTTGACATGAAGTTTAATATTATAAGCAAATTTGGAGTCATAAATTTTGCTAATTTATTTGTGTTATACGAATATTTTATGTAATTATATATATTTAATTGGTGTTTAATTGATGTTTGATTGTTATTATGGAATGTTTGATGTTTGATTTATTTTAATAAGCAAATAGTATGGATCATTTAATTATGAAATATTTGATATATTTTAATAAGTTAATAATATTAAATCAAATAATTATATTTCACAAACTATTGATATAGTGATATGGGGACTAATGTATAATTTAAATAAATATATAGGTAAGATTAAAAAGGTATAGAAAGTATATGAATACGGAATATTCTTTTGAGTGTGGGTATGGTGTTTGGTGTAAATGATTTGAGTACTAAAGTTATTGTTTAATGTGACAAAATCTAAAAAATAGTTTGAGTTTGGTGTAAATGGTTGAAGATGGTCTTAAGGCATTTCCAACGCAAAACCCATCTTTAGGTATAAATAAACAGAGCTTGTTTCCAATATAAACAAATAGAGACTAATATTTATTTTTTCCCTATGGAAAACCAAAATTAATTTTTGTAGATAAATATAAAGTACAAATCAACAATATTGTTTTGAAACTGAATTAGGTAGTTCAGTGATAAATACAGAAAATGAAACTATGAAGTCAGATGGAGTGGAGAATATTGTTATAGTGTTATGACTTTAATGTTGTCTTCTTTATCGTTTCATCCACCATTGTCATCTTCAACATTGACACTATAATCAAATTGGGTGTCGTGAATATCTTCATCGTTGTGATTTTTTTACATTACTTTAATGCGCTGTTGACATATATGGCGTGTGAATTACAACTAACCTTGAACAACATAAATATCTTTTTGCCTCATTTATAAAAAATTTATATTGTTCAAATAAAATCATAATTTCCAAGCTTCAAAAGAAAATCCAAAAAAAGGTAAACTTACTAGTGGAAGCATTTTAAGGATTTTATGAACTATTTGAGTTACATGCATATGATGTCTGATAAATATTTGCATGTAATTTACTTTCTCTATTGTCCAGGAGGAATCTTAGAATAGTTATGCGATTCGCTCTAGTAACAATGAAGTCATGAATGAATATTTTAATTGTTAATTAACAAACTAAAGTAGTGGAATAGTATACATGTAATACCCTTTTTTGTATGATTAATCTTGATTTTTAATTGTTTTATTTTTTTATTCACTTTGTTTAGTTAGTTGATAAGGCTAATTTCATGCATCGGTTATATGGTGAAAAGCGTTACAATATTGCTGGGTCTAACATGTTTCCTAAGCCAGGTGTGTGATAAAATCGCTAGATCGAGGGAATGCTGAAGGAAACGGTCTAGCAAAGGAATGAAGTGAAGTGAGCAGAATTCAAAGGAAAAGAAGGCGTGACGGAGGGAGCCAGTAGCTGAGGGCAACAAAGTCTATCTATACCTCGCTGGGCCCCACTCCAACGCCTATATATATAGAAGAGCATGCAACGCACAAATCATCACTTTTTTCACTCTCTTTTAGTTCACACACATAACACACACTTGGGAATGGGAGATCTGGGGTAGTTCGGGTTACGAAAGGGTTCATTTCTTTAGAAAGTTTCAGTTGCAACACCGTCTGCGTGTGGAAGAAGATACAATCTCTTTTAATTTCAGTTGTTTTGCACTTTTGCGGTCGAACTTCACTTCGGGAGTCGACTTGGCTGTTGATGTTACTTGTTATCTTTTCGCTTCTGTTGGTTTGCATTTAGTTGTGATATTTCAAGTTGATTTACGTAGATCTTGCTGCTGAGAGTTTATTTTAACAAGTTTTATGTCGATCTCTGTTTTATTTTGATGTTGTGGTACTTGATCTGGGAATTTGGTGATAGATCTGTGGTTTGTTGACTGATTGGAGGTTGTTGTTTAAATCTGAAGTGATGAAGTGTTTCTGTTGGGTGGAGTTTGTGTCGGACGCTTGGATCCGGAGTGGATTTAGCGTCTGAGGTTGGATCCGAAGTGAGAAAAGGAAGTTGTTGGATGGATTTGAGTTTTCTGCTTGTTTCCTGTTTTACTTCGTCTAGCATCTGTAGATCCATTTAATTCTTCGTTGTTATGCATCAATTTGATTTAGATTTAGTTTGCTCTGCTCTGATTTCGTTCATGTTGTTTTTCTTATGAGTTTTTACGCAATTTGGTTGAAGAAGATGATGTCGCTGTTAGTTAGTACCCGAGTTAGTTATTCTGCCAGCTTTTCGTCCGTACCCTGCTTTTTCAGTCATGGTCCCCACAGTCAGTTTGTTTCCTAGGTCTAGGTAATTAGAGTAGTTTTCTTAGATCTGGTAATTGAGCAGTTAATTTTCTTTGCAACGTTCTCTTGTTATTTCGCCTAAGCCTAGCTATTAGCGTAGTAGTTTTAAAACTCCCAAGTCAAGTTTAATTTGTTTTCCTCAACCCAAGAAAAATGTGTGGCAGCAGCCAACACCAAAAACAAGTCCAAATCCTTGAACATGATTATTACGCATCCTTCTCTGTGGGATCGATCCCTACTTCCCTACACTAGGTTTAGTAAAGTGGTTGAGAGTTTTTGAAAGAGTGCTCTGTGCGTCCGACGACCAGGATTTCCTACGACCAACGAGTTCCTAGACCGCGTGATCTAATGGATTTGCTGGACCAAGGGAACCTGTTTATTTCCTTCTGTGCGCACCGTGAACACAAAACCGTACTTTCATTAGTTTTATTAAATCAAACCAAAAACTCTGATTTCTCCAATGATCGCTTATAATAAATAATTTGCATTTTATTTATTGTGATTCGATATCTCGTGCTTACCTATGGCTACACTATTTCTAATTTGCAATTAGTTAGAGTGAAAAAAAATCATGCAATCATCCACTTTTTTAATCACCATTAGTGGATAAGTGGTTTATGCCATGATCTCCATGTTCTCAACTCATACTCATAAAATTTATAGAGTTGTATAGATGGAAAAGATAACGCCTAAAATGATCTCTTTATTATTCTCTCATTGTATCTTACATATTAGGTCATCCGCATCCTTATCTCTTATTCATCCCTTAACCATTTCATCTCTTAACTATTCATGGGCTCCACTATACTTTTCAGCCCATCTCTTAACTAAGAGACAACACCTGCATCCCTCCATCTCTTAACCATCTCATCCCTTAATTATTCATTCAATTTCATTTTTTATTTTTATTTCCACCAAATTCAATTAATAATAAAACACACTTCATTAAATAAAATAAAATTACAATTTAAATACCTAAAAAAATAAAAAAGACATAATTTAAAAAACTAGAAATTACAAATTGCACACTTAAATTCAAATCACAAAAAAACTGGAGGCAAATAAGCAGAAGAAGGAGTTCTCTAGTGACGATCATCTAACGGTTGCCAAATTTTGCCCAAATGTGCTCCATTAGATCCTCCTGGAGTTGGGCGTGGGCGGTAGAATCACGTGTCCTTGCCCGAATAGACAACCGCTCTTGCAAAGTATGATGCACTCCCCTTCGAGGCGGACTACTTGCGGTTGAGCTTCCTGGGGTTTCAGGGTGAACCATTTTCCCGCCTCAGGTCCTTCGTCGGCGACAATCATGTTGTGCAAGATTATGCACATATACATGATGTCGACCATATTATCCATAAACCAGGTACGAGCCGGGGCTTTGATAATGTTAAATCGAGCTTGGAGAACCCCGAACGCTCTCTCCACATCCTTGCGAGCAGCCTCTTGCTTCTGCGCAAAAAGAGACTGTTTTTCGTTCGCAGGCCTGTTGAACGTCTTCACGAAGGTTGGCCACTTCGGATAGATGCCGTCGGCAAGATAGTACCCCATTTTATCTGCGATTGTTAGCGATGAAGTTGATGGCCGGCGCTTTACCATTCAGAACTTCGCTGAAGAGGTTGGAATTGTTGAGCACGTTAACGTCGTTGTTCGAGCCCGGGACCCCGAAATACGCATGCCAAATCCATAGCCGGTAGTCGGCGACGGCCTCAAGTATAACGGTGGGGTGGGTGCCTTTGTGGCCGCTCGTGTATGACCCCCTCCACGCCACGGGACAATTCTTCAATTGCCAATGCATGCAATCGACGCTCCCGAGCATCCCGGGGAATCCGTGTGCTTGTTCGTGAAGTTGGAGCAGATCTGACAATCTGCGGTGGTTGGCTTCTTCAGGAATTCGTCGGTGAAGGCTGCCTGGACGCCTTTGCAGAATTTCAGCAAACAGAGTCTCCCAGTGGATTCTCCGACGTGCAGGTATTCGTCGAACGAATCCGCCGTTTGTCCAGTAGCAAGCTGACGGATCGCTGCAGTACATTTCTGGAGCGTCGTGTGGCTAGGACAGCCAATAGCGTCGAACCCTTCTCTGAAGTACTCTTCCCGTGCCGCCAATGTATTCGCGATATGCAAAAATAGCGCGCGTGACATACGGAAACAACGACGGAAGTAGATATCTCCCCATACCGGGTTCCGACTGAAGTAATCACGTTCCAACCTTGTAGCGGCTTCCTCCCGATTACGGTGGATGTAAGTCCGGGTTCGCCTTTGAGGAGGCGCGGCGGCTTCCTCCTCCCTACGTCGATCTTCTTCTAGAGATTCTTCCATTATTCGATGCATTTGCTCAAATGGATCCATGAATGGATTAAATTTGGGAGAAGAAAAAAATAAATGAATGATTTATAGAAGTGATTGGAGAGGAAAGAAAGAGAGATGAGAGAAGAATAGATGTGTGTTTGTGTGTAAAATGGAGAATGAGAAGAGTATTTATAGAATAAAAAATAAATTTAAAAAATTAAAAAAATTTAAAATTCGACCGTTGAACTGTCATATTACCGTTTTTTAATTTTTTAAATTTTTTTTTCAAAAATCGATTTTTTTAAAAAAAAATTGAATTATGACGTCATTATTACGACGCCCACTCGCTGCGCGACGCGCGACGGGATGTCCCGTCTCGTCGGGACAAGATGGAAGTTGCAACGCGGTCTCGTTGCCGTCTCGTCTCGGCAGGACGAGATAGAGACGGCATCGAGCCGCGCTGCGGATGCCCTTAGCTTGCATATTAGGGACTCTACATTGCTCGGCTCGACTCAAAATCAAATTCGTCGAAGCCTACAAGATTGAGGTGAATCTACTTGATATGAATAAAGGTGTTTCATCTTTGGGACAATGCAACAAATTGTGAGCACTAGTCGGACGTATCTCATCTTGCAAATGGAGGATTTCCTCAACTTGAAAACTTCAGGGTCTGTCTGATACACAAAATTAGAACTGAATTGTACTTATAATTAAATTCTAAATCCTTTGTTATGTAAAAATGATATAATTGATATAGATTTGAATCTGAAAATTTATATAGTGCGTGTGCATTTGTAGTTTGTGTAGTGTCGACAACGTGTGTTGTGTGTTGTGTGTAGTGTGCGTGTTGTTTGTGTGGTGTGCATGTTGTGTGTGGTTGTATGTGTAATGTGTATTTGTGTGTGAAGGTACCAAATTTTAAAACTATTTGGAATTTTAGTACTCCCTCTGTCCCACAAAAGATGTCACACTTGTGGGACGACACGAGATTTTATGAGGTTTTGTTTTTGTGTGATAAGTGGAGAAAGAAAATATAACTTTTATATTAATGAGAGAGGGAACTTTTTCAAAAAATGGAAATGTGACATCTTTTGTGAGACAAACTAAAAAGGAAAGTATGACATCTATTATGGGACGAATGTAGAATCTACTTTTGATATGAAAATCAAATTGTGGAATTGGGAGGATTAGAATTGTCAATCTTAGCTCATACTAACTCCTGAAAGCACACTTAGACCCTTATATTGTCCTCACTCTTAAGATTGTTTTTTTTGGTATATTAACTATAGTGTCATCAATTCGAATCTAGCATATGGATCCTCTCTCGATTCTCCTTCATGCCAATAAATCGACAAGATATGTCACACAACTTGAAACATTATAGAACATAATTCCATATCAAAAGTATGAAGTAAATAGGTCATGGATATCAAAAATATGAATTGAATAAACATGAAGAGCTACTTTCCAACCCATAATTCAACAAATTATTGCTCATGAATGGTAAAAAAATCAATCGTAAAATATGAAAGCATTAAAACAATATATTACAGGACACAAAGGTAAAATCTTGGTTGCTTTAGAAATCTTTATCCTCTTGTTTCAATCTTGAAGTGTAGAACAATCTTTGACTACTCAATGAACAATCTCATGGAAAAGGAATTATTGGGTAAAACAGTTCATCATGAATGATGATGTGTGGGGAGTATTTTTACAGTTGTGGACATTTTCCTCAATATGGTACTCCCACCGTCCTACCATAAGCGAGTCACTTTACTTTTTAGGACGTTCCATCATAAGTGAGCCATTTATATTTTAAGTAAAAAAAATTTCTTCTATTACTTTTTTTCCCACCTACTTTATTCTTTTCACACATCTATTTTTTTCCTTTTTTCTCACTCCACTTAACTCTTTAAATACCACTTTAAGTGACTCACTTATGGCGGGACAGAGGGAGTAGTATATATGACTCAGCAAGAAAAGTCTTGGAGAAAAATATATCAAACTCATCCCACCGCCCGCTCTTAGCGGATCGCTAAGATTGTTTTGGACTTCCTCGAACACTTCTCGGCGGTCGTTGGTCGTAGCTCCATTGCAAGCACAAATTTCGAGACAGGTCATTGGCTGCTCTGCGACCGCTGATCTGGTCAATTTCCTCTAGCATTTGTTTTTTTTTTTGCCTTTTTATGCCTATTTTGCACATTTATCACAAAACACGTAAAAAAATATAAAAATGCATGGAATATGCAATTAAAGGAAATAATTTGCATGATTGTCATTGAAAACTGGCCAAACAAAGACCCTAAAACATGCAAAATCCGTGTTTATCACTCACCACACCTCTGGTGACCAAAACTATAATGACCGCCCTTCTAGGGTATAATAAATGCGACGATCGCGACCTAGGCGGACTTAAATGCAACAAGAACATAGGCTAGGGTTTCATAAAAAGGGTTTGACCAAAGTAATTTAATGAACAATTAAAACAATAAGGCAACGACTTAACAATGAAATCCTATGAAGAATAGATACCACAATTTATGCTCAAAATGACAAGGGTTTAATATAATAAAAAATGTATCATGTCTCGATATTCTAAACAAAAATTGAATAGTTCGATTCAAACAAATGGAATGAAGCTCGTGTTTCAGCGGAAGCAACCAAGAGAAAAGTGAAGTCATGTATGAAGACACAACTCCACTCGATGTTTCAAAACGATCATATTATTATTCAATTTATTTGCTCAACCTGCACATAGGGAAAACACATGCAGGGTTTATAGTTATGCCAAAACATTTTAATAGATATGTCATCCTTACCATAGTGAACTCGAGTTTACAGTTATAAAAGAATATCATCGAGTATCACAAAATAATTTCATAGACTGACCAGTCAAACAATTCCTCCCATTTTCTCAACAATCAACAATTCCATAGTGCGACGAAAGTGTGGCCACACTATTCGCCCACGAGACCGGCCGACTAGCGAGGACGGCTCCCGATCCCAACTGTGTACACTAGCCTGATAGGGTTTGCGGCCCTACTCAGACCCGAATTCGTTTATATAGCCCTATAGCCTAATGGAGCGGACTCGCAAACTAGGCATCAGACACACAATATCATCAAAACAATCACAGGCATGGCATAACGTTTTAAACCACCCTTATAACACCATAATCATTATTTTGGTAATAAAAGAGTTTAGTGAATAAACCCCACCTCGACTCCTTAGATCACAAGTACGCTCTTCCTCTTGCTATCACGCCAAGAGCGCGAGTTATCACCTTTAAATTATGTGTTTCACGTGTAAGTTTAAATCATCTACTCAAAATCATGCATGTTCCCAACGTTCCCCTTTTTCCCCTCGACTAGTTTTATATTATCATTCAAAAATCAAGACATGTTCATCATATCAATTTTATTCGCACCACAACTCCAGATCTATCATCAAATCATGTTATGCATGAGTGTTCTTCAACACATCCACACGCACACACACACGCACACATACCGGTGCACACGCACACACACATCACCCCATATTCATCAATTGTTTCCCCTTTTCACTCAATCTATATGCATGAGGGTTCAAGAACACCGATTACTCGGTTAGATGAGAAAAGATTGATATAAAAATACCTTTTCTCGATAGAACGAACGATAGAACAAAGTAGTAGCCTTAATTCTTCAACAATTCTTGAGTTTCTACTTCAATTCTTTGTAAAGAATGAAGAGATCTTGAATAAAATAGAAAACAAGTTGAAGGAGAGTGGAGGAAGTGGGAGGCGTGGATTTGAGAGAGAGAGGGGGCGGTTTTTTTTCTTGATTTAGGTTTAGGGTTTCACTACTATTTAGAGAGTGCAAGGTATAATCCCATAATTAAATAAATAAAAAGTTTGAGGAGATATGGGAGGGAGAGTGGCGTTAATTTTGAGAGAAAATAGGGTAGGGTTCGAATTTTATGCTACTAATTAGCATATGATTTAATTTGAATATTTCACGGAGCAGAATAAAAATAATAATCTTCCCAAGTAATTAGGAAAGTGGCGTTAATATTGATTCCACCACAAGGAATCAATTTCAAATATTAATTAAAATAGGATATGGCAAGATCTCCTTAGATATGATAAGATATGCTAGGATATTTGAATTTATTCATGGAAGAGAATAAATAAGGAATCAAGTAATATAATGAAATAGTCCCTTCTCCCATAAATAGGAGATTTTCGAAAATCTCCTTGGAATAAACATGGGTATCGATTTTTCTCATGGAAGAATAAGAAATAATTGGACTTTGGATTTAAATTGGATAATTATCCCAAGTAATAATTAAATCCAAGAAAAATAGGGTTCCTCTCCAATAAATCACGGGGGTCGAAAATTCCAAATAAATGTGTATGATATTTATGAAAATCCTATTTAATCTCACTCATCCCTTAGGAAATAATTCGCCACGATATATTCTACCATGCATCAAAATATTTACACAATCGCATCACAATTTCCAACCTTTTCCACTTTCACCTCATATTCTCAACGTGAGACGATCAATAATCACCCAAATAACAGTGTTCCCTCATTGAGATCTCAGTAATCCTGTCACGAAGTCCATTGCAACGTGTTCCCATTTTCATTCCGGAATCTCAAGTGGATGCAGTCTCCCATAAGGTCGTTGATGTAGAGCTTTCACTTGTTGACATGGTAGAAACCTCTCCACAATGTCGCTACATGCTTTTTAATGCCATTCCACAAAAACTGTCTCTTCATATCTTGATACATCTTGGTACTCCACGGATGCGCAGTATATGGTGTTTCATGCGTTTCCCTCATGATTTCACTTCTAAGTCATTCGTCTCTAGACACAAACAACCTTCCCTTGTATGTGAGGGAATTATCCGCTTCCTCGTGAAAATTTTCTTTCTCCTGCCCTCATTCCCGAACGGATTTTCTTTAGTAAAGTATCGCGTCTTTGAGCCTCGACAATTCTAGCTCTCAGATCAGGTTCCATCACCAAGGTGGCGATCCTTCCTTGCCCTGTCTCGGGCGCTCTCACGACTTCCAATTGCATCCTACTAAACTCTCGTATCAAGTGTTCTCCATTTGTGAGAAAAGTGGCCAATTGGGATTGAGACTTTCTATTCAAAGCATCAGCCACTACGTTCGCCTTTCTTGGGTGGTAGTTTATACTACAATAATAATTCTTCCACCAACTCGAGCCATCTACGCTGGCGCATGTTCAAATCCTTTTGCTCAAAGAAGTACTTGAGGCTTTTGTGGTCCGTGTATATCTCCAGCGAACTCCATAAAGATGGTGTCTCCAAATCTTCAAATCATGTACTACTGCTGCCAACTCCAAGTCATGCTCGGCTAGTTCAACTCATGTGGCCTCAACTGCCTTGATGCATACGCGATCACTTTCCCATTCTGCATAAGTACACGTCCAAGTCCTACTTTTGATGCATCAGTATACACCACATAGTTAGTGTCCGGCTCTGGCACAACGAGAATCGGTGTGGTGGTCAACTTCTCTTTCAACAACTGAAAACTCGCCTCGCATTCCGGTGTCCAATTTACTTTAATCCCCTTCTTTAATCGTCGGGTCATTGGCCTTGATATTTTAGAAAATCCCTCGATGAATCTCCGATAATATCCCGCCAGTCCTAAGAAACTCTGAATCTCATTAGGTGTAGTCGGTGACTTCCATTGTTGTACAGCTTCCACCTTTGCAGGGTCCACTTGAATTCCATCCGCGGTCACTATGTGTCCATGAAAATTTATTTTCTTAAGCCATAACCCACACTCACTAATCTAAGCATAGAACTTCTTGGCCCTTAACGTCTCCAAAATGTTTCTCAAGCATTCTTCATGTTCCTCCTCGTTCTTTGAGTAGATAAGTACATCATTTATGAAACTAGAACGAACTTGTCCAAGTATGGCTGGAATACACAATTCATAAGGTCCATAAACACAGCAGGGGCATTTGTCAGTCCAAAAGGCATCACTATAAAGTCAAAATGGTCATATCTAGTTTGAAAAGTCGTCTTGAGTACAACTTCTTGTCAAACCCTCAATTGATGGTATTCAAATATCAAATCAATTTTCGTAAAGACACTAGCTCCTCGAAGCTAATTAAATAAATCATCTATTGTCAGTAGTGGAAACGTATTATAAAGTGTCATCTCGTTCAACTCTCGATAATTTATGCACATTTTCAGTGTTCCGTCGGCGCTCCCCACGGCGACACACGAGGTCTAATGAAACCCAAGTCGAGCAATTCTTGCAGTTGTATCTTAAGCTCTTCCAATTCCTTAGGCGTCATTCGGTATGGTGTCTTGGATCTGTGCTGATCCCGGCTCCAAGTCAATTGTAAACTACGATTGTCGTTTTGTCACGAAAGGTAATCCAACATGAGTTTCCAACATCTCATTAAATATTTCTTCCAACATTCCTTCCATTTTCTTCGTATGAGAAAATTCGTATAATATTGTTACTACTCTCTACTTGGGTTGAGAAGGTGGTGGGGCTACCACGCTTTCTTTCTTTCGATTGCTTTTCCTACTCTACATATCTCGTCTCGAACGTTTCTCTCTTAGTTGATGGTATTTACCTTGTTAGCATCCTCGTATTTTCGCCGCGATTGTTGTATTGTAGCAGTGATATTTAAATACTCAATTCCTCGTGGTTCACTTAGTTTTATTTATCATCCTCGTATCGATCGAGCAACTATTTTTACATATATCTCTACACCATAAAAGACAATTAGGCCTATGTGCCTAAAATTTTTCATAATATTTCTTTTCTTCAATATCATTATCTATGCACATAACACGGCATTCAATTTCTTAGCAGCTCGTTAGCGATTCGTAAATGCAATCTATTCCACGTCTCGTTCTATTGGTCATGTCTACACTTCTGGTTGGTGTATCATTTCAGCGTGTGTCTGTCTATAAAAACTTATTTCCCATGTGTATCTTCAAGCTTTTGCCTTTCCTTACGTTGCATCAAGAACTCAGAATATGTATCAAGAACTCAAAATTTAATCAAACAGTCTTAGCTTGGATATGGACCGATTTCAAATTATCACAACACTGTTAAAAGAAAGTGTTTTTAAATTAGAAGAGTTCCAGAATCACTCAACGAAACAAGAATTTCAATTTCAACTCAACTTTTGTTTTGAATCTCAACGCTAACTTGTAACAATTGGTTTGGATCATCCCAATAGAGTTTGAGAATTTACTTCCAACGAGAGCTTGAAAGAACACATGATAGGTTATGAATTAGGATGGAATCGAATTAAATCTCAAGTCCCATAGTAGGCTACCCAACATGATGCAAAGAAAATCGGTTAAATGAATCGTTCCTTGAATAGATAAGCCAACGAACTTACGTTTATGAATTGAAGGCATTAGGTATGTTGAATCGAAGGCGGCGACAAAATGAGCAACCCGAGGAGGCGACGACAGAATGAGCTACCAATGGAAGTGACGACGGAGTGAATCAAATGAATTTTAGGCCCGCTGAAGAAGGCGACGACGACGGTAGAGAATCATTGTTTATGAGTGAGAATTGGTAGAGAATTCGAGCAGAAAAGGAAAACCGGTAGAGAATCGATGAAGAATTCGAGCGGAAGAGGAGAATCGGTGGAGAATCGATGGAGAATTTGAGTAGAAGAGATGACGGGCTGAAGAAAAATTATCCAAGTGAGAGAAATTCATGTTTTACCCAGCTTTGTTTGTTAAATGACTATTTTACCCCTGCCTACTTATAGTGAACCAATTCTTGTTTATAGTGAAGTAATTTTCTATATCAATTTTGAAATCCTAAGCTGAATTTCAGCCCTTGATTTCTTAATCTTGTGGTTGAAATTTGTTCTCTACTTATATACTTAAGGAGTATTTGTCCTATATCACTACTCTATATATATATATGCATGTATATAATATTATTATATATGCATATGAAATTAAGGATAAGGAATCACGATGGAGTCACACGTGTAGAAATAAAATAATAAATGAAATAGAATAGTTAAGTGGTGGAAAGAAGATAGGTACACTTCTTTATTTAAAATAAACGAGAGTCGGTTTATTGAAGGTATAAAAGAATAAAAATAATAATCATAGGAGGCAGAAGGGTTTTAGCAAGGAAGGGAGTTACGGGAGGAACTCTTGAAATAAGGAGGAGGGGGTCGAGCTTTTGGAGGGGATATTCATGCTTATTTTCACTTTGAGCTTTGTGAGCAGTTAGAACAGAGACAAGATCAGAGTTTCAAATAGAGTATCTGTTAATTATCAGGTGTGTATAAATCACACTTTTAATTTTACATATTTTATGTGGTTGATTGTCATGTGTTAAATTGGAATAAATATTTTAGTTATATGATGTGAGCCTGAAATGGTTATATGTTATTTGATATTGATGGTGGAATATGATGTGGTTTTGAAAGTACATGAATCGTGTGATTAAAGAGGATCTGTGACGGTCTTGCCCTGGATCTGAAAAAAAAAACATAAAGAGACCTTCGGGTCATAGAGGGACCTATGAGTCCAATTACAGAGGGACCTTCGGGTCAAATACAGAGGGACCTATGAGTCCAATTACAGAGGGACCTTCGGGTCATAGAGGAATCCCGGCAGATACCAGGCTTGATTTGTCACAGAATAATAAACTGAACAGAGTGGCATATGCATACGTATATGAAATTAATTTTAATATTTGCTGATTATTGTTTTATATATTTGTTAAAGAATATATTGATATCTGGGATGTGAAATTAAAGGTAAGGTTTATATGCACTGAGTTGTGGCTCATATAAACCACTAATATTTTTCAGGAATAAGATATCAATGATTCGTGGGTTGATGTGAGTTACAGTTATTATAAGGGTCGGCGGCTGACGCATTTTGGCAACCTTCTCCTCTTCATCATTTTTGCTTGTAGATAAATTTATAGTATATAGAGTGGTCAGAGGGTCCCACTGCTTTTCATAATGTTTTAAAATATGTATTTGATAAGATGTTTGTTTTTGAAATGATATAATATGTTTGTTTTATTTACATGACGAGTGGATTATTTATTTTAAATTTTGAATTTATTTACTATAAGTAGTTACGTCAGATAGCGTTGGGGTGTGACAGTTTAGGTGGTATTAGAGCGGGGATAGAATCCCGCTGGGACATAGCATTCGTGCATATCATATGATACATTTTGGTTATAAGTTTCATTTGCATTTGTATTGTCATGAACATGTGTCACTGAGGAGAGAAGGGTCAGCCGCCCTGCATCATCAATTAATTATAACATCTCATATACATACTGCATCATATGGGGATTACCTAGGCTTTTTGGAACAAAGAGTACATAGACCAATGATGAGGTAAAGAGGTAGAAAATTTAAAGAGCTCAGAAAAGTAGAAGTTGTTGAATTTATGGGACTAATCTGACTGAGGCTGGGATATAGTTAAAAGTGATAGAACCGGTGTTCAATCAGATGAGTTGTATGTCAGAAGAAGGTTTTGATTATAGGGTATCTCTTCTTTGAAGCTATACTTACTCTTGGTGGGAAACAGTCCCACAAGCTATGATACAACCTCTGGTATTCAGTTCAGATGATTTTTCCAGAGAACTCAATGCTAAATATATGCAAAGAAGTGTATTGTGATAAGAAGCAAAGAATGTTTTGTCTTTAATCAAGGAACTATGTTTGTTGATTATGAGTTGGCATTATTTCAATATACACGGTTTTCTAGAGAAGGTGTTGCGAGTTAATTCAGTTGAGCTGCCAGTGGATATTGATTCTCTTATTCATACACAAGTTTTGATATTATTATGGGCATAGATTGGTTTTCACTTCATCGAACCAAGGTAGCTTGTCAAGTAAAAGATATGGTAATATAATCATCGAGACATGATCAAGTGATAATTTACGGTAATCAATATATTGCCCCAGGTTTTCTTATATTATCTAGATCGACGTTTTGATTTATTGGAAGTGCAGATTTATCTGGATTTTCACCTTATCGGGAGACATATTTCTCTATTGAGCACTGCATTTATTTTTATTTATATTTATCAACCGTCTTCATTAGAGTTTCAAGAGTTGAAGAAACAGTTACAAGAGTTGTCAGAGATATGTATGACTTATTGTTTTACCTTGAAGAGCACCAATATTATTTTCGAAGAAGAAAGATGATATACTACGACATTTTATATATTGTTGGAAGTCGAATCGAGTGACAATGAAGAATAAATATCTATTACCGAGAATAGAAGATTTATTTGATCAATTTCAAGGTATGCAACTGTTTTCGAGTACAGATTTTCGATCAAGATCTGATCAGTTGAAGATAGCTAAAGAGAATATTGCAGAGACACCATTTTGAACTCAGTACGACCATTATGAGTTTTGGTTATGCCTTTCGAATAAACTATTGCATCTATAATTATTTATGGCATTGATGAACAAATTCTCTCAACTATTCCAGGATCCGTTAGTGATTATTTCTATTGACTTACTATTATATTCATGAAGTACAGATGAGCATGTTAATCACTTGCAGTTAGTATTACAAGTTTTGTGAGATAAACAGATTATTGCAAGGTTGAGTAAATGTGAGTTTTTGATAGAACATGTGGTATTGTTGGGACACGTGGTGTCAGGTTGTGGAAAAGAAGTGGATCTACAAAAGATTGAACTGGTTTTCAACTGGAAATATTTCTCGATTATTATTCAATTGATAATGAGTTAGTACGACAGAATTCTTCTTTTATATGGAGTGAAGCATATCAAAAGAGTTTTAATGAGTGGAAGCATCGGATGAATGTGTCACCTGTTTTGGTTATCTCAGCAGGTACAAGATATTATGTTACTTACAGTGATGCGCTGAAACATGGATTTGGTTATCTTTTGACTTAATGGAAAGTTTATTGCTTATGCGTCGTAACAATCGCAAGTACATGGAGTTTCTTATTCTGTTCAAAATTTGTTATTAGCTACATTATTTTGCTTTGAAGATTTGGCGTCATTATCTGCAGGAACACTTATATGGTATTCTAGTTTCTTATATATTGACAGAGATCCGCGATTTACTCTCTCAGTCTTGATAAAGTCTTTTTGTGAGTTTCACCTCAGAAATGAGTCATGCGATTCGAGCAAAAAGGTAAGTTGAGTCCTCACTATATTGGGCCGTATGATATTATCGAAAGAGTTGGACCATTGGTGTATAGGTTAACATTACCTCCTGAGTTAGCACAGATTCATAATATTTTCTACGTCAGTAGGATTCGGCTTTATCGATCTGATCCTTCACATTTTCTAAAAGATTCTGATTTGAGTTATATAGAAGAACCTGCCAATATAGTGGATTGTCAGCTGAAACAATTACGAAGAAAAGATATTCCAATGGTAAAAGTCATTTGGCAAAATCACGGAGTCGAAGAGGCGACATGGGAAATAGAGGAAAAGATGAGGAAAAAAAAAAAAAACTATCCACATCTATTTACTGGTTAGCAACTTCTTTGAGTACGTTAACACAGAGAGAAAATGAATTTTGCGGACAAAATTCTTAAAGAGGGGAAGAATTGTAACATCCATGACCAAAATATGCATCATTTTATATTTTGATGTATTATATTGTTATTTGCATAATAAATAGTATATTAATCGAATGTTATAGAGCCTAATAAACTGAGAATTTATCCATAATTAATTATGGATGATTTATACTCTTTGAATAATTTTAGCAAATGGATAATTAAATGTGCATGTGACGTGTGAATGTGTGCATTTAATATGTACTAATATATATATATATATATATATATATATATATATATATGCATGTATATAATATTATTATATATGCATATGAAATTAAGGATAAGGAATCACGATGGAGTCACACGTGTAGAAATAAAATAATAAATGAAATAGAATAGTTAAGTGGTGGAAAGAAGATAGGTACACTTCTTTATTTAAAATAAACGAGAGTCGGTTTATTGAAGGTATAAAAGAATAAAAATAATAATCATAGGAGGAAGAAGGGTTTTAGCAAGGAAGGGAGTTACGGGAGGAACTCTTGAAATAAGGAGGAGGGGGTCGAGCTTTTGGAGGGGATATTCATGCTTATTTTCACTTTGAGCTTTGTGAGCAGTTAGAACAGAGACAAGATCAGAGTTTCAAATAGAGTATCTGTTAATTATCAGGTGTGTATAAATCACACTTTTAATTTTACATATTTTATGTGGTTGATTGTCATGTGTTAAATTGGAATAAATATTTTAGTTATATGATGTGAGCCTGAAATGGTTATATGTTATTTGATATTGATGGTGGAATATGATGTGGTTTTGAAAGTACATGAATCGTGTGATTAAAGAGGATCTGTGACGGTCTTGCCCTGGATCTGAAAAAAAAAACATAAAGAGACCTTCGGGTCATAGAGGGACCTATGAGTCCAATTACAGAGGGACCTTCGGGTCAAATACAGAGGGACCTATGAGTCCAATTACAGAGGGACCTTCGGGTCATAGAGGAATCCCGGCAGATACCAGGCTTGATTTGTCACAGAATAATAAACTGAACAGAGTGGCATATGCATACGTATATGAAATTAATTTTAATATTTGCTGATTATTGTTTTATATATTTGTTAAAGAATATATTGATATCTGGGATGTGAAATTAAAGGTAAGGTTTATATGCACTGAGTTGTGGCTCATATAAACCACTAATATTTTTCAGGAATAAGATATCAATGATTCGTGGGTTGATGTGAGTTACAGTTATTATAAGGGTCGGCGGCTGACGCATTTTGGCAACCTTCTCCTCTTCATCATTTTTGCTTGTAGATAAATTTATAGTATATAGAGTGGTCAGAGGGTCCCACTGCTTTTCATAATGTTTTAAAATATGTATTTGATAAGATGTTTGTTTTTGAAATGATATAATATGTTTGTTTTATTTACATGACGAGTGGATTATTTATTTTAAATTTTGAATTTATTTACTATAAGTAGTTACGTCAGATAGCGTTGGGGTGTGACATTACCACCAATAATGATGGTCAGAATCCATATCTTCATAATATTCTTTGCACGTCAAAACAACCATTCTCTTAAAAACATTGTAATTATACTCCCACGCTCAACCTGCAATAACAGTTGTTTTCGTCGCATCGCCACTTTTGACATAAGATTGGGTTTAACTTATTAGATCGCACATATGATCTCCCCCCGTAGTAGGATTACATCATTTAACATCTCCTCTTGTCTCGAATATTTTCTCGTTCAGAACTTCTCTTCAATTTGCACACCTTTTCCTCTTGAACTCATTATCGTACGTAATATCTCTTCGCATTCTCATTATTCTTATCGTTCCGAAAAACAATAGTGAATTTGTAATTATCCAATTAAGTTCGAATTCACACCACATATTTCCATTTGTCTTATCACTCGGAAAAGTGATATTGCAGTTGTAACAACTAAGTTCGATATCGTTCAATCTAACAGACATCTTGGGCATCCTATGTTTGCATACAAAGTTCATAGCGTCATACTTCCATTCTAACAACAAATTCGCAATATACCTCATACTTCACTTCCATACTCTATTAATTAAAACGGTATTCATATACCACATAGCTAATCATGCATAAACGCATATCTTTATACATCTCAAAACAACATCATACTTCTCATTCACTTCAAGATCTCAATTTCCCAAAAGAAACGAACTAGCATGCTTTCATTTAAAGTTCAAAGATTTCTGAAATTTTCAACAATTTTCCTCAACTAAATTTCCACCAACTCAACTAGTCATTACCACTGAAAACATTTACCTCAAAATTCTTTCCATTTTTTTTTTTTACAAATAAATCAAACACATTGCAAAAACTTCCAAAAGCTCGTTCTTTTCTCAACATAACAAAATAGTTCTTCTCTTTCTATACAAAACATCCTTCACTTCTTTTTCCAAGAATTTGTTTTTTTACCTCTTTTCCGGTTGAGCGCGACGGTCGGATGTTGAGCCATTGACACTTTAAAATTTTTATTTATTAATTTATTTTGATCTAAGGATACAAATCTAAATCAACACGGAAAGAAGACTCTTGGGTCCAGAGCGGAAAGAAAAATTGCTCTGATACCACTTTGTCACGCCCATATTTTCTAAGGATAGAAAACACGGTTGATCGCGACTAGGGGGTGATTAAAGAAGCGGGGAAGAAAGGGGGAAACACACATCTTTGACCAAAATATTTAAATAATTGAAATAACTTGGAAAACAACATAGTATCATTTCAACGAAGTACCAATTCTAAGAAAAAAAGACTAGAAAGTAGACAATTTTGAAAAGAGTTAGGTTCTCCATACTAACAATTTTAAAGAAAAAACACCTAGCGGAAGCGTTCAAGACACGGAAAATGCCGAGTATGAAGACACGACATATCCAACAATATTAAGCCAAACATAAATAATCCATGAATTCTGCTCAACATCCTCCACGCCCGTCGTCGCTCAATCTGCACATTAAGAAAAATAAATATGCAGGGCTGAGTACTTGATGCACTCAGTGGACACATGCCAAATCAGTTTGTCAAGCCATAACGAGTGATCTTGGGGGTTTTAATTGAAAAGAACCCATGTCACTAAAATCATCTTTACATAAATTTCGGTTGCAACCATTTTCCATCCACATCACCATCACCATATCTGAACTATATGACAAGGAACGTGGCCACGAACCAAGTCACTAGACCGGCCAACTCCAATGAGATAGCGCACGGTCTACTGGGTGTACACCAGTCCGAGCAGGGTTTGCGGCCCTACTGGGACCCGAATTCGTTAACATACATGGCATAGCCACTTCAGATAGGTTTATTCAAACACAAAACATGGCAAGACAAACAATTTTCACCTCCTTTCACATAAAAATAGTATTTAGGACATAGTCCTTATTTAAAACGAAAGCCCACCTCACAAGCTTACTCCTCAATCACTTCCTTTTCCAACCGCAACCAACATGCACAAGTTCACCTTTTTCGAAATAACATGATATGTAAAAATTAGACTTTGCAAAATAAATCAATTTAACAATGCATGCATCCTAAGTGTGTGCCCATTATCCATCGTTCTTTTATAGAGAAAACATATATATTAACCTTGTACTTTTCGGCTTTATCATCGCTCAAAAATTTGCCCAGCAATATTTCCTATCTACGGCTCAAGCTTACAATTAAATAATATAGTCCAAAAAAGAAAAAAATTAGTTTAGTCTAACAATAAAAGCAGCAGCTACATAAAGTAAAATTATACTCCCACATCACTACGTCTACATGTGTATACTCCTATCCAACACACGCCTATGTGTAAAAGAAAAGAAAAAAATAAAAATACAAGTACTTTACTATACTCCCTGCCACCAACACGTATATACTCCTTTCACAACACATGTTTACATAATCAACTCCACACATTTGCAAATATAAAGAGAGAACATATTAACACAGTACACTTCGTCTTCCCCAAATTTCATTCCCACAGAGACACCATTTCTCTACCTCTCTAATTCTAACACCTTTTTCTCAACACAACAACTCTCTCACTCTGTCCCATTCTTCCACCAAAACAAAATTCTCTCTTTCTCGGAAACTCACATCTTTCTTCTACAAAAACAGATTCATCACTGCATCTTTTCTCTTCCTCACACAAAAACAGAAACAACACAAAATTCTCATCTCCCACGTTCCAACATCGGCGCCGCTTCACTGCCACCCCCCACGCTCGGCTTCTATCTCCGAGCAGCCGCAGTCACTGGCACTGCCTCTCCGCCGTTGTCCGCCGCTGCTCCAGGCGGTCAGCTCCTTTGTCGACAGCGTCTCGTCTCACAATCGGTAAGTCACTTTCCTCTTTTCCCAAAATTAAATCTTTTATAAAATTTCTAATCGTTTGACTTCAGTTATTAATGGGCCGACGAAATTTGCAGAACTAAGATTAGAAGAGAAAACAAGAGAACAAGCTCTACTGATATTAAAGTTTGCAACTTTATCAAGAACAACCATTCAATAATTTCCAGAATTCAACAAGAGCCTAAGTTCGATTTCGTGAACTACTATGATTATGTGAAAGCATGTCATAGAATTGAATGCAGAGACTTTCAGGAATTGTGGATATACCTTTTGGAAAGAAGCAAAATTTGCACAACAGAAAGTAATCACAGCTCTCTCGGTTTCTCCTTCACACTGTGATGTTAAATTATGGAGTCAATAAGTATGCACATTTTCGTATTCAATGGAATGAGGAGAATTACCTTTGTGGAAGAGAAGAAAACTGCACTGGAATTGTGGAATGGAACGGCAGATGCTAACAGATGCAGTTGTGGGGAAGATATATAATGTAGAGATTGATTTGTTTGTTAGAGAGATTTTAGGGAGTGGAGATTGAGGAAGGAAATGAAATCGTGTAGAAAGAAATTAGGAGAAGGAATCAGTGTTGACTAAGGATTTGACTGCAGATTTTAAATTAGGAATCGGGAATAAACAGCTAAAATAAAAGTAGTCCAATTGAATAAGTATAATTGGCTAGAGGAAGAACAAATAAGATGTCAGGCCCAAATATTTAATTTAGAACCTTGATTAAACTGTGGTATTTTATTTTAGTATCTTGGTGTTATTCCAAGTACTCGTAAACGGACGTCCAAAATTTTCCATCGACGAATCTCACGTTAATCCCGTCGACTATTTTCACCACACGATTAAGCAACAACGATTCAAGCATTCACTATTTCCAATCGCAACCAAACAAAACAAAGATGGTATTTTATTTAAGATCTATCACTCGCTCGTTCTCAAAACAAAACTCAACGCCAAAAAGGTACTAATAAAAGCGGGTGTTACAGAGGGGCAAGACTACTTTTCCCCTTCACATCTATTTAGTTCATCACTCACTTATCTCTATCTTTCTCAAATTCCCGTCGTTCCATACCATAGCTCTCCGGCTCTCATTCTCCCACCTTAATAAATCACATCGCCCTCTCTGCCTCTTGTTCCTCCTCAAATCATGTATACATATGTACCCACATGATTGTAATCAATGTCGAACAAATTTCTAGCTCTATACCATTGAACCCTTTATTGTTTAGTTCATTCTATACGAAGTTCATTTTAAGACCATTTACTTTATTTTTTTAAAATGAAGTGAAACGATCTAATAATAAACTATTTATTGGTTCGATAGTTCGTCACTATAAATTAATGTTTACATATAGATATACTTTATCACTATAATCAAGTAAACCTACCAAACTCGACAAGACTGGAAAACACATTTTTGTGTGTCTAAAAATACTCTTCATGCCTTCGAGGGTATTATAGGCCAAAGATTAGCCCTAGGTATTAAAAAGAGTAAAAGCTAAAAAGTGGTCCTAAACACATGACGATTTTACGATTTTGGTCAAGAACATTATCTTTGAATTTTTTGGTCCCGAATAAATAAAAATGGACCGGATTTGGTCCATTTTTGACGGAACCGTTTATTTTTAATGGTCGACGTTCCCTTGGTATCCATCTCCGCCCTCAAAAGCTGCATCGGAGCCCTAACCTCCATCCCTTCTGGCCTCCAGCTCCTCCTTAACAATTCCCGTATCCTCGATGATCACCCGACCCTAATCATCGGCCAATCCGATCGGAAATCCCAATTTTCTGAAACCCTATTTTGCGATTCTAGTATTGTATTAGAGCAAGATCGAGGCTTTACTCGATGTCGTTCGGATGGATTTGGGAAGTTTCCTATTGTGGTGAATTTGTTGCTTAGGGGTGGGAAAGGGGGTTCGGGTCATTGTTGAGAGGGACGGCGACGAAGGCGGGGCAGAAGAAAACTAACAATTTTGATGCTTGTAGGGATATGAGTGGGCGGAGGCCGAGGCATGTGAATGCCGAGAAGAAGCTGGAGGAGTGGAGGGCAGAGCCGGAGGAGAGGTAGTTGGCTGTTAAAAATAAATGGTTTCGTAAAAAATGGACTAAATACTGTCCATTTTTATTTGTTCGGTACCAAACAATTCAAAAATAATGTTCATGATCAAAATCGTAAAATTTTCTTATGTTTAGGACTACTTTTAGCCTTTACTCCATTAAAAATGTATTATTTTTAGATACAAGAAATTCTACTATAAAAATCATTAAAAAACTATTCATATCTATACTAATATAAAAGGAGAGATTTGGACGTTTTGAATAGTCATTTTAAGCCAAGGATGTAAATGCAATTTAAAAAAATATTAAACTACCTTCCTCTTTGAATCCATTTAACTTCGATAACTGTCATGTTTGAATATTAAATTACTTATAATTAGCATTTAAATTACCTTCTCTATTCAATCAATTTAATTTCGGTGAGAGAAGTGTATTTTGTAACTGTCAGAATTGTATTAATAATATTCAATACATTGTTATATTAATTACCATATATGTTATGAAACGTAAAAAATAAATTGTGTGACATTAATTAAATAAATACTAATGGGATTACTAAAAGTTACGAAGAATAGCAAAAAGGTTTCAAATCTACTATAAATTCCAATGTGAATGTGCTCGCTACCATAATATTCATTGCTTGATTACCTTCTACCGAATTTTGACTGATTAGAGCTCCGCCGCATCAGGAACCTTTGCAGGGCATTCTTAGTTTTCCATCTCACCGGGACCCACATGGCTGAGGACTAATGAGAAAGGCGTCGGCGCCACCACGGGAGCCTTTGCCGCCTCCGCAACATGCACAGCGAGGATATGGCGGTAGAGAATGAAGATAATGGGCAGTAGGAAGAGAGAAAGTGGAAGGAAGATGAGGGACGAAGAGAGATTTGGGGAAGAAGTAGCCGCTCATCTATCATTTCTTCTAACCCTATAATAAAATTGTATTCCATCTATATTAATATATGGGTTGTAATTCATTACTATTATATAGGATTAATTAAATAGTGATTTTATATTATATTTTATTATTTAATAATTTATATTTTGTATGTAAAATCGTTTATTGCCTTTAGTTAAGATTAATGAGATTTGTTGAAATCCTATGATTACGTTGTATCTCTATTTAATCTTTCATTTCCAAAATTGAGAAGATTGTGTATATGTATAGAGTTTATATTATTCCATGGTTCTATGAATATAATGGATTTAACTCCTATTGTTTGCTATGTGAATTGTTTTATTAGAAATTGTATTTGAATGTCAATTTTTTGCTTTATTTTAAAAATATAAAAAGTATTTATCATTTATCTAAGGAAACAATATAGAATAAGAATGGAAGGCAAGAGGGAGGGGAAGAAAAAGAAACAGATACAAAAGAATGACAGAAGCACTTTCATAGGATTTGACAGTGAATATTCTGCTGGCAAGATAAATAGAAGGAGGCAACGTTATAATATAGAGAGAAGAGGGAGGACAACATAAACAGAAGAGGGAGGGCTGCAGGCTTAGTAATGTTTATTTTATTTCATTGAGTATCATAATTTAAGGATTTAATTAGGATAAGATAATTTAAAATAACTAATGAATTTAGGATAAAAACATTTGTATGCAAAATTGTAGTACTAATATTGAAAACGATAGGGATGTTTTCCATATGAAATATAATTATTTGGTATAATATCTATATATCATATTACTTTTATATTTAGAATTATATTTACCTGTATTATAAATCTAAATTAGTTACTACAATCTATCACTATACTTATGCATCTATCCATAGAATTATGGAATTAAATTAGTGTTAGGTTTTAAATTTTGAAACAAAGTTCTATTCGTTTAAAGTTTAATTACATATTATAAAATTATATTCGTGGATTCGGTTAGGATTTGAAAATTAATTCTACGATAATTACTTGAACTAATTTATTTTTTAATATAATATAGACGTTAATTGACTATGTATTATTTTAATTTCTTTATTTTGATATTCTTATTATTGTACTTTTGAGGTTGTTTACAATACTTTTTTTTCATAATTTACGAATTAGTATTATTTTATTTACTAATATTAAATTTTATTAATATTTATTTTAAAGTTAAGGGTTTAGGATTTAGGTTTCAAGGTTTGGGTTTTTATTGTATAGGGTCACTATATAGCAATGAAATGAAGCTCGACTAGGAAGTGTCTCACCAATGCAATCTTAAATTATAGCTTTTGACAAACAATATCTTAAATCTCATTAGGAGAAGTGGTAATTAAACATTCTTTAGGTTTTTTTATTTTGTGTGATGTAAATTTGCTTTATTTTTTAGTCACGCGGATAGAGTCATTTTTCCATTTTATAAAAATAATGTACATTATTATTTTCCACGTATTTATATTTTAGCCGAATTCTAACTTCCTTTTTGTTTTTACTAAGCGGGCCATATTAAAACTTAAACTAAAAACAAACGTTTTTCTGAAGAAAACAAATAGAGTAATATAGAGAGAGTTTAAATGATTCATTTTTCATTTTTAAATGCAAAACGGTTAATTCATATTTTCACAGAACTAAATGTATCAGTTTCAAATTCGTTATTGTGTATAAGTTTCAAATTGGTTATTGTTTGTGCTGTCTCTATGTTGAATTAAATGCTTAGTTTTGCTTGTGTTGTATGCATTCATCTTGGCGATAATTAAAATTGTGATTTATTAATGAATTTGAATTTTTAACAATGGTAGTTTCATATATATTTATAAATGTAATTTACAAGAAATAATAAATGTACACATCCATTTAGAATTCTTTTACTACAATTGATTGCATATTCATTAGAAAAATTAAGTTTCCATTATTATGGTGCAATTGTACACAAACCGGCGGCAACAATACAAAATCAATTGATTCAAATTCTTTTTATTACTAATAGATTATAACGTGAAAGGTCAAATAATTTGTAATTCATTTATTATTAATTTAATTTATAACAAATAATTTTAAAATTATTTACATTATAAAATTAATATTTTAGTTAATTAATTACATTCTAAAATTAATATTGTAAAATTATTTTAGTCTATGCATAGCAAGGTGTAATAACGTAATTCAATCTTAAAATTAAGATACTCCTATTTCATAATTGTGTAATGAATTTGATGAAGTTGGTGAAGTAGGCAATTGATGGAGTTGTGCAAACCGCAAGTGGTGATTTGATATCCTTAACCTTAACCTAATAATGAGATTAAAAACAATAATAAGACTAATGAGTGGCACGTGGGGATTCGCAATCACCCAGATTTGGGCTTACGCTTCAATTCAAGTTATTGGTTTGGTTACATCTTGCGTTAATTCAATTGTTAGATGCTATAATTGTCATCACTACTCCCCCTCCTCCTCTCTCTCTTCTGCTCCAAGAGTTTGCAATATCAGCACCTATTCCGTCCCTCCGATCTCAGTTTCGTCCGGATTCTAGGGTTTGTTCGATGCTTACATCTGGAAATGTTTTCACCATTCGCAGATTCTGAATCTACCAAGATCCGTCCGGGAAAGAAAGCTCGTTTAAGAGCTCTGATTGATGGTGCAGAACATCTGAGGGCATATCATAATTTGAGGAAATATTGAGATATGGAATTGGATTTCCATGGCGACGTTGCGAGCCTCGATGCCGAGCTACTGCAGCTCGGGGAGGTGTCTCCTTTCGCTATCAAGGCCAATCCTTGTGTTGCGGTGAAGCTTTTCGATCAGTGGCTATCTCTCCCGGAAACCAATTCTCTGGTAATCCTTTTTATTAAGTATTTTATTTTTCGCTACTTCTTGTTTAACAGTTGGATGGTGACTGTCGTCGATATGGGTTAGTATGTTATATGCTCAATTTATTGGATATATTAAGATTGGTTGGTGCATGTAAGGATTGACGTTTATAAAAGAGATGGTCGTTCATCTCCCACGTTAGTCTATTTAAGGGAGATACAGACAAAAAGATTGAAGTAGAGAGCGTGCATGCGTTGTCTGTCTGCATTTGTGAGGCTTTCTCTCATTGTAGAACGAGGTAAATCTGTTTGCAATATGTATTGAGCAATATAAATACATGGTGTGCAGCAAGAAAAGGGAAAGGGGAATCTTGATAACACGTCCAAAATGAATGAGGGTTGCGTTTCAATGATTGCGTTTATCGGGGATCAGGGGGTGTTCAGTGAAAAATCTTAGCTTAGATGGACCACAACGAGACAAGTGATGATTAGCTTAGAGCTCTAAAATTGTAAAATGAGGTCCAACTAAACTAACTACTCTGGCCGAGTTACAGGTTTGTCTCACTTAAATCACTTGAATTAGCAGTAGTAGCTTGCTAATGATAACCGTTGTCTGTTGCTGTTGTTTCTAGATGGGTTTGTGCTTATATGAATAATCGTATGGAAAAGTTGCAAGTTACACTACATATATTCACGAAGTGTTAGATGATAGTTGGAAATTATTTTGATGCTTAAATAATTCATAATGAATTGCAAAACATGGATGTGATTCATATGACTGATCAACAACTGCGAGAAAATATATGTGATGTATTTCTTTTTTTCTTCATAACATAAGCCAATAATGTACCTGACTGCTTCAAGATACCTTGTGCAGTTTTAAAACCTATGTTTCTTAGATTGTTTTGCAATTCAATTTTCCTATTGCTTTAGCAAGTATAAACTGAAACTGTACTCCCGATCATTTAGCTGCATGAATATTTTGATCCTTTAGAATATGTGAAATTCCAGAAGAAGTAAGTTAGCTGATAGCTGCTTGCAGGCTTTCCTCTATCTATGTATTTGGGTTATTAGTCATTTCATAGTTGAAGTGATACTCAAATGTATGTATAAAGGTCATCCTCTGATATACAGGTAAAATCCTTGCTTAATAATGCTAAAGGAGTAGGTCCTGTGAATGTAGCTGGAACATCCTCTGGTACAAATGCTGTGGCAAGCAATACATTGCCTTCAATGTTTCCTGCTGGCAGTACGCCACCACTGTCACCAAGAAGTTCATCAGTTTCGCCCCGGCATACGAAGCAGAGAGGCCCATCTGCGTTTAGGTCACCCCTGAAGTTAGTGAATGAGCCAGTGAAGGAGCATATACCACAGGTCATTTAGTTGAATTTTTTATGTTAGTGATATTATTCAATTTATCTCCATCTGTTTGTCGCTGGTTCTGCTTTGTTTTGGTAATAGTTATTGATACCATGATACTACTTTTAATAAGTGCAGTTCTATTTCCTTAATGGTCGTCCTCCACCAAATGAATTGAAAGAACGGTGTTTGTTTAGAATCAATCAGTTTTTCTATGGTCACGTGGATGGGCTCCAAATGCATGGTGAGATTTTACACATTTGTTGCACATATTCTCTTCTAGTTTTATTGTTACGTTGTATGTGGAACTTGCAATTCAGATGTGAACAAATAATCTATCGGTGGTTGTTGTATATATGTGTGTGTGTGTGTGTGTGTGTATGTGTACGTGTGTATGCCTCCAATTCCTTATTCTATTGCCTTTGTACCCATCTCAAATAACTCTGGAACTTACAACCTTAGATATAAACACTTCCCCTATCAACTGGGTTTGTTCATAAGCTTACATTTTCTTGCGGATCAGAATTCAAACCAGTGACAAAGGAAATTTGCAAGCTCCCTGCATTCTTCTCTGCTGCACTTTTTAGAAAGATCGATACTGATTGCAGTGGAATCGTGACCAGGTAGTCGCTATGTACCTTCCTCTTCTTTTTCATGATTTAAATATTCCTTCTTGTTTTGGATATTTGTCTGCTCTTTGATGCATTTGTCAGAATGAGAGTAAGCTAGTGTAATCCATAGAAATAGTAATAATTAAATTACATCTGATGTTTGCATAACTGTCCAATTCACAGCTTCTCTAAATTTTTAATTATGTAATGAAATCTAGCAAAGGTGATTATTTTTCAAATTTCACTTTGAAGTAGAGACTCCAATCAGCATAATATACACATCTTGTAGGCTGATCTATGTTAATACAGTAGTATTCAGGATTGATCTGGATTTGAACATTTGTAGCTAACAGTCTAAGACTAACTACACTTTTGACTTCTTTTTTTGGATCACCTTGCAACTTAAGGGCCATTATTATCTCTGATACATCTATCTTCCATCTGCCTATGCACTAATTATTATTGGGATTAAAAGGAACTTAATAAAGGAACATCTTTGTCATATGCAACTATCACAAGCTTTCCTGTTGCATCAAATGATATACTTGCTTAAATATGAATTATCAACTAAAATGAACAGAGAGAAACTCTATTAATTTAATGTAGTTGTAGAAAATCAATTTCCGTCAGACATCAGTTATTATCTTCGCATCCTTTTCTATCTGGGCAGCACAATCAACATTCGGTGTCTTTTAATTGACCAAGCTCAACCTTGACTTTTGCAGCCTTATTGGCATATTCCACTTAATATATTTTCAATCTGCAAATATTTCTTTCTTCACCCTCTGTTTATGCCTCTCTCTTGAAAGGTTTGTAAGACCATCCGGTCGCCTTGTGACTGTATGCTTGTTAGCATGAAGAACCACTCACAGTATCTGCCTGTCATCCATTTAAGATTCACCCAAACTACTGTAACATAAGAAGGAACTTCGATAAGCATATACCTTCCTTAAGAAAAATATGGCTACTTGAGATATCAGTCATTTCATGGTACTGTCTTTTATTTCTTTTCGAATTCATTTTTCCAACATCAAGTTCTGCTTCATCATGAGGAGCCAGCATGTCAAAGGGATTGATATTCTCCGTCATTGCCACCTCTAGTAGGCTAAAGACTCAGATTAGCCTCAACTTTGTGAGTTGTTACCCATCATCCAAACAGTTTTCATGTGCATCCACTGGGTCAATACTGCTCTGGTGGCAAGTTTTGTTTGTACGTGATACTCAGTCACTTGAGAAATGTGAGAGCTAACTTTAATCAGATTCAAGAAGAAGATGCAATTAGTTGACTTGAGTTTTCCGATCTTAAGGTTATACAGAAGTGATAATTACTGACAACATATAATATCATATGGCAGAATTATGCAAGAGAACATAAAATACTGTGTTATCTGATTACGAAATTCTGCAATGTTCTATTCTGAAGCACATTTTCATCAAGCATTCCTCAACTGAGCACGTGTGGTGGTTGATCTGTACAAGAGTTTCTGATTTTTTTTCTTTGTTGTCGTGCCTTGTTTAGTGTTACGTATCTACTGTTACTGAATTAATGAGATGCCAACAGGGATGCATTCGTTGATTATTGGATTAATGGAAACATGTTGACTAAAGATGTAGCAACCCAAATTTACATGATCTTGAAGCAGCCAGATGTCAGATACTTGGCCCAGGTTACGTGACTGCCTTAAAGGCTATCGTTTGTACTATTTGGTGAAAATTTTAGCTTGCTAATTGTTGTTGTTGCCTTGTTGTGTTCTTGATGCAGGATGACTTCAAACCTGTGCTTCGGGAACTTCTAACTACTCATCCCGGGTTGGAGTTCTTACAGAGTACACCTGAATTTCAAGAAAGATATGGTATGTTTTGAACTTAAAACTTATCTTATTCTTTAACCTAGTTTATTTGGCCGACTAAATATTATGTGGTTTACTTTAACTGCTACATTTGGATATACTCTTGGTAGAATAAGCATGAGTGGTTGTGCTATAAATGCTGCAGAAGAGGTAATTAGAAAATGACAAGATATTGATGTCTAGTTATGTGGTCATATAACTTACAAATAAATTATTGGGCTTATAAAGCCCTTAATTCCCATTACTATGGTCCGATAGGACTTCAAATATATCCAAATCTCCTGAAATTTGTTCACTTCAAGAAAAAAATTGTGTAATTGTCTTTTTCACTTTGGTTAGTTTTGCAGCCGTGGCGTGAATTTTGAATTCATAGCTCGAAAAACATTAAATTACTTCCTTATTGCAATTTAAACCTTTTTATTTGGTAATATAGATCCAGTGTGCATGACAAAACATGGTTGTTTTTGGATATGTTCATCACATCAATTGGCAATGTTTTGGCTTAGTTTGCCAACTAGTTTTGTCCTTTTCCATATTAATGCTAAAGTACTACTGGTTTGGTATACTTTGGTTATTGATTTGTATCTTTAAAATGTTACATAATTGCCGAAAGGACTGATAGATAGAGTAAGACACAGATCAATCTTAATGATTGTTTGGTAGTTTGTACAGAATTCTTATGCTTAAGTGCTTCTTTTATACCAATATTTTGCTAATCAAAGAACGAGCATCAATTCATTTGTCGGGCCTAACTTTATACGATCTGCTGATTTTAAACTTAACTTCTGTTTCGATTTTATTGACATAAGGTGCCCCTTTTGTTATTTGATTAACTTATTCTGTTGCTATTTCCAGCTGAAACTGTAATATACAGAATATTTTACTACGTGAATAGAGCAGGTAATGGTCGTCTATCGCTCAGGGAGCTCAAACGTTCAAACTTGATAGCTGCAATGCAACATGCAGACGAAGAAGAGGATATTAACAAAGTTCTTAGGTAGTTGAACTACCTTACTTCATTTTACATTAGATTTATCTTTTCTTTTATTTTCTGAGCGGTTATAAATATAATATAATGCAAGAATGTGACCAAATGCTTATGCTATTGGCTATACACAAACATAAACTGGCCTGACAAAATGAACGTGTAAATTTTGGCATATGAGACGAACAAAGTGATTGCATATTGGCTGATTCCAAAGAATAATTTCATTTAGTTGAGATTAGTATGTTAGAGATTCAGAGCAATGACATGATATCATTTTTTGCTGGAAAGAAATGATTCTAAGTGCAACATGCTTGTGTTACTTCTCATATGTTTTTTCTGGACTTGTTTCTTTATCTGCTGCCACTGTGCCACCTCCAATAGAGTGGGGTTGGGGGGGGGAGGGGTTACTCATACTATGAATTGAGAGATTAGCACCCAATTAATACTCTCTGTGTTCCACCGTTGTTGATGCATTTCTTTTTGGCACCGAGATTAAGAAAAAAATGTTTATTGTATTGAGTGTTGAGATAATAATGTAGGAAAGAGAAATTGTGTTAATTATTACCATATATAGAAATGACTCAACTATGGTGGAGCATCCCAAAATGGAAAAAATGACTCAACTATGGTGGGATGGAGGGAGAACTAGGCAAGAGATTAACACCTGATACTTGGTTGATTCAATCAATATCTTTGGCTACTATTCGTCATTCATTTCAATTTGCTACCTCATATTTTTACTGCAGGTACTTCTCTTACGAACATTTTTATGTGATATACTGCAAGTTTTGGGAACTGGATACCGATCACGACTTTCTGATCGACAAAGAGAACCTTATCAGATATGGTAACCATGCACTTACCTACAGGATTGTTGATAGAATATTTTCTCAGGTTTGTTTTGTATTCTTATCTTTGTTTTCACTAGTTATTATTGAAGTCGTATTCTTTTTTTTGTGAGGAGAGACTAATCTCTATACATTAAGATGCTTCACTCAGCTCTCTAATGTTACTTCCTTGAAATTTGCTAGGTTCCTAGAAAGTTCACCAGCAAGGTTGAAGGAAAGATGGGATATGAAGATTTCGTTTACTTCATATTGTCAGAGGAGGACAAATCATCTGAGCCCAGTCTCGAATACTGGTTTGTATCTTTATTTCTAGCCAAGCAAAAAATAGTAGTAATTCTTTAATACTGAACCTGCATGTTAGTTATCTTCCAAAATGACAAGTTATTGAAACAAGTTTTGTTTTATGAAGAAACTGAAGCTTATTTAATTGTTGAAATGTGTGTAGGGTCGTTGAATTCATAAATGAATTTTGTAATCTATTATGTTCTTTGAATCCCCTTTGTAAACCTAGTTTAGTAGGTTTTGAAACTATGCTAGGCTGCTCCTGTTATGCCCTACCGTGAAAACTCTGATAATGCTCAACTTCTTTTGTCAAGACCTGCTGCATAGAGGGTACTGAACCTACGAAATAATGGTATGGTATTTGAATTAGAAACATAGCTGCATGGACATATCTTTGAGTCCCTTTTACGGGATGATGACCAAGACTAGTGACTTGATGTGAATTGTGAGCTTGTATTCTACACTGGTGTATGGGAATTTAGGTTTGAATGTTTTTTAAATGTTTTGATTGGTTAAATTACTGCAATCAAGCTACGGGGACACAGTTCCCTACAGGGAGGCCTTTTCTTGAAGTTGTTTGTTTATTTGTTATATGTATTGATTCCTGTTTAAGCCAAACGGGAGTGGTTGAAGGTCTATCCGTGGGATCCTTATGAACTGTATGTTGCTCTCTGGATCCCTCAGGTTCAAATGCATAGATTTAGATGGCAATGGGATTATTACGAGGAACGAAATGCAATTCTTTTACGAGGAGCAGCTGCACAGAATGGAATGCATGGCCCAAGAGCCCGTGCTTTTTGAGGATATTTTGTGTCAGATAGTTGACATGGTTTTTCCAGAGGTAAACTCCCAACAAGATTGTAGATGTGTTTGAATCTTCCATTTTTCCATTTCTGTGGTCTGTATATTTATATTTATTTTGTGCTTTATCTGTATGAAAACTATGAAGGAGTCATTGCCTAGTGGAATCAATTGTGCTACTTTAAGACACGATAATGTGAATTGTCATGCTCTTAGGTTTCTCACTAGTTTCTAGAAGTGTAAAATGCATATTCCAAAACCTTTTCTTATATCTTTACTTGACCAACTTGTTTCCCCCATCTTTGCTAGTGTGTGATAAGGTCTTATCCTTATACGCAGTGATGGATTAGCTTTTTTTCTTATTTTTTTTTCAAGCATTTGACATGTTTTCGTGGGTATCTTGTTCACTTGTTAGCTTCCAGTGTCTTTTTGTAAAAATGTTTCTTTGTTAGCAAAAAAACTATTATGGTTGAACTTGTTTCTGGGGTTGGTTTCATGGTTGGTTCTTGGCTGTATATAAAGTATCGACCTACTTTGTCATCTCATAAAAATCAACCTGGTCTGTTTTGCAGGATGATAGTTATTTTACATTACGTGATTTGAAAGGAAGCAAACTCTCTGGGAGTGTTTTCAATATTCTCTTTAACCTTAATAAGTTCATGGCTTTTGAGACTCGTGATCCATTCCTAATTCGGCAGGTATAAGTCACACAACTTTATTGTCTTAACATGAAGGATTTAATTTTCAATATGTTCTGGACATCTGGTCATAAAGCTGAGGTGTAAGATTTCTCCCTTTTCTCACCATTAAATTACTGGGCAGGAGCGTGAAAATCCAACTTTAACGGAGTGGGACCGCTTTGCACACAGAGAATATATTAGGCTTTCAATGGAGGAAGATGTTGAAGAGGCCTCTAATGGAAGTCAAGATGTTTGGGACGAATCTCTTGAGGCTCCTTTCTGAGCACTGCTTGGTAAGATCTCTATTGATGTAAAAGGATATTTTTGGGTTCTGTGAAGCAGTTGTAATTGTTTCATACTCCCTCCGTCCACAAAAAATAGACAAAGTTGTGAATAACACGGGTTTTAATGTGCAATTGGTAAAGTAATAGAGAGATAGGAAAAAGTAAGAAAGAGAGAGCCAGAGAGGGAAAAGGTAGTGGAATGAGTGTTAGTGGATTGTGGGGTCCACATCATAAATGATGTTTAAGATTATTATTTGTTGAAAACTTTCCATATTTAGACTTAGTCTTATTTTGGTGGACAACCCGAAATGGTAAAACTAGTCTATATTTTATGGACGGAGGAAGTACAAAATTTTGTGCATTGTCACACTCTATATTTATAACCACCTAATTCTGACATGAGTTGTAGCAGTCTAATATCATATCTCCTCTACTGAATCCAGTAGTAGATACAAAGTGGTAGGCGAGTGTATCATAAACATTCGCTAGTGTCTCAGCATATGAAGCATATAACACATTTGACATGATAACAATTTAGAATCTGCTGGAAAATAATAGAGAGCAGAAAGAAAGAAAAAAGAGATAGAGAATAAACAAAGATAAATAAAATTAGAGATAAATAACTCCTCCTATGGATAAGAGACCATCATCCGAAAGGGCCAAGGCAAAAAATAGCTGAACTAAACTTTATATCTGAATACTGCAAAAGTAGGGAGCAAAGTCCTATTTATATGACTCGATAAATGACTCTTAACTTGAATAAAACACTAAAAGATGAATACTAGACTCCTAAACCAAATCAAACTCTGAGATATAAACTTATCTCTAACAAACTAATAACAACTAAATAACACATCCCTCTGTCCCACTATAAATGAGACGTATTCCTTTTTTGGGCCGTCCCACTATAAGTGACACAACCAAAAAGCAACTCTCTCTCTCTCTCTTACTTTATCCTCTCTACTTTTTTCTCACTCCCTACTTTATTCTCTCTTCATTTAACCACTAAACACCACTACCTAAAAACTTGTGCCCAAAATAAATGTGTCACATATAATGGGACAGACGGAGTAGCTAATAGTAAAATATAATGATGCATATCTATTCCAGTATTTCTGGATATGATGGAAATGAGGTAATGACTAGGAATCGCGTGTGATAAAACTGCTTCTGTTTAGCCTTAACTGCTATTCATTTTATGAACTACATCATCCTTCTACACTGAATATAATAAACATGTATATTCTTACATTTTGTACATTATCAGAAATAACTCAATATGTCAGTTATTTCATGTTAGTGGTAAAAATAGCTTCAAGACACTACATGTAACGTGACATCAAGTTCATAAGGATAGTTTGTACTCTGACTTTGTTGCATGACTTAAACTTACTACTACATTTTAAGAGTTGCAATATTGCTCCCTCATTATTGAACCTAATAAAATGCTAAATAGACCAAGGATTGTAGGACCATGCCACTAGCTATGTATCTTTGGTGATTAAAACAACTTCTAGGAGGTATAGGAATGTTTTGGATAACTGAAATATATTTTTTGTTTGTGATATATGAATTTCGAAGTTGGAGAAAATTGTGTTGCACCGATATTGTGTCTAGGACTGCAGAAGCAATTGCGCTTTTTGGATGTAGGTTGATGGTTGTCTGTTTGGGTTTTGAGATGGGAGAGTGGGGAAGAAATATTACAAATAGAGATGAAGACATTCTTTTGTTAGATCAGAATGAAAAGTTTGGGAAACGTAAAATAGCAAAAAAAAGAAATGTGTCATTGAATTTCTTGATTTGGGTTCCTTCATAATGCAGAATAATCCTTCTGTGAAGCATACATGAAAAGCGATAGAAAAAATGGCCAAAATTGTTGGTTAGAATGTATTGGGGGCCAAATCAGATGATCTTTCTAATGACTGACACTTGCCAGTGTGTGATACCTGATTTACTTTGCCACAGAATTAGAAGTTAAATGGAACATGTAAATTGTTATTTACCTGATCGCCCACATACCATTTTCATGACATGTTGATACTTTGTTAACCAATTTTATTCACTCAGGTGTCTACTAGTGAATTCTTTGTATCAAAATGGCTATGAAGCATAAAGCAAAAGTTTACCCATCTAATGGGCTTCAGCAATCATCTCAGTGCAATCAGCGATACGTTTAAGGTTGTCTGGAAAATTTTCAGCTTGTGCATGCAGCATGCTTTCCAAGCTGAAGAATCGTTAATTCCATCGAATGGGGGCTCTGCAAAGGCTTGGAGGGAGTGCACCAATTGTTGACTGGCGACTAACTTGCAACGGGGTATGTTAGTTCACAACATCTAGGAGTTCTCCTTTGCATAGCTGTAAGAAAATGTTTGTTAATTATTTATGTTTAGAGCAAACGTCTGCTGGTACATTTTTCAGGGTGGGGTTAGTCTGGTAAATCTACGGTGTCTATTTTTGCTTGTTTGTTTGTCCTATATCTTGATTTCTTTTGGAATTGTTAATCTTATTAGTCTGTGCATCTTATTGGTTTTCATCGTGTTTTATGAAAAACTGTTTTCTCGAGCACATATCTGTTGCTCTGGCTGGTTAACTAATTTGCGAAAACGGGGAAAACATAGTGTGATGCTCGATTTGCAAATTTGAGGTATAAAATTTGTTACTGGGTCATTAGGGGAATTTAAGATTATGTCCCATCTTTTTTTGAATATAAAAATATATTATAATAATTCCTTTGAGATTAATGGTACTGCTTTTATAGGTACATACTATATAAATTCAATAATCGGATCCACCCAAATATTTATGAAAGTAAAAAATATCTTAAAATGTGTAAAAGTCTCCGGTCAGGTGATATAATATTAAGGCCATGTTTGGTTGGCAGGATTCTGGCTGGGAAAGTAATCTGATTCCTTATATTTTAAATTCATGTGTTTGTTTGGATTTTTAATCAAACTGGGAAAGTAATTAGAATCCGAGAACAAGGAAAGTTAGTACAACTTTTCAGGATTCTGAATCCTAGCTTTTCTTAGGTATTCTTTTTCCTAGTTTTAGGATTCTTACATATTTAATGCAATATAGTATAGTTTTTTTTAATTATTATTATTAGTAATTATAATGTTTTAAAAATAATTTAAAATTATAAATCATACTCCTTAATTTCACTATAATAAATAATTATAATTAAAATTATCATAATTATAACTATATTTTATAATAATTCATGATAGTAGTTAATAATTTATTAAATAGTTAAAATATAATTATACAATATAACGCGTAATAAATAATTATTATATTTTATAAATTAATAATTAATCAACAAAGTTATAATGCAATTTTAATTTATAATTTTTTTTCAATTATAATATCCATAAATATTATAATTATAATATAATAATTATTATATTTATTATTATAATAAATGAGTATAATACTTCATGTGACTACAATTATAATTATAATTATATTTTATATATTATGATGAATAATTCATATTTAAACTATACATCGTAATAAAAACATAATAATATAATTATTATTATTTGTAATTAATAATTTATTAAAATTTTATATTATTATTCTTTTTTATAAATAAAAAAATAATGAGTGTATTTTTAGTTTGGTGTTTAAATCATATATAAATTTAAAATCTTGACATTTTCCAAACACAAGAAAGTAAAGTTATTAGGAATCATATTCCCAGGATTCATTTTCTAAGGAATCATTTTCCTTGCCAACTTTACTTTTCCGCCAACCAAACATGGCCTAAAGGTTAATTGTTTGAAGATATTTTGAAAGAGAGTGAATTTGATTTGATAAAACTGCTTAGTTCAAGGACTAAATTTGTAGTAGCATGTAAAAAATGACCAAATATATTTGGATATTCTAAATTTCAAATGAATGTTGATGCATATATGATAGTTTTGTCATAACGTCTTGTGAAAGAAATTTCATGGATAACAAATAATTTCACCTGATTGTTGATTAAATAAAGATCAAAAGTTTGAGAGTAATGTTGAAAATCTTAAAATTCATCATTTTTTCATTTGTGTCCATATATATATAAACACAAGGAGAGAGGATAGAGAGTGTAACATTAAGGAGTATATATATATTGAAGAAATAGAAGAGAGAAAGATTGAACGTATTGTATTTATATGAGCAGTTACTAACTCAATACTTAATTGCTAACTATAACTAAATAATAGACATTAGATATTCAAATTAAGAACATAAATCATCAAACCCGAAATGTCAATACAATAAAAAAAACGTCAGGTCAATTTACAATGAATTAGTTGTAACTAACTTTTGAAAAATATCTCATAACTTTAAAACACATATAACTTTCTCGATTTAAATTATTTTTCCACATAACATGTAACAAATTAAAGATAATTTCATAAGGATTCTAACGAGATCTCACTTGTATATGTTCCAACGTCAAAATTTGAAAAAAAATTCAAAATTTGTAAATTTTTTCGTACAACAGAAATGTCAACATAGTATATAAAATATGTCAATATAATACATGTAGAATGTCAATATAAGCAATGTGTTAACATTTTCAAAGTATTGTGTTGACATTCTCAAAACATTGTGTTGATATTTTTGAAATACTATATTTGACATTTTCATCTAAAACCCTAATTTGGTATTTTTTTTAATCTTTTTCAATTTAATTAATAAAAACGAAAATTATACGTGACAAATTATAGACCACAAGTTTTCTAAAATCCTATGATCTTAAATTAGTTTTAGTAAGCAATGAAATGATGAGTTAACAATTGAACACTCCCACTATGTGAGTATGCATATATATATATATATATATATATATATATATATATATATATATATATATATGAGCAAAAGAAGATAGATTGAACATAAATAATTTAAAATGATGACAAAGACAAGAAATATAAAGGCCAAGTCTAAAATACCCTATAAAGTTTAAAGCGAAAAGTGAAAAATGACAAAAAATGTTTAGAAATAGTGTAAAAGTATCTTTCTATCATATACTCTGATCCTTTTAATTTTAAAAGGTACAGTAGACTAAGAGAAAGTTTTGTAACTAGATAAATATCAATTTTGATGAATGAAAGAAAATAGAAAATCAAAACTAATAGAGTGAACTACAAAAATAGTCTCTGGGCTATGCGTTTATCTCGCCAATGAATACTGGACTTTAAAAATATTCTCAGACAACCTTGGACTAAGTGTTTATCTCGAAAATGGTCCTTTTTTCATTATTTCGTGACGAAAATACCCTTTTGGGGGGTTTTGAGGGGTTTGGACAATTTGATCTTTTTACATTTTAAATCTGATATTATTTCAAAATTATCATTCTTCTTCCATTTTGTCATCCTTCACTTTGTTTTTTTATTTCAATATTAGATTTAATTTTATAAAATTAAATTTTAAATTTCAATTTTTAAATATCAATAAAAAATTTTAATTATTAAAATTACTATTAAATAACAAATTAATAGTTTTAATCAATACTCCATTTGATAGTGTCTAATATTTAATCAATAAGGTACGACGATGCCTTAGTTTTAATCAATATTTAATAGTTTTAATCAATCATATAACACGATTTATTCCGAATTAAATATGCATATAATGTATATGAGAATTTGACTAGAAATATTATGAATTGACTAAAAATTTGATATAAGAGAATTTTTGTTGAAATTTTCTAGTTAATTTTGATTGTTTTCAAATTAATAAACGAAAATTATATTAGTCTTACATTAGATGCATATTTATTTCGCAATAAATCGTGTTATATGATCTATTTATGATTAAAACTAAGATGTCGTCGTACCTTATTAATTAAATATTAGACACTATCAAATATTAATTAAAACTATTAATTTTTTATTTAATAGTATTTTAATAATTCAAAAAATTTATTGATATTTAAAAATTAAAATTTAAAATTTAATTTTATAAAATTAAATCTAATATTGAAATAAAGAAACAAAGTGAAGGATGACAAAAGGGAAGAAGAATGATAATTTTGAAATAATATCAGATTTAGTACATCACTGAAATAATATCAGATTTAAAATGTAAAAAGACTAAATTGCCCAAACCCCTAAAAACCCCCAAAAGGGTATTTTCGTCGCGAAACAGTGAAAAATGATCATTTTTAAGATAATTGCTTAGTCCAAGATTGTCTGAGGATATTTTTAAAGTCTAGGGTTTATTGGCGAGATAAATGCATAATCCAACGACTCATTTTTGCAGTTCACTCAGACTAATAAAGCTAAATAGACGGCAAACACCATTCTTCCAGTTTTCAAATAAAGAAGGATATATGACGTGGCTCGGAACCTTTGTCTGTAATGCAATTGGTTTACTCCGCTGAAACTGTAGGTGGACTCTAACATTGTAAAACCCTAGTCAATTCAACCGGCGAAACCACGCCGGCGCCGATGATGAAGGTGGTTGCGCTAGTCAGTGGCGGTAAGGACAGCTGCTATGCAATGATGAAATGCCAGCAGTACGGCCACCAGGTTTCCTTCTCATCTCCTCTCTGTCTCTGTCTCTTCTGCTATTTTAGTTTTCTCTAAATAAATTTCGCAACTTCAGATTGTGGCGCTGGCGAATTTGATGCCAATTGATGAAGCTCAGGATGAGCTCGATAGTTACATGTATCAAACGGTAACCCTTCTACCTTAAAATCGGTTTATTCTTCGTCAATTTTCGTTTCGATTCGGAAGTCCTCTTATTTACAAGTTTGTTATGTGAAATTAATCACCGAATTCTGTTTGCTTTACACGCCTCTGGTGATCAGACTACTAGATGCGAATCATTGGCTTCTACTGAAATATTGGTGTTGACTAATTATATTTGTGATTTCACAAAGTGTGTATATTACTTTTGCAGGTGGGGCACCAAATAGTTGTAAGCTACGCAGAATGCATGGGGATTCCACTGTTTAGGAGACGGATTCGAGGAACTACTAGGTAGGTCCTTTCAGTTAGGACACTTGGTGTCTACTTGCACATCAAGACAACCTTTTTCTTCATGTGTATATTTATTAGATTTTCTGATGATCTTGGTTGCCAATTTTTATTTGCTATCATGCTTCTCGTTTCCTTCTTCATGCCAGTATCAGTAATAAACTTTTTGGACACTTTTGACTACGGTGTATTCTCCTCCCCTCACAATTTAAGATTTATAAGGGGCTGATTGATAACCTCAGCTGTCACATTGTATAAGTTATATCTGCCTGTCCTTGTTTTAGGTCAGTGAAATCTGACATATGAGTGAGGCATCACTAATTAACAGCCTAATTCCTGGCAAATCAGTGATACTGATACCATGTTGTGCTAATTTAAATTTAAAACCACCTTCAGGTGGTGGGAACTATAACACGTCTATTGCAAGTGTACTAAAGTAAAAAAAGTAAAATACGTTAGAGACTAGATTGCCTTCCCTTCAAAGAATACAAATAATATATTTGTAGGTTATCATCTTAGATTCTTCATTACTTATTTTCATGTTAAAATTCTGTTAATTACCATTTACCATAACATCGTTATCTATAAGAGACATATCAAGTGTAAGTTTGCTAGTTTCCTACCTCTTTGTTTGATAATTCGGTTTGTTGCGCTCCACAGGCATCATGGCCTTAGCTACAATATGACTCCTGGGGATGAAGTTGAAGATATGTTGATCCTCTTAAAGGAAGTTAAGCGTAATATACCCTCTGTTTCAGCAGTCTCATCTGGTGCAATTGCTTCTGACTATCAAAGGTTGCGTGTGGAAAGTGTATGCTCTAGGCTGGGGCTGGTTTCTTTGGCATATTTATGGAAGCAAGATCAATCATTGCTCCTCCAAGACATGGTAGAACTCATTTCATCAGTTCTATAATCAACATTGCATTGTCAATGATACTTCTCTGTCTCTCTCTTTCTGTACCCAGGAGAAGATGTTATTTTTATTCGCATTAACTTAATTTTTCTTCTTTTTTTCAGATAAGTAGTGCAATTATTGCCATCACAGTAAAGGTATAGTATGTGTATGCACATCTTATGTACAGTCTTCTGGATCAAATTACTATGTATTCAAGTTTGGTTAACATCTAGGACATCAAGGGTCTGTAACTTAAAATTTCCTATTTTTTTGGCAATAATTTTGCAGAAAATTATCTATGATCATCAGTTTGACTAACTTATATGTTTCAACTTCATCTCGCTATTTGTAGTATTTAACTCCTATGTTTTACTTCTATCACCGGTTCTATTAGGTAGCGGCAATAGGGTTGGTTCCTTCAAAGCACTTGGGGAAGGAATTATCACAATTACAGGCCCATCTTCACAAGCTAAAAGAGTATGTTAGCCAACTTATATCTAGTTTTCTGTGGTATTTGACTCCACAGCATTTCTGGTTTGCTAATTTATTGGCAGGTTGTATGGGATAAATGTATGTGGTGAAGGAGGAGAATATGAAACATTAACTCTGGACTGTCCGCTCTTCAAAGTGAGCTTGCATCTCTCATTAACTTTTGAATTTTTATGTAACTTTTGCATCTCATTAACTTTTAAATTGTGCTTTTCTGATGGATGTATGACATGTTCTTAACCCTTTTCCCTTCTCCTTGGAATACTGACATGTGTATGTCTTGCCAGAATGCTCGAATAGTGCTCGATAAATATGAAGTCATACTACATTCATCAGATCAAATAGCTCCTGTAGGTGTTCTACATCCCCTAGAATATCACTTGGAGAAGAAGTTGGTTCCCTTGTCTGAAACTGATAACGACAAAATCAATGAGGTACCTGTAGGGGAGTCCAACTTAGTGCATGAAGTGGTGGGAGATTTCCAGGATATCTTGGAAGCTGCATCTCCAAAAAATGTTATGATGTCCAACATAGGAGTGGAAACAAAACAAGAAATCCATATCTCAAAATCCAAGAAGAAAAATACTTTTTCCATTACTTGCTGGCTGCAAGATGCCTCCAAAACCTCAGTAGGTAAGAAGATGAATTCTGATGGACAATAGTTTTGGCTAAATATATCTCTGCTTCCCTCATGAATTCATGGTTTATGTACTCTTAACCATATTTGATTTTACAGATTTGCGAGAGGATCTGCGGGTGGTTTTAACAAAAATACAATTGTTGCTTAGTGAAAACAATTTATGTTGGGAGAACGTTCTTTATATACATCTATATATAGCTGATATGAACGAGTTTGCACTAGCAAATGATGAATATGTGAAATTCATTACTCAAGAGAAGTGTCGTTTTGGTGTGCCATCACGGTCAACTATAGAACTTCCTCTTTTGCAAGCTGGTCTTGGGAGAGCTTATGTTGAAGTCTTAGTTTCAGATGATAATACTAAAAATGTTTTGCATGTTCAAAGTATTTCAGAGTGGGCTCCGAGTTGTATCGGTCCGTACAGCCAGGTTAGATACTTATCGTGAGTAAATTATGTTTTAGTTAATTATTTTTCTTTTATCAGATCAGACGGTATGAAGTTCTGTTGGACAATTCAAAGTTAGTTTTATTGTATTGTATATTGATAATATTTTACTTGTATAGGAGATGGTATATATTTTTATTTGACAACCATCACCTTTCCCTAACCAAAGTTTAAATTACAGTATTCAGTGTCTCTATGCAACTATGGGATATACGTAACTTAATTATAATTATGAACAAATTATAGTAATGGTTTTTTGTCTCCTCTATAGCATTTTAGCTCACTCTCCATTTCTGATTTTTGTATATGTGCTGCATTGAACTATATTCTTTATTACCAGAGCAATGTACAGCTATGAAGATGAATTTGGGTTTTCCATATTCTTGTGATAGAATGACATTTATTATTGGAGAAGAGATTTCTTAGCATAACAATGATTTTCATCTTTCTCCATCAACAACCATATGGAGTTCCTTATTGTTGTATTTCTTAGTTCACTTTCTATTAAAATGAGCAGAGTACTCAGACATGTATGTTATTCTGCATACGCGTGTAAAATATGTATTATTGTATCAATAGTTGAATAAATAATGTTAGCTTATATTAGATGAGCATTGCAATTGGAGTGCATCAGCTTGGCATGAAGATGGTGCTCATAGATAAATTAGTTGTAGCTTTATGGGTTTCCATCTTAAGACATTTCTGCAATGAATTCTCATTGATACTCATGAAAAATCATGTTGTTTCTGTTCACTATTTTTTAATTAAAATGACTTAATTTGTCCATATTCTTCATAAATTTAGTCATGATGCTATACAAGAACTAATGTTGGGTTGTGAAGTTTCATGAGCTAATGACCACATTTATTTAGCCAGAAAAACATATCAGCTTTGTATTTTTAAATGTTTAGTGCCATATGAGCTAAAGTCTTAGAAGCTAGGATCTTTAATTGTTCATTGTAGTATAATTTCATGGTTTTCAACTTTTGAAGGGGAAACACATGTCGCGACTTTCATCTTATTACTCATTTACTTACATATTTTTCAGGCAACCTTGCATAAGGATGTTCTGCAAATGGCTGGCCAGTTGGGGCTTGACCCACCGACAATGTTACTCTCTGTTGGAGGTCCCACATTGGAGTTCCAACAAGCGCTGGATAACAGTGAAGCTGTTGCAAAATGTTTCAATTGTTCAATATCTACGAATGCTATTTGCTTGGTTATTTATTGTTCAGCATCTTTGAGTTCGTCAGACCGAGTTTCTGTTAATAATCAGATGGATGTTTGTCTTGCACAAATGAAGTTGCGGTTGAACAATGGAAGCAAGTCGAATACCCCTGGACTGAGTGATCCTGTTATGTTGTACATTCTTGTTCCCGATTTGCCAAAGAGGTGACTGACATAGTTAAATGCTTTGTAGTTTTTATCATTACTTCTCAATATCTCATGCAGCAATTAGCATAACTCATTCTGTAGATGACACACAAGCAACATGATCCAAAAGAATCATCTAGTATATAACTCAATTTATGGGCCTGATAGCTTTATTTTTTTTTGTTTCAGAGCTCTGGTGGAAGTGAAACCCCTTCTTTACAATGGGGAGGATATGGAGATCCCAACTCGTGTCACCAAACAAGATTTATGTGCGAAACAGGCTTATTGGGGGTTTGAGCATGAAAGTTGGCATAATGGATGTCTTCAGAAATGTATTGTTGGTGGTAGAATATGTGCAGCTGTGATATCTATCACGCAAGAGATAGTGGCAAAGATCTGTTACAATGAATCAGAATGTAAAGCGAATATTCAAAAGCTCGCAAGGGCAGCTGAGTTCTGCATTTATCTGCTCGATGAAGTTCTTCTTGAGAATGATCTCTCCTGGGAAGATATATTGGTTAGTTATCTCTTACGTTACACTGAATCTTATCTTATGATGCGTTCACCTGTTTCTCTTTTACTTGATTTCCTTGTATTCCATACTTCTCATATTACAGTTTCTACTTCATATTCAGTCATTAACTTGTTTTATTGAGTTGATTCTTGGGCGGTGGACTACGCTTAATTGTTTAGATGCATTTTTTATCAACATTTGTGATGGTTAGTCTCCGGTCACCTTTAAGTTGTCAATATCAACCCCGATAAATGGTTGCTAGATATCGTATTTTGAATATGAATTGATTGTTTGTGGAGATGGATTGAGTTACGTGAAAAAAGACTTGCATAAACTATTGCTCATAGTTTGAAAATGCTAATGATTTGAATTGGCTCATAAATTTTTTTATCAGAATGAAATGAATGAGTAACAACTCAAAATACAGATTGAAAATCATCCTAAGAAGTCATTTAGTATTTTTTTGTAATTCGATATCGAACTTAATTTAACGAACTTCAGTGAGTAATCACTAATCATATTCAAATTTGAGTATATACTTACTATTTATCTTGTATTCTTTTATATGCATCTTAGTCTATCAGTCGGTTTTGATTCCTGTATATGCATCTTAGCAAAATTCTCTTACACATTTCTCATCAACGTCTGTGGTTTCAGAATTTGAGGATCTATTTCTCAACAAGTCCTGAAACGAGCCATGGAGTGTTGTCAACGATCTTTACCAACACATTTGCTGAATTTGCGGAGATGAGCAAGAGAATCGATAAGGATACAGAACCATTCTTTACCCTAGTTCCAATCCTGGGAGCTGGAGCTTCAGCAACGAGCATGGACAACATACTTACCTGCGAGTTATTTGCCAGAAAGTTTTAGTGTTGCAAGTTATTTCTGTACATATATAATTATTGGGCGAAGCTGATTGCTAGTCCATTCACATTAGATAACACCACAGCTCACAAAAAAATTTATCTCGAAAGCTTGTTTTCTTATTAATCATTTTGGAGCACAGCTCTCTCATTTCAAAGTTGCTATATTCTTCTTACATTAACATTCACTCTATAGTACATCTGCCATTTTCTTTGGATTTTTTTTCCCAGACATATTGCATGCTCTGTGCCTTGATGTAATAAGAAATTGGATATTATTTACAAGTACAATGTCCTATCGTTTTTTTTCTGTTGTGATGTGATTGGATCAGCTACTCCAAAATGCTAACAAAATAAAATAGTCTTCTAAATGTGAGCAATTTTAATAAGTGAGGGTGATGGTGCACCATTTTGGAGTAGGTGATCCGCTCAGGTAAAAGAGTTGCATGATAACCTTGAAAAAATCTAAATAAGAAAAATGTCCCAAATCCTCATTATCAACACTGACTTACACACCCACCCCCAATTAATATCATTTATATTGTGTATATTAGTTTCGTCCTTTATTTCCAAATTAAACACATCACTCAATTGTTAGGCCTCAATGATGATCTAGATTCTAGAGCATTCTGAGGAAATATTCATTTAAAAAGAGTTAAATATGGAGTACTTATTTCTGGCTGCTGTAACATGGGCCTGTAGCAAGGGTACAATATTTCTCTACATCACACATGGATGAAAAAAAAGGCAGAATGTGATTTATTTTCATTTGTTTGTAAAACACATGCAATTATTAATGATATCCATTTGGCCGAGTGAAAATACATACGTAAACTCAAAATAAACGATAAGAAAAGAATTGAAAATGTACTACTACTTGTGAATCTGTGATTCAAAATGTCTTTTTCTATGCAGTCATTTTCTTCTTTGTCCTCTTTCTTAATCTTTTTGTACTTCTTACAATGATATTATGAATTTAAGGAAGATGGATAACAAAAAGCAATACAGTATAATACGTCAAAATGGTTGAGGACACTCTAATAAAATGCTCGTGACTAATTTACCGGTACAAATCACAACTGAAAACACAAACGTCCAAATTTGACATGTATAAAGGCATATTTGTCTTGCCAAAAACAAATAAATCCCATACTATCACAAATCGAAATATTCATTTTTACCCAACGTTCAAACACTAAATTACAAAACGGAGTGAACAAGATTTTTTTACCCGAATTGGAACACATACTTGTGCACAACATAAATCTGTGGCCCAAATTAATACTCACTCCGTCTCATGCTAGTTGCACTTCTCATTTTCGGACCTTTCCAAACTATTTACATTATTTTTATTTTAAATAAAATTTGGATATTTAATTAAGATATTAGAGTTAGTTAAGTGTTCTCTTATTATACTTTAAATGTTAATTTTATTACATTAATTACTTATGCTTAAATTTACGGAGGGAGTACAACCTTTAGAGCTAGATGTATTATTAGACCATCACCCTTTATAAGTCCGATAATTTTACTTTCTAACAAAATATCCAAATGGTATAAAGGTTATTCCTACGGAACTAAATTTTATTCAACTCCTATTATTCATAGTTCACATGGTTTACTATACACTATTTAAATTCATGTACTGTACTATAATTACAGAGACATATCTGACAATTATGTTATAATTGTAATTATAATAGTACTGCTAATAAACAAACAGCCAAGTCCATCAACATTTTAGAAGTGTCGATATTAATATCACGCCAGTGGCAGTTTAGTAATACTGTTCCAATCTGAGGGTGTTTATGAAACCTCTCTCCAGAAACAGCTAACAGTATGAGCATTGAGCAGGCAGCAGCAAGAGCCAATTTTTTTCATTCATCACAATACCCGCCTTTCTCTCTCCTAATCTTTACAGGAATCCTGCATTTTTTGAGAGAGAAAGCGCGGTTAAGAGATCTGAATCCACATCAATTTCAATTCTTGACTCTCCTCAGCACCCGGAAGCTTCGTTTCCGTTTCTTCGGTAATTTTCGTTTTATGTTGTAGTGTGTGATTTGTGCTTCTCTTTGAGCGTTACTTAAATTCTCGAGCTAAAATTGGAGCTAGATCGAGTGTGCTGGGCTAGTCTTGCTGCGTCTTGTTTATTTGTTTCAGAATTTGTATTCCTGGTGTTGCGAAGTTGGAATCAAGAATTTGGGGGATATTGGGTGTTGGCAAGTTCTTATTTCGTGTAGAAGAATTGAATTTGTCATTGACGTAGATGAAACTTCAGCTTCATAGTCGGGATCTTGTAGGTGCTGGGAACTGTGATGGTTTCTTTGCATTTTCTGTGCACTATGGTGGAGAGCTCGTGCTTTGAGATTCTTCATAGAATAAGGTTTTGGCGGAGTTTCATATTAGTTGAATTGACTGAGTGAAAGGGAAAAACGAAGATAGATATTAGGAAGACTGAACAATGGAGGATTTGTCAAAATATGCACATAGTCCTGCCCATTTGGCAGTGCTTCGGCATGATTATGCAGCATTGAAACGGATAGTGGAAGGGCTTCCTAATTTGGCAAAGGCGGGGGAAGTGAATAATGAGGCTGAGTCCATGGCTGCTGAAAAGGATGCTGATGCTGTGTCTGCAGTGATTGACAGAAGAGATGTTCCGGGCAGGGAAACTCCTTTGCACCTCGCGGTGCGGCTGCATGACGCATTGTCAGCTGAGATGTTAATGGCAGCAGGTGCTGATTGGAGTCTACAGAATGAGAATGGGTGGAGTGCACTCCAGGAGGCAGTTTGTACGAGAGAGGAGAACATTGCGATGATCATAGCCCGACATTACCAGCCTCTTGCCTGGGCTAAATGGTGCCGCAGGCTTCCCAGGATCGTGGCATCAGCAGCTCGGATCCGTGACTTCTATATGGAAATTACCTTCCATTTTGAGAGTTCGGTGATACCATTCATTGGTAGAATTGCCCCTTCAGACACTTACCGTATATGGAAACGTGGCTCTAACCTCCGAGCAGATATGACCCTTGCAGGATTTGATGGATTTCGTATCCAACGCTCTGATCAGACTTTTCTCTTCCTTGGAGAGGGTCATACCTCAGAAGATGGAAATATATCGTTGCCTCCTGGATCTTTGATTGTGCTGTCTCACAAGGAGAAAGAGATCACAAATGCTCTGGAAGGAGCTGGTGTTCAACCATCAGAAGCTGAGGTTGCACATGAAGTGGCTCTGATGTCTCAAACTAATATGTACAGACCTGGAATTGATGTCACTCAGGCTGAGCTTATCCCTCATTTGAATTGGAGAAGACAAGAGAGGACCGAGATGGTTGGCTCTTGGAAAGCCAAGGTTTTTGATATGCTTCATGTACAAGTGAGTGTGAAGTCTAGGAGAGTTCCTGGTGCTATGACTGATGAGGAGCTTTTTGCAGTTAACGAGGATGATAAATTGGCAAATGGGGCTGAAAATGATGAGTTTGATGATGTACTGACTGCTGAGGAAAGAAAGCAGTTAGACTCTGCACTCGGGATGGGGGATGGATTTGGTGAGGACGAAGGCAGTGAAGTCCAAGATTGCCATGAGAACTTTGATGCTGGTTCTCTTGATAGTTGTGAATCAAATGGTACCACCAAAGAGAAGAAAGGTTGGTTTGCTTGGAACAAAAAAAGCTCAAAGAACATTGGAGATGATCCTGATGACTCAAAAAATCTGAAAAAGTTTTCAAAGTTGGCACTTGATGATAGCAAGCAGAAGGCCAATGACAGTCGCAGATCATCGTCTGAATTTCCTAGGGAAGATACGGGGGACCTTAAGAAGTCAAAAGATAAAATTAGCAAGAAGAAAAAGAAGAAAGGAACGACTGTTGAATCGAAGAATGAAAGTGAATACAAGAAAGGTCTGAGACCTGTTTTATGGTTGACACCAGATTTTCCCTTGCGAACTGAAGAACTCTTGCCTTTGCTTGACATATTGGCTAATAAGGTCAAAGCTGTCAGAAGACTTCGCGAGCTTTTGACTACCAAGCTGCCTCCGGGAACTTTTCCTGTCAAGGTACTAAATACAGATACATATGCAATTTTTGATCCTTTGGTTTTCTTCTTGTGGCTGTTTAATGTGTTATATTATATGCCTTCTGTTTCCAACAAGAAGGGGGCCTCATTTCCATAGAGATTCCACTTATTAATCTGAAATATTTGGAGTTGATCGTTAATAATCCTTATAATTATGTTATGAGTGTTGCTAAATGCTACTGTGAATACCTGAATCTCCACTATTTGCATTTAGCAGCAGTCAATGAATAAGTAAACTTAGGGACTGAAGAAAGTCTACACTGCATAATTGATTCATTTGTAACTTGTTCTACCAAGATTTACTTAGTATCAACTTGTTGAATCTTTTAATTTTGATAGTGCTTGGATAGAAATGATGTGAATATGCTCAATATGTTGGCTGTCTCTTGGATGTCCTTAATTTTGTTTATTCTGGATTGTGGCTAACAACTAATGCTTACAGTAACAGCATAACGAAAGCTTTAAAATAAAAAATATCCAAATCGAAAGTCTTGTAAAGAATTTTCAATGACCAGATCAAATTTATTAGTACTACTTTTTAAGATTATTTAGAAGATGTGGCCCTTTCCCCTCACTATATGATGATTGAATACCACTGCCATGATGTGCAAATGCCATGTGCTTGGAGCTTGTAATTGAATCATATTTTTGTATAAGTCTGTCATTTACGCTTATTACTTCGAATTTTGCATGAAGTGTTGTTGTCTGAGTATAATCTAAATAGAAGCAGGGAGACACAAAGGTTGTGATCATATATTAGCTTGGACTTGTCATCTTTATTTTGAAATGGTTTGGGCGCTGAGTGAACAAATTGCGCAGATTGCCATTCCAATTGTCCCCACAATACGCGTGCTGGTGACATTTACGAAATTCGAGGAGCTTCAGCCAATAGAGGAGTTCTCAACCCCTCTCTCCAGCCCTGCTCATTTTCAAGATTCCAAGTCTAAAGAATCTGAAGGTTCAACATCATGGATGTCCTGGATGAGGGGAAGCCGTGGGGGGCAGTCGAGTGACAGTGAAGGCCGGAGCTTCCGTGATGAAGTTGATCCTTTCAACCTACCATCGGACTATGCATGGGTTGATGCGAATGAGAAGAAACGTCGGTTGAAGGCAAAGAAAGCAAAGAATAGGAAACATAAAAAGCATGCTAGCAGCAGACAACATCCAGACGGTGCACGGAGACCCAACACGGAAGTGGTGGATTAGCAACAGATAGAGGGCGTCGTGGAAGGTCAGATCTTGCTACTTGAAAACACATCCATCCGCCTAATGTTTTTTTCAAGCGTGGTTGTAGATTGATGGCTATATCCATTTGGGGTTTGCCTCATTGTTGTACTTGAAGATTTTCATCCTTCTTCCTCATGTTTGTATTGTTGTTCCCACATTGATATTGATACAGTTGGTGTTTTATTTTTCCTAGGATTGCTGTTTTAAATGTATGTATAGCTAATTTTGCATCTTATTTCTGGATTGTTAGCTTCATTACGCATTAATTTTTGATCATTTTTTAAAACTTGTATGGTCCGGCGTTCCTGATTTTGTTCTACTGCTTATGCGTTTTTTTTTTAATTAAGGGCGATTGAATTCAAATCATAGTGTTCAGTTTGCTTTGAAAAATTGACCTCGGCAAAAAAGCAATGTTGTGACGACTTGTGTCTTTGAAATTACTACCGTGTAATTAAAATTCAATCTAAACGGTTTCTTACGCGATAAACTCGTTGGATTTGCTGACGATACAAAATCAACCCACGCCCATATATAACCCACCATATTCTAATAGGCTTTCGGTTGACCTCAGTAACATTTTTTACCATATCTCTTAATTAAGGCCATTTTTAATGGTACACTAAAAGCTAAATTGTGATAGACAATTAGATTCGATTGTACTCTAAAATCAATTTTATTTTATATTTTCTATATTTGAGTAAGAAATATCTATTTTTAAGTTTACACAAAAATAAAACCAGAAATATTTTCATATTTTGTGAGTAAAAATGCATAATATAGATGATATTCTTTTAAATCTAAATTTAGTGTAAATGATTAGAGTAAAATCAAATCTGATGTAACATTTACACTAAAATAGGTTTGAGTTTAGTATAAATGGCTGAAGATGCTCAATATCCCGTCCTTACACTATTGTTGAGTTTCACCTTTAACTTTTTCTTATTCATTTATTATATTTTTTTTGTTAATTATAGTATATTTTAATTAAATTAGAAATGTGATTTAATTAAAATATTCAATTTATTAATACAATCTAAATATTGTATGACTCAACAACTCTCTCCAACAAGCCTTCGCTTTTTGGTCATTTTCGACATTCGAATCCTCGAAGGTGTCAACGTACACTTCAAAAATTTATTTCTTTTCTTTTAGCATGTAAAATCCAAGAACATCGGATTTGTCATTGAAAAGTTGGATTACGTTGTATAACTAAAATAATGATATTATCTAAACTAAATTATTTTGAAACTGTAATTACCAACATATCTTTTTAGAATTAAAATGTAAAATTCGTTCTATTTTTTTAAAAAAATTCTAATGTTCGGATTAGATATTTCAAAATCCAAAGTAATTCGAATTTAGAAATATATTTATACTCCTAATAGAATGTTCGGCTCAGATATTTCATGGTTGAGGACACTCTAATAGGAATTATAGAATGCTTGTGGAGTAATTTACCGCTACAAATCACAACTGAAGACACAAACGTCCAAATTTGACATGTATAAAGGCATATTTGTCTTGCCAAAAACAAATAAATCCCATACTATAACAAATAAAAATATTAATTTTTACCCTATGTTCAAACACTAAATTATAAAACGGAGTGCACAAGATTTTTTACCCAAATTGGGAACACATACCTATGGACAGGGTTGTGTACAGTATAAATCTGACCCAAATTAATACACAACCTTTAGAGCTAGATGTATTTTCAGACCAAACCTCACCCATTATAAGTCAAGATATTTAAAAAGTTTATACCTTCAGAATTAAATATCAGTCAAATCCCAATATTCATAGTTTACTTTACACTATTTAAATCCATATACATATAATTTCAGTGACACATTTTAATAGGTTGAATTTTCTTTTTCGTTCCTTTCATAATAATAGTTCATATTTATTTACAAAAATATTTTCTTATTTTTCTTTACTTTATCATTTATGAATCCCACTATCCACTATATCATTTCAACTACTTTTTTTTTTCACTCTTACTTATTACGCATTAAACTCATATCATCCACATTTAACCAAATTTTATGGGACAGAGGAAGTAGTACTTCATTCATTCCACAGTAATAGAGTCATTTCATTTTCTGCACTCATTTGGATAATAAATAATTAAAGTGAATAAAGAATAAATTAAGAAAAAATAATGTAGAAGAAACTCTTATTTATATTATTTTTTTTTACTTATTCTTTTCCATTTCAATAATTTATTGCTATCAATTTTTGAAAACAGTACGTACCAAAAATAAAATTAGTCTACGAGTAACAAACAAATATAGTAGTACTATTACAGTATTACTAGTACTCAAACCAACACTTTCATTTCAGAACCGTCGACAGAGTAACCAGTGGCAGTTCAGTAATACAATTCCAATCTGAGGGTGGTTATGAAACCCCTCTCCAGAAACAGCTACAGCCAGCAAGGGCCAATTTTTTTCACTCATCACAATACCCGCCTTTCTCTCTCTTAATCTTTACACAAATCCTGCATTTTTTTGAGAGAGAAAGCGCGGTTAGGAGATCTGAATCCACATCAATTTCAATTCTTGACTCTCCTCAGCACCCGGAAGCTTCGTTTTTTCTTCGGTAATTTTCGTTTTATGTTGTAGTGTGTGATTTGTGCTTCTTTTTGAGCGTTACTTAAATTCTCGAGCTAAAATTGGAGCTAGATCGAGTGTGTTGGGCTAGTCTTGTTGCGTCTTGTTAATTTGCTTTCAGAATTTGTATTCCCGGTGTTGCGAAGTTGGAATCAACACTTTGGGGGCTATTGGGGGTTGTCAAGTACTTATTTTGTGTAGCAGAATTGAATTTGTCGTTGGCGTAGATGAAACTTCAGCTTCATAGTCGGGATCTTTTAGGTGCTAGGAACTGTGATGGTTTCTTTGCATTTTCTGTGCACTATGGTGGAGAGCTCGTGCTTTGAGATTCTTCATAGAATAAGGTTTTGGCGGAGTTTCAAATTAGTTGAATTAACTGAGTGAAAGGGGAAAACGAAGATAGATATTAGGAAGACTGAACAATGGAGGATTTGTCAAAATATGCACATAGTCCTGCCCATTTGGCAGTGCTTCGGCATGATTATGCAGCATTGAAACGGATAGTGGAAGGGCTTCCTAATTTGGCAAAGGCGGGGGAAGTGAATAATGAGGCTGAGTCCATGGCTGCTGAAAAGGATGCTGATGCTGTGTCTGCAGTGATTGACAGAAGAGATGTTCCGGGAAGGGAAACTCCTTTGCACCTCGCGGTGCGGCTGCATGACGCATTGTCAGCTGAGATGTTAATGGCAGCAGGTGCTGATTGGAGTCTGCAAAATGAGAATGGGTGGAGTGCACTCCAGGAGGCAGTTTGTACGAGAGAGGAGAACATTGCGATGATCATAGCCCGACATTACCAGCCTCTTGCCTGGGCTAAATGGTGCCGCAGGCTTCCCAGGATCGTGGCATCAGCAGCTCGGATCCGTGACTTCTATATGGAAATTACCTTCCATTTTGAGAGTTCGGTGATACCATTCATTGGTAGAATTGCCCCTTCAGACACTTACCGTATATGGAAACGTGGCTCTAACCTCCGAGCAGATATGACCCTTGCAGGATTTGATGGATTTCGTATCCAACGCTCTGATCAGACTTTTCTCTTCCTTGGAGAGGGTCATACCTCAGAAGATGGAAATATATCGTTGCCTCCTGGATCTTTGATTGTGCTGTCTCACAAGGAGAAAGAGATCACAAATGCTCTGGAAGGAGCTGGTGTTCAACCATCAGAAGCTGAGGTTGCACATGAAGTGGCTCTGATGTCTCAAACTAATATGTACAGACCTGGAATTGATGTCACTCAGGCTGAGCTTATCCCTCATTTGAATTGGAGAAGACAAGAGAGGACCGAGATGGTTGGCTCTTGGAAAGCCAAGGTTTTTGATATGCTTCATGTACAAGTGAGTGTGAAGTCTAGGAGAGTTCCTGGTGCTATGACTGATGAGGAGCTTTTTGCAGTTAACGAGGATGATAAATTGGCAAATGGGGCTGAAAATGATGAGTTTGATGATGTACTGACTGCTGAGGAAAGAAAGCAGTTAGACTCTGCACTCGGGATGGGGGATGGATTTGGTGAGGACGAAGGCAGTGAAGTCCAAGATTGCCATGAGAACTTTGATGCTGGTTCTCTTGATAGTTGTGAATCAAATGGTACCACCAAAGAGAAGAAAGGTTGGTTTGCTTGGAACAAAAAAAGCTCAAAGAACATTGGAGATGATCCTGATGACTCAAAAAATCTGAAAAAGTTTTCAAAGTTGGCACCTGATGATAGCAAGCAGAAGGCCAATGACAGTCGCAGATCATCGTCTGAATTTCCTAGGGAAGATACGGGGGACCTTAAGAAGTCAAAAGATAAAAGTAGCAAGAAGAAAAAGAAGAAAGGAACGACTGTTGAATCAAAGAATGAAAGTGAATACAAGAAAGGTCTGAGACCTGTTTTATGGTTGACACCAGATTTTCCCTTGCGAACTGAAGAACTCTTGCCTTTGCTTGACATATTGGCTAATAAGGTCAAAGCTGTCAGAAGACTTCGCGAGCTTTTGACTACCAAGCTGCCTCCGGGAACTTTTCCTGTCAAGGTACTAAATACAGATACATTTGCACTTTTTGATGCATTAGTTTTCTGCTTGTGACTGTTTAATGTGCTATATTATCTGCCTTCTGTTTCCAACAAGAAGGAGGCCTCATTTCCATAGAGATTCCATTTATGAAACTGAAATATCTTATCATAACATTGCTGATCATATTTGGAGTTAATCCTTAATAATCCTTGTAATTATGTTATGAGTGTTGCTACATGCTACTGTGAATACCTGAATCTCCTCGTAGTCAATGAATAAGTAAACTTAGGGACTGAAGAAAGTCTGCACTTCCTTGATTGGTGCATTTGCAATTTATTCTACAATGATTTACTTAGTATCAACTTGCTGTGTCTTTTAATTTATATAGTGCTTGGATAGAAATATGTGAATATAATCAATATGTTGGCTGGCCCTTGGACCTCCTTGATTGTGTCTAACAACTAATGCTTATATTAAAATGTGGCACAATTATGGCACAGTAACGACATAAAGAAAGCTTTAAAAGAAAAAAAAACCCCAAATAGAAAGTCCTGTAAAGAATTTCAGTTACTAGATCAAATTTTTTAACTTTTAAAGAAGATTATTTAGAAGACGTGGCCCTTTCGCCACACTATTACTGATTGAATTCCATGCCATGATATGCAAACGCCGTGTGCGTGGAGCTTGTAATTTAATCATATTTGTGAATAAGTCTGTTATTTACGCTTCTTATCAAATTTTACATGAACTGTTGTTGTCTGAGTATAATCTAAATAGAAGCAGGGGCCAGGGAGACACAATGGTTGTGATCATATATTTAGCTTGGACTTGTCATCTTTATTTTCAAATAGTTTGGGTGCTGATGAACCAATTGCGCAGATTGCCATTCCAATTGTCCCCACAATACGCGTTCTGGTGACATTTACGAAATTCGAGGAGCTTCAGCCAATAGAGGAGTTCTCAACCCCTCTCTCCAGCCCTGCTCATTTTCAAGATTCCAAGTCTAAAGAATCTGAGGGTTCAACATCATGGATTTCCTGGATGAGGGGAAGCCGTGGGGGCCAGTCGAGTGACAGTGAAGGCCGGAGCTTCCGTGATGAAGTTGATCCTTTCAACATACCATCGGACTATGCATGGGTTGATGCGAATGAGAAGAAACGTCGGTTGAAGGCAAAGAAAGCAAAGAATAGGAAACATAAAAAGCATGCGAGCAGCAGACAACATCCAGACGGTGCACGGAGACCCAACGAGGAAGTGGTGGAATAGTACAGATAGAGGGCACCGTGGAGGTTAGATCTGCTACTTGAAAATACATCCGTCCGCCTAATGTTTCTTTCAAGCGTGGTTGTAGATTGATGGCTATATCCATCTGGGGTTTGCCTCATTGTTGTACTTGAAGATTTTCATCCTCCTTCCTCTTGTTTGTAATGTTGTTCCCACATTGAAATTGATGCAGCTGGTGTATTTTTTTAATTCTAGGATTGCTGTTTTAAATGTATCTATAGCTAATTTTGCATGTTATTTCTGGATTGTTAGCTTCATTACTCATAAATTTTTGATCATTCTTTAAAACTTGTATGGTGCTGGCGTTCCTGATTTTTGTTCTATTGCTTATGTTATTTTGTACATGAATATATTGATTATAGTATTATATGTGCGAAACTGCCAATGGATTCTGTGCGAACTGTTAGAGCATCCACAATCATGGCCTCAATTCATGCTCCAACTCCCCGCACATCACTATTTCCGTCCTTTTGTGCAGTGGACGGAGATAGTATATCATTTCTGACATCTCCGAAGGATTCGGACGGAGATAGTATATCATTTCCGACATTCGAATCCCCGGAGATGTCGATGTAGATTTCAAAAATCTAATTTTTTTCTTGGCGTGTACAATCCAAGACCGTTGGATTTGTTGTTGAAGAGTTGGATTTCATCTAACGACTGGGTAGGAAAGTCGAGGGTGTAAACAACTTGGGGTATTAGAAAAATTAAACAAGAAAAACATTAGTTCGGTAAAGTTTTTTTTTAATAACAAAAATTGAATTATTTATAAAATATAGTAAATAAATTAAAATAAAAGATGCAACGCGGCTCACTTGCAAGGCCCACAAGTAGGCTGCACGATGACACAAGATTGAATGAGGAGAGGGGACGCTCGACGTGACACCCTCCTTTGCTCCACCTCATGATGTCAGTCCCCTATCTCACCTATTGTGTCTGGGCCTTCATGGATGTTCTTATATAAAGTAAAATTCAAAATTAGTTATAGCGTAACTAAAATGACAATTTTATCTAAAATAATTTATTTTGCAATTGTAATTACCAACATTCCTATTTAGAACGACAGTTGATTACTGCAAGTATTAGACTTTATCGCTCTCATATGATCATATCATTGATACCAAGGGATACTGTATTGTTAAAACGTCATAAATACTTTAGAACAATGATAAACTATATAAACTGACCATAATTCAATGGACAAAAGGAGATTCTATGACTAAAATAGTCTTTAATGTTTATAATGTCCATAAATAAAGTGCGCCATTGTTTTGACTCATTTTGTCCTAATAATTACCCAAACTATTATGCTTTTTATTATCGGAACCATATCAAAATGTAAAATTCGTTGTATTTTTTCAAAAAATTTGAATGTTGGGATCAGATATTTCAAAATACTTGTGTTAAATATTTCTAAGGGTATTCCGTAATTATATTTTTGGATTTTGATACATAGATTTTCAAATTTTCGAATTTTTGGTAATAAATTTTCAATTCGTTTTTATTCTTTTATGCAATTTCAGAATTTTCATTAAATTTCATAATTCAGATTTTCAAACAATTCAAACCAAATGTTAACTTTTCTATTTTTGTGAGAGACAGGTATAACCACCTCATAAATTTCCAAAATTATAGGCAAAGCTCCCACTTATATAATCCTTTCCGCCAACACAATATTCCTCCTAAACTCAACAATGGCCATCATCATGTTTTCCCTCTTCCTCCTCCTCCTCTCCGCCGGCTCCACCGGCGTCCATTCAATCGGCGTGAACTACGGCACCCTGGGCGACAACCTCCCCCCACCCGCGCAGGTAGCCCAATTCATCAAGGAGAAAACAAGCATCGACCGCATAAAAATGTTCGACGCGAACCCGGACATCCTCCGCGCCTTCGGCAACACGGGCATCCTAGTGGCCATCACCGTCCCCAACGGCGAGATCCCCTCCCTGACCGACCCCAAATCCGCCCGCCGCTGGGTCACCGACCACATCAAGCCCTTCTACCCCGACACCCGCATCAACTACCTCCTCGTCGGCAACGAGGTCCTCCACTGGGGCCCCCAGGAGCTCATCGACAACCTCGTCTCCGCCATGTCCTCCCTCCACAACGCCCTCATCCTGGAAGGCATCACCGACATCGCCGTCACCACCGCCCACTCCCTCGCCATCCTCGAGCCCTCCGACCTCCCCAGCCTCGCCCGCTTCCGCCCCGGCTGGGACGTCGCCGTCCTCGCCCCAATGCTCGAGTTCCACCGCCAGACCAAGACCCCCTTCATGGTCAACCCCTACCCTTACTTCATGTACTCGCCCGACAAGGCCGACATGGCCCTCTTCCGCCCCAATAAAGGCTTCTTCGACAAGTACACCCGCCGCACCTATGGCAACCTCTTTGATTTCCTCCTCGACTCTGTCTACATGGCCATGAAGAAGCTCAGGTTTTATTATTACTAACACTTACTATTTCATTTCACTTCTCTTTTTTACATTTACTAGCATTTCTTAACAAGGTATGCTGACGTCGAGATTGTGGTCGGGGAGACGGGGTGGGCCTCGCTGGGGGAGGTCTTCGAGCAGCCCAAGTGTTCGGTGCCCAACGCAGCCGACTACAACGGCGGTCTAGTTAAACATTTCGATGCTGGGAAGGGCACGCCGCTCATGCCGAAGAAGAGGTTCGTGACCTACATTTTTGGGCTATTCAATGAGAATCAGAAAACGGGTTCGCTCGCCGAGAAGAATTTCGGGCTTTTCAGGCCCGATTTTAGCCCTGTTTACGACGTTGGGATCATGCGGGCCGGGGGTGCACCTAATCAGCCTATCAAGGTAATGCCTATTTCTAAATACCTTTTAATCATTCATAATTAGTATGCCTCTGGTTGATTCTGTCAAAACGGTCCATCTCAATTTTGGTCTGAGTAAGTAATAAATTTGTAAACATGGAAATAACTTGACAATGTAAGCTGTAAAGTTCCTTGCTTTATATGTTCACTCTGTTTTGAAATTTATGCACAATATATGCAAAATAATTTCAGTAAGCGTATATATTGTTTCACAAATAACAGCAATTAATTATACTACTAATACAAGGATGGAAATCAAAATTTTATAATCAGTACTTAATTGCTATGATTATGTTTCCACATGTGACATGACGGTGGTTGTGGGCCTTGTGGGCTGGGCGGCAAATGCAATCATCTTTATCAATTATGAACGTTAAGCAGTCAAAAGTTGCATGTGCCCATTGAATTTTTTTTATACTAACACATTTTGCTGTTTGCATATTTTTTTCAAAAAAAGTGGTTTACCAAATTTTGTGAATTTTTAATTTCCGAATCTTGTGACATTGCCCTTTATGTCTTTTCCCCTTTATATATTCCCCTTGCTTTTGCTAAATTATTCAAAGTTGATAATGAACCTGTATTCGTTGATTCTTTTCGACGTATATATAATTCCTTTTGTTATATACAGGATATTCCGGCAGGTCCAGCAGTGACGGTGGGAAAGAAGTACTGTGTGCCCAAGTCGGATGCGAGCGATGCTGCACTTGAGAGCAACATTAACTATGTTTGCAGCCAAGGCATCGACTGTGCCCCAATTAAACCCGGTGGCGCGTGCTTCAAACCCGACACTCTCAAGGCCCACGCCTCCTACGTCATGAATGCTTACTATCATGCTAAAGGCCTCGATGATTTCAACTGTGACTTCTCCGGCAGTGCAGTCATCATCTCTACTGATCCCAGTAAATAAACTATACTACTACTATTCCTCTCTTTCATTAATTCTACAACCTAATATACTATATTTTCTCCATATTAATCCATACTACTTTGTTTTTCTCAGGTGACGCATCTTGCAAATATGCTTCTTGAGAGAGCCCCCCACTTTTGTCGACTTAGTTTCTAGAATTAGGTATTTATTTGTAACGAGGTTCATTTGTACCGAGAAAGAAATTAAATGTCCTTAACAATTATACTATTATTCTGTTTGGACAATTTAAATGTGATACATTGTTGTAATCTATAGTTATAATGGATTAATTTGTTGTAATATATCTGATTAAAGAACGTGATTTCATTAGGCCCATCGCATATCCTTTTTCAAGGTGAGTGACTAAGTATGTTAATAGTATTTTATATTATTGGGCCTCAACAGAATAAATAAGAAACGAGCAGTCGGTTACCAAAAGGGCTCAAGGCCGGTCCAAATGTCCAATAGGTTGGGGGTCCTACAAAAATTACTTAGTGAAGGGAGTAATATCTTTGTAAAAATGTTGTACACGGTCTAAGAAGTCTAAAAGTTCACGGTTAAGATTGATAATTTATATCTCGAAAAGTTTCAACACGAATGGACCATAATCGGATAGCTTCACCATTTATCATCTTCTACGCCCAACAATTTTTTAAAGAAGAATGCGTAGTAGCAAATAATTTCGTATGCATATTGAGTATAATATGGTTATATACGCGTGTATGTTTAATCGTATGCAATTTTCCATTTAACAATATGCATTAAAATATGGACCGTACGAGGGAATGACATTGAATACTACATACGCAATTTAATTTATTTTTTTTCATTTTAAAGAGGATAAATAACTTCGTATGGCGACTCAAACTCCCAACTTATTAGATAACAAAAAAGTCTCTCATCAATTATGTTGCACTTTATCATCTATGTAGTATACTACCCAATGTTTTAAAAACCGGATCGGCCAGTGAACCGGCGAGGCTACTGGTTCACGGTCCAACCGGTCCAACCGGTTCAATCACTGGTCGAACCGTTTTACTGTTACAAATTATATATAATATATAAAATATATTCAATTTCAATGAATGATAAAATTTATTAAATTTTTTATCCATAATTATTAAATGTACAAATTACAAGTTAGTATGGATAAAATTTTTAATATTTTAGATATAAAAAAAGATAATTCATAATAATTCAAAAAAATTATATGACAAAATATATAAATAAATATGAATGTTTAATTAGTTTTGATGAAAATATACTATATAGTAAATAATTTATTATAAACCTTAGGTATAACTACTTATATTTACATAAGTATCTATATTATACAAATAATAGTTAATTTTAGTAAAAAAGAGTGAATTTTAGATGATAAATATATTATCATATTAATACCTACTCACTATAATATAAATTTAAACTTGAATGGTTAGTTTGAGTAAATAAAAAAAAATGTTTTAATATAATAATAACTAATGTTCATGTCATTAACAAGAAATGCTTGTGGTGGAGTGGTAATGGACTTGGTCTCTTGACCAAGAGGACATGAGTTCGATCCCCACCAAAAGCACTTATTTTACAAAAATTTTAAACAATGAAGAAAACCAGTTTCCGGTTCCCGGTTAGACCGGTTCAACCGGCCGGTTTCGACGGTTCACGGCGGCTCAACATGCTAGCGGTTTTATGGAGAGAACCGGACCGGACCACTCACCGGTTCGCGGCTGAACCGGTCGAACCGGCCGGTCCGGTCCGGTTTTTAAAACACTGATACTACCGTATACTCCCTCCGTCCCATAAAAGTTGAGACAAAACTTTTGGACACGGAGATTAAGAATTTATATTAAATAAATAGAAGAGATGAAAAAAGTAGGAAAAATAAGAGAGAGTAAAGTAAATGATGGAATAAAGTAAGAGTGATTAGATGTTTTGTCTTTAGTTAAAAAAAGAAATGACTCAACTTTGTTGGGACGGACTAAAAATGAATACGACTCAACTTTTATGGGACGGAGGGAGTATATAAAGCTTGGATACTACACAATCCCATCTCTCTTTAACATATATGGAGTACTATTAAGAAAAAGGTAAATTGCTACGAGAATCAACAAATTTCGATTCGATATATTTTATGAATTGTTGCAACAATAATACTCTCTTCGTCTGCCATTTAAAGACACGATTTGACTCAGCATGAATTTAATTTTTTTTTTAAATGAGCGAAAAAATTGGTGGAATGTCCTATTTTATATACAACCCTTCGTCCCAATGTAGTTGAGTCGTATTCCTTTTTAGTTTATCTCAAGGTAGTTAAGTCATTCAATTTTTTGATAAGACCTTGATTTCCTTTCATACTTTATTCTCCATCTCTCTTACTTTATTCTCTTTCTTATTTTCTTTCTTCAATTTAATCTTTAACAAATCAATTTCTTAAATTTTATGTCAAACTAAAAAAAAATGCCCCAACTATCCTGGAACAGAAGGAGTATATATTAATTTTATAATAGTAGAATGTAAGTGTAATGAGTTAATAGAATGTAGAGTTCACTTTGTAAAAGTGATAAAAAAAAGTTAATTGTGGGTTTAATTAAAATCTCAAAATGACTAAACATGTCAGGTTTTAATATTTGTAGTAGCTACATGTACGTTGTTTCCCCAAGTAATTACAAGTAGCGACGCCGGTAACTACCTACCTTGTGGAGTAACGCATGTTAGATTTTCCGTCAGCATGCAAAAAGACGAAATGTCATTTTCTAATCGTCGTTAGAGTCAAGTGACAAGTTTGTCCCTTCAACAAAATTTGTTAATACTATATAAAAAACAAAATATTAAACAAATCCAAATTAAATTCGAGGTCTTTGCTGAATCGGCAACCACTCTCCCCTTACCCAGTTATCACCAAACCACAACATTTATGATTTTGGGCATAAAAATACTATAAAGGGGAGAACACCTTTATACTTTCGACAATTTTAGTTACCATACATGTGTTTACAATGATATTATATTTATCTATTACCAATAATCCATAATTTTGATCATATTTTTATATATAAAATTGATAAAGTAGAAATGTAATAGAGAAAAAAAAGAGGTAATTAAAATACTACTGTATTATTTATGGAGAATGAAAATCACCTCATGAGAAAAAAACTTTTTAAAAATAGCTAGAAGATACTAATTTTATAGAAGACCCATAATGAATAAACATGACTATCTGATTATAATGGAGGAATGCTAAAATGAAATCTCCCATATCTCTAAACTTCAATTTCAATTTTTTGGGTAGTGCAATGTTAATCTATTTTTCTTTTTTCTTTTTTCTTTTTATTTTTTAAAAAGGTTCAAATATATATATAATTGTACTTGATTTGTTAGGGTAATTTCCACTTAATTGTTGATTACGTGTGGAGTGAACGTTAGGAAGGAAAAAGAAAGATAATAACTGAATACGTATGACAGATCTAGAAGAGAGAAATGCGTGCGCGGACACACTAGCTACTTGTGGAATGTATATATGTTCTACTACTAACCAACTACCACTAAATACTAAGATGGGATTAGGATATGTATTGACCTACTTGTGTTCCACGCCACTATGTCATCACTTTGTTATTTATTATTCGTCTCATTCCCACTACAAATTTCACGCCAATTTAGTTATAACCCATCATTATTTATGACTACCTATGTTCTTTAGAAAAATATTAGTCAGACTCACATTTTCAATTACTATGATCTTAAACTATTGTTCTATGAAAATAAATTGACATATTAATTTAATAAAAATCCATTATGTTCTTGTAAGGTACAAGTACAATCTAGAAAGCTTGAAAATGATAGTAGTATTGAATATTGTACGGTTAATTGAATAGTAACGTGATCTAAAAGTATATTAGCGACTTAGCGTGTACAAGTGAATTAGTCTAGAAGGAAGAAGCTAAAAGTGAGGTCGCCACACACGACTCTCCTACTAATATTGATTTTACGCGCTCAGCTTACGCGCTCAGTGACGCATTCTCACTACCTTTCACACTTACCTTTCTTTAATAAACATAATTAATTTTCCTTAGTATCCACACTAACTGCACTAGCCGCTAGTAGTAAGTAATATTTTGTACTACTACTACTACTACATTATTTAATTAAGTCATCAACAACTTGAGCACTACTAGTCAAGTAAATTAAATAGATGGTTAGACAATAGACATTCTCTAAATTACTTAGCTTCTCGAAAAAGAAACAATGAAACATCCCCAAAATTTCGTCTTTGTGAAAGGTCAATTGATTTGCACAAAGTCAAACAGTCTAATCTACTAATCCATCTACCTCAACCTAAGTTTCCATTATATATATACATCCAATTAGGAATTAGCAGTCATTATGCATTACTACTTGAACAAAAATATTTTCAAAACACAATTCACACGACAAAATGGTGATGAAGAGAAACAGAGAAGGATCAGATCTCGAAGACATACACACGATGGCCAACTGCCTAATGCTATTATCCGGCGGCGGCGGAGGAGAAATTAACCGCGTTTTCGAGTGCAAGACATGCAACCGGCAGTTTCCGTCGTTCCAGGCGCTCGGCGGCCACCGCGCCAGCCACAAGAAGCCGAGGCTGACGGGGGACGACCGGGAGGCGTCGCCGCCGAAGCCGAAGACACACGAGTGCGCCATCTGCGGGCTGGAGTTCCCGATCGGGCAAGCGCTCGGTGGCCACATGAGGCGCCACAGATCCGAGACCGTTCAGAAGCTGTTGCCGTCGCCGGAGCTGTCTCTGTCACCGTCACCGTCACCGTCACCTCCAATTGTGAAGAAACCGAATAGCCGGAGAGTTTTGTGTCTGGATTTGAATCTGACACCATCGGAAAATAAGTTCATGTTTGCTCCTGCCCTTAATGTGTTTTTCTGATTTATTCATTTGTTTGTAGGACCAAACAGACCCTAGCGTAGCACCCATGGATTCCGGCATTTATCCTTTGTACACAATTTTTAATTTCTTTGTATTTACCACGTCCTTTTGCTATGATTAAAATTAAGTTTATTCTTTCGTTCATTTGAGAAATAATCGATTATTTACTTCGTGTTTAAGATGGTCTGTAACTTTGACTTTTTTGGGCAAGAGTTAATTACTTAATTTCGTGATGAACAAGATAGGCATAGGATAGCCGTATTTCGCGAGTCGTATGTCGGTGCTCTATAATTCTAATTTCTAGGGTTGAATATTACTGAATTTGTTTACTACTCCATCCGTATCGTCAAAACAGACACTTCAGGCGAATACGAGTTTTAATGTCCACCTATGGGAGAAAAAAAATTTAGAAAAAAAATTGATTGAAATATTTTATATTGTTAGCAAAGAATGAGGTAACCTCATAAAAAAAAAGAGAAAAACTTACTATAAAATGAAAATGGAATATTTTTTATAGGAAAAACATAAGAAAGAAAAATTATTTTTATGGGATGAGAATATTGTATTCGGTCTTGATAAGTTAGATAAAACCAAGGCTTAATTGTGATTATTGTTGTCTAGAATAGTAAGAATGTTAAATGGATTAAACGAAGATAAGAAATAGGAGAGATAAAGAGATTTAAAATCAGAGAGAAAATCAAATAAAAATATTTTGATAAATTTTTTCATAAAAAAAGAAAAAAAATGACTCTACTAATGACAAAAATGATTTTGTATTTTTCTCCTTTTAAATTATTGCATTTTCCATTTCTCCATTGCAATTAATGACTTTTCAATTAAAATTTTATTATTTAAAATGCTACAATTTGAAAAGTTGACATAAAAGCTGAAAAATTGGTTTGTGGTTGGATTTCTAATCTATCACTATGGATTGCTCCTAACACACTTAAAAATAATATGTAGTAATTTCATTAGTCCCATTAAAAATAACCCACTTTCCTTTTTAATCTGTCCCAATTAAGATGACTTATTAAAAAAATTAGAAATACTTTTATCTCTACTTTATTTCATCTTTCTTACTTCATTATCTTCACTTAACACACAAAATAAAGTTGCATAAAATCTCGTGACGCTCAAGAAAGGGCCGGGGTCATCTTCCTTAAAACAGAGGGAGTACTATATAGTAGAGTGAAAAAGAAATTGAGCTGGTGGTGTGGCTTTTTGTTGAGGGATGGCTCGTGGTCGGGTTGCTGCTGACTTGTAGTGTTTCTTTCCTTAGCTTAATAGTTTTTTGATTGTCTTTCGGTTGTCTTTTTTTGCTTTGTTCGTTTGTTTGTTATTAACTGTTTTGCTTGCTGCACTCTCAGCTTGAGCATTTCTCTTGTATAAAAAAAAAAAAAAAGTGAAAAAGAAATTGTACTACTCCCTAGTTAGTTTTATATGGTACGAAGTGAGTATTGCTTATCATACAACTTTCACACTCTTTCAGATGCACTTAATAATTATATTTCACTAGGATAATGTTTTCTTATGAGACTCCATACTGTTTGGATTGTAAAATAAATTGACATGTCTATATTTTTTCTTCGGCCCGAGTATACCCACACTATTTTTCACGTTTTACTGGCCCAAATAGGTTAGTTTATTTAAGAATCTTGGAATTCTAACATGTTAATAAATGTTGATTCCTTGAGTATCCTCAATCTGAAGTCATGTTAATTACTTAAATATGGTAATTTTATTCATTTACAATTCAAAGACAGTATAAATCAAACACTAAGAAATTAAATCACTGGCATCGCTTAATACTAGTACAAAACAATCATCAAAATTAGGTTAACCATAAGAAGTGAATAACTTAACGTGACTTAGACAAATTCTAGTACGTTCCACGAATTTTATAAGTAAACTTAAAAATCTTAAAAATCACAAAGATTTAAGTATTATTTTATTTTTAGGAAATGGATAAAAAAGAAAAGAGTTTCAATTTTTCCTCTATTTTTAGTGTGTGCGATTTGATTTAACTAAACTACTAAAGTTACTACTGCCCCTGTTTTTTTTATAGTCATTTTTCCATTTTGAAAAGTTCCCTCACAATTGAGTAACTTTTTTCTATTTCTTACTTTCCTTTCTTTTGTTTTATTCATTCTATTTTATTCACTTTTTACTTTATTCTTTTTCTTACTTTCTTTATCTATTTATTTAGAGCACTTCCAATGCACTCGGCGATAAATCCGGCGTTTTTTCGCCGATTATCGCCGAGAAATCGCCGGCAATGGGGAGGAATCGGCGATAATCCGGCGTTAATTCTCCCGAATTAACGCCGGCTCCCGAAAATTCGCCGGTTTATCGCCGGATTATCGCCGACCACTGTGGGCGATAATCCGACGATAAAAATAGTTTTTTTTTTTTTTTTTTTTTTTTAATTTACACCCCTATAAATACACACCTTCTCTTCATTCTCTCCCCATCCTCATCCCTTTTCTCTCTTCATTCTCTCCTCATCCTCATCCCTTTTCTCTCTTCATTTATTTTCTCTCTCCATCTATATTTAATGAATTCTAAATCATCTTCTCATTCTCGGTCCGACGAGGAGATATCTCATTCTTCTTCCGAGGAGGAGGTACATCCCGCTCCCACCGGATGGGATGTCGCGGGTTTCGCCAACAACCCAGTCAACAACTATATCTCCCGTTTCATACAAAGCGAGCTTGCTCGAATGCAGCAGCCACCCCAACGGCCAATCCGCAGGCGGCGCCGATACATCCATCGCGACCACGCTGGTGGGCACGATCGGCTGTTCGCCGATTATTTTGCTGAGGAACCACGTTATCCGGCAGATGTATTTCGTCGCCGATTCAGAATGCGCCGCTCCCTCTTTCTGCGCATTGTTAATGCGTTGTCCGCGCGTTACCCCGAGTTCCAGCTCCAGCGAGACGCCACAGGGAAGCTCGGTCTATCGCCCCTGCAGAAATGTTGCCATCCGAAAATTGGCATATGGAGGGTCCGCCGACATGTTCGATGAGTATCTGCAATGCGGCGAGACGACTGGCAACGAGTGCCTGAAGAATTTTTGTCAGGGCGTGCGAGAGATATTTGGGGGGCACTACCTTCGCTCGCCAGACGCAGCTGACTGCAGTTCCTGCTGGATTGGCACTGGAGGACCCACGGCTTTCCGGGGATGCTCGGCAGCATCGACTGTATACACTGGCAGTGGAAGAACTGCCCAACCGCGTGGCGAGGCCAGTTCACTACCGGCTACAAAGGTACGCATCCCACCATCATTCTTGAAGCCGTTGCCGACCAACGGCTTTGGATTTGGCATGCTTATTTTGGTATAGCCGGGTCGAACAACGACCTAAATGTTCTCAATTCGTCGCCCCTTTTCAACGAGCGGATCAACGGGTTAGGCCCCTCCATCGAATTCACGGCCAATGGCAATGTGCATAACATGGGGTACTACCTGGCTGACGGCATCTATCCGCAATGGCCCGTGTTTTTGAAGACGATCAGATGCCCAATCGGAGATAGTAGAAAGTATTTTGCCCGAGCGCAAGAGTCTGCGCGCAAGGATGTGGAGAGGGCGTTTGGGGTGCTCCAAGCACGATTTGCACTGGTAAAGGGCCCGACGCGCTTTTACTACCAGGGGGATATTGCCGACATCATGTATGCGTGCATCATCATGCATAACATGATCATCGAGGATGAACACGAAGGCGTCCTCAACGTCACCAATGACACCAGTGTTGCATCATCGAGTCACGGTGTCTCAACCGAGTCCGAGTCCGCCCGCCGGGGTGTACCGTACAACGAACATGAACGGTTCAAGGCGTTCATGGACATACACCAAAAGGAGGCCCATCGAGCACTACAACACGATATGATCGAAGAATTGTGGGCAAATAGAAACCGCGCCCACCGCCCTTGAATTTTTTTACTTTGAATTTTTTTTTCCATTCCTGTACTATTTTTTTTTTATTAATTTTCGTCGTTGTAATGTTTACTCGTGTTTTAATACAACGAACTTTATTACTATTATTTGTTTTGTCTTATAAATTAAATTAGCTAGCTTTATTATATACAAAAATAAAACAATTAAATTAGTGATGATGTAAAAATGAAATGTTGAGTTAGGGAGAAATAGGGGAGAAATAAGGGAGAAACCATTGGAACAGTTGGCTAAAAGTTGGCTAAAAACTGGGGATAAATTATGGTGCTGATGTGGCGCTGATGTGGCAGAAATAAGGGAGAAATAAGGGAGTTTTAAGGAAAACCATTGGGAGTGCTCTTAGTACACTCCACATCTATTTCTTAAACTCAGTGCCGAAAAGCTTCGCCTCAACTAAATTTGCAGAAAAAAAAAGGTTTCGCTTCAACTATGAGGGAACGGAGGGAATACGAGTTTTACTTGGTACGCATAAATCGGAGAGCGAGGCAGAACTGAATACGGGGCGAGGGCAACCGGCTGCTGAACTGATCGTCGCCACCGCCTCCTCCCGCTGTCTTGGTCGACAAATCATCTGCCAGGGTTAGACTGGAGCAGGCACTTCTTTTCTAAAATTTCATTATAAATTTCTGATCCGATTCTGGACTTGAACACTGTCCAGTTTTGTAATTTTGGATATTTGTAAAGAATTTCCACTGCATTTTCGACTGACATTAGTTATCAATTGTAATGGTAATGGATTGGGGTGAAGTAGAGTAAAATTACTTTGCTATTGCCTATTAATATGGGGTATAATGTGTTGGAGACGTTTGTGATTAGATGACCTACGCAGCTATGCTGTTTCATATTCACATGCTAACTTCATCCGTTTATCTGCACTTTAAATGATGATCATATGCAGGCAGTTCTAGTTCCCAACATTATGTGGCTTTTTATGATTTCAGAAATCATGACACAATTATCACATTATGTTGTTCAGAGTAAGATTTATTGGAACCTTTTCACTAGTTATATAAATGCATATATTCTGAAATATCATGAATTATTTAGTCATTAGATGTAATATTTTACAATTAGAGAGAGATTCTCATGACGTACTCCAGTGCATGCAGCTCATGAGCACTGTGTTCTATCTCCATTTTCTTGCATTCAAAGAGTTCTGTTTGCTTGATCGCAGGTTCGTGTCAAGGCTGCCTTAAATACACAGTCAAAAACTTGCCTCATTGGTCCAAATTGTCCTGGCATTATCATGCAAAACTGGAATTATGCCTGGATATATTCATAAACCAGGACATATTAGGAATTGTTTCCTGATCTGGTACACTGACTTATGAAGCGCTGAGATACGTATTTCTTGAAACTGTCACTGATTGTTCATATGCTTCATTCAGGTTTTCCATACTACTGCTGTTGGCCTTAGGTAGTCAACATGGGTGGTGATCCTTTCAAATGAAACACATTTTGTTGATTGCTTAAAAAAATCCTCAAACAAAAGGTAAAGTTTAGTACTACCCGACCTACTACTACTTTGATCAATTAGCATTCCTTATTAGCAATTTAAGGGATAGCTATGGATAAGCAGAGTCATAGTGAATGAATGATGATTGGGGCCTAAATTAAGTGACAGTCAATGAATGATGGATTCCTTTTATTACATGTAACTATTGGCATGGTCAATCTCTTAATCGTTGTCTTTCTGTCAGAGTGTGTAATAGCTTAGTTAAAGAAGGTAAGCATTCTTGCAATTCCATGATTAGTCCCTTAGTTAGATGATTGTTTTAAAGCAATTCGTAATAGAGATGATGCGTTGGTAACACAAGGAAAGGGAAGCAAGAGCGTGCACACATCAGTTTGTCATTGTGCTTGAATCTGAAATTTCATTTCTGTTGATGCCGTTGTTACAGCATCAATGGTGCATAGTAGCTCTCATTCCCTTGGTCTAATTGTTAGTGTGTGGTCGTAAGACTGTTAACTGATGATGGAAGCATGCCAAACGAGGCCATTCTTCCATCAATAACAATATTGAGCTAGTATTTTTCATTGCAGGAAAGTGGTACTTCAAAATGACTGCGGAAAAAAAGTGTTTCACGTAGATCATCATGATATATATGGGCTCTAATTAGAACCCAATTGTAAATCCAAACATTTGTTTGATATAGAATTATAATTGAAGGCTTCATTTTTAAATTCAGTCCTCTATTTTATAACACGGAACACACCCTAAGCATGTTTTAACGATAAGACCCCCCTCGCCCTCCTGGCCCCATAAAAAAAAGTCTTGGTATGTTACAAATTTCCAAGTTAGATTGTCTATTACATAATTGTAAAATTTTACATACAGTTAGTTAATTAATCTATTTGATAAGATTTTTAAGTTCAAGATTGTTATGTTTAGACACAAACCATAGCTTGATAAACCAACAATGGAAACAATAAAGAAGACAATATATACATGGTTCGATTGTACAACATCCAGCAAGATCACTCACATAAATACTCAACATCTCAATCGCACAACTTCACGTTTACAATGTAGAATGAATTCCCCACAAAGGTAGTGTATATTGTAGCATGTATATCTCAATCTCAATGAATCAACTCATAGAGTATATATATCATCACAGCAGTAACAAATATGGAACAATTAACCAACTCTTATCTGTGAACTTATTGGATATTGCACGTCAACCCCTGATCTCTTGTGGTATTCAATAACTATAAGTATCCATATAACTCAACAATGATTGCAGACCTCAACTCATTAAGGCTGGATTTTAAATACAACACATCATAATTTCAAGAATTATAATGTTACATATTAAGACAATTATTGCAGATTTTATTTAATTTTAAAATAAGTTATTATCGGATTACGTCACGGATACTACAGAATTCATAGGCTACGTATTTATTTATATTTCTTGTAAATTTTAGCTGTGATGCTGAACAGTTACTGAATCCACACCAAAATCCTATAACATCATTATATTAGATGATTAAGAAAGGAACCATATCTATCGCGGATTTGTTCTAATATTTATTTATGCCTCTTAAATTAAATTCATTTATCTGAAATTTTGCTATGTCACAACCCCATCTAAATAGGGCCGAGTAATATTCTTTAAACAATTATTTAAACTTGTGGATATCATTATTAACACATATTACAAATCTCAATTATTATAAGTTTATAACCCATGTATCTCTATTGGAACTGACTGATTGATTCCTCCACGCCGAAATTTTGCTATGTCACAACCCCATCTAAATAGGGCCGAGTAATATTCTTTAAACAATTATTTAAACTTGTGGATATCATTATTAACACATATTACAAATCTCAATTATTATAAGTTTATAACCCATGTATCTCTATTGGAACTGACTGATTGATTCCTCCACGCCCTCCAGTGGCGTAGCCAGGAATTTTATCATGGGGGATCCAAAATTAAACTTAAAAAAAAATAATAAATTAAATTATAAGGTTCAAAATGTAAAAGTTAAATGTAATCACGTCATAACATTTGTCTTCTATTCTTCATCTTCTGGAATCGGTGCATAATAGTTTTATTAGTAATTAACTTTAACAAACACATCTTTTTCGATGTAACTATGCAATCATTCAATAGTTGGTCTCCCATACTATTACGTAGAGAAGTCTTTATGATCTTCACTGTTGAAAATGCTCTTTCTACTGATGCAGTGGCAACAGGTAAGATCAATGACAACTTAACTAAAAAATAAACCTTTGAAAAATATTTGATATTTCTATACTAAGAATAGCAAAATATAAATTATACACAAAAATGATAAAGTTCATATTACATACTTCACAACTAAACCAATAAAGAATAACCAAAATATACAATCTGCTCAAATCTAAAAAGTTGCAATTACGAACAATAATTAATAAAAATAGTATAAAACTATTAACACATACACATCAAATAAAGAATTGGGGTTAAAGAATTCCAATGACAGAACCGCCATAGCCATTGAATTACATAAGCTTATCTTCTTTCTTCTCCTTTCAATTTTATGTGTACCGATTTAGAGCTTGAAATATGATTATTTAGGCCTCAATTTACATAATTACTGCCGTCGAACAAAGAAACAACATATGTAGAAAAATCAATTGAATTATATTTAGTTTTGAAATATACCTAGTTCTAGATAACCAGATTTCAGATTACAGACTTATAGAACGGCAAAAGGAGAATTCAGATTACACATAAAACGGCAAAAGGAGAAAGCTAAATTAAAAAGAAATGATTCATATAAATTTTGTTGAGAGGAAACGATTCATACAAATTTTGCTGAAACCTATATCTAATAATATATATATATATATATATATATAATAATATATATATATATATATATATATATATATATATATATATAGAGGATTGTGATCAATTGAGATTTTTTATGCTAATTGAGAAATGAGATGCAATATCAGCCACTCATTTTTATTAAATGAGTGGTCCAGATTTTGCCACACAAAAAATAATTTTAGATTAATTTATTATGAAATGGTAGAATAGTAATTCCATGTTTTAGTTAGGAAAGGGGTTTAGATTCATCCTCTTCTCAATTACACGAAGATCTCCATTTCACGAACCTTAGCTTCAGTTTTTGAATTTGTGTTGAATTGAGCAGATCCGCGAGCTGAAATCGAAGCTCGGAGATCAAGATCGGCGTGGCGGAGGCGGACGATCAGTATCTGGACGGCGGCAGGGAAAACTGAGCTTCAATTTTTGAATTTGTGTTGAATTGAGCATATCTGCGAGCTGACATCGAAGCTCGGAGAAGACGATGCGGAGAAGGCGAAACTGGAGATAGAGATCAGCGCGGCGAAGACGGAGGATCATGATGTGGACGGTGGCGGGAAGAGGAGGAGGCGAGGTGGCCGAATTCTGGCGACAAATCCAGCTCCGCCGGATCCAATCCGAAGGAAATCCTCGAAATACAATCAAAGGAAAATCCTCGACGCCTCCAGACAAGCCCCCTCTCTCTCTCTCACGCGCGGTTTAACGCCGCCGCTGTTCACCGCGCTTCGCCGCTCCTGCTGTACGAAGCTCCGAACAGCTTCGCTTCTCACGCCGTCGCTTCGCCGGAAGCTTAATTGTTGATTCGAGTATGGATTTGGAGGTATTAAGCTTTGCATTATCAATTGTGTTGGATGTGAACTGATTTTTAGTAAGAGAAATTGCTACCTTCGTTTTTTCGCCGGAGCTCTGTGTAAAAGTCGACTATTTTGAGGTTCATCTTCACGATTTTCGCTGTTTTTATCAAAATGCTTGAACATTTGGGAAAAAATCTGAAAATACTGATTTCTGCTCATTTCAATGCTGAATTTCGCTTTTATCTCGCGACTTCAGCACAGATCTTGCAATTTTTTATTTAAATCGATTTATGCCTCTCAAATCTGCTTCGTAAATCACTTGCATTTGCTCGTTGACATAATAACGTTTGTTGTTGACATGAATTATATAAGTCGTTGACACAAATTTTATGAAAAATGTTGTTGTTGATATGCATAAAACATTGTTGTTGACATAAATAATATAGGTTATTGACATGAAAATATTTGTGGTTGACATTAATTATTGTGTATATGATTGTTGATGATGCAAAGAGATAATAAGTGATTGTTGTGTTCATATGTTGAACAATAAATGAAGTGTTTGTTCACTGTAAAAATTGAATAGAAATAGTGTGATTGGTGGTGGAGAAAGATGTGGAGAGTCATGTTGTGGAAGGTGTGAGAGTTGTGGATGAGATGGAGCTGTGGGTGATGGTGAGAAGAGTTGAGTTTAGGTTGTATTTTTTGTGTATTTGTTCGGAGCCATGCTGGGTTTGGTGTTTGTCAATATTTGTAGATTTAAATTTGCGTGTGTTTAATTGTACGATGAAATTTATGAAATATATGGATGCAGTTTTTAATTCGATTATGTTGCTGGAATTTTTGAGTTGTGTAGATAAGGTGTTTGTGATATTGCCTAAAATAGTATTGTTGACATAAATTATATAAGTTGTTGACATGAAAATTTTTATTTTTTACATGAATTATATAGCTCGTTGACATAATAACGTTTGTTGTTGACATGAATTATATAGATCGTTGGTATAAATTTTATGAAAAATGTTGTTGACATGTATAGATCGTTGGTATAAATTTTATGAAAAATGTTGTTGACATAAATTATATGTAAAACATTATTGTTGACATGAATTATAAGTAAAACATTGCTGTTGACATAAATAATATACGTCGTTGACATGAAAATATTTGTTGTTGACATAATAGTTGACATAAATAAAGTTGTTGTTGACATCGTAGTTGACATAAATAAAGTTTGTTGTTGACATTGTAGTTGACATAAATAATGTTTGTTGTTGACATTCGATATTCTCGGTATTGATATGTGAATTGTAAGTGTTGTTTTTTAGTTGTTGACATTTTAATACGTGTTGTTGACATTCGATATTCTCGATATTGATATGTGAATTATAAGTGTTATTTTATTGAATGTTGAAGATTTGAAGATTTGATGATTTGAATATTGAAGAGATTTGATGATTTGAATATTGAAGAGATTTGAAGATTCGAAGATTTGAACATTTGAATGTTGAAGATTTGAAGATTTGAAGATATGAATGTTGAAGATTTCAAGATTTGAAGATATGAATGTTGAAGATTTGAAGATTTGAATGTTGAAGATTTGAAGATATGAATGTTGAAGATTTGAAGATATGAATATTGAAGATTTGAATGTTGTAGATTTGAAGATTTGAAGATATGAATATTGAAGATTTGAATGTTGTAGATTTGAAGATTTGAAGATATGAATGTTGAAGATTTGAAGATTTGAATGTTGAAGATTTGAAGATTTGAATATTTGAATGTTGAAGATTTGAAGACTTTGTAGCTAGAATTTTAGAGAGGATTTTAGAAAATGATTTCAAACACAATTTAATGAAAAGACAATTATACCCTCTTGTTGACATAATGTAGTATTTGTTGACATTTTGTTAATCTTGTGGATTAGTGGCCCATATTGCATCTCATTTCTCAATTTAGCTAAATAATCTCAACCTAACAAGACCCTATATATATATATATATATATAGGATTGTGATCAATTGAGATTTTTTATGCTAATTGAGAAATGAGATGCAATATCAGCCACTCATTTTTATTAAATGAGTGGTCCAGATTTTTCCACATGGAAAATATCTTTAGATTAATTAATTATGAAAGGGCAGAATGGTAATATCATGGTAAATTTTATTCAATAAATATTTTTATTAATTTTTAATTTTAATTTTTTATTAATTTTTTTAATTTTATATAATTTTTTTAATATTTTTTAACTTTTTTTTTTTTACATTTTTTTACATTTATTTATTTTTATTTATTTTTAATTGTTTTAATTTTTATTTTTCTACTACATATACAATTCATGTCAACTACACACGTATAATGTCAACTAGGTGTGTTGGCAATTAAAATTAAGAATATAATATATGACTGTCCCACATCGGTGTCAATAGTATATAAGTCTCATGGGCCCTCCTCCTATCACCAATTGGTTTTAGGATGAAACCCATGGATTTCTATCATGGTATCAGAGCGGGTCGCCGATTGTGGGTCAAATTTATCTGGACTTAAAAATATGGGCCAAGTGGTCCAACCAATCGAAAAAAAATTGGGCCGATTGTCCAATTGATTAGAAAAAGTTCAACCCCTCCAAGGTTCACTTTGAAAGGTTTGAGGAGGGTGTTGGCAATTAAAATTAAAAATATAACATATGACTGTCCCACATCGGTGTCAATAGAAAACTGAAACTAGTATGTAAGTCTCATGGGCCCTCCTCCTATCACCAATTGGTTTTAGGATGGAACCCATGGATTTCTATCAATGTGTACAATCCATGTCAACTACATATACAATTCATGTTAACTACACAATATAATGTCAACTACATGTACAATTCATGTCAAATAGTATTTATTGAATAAAGTTGTTGACATTTGATGTGTAGTTGACATAAATTGTATATGTAGTTGAAAAAAAAAATAATAAAAAAAAAATAAAAAAATAAAAAAATAAAAAATAAAAAAAAATAAAAAAAATTAAAAAAATAAAAAAATAAAAAAATAAAAAAAAGAAAAAAAAAATTTTAAAAAAATTAATTTTTTTAAAAAAAAATTAAAATTTTTTTTAAAAAAATAAATAAAATTACAATTATGCCCCTCTGTTGACATAAACTACATGCTGTTGACATTTCACAAATATTCTGGATGAGTGGCTGAGATTGCATCTCAATTCTCAATTAGGTTGATAAATCTCAACCTAACAGGATCCTATATATATTGTGATCAATTGAGATTTTTTATGCTAATTGAGAAATGAGATGCAATATCAGCCACTCATTTTTATTAAATGAGTGGTCCAAAATTTGCCACATAAAAAATATTTTTACATTAATTAATTATAAAAGGGCAGAATGGTAATTTTATGAAGAAGCTCACGAGAAGATTATGAAATGGCGTAATTTCATCAAACACACTCACACCACTCTCTCTCCTCACTTTCTCTCTCTACAATCCATCAATGGAGTTGATGAATTCCTCCGCCTTGGCGTCGATCATCTCATCTCCTTCAATTGCGCCAAACACCACATTCGGATGCCACTCCTCCTCTTCTTCGTTGCACAGATCACGAAGATTATTCACCGATGCGTACTGGCTCATCGTGCCGGAGGAAGACGCCGCCGGGGAATCCGCTCCAAAGGCGTGCACCCCCCGTGGAGACGCCGACATCTCTTGCAAGTGCAGCGGCCACAACGAATGCACGATCTTCTTCCACTCTCCGCCGCCGCCGCTGCTCTTCTTCTCGTCGTCCGATTTCAATCCCCAATTCTCCACATCCGCATATATAGATACACAATCCAGATATATGCAGCCTCCTAATTGAGTTCGATTGTCCTTTGTTCATTCTTTGATTCAATCTGATTATAGATTTCCGGATTAGGGCATCAATTATGAATATCTCTGTGAAATCCCCAATTGTAGATTCGAGTATGACTTTGGAGGTATTAGGCTTTGCATTATCAATTGTGTTGGATGTCAACTGATTTGAGATATTGATTTTTCAAAATTTGTTTTTGGTTGTGAGCTGGATTCGGGAATTATGGTGTTTGGTGACTATTGATATATGAATTATAAGTGTTATTTTTTAGTTGTTGACATGTGCAAAGAGAATCTACTTTTATGGTATATGATTGTTGATGATGCAAAGAGATAATAAGTGATTGTTGTGTTCATATGTTGAGCAATAAATGAAGTGTTTGTTTACTGTAAAAATTGAATAGAAATAGTGTGATTGGTGGTGGAGAAAGATGTGGAGAGTCATGTTGTGGAAGGTGTGGGAGTTGTGGATGAGATGGAGTTGTTGGTGATGGTGAGAAAGGTTGAGTTTAGATTGTATTTTTTGTGTATTTGTTCAGAGCCATGCTGGGTTTGGTGTTTGTCAATATTTGTAGATTTAACTTTGCGTGTGTTTAATTATATGATGAAATTTGTGAAATATATGGATGCAGTTTTTAATTCGATTATGTTGCTGGAATTTTTGAGTTGTGTAGATAATGTGTTTGTGATATTGCCTAAAATAGTATTGTTGACATAAATTATATAAGTTGTTGACATGAAAATGTTTATTTTTTACATGAATTATATAGTTCGTTGACATAATAACGTTTGTTGTTGACATGAATTATATAGATCGTTGGTATAAATTTTATGAAAAATGTTGTTGACATAAATTATATGTAAAACATTGTTGTTGACATGAATTATAAGTAAAACATTGTTGTTGACATAAATAATATACGTCGTTGACATGAAAATATTTGTTGTTGACATAATAGTTGACATAAATAAAGTTGTTGTTGACATCGTAGTTGACATAAATAAAGTTTGCTGGTGACATTGTAGTTGACATAAATAATGTTTGTTGTTGACATTCGATATTCTCGCTATTGATATGTGAATTATAAGTGTTATTTGGTAGTTGTTGACATTTTAATACGAGTTGTTGACATTTGATATTCTCGGTATTGATATGTGAATTGTAAGTGTTATTTTTTAGTTGTTGACATTTTAATACATGTTGTTGACATTCGATATTCTCGGTATTGATATGTGAATTGTAAGTGTTATTTGTTAGTTGTTGACATTTTAATACGAGCTGTTGACATTCGATATTCTCGGTATTGATATGTGAATTATAAGTGTTATTTTATTGAATGTTGAAGATTTGAAGATTTGAATGTTGAAGATTTGAAGATATGAATGTTGGAGATTTGAAGATTTGAAGATTTGAAGATATAAATGTTGAAGATTTGAAGATTTGACCGTTGAAGACTTTGCAGCTAGAGTTTTAGAGAGAATTTTAGAAAATGATTTCAAACACAATTTAATGAAAAGACAATTATACCCCCTTGTTGACATAATGTGGTATTTGTTGACATTTTGTTAATCTTGTGGATTAGTGGCCCATATTGCATCTAATTTCTCAATTTAGCTAAATAATCTCAACCTAACAAGACCCTATATATATATATATATTATAAATTATAATAAATGTGAAATTAATTAATTACCCCTAGCTTTTTTTAAGAATTGGTGGGGGACCATGGGCCCTGGCCCCACCCTCCGCCCGCCCCTGATACCCTTCTTTCTTTCTTTGCTATATCGAAGTAGTGACCACATTGTACAAAAGTTATTATTATTATTACTCTATTTATGTTAGTATGAAAATACACCAGACTGCTAATTTAAAATGATAATCATCCTACGTAACGAGTGCTCGCCAGGTTTAATCGTGTAAAATTAGGTTTTAATCTTGTAGTAATAGGTTTGGATCGTTATCATGTCGTGTCAACTCATATTATATCGTGACGTTAACGATTTCGTGTCAGGTGCAAGTTGTGTTCAAGCTTAAAGGTAGCAGGTCGGTTCATGTTTGGGTTTATAGTTTCCTTAACAAGTTAGGTTCGGGTTAGGCTTATTAAATTGAGTCGTTATCAGGTTGGCCCGATAACGATACAACTTAGACGATCTGTCACCCGTAATTTAAACATTGATAAGAGGTACTCTATATTATTTGAAAAATATTTTTAGTGTTTTAAATTATTGATAGAAGTTTTTTTATAAAAAATTATATAAAATTTAGAAAAATTAAAAGAAAAAAGTTTAATAAAAGCTTAAGCTCCTTGTGGTCTCCATTAGATTCGCCACGATGTGGGGCCCACCACCTAGCACTAATTCCATGACTTACTCTAAAGATTTTTAGGTTAAAATTATATAACTAATCTTTAAAAAGATATTGTTTATTTATTAACTAATTTTGAGAATGCTGAATTTATTTTATCTTAGAGATATAATCACATGAATAATTTATTTCTATATCTTTCGTATTGCTTTTTATTGTAAGACTAATATTAATAAATTATAATAAAATTAAGTATTAGATTTGAAGATTTGTTAATCTTTTATAAATCGATTTTAGTATTTATTTTGATTTCAAAGAAAGGTTGAGTAGACTATGAACATCTTTTTAGTTCTCTCGGTATAAAATGTATGGCTCCGACACCAACTACAACCCTCCGTTTTTAGATAGACAATATTATCAAGCTCTCACTATTCTCTCTTATATAATTGCACTTGTGTTAACTTTTAATTTCATTATTTAATAAAGTTTCTTTTGTTAAAATAAAAGTTAATACTACTAGTATTATATTTGGAGCTTATTTAAAATTTGTCACACCAACGGTGACTCGGTGTGATCGAAGATTTAAAATATACGCGGATTTGGTCTCTCAATTACTTGATATAACGTCATATGATCATTCAATTAATATTATTTTCTTGATCTATTTGACGGCATTTAGTATATTCGTAGGAATATCTTATGTGCCTAATTAAAATGGGAAACTTCTAGTTCGCCCGACAAAAAAAGTTCCCTTAGCTTGAAACATGTATTTGGATTTGATATCTATGCATTCAACAATCTCCATTTTTCAGTTATTAAAATTAAAATTATATAAAAAAAAAACAATTTCTCCCCAAAAAAAGATAAATTTAGGGATCAAATTTTACATATTTTTTTCTCCATCATTATGTTTTAGAAAAACGTTACGCATAATATGTACTTTGACGATGAAAACCAAAATTTAGCATGAACTCTCACTAGCCATAGCCACACAATCATATAAACAATATATGATGTGATGAAAAAATTTAAATTCTAAATGTACAAATGTAGTACTCTCTCCGTCCCCAAATAAGAGTTACTAATTTCCATTTTGGTCTGTTCCCAATTAAGAGTAGCACTTCATTTTTATCATAAATGGTAAGTAAGTCTCACATTCCACTCACTCATTTCAATCATATTTTATTATAAAATTAATATAAAAAAATGGGTCTTACATTCCACTAATTTTTTCAACCAACTTTTCTTTACCTTTCTTAAAATCTGTGCCCGATCAAAGTGTTAATTCTAATTGGGACGGAGGGAGTATTATCGTAGGAGTCTGATCATGTCATTCATCTACTAATTTATTCAGTGAATTTTGACTGCCCCTTACACTGTCATACATTTTTATCAAGACACCGCCTCCTTGGAATTCAAACTCAATGAAAATTAGAGTCACAAATTAATGACTCACATAATTAATAGTAGTATATGTTTGAATGTGGATGATGTGAAAGCGAAAGCACAAATGATTCTTGTTGTCGACTAATCCAAAATAAGATTGAACGTCTTCAAACCGTACTGAGTGATATATATCATCATGGAAACTCATGTGTTCATGTTACTAATGAACACACACTTTCAATTCACCGATAAACACGTACTACGTATATGTCGGTATTGTAAAACTTGCAAGTAATAAACCGACGGACGTGTCCATTTAAAAAATACTCCATCAACATGAATATCCAACATTATATTTTAAATTTTAGTTTCTATATATTGATGTTTATTGACGAATGTTGTCGTTAGTATAATTACAGATTGCAAAGTTTGCTGATAAATTCAAGGGCAACTTTTGGCATGTTACATTCACACCAGAGTCCGCCAGCGATATGTGGGTGAATAATTAGAAAAAGTTTTATGAACGTATAAGTATTTTTTAAATCAACTTAGAGTAAAATTCTCATTCAGATAGGAAGATGGGCAAATTTATTTATAAGAAAATTTTAAAAATTTAGAGAGGGGTATTTAGTCAGAAATTGAAAAAAAATTAAATTATAAAATATACTACAAGAGGAGTGTTATATTGCTAACTCAATACCTAATTGCTAACTACAACTAAATAATAGCCATTAGATATTCAAATTAAGGGCCTAGATCATCAACCACGAAATGTCAATACGATCAACAAAAAATTGTCAATAAAGCCATAAGATTAATTCCATAAAATATCAATAGGGGTATTAATGTCAATTAACTACATGTTTAGTTATAACTAACTTTTAAAAGAAATCCCAAAACGTTAAATTCATATAACATATATCAAATTAAAGATAATTTTATAAGGATTCCAACGATATCATACATGCATATGTTCCGACGTCAAAATTTGAAATTTTTTTTGCAATTTTTTCAATTTTTTCGTAAAGCAGAAATGTCAACATACTATATAAAATATGTCAATATAATACATGTAGAATGTCAATATAAGCAATGGGTTAACATTCTTAAAGCATTGTGTTGACATTCTCAAAGCATTGTGTTGATATTTCCGAAACACTATATTGACATTTTCATCTAAAACCCTAATTTGGCGTTTTTTTTTTTTTTTTTTTTTTTTATCTTTTTTGATTTTATTAATAAAAACAAAAATTACACGTGACAAATTATAGACCACACGTTTTCTAAAATCCTATGGCCTTAGATTAGTTGTAGTTAACAATTAAGTGATTCGTTAGCAATTGATCACTCCCCTGTACTACAATATATACATTATATGAAAATATGAGCTGGAGCAATTGCCCCTCTTTTAAGTTTTAATCCATATAGATCCGCCCCTGGATATCAGGTATGTTTCAAATAATGTAATCGTACTAAACCCTATAAAAAACCTAAACATATTCTATATTACACGTTTTACATTACATAAATAAATATACATGCAGCTCGGCACATTCACCAAAAACATTAATTTCGGGTCACGTATACATAGAACATCACGATAATAATATAATTAGTCCTTAATGTTGACCCAACCCTATTCAAACTTCCTTCAACAAAATTTTAATTTGATTTGTCTTGTATATTAAACTAACACTAACACGCTAAGCAACTTCCGAATGCGTGACTGATAAGGCTAATTTCATGCATCGGTTATATAGTGAAAAACATTACATTTTGCTGGGTCTAATACGGTTTTTAAGCCAGGTGTGTGACAAAATCGCTATATCCAGAAGATGCTGGAGGAAACCTGTTATTTTCTTTCTGTGCACACAGTGACTACCCCCATCTACTAGTGTGTCTAGTAGATCTTCAAATGGCGCCGTTGCCGGGGAAGGATGACGTTTATTGTTATTGCGTTTAAGGATTTGGTGTAAATATTTTAATTTCTGTTATTTTCTTTCTCCTTGACAGTTTATGAACGCAGGCTTCCACTCTGGAAGTTGGGCGAGCTCATCTGGGTCAGGGAGTGGCCAATACAAGTGGCGAGTCAAGGAATCTACGTCTACCATCACCACCGGGTCAGGTTTAAGGACGAGAGACCCATTTCCGTTCGAATCAGAAAGTGAGAAGGAGTGGAACTCATCAGGAGAAGAGGACCCGAAGTCGTCCACTGAAACAGAGCAATCCGAGACTGAGGAAGAGGAGGACGTGAATATGGCACACGTAGTGGACCCCGATCCGGAAATAGGTTCGCTCACCGCGCATCTAGACGGCGAGCCAGCCCATGCCATAGTCTCAAACCCGCGTAGGAGGTCTATTGATATCAAGACAAATGTGCTCGGAGTTTTGCCCACATTCTCTGGACGAAGAAACGAATGTCCTTACGAATTCCTAAACGAGTTCAGTAAGTTGTGCAGCATTCAAAAGAGACCTAACGAGGCGACTGAGGAGGACTACCGTTTACGTGCAGTCCCGTTTGCCCTCAAAGGGGAAGCCAATACTTGGTTACTAAGGCTTCCACTAGACTCGATTAACACATGGAAAGATTTCAAGATGGAATTCTTGGATTATTTTTTCTCTTCCAACAAGACGAATGCCTTGAAGAAGGAAATTCAGGAGTGCAAGTAGGAATATGATGAGTCTCTGAGTTCTTATTGGTCCCGGTTCAAGGGGTTGCTGGATGCTTGTTCGAACCACAGGATGATAGAAGCGGAGACCTACTATCTGTTCTACGAAGGTGCAAATCCTGAATCAAAGGACTTGATGAATTCCTCGAGCGGGGGAAACTTTACCAAGAACAAAGAAAGTGAAGCCAGAGAAACTTTGGGAAGGCTGACCGAGGCGAAGAAGGCCTATGATAACCCGCGAAGCATATTGAGGAGAGGGTCAGCCAATGCAATGACGGAACAAGATGGCAAGAAGGTGGAAGATAGGAAATACAATCCGCATGCTCCAGTAGAAATTGAGAAACCCCCTGGTACAGAGGAAAGGCAACTTCAGCCGTATTACAGTCAGCCCTGTGAAGGGGAGTGCCAAGCTCAGGCAAATTCGATGGGAAGTTGGAATCCCGATGGAAGTTGGAATCAAGGAAGACAGAGGGATGCTCCATGGAGGACTCACCCAAACTTTAGGTGGACTGACCATGATCAAGGCCAGCCACCCCCACTTCTGCTCACGAATTATGCACACCCTCCGGAGAGGCAGTCCAACTGGTCAGGGAAAAGTCAAGAGGGGCAATTGCAACTGGGATATCGGAATCAGGACCATACCAATTGGGGAAATAGGAATCAGAACAATCCAGTGAGCTCCTATGTGCCACCTCATCAGAGAAATAACCAGGGGAACTATCAGAATTCCCAACCGAATCATCAAGGGAATCAAGAGTAACCAGTACAACAACCATCAGGGGAATCAAGGGTCTAGCAACCAATACAATAATCATCAAGGGAACTATCAGCAGAACCAAGGTCAAGGACCAAATTCTAATCAATTCAACTCCAGGCCACAGAGGAGTTTGGACGACATGGTCCATGACCTAGTGAATTCACAACAGTTCATGCAGAATAACCTGCACTCCAACAATGACGTGGTGCACAAATTGCAAGACGCTCAGTCTGAACATAAAGCCGCCATGGATATGATGGCAAAGCAACTGTCCCAGATTGCAGTTTCTTTGAATGAGATGCGGGGAAATGAATGGAAACTTCCTGCCACAGTCAAACCACCGGACCGAGCAAACATTAGTCAAATCACCTTGAGATCTGGGCTGGGTTATGAAGGACCGACTTTGGAAATTGACGAGGAAGTACCTATGCAAGTTAGTGAAGGAAAAACAAGTCAGATGCATCAAGGGGATAGCCCTAGACCCAGGGAAATCTTTGTTCAGAATGACCTCCAGAGGGGAGATTTAGAGGGATCCCTACCTCGACCGAGCGACCCATTCTTCCTAGACTCAGAACCTGAAGAAGTAAGCAAGGAATGAAACAGGGGAGTTGATGAAACCCAGGCTGGGACTTCCACAAATGCAGTAAAGCGAACAAAGCCATTTCCATACCGAGGGGAAGCAAAGAAAAAGAAGGATGATACAGAGGATCTCATGGAGAATTTTAGCAAGTTGGAAATCAACCTGCCATTCTTGCAAGCCCTAAAAATGCCTGCTTTCAGCAAGTTCATCAAGGAATTCATTGCAGGGAAGATTAAGCCAGACGGGAAGATTGTTATCGGGAAGAATGTGTCTGCTGTGATACAAAAGAGAAGGATGCCCTCAAAATGCACCGACCCAGGTATGTTCACATTACCCATCTCTCTAGGGGGCATCAGGGTCGAGCATGCTATGTGTGATCTAGGGGCGTCCATTAATGTTTTACCGCTTTCGATCTATAAGAAATTGACTGGAGTAAATGGTTGCTACCAAGGTAGTGATCCAGTTAGCAGATAGAACTTGCATTTGTCCTGAAGGGGTGTTAGAAAATGTCATAGTCAAAGTGCGTGATTTTCTATATCCTGCTGATTTTTATGTGATCAAGATGAATGATAATGAGTCTGCTGAGTCTAGTGGCGTGCTTTTAGGGAGACCTTTTCTGCGTACTGCCAAGACCATTATCGATGTCTTCGATGGAACAATTTGCTTTGATTATAATGGGGAAAAATATACTTTTAGCATAGATGATGGGATGAAAAGGCCTTTAAATGTTGAGAATCTCTATGCTATTGATGTTATTAACCCCCTGGTCCAAGAATATCTTGAGACGGATTGATACATGAACAAATTGACAACTCAGAGTTGAGCCATTCAATTGACAAAGAAGTTGTAGGATGGTGTGCAGCAATGAACACAACAGAATTGACAGATGAGGAACTCACGGAGGCCATCATGGAGTTTTGCAGAAGTCCCGAGTCAGCCAAATCTAAGGGATCGGCTCACGTGGCTAGCCTGGAGAATTCTCCTGGGTCTGGGAAGGAGGCATTACCAGAAATTGCAGACCAAAATCCCTTGCCCCAGGAGAAGAATGGAACCAAGAAGGAACTGAAGACACTTCCACCAGGCCTCAAGTACGCTTACTTGGAGGAGAATGAGACATTCCCGGTAATAGTCAACAGTAACCTGACCAAGGAGCAAGAGAAGGGGTTGTTGGAAGTCATCAAAAGAAACAAGAAAACAATAGGGTGGACTCTCTCGGATTTGGTAGGAATAAGTCCGGATCTTTGTATGCACCACATTCGTCTGGAAGAAGGTGCGAAGGCTCATCGAGATGCACAACGGAACCTGAATCCGAACATGCGAGAGGAGGTCCTAAAGGAGGTGTTAAAATTGCTTGCTCTAGGAATCATCTACTCCATTCCGGACAGCGAGTGGGTCAGTCCTGTCCATATGGTATCTAAAAAATCTGGAATACAGGTTGTTAAGAATGAAAAGAATGAGCTGGTGCCCACTCGACTAGTGACGGGGTGGAGGATGTGCATCGACTGCAGAAAGCTAAACGAAGCCACGAAGAAGGATCATTTCCCCCTACCTTTCATTGATCAGATGCTAGAAAGACTGGCTGGCAAGCAGTACTTTTGTTTCCTTGATGGATACAGTGGCTATTTCCACATATACGTTAACCCAGAAGACCAAGGGAAAACCACGTTCACGTGCCCCTTTGGTACCTATGCATACCGAAGAATGTCGTTCGGATTGTGTAATGCACCAGGAACTTTCCAGCGGTGTATGATGAGCATTTTTTCGGATCTGCTGGAAGTATGCATTGAGATATTCATGGACGATTTCACCGTATACGGGAACTCATTTGATACTTGTTGGGCCAGCCTTGATCTAGTGTTACAGAGATGCCAAGAGAAGCATTTAGTATTGAATTTCGAGAAATGCCACTTCATGGTGACTGAAGGCATTGTCCTGGGTCACGTGGTTTCTGAGAGAGGGATACAAGTAGACAAAGCGAAGGTAGATGTGATATCAAAGTTACCGTACCCTACGAACCAAAAAGAGGTGAGAGGCTTCCTAGGTCATGCAGGGTTTTATAGGAGGTTTATCAAGGATTTCGCAAAAATCGCGCAACCACTCACTTGTTTGTTACACAATGATGTGGAATTCGTCTTTGACGAAGGATGCAAAAAGGCATTTCAGTTGCTCAAGGACAGGTTAGTGTCAGCACCAATTATCAGGGCGTCAGACTGGAATCATACTTTTGAGATAATGTGCGACGCGAGTGATTTTGCTGTGGGAGCTGTCCTAGGACAGAAAATTGATGGAAAAAGCTATGTGATCTTCTATGCTTCCAAGACGCTGAATCAGGCTCAGAAGAATTATGACACCACAAAGAAGGAAATGTTGGTTGTCGTATACTCGTTTGAAAAATTCCGACCCTACCTCCTTGGATCGAGGGTTATAGTCTTCACGGATCATGCAGCAATAAAGTACTTACTGGTTAAGAAGGAGTCTAAGCCAAGATTAATCCGTTGGGTGTTACTCTTGCAAGAGTTTGATTGGGAAGTAAGAGACAAAAGAGGAACGGAGAATAGAGTAGCCGATCACTTGAGCAGAATATATCAAGGGGAAACAGAAGAGGCCATACCCGATGCCTTCCCTGAGGAGCATTTGTACTTTCTGGAGAAATTTCCTAGACCAATTAACTGGGAAGCAGTTTTGGCTTTAATCGGTCTAGGGGAATCGGATAAAGGGAAGCGCACACTGAACGCAGATGCTTGGTTTGCTGACTTAGCCAACTACTTGGTCACGGGAGAGGTGCCAAGTTCAGACGAAGTTTCCTGGGCCCAGAGGATGAAAATTAAAAGCGAAGCCAAATATTACTTTTGGGACGACCCCTGCCTGTGAAAAATGTGCTCAGATCAAGTGATTAGACGCTGCATTCCCGAATGGGAACAAAAAGATGTGTTAATTCATTGCCACACTTTGGCATGTGGAGGTCACTTTGGACCAAGGAAGACAACAAGGAAAGTTCTGGACAACGGTTTTTATTGGCCGACGTTAAATAGGGATGCCTCTGAGTTTTGTCAATGTTGCGAGAGGTGTCAATAGACGGGGGGAATTTCAAGGAGAGACGAGAAACCTCAGGTCCCGGTGATCGTGTGCTAAATTTTTGATGTGTGGGGAATGGACTTTATGGGACCATTCCCATCATCATGTGGGAATACTTATATATTGGTTGCAGTAGACTATGTGTCTAAGTGGATAGAAGCTAAGGCCACCACAACATGTGAATCAAAGGAGGTGGCAAAATTTTTGAAGGCCAATATTTTCAACAGATATGGAGTTCCCCGGGCCATCGTCTCAGATCAGGGAACTCATTTCTGTAATCGCACCATCGAGGCTCTGATGAAGAAATATGGTGTTCACCATAGAGTGTCGACTCCGTACCACCCTCAGTCTAATGGCCAAGCGGAGATTTCTAACCGCGAGATCAAGGCGATATTGGAGAAGACAGTTAATCCGTCAAGGAAGGACTGGAGCAAGAGGCTCGGTGACGCATTGTGGGCCTACAAAACTGCTTTCGGCAAAATGTGCCACTTACCTTTGGGTATTGAGCACAAGGCGTACTGGGCAGTGAAAGAGTTGAACATGAAACCTATAGCTTGCGAAGAAGAGAGGAAGTTACAATTACAAGAACTGGAGGAACTTAGGCTGGAGTCTTTTAAGTCTGCCATGTGGTACAAAGAAAGGACGAAGTTATGGCATGACAAGAATCTCCGGGTCAAGGAACTTCATGTGGGACAGAAGGTGCTCCTTTTCCAATCCCGGCTCAAGCTAATGCCAGGGAAATTGAAGTCTAAATGGATCGGCCCATATACCATCGTCGGCATCCGCGCAAACGGAGCAGTGGAGATCCAGGGAAGTGCTTCTAACTCTGTCCCTTTTCTTGTCAATGGTCATAGAGTGAAAGTCTATAGGGATAATTTCGAGTTGTGTGTGGTGGACGAAGTTCCACTACACGCACTCTCTACTATCACCTAGACGGACGAGGAGGTATTCTCGATGAATTCCTGGGTCAGGTAGTAGGTTGACATTTTTGAAAATACGAACTGAACCAGGGAATCTCGGGAATACTCATAAGAAATGTGTAAATAGTTTAATTGTTTTTCAAACTAAAGAAAATTCAAAAATATTTTCGAAGCACCAGACTCCGAAGGAAACTGATGCTTTATACTCTAACCTTGACTTGGGAGTCTGGAACCTTCAGTTTTTTTATTTTTTATTTTAAGTATACGGTCATGGTCAGGGAAATCAGCTAGAGAAGAATCTGAAGAAAGAAGTCAAGGAAAACTTGGAGGAAGAGGTCAAGGAGGGATGGAGATAATTTGAATTTCAAAAGCAACCGTCGCTTCTCTCTCCCCAAAATCGACGGAAAAACCGAATTTACTCTCCCTTCTCTCTACTTTCGTTCTCTCTCTAGAATACAAACCCTAACCAAAATTCGGCCTAGTTTTTTTTGTCTAATTTCAGATCTGCAATGGTGGATTCGACCCAACTCATCGGAAGTTCGCATCAAACGGTGTACGACCCTGCCCTGTTGGCAGAATTGACGCAGAAATTGGGGAGCGTCGAGAAAGCAAAGGAAGTATACGCCCTGTTCTCCGCTAGCCTAATGACGTCCGCGCCGGTCATACCACCACTGACGATTCCGGCAGATTCGGTGGTACAACCGGCAGTTCTTCGTGAAGAAAGGTCGCGAGACTCTGGATCTCAACATGCAGAAACCGCTTCACAGGAAGCGGAGAAAGAAGAGGCGGTGCACGAATGGCCGGAGGATGGTGGACCGACGAACAGCGGAACAGAGGTGGAGACCGAGAAGCAAGGTGACGAAAACCCTAGTTCTGAGGGTAAGGAAGATGGTGAGGGGGAAACCCCTGTTATGGATGACGTTGTGGAGGGGGATTTCCCTATTGTAGACAGTACGATTGAGGGGGAAACCCCTGTTGTGAAAGATGTTGCCGAGGGGGAAACCCCTATGGAAACTGGGGATGAGACCCCAACTGATTTCAGGGGTGCGACCCCTGAACCCATGGAAGAGGGGGCGACCCCAAGTGGTGTCTGGGGGGAGAACCCCATTTATATTGAGGGGCCAACCCCGATAGTGGACAACGAGGGGGAAACCCCGGAAAATTTGATGGAAGAAACAGATCTACCTGCGACTGGAGTACCGGTGCCCGCCAAAGGAAGGCTGAACTTGATTGTGGACCTGGTGGATGACAGAAAGGAGACGAACCAGGAGGTGTCTGCTCGATGAAGTTAATGACTTAGTTCCTGATGCTGCAGAGGCAGAGGAACGTCGCCTACCCAAGGAAAGGACGAGAAAAGGAAAGGCGGCGGCGACCTCATCTACTCGGTCAAGGAAAGCTCCCTCCGTCAAGGAGGTTGAGGAGACCCTTTCCCCAGTAATTGAGGATCCCTCTGCCGAGGAACAAGACGAGCTTACCCCTGAGCCCGACTACGAATCTGAAGAAGCTGAAGAAGAGCCTATTCCAGGACGTCCGGAAGTCTGGCTGACTAAAGAGCTGCTAGAGGAGATGAGGCAGTTCGACAATCAGAAGAGGACCACGGTGTACAAGGAAAGATGTAGCGCCGGGAAGATGGCTAAATCTGGGAAGTAGTACAGCCCCAAAGAGCTTAAAATGATTGCATGTGACAAGGACTTCCGCGCTTGTATCTATTCGATCGGATTTGAGTGGTTACTGAAGCACAGCCAGGAGAGGGTGCCGGTGGACCTAGCAAGGGAGTTTTTCTCCACTTTTCGATTGAAAAACACCACTGATCTTGATGCGGACTCCATAATGTTCCGGCTTTTTAATGAAGAATATGAGATGAGCATCCGGGAATGGTCTTTGCGAATGGGATTGTTCACCCAAGCCGAGGATGCTGAAGGGGTATGGAATGAGAGGATGATCGGTGTGCCGAAGAATACGCCGGGTTTCAAAGTGCAAACAATATGGGAACTGATCACCCACTCCAAGGCGGGAACGTTTAAGTCCAGCTACTCCAAAGCCTCTCACATCAAAGAACGAATCCTCCGCTTTGCTCAGACGTTTATCAGCTACAACTTGATGGGAACCGCTAATTCAGCTCTTACAACTGCCGACCTTTACTTCACTTGGTGCATGGCGAAGGTCGTGAAGGTGCACCTAGGTTATTGGCTGGCTCAGGCATGCCACCAAATGGCGAGCAACCCTGCGCGTCATATGTATACCTGCCACCTCCTCGGCGCCTACCTCCAACGGAACATAGAAATGAAGATTGCCAAGGCCGCTCCTTTGGTAGTCATGTGTGACCCCCCAGAGGTTTTCAGTGTTGATTATTTTTTCAACAAGGGGTTGCTACAAACTCATGGCGCTAAAACCCTCTTCTACTCGTTAGGAGACAAGGTAAAAGCAGAGCCTGGAGAAGCCGAGGAAGCCATGCCAAGTGAAGATGTTAAAGAGCTACGTAAGGATGTCCAGGATATGAGAAAGAAGATGCAATTGTTAAGGAAGGAAATGGTGAAGGAACTTGGTGGGATCAGAAAGGAATTGAACGGGAATCGGGAGGAAGTGAAGACCCTGAGGGGCAATATTGCAGATTTGGCGGTGAAGTGCGCCAAACAAAATAAGCGGATGACGGAAGCGGTGGAGCTTTTAATGAAGATGTTTAAGTGGTTGCAGCAGACACTTCCCTTGACCCAGTCGAAGGTAACTCCTGGGTCCAGCAGTGAGGTCAAGCAGCCCATCCAGAGCAGTCCCTCCGTCCAGCGACCGCAGCAATCGCTCAAGCAGTTGATCTCCCCACCCGTTCCCAAGCAAGTTTCAGCCCCAACCAAATCAAAGTCTCTAATGAAAAAGCCAGTACCCGAACAGGAAGAAGAAGAACTGGAGCAGCCAGCAAAGAAGAAAGTGAAGATGAACCGACCCGGAATCCCACCCCAGTCTGGCTCTCGAGGGAGCCAGCCCCAGAAGTGAATCACCCCCATGACCAAGTAACTTTTATTTTTTTTCTTGATTTCAGTTATCTGTTTTTGTTTTTGTTGCTTATTTGTGTTTTGTATTTGTCTGTGTCTTCTCCCACTTAGCCCATTGCTTGGTCTAAGTGTGAGAAGTTTGTACTTTCTGTTTTGTTGTGTTTTTCTCCCACTTAGCCCAATGCTTGATCTAAGCGTGAGAAGTTTTTGTTTTTATATAAACTGTTGTTGTTGCATTGATCTCTCTGTTTCCCCCCTTCACGACGATGGCTTGGGGACAAGCTTAAGTGAAGTGGGAGGGGGAGAGGAGTCAATGCATGAATTTGTCTGCATGATAAGAGTTTTTTAGGTCTAGTTTTGTTGTGTCGCATGAGCCAGTGAATATAATACGGCATGATCCCCTTAGTGAAAGTAATTGAAAATAAGAGGTATTTCAACTTAGAAGCCTTTTCTTTTAATAAGCCAAATCAATCTGAGTGAAGCGAGAACGATAGAGGATGCCTTTACTTACTTAGTTGTGAAGCCCTACTATAATAGCGAGTTATAAGCCTTAAATAACTTCGAGCTAACACATGTTAAAGGGCCGCCACTGAATGCTTAGGGAGAAGAGTTGTGAAGGAGAAAAAAATAAGGGAATTGGGTTATGAAGGTATAAGCTGGACGAAGTCTAAAGAAAAATAAATAAATAAATATATATATATATATATATATAAGAAAAAAAATAAAAGAAGAAGGAGGTATAAGCTGGACGAAGTCCAGGGGGAAGGTGTTTTAAGGGCAGAAGCAATAATAACTTGACCCAGGAAAAGGAGGAACTCTCATAACCCGACGCTTCAGTGGTGTGGCAATGACTTAAGAGAGAATCGATCCTAACATCCCTGGTGAGGAATGAGTGATCGAGTGAATCCAACAATTTGGTAAGTGAAAGGCTATCTTGACGAACTGACAGATTGGCTAGTAGAGGAAGGGAAAGGGCCTATTTGGAGGAGTGCAGCCTGTTGGATTGACCTTAATCTTGTGGGGACGGTTGCCTAAAAGTTGAAGCTAGCTCATGCATATGTGTTTATGTGTTTGTATGTTTTTCTTTAATTGTTTAGTTTCAAATTATGTCTAGGTCTAGGAGTCTGTCTAGAGTCTAAAGAGTCGGTCTGGGGATAACCTTGCTTGAAATTCGCCTTATTCTTTTTTTTCTTGTCTTTATACTCGAGGACAAGTATGGTTTAAGTGTGAGCAGTTTGATAAGGCTAATTTCATGCATCGGTTATATAGTGAAAAATATTACATTTTGCTGGGTCTAACATGGTTTTTAAGCTAGGTGTGTGACAAAATAGCTAGATCCAGGAGATGTTGAAGGAAACCTGTTATTTTCTTTCTGTGCACACAGTTACTACCCCCATCTACTAGTGTGTCTAGTAGATCTTCAGTGACTCAACTTATTTTAAACATAAATATACCTGCAAGTGTATGAGATTAATGTAGCAAATAACAAACAAGAGTCTCGTATCCACATAGATAATATGTATCAATCTAAGTACCATAAACCAATCTCAACTAATATCTAGATGAATCAAAAAGATTTTGAAATTCTAGTTCTACTTAAAAGTAAAAACATAAACAATAATTAAAATAACTAAAGTAAACAAAGACAATTTAAAACAAATAAGAGTAAAGAATTGATGGAAGTCAAGAATTGGGGAATAACAACTATCATATGTTCAACTAAATTCCAAACTATGCTAGCAGATGGTCTCAAGGGTTACTAAGTTATCACTAATGTAAAACTATCTTCTCCCAAAGTATACAATTTGTAGATTACTACCTAGAACCGAAGTCTCCATCCTAGAAATAAGGCAACAACCCCTAAAAGCTCACAAGATGATTGACTTCATTCAAAGGCTCAAATCTCTCAATTTATTGGCAAAGACGTCAATTTCTCTTCTTTCAAACTAAACTACCCATTTGCTAATTATTGTAGTTGAATCCACATGCATTTATAAGGTGATCAGTCAAATAAATGTATAAGCACAAGAGAAATCAAAATAACCACATTAACTAAGGCATAAAAAACATAGATCAATTAAACATAAGAATAATTGTATCTCGCCCGTAGAACTATACGGAGGATTTAGCTACGCATGGTCATCACAATAGTCAAAGAAATATGAACTCCTAGAATTGGATTGAGCGGATTGGAGGCCTCGTCTTCAATCTTGCGATGAATACTCGTCCTCTGCTCGTTCTTCTCTTCTTCTAGGTGGAAAATTGAGATTTATGTGTTGAAGGCTTGTAAAAATTGTGGGAATTATGAATGCTGGTGTGAAAAACGCCCAACAAGTTATATATTTCGTGCTCTAAGTTTCCAAACGTGATTAGACATCAAAATTCCTCAAAAAGGTAAAAAAATCAGCATATCCGCTTTTCCGGAGCGGGCCGCTCCAAGTTTCGGGACAAGAGATGAATATTCAGCAGTTTTCCCGAGCGGGCCGCTCGCGCAGTCTTCTTAAAATGTGCATAACTTTCTCTACAAAACTCCGATTGAGACGTACAAGATGCGAAGCTCTTTCGAAGACAAAGAGAATGATATGAATTAAGGACTTATTGGACTTCAAAATAGCCAGAAAAATGTCTCGAACCAAGGCTGCTGCACATCCATATATTTTGTACTTTTTTCTTCACATTCTTCACAATATGGTCAATATACCAACTTAATTGGGAAGTAGATATAAACACGCCTCATAATAGATAAAATGTGATTGGATTCATATAAAACTACCCTATAAAACTATGCAAAATCCAAGTATGTAACTACATTATATTTTCAATCGTATACTCTGATTATTCATCCTAAAAAATTGTTAGGATCGTCGACTACAACATTAGTTTGATATTGTTCGCTTTGGATCAAGCCCGCACGGATTTGTTTTTGGGTTACTCCCAAAAGGCCCCAAACTAATTGGGATTAGACAGGAACTATATACACCTTCCAACTTCCCTCACTCATCCGATGTGGGATGAGTTTGTAACCCAACAAACCTCCCCTCAAACTGAGACCACATCGGAAACGCAGTCGACATGAACACTGGTTGTTCCAGCACTCGCCCCTAGGTCATCCAGGGCCCGACTCTAACCCGAGTCTTTCAGGGCCCGACCCTAACCGGGGCTCATCCAGGCACGACCCAAATCCACCTTGGCTCTGATACCACTTACTAGGATCGTCGACTGCAACAATAGTTTGATATTGTCCGCTTTTGGCCAAGCCCGCACGGATTTGTTTTTGAGTCACTGACTCATGCTATTTTAAGCAATCAAAAGCGTCACCCGCAAGTGTACGAGGTATGTAGCACGTGGCAAGCTAAAATTATCGATCCACGAAGACTAAAAGCCGGTTTGAGTACTGTGATACAACTTTGAACACTATCTAGACTAATAAAAAGGGGTTTTTGGTTTTCTTAACAAAGATCAAAGAACAAATAAGCAATGGAGACAAATTAACTAAGTAAATCAAATAAAAGATGGTTTTCACACAAATTGGGAAAGGTAGGGATATGGATCCGTTAGAATGGATCAAGTATGTCATCTAAGGGTCATGCTCATTTATTGGGCCTCAATTGTGGTTAGGAAAGTCGGGAAGGTTGGTTAGACCCCCTCTCGGGTGCATCTAACACGTGGATCAATCTCTAAAGTAGGAGCCTCCTCCATACAATTCAAGATTGACTCCTAAGAACAACGGACCCAAGCCCTCTCTCTAGCTCATGCATCTCTTGATCACATGTAATGCACGGAGTTGTTGATTACACTTCTATCCTAATTATGCATTTCTCAATGACAACAATTAGGCAAAAAGGATGTATCTAATGTTAGAGTTTGTATACTAGAAATCACGTTTCGAGTGATTGAATCTTGTAAAACTCTTATTTTATTTTTCAATAAATAAAACAGATTATTTTTTATCATAATGTTGTTATGTTTTACATTTAATAGATGTTAATGCATGTTTAAATGTATAAGTTAACTTAACAAAGTCTAAGTCTTTGTTTTAGTAGACCGGTTGTGGGCGTCGTCCACTTTAAGGTAATACGGTCAGTTCTAAACAAAGAAAAACATGAATTTCACAACCTAGTTGGAATTTGACTATCCAACGAGAAAGGTTGCAATGTCAGTCCGCATATTTCTAAGCCTTACTGAAATAAGATGACATTGGTGTGGTATAGCACTGAACGGATCTAACAGCAAGACTTGCCTTAGGCTATCTACTGAAAGGCGAGGTCTTGATAAATATTTATTTCTTAATCAATGTAGGTTAGCATTGAGCATACGGTATTGATTATGCACTGCTTTGACTTATCAAATGGTGCGGGTTTTTCGTAACCCAATTATCCTGATATATTGGGTAGTGGTGATCAATATCTAGCGGTGCTAGGGTTGCTATTATATTGAATCGTGCGCGAGCTGAGTCTCGTTTGATAATGTCCTCAAGAGGAGCGCGAAACAAGGTTTTATTATTCGGAACCTAGCTAGTTGGAGTGTGATTACTCTATGAATAATAAATAAGCGTTTCATGCTAAGTCCACTCTTGGAATTAATAAGAAGTTAATTAATTAAGTCAATAGCAGACATTTTAATCTTAAGCGCGGGAAATGAAAGTTAAACGGAAACCTGGATTACTTGTAATTTCGGATTTGGATGGGGAGAGTTCAATATTACTTCTGTAGTGGCTGCTCGTAATATTCCAATTATAACTTATATTAAATTGTGGGTTCAATTTAATTAGTAAAAAGTAAATTGGATGAGCCCATATCCAAAACCTTCCATAGATCCCTGTCTGGGCCCAAAAGGAACTTAATATAAATAGGAGAATAAAGGAGACAAAAATAACACAATTTTATCTTTAAAATTTTTGAAAATTTTCAGCCCCCAAGCTGAAGGAATTTTCGAATTCATCTCCTGTTTCAAAAAGGATTTCTTCTGTCTTCTTTATTTAAGTCCTAGTATTCTAGTAAGATCAGCCCACACTGATATTGGGATACAGTTCGAGAACCAGAGAGAAGATTTATGGTCTAGTACTCAAAGCATCACGTGGAGAAGAAGCTAGCCATCTTCAATTCTTTGGAGAATTATTTAGGTATTTTTCTGCTCCGTAGAAAAGCATGTTTTAGGTTTCAATATTCTTAAAGCATGATTAATTCAAGTTATGAGCATGATACATGTGATAATTACGCGAATAGGTTTTGTCTAAATAATCTGCTAAATAGATCTGATTATTATGTGATTGTTATTTATGCGCCCGCTTCCGCTGCCAGTTCCAACATCTAATTGGTAGCTAAGCAATTAGATATTAAAAGCTCAAGAATCAACAAAACTCAAAACCCAATGCTTCCATACTAGCCAGGAAGGAATCACGAACAGATAACTCATCCAAAGAGGGTATGTGGAGTACCTTTCCGCATTTAACCTGCTTGCTGCTATCGTCCTTGTCGTCAAATGCGTCTTGAAGCTTTTTGGTGTCGTAGTGCTTTATGTCCTCCATGAGCTCATCAGTGAGCTCTACCCTCCATCGTCGGTATACGATCCTCTCTATCGGAGGGTGGACTAGTTCGTGGTGGTTGTCGGGGAGCTGCTGCTCATGGTATTCTTCCCCTTCTAGAGAGATACTACTCTCTGAATCAGACTCCTCGCTGGAAGTGTAGTCGTTGTCGCTTGATCTCCCTCTCTCTTCCGGCTCTCTGATCACTATGCTGGCATTGGCAGTGCGCTGTTTCTTCACGGCTTGTTTCTTCTTGACAGGGGCTTTCCCCTTTCTCTTCCTTTCCTGGATATACTTAGCTTCTTCGATTTCCATTGCCTCTGCTTTTTCGTCGGCTTTTGTTGAAACGTCCTCCTGGGTGGTAGGTTCAGTCACCGCACGAGTACTATTATCACTTCTCGTCGCCTCCTCCCGACCTACTGACTCTGATGCGAGGTCCAGACCCTCAGCCACCTTGTCAGTATTCTCCTTCTGGTCAGTTGGCGTTGATGATACTGTTCCTGTTGCCATTTGGGTGTCCTCCTGGCTAGGTTTCGAGGGCTCCTCCCCAGGTTTTGTAGGAGTAGTCTTCTCGTCTTCGCTCGAAACCTCCACTGCATCTGCTGCTGTGTTTGCTCCTGCCTTGTTGGACTTCCACTTTCCTAAGCATCTCTGTGACACTCTTTGGGGTTTCTGCCTCTCTGCCTTGGGGTCGTTTTTCAACACTAGCCTCCTCTTTACTGGCTTGGGTTTAATTACCACTGAGGCTTCCTCTTGATGTGTGTCTCGCTCTTGCCTCTCCTCCTCAAGTTGTTCAGCTTTTTCCGGTTGTTTGTCTGTCCTCTCCTCCACTGATTGGTAGATTACGCCTTCTGACTTTTCTGCTTCCGTGGTTGTTTCTGTTAGGTTTGGTATACTGAAAAGCATGTTTCGAGCAGTTTCGCGCGAATAGAATCTTGCTTGTATACGTAAAACTCTACAATCCACTTTTAATATAATTCAGAGTTTCACCCAAGTGGTATCCTCGTGGTCAGTACGAACTGCCGAATTAATATTTAAGATCCGAAAAATCTTTTTGGGGCTTTTCTTTTTTTAACTTAAGTTAAATTACTAATTATTCACAATATTTACATCATTACTAAGGGTATTTAAAGTTTTACCTGGTCAATAAGCACAAATCATATTACGTTGACCAGGTGGAACTCTAAACCCATTTTCTACTGGTCATTTAGACGCTATTAAAGTGTAGTGGAATTTCTTCCACTACACACACCTCTTCATTTTCCCTATATATTTTTAATCTATGTCCATTAACGACAAAAGGTTCGGAGTTAGGGAAACTCCCTGAAATCCCGACCGCTCCATTAGCAAGTTGTGCAGTGATAATGTAAGGTCTTGCCCATTTTGACTTGAGTTTCCCAGGCATTAGCTTCAATCTTGACTGGAAGAGTAGTACTTTCTGACCAACTTGGAGATCCTTGGTTCTCAGATTTTTGTCGTGCCACATTTTTGTTTTCTCCTTGTACCACATGGCTGAGTCGAATGAGTCCAATCTGAGTTCTTCCAGCTCTTGTAGTTGTAGCTTCCTTTCCTCTTCACAGGTCTTAGCATCCACGTTAACCTGCTGAACTGCCTAGTATGCTCGGTGTTCAATTCCTACTGGCAAGTGACACATCCTCCCAAAGACGATGCGATAGGGGGACATCCCGATAGGAGTTTTGTAGGCTGTGCGATATGCCCACAGGGCATCTTCCAACCTTGTGCTCCAATCTTTTCTGGAGGAGTTGACTGTCTTCTCTAAAATGCTCTTTATTTCCCTGTTTGAGATCTCTACTTGCCCGTTGGCTTGAGGGTGGTAAGGACTGGATAGGCGGTGATGAACTCCGTACTTCTTCATCAATGCTTCGACCGTTCGGTTGCAGAAGTGAGTCCCTTGATCGGAGATGATTTCCCTTGGTATCCCAAATCGGCTGAATATATGACTCTTGAGGAACTTGGTGACTTCCTTAGATTCACAAGTGCTTGTGGCCTTGGCTTCTATCCACTTTGATACATAGTCAACTGCCACCAGGATATAGGAGTTCCCATAAGATGAGGGAAAAGGACCCATGAAGTCCATACCCCAGATGTCAAACACCTCACAAACGATTACTGGAACTTGCGGCATTTCATCCCTCGCGGAGATCCCACTGGTCAGTTGGCAACGGTCATAGCCTTTGCAGAACTCGTATGCATCTCTATTCAGGGTTGGCCAGTAGAATCCGCTATCTAACACCTTTCTGGCAGTCTTCCTTGGCCCAAAATGTCCTCCACATGCCAATGAGTGGCAGTGCGTTAGTACATCCCGTTGCTCCCAGTCAGGAACACATCTCCTAATGACCTGGTCGGTTCCTGCCTTCCACAAGTATGGGTCGTCCCAGAAATAATACTTTGCTTCGGTCTTGATCTTCATCCTCTGAGCCTTTGTCACGTTTGGCACCATTGGTAGCTCTCCCGTCACTAGGTAGTTTGCCAAGTACGCATACCAGGGTTCCTGTCCTACTTTCTCCTTGCCCTTGGTTGTTACGTCCTGCCCAGTAAGTCTCATCACTTCTTCCCAATCGATCTTCCTTGCGGAGAAAATCACTTTACACAAATATTCTTCCGGGAATCGATCTCTCACATCCTCACTGTTCCCTTCTTGTATTATTCTGCTCAAGTGGTCCGCTACTTTGTTTTCAACCCCCTTTTTGTCTTCTACCTCCCAATCGAATTCTTGTAAAAGCAGCACCCATCTGATCAGCCGGGGTTTTGACTCCTTCTTCGCAATGAGATACTTAATCGCCGCATGATCAGTATAGACGATGACTCTGGATCCCAGTAGGTACTGCCTGAACTTTTCGAATGAATAGACAACCGCCAACATCTCCTTTTCGGTGGTGTCATAATTCCGTTGGGCCTGATTCAAGGTCTTAGATGCATAGAATATCACGTATCTTTTCCCATCGATCTTCTGACCCAGTACGGCCCCCACGGCATAGTCACTAGCATCGCACATCACCTCGAAGGGGTGATACCAGTTAGGAGCCTGAATAACCGGCCCAGAAATCAATTTTTCCTTAAGGAGGTTGAAAGAAGCCTTGCAATGCTCGTCGAAAACGAACTCCACCTCGTTCTGGAGAATTCTGGTAAGGGGTTGGGCAATCTTGGAGAAATCCTTGATAAATCTTCGATAAAATCCAGCGTGGCCCAGAAAACCTCTTATTCCCTTCTGATCAGTAGGGAAGGGTAGTTTGGACATGACATCCACTTTAGCTTGATCCACCTGGATCCCCTTTTCTGACACCACGTGTCCTAAGACAATTCCTTCTGTAACCATAAAGTGGCATTTCTCAAAATTTAAAACCAGGCTCTTTGCTTGGCACCTTTCTAGTACCACATCCAAATGTTGCAAGCACGAGTCGAAAGAGTCTCCATAGACAGTGAAATCATCCATAAAGATCTCTATACAATCTTCAATCAAATCCGAGAATATGCTCATCATGCACCGTTGGAAGGTACCAGGGGCGTTGCATAGGCCAAATGGCATACGCCTATACGCATAGGTTCCAAATGGGCAGGTGAACGTGGTCTTATCCTGGTCCTCCGGGTTCACGTAGATTTGAAAGTATCTACTGTAGCCATCCAAAAAGCAGAAGTACTTCCTCCCAGCCAGTCGCTCCAGCATTTGATCGATGAATGGCAGAGGGAAATGGTCCTTCCTGGTTGCAGTATTCAGCTTTCGGTAATCTATACACATTCGCCACCCAGTAACTAGTCTGGTGGGCACTAGCTCATTCCTCTCATTTTTAACCACCTGGATCCCTGATTTCTTGGGGACCATATGGATTGGGCTGACCCATTCACTATCTGGTACCGAGTATATAATGCCCAGTGAGAGTAACTTCAAGATTTCCTTCAGTATCTCTTTCCGCATGTTTGGGTTCACCTTTCTTTGAGAATCTCTATGTGCCTTGGCTCCATCCTCCAGCCTAATGTGATGCATGCAGACGTCCGGGCTTATACCTACCAGGTCCGTAAGGCTCCATCCAATAGCCTTCTTGTTTTTGCTCAGCACAGTTAGTAGTCTTGCCTCTTGCTGTTCAGTCAGCCCGCTATTGATGATTACAGGGAACGAGTCTTCCTCCCCGAGGTAGTGTGTCTATAGGTAGAGGGTTCTTCTTTGAATCCTCCTCTTGCTCTTGTTCAGCATCTGATTTTTCCTCCGTACTGGCCGGTAGCACGGCCCCTACGGATCCCGCTAGTTCCGACTTCTGACAAAATTCTGTAATTGCTTCTTCGATCTCCTCGTCAGTCAACCCTCGGCTACTGATCAGATCACACCATGCAGCTGCTTCCACATCAGCCTGGGCATACACATCCAAGGCTTGGAGCTTTTCCTGCAATAATTCGGTCTCAAGAAATTCTTGGACTAAGGGGTCAATTACATCAACATAACATAGATTTTCAAAATCTATTGGTTTTTTCATGCCTTCATTGATGTCAAAGACAAATTTCTCACCATTAAAGTCAATGCAGATTGTTCCCTCAGCCATATCCACAATTGTCTTAGCCGTTCTTAAAAATGGTCTTCCTAACAATATCCCGCTAGACTCCCTAGCTTCTGGTTCACTCATTTTTATGACATAAAAATCAGCGGGATAAGTAAAGTTTTGTATCCTGACCAACACATTTTCTAACACACCCTCAGGATTTATACATGACCTATCAGCCAGTTGGATCAACACCCTAGTATTTGACAATTTTACCCCCTTTAACCGATTATAAATGGATAACGGCATAACATTAATAGATGCTCCTAAATCACACATTGCATGCTCGATTTTCACATCTCCAATTGTTATGGGTAAAGTAAACATACCTGGGTCGGCTCACTTGGGTGGTAGTTTCTCCTGTATAATGGCTGACGCTATTCCTTCCACCATGATTTTTCCATCCTCCTGGGCCTTTCCGGCTATAAACTCATTTATAAACTTCCCCAGAGGGGGCAGTCTCACGGCTTTGTGGAATGGTATGGTGACATCCAGCTTTCCAAAGATCGACATGAAATCCAAAGGGTTTTCCTTCTTCCTCTTCGTCACAAACCGATATGGAAACGGTTTTTCTTCTTTAGCCTCTCCAGTTAGTCCTTGTGGACTTTCCCTTGGTGCCTCTGGGTTTGAGGTTCCGATGTGGGCATTGCTCCTTCCGGTTGCTCATTTCCAGGTTGTGTTTCTCCCTCCTTTCCTTCCGCAGTAGGCTTCTCGTTTAGAAAGAACGGATCCTCCATCTGAGGCAGAGGCCTCTTGAGTTCTTCCGCTGAGATGGTGTCGCTCAGCACCCTTTCCTTACTAGATTCCCCAATAGGGTTCTTGAGTTGAGGTCCATTATAGGCTGTTCCGGACCGCAGTGTAATCTTACTCACATTTGCCTTTTCAGGTACATGGACTGTAGATGGGAGTTTCCGAGTTCCCTTTCATTTCGCCCACCGAGTTAGCGAGCTGGGCCAACTGCCTGTTCATCATATCCATATTTGTCCTATGCTCCTTCTGGGCACTTTGCATTCCTTGCATTGTTTCATTACTGGACTGCAAGTCACTTTTAATGCTTTGCTGCGAGGCAAGCATCTCTCCCATCATGTCCTCCATAAACCTCCTCGACCTGTTTGGGTGATGAAATTGGTTCGAGCCCTGGTGCTGGTTATACTGGGGTGGTGGGTTTGACTGGTAGCCCGAGAAATTTTGTTGGTTTTGGTTCTGTGGGTACTGATTATACTGGACAGGAGGGTTGTACTGGTCGTGGTTGTTCTGGTACTGATTTTGGTTTTGGTTGTGGCTGTTATATTGAGGCCCTGGGTTAAATTGGTTCTGGTTGTTTCGCTGATGGGGTGGCACATAGGCAGGGTTCGGGTTCTGGTTTTGAGGGTTTTGGTTTTGAGGATGCTGATTTCTTCCTGCCCAGTTAGACTGGTAGTCAGGGTTTGTTGGGCCACGGTTGGAATTTTGGTTCGGGTGGGGGTTGGGTTGATTTGGAGCCTGATTTTGGTTTTGATTCTGATTTCCATCTCCCCATCGGAAATTTTGGTGGTCCCTCCACGGTGCATCCCTCTGCCTACCCGGAATCCAATTGCCGTTGGAATTGTAGTATCCTGTGGCATTTGCTTGCTCCACATCTGGCGAGTTGTCCGGCTGATCATATGGTAGTTCTGGGGCCTCTTTGCCTCCAGTCAGAGAAGGTTGTGGAGTGTTCTGCTTGATTGCAGTCAGCAATTCCTTCTTCAATTTCTCCATCTTCAAATCCATCTGCTCCTCCTGGTCAGTAGCCGAAGCACTTGCTACCCTTTCTCTGTTGTACCCATCCCTTGCGTTGTCGTACGTCTCTTCGCATTTAACTGCTTGCGTAACACCTTTTTGGCTTCACTGACTCTGAACTGGGTGAAATCGCCTCCAGATGATGAATTCGCCAGATCCTTGGTTTCCTTGTTCATCCCCTCATAGAAAGTGTGGTGCACCTCTATCTCCTTCATGCGATGGTTGGGGCATGACTCCAGAAGACTCATGTACTTCTCCCAATACTCGCTCAGGGTTTCATCATATTCTTGCCTTATGCACGATATTTTCCTCTTCAATGCACTTGTCTTTGAAGACGGGAAAAACTCGGCTAGGAAAACTGACTTGAAATCGGCCCATGTATTGATAGAGTCGGCTGGCAGGCGCATGAACTAAGTGTTGGCCTCTCCCTTTAGGACAAAAGGTAGGGCCTTCAGTCTGTAGTCGTCCTCGCTTGCTCATGCTGGCCGCTTCTGCGCCTTATAGATTTTGCAGAACTCATTTAAGAATTCGTATGGTCCCTCGTAACTCTTCCCATAGTACGTCGGTAGGATTGCAATCACGTGGGGTTTCACATCACAGGCGGTCTGGCCTGGGGTTACCACTATGGCTTGTGGGGGATCTCCGTCGGCGTGTGCGGTAAGTGTTGCGAGCTCGGGATCGTCCTCACCTTGGTCAGCCATTCCAACTAGTGTTCTTACTGGTTGGGGTGGGAGCTCCGGGAGTTGGTACTCTAGATCTTCTTTCTCCTCGTCGCTGCTCGTGCCTAGGTCGGACAGTGCTGTCGACAGGCCAGAAAGAGTGGTAACGAGTATTGTTCCTCGGGGAAGTATCCTTGGTCTCCACTGGCCAGGAGTCGAGCCACTTCTCATAAACTGAAAACAAAAAGAAAAGGAAAATTATAAACAGTATGTACACCAAAAAGATCACACACAATAACAGGTATGGACGTCATCCATCCCCGACAACGGCGCCATTTTGAAGGGTCTCTTGTGGTCTATGAGTCGGTTTTCGTATGTAATTTGGAGAGTATCCAACTGATCAGGAAGAGATTCCCGACCCAGCTGAGTCGTTGGTACGACAACCGAGACCTGGCTTCAAACAATTTTCCTCAACCCACTTTTACTGATTAGTATAGTGGAGGTAAGGGTCGAATCCCACAAGGATGGACACGTTTGGATAACTGCGGTGACTTTCCTGGGTGTTTTTGGTTAGCTACCACACTTGGGTTGAGATTTTACCTAGGCAAGAAATAAAGGAGGTACTCTACTGACTAGTGGGTGTGAAAATAACAGGCATGTGGTGGTGTTCGTGGAAATAGGGGACAAGGTGTCTTAGAGGCATATGAAAAGTAGACGGTTACTAAAAGAGGAAAATTAGACTACAAGGCATATCTGGTGGCTGGGTGGCTCTCTGACAGGTCTGGACAGTACAACTGAAAAGTAGGGAACAAAAGCAAAAGTAACTTAAAAGTAAAGTGGTCCAAACTAAAGTTGATTTTGACGTTTTCTTCTTCACCAAGCATTAACAAAAATCAGATGAACACAAACACCATAACCAAACTTCAGATTCATAACCTCAAACTCAAGATCCATCGATTAAAATGCTCAAACTTAAAATAAACGGTGAAACTGCAATTTTACTTCTACTGACTAACATGCAAGGCGGTGATCACAGCGCAGAACAGAAACTCATGCACGAAAATTTGACTAAAACATAACTACAACTTCAGATCGACAACTCCAGGTAAGAAAACACTTAGAAATTAAAAGCAACAACTAGATCTAATTTTCCTAGGCAGAATGAAGCAAACTCGAACCAAAGCGACATACGAAATAGAAACTTCATAATTTAAGCGTTGGAATATCACAAAGTACTTCAAAAGGCAACAACGATGAGTGTTTACAATAAAACCAACGACGAAAACAAGTGAAGATTAAACTAGAAAGCAAAATAACGATTGTTTGGCCACTTCGGGCGATGATACTGCTATACTACTATGGCAACTGGCTGGAACGGTGGATCGATGACTTCTCCGGCAGATTCTTTGGACGTCAAGTGACCATAGCTGTGGCGAGGAACGAGAGGTTGGACAATGCTGAAGGAACTGATCTTCTAGACAGAATTCTAACTAAGTGTGGTGGTTGGATTTTCTCGAACTCTAAGGAACCAACTCTAAAGGCGAACTCCTTCTCTCTCTCCAAGTGGCTTCTTTTATAGGGAGGCTTGCCCTTGCTTTTAGGGTAGACTTCCTTCAAGTTTTGACTTTTATGCCCTTGTTAATGATCATCCCAGCTATCCTTCTTCTCCATCTCGAGCCTTTTCTCTGGCATGCATCCTGGTCAGTATTGCACCCTTCTAGCGCCCTTTTCACTTGCGTCACCTGAATCGTCTCCTACTGACTTGGATCCTTTAATCCTGCACACTTGAGAAACTGTTTTGCAGATAATACATGCATTTCACGACATACTGACCAGTAACCAAGGCTTAGAATACGACTTATCAGAGTCTAAAGAGTCGGTCAGGGGATAACCTTGCTTGAAATTCGCCTTATTCTTTTTCTTGTCTTTATACTTGAGGACAAGTATGGTTTAAGTGTGAGCAGTTTGATAAGGCTAGTTTCATGCATCGGTTATATGGTGAAAAACACTATATTCTGCTGGGTCTAACACAGTTTTAAGCCAGATGTGTGACAGAATCGCTAGATCCAGGAGATGCTGGAGGAAATGGACTAGCGAAGGAATGAAGGAGAAGTGAGCAGAATTTAAGGAAAAGAAGGCTAGAAGAAGGGGGTCAATAGCTGAGGGCAACAAAGTCTATTTATACCTCGCTGGGCCCACTTCAACACCTATAAATAGAGGAGCATGCAACACACAACATATACAATCTTTTCGCTCTTAGCTCACACACAACACACACACTTGGGTAATGGGAGTTCTGGGGTAGTTTAGGTTTTAAGGGGTCCAATCTTCAGAGGAAGTCCGTCGTAATACCGTCCGCGTGAGGGCGAAGATACAATCAATTTACTTTCGGTTCTTTTGCGCTTTTTTTCGTTCGAACTTCACTTTTGGAAGTCGATTTGGTTATTGATGCTACTGATTATCTATGCATTTCTAAGTTTTTGTTATATTTGTGTTATCTCGTGTTGATCTACGTTAATCCTGTTGTTTGAAGTTTTTATTTCGGCAAGTTGCATGTTGATCTCTGTTTTTTTTGTCACTTTGGTGCTTGATCTAGGGAATTTGGCTGTAGATCTGCGGTGTTGTTGTTGATCGGAGGTTGCTTGTTGAATCTGAAATTATGGAATGTTTTTTTTGGCTGGAGTTGTGTGTCGGATGCTTGGATCCGGAGTGGATTTAGCATCCGAGGTTGGATCTGAACAGGGGAAGTCGAGTTGTGCATGGATTCTGAGTTTTCTGTTTACTTTCTGTTTTGCTTCGTCTAGCGGCCGTAGATCTGTTTAGTTTTTAATTGTTTTTTTTTGTTTAATCGTGAAAATCCAATCTGCTCTGTTTTCGATTACGTTTCATACATGTTTCTTCTGAGTTTTTGTGAAATTTGATTTGAAGAAGATGATGTCGCTGTTAGTTAGTACTTTAGTTAGTTGTTTACTCAGCTTTTCGTCCGTACTTGCTTTTTCAGTCATGGTCCCCACCGTCAGTTTATTTCCCAGATCTAGGTAATTTAGAATAGTTTCTTAGATCTAGTGATTGTCTCGGTTCTAGTTTGCGTGCATGTTTTCTATTTCGCCTAGATCTAGCTGTTAGCGTAGCAGATTTCAATACCAAGTCTAGTTATTTTTTCCTCAACCCAAAAAAAAAGGCGTGGCAGCAGCCAACCTCAAAAATAATTTCCAAATCCTTGAGCATGTTCATTACGCATCCATCTCTGTGGGATCGATCCCTACTTCCCTGTGCTAAGTTCTAGTATAAGTGGTTGAGGGTTTTTGAAGAAGTGCTCTGTGTGTCCGACGACCGAGATTTTCCAACGACCAGTGAGTTCCTAGACCTCGTGATCTAGCGGATTTGCTGGACCTAGGAAACTTGTTATTCTTTTCTATGCACACAGCACCACAAACCGTGTCTTCAGGAGCCTTGGGATAGAACACCTTCCAAAACTCAACAATACTCCAGAAATATTAAAAAACACACTCATACAGTCATACACCCAGAAAATCCTAATATGACCTTCAATCCCTTCAACAGATGTAACAAAGGACACTGTCATACTGGCTATCGCTTCCTTACTCAGTGCCGGGATAATGTCCAAGGAAACTTGAATCTAGTTAGTGTCGGGCGGAAATGGCTCCGGATCCGACGATAAGAAATCGTTTGGGCGGTCACGTCGCTCAGCCAGCAACGTTGTTGGAAACTTGAGCCGAGTCAGTGTCGGGGGAATGGCTTCTAAATTGATGATGAGAAATCATTTGGGCGGTCACGTCGCTCAGCCAGCACCGTTGTTGGAGTCTCAGTAGAGAGACCTCCAGCCAACATAGAGCCTAGGGAGCCTTGGGATAAAACACCTTCCAACCGCCATATTGGCTATCGCTTCCTCACTCATCGCCGGGATAATGTCCAGGGAAACTTGAGCCGAGTCAGTGTCGGGCGGAAATGGCAAGATGAGAGCCTTGGGATAGAACACCTCCCAAAACTCAACAATACTCCAGAAATATTTAAAATACATACTCATACAGTCATGCACCATTGTCCGCTTTGGGTCAAGCCCACATGGATTTGTTTTTGGGTCACTCCCGAAAGGCCTCAAACTAATTGAGATTAAACATGAATTATATACACTTACCAACTTCCTTCATTCGTCCATGAATTTGTAACCCAACAAAAATTTACTCTAAAACTTCGGATAATAAACTAAGAACAAGTTTATAGATTATACATTACCAAATGGATTATTCTTCGTCAATATATATTTCTTCCATTGACTTCCATCCACGCAAGTTCTCTAAACACTTCACAAAATACAGTTAAGAGTATTTCACAATTAATTAACTTGATAAGTTACGTCATCCGTGACAATGTATAAGATGCCACGTTAATTATATGTCATTTACTGTTGAGATACCACCGCGAGTTGATGCTCCGACGAATTCAAGAACAAACAGCACACACAGGGATTTTACATGGTTCGGTATAAACCTACGTCCACGGGAAAGATTTGGATCTGGATTGTATTTCACACACACTCACACACCAATTACAAAGCTGAATTACAAGAATCAAAACTAAACCCAGCTACAATCTAATCACAAGATGTCTAGCTCTCTGTTTTGATTTCCCCTCTTTCTCTCTTTGAAATCGAATGAAGACTCTCTGACTTCAACACTTTTGAGTTGATATTTATGTCTCTCTCAATAGCCAATTAGTTACAACTAAAACTCCCCTGGCTTGAATCAGCTGCAGCAGAGTATCATGTGCACCAATGCACCCGAGCTAAAGTGTGTGTGTGTCAGCTTATGTGGCCACCAAACTAACAATCTCCACCTTGGCCACCAAAATCACAATCTAGATCCTCTCTTTCCTTCTTCAAAACTCCACCTTACTGAGGTAAGACACTAACCAGCTCCAAGCAATGCTTCAGCTTTGAAACTGGAAGTGTTTTAGTAAGCGCATCAGCTGCATTATCTTCCGTCCCGACTTTCAATACCTCAACTTCACCACTTGCTATCTCATCTCGGATAAAATGCAGTCGAACATCGATATGCTTACTCCTTTCATGGAAATATTGATGTCTTGCCAAGCTGATGGCGCTGCTGCTGTCACACATTACTCTTACTTTGTCATGCTTGATCCCAAAATCACCAAGTATTCCTTTTAGCCATTTCCCTTCCTTTATTGCTTCGATGAGCGCTATGTATTCTGCTTCCGTAGTGGAAAGAGCAACAACCGATTGAAGAGTAGATTTCCAGCTTATAGCACTACCATTCAACTTAAAAATATAACCTGATTGAGATTTCCTCGTATCCAAATTTGTGGCATAATCCGAATCACAATATCCAAGCAAAGGATTTTCTGACTCCTCCTTTTGCTGTCTGAACAGTATCCCAATCTCCTTGCTACCACTGATGTATCTCAAAAGCCATTTGAGTGCTGACCAATGTTCTCTACCGAAATCCTTCATATATCTGCTGGTTACACTCATCCCATGCGCCAAGTCTGGTCTGGTGCATATCATGCAATACATAATACTCCCTATTATGTTAGCATAAGGGATATCTTGCATCTCAGATCTTTCTTCATCTGTTTTGGGTGCTTGCTCAGTTGATAGCTTGAAATGTTGTCCCAAAGGAATTGAGACACTCTTAGAATGCTGCATATAAAACTTCTGGACCAACTTTGACAAATAATCAGTTTGCATCAACCATAGTTCACCTTTCCCTCTGTCTCTATGAATGTCCATTCCTAGTATCCTTCATGTCCATTCCTAGTATCCTTCGAGCCTCTCCTAAATCCTTCATTTCAAACTGCTTTTGTAGCTCCCTCTTTATCAGATTGATTTGTGCAAGATTCTTGGCTCCCACTAGCATATCATCTACATACAAGACCAAGTATGCGACAGCCTTGCCATCTTCTGCCTTGATGTAAACACAACTGTCGTATGCAGACTTTTGAAAACCAATATTTAACAAGTGCGCATCAAAAGTCTTATACCACTGACGGCTGCTCTGTTTTAATCCATACAAACTCTTTCTTAACAAGCAGACCTTATCTTCTTGGCCAGGGATTTTAAAACCAGCAGGCTGCTCCATGTAGATTGTTTCTTCTAAATCTCCATGGAGAAAAGCCGTCTTGACATCTAGTTGATGTAGTTCCCAGTTTCTCTGAGTAATAACAGATAGCAAGATTCTTATTGAGGTGTGTTTAACCACGGGAGAAAAGACCTCGTTGAAATCAACTCCTTTCTTTTGTGAATAGCCCTTTGCAACAAGTCTAGCCTTAAACCTTATTCTGTTTTCCTCTGATACTTCCACTTTCTTTTTTAATATCCACTTACATCCAACAGCTTTTTGAGAACTTGGCCTATCCACAAGTATCCATGTCCCATTTTTCAATAAAGAATCAATCTCTTCCCTCATTGCATCCAACCACTTTTCCCATTGGCTGCTCTTCATTGCTTCTTCATAACTTGTAGGCTCATCAAACTCAATATTCTCAGCAACACAAAATGCAAAGTAAGCCATCTCATAATCACTGAACTTCTGAGGCAATTTTCTCACCCTCTTCGGTTTTCCAGTAGCTTCAACAACAGGTGTTGATGTTGTGACAGCAGGCTGTGGGGAAGCCTCTTCATGTGTGTCTGGTCCAGTTCCTTTTCTGACTTGTGGATCCTGATCATCTCTTGGTGACTCCACCTCAACAGATGTAGCATTAGCTTTGATATAAGGCATCAATTTCTCATCAAAAACAACATCTCTACTGATCAAAAGCTTCTCACTCCCCTGATCAGTACACCACAATCTATAGGCTTTGGAACCATCTTGATAGCCCAGCAAAATACACCTCTTTGCTCTTGGTTCAAGCTTCCCTTGTTTGATGTGGGCATATGCTCTGCACCCAAAAGGTTTCAAGCGCCCATAATCAGGAACGACACCACTCCACCTGACTTCTGGAATATTGAAATCAATTGCAGAAGATGGGCTTCTGTTAATGAGATATGCAGCAGTAGTCACAGCTTCGCCCCAGAATTCCTTATCCACTCCCGAAGCTATCAGCATACATCTAACCCTCTCCATTATGGTTCTGTTCATTCTCTCTGCTGTTCCATTTTGTTGAGGGTTTCTTGGTGCTGTCTTGTGCCTCTGAATCCCTTTGTTTTTGCAGTAGTTATCAAACTCTGATGAGAGGTATTCCAGACCATTGTCTGTTCTTAAGCACTTCAATGTTGTCCCCTTTTCTCTTTCCACCATGATGTGCCAATCCTTAAAGTATGCAAAGGCTTCTGACTTCTCTTTCAAGATTTTCACCCACAGCTTTCTAGACCAGTCATCAATGATAGTGATGAAATACCTACCACCATTGAGTGTAGCTGGCTGAGCTGGTCCCCAGATATCACTATGCGCATATTCCAGTACCTTCCTTGAAGTGTGTCTGCCTTTTGGAAATGGTAACTTCTTACTTTTTCCCATGATACATTTTTCACAGCTCTTCAAATCTACTGACTCATCAGCTTTGATCACTCCTTCCTTGACCAAATGTTTCATAGCTTTCTGTCCCAGATGCCCCAACCTCGAATGCCACAACTCAAAATCTCCATCTGCTTTTGAAACACTGCAATTTTGCCCAGTGATTACATCTGCATCCAAATAATATAGAGTCCCCTTTCTAACTGCAGTCATGACTATTTTTGCGCCTTGAAGAATCTCCATGTGATCACTTTCACCTCTGAAACTTAATCCTTTCTTCTGCAATACTCCCAGAGACACCAAATTTCTCTTTATCTCAGGGATAAACCTTACATCAGTAAGTAAAATGACAGAACCAGATGCTAACTTTAGCCTTATGCTTCCTATCCCTCTTATTGCACAACCCTGATTATTCCCGAGAACCACTGAGCCAGATGATGCTTTAAACTCCTCAAACCATTCATAGTGTGAGCATATATGGAAACTACAGCCAGAGTCTACAATCCAACTTTCACTAATAGATCCTTCAAAAATGTTGAGAATATGCATATTACCTTCATCTTGGACCAAATCAGTGGTGCCTGTGCTAGCTCCTTCAGCAGCTTGCTTCCTTTTCCAAGAAAAGCAATTCTTCTTGATATGCCCAGGCTTCTTGCAGTAGTGGCAGCTCCTTGTCTCCTTCTTTTGGCCCTTTTCACTTTCTTGCTGCTCTTTGTAGAAACTTGACTTGTTCTTTCCCTTTCCTTTATACTTTTTGACATTCAAGACCTCTGCTGTGCTGCTGGATTGAGATGTGCATTGCCTCTGGAATTCCTTGGTTTTGAGGGCAGTTTGCACTTCAAGCAGGGTGATAGGCTTATCTCTCCCGTATAGGAGAGCATCCTTCAACTGCTCGTAAGATGAAGGAAGAGCATTCAATAGCACGATCGCTTTGTCTTCGTCTTCGAGTTTGACTTCCACATTCTCAAGATCATCCACAAATTTTGCAAACTAATCAAGTTGATCGGTGAGGGACTTGCTTTCAACAAATCTATAGCTCAAACTGCACTCGCAGTCTTCTCGTGCGCCACTTCTCTCAAGACTTTATCGTCGAGGCTCAGGAATATGGCGCTGCGTGCCTTTCTCAGAATTTCTTGACGCTTCCCCGTCGCCTTGTCATCGTCCTCCTGCGCCTCAAGTGCCTCATCCAATCCTTGATGAATCAACAAGGATTCCATCTTAATTCGCCACAGACCAAAATCCGATTTGCCATCGAACTTTTCAGCGTCAAATCGCGCCATCGCCATTCCCACAGACGGCGCCAGTTGTTGGGATACCACCGCGAGTTGATGCTCCGACGAATTCAAGAACAAACAGCACACACAGGGATTTTACGTGGTTCGGTATAAACCTACGTCCACGGGAAAGATTTGGATCTGGATTGTATTTCACACACACTCACACACCGATTACAAAGCTGAATTACAAGAATCAAAACTAAACCCAGCTACAATCTAATCACAAGCTGTCTAGCTCTCTGTTTTGATTTCCCCTCTTTCTCTCTGACTTCAACACTTTTGAGTTGATATTTATGTCTCTCTCAATAGCCAATTAGTTACAACTAAAACTCCCCTGGCTTGAATCAGCTGCAGCAGAGTATCCTGTGCACCAATGCACCCGAGCTAAAGTGTGTGTGTGTCAGCTTATGTGGCCACCAAACTAACATTTACATATATTCAACTTGAATTTTTAATTATTTTTTTGTTTTCGAAGAATTGATTGATTCATCAAATTGTTATATAGCATCTTATAAAAATAAGTTAATGGGCTTGTTCTCATAATTAATTCTTTTCACTTTGGTAATTAACAAACAGTCAATGGGATTGTTCTCCTAATTTTAACCTTTAAAGGTATGATTAACAGATCGTTTCCTTTATAAAGAAGAGTCAATATATACTGTAGCAGAAACAATTTTATGCTTTTTTCTGTCCAACCACTATAAAATAAATTCGAAAAGAAAACAGTGGCGGCACGGCCCTAAAAACGAAAATAACTTCAATGACTAAGTCAAGAAATATTTAACACCCCTTCAATAATTTGATAATAGACTACATTGTCATTTAGTCCCTAGAAAATTGGTTTGCACTTTTTAGTTAAATAAAATTTGAAATGTATCACATGCCATTTTTTCCTATTCAACCCATTAACGCATTAATAACATACCACTCTAAAAGTCAATTATGAAGAAAGTAATTTGATTTATTCTATATTTAATTATTTTATAATATGAAAAATATTTAAATATTATTTAAAATTTGAATGACATTCTTTTGAATAGATTTTGTACTCAGCTATATTTCAATTTATTTATTAGTGTTTAATGAGTTATAATGATGGACTATAGTGATATAAATTGTAAATAAATTGGTGTATATGAATAATGAGTTTGGGATAACTTTCTAAAAGTAGAAATGCCCATATTTTTATAAAACGAATGAAAATATAAAGTGCATATAAATTTATAAAGTAAGGGAATATATAAAGTGCATTTGATTACTATTTAGCCGTTGAGGCCTTGAAAAATGTATAGATGAGTTTGTTCTATCCAATTATTTATTTATGATGCAATCATCATTCTTGTAATTATAAAATTGGATATCTTATTTTTCTCTCATAAATATAGTAACACTAATGCAAGACTTTTGGTTGTATCACTATAAGCGAATGATTTTTATTTTTAATGAAAATAAAATATTGAATTATTTATATTTTACTTTTTATTATACATTACTCTTTCTTTATCTCTATTACTTGATTCTCTTTTATATTTTATTCTCTCCACTTACTCGGTATCATTTTATTAAATCTTTTGTGATGAAAAGAACTCAATCACATATAGTGGGGCGAATGGAATATTAAGCTATCGTTAGTATCAAACTTTTGTCCGCTAGTAAAATCCGCTGCTAAATAGCGAGATTTTTGTAGTGTATTTTAATGATAGAGATGCAATTACTTGCGTTGAAAATTTTGAAAAATAACAATAATATACGATGTAAAAGAGAGTGTTTCTAAATTAATAATGACATAATAATTTAATCTTTTGTTTTTTTTAGGACATTTCTATTTGTGTCTTCTAATTTTAGTTGTGACATTAAGAAGAATGACATTTTTTGAAGTGTTGATGATATATTGAGAAACACAAATTAGCTTACTTAATTATATTGTATTAAAAAATGTATTCCACTCCACTTAATGGTTTCTTTGTTATAGTCATAAAATAACACTACATACAACCCTACAATAAAAGGCAAACGTTTCATATTTAGTGGAGTAGAATGGAAGGAGTATTTAGTGGTGTGCTGAGTGTTCTCACTATATAAACGAGCGTGTATGTCTCCTCGTTCAGCCTATCAAAAGCATTACTACCACTATCTCTTGATTAAAAATGATGAGCACAGACGTGCATAGCCTATGGATCTTTTGTAACGGCCCAGAATTCTAGGGTACAATAAATACGGGGCTGCTATCAATGCGGGATTAAAAGCACCCAAGAATAAGGCCTAGGGTTTTAAATAAAAGAGTTCTGTCGTAAGCATTTAATGAAGTATCAAGCCCTACGTCAACGACTTAATCAAGAGGAATAAATGGAGGATAAATATCATGAAAACGAGATCAAAGGCCGAAGGGTTCAACATATCTCAACAGAACCACAACAAGTCTCAAACTTCTAACTCAAAAGGGGCAAACTCAAAGTAATCAAAGAGTACTAGAATGTGTCAAGAATTCAACGGAAAAGACCAAGAGTAGTGGAGCCATGTATGGAGACACGACTACACTCAGTGTTCAGAACAACCGTCTTAATTAATTAATGAGGTCAACACCCGCCACCGCTCGTCGCCATTCAACCTGCACATAAGGAAAACACATGCAGGGCTGAGTATTTTGAAATACTCAGTGAGCTCGTTGCCAAAACATTTTATAAGTTATGCCACCCTTACCAAGTGAACTCGAGTTTTAAGCAGTTTAAAGAGAATTTCACGAGTATCACAAAAATATTTAAGATAGATTGGCCAATCAAACAACTCCCCATTTTCTCATCAAAATAACAATCATAACATTCCATGGTGCGATGAAAGTGTGGCCACACTTTTCGCCCACGAGACCGGCCGACTAGCAAGGACGGCTCACGATCCCCTCGTGTACACAGCCTGGTAGGGTTTGCGGCCCGTACTCAGACCCGAATTCGTATAACATATCCAAAACCTTGGCCCAATGGAGCGAACTCACAAACTAGGCTTCAGGTACAATATCACAATAAAACAAATATGGGCATGGCATAACAGTTAAACCACCCTTATAACACCAATCAATATTTTTGCAAGAAGTAAAAGAGTTTAAGAATAAAGCCCACCTCGACTGCTTAGATTTCAAGTAAGTTTCTCTTTTCCTTTATCTGACTTTGCAACCGAGGTTTCACCTTTTAAATCACATAGGTACATACAAATCAAATTCACAATTCAAAACCTAATTCATGCATGTCTCGGCGTTTTTTTTTCTCTTTTCCCAACGACTATACTTAATATGACCAAACATAAACATGTTCACTATATATATAATTTACTCGCATATCAACTCTAGATCTAACATCAACATATCTCGCACATGAGTATTTTGCCAACACGCAACACACACACACTCGACACACACACACATCACACACACCTCATGCATACATATTTTCTATATCCCTTTTATCCCACTTTCGCTCAACCAAGATGCATGAAGGTTCAAGAAGGCCGATTAATCGGTTAGAAAGAAGAGGATTCAAGTAGAATGAAGAAGATAGTCATAAGAATACCTTTTTGAGAAAGACGATCGGTAGAAAGAAAGTAAAGACTTGGTTCTTCAAGAATGCTTGGATCAAACTTCAATTTCTTCTCAAAGGATGCAAGATTAATGGAGTAAAGTAGAAGAAAATTGAGAGAGAGGGTTGAGAGGGGGAGGGGGCGAAAATTATGAGCTAGGGTTGGGGTCTTGGCTCCTTATTTATAGAGTCCAAAAAGATCTTTAGAATATTTGGTAAGATTTTATTCTCCACAATTAAATAAATAAATATTATGGAGTAGGGAGGAAGAATTAACAAAAATAGACTAGGGTACCAAGGCATGTAGTTTTCGAAAATTAGGCTACATAATTAGCCAAGATTTTGTTTTGGTATTTTTTCACGGAGTAGAATAAAATATCACGGGGAAAATTAAATAACAAATAAAAATCCTCCAATTTGGAGAATGGAACTAGGCGTGTTTTAGCCTATTAAATAAGGAAATGAGTTTTTTAATATTAACTAAAATAGGATATGACAAGATCTCTTGAGGTATGGAAAGATTTGGTAGAATAATTAAATTCTAGGTATGGAAGGAAATCAAATAAAGAATCAATAAAATAAGCAAAATATTATTTCCTTCCCAACATGGTGATTTTCGAAAATCACTATTAAATAAGGGGGTGTCGATTTTCCCATTAAAATAAGGAATAATTGGGTCTTGGATTTAAATTGGATAAATATCCCAAGAATTAAATTAAATCCGAAAAAATAGAATTTCTTCTTCAAAAGTCAAGGGGGTCGAAAATCTCAAGAATTTGGGTGACAAGTATTTATGGAAATTTTCTCTAGTATTCTCACTCACCCTTAAACAATTAATTTACCACATAAATCACACAATTTAATAAGTCACATGCCACATCATAAAATCAATAAGTTTGACTTTTCAAACGTCCAACGAGAACACTAGACTCGACTCGGCCATAGCATCTCATGCAATAAATGCATTCACGACTCCACGTCATCAATAATAAAAATTAGGGTTTGAAAATTCGGGATGTTACATCTTACCACACGTGTATAGGTACCTTAATGGAAAGAGTTCCGGGTATAGGTTTATCATCTCATCCTCACGCTCCCACGTGGCTTCCTCGGGCCCGTGGTTTCTCCATTGAATTTTCACGAAGGCAGTGGTTTTATTTCTCAAGGTTTAGACCTTTTGATCTAAGACTAACTGGGGTTGCTCCTCGTAGCTCAGATCCGGGCTTACAGCAATATCCTCGTAACGAATCACATGCTTCGGATCGAACACGTATTTTCGCAGTTGCGACACATGAAAAACGTTGTGCACATTCCCAAGGCTGGGCGGCAACGCTAAACGATAAGCTACGGGTCCTACCCCTTCTAGAATTTCGTACGGCCCTATAAAACGCGGTTTCAGTTTGCCTTTGACTCCAAAACGCGTTATCCCTTTCGATGGGGATACTTTGAGGAAAACTTTATCACCAGCGTGGAACTGTAAGTCCGTCCGTCGAACGTCGGCGTACGACTTTTGTCTGTCCTGAGCTTCATTCATTCGCGCGCGGATTTGTGGAACGATTTCGACCATCTCTTCGACTGCATCGAGTCCAAGCGCTCTTCGTTCGCCAACTTCATCCCAGTAGAGCGGAGATCTACACTTTCTCCCATAAAGTGCCTCATATGGCGCCATGCCGATCGTTGCTTAAAAGCTGTTGTTGTAGGCGAACTCGATCAAAGGGAGTGCGGTCTCCCAACTTCCGCCTCGGTCGAGCACCACGGCTCTTAGCATATCCTCGAGAGTTTGTATCGTTCTTTCGGATTGTCCATCGGACTGTGGGTGAAAAGTCGTGCTAAAGTTTAAGCGTGTTCCTACTTCGCGTTGTAAACTAATCCAAAATTTCGAGGAAAACTTCGGGTCACGATCAGACGAAATCGTCAATGGGACTCCATGTAATCGCACGATCTCGTGGATGTAGATCCGAGCTAGCTTATCCGATCCATGGGTTACGAGGATTGGTATGAAATGCGCACTCTTGGTAAGTCGACCTATGATCACCCAGATCGCGGTGTTCCCTTTAAGGGTTTTCGGCAACGCAGTCACAAAGTCCTTTGCGATGTGCTCCCACTTCCACTCAGGTATCTCAAGCAGTTGTAGCTTCCTGTACGGTCGTTGGTGTAAGACTTTCACCTGTTAGCAGGCTAAGCAGCGCTCCACGAAAGCTGCGACGTCTCTCTTTATGCCGTTCCACCAAAAGGACTTCTTCAGGTCCTGGTACATCTTCGTGCTCCCAGGGTGAGCAGTGTATGGGGTTTCGTGAGCTTCGCTCATGATCTCGTTTCTAAGTCCCTCGTCGTTCGGCACGCACAGTCTCCCTTCAAAGGTGAGAGCGTTATCGGAAGCCTCACTAAAATTTTCGGATTCACCGGTTCTCACATCGACTCGAATCTCCTCTAATCTCACATCTAGACGTTGTGCTGCAACGATCCTCGTCCTTAGATCAGGTTCTACTACTAACGCGGCGATTCGACCTTCTACGGTATCGGGTGTTCTAACTACTTCTATCTGTAATTTACTCAACTCTCGCACTAGGCTCTCCTCGGCTGTCAGAAAGACGGCGAGTTGCGAATGGTCTCTACGGCTTAAAGCGTCTGCTACTACGTTTGCCTTGCCAGGGTGATAGTTGATACCACAATCGTAGTCCTTCACCAGCTCGAGCCATCTTCGTTGTCGCATGTTCAGGTCCTTCTGCTCGAAAAAGTACTTCAAACTCTTATGGTCCGTAAAGATTTCACACCTAACTCCGTAGAGATGGTGCCTCCAAATCTTTAGGGCATGCACTACAGCGGCTAACTCTAAATCGTGGGTAGGGTAGTTCAACTCGTGCGGTTTCAACTGTCACGACGCGTAAGCGATCACCTTGTTAACACTGGTGCGGTGGTCAGCTTTTCCTTCCTTAGCGTCTCCAGCGCGATTCGTAGGTGCTCCGCGTGCTCCTCCTCATCCTTCGAGTAGACTAAGATATCATCTTTGAACACTAAGACGAACGTATCTAGGTACGGGTGGAAAACTCAGTTCATCAAGTCCATAAATACGGCTGGGGCGTTGGTCAGTCCAAACGGCATCACGACGAACTCATAGTGACCATATCTGGTACGAAATGCGGTCTTAGGTATATCCTCCTTTCGCACTTTCAGCTGGTGGTATCCGGACTTTCGATCCATCTTAGAAAACACTCCGGCTCCTCGGGGTTGGTCGAACAGGTCGTCTATCCTCGGCAAAGGGTACTTGTTTTTGAGGGTCAATTTGTTCAACTCACTATAGTCGATACACATTCTCATTGACCCGTCTTTCTTCTTGACGAAGAGCACCGGTGCGCCCCATGGCAAAACACTGGGCCTAACGAAACCTAAATCCATGAGCTCTTGTAGTTGTATCTTTAGTTCCTCAAATTCCTTTGGCGTCATTCGGTATGGTGCCTTGGACACAGGTGCGGTTCCTGGTTCGAGATCGGTCGTGAATTCCAGTTGTCGATCTGGCGGCGGTCCTGGTAACGCTTCAGGGAAAATGTCGGGAAGAATCTCGCACGGCAGCGACGTCTTCGATCCTTCTTTCCTCCTTCTCCTCTCCGTTGAGATAGACAAGGTAGGCAGGGCGTCCTTTCTTTATCATCGCGGTGGCTTGTAGCGCAGAGATTATAGCGGTTCGCCGGTTCATCGAGATTCTGTGGTATACGATGGGTTCCTTATTCGGGGCGTGTAGGGATATTCGCCTCTCGTCACAACGAATCGTCGCAAAGTTAGCGGTCAACCAGTCCATTCCTAAGATTACGTCAACATCTCTCATTGCCATAATTCGCAGATCGTAAGCGACTAACTTAAGTTCTCCTAGTACGATTTCTACGTTCGAACAAGTTCGGGAAATTCTATAACACGACATTCGATTTCCTAGCAGCTCGATATAAGCAGTTCAAATGTGAAATATTTCTCGTCCTTCTATTGGTCATGTCCACACCTCTTGTTGGTGTATTATTTCAGCGTGCGTCTGTCTGTAGAACTTATTTCCCACGTGTATCTTAAAAGATTTAAGTTTTCGCCTCCTCTTGCCGTGTCGCATCAAGAATTCAGAGTATGTACTAAGAACTCAAATTTTAATCAAATAGTCTTAACTTGGATATGGGCCGATTTCAATTCGAAGAAGCACCACGAAATGTCTTTCATCGGAAAGGCTCCAAACTTTATCAAGGGAACAAGAATAACATCTCTAGCTTGACACTTTCAAATCTCATCATTGACAATTGGTTTGAAACTGAGCGAGGACATAACTCGCCCATTCTAAGAATTAAAAAGTTTAGAGGTATCAAGAAAACCCACAGAGCTTGAGAATTAAATTCTGATGAGAGCTCGAAACATGGGATGGGTCATGAAAACAGGGTGAAACCCATTCTGATGTACTTGTAAAATTATGATTCTTCCTATAAGTAGGGTTCAAGGAATGATCACACAGTAGCATTGAAAGAAGGCAGTTGCGCAAGAAAAGACATGAGACAGTTGCACAGTAAGATGAAAGATACTTGGAAGAAAATAGAACGGACGAGTAGGTTCACGCAATAAGGTAGAAAAGAGTAGAAGTGGCTCAGTGCAAGATAAAATAATAAAAGGTGCGAATTCCCCATAGAAATCTCAAAATGTGGTCTCAAAGGGGTCTCAGTACAACGAACGAAAAGGAGTAACGCAAATGCGAAAGTAAAAAGGTAAGGTGAATAAAAGCTTTAGGAATCTCAAATCCCATACCAGACTGCCCGATAAAAAAAAAAAATCGGACAGCGGTTATTGATCAAACATGTCAAGGCCTAAAACAATCAGTCGCGTCAGAATTTAGAAATATAGACAAATGTCATGAAGTTGCACTAGCAATGGTTTAACGGGTTTGTTGAGGGCAACTCAAAATGATTGGAACCTTTCAGAACCGTTAAGGAAGAAGAGAACATGATAGTCTTAACTTGGAGCTGGAGAAAGAAAAGTCATTGAGTATGAAACAATATATGTAGTGTAACCGAGCTAAAAGAATTTCACTTCTGCCAAAAAGAGCTTGCCACAACATGGTTACAAAATAAAGGGGTGAACCAAAGTTCTAAGAAGAATATTCCATCCTTTGAAGAAAAACAGGTCTGGAGATGTGATCATACTGAAGGTCGTGACTACAAACAACTTTAGGAATGAGGTTCAATGACGGAAGCTCATAAAATCAAATATCGTTCTATGAATTTGAAGAATACTACTCAAGCAAGAGGTCCAAAGTTATAAAGGGCAACACAAATTTCACGCCAAGTGAGTCATGACTCGATATAGGAAAAGAAATAACGGGTATCACTTGCAAATTGCGAGTTAACCAAGGTGTTTAAATAGATAAGGGCTCAGAGTTACTCAAAACTTCCAGAAAAGAACTTAGGAACCAAGTAAGTACTGTTGAAAAAAAAAATCGGTCATTCTAATTACGAAGGTCGCACTCCCTCGCACAGTTCTCTCCCGAGCCTAATCATGGTAACGTCGTTCTATAAAACCATGGATTCCAAGTCGAGATTCATCGTATCGTCGAAAATAACTAAATTTGATGGTCGCATCTTCAAAGTCTTCTTCTTGCCATGTCACATAGTCTTTTCGATTGCCATTATACACGTGGTCTTAATGTGTCGTAACGTCGTCGTATTTGTGTCGCGTCGCCACTTTGGCATGGTATGCAAGACTGCATAGTTTTATTAGATCTTGGTATGATCTCGCCATTGTAAGGGTACACCAAGGCTCGAAGTATACTTATTTTCGTTGGTTCTATCACTCAGGAAAGTGATACTGCAGTTGTCAACCTACAACTAAGTTCTAGCACGTTCAGTCTGGCCTACTTCTTAGGCACTCTATAATTTCAAGCATAGCTTGGAGTCTCATACTAGTCATTTCGCGTTCTACTGTTGATATAAGCGCTGTGATCATATAACTAAGTCATGCTAGGTTCCAAGTAGTCCAGATCTAAGCATCGCAACATTTCAACATAAATCACACGTAATCACATTCGCAACAAAGTTCAAAAGTTCCCCATTACCACACAAACTTCATCCATATATTGTACAATTAACAAGTTTATTTGAATAGCATATTTCACTACATAATTCATTTGATGTTCCATAGCATATCAAGCATCGTATATTAATATATGTAAAGATTAGCACTTAGTCAATGCATCATCCACAAAATCACATTTCCAACTTCATGCAGTTCATGTCCATCTATTTCTCAATCACATAATTGCAACTACACATGCGTCATACTTTGCCTTCAAAATTTCAAAATCATATATTTTCAACCAAATATGCAATAAAATTTTCGCCTTCCAAGTAATCAACATGTACGTCCTTCAAGTTAAATTTACAGTTTGAATTCGTAATAGCAAATCTCAACGTCAAGCAACACGTGTTCACAATCATACCTCAATATGTGATACATCATGCCTCATTATTAAACGAAAGCAATTACACATTTGTATAGTGTCTCCCGTTTCATAACCCCACCACATTTTCCAAAAGCCATAGTATTTACTTCATATTTCACATAGGAGTTGCTTCGTAGCAGCTAAGTAATCACATTTCACAATTTCACGAACTCGCATACAATACTTGACAGATCACCATTCGGGAAGCATCGCTTCACATTCATAATATTTCCACACTCTTAGTAATCATCATTTAAGAAGCATCGCTTCACAAGCACAACAATATTCTCAACACTTAAGGCATGCTTCTCACAAAAATAACACCTTCCACCAAAATTTCCAAGAGCATAAAGTTTCAATCATAAGTCATAGTAATACATTGTACCTCTTTCTTCATGGTTGAACGGGACGAGGTGCGGTGTTGAGCCTCTCACATTTAGTTCATTGGTACAAGAGTAAGAGGATAAACTTCTATATTTTGAACAAAGACTCTTGGGTCCAGAGCGGAAAGAACTGAGACTCTGATACCAACTGTAACAGCCCGGAATTCTAGGGTACAATAAATACGGGGCTGCTATCAATGCGGGATTAAAAGCACCCAAGAATAAGGCCTAGGGTTTTAAATAAAAGAGTTCTGTCGTAAGCATTTAATGAAGTATCAAGCCCTACGTCAACGACTTAATCAAGAGGAATAAATGGAGGATAAATATCATGAAAACGAGATCAAAGGCCGAAGGGTTCAACATATCTCAACAGAACCACAACAAGTCTCAAACTTCTAACTCAAAAGGGGCAAACTCAAAGTAATCAAAGAGTACTAGAATGTGTCAAGAATTCAACGGAAAAGACCAAGAGTAGTGGAGCCATGTATGGAGACACGACTACACTCAGTGTTCAGAACAACCGTCTTAATTAATTAATGAGGTCAACACCCGCCACCGCTCGTCGCCATTCAACCTGCACATAAGGAAAACACATGCAGGGCTGAGTATTTTGAAATACTCAGTGAGCTCGTTGCCAAAACATTTTATAAGTTATGCCACCCTTACCAAGTGAACTCGAGTTTTAAGCAGTTTAAAGAGAATTTCACGAGTATCACAAAAATATTTAAGATAGATTGGCCAATCAAACAACTCCCCATTTTCTCATCAAAATAACAATCATAACATTCCATGGTGCGATGAAAGTGTGGCCACACTTTTCGCCCACGAGACCGGCCGACTAGCAAGGACGGCTCACGATCCCCTCGTGTACACAGCCTGGTAGGGTTTGCGGCCCGTACTCAGACCCGAATTCGTATAACATATCCAAAACCTTGGCCCAATGGAGCGAACTCACAAACTAGGCTTCAGGTACAATATCACAATAAAACAAATATGGGCATGGCATAACAGTTAAACCACCCTTATAACACCAATCAATATTTTTGCAAGAAGTAAAAGAGTTTAAGAATAAAGCCCACCTCGACTGCTTAGATTTCAAGTAAGTTTCTCTTTTCCTTTATCTGACTTTGCAACCGAGGTTTCACCTTTTAAATCACATAGGTACATACAAATCAAATTCACAATTCAAAACCTAATTCATGCATGTCTCGGCGTTTTTTTTTCTCTTTTCCCAACGACTATACTTAATATGACCAAACATAAACATGTTCACTATATATATAATTTACTCGCATATCAACTCTAGATCTAACATCAACATATCTCGCACATGAGTATTTTGCCAACACGCAACACACACACACTCGACACACACTCACATCACACACACCTCATGCATACATATTTTCTATATCCCTTTTATCCCACTTTCGCTCAACCAAGATGCATGAAGGTTCAAGAAGGCCGATTAATCGGTTAGAAAGAAGAGGATTCAAGTAGAATGAAGAAGATAGTCATAAGAATACCTTTTTGAGAAAGACGATCGGTAGAAAGTAAGTAAAGACTTGGTTCTTCAAGAATTCTTGGATCAAACTTCAATTTCTTCTCAAAGGATGCAAGATTAATGGAGTAAAGTAGAAGAAAATTGAGAGAGAGGGTTGAGAGGGGGAGGGGGCGAAAATTATGAGCTAGGGTTGGGGTCTTGGCTCCTTATTTATAGAGTCCAAAAAGATCTTTAGAATATTTGGTAAGATTTTATTCTCCACAATTAAATAAATAAATATTATGGAGTAGGGAGGAAGAATTAACAAAAATAGACTAGGGTACCAAGGCATGTAGTTTTCGAAAATTAGGCTACATAATTAGCCAAGATTTTGTTTTGGTATTTTTTCACGGAGTAGAATAAAATATCACGGGGAAAATTAAATAACAAATAAAAATCCTCCAATTTGGAGAATGGAACTAGGCGTGTTTTAGCCTATTAAATAAGGAAATGAGTTTTTTAATATTAACTAAAATAGGATATGACAAGATCTCTTGAGGTACGGAAAGATTTGGTAGAATAATTAAATTCTAGGTATGGAAGGAAATCAAATAAAGAATCAATAAAATAAGCAAAATATTATTTCCTTCCCAACATGGTGATTTTCGAAAATCACTATTAAATAAGGGGGTGTCGATTTTCCCATTAAAATAAGGAATAATTGGGTCTTGGATTTAAATTGGATAAATATCCCAAGAATTAAATTAAATCCGAAAAAATAGAATTTCTTCTTCAAAAGTCAAGGGGGTCGAAAATCTCAAGAATTTGGGTGACAAGTATTTATGGAAATTTTCTCTAGTATTCTCACTCACCCTTAAACAATTAATTTACCACATAAATCACACAATTTAATAAGTCACATGCCACATCATAAAATCAATAAGTTTGACTTTTCAAACTTCCAACGAGAACCCTAGACTCGACTCGGCCATAACATCTCATACAATAAATGCATTCACGACTCCACGTCATCAATAATAAATTTTAGGGCTCTAAAATTAGGGTTCGGAAATTCGGGATGTTACATCTTTGCTTTATCTTGGAAATGGCAATCTCTATCTCTCATTAACATCATGCCTCTCGCATATGTCGCTCTATTATCATACATTTCAAATTAAAAATCGCCCCCAATTCCAGGCCTGGCCCATCGCCGCCGCTTCCACAAACGCCAAACGCCTGATGGCCTTCTCCCTCGGGCAGACGCGCGCCATCGTCACCTGCAATCCCGACGTGGCCAAAGTGATCCTACCACCTCATGTTCAACCGCTGCGCATCGGAGAACCAGCCAACCGAGGCGGTCGAGTGAGGGACGTGCTGAAGCTGGCCTCCCTGAACAACATGATGTGCTAGGTGTTCCGTGTTCGGCAGGGAATACGACCACCTTCCTTTCTTGGCTGGCGGCGGAGCTGTATGATTTGGTAGAGGAGGGCTACAGTCTTCTCGGCCTCCTCAACTGGTCCGACCACCTTCCTTTCTTGGCTGATCTCGACTTGCAGCAAATCCGCCTCGTGCCAAGGGTGAACCGCTTTGTCCAGCGGATAGCGGACGGTGGTGGTGGCGCGGCCGCTGATTTCCTTGATGTTTTGCTGTCGCTGTCGGATTCAGACATGATCGCCGTTCTTTGGGTAAGAATATCCCGACACTTTTATTTTAAATATTTTTTAAGTCATTTAGCATAAGTCTCTTTCACTTATTAATCAAACCTTATTTCTTATTAATACCGTAAGAATATTTTATAAGTAAATAAAATTAATATTCGTTTTATGTAACATTCAAACCTTTTTATATAACTATATTTATTTTATTGATGATAATTTTCTTTTACTAAAGTGGAGTGTAATACTATTAGTCATAAGAAAAATAATGATTTTAAGTGAAGTAAATATTTACAAATTAAATTACTAGCAAATGAAGAATTATAGCATCCCTTATTTCTTTTTCTTTTTTTTTTCGCTGTTGATACATCCAGAAAACACAATTTTTATCACCTAACTTATACTACTCCTACTTGGTAAGATGGAGACAGTGGCGGAGGGGGCAACCGACCCTCTCCGGCAATCCGCTACCATGGACCCGGACATGATTTTTTCATTGTCGCCCCTTCCGATAGCTTCCGACGTCGCCCCTCCCCACTTTGCTAGCTTCAGAAAAAATTTATTACGCCCCTTCCGTTTTATTATCCTGGATGGAGACCCCATCCATCTTCTTATCATGCCAAAACTAGCATTATTTATAGCATTTCCCGTTGCTAATTATTAATGGAAAATTTGTTACTTATAAGAATAAAGAAGAAAAAGAGTGAAAGTAACTTTTATAACGAGCTTTCTATGCAAGCAATGATTCTCATGTTTGAAAACTATTTATAAAGTAAAGTTTGGGTTAATTTGATGAGAGGAAATGATATTTAGGGGAACAGTCAGACACAGTGGCAGAAGCAGTTATGATGGAATGGATTTTGGCGAGACTAGTATTGCACCCTCATATCCAGTCAAAAGTCCACGATGAGCTAGATAGAGTTGTTGGGAGATCAGGTGCGGTTAAGGAATCGGATCTAACCGAGCTAGTCTACTTAACGGCGGTGGTCCCTTCTCTCCATCAGGGACTCCTTTGTTGACGGTTATCACGTTCCGGCTGGGACCACATCCATCGTCAATATGTGGGCCATCATGATTGATCCTCAAATTTGGAACCGTTTCCTCGACCCCAATTCCACTACCGACTTCTCCGTCTTCGGGTCAGACCTCCGAATAGCTACCCTTTTGCATCAATTTCGATTTGAGTCTTCTGGTGAAAGCGTTGACTTGTCGGAACTGCCACTACAAAAAAAAAGGCGTTTTGCGAGCACTATGTGTGCTAGCTATGAGGCTTGTAGCAAATTTGCTACTACATTTTGCGAGCACAAGACCATTTGCGAGCACTTCTGCTAGCACCTTCAATTCACTCAGTTCTGCTCGCTAATTAGCGAGCACGTGTGATTCAGTTGATATTTTGGACTCATCGCTAGCACAAATTTGCTCGCAAATTTACGAGGTGCTCGCAAATTTTGGATTATTTTCGAACAAATTCTATTATTTTCTATTTTAATTATTAATTTTTTTTACAATATCTGGACAATTTTTATTAAAAAATTATAATAAAATGACCTTTAAAAGTAACAAAATTCAAAATTTACATCAAATTAATAATAATGTTTTACATTTTTATAGGACCATATATATTTTGACTTCTCATTTCGTAAACTTGTTAACTAAGATTCTTGAACTAGTCTAGCAACTCCGCATATTTCTTCTCTAGCTCCACGCGCAAGTCTGCATTTTGCTTATCTCACTCTGCTGCATTTTGCTTCTCCAACTCCACACGCGACGAACTAGTAGTATATGGGAAGTAAATGCTCAGTGCCTAACCGGCTCCGGGAATTTGCTTTCTCTTCTTCATCTTCCCAAGAAGCTCAACGTAAATGGCATCATAATCTTGGTCTTCTACCCCGTTAGCCCATAATGCATTTGCCTTTGTCATAACTTGCTCCTTTAAACAAACAAAAACATAGTAAGTATTCTAAATTTAAACACAAATCAATGTAGAAAGTAAATGTAATTTTATCCATCAAATTCTGTCATAATGGAGAAATATAATTGTTTTTGCAATAGCATGTCCAAACAAGCAAAACATTCCAATTTCAAATCTATTCAAAGGCCATTTCTAATCAAGTAGAGACACAAACAATGAAGACCTTATTTCTTTATGACCAACCACTGGGTTAAATCAAGTGATCTACAATCATGTGGTAGTGCTCAAGCATTTCAAGAAGTATACAGAGATAGCAAACCTGTTGCGTGTTGGCACTGCACTAGATAAGGTAACTTGATATACTTGGATTTTACATGGTTTTAGAGGGTGGTTATGTATAAATTTGATCATATTTTGTCTATTATTGGACATGTTTATATATACTTCTCTATTATATTGGTATGTTGACCATTTTGTTAAGAATGTGTAGAAAAAGGTACAAAATATGTGGATGTGCAGCAGCCTTGCTTTGAGACAATATTTACTGGAGATTTTGAAGTCCAATCAGCCCATAATGCATATCAATCTCTGTCTTCGAAAGAGCTTCGCGTGGGTATCTTGCACGCCTCAATCGGAGTTCGGTAAAAGAAGTTATGGTCGTTACAAGAACACTGCGCTATCCAGAAACTTACACGCGGCCGGGTGAATTATTACGCTGTAAATTCACCCTGCCGGGTACTGTAATTCTGCGGGAAATGGCCAGAAAGGGGTCGAAAATGACCACCCGGCCGGGTGAATTTTGCTCTTTATAATTCCACCCGACCGGGTATGCTATTTTGGCGTATTCTTTTGGCAAAAACGCGATTTTTTATGGAAGATTAAAAGGAAAACGCATAGGGTTCACATCGATTCAACATCTACCGCCTCCAACACTCACACACACCCCCAAGAACACTTGGAGAGAGAGAATTGAAGATTGAAGACTTCCAATCGGAAGATTGAAGTTGCCATTCCATACATTCATTCTCACAGGAGTATCTTAATCTTTTCTCCATGTATTTCATAGAATCTTTTGTTTCAAATATGGTTTTTGTGAAGAACATGAGTAGCTAAACATTTCTTGTAGAATTCTTGGTGATGATGCATTAGTTTCATAGTTATCCAATTGATTTTGTTCTTACCTTGCTCTTGTAGTTATTTGATTATTCTTGGGTTTATTCCTTTCAATTGTTTGATCACCACTTGATTGTGTAGGATTAATTAGATTAATCGGGAGATGAAATAATTAATCTGGAAATAAGAATAATTCACACCTTAATGCAATAAAACTCGGGAGAGTTGAGGTTTTGAGTGAAGTCTTTGACCTAATCGAGCTTTTGAGAGTTAGGGGTTTTACGATTAGAAGGGGACTTCAATCCTAGCACCTAATCTGCAGGTTTCTCACCTCGGGAGGGGGTTTAATCTATAATTGTGGTCGACTTAGTAATTCTAGAGACACCAAAAGGTAAGACAATTTGATTGGATAAGAGCTTGGAAATGTGCATCGGATCCTTGAGTTCTATAATTTTCTCCATATTATCTTTTCATTCCGTGTTTACTTGCTTTTATTTGTTTATTTGTTCATTATATGTTTTTCGTAGTGTTAGAAAACAACCAAACCTTTTATTATTCTCTAGATAGTAGTCAACATTTGTTCGTAGTAGTTAAGTTGATACAAATTTGTCTCTGTGGGATATGATACTCTTGCTTGCTAATTGCTACACTAGCCCCGTACACTTGCGGGTATCACTTGTGTTAAAATAAGTCGAGTCATAACTCTGCTCCAATTTGCTTTCTGAGCACTTCACCCTAAAAACAAGAATGTAAAACATAATCACACTCAAAATAATCGTATGTGTCATACTATTTCATGGTAATGATTTTTTATTAGATTATCATCTTATTAAAAGGTGGTATACTGATTCTGGTTTAACACTTGCTCTGAATTTGATTCTCAATAAATTAGTGCCAGTTTGTGCAACTTTGCGGATGAAAAAGCAACCCCTATAACAAAAAGGTATACAAAACTTAGGTTACAAGACCGATCATATATTCTATATTCTTCATTTTTTTCCTTTAGGAATATTTACTCATCCATTTTAAATGCATATGCATGCAGTTATGTACAAGGCAATAACTTGCTAAGCCAAACACACAGTTCATATTCCAACAAATTAGCAGCTTTAAGAGTTTGCATTCTCCTTCAAGTGAATGCTGATTTAGTAGCAACATCAAAGAATATCATGCTGTCATAGTCATTCATAGTTGAGATATCAAAGAATTCCTTGAAAGAGAATCCATCAAACAATAATAATCCTAAGTGTCACAACTGAAAAATGTGCTCATTTGAACATCTCAAATGGTGCTTTAGGCAAGAAAGTTTACAGAATATCAACGGGGAGGTAGTACAAACAAGAAACAATTACATCACAAAACTGGTATTGCAATGCTATGATCATCAGATAAGAAGCTTCAAACATTGCAAATAGATGATGCCGAATAATGCTCATTATAATCAATAAGATTCCAGAAATGAGAGATACCGTGTTTAGGTGACAGTAGATAGATTAAGTATAGATCTTCGAGACTCTTGGTAAATGCTCTTTTTATGACTTGAACCTGCAAAATAGTACATTGAATGACCTGAAATTAAACAACAAGAATGAATCCACTCTACTAGATATTATTAACTAGATAGCATATACGCAATCCATCAGAATTCAAAAACCACCTAGTCACTTTTGTGCCTCTTCCCATGTCACTTTTCCATTTTACTATGCAAAATTCAAAGCAACCATACTCACAACCACCTTTCGAATCCTATCGGAAGATAATCATTAACACTATATTTGCCCCTGTACCTTTTGGATCTTAGAGGCACACATTACTCAATTCCGTAGCCTAGAGCCACCTCAGGAGCTCAATAGAGCTTCATCACTGTCCAGAACAACATGTATTTAACTTTGCTAAGGCTGCCTCTGTTCATGAAATAAAAGGCACAAATTAGCATCCATTTGCGCAGAGAAGGAGAGATAGATTTAGAATATTTAGGAAAATTACTAATATCGGTGAGAAGAAAGAAAAAAAGCAACAAATTGACCATCTTTCATCTTTTCAAGCATCGAAAACCTTATAAGAACAAGATCACGAAGCAAGACACAACAACATTTTAGATAAGTGCATTTGTCCAGAAATTGTTTGATTAAGCTCTATAGATAACATTCTGGTAATCAAACACTGCTAATTAAGTGTGGCCATTATTGAATCCTAATCATAGAAGATCTGTTTGAACATTTTAACAAACACATGGAAGATGGCACGAATGTGTTCTACATACATCTGTTCATAATTTTTAATCGAAATAGGGCAAAATTGAATCTGCAAAACTCTCATTTTCTCTTATTACTACTTCAATCAACGCTATAATCAACATTCTATACAAGTAATCACCTGAATCTGATTTCATTCCTAAAAATATTCATTTCCTAATCAAAATCAAACACTCAAAAGCCATTGCAAAAAATTGAGGGGAGAATAGCTCTAAATCTCTAATCAATTAGCATAATCGAAAGAGTAATTGAACAAAGGAATGAAGATATTCACCTCGATCTCAATTGAGAGGAAAAACCGGTGGAAATTTTGTCTTGAGCTGGAAATGAAGCGTCCTCGAGCAGAGATGGATCACACCTATTGCGGACGAGAATTGGGGGAGACGGTGAGATTGGGAGAGGCAGTGAGAATTGAATCAGGGGAGGAATTCGACAGCTTCAAGGAATTTAAGAAGGAATTTAAGTCTAATTCATTTTCAATACAAATGAGAGCAATTGGGCGTGTGGGAATTAAGCGAATGAGAAGAATTAAGTATTTACAGAGCACCTATTTCTGCTCGCAAATTTGCGACCACAGGGACTTTGCTCGCTAAATTGCGAGCACATGCATATGTAAGATGCACAGTTTGTCACGATTGCGAACATCGTTTGCTCACAAATTTGCGAGCACTATGTGTGCTCGCTAAACTCCTCATTTTATTTGTTTGCGTTTTTGCTCGGTATTATGCTCGCAATTTTGTGAGCAGACGATACTATTCTCGAAAGTTAGCGAGCACCGGTGGTGTGCTCCCAAAAATTTGGTCGCAAACGGAAGCTTTTTTTGTAGTGTGCTAAGACTGTCTTGTGAAATGGCTAAACCTCTCGTGGTCATACTCCAACCCAGGCACTGTCTTACGACTTCCCTCTATTAGCTTGAAAAAATATAAATATGTAGCCATGCGTTTTGTTACTTTTATAAAAATAAGAAAAATATTGAATTTCATATCTTCATGTATATGCATGGGTTGTGGCCATGCTTCATCTATGTGAATGTCTTGAATTTATTGAGTACTTGTTTTCTTCTTTTCCTTCAAGTTTAAAGCATTTACGGCCATAGCAAATGACTCGATTTCATACTATCTTTTACAATAAATGAACAAGTCTATTTTACTTGTTATTGCCATATTGATTTTTTTGTAAATAGGTATATAGGGTATTGATCTATGGAAAACTAGATCTAAATACAAAAATGCAAAATAAAATCATACGAACGGCATATTTAGGTCACTGTTAGTTTATCTTTAGGTCATTTTAATAAAGGATGGCCTAAAAATTAAAATTATCTAATAATGACATCAAATCTAGATTTTATAAAATGAACTAAAACTGATTAATAACGATCTTCCATGTTTCTTCTTGTTTGAAAAGGTTGAGCTCCTCTGGTGATCACTCTCATTCCAAAGAGTTTCTTGATTGTGCCTTTGGATGAGATGGAACGGAGGGTATGAGCTCTGTTGGCTTCGGTAGGCTCTTCGATGCTTTCTTCCAATTGTTATTAGGACTATTAGGCTTTCTTGGTACACCTAATTCCGTATATCATTTTCATCGAAAAGGATTTAGAATTGAGTTAATCTTGTATGATTCAATTTCGTATTCTAATTTCAATTTCACGTACAGAACGGACATCTTAAAAAACCACAAACTTATGACAATTTACAACTTTTCCAACCCGACTAGAAATTTTTTGAAAAACTTTGGTTTAAACTTTAATTTACCCATCTTCGCATTATTAGGTTTGAAGAGTTAGCCTAAAAAGGGTTGCACAGAGCAATTGTGGGTGTTGAAATGCATTGAGTAGTTTATGGGCTGACAATATAAACTCCCAAACAATAAAATAAAACAACGATTTGAGTAATATGAGCAGGGGCCGCGCGAACGCAGGCTCTAACACAAATTATGACGTAGGCTCGACCACTTGGGCCGACCTTAGGCGGGCGCCCCTCCAAAGTGCAATGGAGGTCGCCAACCTAGGCCATGGGTCTTATGGATCGCCCATCGACCCCGTCCAGGTAAGTATGTTTCTTGGACCCAATGGCCCCTCTTTTATAACCCAACTTTCTCTCCATTCTTCTTCTCTCAACCGATGTGGGATACGGAGAATCACAATTTCCTTCTGCAAACACAACTGAGCTTCGCCAACAGCCTTACTCAATTGCCCTTACTTATTTCAGCATCAAAAATCAAAAATCAAAAATAAAGAAAACATAATGATTATTGCTAAGTTGTTACTCATCAAAAAGGTGGAGTAATATCTTCTTACAAAAGTAGTATGAAATATTTGAACATAATTGATACGTCAAACAGGATGGAACCGATTCCCATGGTTGAATGACAAGAAACGAATATTGAGTGGGGCAATTTAACTTTCATTTTATTCCAATTATTGAGTTACTCTTTCAGTGGATCTTGTTCCACAAATGTCAACTACTACTACATTGAGAATGTTAGTCAAATGATTGCAAGTGCTGAATCATAATAGTAGTTTTATACCAAAAAAAGTGACACATTTTATTGAATCACACAACAAGAAGAGCATATATCAGCTGCCCCCCACTTTATATAAACTGGCTTAATAATCAGAACCCACATATTTTATTTTATTTTTCTGTTTTTGCAAGAACAAGATACTCCTCAAACTTATTGTAACATTGCATGACAAACACAATTAAAACACTAGAAAATATGATAAAAATGTTCAACCATTGTGGTTTCCTCTGCTGCCATTGAGCTTCCTAACGAGAGTTAGATGGATCCCGGGATCGTTGTGGTGGCAGCTGCTGTTGAACACAATGGAGTTGTTCACTCCTTGAACGTTGCTGTTCAAGAACGTCGTCATGGGCGGCTGCGACTGCCCCACCGAATTCTTATCCTTGTGGTCACTGGTGGTGTCGTTTGCGAGGGTGTAGGTGGTGCCGTGAGGGTGTTTCTTCTTGTTGTAAGAGGTTATCTCCATGAGGGCTCCCCTGTTTTCACCGGTAATGGTGATCACTCTCATTCCCAAATCTTCGGAGTCAGAGAGTTTCTTGATCGCGCCCTTGTCTTTGGTTGGAGGCTCCCTTTTGCCTTTGGATGGGAGGGAATGGAGGGTATGAGCATTGTTGGGTTTGGTGGGCTTTTCGAAGCTTTCTTGGACGAGGACGCTTTTCTGCTCGATCTTGGGCTCGCGGTCCTCCTGCGATGGCCTGAGCTGGGCGGGGGGTAGTTGGAGGGGGGAAGGGGGGTGAGATGAAGCCTTGATTTCTTGTGATGGTTTGAGTGGTTTGGGAGATGATAGGGGCGTGTCTTTCTTGGGAATGGCTGTTTCGGCAGTTGGGAGAGGTGGTGTAGGTTTGGAGGAGGGTGGGGATGTGGTTTGAGTCTTGATTTGAGGGGACGAGGTAGGGACAGTTGCTGGTTTTGTGACCGGGGAGGATGGTGGTGGTGGTGATGTTGCAACTTGGGCCCTCGGTGGAGAGGGCCGGGGTGCAACTGGTGACCTAGGTGGGGTTGAAGGGGTGGTGGTTGGGACAGGGGAAGCTGGTATGGGTGGAGCGGGGGGCGATGGCGGGGCAGTGGGAGGCTGAGATGCAGGGGCTGGCTCTTGGGGCGGCGGAGGAGGCCTGATTGGGATTGCTGGCCGCACTATGGCTGGTGGGCGGGGCGTTGGTGTTGCTGGTGCTGGTGCTGGTGGACGCATAGTGGGCAATCTGAACCATGGCGGACGTTGAGTGGCCATCTGAAGTTAAAAGAGTAGTAGTATGTAGTTATGAGTTTGAGTTATGTAAATGAGAAATATATAGAGGAATGAAAGATGCTATTGTAAAATGGAGAAGAGATTTGGAAAAGAAGAAAGGAATCGGATTCAGCTGCGAGAAAAGGTTTAAGGATGGTATATGATGATGATGGGTGGTTGATTTCATTGTAAACACAATGCATCTTGCTCTGCATACAAAAAATACTGTTCAAAATTCAGCAATTCTTTTTGTTTGTCGGATTCAGATTTTGGGTATCATCTTGTTCATATGTTAAGTTGTGATTGTATTAACACAATCTAAGTGTATGAAACACACAAATTGATTGCAAGAGGTTGCTTGTGGAGACGTTGATTCGGTGCGCTTTAGTTTCTGCTTTAAATATTTGTAGGCCACTTATGTTATGGCTTTCTTTCTTCTCTTTAATGCAGCCCAAATTCATTACATGGAATCAGGTAGCTACATGGGAGAATGCCACGTGATTTCATTGGGCTTATTCTCAAATTCTACCACTTCGTGATTTTTTAGTTTCACACGAGTATTTTTAAGGCAGTAATGTCATTTTTTCAAATAATACACGTGTCATTCACATTTAATACTTCAATAGTTCAATTCAATGCCAAATCGGCTTCTATTATTCATTTGGCAGAAAAATTTTGACTCAACAATTACTTGAGTACTAAAGAGAAATAAAGTAAAATTTCTGATAATTATATACTCCTATTATTTATATTCACCATAACCTTCTTTTTATGTTATATTCATTCAAGTAACTCAAGATTTGTTTGAGTAATTATATAATCCTATTATTTATATTCACCATAACTTTTTTTTATGTTAAATTCATTCAAGTAACTCAAGATTTATCAATCGTACTCAATAGTATTAATATTCTTTTAATTTTTATGTAAGTAGTAATCAATTGTTTTTGCAGTTATACTTTTCATGTGATTGATATCTTAATTTTTGTGAATGTTTATATTTTATATACTAGGAGTAGTATTTAGGAATACAAAATATAGTATAAATGAATTTTAATAGTATTTAGTTTTTGGCCAGATTAGACATGAAATTTGAAAGTTTAGAATTAGGTCAGGAGATTTTTAATCCAATAAAATTTTAAATCAATTAGCTCGCAAACGAAATATGGTTGACCCGAAACCTGATGAATTTACCGATTAACATTCATGCAATATGTTCGGACCACTTAATTTTTATATAATTATTGCAATTCAAAACTTAATGTCTAGGATCAAATTCTAGTCGTGAATTTCTTTCTTTTGTTACTTGTATTTAACTCTTTTGTATTTTTGTTCTTTCCATGTATCTGGCCGTGATTCTGATTTTCTTATTTTTGATACTAATTGATTATGATAAGAAAAAAAAATATGATGCTCAACATACGTCAAAGACATCCCATGTCCCCACCTTGACCTTAATTAGTAGATGGTCAGAATTAGCAATCCTGCTCAACTCAATTCGATAAAAAAAAATATATTCCCTCCCACAGGAAATGTTTTCTAACGATGACTATAATAAACAATCTTTAGATTAAAATGTGTAAATGACTAAAGTATATGATAGAATTTATTCTTAAAGAGAACAAAATAATAATATTTTAGTTAAAAGTTCCCTGCCTACGTTCCTTCTGAAACATACTAGTACTATAGTATATATGAGCGTTTCGTAACTTTATCTAGGAACAATGTTTTTTGGCAGACAACTTGAGTTGTAGAATAAAACAAATAGATAATTGCATTTTTTGGTGGTTGAAACTTTTTTGATTTGACAAATTGGGATTTGCATATGTTTAAACGTCTACTTGTTAACGGCGATATAGCCACTCTTCAATACGCACCAGATGCCTTCATATAGAATTACACATAATTGGATCTTTTGTCTATCCTTTATTTTTGTTTGAAATACTTCCTCCGTTTTTTAAAATAGAAACATTTGAAATTACACGGATTTTAATGCAAAATTTGGTAAAGTAAGATAGAAGAGAAAAAAATTGGTAAAGTAAGAGAGAAAGTGAAAAATTGGTAAAGCAAGAGAGAGTGAGAGGAAAAAATAATGGAATTAATGTTAGTGGATTATGAGGTCTATTTTATTAGTGGTATATGGTAAATAAATTAATGTATAAGGGTGTAAAAATTTCCTAAAATAGAAAGTTAGAAAATTACTATTTTTAAAGAATGAACTAAAATAAAAAATAGTTGCTATTTTAAAAAAGCGAGGAGAGTATACAGTAGAAATGGAAGGTTATAGTTATTCGTTCAAGCAATCAAGCCCATTTATAATATGGGCCAATCATGGAGTAGTATTTTCACAATCTGACTTATGGATATGTTTGATAGCATAGATATTAGTTGTACATCCAATCTGTCAGATTTCGATTAAGCTATGTAGAGTTAGAAATTATCAATCACACATTTTTAAATCAAACAAATTATGCAATTCAACTTACAAAATTTGACTACATAAACAACTCGGCAAGAAGTAGAAATATATTAATATAGAATTTCCAGAAGTCGCTGTTAATGCTTATGCAATTTCTATCATGCTTATGTGCGTACAGCGTACCTGCTGGGGCGCAAAGCTCAATTAATGGATAAGTTTTATGTGAGTAAGAAATTACTAGTAAATAGGAGTACTTAATTAGATTAAAATTGCGGTGCACTCCATCAATTTACCTGCTTCCCATTCTTATTAAGCCTTATTTATTGTCACGTACACTACCGATACATTACATACCCCTTCTCGCATATAGATAAGCAGTCGGTTTTGAGGAATAGTAGTACTATCTAACAAATTCAAGAACAGAGAACAAAATTAATAAATTTTGCCATTTGAGAAGGTGGTTTTACTGTGCGGTCATGGTCTTAGTCCTACTGCTTATTAGCCTATCATTGCTTTTTGTCACATTTCCCTTATATTGATTGATTAAAACTAGGGTATTAAATTGAGTTTAATATGCTACAAAGCTACTGTTTGTAAAAATATTTTAGGCTTTAGCTAATTGAATTAGGCAAAAGGAAAATGGCTATTAGCCTAGAATTGCTATTAAATCATATTTAAGCGTGTTAAGATATTAATAAGGTATTGTTTAATGCCATGTTTGGGTAGGGTTGATAACTCTACAAATGAAATTCTATGAATAAAAATGTCATTTTTGTTGATAAAATTACATCTCTAAATGAGTTATCTAATGTTTGATCAAATGTCGAGTGTGGTTCCCACATGAGACGTGGTCGTGGCGTGAATATTAGAATGCATGTGCATTTAGTTCAATTAAAACATGATGAAACATAAACGTCATTTAATTTAGAATGAAATACAATAAGCAGTGATCCATAATCACGCCACATTTATGACTGATTTTGAGTATCATCGCTGATCACACATCACATCACATCGCATTGTTTTATTTTTTCTGATAGCGCCCAAAAATGCAGCCTCAAATTTTATTTTCTTGCAACAATGCGTCGTACTCCTCCAAAATCCCATCTTATTCCTATTCCTCCTCTTCAGTCATATTATTACTCCGCCCCGCCCATCTCTACGATAGCCTCCACCTCCCCCAACTCAACGACTCAGGTGGAGAAGTCGCGCTCCTCCACGACTCTGACTACATCAATCTCCTCTCCGCCCGCCACCACAACTAAGTCGTTTTCTCCCCCGCCAACCGCATCAACTCCAGCACCGGCAAATCAAGCTTCATCCAATTTCCTCAATTACGATATCTACCTATTGGTGCAGAGCTCGCCGACCGGAGGATCCGAGGCGGCGCGTTTCCACATCGGCTCTGCTGAATTCTATGGACGGATTGTCCAATTTCCAGGATGAGAGGATCATGATCTTCACCGTCAACACAAAGGAATGCTCCGCGACGTGCACATTTATTTTCCATTCTGCGATTTCAATTCGTTCAAATATCTAGAGAGCAATTATTATTCACGCAAGTCGACAAAATATTGGAGAGCAGGCGAACAATGAGATGGGCGAGTTGATGTTAGTGAGCCTGAAGACGGTGGTTTCGACGTTAAGGAATAGTAGGTTTGAACGTTATTTCCAATACACTACACAGAAAAACACATATTTTGTCGTGAAAAGTGTTTTGTGAGAGGGAGGTCCTACAATTAGGTGAGTTATTATTGGTGAATGGTGGTGATTGTAGGTCTCATAAATTATTGAGCTGTCTCATTCCTTAGATCTTATTAATTAGTTGGAAGCAGTGGCCATCCAATGTTTGGCATCACAAATTAGACAGCAGTATATTTGAGGATACATGCAAGTTGTCTCAGCAGAGGCCAAACTGTTCAACTCCATGATTGTGTTCAAACCAAGTATTCAAATTTTGTCAAACTAAACCCAAAATTTGATTTTAGTCGTGCTCAAGTTCAACAACCACATGAAGCCATTAAGATGACAATTTCAATCGGACAGCGATGGATTTAGCCTCATTCATAAATACATAAAAACACATGACTTTTTAAACTATTTGAGCTCATCTAAAACCGCAAAAAACACAAGCATCAATGAAAATAGGAAGAAATTGTTGATCCAAAAAAGGTCAGCAAGAACAGGTGGGCGGGTTCTTGAGTTCACTAACTTCAGAGTGAGCGGCTTCAATCTTGAAGCCTGACAAGAGCCCCTCATTGGGCTTGACCAAATTGGTGGTATCCAAGGCCTTCTTGGAGACGGCATCATGGATTTCATGGAGCAGCTTGAGGAAGGCCGGCTCCACATTGTCTCCGGTGAGCGCCGAGGTTTCGAAGAAGAAGAGGTTTTGTGTTTCCGCGAATTCCACAGCATCCTCAGTGGGAACCGCTCTGGAGTGGAGGAGATCAGCCTTGTTACCGATCAGCATAATGACAATAGAGGCATCGGCGTGAGCCCTGAGCTCATCCACCCATCTCGCCACGTGGTCGAAGCTCTGCCGCTTCGTCACGTCGTACACCAGCATTGCCCCCAGTGCTCCCCTGTAGTACGCGCTCGTCACAGCTCGGTACCTGACTCAAATACATTCAACTGTCTGTCACCATCTCTTTAGAGAGAGAGAGACATAAAGTGAGAAAAATAATGTTTAGAAACCTCTCCTGGCCGGCGGTGTCCCAGATCTGAGCCTTGATGAGTTTGGAGCTGATGGTGACTGTTCTAGTCTGAAATTCAACGCCGATGGTGGACTTGGAGTCAAGACAGAACTCGTTCTTCGCGAACCTCGACAGTAGCTGCGTTTTCCCCACCGCGGAGTCGCCGATCACCACCACTTTGAACACGTACGCGATCTTCTCCTCCTCGCTCATCTCTTGATTCATTTTTCCTGTTCAGAATTGATAGAGAGAGAGACACACAATTGGAGTAAAGCGGTTAAGTTGAATAAATAAGGCGGAAGATGAAGTGATATTGATGGCTGTAATTTGTAAGTGCCTGCTCAATCAACTGTTTTCACTTTCACTATATTCACTCACCAGACTCACCACATAATCTTCAATCTCTTCAATTAATCAATTTTGCATTATTTCTAACTAAGACCATCTCCAATGACTTTAAGCTAGCCACCCACTCTCTCTCTCTCCCACGTCATCAGCACTAAAATTCTACCTGCCACGTCATCATTTTATTCAAATAGGCTAGTCGCAATAAAAATAATTTAAAAACAACTACATTTACGGAATTAAATTTACGAGACATATACGGGAAAATTCATTCATTTCATTAAAAAAAAGAGGTACATAGATAAAAAAAAAAAATACATGATTTTTAAGAAAAAGAACGGGCTTCCACACACGAGCTCCGTCGCTCTCTACTCCTCATCGTCGCCGCCGCCATCGCCGCCGCCACCCGGGACTTCCACATCGGTGGGGGTATCTGAGCCCGCGTCTGAGCCCCCATCAAAAAGTTTCAAAAAAAAAAACAAAAAATGGGCGTTGCCCGATCGCTCGCCAATCGGCACGCCACAATGGCGGCTAGCGCCTGGAAATCGGCGTGCGCTCGCCGGTTTCTTCGCCGAAATGCCGCTGGCTAGTTCCAATAGTTCGGCTAGCCGACCGGCTAGCGATGCGAATCGGCTAGCCGCTATTGGAGATGCTCTAACCATGTTATAGTCCAGCTCATTTTGACTTAATAGCAAACTCAACTGTTATGAAAGTTACTCCCTCCGTCCCCTTTACTTGACACGGTTTGACTCGGCACGGATTTTAAGAAATGTAATGGAAAGTGTGTTGAAAAAATTGGTGGGATGTGGGCCTACTTTTAAAGTATTAGTTTTATAATAAATGTGAGTATGAATGAGTTAGTGGAATATGAGATCAACTACCAAAAATGGAAAAAGTGAAGTGTATCAAGTAATGAGGGACGGACCAAAATGGCAAATTGTGTCAAATACAGGGGGACGGAGGGAGTAGTACTTAAATATTGGGGGCACTCTTAGCAGGATATATTGACAGCTATTAAGTGATGCAGTTCAAAGTGCGATGACATAAATCCATATCTCTTAAGATTTAGCTGAACCATTTCTTTAACCAATTTAATCACCAAAATTTAGTTGGTTACCGTTACGTTTTATTGGAGTAAAAAGGCCTTATTCCAAGTCGAAATTCAGGATAAAATCCATTCCTCTCATCCTACAAATTCTCAGATTCAGATTCCAATCCAAATCAACTTTACTTTATTTTGAATATTCAAATTTTAAAAGCCAACAATTCTTATGTTAAAAAGTCAATAAAAAACTGACAAGGTTATATGTTCTGTTTCACTAGTAATATCAAAGAACAATCAAAATAAATCAAATCAATTTCACAATTTAATTACCGAATCATGGAATTTTCTCAGAATTCTCTGTCAAGATTTACGGTTAAAAATTAAAATGATTCTGCCACAATTTGTGATTGACAATATACTCACATTCTTCATTTTATTGTCTTACAGATTATATTGCAGTAAGATATCATCAATCAGTATAAATGATGGTATCCATATTGGCCCTTGATTGAAAGCAAGAACCTAAATTCCTTGAATATTTTGTAAATGTAATATTCACAGAAAACATAAACCTTAAACAAAATTTGGTGTAAAGCACAATACTATATAAACATTAAAACGACATATACACACATCAGTCCTGTATGGCTGTATTCTTTTATAGAGGACAATTTAAATGCTATTTGTGGACCCCGTCAAGAGTCCCATTGCACAGCTCCCTTGTCCTATCACAAATGTTGTTCAATTTCTTGTTTTTCATATTTTCAGTGAGTAGTATTCTTTTACTGCCGCAACAACACAAGCATTCAAGAGTAAGGGCGCGTTCACCCTATTCAAAATGGTCAGATAGTGGGTTAAATCTCATGAATTATGACTGTTCGGTGTGTTTGTGCTAAATCTCCAAAGTCCATGATTTAGCACTGTTCACACTAAATAAATGAGATTTCAATTCTTTGTGGTCTTGGAAGATTTCCTATCTGCATCGAAAGTACCACCAAGAAATGATGCTAAAATTCCACTTTTGCCCTTCACTTTTCAAAATGCATCTCCTCTTCTTACACAATTCGTTCAACGAAATTAGGGATATGTGGAATTCACTCCAACCATTGAGTGCTGTCGACGAACCCTATTTCACTTTCAACAACGAGCTGGGAGTAGTAATTCACAAATTTCGGCTGCAAACGCACTGGTGTGAGTTCTCTAAGCCACGGTGAACTTTGTTGTGCTACTCATCGTTCATATTCGGGCGCCGGCTGTCGGTGCCGTTTTGTTCTAATTTTTCGATTCATATATGAATCTGACAGATTCTAATCCACAGGTGTACCTCATTACATCCGTTGATTCGAAGAAGCTGACGACCTGTAGCTCGGAGAGCGGATCTTTCTGTAGTATTTTCACAAGGTCAGTCCACCAATTTCCTTCATCACACTGTGTTATATATGTCTAATTTCTTGAAAAATCGTTGCAACTGTGTTGATTCCTAGCTATTTTGAGTGTCTGCTCAAACTAATTTGCGAGTGAAATATTGCTCAAACTCCATTATGAAAATTAGTCGTTGTTTGTCTGAAATGTGGACCAAAAATATTGGTTAAATCTTGATTCTCCAATAGAAATTTTGTTGACTGTTTTCTACAAATCAGATGATGAACCCTGCTTGTAATTATGCTACGATATGTCAGTTACTAGAAGACGTACTCGACAATTATCGTACAGAGGCAACCATTCTTATCCGTAGGTGTCTTAACACTCGTAGACGACGGTTGAGGCGTAGATTTCTTGCTTTGGCGAGAAACTATAGTTTGCTCAATAGGGCACCATCACAACAGAGTCATTTGGATCGTCTACTTCATTTCACAGATGCTTATTGCATTTCAACTATGAGAATGGATCGTAACACTTTTGGGCGCTTGTGCCACCTTTTAAAAGAGCGGGGTGGGTTGCGTGTGGGTCAATTTGTCGGGGTGGAAGAACAAGTTGCTATATTCGTTGGTGTTCTTGCACACCACAAGAAGAATCGGTGTGTAGGTTATGAATTTTGGAGGTCTGGAGCCACCATCTCTCTGTACATGCACAAAGTGTTAGGTGCTGTTCTGAACTTGCATGATGTTTTGCTAGTCAAACCGACTCCAGTCACTGATGACTGCAACGATAGTCGATGGAAATGGTTTAAGGTAATATTTCAGTCTACATAATAGTGTATGTGGTTCATATATCGAAATATATCAAATATAACCAGCATGTTCTTCACTTAACTTTCCAAATTGATGCAGGGTTGTCTTGGTGCTTTGGACGGTACGCACATTAATGTCTTAGTTAGTAACACAGATAAACCGCGATTTCGTTCTAGGAAGGGGCAAATATCAACAAACACCCTTGCTGTCTGTGATCGGAACATGCAATTTGTCTATGCCTTACCTGGATGGGAGGGATCAGCGGGCGACTCTCGAGTTTTGCGGGATGCCGTGTCACGTGTGAACGGCTTGAAGGTCCCAAAAGGTTATTTTTTGAATCACTGTGTTCAGATTCGATCAATGCTCTATTTTATACAATGCAATTAATTATTCTCTTCACTTTGCAGGGTACTATTATTTGTGTGACAACGGATACGCAAATAGTGATGGATTTTTGACACCCTTCAGAGGAGTACGATACCATCTAAAAGAATGGGGTCCGGGCGCTGAGTCACCACAAAATGCCATCGAGCTATTCAACATGCGCCACACGAAAGCAAGGAATGTCATTGAGAGAGCGTTCGCAGTCCTTAAGATGCGGTGGGGGATTCTTCGAAGTGCGTCATTTTATCCAATCAAAACACAGATCCGTCTGATAATGGCCTGTTTTTTACTACATAATTTTATCCGTCGTGAGATGGCAATAGATCCAGTTGAAGTTGAATTGGATGGTATCTATCATGAAGTGAATCATGATGATGACAATGGTGTTGTGGAATTTGTCGAGACTGTGGAGCCTTCAACAGAATGGAGTCAAATACGCGAAAACCTCGCGCAACATATGTGGCTTAACCGATGACCTTTGTCTAGTTTATTTTCCCTGATTTCAAAGTTGACTAAGTTGTGTGGTTGTGTGACTAACTGAATTTAGTATTTTACTGCATTCGAACATCATTTTTGCCTTGTGTTCAGTATTATTTTGTTGATTTATTAGGATCTTTCTTAGTTTGTTGCTGCTTTCAGTTTCAAATATCAGAGAACTGAGACGATGGATGGGATCCCCGACTGCTCCTGTGGCCATGGGAAGATGGACCTTCGCCGCGCCGGGGTGTCTGCAATGAATCCCGGAAGGTTATACTATAAGTGTCCGTTGGGTGGAAATCATCCGGGTCATTTCATTTGGTGTGATGAGCATAGTAGCCATACTGGCTCTCGGAAATATAGGGACCAGAATCAGTCAACCGCATCCTCTGGCCCGGTTCCTCACTCAGGAGAATCACGTGTTGATGCAAATAAGGATAGATGTTGCATTGTATGCGGTCTGAACAAGAACCATTCCGACTTCACGTCCCTGGTGATGTTAGCTTTCATGACCACTGTATTGGTCCTACTTGGCTTTCTAATTGGGAAGGTTATGTAATTATATTAGGTATGGTGGATATTTGGGATTATGTGTGGTTTATGTGGATGATTTGGGTGATTTTTGTCGGTCTTTAGGTGTGTTAAGTATATGTATATGATGCTTCGATGTTTTTGGCCTTGACCTGAATATTTCTTGGGCTTGAAGTTTAGTTTTCAATTCGGCGGTTACATATATACCATTTATATATCGGAAGGGAAAGAAAAGTTATTTCAAATAATTTTTTATTGCACTTCGTTTCTACACATCTTTTAGTTTCACATATATTCTCAACATATTTTAACAACTAATCTTGTTTCTTTTCAAAAGTTATCTCCTCATAATTTTGTTAGCTGCTATATCAATAATATATATGTATGTCTATTAATTTTATGTATTTTATACCAAGAAAACATCGCAATTAATTAGTATTAGCAACATTAGTCTATATATCAGTAATTTTTGTACCATGAAATAAGTAAAAAAATAGATGGCAGGAATATAAAAATCAAAATATCATAAAAAGAAAAAAATATTAGAAAAACTTCAAGTAACAAGAAAGAAAATAATAGTAGTAGTAGTACTAAAAAGTAAGAATATATTTAATATACAAAATTTTAAAGGTTCATAATTTATTTATTATAAACATAGCTTCTGCATATAATATGCTTGTATCAAACGAACATATTTGAGTTCTAGATAAAACACAATATCAAGATAATAAAATTGATTGAAGTTAATTTTTTTTTATTAAAATTGAGCCAAATCAACTTAAATTGATTTCAATAAATACATTTTTGATATTTAGTGTAGTTTAATTTCTTTACTTAAGTGGAGAGATTATATTGGAAATAGCTTTTCTTTCCATAAAATAAGACACACTTGTCAATTTTTTAATGATGTATTATGTAATGTAGTATACAATGCATGAGATGATCCCTTCCGGTATATCTTGCATTTAAATTTCAATACTATTATAAATTTCAATTTATTTTCTATAATTATATTTTATTTTTTACCTAATGTATCCTTAAAATCTTTTGGATAGAGAAAAATTAATTAACATTATCAATCAATCCCTAAACCTATATATAAACACACATAAATTAACATATGAAACAAAATCGAAATAAGAATATTATTTCTAATAGCATATGATTACTCCACAAAAGTCTTGGGACATAGTCATACATTACTTCATTTCACTTAACCAATCCTGCAATGAGACAAAGTTGCTAAAAACTTTGACGAAGGCTTCGAACTTATGCAAAATAGCTACGATGACAAACTATTACCTACGCAACATAAGAGCTAACACAAAGTAAAACTAGTTTTGTCTCTTATACTCGAAACCAGCGCAATAAAATGTTAGAAACTAACACGGAAATGGAGCTTCACAGAATCCACTAGGTGGAACACACAACGGACACCAACTTCGATATCATTGTCTCAGAGAAAACGGAACCATCCACCGTGCGCAAAGTACTTCTCGTTTTGCTTTGTTATAACCATGTCCCATGTGTGGCAGTGTACAGTGAAAGCCGCACTGAATTGTTTTCCATCCTTGGCTATATGGGCTGACCAAAATTCATTCGGTATTACCTGTGCGGGACATTATATTGGATGAATATAGTATATATTATAATATACTTTTTGGTAATGCAATAGTTAGACTCACAAGGTAGTGCTCAAGAAGTGTCCTCGTGATTGTGAGACTGAAAGATGGAAGAGGAATGCCAGTGCTTAATTCAATTTCCGGGTCCGAACCGTCGACAGAGACATCTCCCTGATCGGATAAGAACCATTGCTCATCAGCTGAGGCAATGTCTACTTCGGGATCGGATTCTACAAATGAATCTCTACCTGTGACATTGTTGAAATGACAATATGAAAAAAAAATGACTAAAAAAAAATCAGCAACATATACTGACTCACGTTCAAAGTCTCCCATGGGGATGCATCCAGACACGAAGTTGTACCGGTCAAAGTGAAACACACCGTCGCCGACGTAGATGATATTCATAAAGTCCCCATTGGAAAGATGAATCCGATAAACAAAGTCGGACCAACCATTCCCAAAGTACAAACCAGAATATTTCTTCTTAATTTGTACAGGCCAACGCACCCCGTTCGGCATCTCCAGTGTACACTGTTCGGGGAGCAACTCAGCATATCGTGTTACCCATTCCGGCGGGAGACGCTGACAGAAATTGCACACACTGCTTTATTCAATATATTTGCTTGTTTGATAGTATGAAGTATATACTATACCAGATTGTTTGCACTTTGAACCGCATAGAATTGCTTGAAGAAACGAGGGTTTCGACGTCGGTCGTGGTTGTCCGCCCTAGAAAGTAAAAGATAGGTCAGCTATATAGCTTTTGATAAATTCATGTAGCCACATAATGCTATTGCAAAAAAGTTGAATGCAACCACTTACCCATCGCCGCTGTGTGGTGGATTCGCAGCCATGCTCAATGAGTTTGCTGCAGCTAAGGATGGCATTGTACTCCTCTATATACACTATGCTTATATGTCTTTTTTCTTATTGCTAATTAATAATCTCAACCAACCACATCACAATTTAATGCTGCCATCATCCTCAATTGTCAACTTTTGCTGATATCTTCGGATTTAGGCGGCCAAAGAAATTTATTGCTAGGTGGTTGAGGAGGAATGGAATGGATGGCCTTAACTATGGGTTGTTAACTGTCCATCACAATTAATCGTAAACCCACGTATATAATGAGCACCATGTGATATCACACCATATTGCATGAACCTCAATCGAATAGCATTTCTTCATATTATGGCCATGAATATACCGCTCCAGTCTGTGTTCTTGTACAAAGGGTTGTGGTCTCCGGAGAACGACTCAATCTTGGTAGCCACTCTCATACGTCTGAAGCAAGAGACAATGTGGACTCTTGACGAGTTCCCTATCTACTTCTTACTCACTGCCAGGAAAGAAATCAAGGCGAAGACGGGTGCTGATTTCACTGAGGCAGAAATGAAAAAACGAGTGGAATTCTTGAAGGATCGATACAAAACTTTTAAGAAGGTGACGGCTGATAATGGAACACACTGGGAGATGCCATTCAAAGTAGTTGTGGCGAGCGACGAGGTTTGGACAAAGATCATGAAGGTAGCTATATATCAACATATTCTAATGTTACGTTTTATGCATCATATTAACAATAGTCATTTGGTTTTTTTTTTTTGTTTGAGTAGACACTCCCACTGGCGGCAGCCTACTACTATCACGACGAGCCAATCGTCAATGAGCTCGCAACTTTGTTCGGAATGGATGATGTGAAAATTGAGACATCGAAGGAAGTAATAGTCATTTCAGATACAACGGAGAAGCTGTCGTTCGAGGAAGATGATGAGGAAGTCAATTCGCCAATTTTTCATCCAGAGACTAAAGTCCGTCGCAAGCTCTTTGTCGACCATGAGGGAGTATCAGACAGGCTGTCCAGTTCGGGCCGTATGGCTCCCCCCCTAAAAATGGCTCCTCTTTTGCCTAATGGAAACCCCCCATGGGGTAGCCCACTTGGAAGCTCAGTTGCGTCGTCTTCACCTGTTGGAAGGGTGCGCCGTTCGCCCGTGTGATGTACTAGTTTGCATTAAGAGGCGCATGCGGTCCAAAAACTAGTAAAAAAATTACCATTTGCTTACTTAAGACCTCGCGAAAAAGGCCGCGCCTACTTAGTGCATTGTGTTTTGTGTAGTTGTAAGTGATGTATCACTAAGATTATGTAGCACTTGATCAGTTGTTTTATGTAAGCATCTATGAGTATTGTTCTTTAAAATGGTTGTTCATAGATACTATTTCCCCTTCTTTAGCAGGCAAATTGGTTGTGAGAATTCAAGGCAGTGGCACTCCCTTTGAGTTGTCCGAGAGCCATGATCGACCAAATTCATACAAACAATGCAGGAGTTTTGAAGGAAATAATTGACATCAAAAGCATACCCCATAATTCACACCATAACACTAATTCCATAAAGTAGTAATTATAGAGTCAACCAGTCCAGATGCAAGTGAATGCACCACTAGAAGCATAATGAAATAGGAAGTTACACACCATGGGGACAAACTTAACACATACCATAGAGGTTCGACAAAAATACTTAGTAGTCTATATTAGCTTACATAGTCAAAACATATTCAGAAAGCAAGTCCCCTATGGCCACACACTTCAGGTTGTCGAAGGATCCTGCCCGAGTAGCCATAGAACGTACCCCGGCTTGGCGTCCGCTGCCATTCCCATGAAAACTTCCAGACGCTGTGGCTTATCGGCAAGTATGTTACACAACTGATACCGTTGGACAACTGTCAGTCCTTCGACGCATCGAACCTTCTCATAAACATCCTGTCTTGCTTGGCCCATATCAAATTCATAGCCAATTCTGGTCGATATCACTTCAAGACGTTTGTTTGTTTCATCATGCAAATTAGCGAGAAACTCCAGCAGAGCAGCATCACTGGAATCAGCTTTACGTTTTTTCGGACGCTGCTTTTGGGTGGCAACAGACTGCTGACTTTGGCCAGTGCTTTCATCTTGCTGAGCATTAGGGATAGTCACTGTGGGGTTGATCGGTTCATCGAACAAATCCTCGAGGCTGACATGATAGTCATTTGAAGGGTCATCATTGTGGGCCATGTTGTGCTGGTGAAGTTCTCTCGCGCCATCAGCAATGTCCTCGGCAGTGCCACCACTTGCACGGTCTTGACCAAAGATTATGGTCCATGTTTCCCATAAAGGCCAGGATTTATTGCGCATAAATTTGGCTTCGCAATCAGCCTGTAAACATGGAAGAATGGATTAAAGCAATAGGCACACACACCTCTATCAGTTCCGAGTTTTTAACCAAAATGCATATGTTGTAATGGAGTGTGGGTGGAGATAAAGCAATTTGTAAAACATTTACCGCGACAATCTGTTCCCACTGCTCGTCGGAGCAGTCAATCTTGTGAGCCCCGTCAGAACTAAATCCAACTCCAGTCCTCGCTAGTATTTTTCGGAGACTGTTGTAGTTCTTCTTCCAGGCAGCCATCCTAGAGACAATATGAGGCTGCCCCTTAAGGTCAGTGTTTGGGAATACCTTCCGCAGATTGTCTTCAATCCGCGACAGATAACCACAACGATATCCGTTGTCGGATTTCCAGCCTGTCGCAACCAACTCCAACAAAGAGGATGCCAAGATCTCTTCTTCCCTTGCTGACCAAATACGACGAGTGCGGTCCCCTTTTCGGTACTTCCGCCTAGCCCCGTCAGTGCTCCCTAGTGGTTGATGAAAATATGATACAAATGGGGTAGTAAATTTGTAAACACAACCAAATCACTAATAACCATGCTTATGTAGGCTTTATAAAAGCAATAAACTCACCCTGTATAGAGAAACCACTAGTTCCAGATCCCCCACCGCGAATCGATTGAGACATGATGCCTACATCAGATTAAAAAAACAAACCAGTAAACACATCACCCAACACAACCTCATAAGGAGAACACAATCACCGGACATCGAAAGTTTGACACATTGTTGGTTTAAATGCAGATACATAATACTATACATGAACCAAGCAACATCACTCTAACATATTGTCCTGCCCAAATAATTGAAAATACACAGAGGATAATAAAATTAAATTGTATATTGCAATGTACAACACCATGATTATGTTGGCAGCTCTATGTGTTGATGAATCATCAATTAAAATTGAAGAAGTGGGGGAAGAGAAAGCATACCTGCACACAAAATCGGTTGAGAGAGATTCACGGTAGTGTTATGAAGTCCAATGCCGAACAAATGGAAGAGAAATATAGAAAATGTACCTAGAGTCTACTCCCGCATCGTTTTTGGCGAAAATTTGGGCGCCCAATTTGTTTCAATTTCCCGCTATTAATTCCGGTGAAATTTGGAAAGGGAGAAATATGTCATTGATCTTGGAAACATAATTTTAAAAAAAAAATAAAAGCAACTGTGCGGCCCATATTTCAACTGAAATCTGATAGACTAAACAAGGGTTACGTTATCTGAATATGTGGGCCATAGTCATCCAATTCTGTTCCATAAATCAAATATTGGATCTATGAGATTTTGAAATCTCCAAGGGTGAACACGCCCTAAGAATGTGGTGATATCAGCCCCATATGTAGAAACTGCATTCACCACAATGTCATGATCCTATATGAGGCCGCTCATATAGTTAGAAATATCCATGTAGCATCAAGAAATCATTTAAATAACTATTATCCATTGCAGTTAAAACTTGCTCAGAAGAATGATAATTATTCAGCAATCAATTTTGTTTTTATCTTTCAACTTTGAGCAATTAGAAATATGCCAAATTACAAATATAAAAGCAAAGATTACATTCTCTAAAATTGTAAAAAATAAAATAAAATAAAGTAACATATGCAATAGCATTACAGAACAGGCTTCTATATCCACAAAAAAAATAAAACCATGATCACCGTTTTCTATAAAATAAAGATCATAACAGCTTTTGTTTTGGTGTAAATCTTCTCCTCCTCCTCCTCCTTCCCACATACTTAAGAAGTTCATCTATAAAAATGACTGGTGCCGAGAGCAGCAAGACAAGGAGCCATTCATTCAAGCCTAACGGAACCACACCAAACACATTCGCCATGAAAGGGACGTACAGAACGAAACAGTGGAGAGCGAGAGAGGCGGACATGGCCACCAGCAGCCAAGGATTCGTCCACGGCGGCATTCTCACAAGGCTATTGTCTTCCGACAGTGCGTTCAGAGAGTTCAACATCTCAATAGCAACCAGCACAGACAGCGACAGAGTCATCGCCTTCACCTTACCCACCGAGAAGTAGTCACAGGGGTCTGAGAATGAGATGGCCCCGCCACCACTCACTGTGAAGGGAGACGCGGTGAAGTTTGACCATGTTGAGCACTCCCCCCAGCTGCGCAGCTGAGATAACTCAACCAGAGTATGCCCGTCCGCGACCAGGTTTATGCCTAGAAACGATGCCTGTGTGTACCACATGACGAACACTCCAACTGTTGCAATGCCGACATAGGACCCTATCACCTGCCAAGGACAACCGTGTAAGAAAGTAGTTCTTGTCCTAAAATGAAAGGGCGGCACAAAAAGAGCAAGCAGACCATGTAGCGGAAGAGGATCCACGAGTCAATGAGAGCTTCACTGCTCTTCCGAGGTGGTTTCTGCATGATATCGACATCAGCAGGGTTGAATCCGAGGGCTGTTGCAGGCGGACCATCCGTGACCAGATTCACCCACAGAAGCTGCACTGGTATCATACATTCCGGTAGGCCGAGAGCAGCAGCCAGGAATATGGATATAACCTCCCCTACATTAGACGAGATCATATACCTGATAATCAACACAACTCCATTAGTACTAGATATGAAGCGTATCTGAACCTTGTCTTGTAATGCAATGAAACAAAGCATACCTGATGAAGGCTTTCATGTTATTGTAGATTGAACGGCCTTCTGCAACTGCTGATACAATTGTGCTGAAATTGTCATCGGCTAACACCATATCTGATGCTTCTTTCGCTACCTAGCAATTGGCAACGTTTCTTGGATTAACTTCTATGATCACATTTCCAACTATATAGTTGCTTTGTACAATAAGCACCATGTTTTTAGATGAAGTAATGGGAAATGCATAACATATAGCTCTGTTACCTCAGTACCAGTGATTCCCATCGCTATTCCAATATCAGCAAGTTTTAAGGCAGGTGCATCATTCACTCCATCACCAGTCATTGCAACAATTTCTCCCATTTCTTTGAGCAACCTCACAATATCTTGCTTGTGCCTAGGTTCGGCTCGAGAAAAGACCTTGCCCCCAGGTTTTGACAATATATCAATTTGTTGTTGAGAAGAAAGGGCCATGAACTCTTTACCGGTGAAACTTCTTCCTTGGAGATCCTCGCCTTCAGGAAACAGCCGTATTTCCTTACAAATGGCCTCGGCTGTGGACTTGTTGTCTCCAGTTATCACCATGACCTTGATTCCAGCTCCTCTGCAATCCTCGATTGCTCTACCAACTTCCTCTCGAGGAGGGTCCTGTATTTTGAATAGATTGTCATAAGATACAAATGCAAGTCCCTTTCGTGTCTGATAAATAGATTACATATTATGATGAGATAAGATATGAAAACTCACCCTTATACCAACTACTCCTACAAAAATTAGGCTACTTTCTATGGAGGAGTAGCACGAGGGGTCGAGCAACTTCTTGTGTGCTGGATGAGTCTCAGTATGGTAGTCTGAGAACTCTCCAAGATCATCTTTATATGCCAAGCCTAAGCATCTCAAACCCTTTGAAGTCATGTCCAAGAGCCTTGCTAACAACATTTGCCTACAGGTTTCATCCATGGGGAAAGTTGAACCGTCAGCAAGTTGCACATAGGAAGTACGCTCCAGCAAACTCTCAACGGCACCCTACATGAGAAGTACACATCGAAGAAAAGAACGAATCAGTGCACATCGAGACCAGTAGGAAATAGTCTTGGAACATTTCAATTGTGACAGATCTACTTAGCCATGAATTTTTTAATATGTAAACCAAAATCAGAGAGGGTAATCTATTTCTCAGTGAGCGAGCATCCTGAAAAATGGCTGCTGTGAGACGAATGGAAGTTACCTTGACAAGAAGTCGATTGCTACCATTTGTTTTGCGGACAACAACGCTCATAGATTTACGGACGCGATCAAACTCTAGTGTTGCAACTCTTTTTGATCTTTTAGCCCACCACTCGCAACATGCTGAAGTGAAATGAAAATGTTAGAAATGGCATATACAGAGCAAAAGGGCAGCAGTAATGAAGATAAATGATCTGCTCACCTAATTTAACTGCATTGCGATCAATCAAAAGATTGGACAAGAGCTTTGAATAACGAATCTTATCCTTTACCTCACTATCAGGAACTCCCATCTTCTCAACCAAAACCTTAAGAGCAGCTTCTGTGGGCAATCCCGTTGCTCTAAACAAACGACCATCACAATATATTCCAGCATCATTACAAACTGCACAAATCTCAGCCACTGCTTGCAAATTGGCATCCATATTATAACAGTTCCAATCCACTATCCCTCCATCCTTGGGGTCATAAGTTGTGCCTTCGACATGGAGAATTCTAGAAGCTGTAGTCTTACCTCCCAGAGTGAAGAACTCTGTTACTGCCATCTGATTTGTGGTCAATGTCCCCGTTTTATCCGAACAAATAACAGATGTGCATCCTAATGTCTCCACGCTAGGAAGCTTACGTACTATAGCATTCTTTTGAGCCATTTTCCGGGTGCCTAAGGCTAAGCACGTTGTGATCACAGCAGGGAGGCCTTCAGGGATTGCAGCAACTGCGAGGGCAATGGCTATCTTGAAATAGTAAGTGCATTTATCGAAAGAGAACTTGAAATTCGAAGGCCATCCATCCACAACCTCCCATGACAGAAAGTATTTGTAGTTGATAAGCCATACAACGAGGCAGATGATGCCAATTGCAGAAGTGAGCCTATTACCAAACTCATCAAGCTTCTTCTTCAAAGGAGTGTCACTCTCTTCCAATGAAGCCTCGTGGATTTGAGCTTGTATCTGTCCGATCTCAGTCTGCATCCCAGTGCTGACAACTATGCAAGTGCAGCTGCCATTAACAACGGTGGTTCCAGCAAAAACCATGTTCTCTTTCAACTGCAGTTCACAATCATCCAAGAATACAGGATTGGTGCCTTTCAACACTGGCATTGCCTCCCCGGTCAGAGAGCTCTGCTCGACTCTTAAGGTAGAGGTTTTTAGCACTGCCACCCTCATGTCAGCCGGCACTTTATCCCCTACACGCAGTTCCACAATATCACCGGGAACTAGCTCGCGTGCAGGCAAATCAGGCACCAAATATCCATCTCTCAACACCTTGCCAGATTCACATTGCATCTCCTTCAACGCTTCAAGGGCCTTCTCTGCATTACCTTCTTGCCAAACACCAACTATTGCATTAAGGACTAGTATCAAGACTATGACAAAAGGCTCAACATATGCCTCGAACCCCGACTCCTCCTCATCACTTCCTTGCAAGAAAGCCAGAACAAATGAGATGAAAGCAGCTAATAGAAGGATTTTAACAAGCATATCATCAAATTGCTCCAAAACAAGTCTCCATAGGGGCTTCCCCTTCTCTTTCTGGAGTTCATTCCATCCAGATCTCTCCCTCCTTTTCTCTGCCTCATACGTACTCAACCCTTTGTCTAGCTTCACTCTGTACTCCTTCAAACACTGCTCCACAGACCATGACCATGCCTTAAATGGCTTCTCATCAATTCTTTCTTCCATTTGCAAACAAGATATGGAGAAGATATCTCACTCAAAACTCCTACACAAGAATAACACAATTACAATTAGCTGCTTCAGAAAATAAGCAAGTAAGTAGAGGTATAAATGGCAAATAAAATGTAATCTTAATTTGGAAGAGAAAGAGACACTTTGATAATATCAAAAGCCATTAATTCAGCTATACCAAAACTTGGCCCGCATATGTGAAGGGAGACAATAATTCATCTTGGTTAACCGATTTAAATTTCCACCAACTAAAGCAATAAATTCCCCTACCAACTTAATCAACACAACTACAACAATCTCCAAAACAACATAAGGATATGAAAAATCACAGTAATTCTCAACACTCCTGACCTCAAGAATATGATCCAAATTCACGTAAAAGCTTAGATGTTTCAAATCACAGTATAAATAGAGGGTGAAATGAGAGAGACAAGAAGACCCCAGTTGAGAGAAGTCCACAAATACCTCAAAACGAAGAAAAGTCCATGGCTTTAACTCCAAGCAACAAGGAATCGCTTCTCCCAAATATACAATTGAAAAGTAGTGGACGAATTTTCAGTCAATAAATGCTTTTGTTTGAGAAAGTGGAGAAAATCTTTGAAAGAGTGGGGTTGGATTTGCGTGGGGATAAAAGTGGTAGCACTAATCTTCTTTTGAAACTGCTTTCTTCAGTTTGCATATTTTCGAATTTAAAAGCGGGATAAATGAATACTGGTTTTTTCTTTAATTGGGAGGAAAGAAAATGAAGTTTCACTGTTTTTGCATTGAGTTGACTTTGTGCCTATGAAGACGTGAAATATTGAAATCTCAAATCTGTTCCAACAAACAAAACAGACTGGATTCTCTCTTTTTCCTTTGTTTAATGTACAATAATTAAGATAGAAAAGTTGGCAAAACAAGAAGGCCTGCACCATATAAATAAATTAAGTAAGCTTTCAAGCTACCAATATTTTTTTTAATCAAGTAGAATGTTCTCTTAAACTATTTGGACTTGGTAAATGTCAATAAATCTTAAAGAATGGGAAATAGGGAGGAAATGTTGTCTAATTAACAATTCAAGAGTGGGCTGCCTTAAATATTAGTACTAGCTTCGAGTTTTAAATATCATTAAGTTTCCTTCTTCTTGCAGATTAAAAATTTGAATTTTTTAAGGATTAAACATGTGGAGAAAAATGGTATACATAACTCATAGTGGTATTTCGAAATTTGTACAATCTCACATTCTTAACTAGACGAAATAACCAATGGTCATTCATGTCATTTTTTGTACGCACCCTCACTGGGATATAAAGATAGCAAATACAAACACTATATTCACATTATCAAGATGGTTGTCTTGTCAGGCTCCAGAGTATAAAAAATTGTTTAACTTGTACTACTCCAGTTTATTTCATATCGAATTATTTTCTTGTAGTTGGATCATTTTTATTTGTAATAAAATAACACATTTAATACTCCCTCCGTCTTTGATAATTCGTCCCACTTTGACCGGGTACGGGTTTTAAAAAATATAATAAAAACTGAGTTGAAAAAGTTAGTGGAACGTGGGTCATACTTTTATATATTAGCTTTATAATAAAATGTAAGTAAGAATGAGTTAGTGGAATAGGAGTCCACTATCAAAAATGGTAAAAAAATGAAAAGGGTCATTATCTGAGACGGACCGAAATGGAATATTGGATCAAATTATCTGGGACAGAGGGAGTATCTTTTATTTCCAAAGGATGGACTGAGAAAATAATATTGATAAGGATTAGGTTTTTAAAGTTTTTATTTAAAAGTGTAGTTTTGGTTGATGTAGATGATTTATAGAGGCTTTGCATAGTAATTTAAACTTAAATTTAGATAAACGTAGAAATTTCATAGAAGAAAAATGCTATAATAAAAATTATTTTTAATTTGAGCCCTTGTTGGCTTCACTTGGGTTCCGCCATGCTTATTTCTTCTACATTTCTCTTCTTATGACTTATTTCATCGGTCACTTTATTATTAAACGTCTTTTCTAAATCTCATATCTAAGAGCGTCTCCAATGGTGGACGTCGCGGTAGGACGTCGCCGACGTCCGACCGGACGTCCGCCGTAGTGGCGACGAAGGGCGCCCACGCCCGTCCCCAACGCCCGTCGGATGGGCTCGCCCGTCACCCCCACGGGCGGGCGGACGTCTGCCGTAGTGGCGACGGTCGGACGTCCCACTCGGACGTCCAAGTTTTAAATATTTTTTATTTTTTATTTTTTAAAACTCTATAAATAGGGCTCGTTGAACTTCATTTCATTCACACCACTTGTGTTGACAAGTTTCTCTCTCTAAACTCTATTTTCAAGTATATCTAGAATGGCGAGTAGTCGTGCGGGTGGTAGTGGCGGATGCGCTAGTGATAGTGATGGTGATAGTGATAATGAATTGGATCTCGCTGTGCAAGAGGCGATCGATCGATTGCTCCGACAGAGGCAGCGGCGGCGGCGGCGGTATCTCGGCCGATCCATTACCGACATCATGTACCCCGGGACCACATTGCTGCACATATTCGGTTGTATGAGGACTACTTTGCTCCGCAGCTGTATTTTGGGGATGCCTTATTCCGGCGACGTTTTAGGATGCATTGTCCGCTGTTTATGCATATCGTGGGTGCTTTAGAGAAAAGATACGAGTTTTTCAGATCAGGGATGATGCGGCTGGAAAACCCGGACACACGCCCTTACAGAAGTGCAATGCCGCAATCAGGCAACTGGCGTACGGAGGCCCGGCCGACATGTTCGATGAGTACCTCCACATTGGCGAGTCTTCAGCCGTCGAGTGTCTGCTGGATTTTTGCGCGGGCGTTAGATCGATATTCGGGGATCATTATCTTCGGCGTCCGAACCCCCAAGACTGCCAGCGGCTGATAAATATGCACGGGTCGGTGCACAGGTTCTGTCACAACCCGACTAACCCTTTTGTCGTATATTCTTATAATTATATAAATATGAAATTTTTTTTAGCAAAAAAAACCTATATGTAAAATTCATAAAACACCAATATAAGATAAGCTCAGAAATCAACATTTATCTGTTACATATTTCAAAAGATTTTGAACTGTATTGAGACTCTCTCACCACTCTATATGTTATACATTGGTCTACGTGCAAAATGACGAGGAAGAGAAGATTGATATAATGCGTCAGCCGCCAACTATGATAACACGTGGAGTTTCTAAAACTCATATCAACCAAAACATCACCGATATCTTTGCCTGAAAATATTAGTGGTTTATATGAGCCACAACTCAGTGTATACAAATTTCACCTTTAATTTCACGTCACAAAAATGTCAAGCATATTCTTTAACTATAATATATATATTTAACTAGAAACAACAAATATCATAAACGATTTCACGTCCATATGCATATGCCTTTATGATCCTTTTTAATACTATGTGACTAATCAAGCCTGGTATCTGCCCGGGATTTCCATTGTATACGACCTGTAGGTCCCTTTTAATTATTTGACTTTTTCACGAAGACCCCTCTTTGATTTGACCTTTCCACGAAGGCCCCTCTTTGATTTGACCTTTCCACGAAGGTCCCTCTTTGCTCTTTGTATTGACCCGTAGGTCTATTATCATTGTATATGACCCGTAGGTCTTTTTCCATTGTATATGACCCGTAGGTCCATTGCCATTGTATATCAAATCCAGAGCAAGACAGTCACATATCCTCTTTAATCTCATGATTCGAATAATTCCAATACCATACATCAAACATACCCATTGCACCAATTTCATATCCACATATTCCATCAATTAACTCCATTGCTATAGATAAACATATCCATTGCACAAATCACATATTCACATCATAGTACACTATCATTAGTCGTTAGCATTCCATATGCCAAATGCATCATAGTAAACCATCAATATCGAATAACACATAATCATTTCAAGCTCACGTCATACAATTCATATAGTCACTTCAATTTAACACATAGCAATCGATCACGTAAAATATGTAAAATTAAAAGTGTGATTTATACACACCTTAATCCGATGGAGAAAATTTAGCCAAGCTCATGGTTCCACTCCTTTCGAATATTTTTCTTCTCATTTGGGTAGAAACCCCCCTCCCTTCTCTTTTTTTTTAAAAAAAATTTTATTCTTCGTAATCTATACTAATCTAAAGGGACAGTTTATTGAAAAGACATTTTTACCCTTTTTAGAGGGAAAATGTGAAGCTATTTTGTTTATCCTTTTAGTCATTTAGTGAAATGGTAACCATTGGACAAAAAAGAGGCAATATTATTGGACCTAATATTGGTGGGGAAAAATTGGTCCACTAAAATTATAGCTTCTCCACTATTATTGAGTCTGCTATCAAACCAAAGCTAATGAGAGACGAGAAAGGTGAGAAGAAAAAAAAAAAGAAAAGAGGAAGGAGAATGAGAGAAATGCAACTGCCGGCGGCGCCGCCGGTTAGGCGGCTGTGCAGACCCAGCAAAATCCTCCGGAGCACAAAATACCAATTCTTGAATGCTGGAGCACACTACAGCGACGCCGGCAGGCCAGGTTCTTGCGGGCGGCGAAGCAGGACGGAGGAATTGGCGAGGCAGAGCGGTGGAGCGGCGTTGATCGGCGAGGCTGTGCATAAGAAGTGTCGGTGATTCAGAAGGGAGGCCGGCGGACGGCATGTGCAGGCGGGCAGCGAAGCAGGGCGATTGAGCGACGAGACTGTTCGAAGAAAACGGAGAGATGAGAAATATGCAGAAACGGAAAAATGGGGAAGAAGAATAAGACGAAGAAGACGACGGCTCATTTCTCATTAGGTTTTAAATAAACTTAATTTAAGTGGTCTTAAAAGTTGGGCTTTTGGGCTATATAATTAAAAAGTACAGAGTATGTATATAGTTAACTTTTAAAGATTAATTAATTTTAAAATAAATTTTAATTTAAATGGGCATATTTAAATTTAAATTTAAATTAAATATGTTTTTAAATCTTAATTTCCCAAAAAAATGTTATCTTGGACACACGATATATTTTACTTTAGATTGAAGATGGTTTCAATTTTTTAATTTGAACATATTAATTTTTATTTATAAGTTATTATTAATTATTTAGCAACACATTTTATATAAGATTCATTTTATCTTAATAAATTATTATTATAATTATTTATTTTGTATAATATATTTATTATATATATTATTGAATGTATAATATTTTAATATATATTAATATATCAATATGAATAATTGTATTAAATTATTTAATTATGTTTGAAAAATTGATAAATTGGATTTATGTTTAATTTAATAAATATATAGGTAAGATTAAAAAAAAGTAAAATCTACAAATATAAAATTAAATAACTTAAAACTAAATAACATAAATACATATTTTGATTATAATAGTTTTTTTGCATCTTATTTTGTAAAGTGTTATTATTATGGAGTAGTACATTTATGATCTTTAAAGTCCATATAATAAGGTACTATAATAAGGTACTATGATCTTTATTTTGAAATTATTGAAACATTTTTTTATAATTATATGTAATAAGGTTTTATTGTATAGTATTTTTTATTTCAAATAATGGTACAAAATTATGCAATTTATAGTAGGGGTACATTTTTATTACTAATAGATTATAGTTTTAATTTAAGTGGTGTACTATATTATTATATTCATGCTAAGTTTTAATTTGAAATTTTAATTTATTGGACTTTACATTTTTTGAATTATTTTTTTGAATTAAGTAATTATATTTAAGTGTTGTATAAATTGAATTGTTTTTTATTTACTCATATTTCTATTCTTTTTTACTTCTCAAAATTTTAAAATATGTTTATATTGAATTCAATGTGGCTAAACCAAGTAATTATGATACACCAATAAATAACGATATAAAGTGAAACTAAATTAATATCATTATAAAACAAAGAACAATATTGCATAACATTAATTGTTGTTGTGTATAGTAATATACAATTTTATATATAATATATTAGTTTAATTAAATATGTTAAAAATAATTATAAATATATATTTATATTCAATATATATAATTTATAAATATATTTATATTTAAATTACTAGAAGTACACGTAATTATAATTGAGTTGATTTTGTTAATTGAAATTGGTGAACTATTTGTTAACATTTTTCTTTATTCGTACTATGTCTTATTTCATTTCATCCACACATGTCCTCCTTTGTTATTTCTTTTATTTTATGCTACACTCATATCAAATATTAAAATAATATACAATCATCTGCTAAAATATGAAATGTTTCATTGAGAGTGGGTTGAAAGAAGTACAATCGTACAAATATTTTTTTGTTGTTATTTATAATATTGCAAATACCTATTTTAATTAGTTCTTATCTATAAATATATTTTATATTTTTTTACTCTATATTCTTTATTCTAAATTAATATATTTTCATTATTGAAAAATCTTTTGTCCTGTGCATAGCACAACTGTTAACACTAATACATATTAATATATCTTCTCTAGAAGTTCAAGTCGGCTAATTTTTATAGCCTAATTTTATATATGAGGTGTCATCACAAGGGACTTAATAGAGTGCCACGCTATTACCACTTCTCAAAAGATTTGCATTATCTAATTGATCGGAAATGGTACAATATGATATCTTTTTAAGTGTTGTACAAATTGATAAAACCCAATTCTCATTAAATAATTGAGCGTATCCTAACATAAATATAAACTTCAATCCATGCATTATTCATCTTCTTTTACTTTTAACTATTTCCTACATTTATCATATTTTCACACTATCATCTCACATGTACACACGTTACATATTTATATACGTTACATATTTATATGCACATATATATATACTAGTAAATTTTTACATGGCTCACATGCACCCATATACGTACACTTTTATGATTAGTTCAATTTATGTTACTATAAGCACGTATAGGGAGATGATCAAAATAAGAATGCATTTAAACCCAGAAATGCAGCCCAAATCTTGGCCCTAGGATTAGATGATCTAAGGGTCAATAATTAATCCAAAACACGGAAGGTCATAATTAAGTAATTTTAGGTCATATTATAATATTTGAGTTTATGTCATGTTAAGATCATTTTAGGTCATGCTTTGTTAGCATGACCTAATAATAAACTAACTATGACCTAAAAATGCTCTACGTATGACCGTGTTCTGCGTTTCTGTATTTAAATCTGGTCTTCATAGATCAAAACCCTATATACATATATATAGGGATATAATCAAAATAAAAATGCATTTAAATCCAGAAATGCAGCCTAAATCTTGGCCCTAGGATTAGATGATCTAATGGTCAATAATTAACCCAAAACACGAAAGGTCATAATTAAGTAGTTTTAGGTCATATTATAAGATTTGGGTTTATGTCATGTTAAGATCATTTTAGGTTTGTGTTAAAATGACAACTCCTCTTAAAATGACAACGTGACAACGCTTATACAGCAATATTACAGCAATATTCAATACGGTAGACAGCAATCTATAGATTGCTGTATAGTGTGTCGGATATTGCTGTTCAAGAAAAATTGCTGTTTAAAGAACAGCAGATTGCTGCCCGTCTTTTTCCAGAATTTTTTTTTTGCCACGTGGCAGCTTATTATTCGTCCACGTGAAAATGATTGGCTAGAAATGGTGGTATGGTGTTATTTTAAGGGGTGGTGGCACCCTAACATGCCCATATATATATATATATATATTTCATATGAACAACCTATAATTTAGGTACCATTATTTATAGATATATTAATTTTTAGTAACTAAAAATAGAAAAAATGCTACCCTAAATGATGTCCATTTAATGTCTCTATAATTCGAAGGATAATAAAATGTGCAAAACATAATAAAATGCACAAATATGCAAATATGATGCATGTTTTGGGTCATGGATGTCACAGGTTCCCTGGGATGTTGGGCTTGGGCAGCATAGATTGTATGCATTGGGAGTGGAGGAAGTGCCCCGTCGCCTGGAAGGGGATACACACTTCCGGCTTCAAAGCCAAGCATCCCACGATGATCCTTGAAGCGGTAGCTGACTACCGGCTGTGGATATGACATGCTTATTTTGGAATCGCCGGGTCGAACAACGACTTCAACGTCCTCCAGTCGTCGCCCCTGTTCAACGATTAGTGCAATGGCGTGGGTCCTGCCATCAGTTTCGTCGCCAACGGCAACCAACACAATATGAGATATTATTTGGCGGATTGGATATACCCAAACTGGCCCGTCTTTGTGAAGACGACCAAGCATGCGATCAGACCAAAAAAGTCCTACTTTGCGAACCGTCAGGAGGCAGCGCGCAAGGATGTAGAGCGGGCATTTGGTGTGCTCCAGAGTCAATGGGGGATGGTGAAGGGTCCGGCACGTCAGTGGTATATTCCCAACATCGGCGACATCATGTACGCATGTATCATTTTGCACAACATGATTGTCGAAAGTGAAGGGGACGAACTGACTCAGTGGACCAATGAAGATGATACGGGTGCCGGTCCAAGCCACAGCGTGGCCAGCGTGAATGTGAACATGGGGGTACCTCATGGAGAGGTTGAGCGGTTGCGCGCATTTGCCGACATGCGGCAAAGAGATGCCCATATTCGACTTCAGGAGGATATCATCGAAGAGGTTTGGACGCAGAGGGGTGGACGTTGATGTGGTTGCTTTTTTTTTATCTACTATGTAATTTTTTTTTCCGAATGATGTATGTTTTTTTTTATTAATGAAATATTCGCATTTCCCCGTTCGTATTCGTGTCGAATTTTAATTCTGTAAATTTTAATTTTAATTGTGAATTTAATTTTATTGCGGGAAGTCCTAGTGCAATGAGAAGTCCTAGTAAAATGGGAAGGGCTAGTGATGACGTGGCATGAAGTTTTTATGGGAAGTTCTAGTGGAAGTCCTAGTGGAAAGGGCGCCACCGGAAACGCTCTAAGAGAAACGATTTAACTAACGTGGACCGAAGTAATAATAAGTGAGATCAGTAAGAGCATACATACACAATTCACCCTCCTTTAATCAAGTTCAATTAGACTACACAATGGTAAAAAAAAATAAATTGATATTATAATTAAATTAATATTCTAAATAAATTCATGTGGTAATAAAAATTTAAATATAATATTTTAGACAAAATAATAAAGCATGGAAGTACTATGGCTATGTTAATTGTTAACTCACTCATTTAGGGTGATACATGTTTATATGTTGTGTAGCGTGTTTAAAATTGGCTGACATATCATCCCATATTTCGCTAAAAAAATGACAAATGAAATAATTGTGAAATCTTCATTTTTCATGATTTAATTTTCATAATTTGACAATATTTTTTTTATTATTTAGCAATTTTTCCATCGATCATTTTGTTAAAACTCGTCCTGTCCATCATTGTGATAAAAAAAATAATGCAATGAAGAAGTATATACTTACGACTACTATTATTTTTTCACACACTTGTATACCATAAGTCAACTCTTGGTAAATATTTGTGAACAAAGGAAATAATTGGAGAGGAATCCGCTCTAGTGGCTATGTCATATAAACATAATGTCATTATTCACAGCTTTCAATTGACTAAGATTATATCTAAAATCAAATGTTTGAACTACTTTTTGGTTTTCGGCTTTATCTTAAAATTGACACCAATTTGCTATACATAAATGTTGATGTTGTTCAATTGCTGAAATCTGTTCAAGTACGATATTTAACTAAAGGGGTTTTTGAAAGCGGCAATGCTATTTTACTCCTTTTAAGACAGAGAGAGATATAGTACTACTCCCTTTTTCGTTATCTGAAAAATGTGAAACTTCATTTCAATAAATAAAAGATTTGAGTCTTTCTGAATTGCTATGTCAAAGTCACTAACTATTTTAGTACTCCCTCCGTCCCAGAGTACTTGACTCACTTCTTTTGGGCACAGGATTTTAGGAGGGGATGTTTAGTGGTGTAAGTGAAGTTGATAATAAAGTAGATTAGGTGATGTGATGTATTTTTATTTTTAAATTTAAAATAAATGGAATTAATTTTTTGTATGCATGTATTTAGCTTACTGATATTTCGAAGCATATTTCTAATTAACTTTACTCATATTAAAAGTATCCATATTTAATGAATGCTAAATGCGACGTCAAGTTCAAATTGAGCATAATTCAAACAATATGTATTGCAAACATTAAAATAATCAATGACTAGGAAAAGATCAAAACTAAATTGAAATTTTGATTCACTTTGATTCACATTTAGCGCTACATTTAGCGCCTGATGAAATTTTCAAGTTAAAAAATGTGGCGCCACTTCTGCCACATATGCTATCTGTTCAAAATTTTCAAATTTTCAGTGAAATCACTATTAGTGGCGCCATAGACTAACATAAATACTCCAGTGTGTCATAAATATTCTTACACCTACTTTACATTCACACAACACAAAAGATCCAGAATGCAGCGATCTGCCACAAGTATATGTACAAAGCTTCAGCAACAAATTGTGCAGTTCATCAATGAGAGATGCATAAACGGCAAGCCACCGCGAGGCACGATGAAGGAAGCTCGGGAGAAGTTTAACGTATCAGCTTCTACATGCACAAGATATTGGTCAGAAGCTACAAAACAAAGAGCAAGAGGAGAAACAATGCAGGTAATCAATCATAGGAAGAACAAACCATGTAGCAGACGTATTCAAGTTGATCTTGTTTTACTTAAAAGTTTGCACTACACTAAAAGAGGAAGTATCAGAATATTGGCTGTTGGATTAGGATGCTCTAAGAGTACAGTAGGAAGATGGGTGCAAGCAGGGCTGATTAGAGCTCATACATCAGCCATTAAGCCTGATCTAACAGCCCCCAACAAATTGTTGAGGATGAGATTCACACTAGAGGCTTTAGAATTGGATAGGATTTTAAGGAAACTCAAGTTCAAAGATATGCACAACACAATCCACATTGATGAAAAATGGTTCTATATCACGAAAGGTACACATAGGTTCTATATGGCACCGGAAGAGGAAGAACCACACAGATCATGCAAAAATAAGCAGTTCATTTCTAAAATCATGTTTATGTGCGCTGTTGCAAGACCATTATTTGGAGGAAACGGAGAGGTTCTGTTTGATGGTAAGATAGGTATTTTTCCATTCATAGAAAGGGTTCCAGCAAAGAGGAATAGCAAAAACAGAAGGGCAGGAACAATAGAAACCAAACCAATCGATAGCATCACAAAGCAAGTGACAAAGGACTGTGTAATAAATAAGGTATGGCCTTCTAAACTAACTTTGATGTTGCTGCAGTTACATGTTACAGTGATAACAAGTGTTTTTAATGCTTCTAAACTAACTTTATTGCATGCATTGAATGAAGAATTTACAATTCAATTTTTGTATGCATGCATTTAATGTATGCATTCTAGTTACACATTCAACTTATGATGAAAATTGAGGGGATGCAATGCAATTAATCAAGAATTGAATGCAAAAACAGATTATTCCAGCCATCATGGCAAAATGGCCGGAGGGAGCAAGTAAGCAAATCAATATCCAGCAAGATAATGCAAAGCCACATATTAAGAATGAAGATGTGGATTTTATTGCTGCTGCAAATCAGAACGGGTTCAACATGAAGCTGGTGCAACAACCCCCTAACTCACCAGATACTAATGTGAATGACTTAGGGTGGTTTCGAGCAATACAATCACTTCAGCAACAAACTGCATGCAACACATTGGATGATTTATTGAATGCTGTGGAAAAATCATTTCATGAACTATCTCCTATAAGCCTAGACAATGTTTTCATGTCTCTTCAAGGATGCATGATTGAGATCATGAAGTGTAAGGGGCAGAACAGGTACAAGATTCCCCATATGGGGAAAAATGCTCTAAGGAGATCTGACCAACTGCCTCAGAACTTAGAAGTTCCTACACAGCTAGTTGCAGATTGCATTGCTTATTTGGAAGAACAAGGGCATGGGCATAATGAAGGAATAAGAAGGATTGTGCAAGATTTGGAATTGGAAAATACTCAGCAATGAGCAGCAACTGCAGTAGCAACTATGCATCTTTTGGGAAGGTAAGAAGTACTGCAACTATGCATCTTTTGGGAAGGTAAGAAACTTTTGTGAATCTTATTTTGGAGAGATGTTGTAGCAACATGTACTTTGTAAACATGTTGTAGGAGCATGTCAATATTTTGTTATTGTAGGTGTAACAAATCTTTTGTGCACAAAGCTTTTGATGAAAAATGCTGGTTGTAGTACATCTATAAAAAATTCACACACCAACAATTTACACAACCATCACAATTCACACCAACAATAAAAAGCATCTTAGTCAGACTTTAAGTATGTGTTCATTCTTCAATTGTGAGTACTTCTCATCTTCAACCAATAACACATTTCAAGGCATATAAACAATACACATAGATATAACAAACACAAACAATTCAACAAATTCAGCAAATTTAACAAAAAATTTCAGCAAAATCAGCAAACAAATTCAGCAAATTTAACCAAAAATTTCAGCAAATTTAACAAAAAAAATTCAGCAAGTTCAGATAGAGAGAAACTAAATCAGAGGAAAGATCTCATCAATTTTAACCTTATTTGAAGCCATAAAAATGCACGGGTGCATATATATCACGTTCGCAAGGATCTTCGCCGGCGGCAGCAGCATCATGGTCAGATATTTGTTGGAACACAGCTTTCAGATCTTTTAATTTCAGCTGACCGCTCTTGAACTTCTTTATGGCAGGGGTGGTGGCGTCGGCAACCGGAGCTTTCCTCTTTCCTTGCACCACGACGAGTGATTTTCCTCCGCCACTGCCACTGCCAGCAGACCACGACGGCGAGCGAGTAAGGGGGCGTCGGGGGTTAACCCACCCATCATCGCTTGGATTAGGCTCACATATTTCGTCGTTGGAAGCCATGGATGCGTGAATTTGAGAGAAAATGTTAGATCTAGGGTTTTTTTTTTGGAAGAGGCGTGGAGAGAGAATGAGGGATTGAGTCTGGAAGAGAGAGAAGACACAAAAATGAAATGATGTTGGTGGGTTGGGTACCGATTTCCATTCAATTAACATTGAATTAATTAACATTATTTTAATCCTAATTGTAATAAGGGTGTTACTTAAATTCTTTAATTTTTACCGTAAATAGAAAGTGGTCAAGTATGCTGGGACACCCCAAAATGGTATACGAGTCTAATACTCTGGGACGGAGGGAGTATTATAAATTACGAATAGAATATGCTTTGTTAGTAGGAATATTACAAAACGAATGTTCGAGGAAAGTTTCTTGGGATTATTTCCCCCACTCCTGTCTAAGAGTAGGTATTTATGCATTAGCCATTTCAATAAACTTTTAAACTTTTCTAAGCTTGATAAGTTACTTTTTATAATATGACCAGTCGTAGTCAAATGTACAAAAAATTTCTTTTAGAACAAAAACTATATACTATCAAATATCAATCTTAGAATTGTAATACCAAATGGCCAGAAAGAATACGGCATGATAGTTGAATTTAATTAGTTAAAAGTAATTCGGCAAATTATGCAGATGGGTCATTATCAATCTGATATCAACCAATCTCAATAACAGTAAGGTCAAATCTTAATCCAACAAAATCATCATATTTTTGTTGGGTCTTAATCCATTAATTTCGTGTATGTTTATGTTGAATATTCGCGTCATGTCAAAAATTGTTAGCCCTAATATTATTATTACAAAGTAACTACAATTTAGCTTAACACAACGTGATAATGACCAAATCATCATATTACATTATTAAACTGATATTATTGCGACCAACTATGATATTATACAATTAAAACATGTTATATCATGTTTAAAACTTTGTCAAAATTTAAATGTAATCATAAAATTAAATTAATACTAATATTTTTTAATTTATAAAAAATAATTAAAATAATAATTTTATTTCTTAACAGATAATCCGAACCAACTACAAATCATCGGGTTCTTATTGGGTCGACTCGACCAAAACCTAATAAGACTTGACCCAAATCCATTACTCTGTGCGTGTTTGTGTCAGATCAAAGTTTATCAATCCTACAAGTAATAAGTAATTATAGCAGTTGATACACCAATCAATTATTGTGATCTCTTGATTGTTACTGAAATTTTTGGTATATTGAATTTACCGTATGACCAATTTTAATACGTATCAATAACGTGCCACATTTTTGGTATTGCTATACCAAAAATTGGTACTCCAATTTGGATATAGTATATCGCAATACTGTTATACATTATATGATAGTATTGTACATGTATTCGATATTCAGAGTGTACCATATACCATAATTCCGTAAATCATATATACGTATAGAAATTTTAGATCTATTGCAGACTTGCAGTATATAAAAAATTATACGTTTACCATATTATACCGAAAATTCCACTATACCATGACTTTGATATAAGCTATATTTATTGTATAGAATTTGAGTTTTTCGTATTTTCCGTATCCCTCCTATTACCTCAAGACTAAAAAGCAACCGCGTAAAATTAGTTTTTGCTGGCCCAATGATATGAATAATTTGGAGGCAGCCCATTAATAAATCTGGCCCATGGACCTAGCCTTAGTTGAGTGGTCCCCACCCAACTCAATTTGAAAATCTAGGGTTCTTACTCCCACACATAAATAAATGTATGGTATGGTATGATTATGATAGATGCTCGTCTCCAACTCTCCGTCACTCCTTTTCTTCATACTTTAATCAACGTCGCTTCTCGAAGCTACCTCCCCTTTGAATTTGCAAGGTGAGCTTTTATTTGTTTTAATTTTGTGTTGCGCTTTCATGATGCATTAATTTAATGTTTTCTTCTGCAACTCAGAATCTCGTAAGCGACCAAGATGAGGCCGATTTTTTGCGGAAACTTTGAGTACGAAACTCGGCAATCAGACTTGGAGCGCTTGTTCTCCAAGTATGGAAGAGTCGACCGCGTCGACATGAAATCTGGTACTATATTTTACATGGCGGTTTCATTTAGTGAACATCTACTTCGTTTGTTTTCCTTTTTCTCGGATTTTGTTAGCGAAGCTGGACTTATTCTGTATTCATTGATAGTAATTAATTTATTTTTGTATGCTTATTTTACTGTGATTTGTGTTAAATATTCATTTACTCTTTGTAAATGTTTTTGGGAAGTGAGTATGAGTGCATCTGCCTTTGTGTATGGAGGTCTCAGTGAGTAACCATATGTATGTTCAAAGTGCTCAAAGATGATATTAATTATACACATGTAGCACCTCTCTGCTCTTCACTTACTACGCATGTAGGCGTGCATATCCATTTTGTAAATATTGCAGGTTGTATTCTGGAAAAAAGGAATTATGGAAAAATCAGGAAATATAGTTATATATACGAGAAGTTTTCGATATTTAAGCGCCTTGTTTTGACGCAGGAACATCTACAAAGGAACCATCTTCTTCTATGCAATAAAAACCTCTAATGCAAAGGCTGCCTACTTTCCTACCTGCTCTCCTAGTTGCAGATGGGAACAGTTCCACATCTCATTCTCCATATCATCTCATTCATTTCTTCAATGCTAGCATTGCTATCCCACCCAAATGGAAAGGGTGGGGATGATTTTGGCATGCCATGCTTGCTTCAATAATGTTAAGGGATCTAGGTGTCAGACCAGTTCATCCTGCCATACCCACCTTCACTAATGTTAAGGCGATCAATGAGTCCTATCATGCCATGTCTTCCATTTACTGATCTCATGCTGTGATATTGCTGAAGCATGCTTAGCAATGACTACTCAACTATCTCCATGATCTTAGTTTGCCTCCACTATTCATCTTTGCTTTCATCAGAACCTTCGCATGTTTGCAGGTGTTTTACTTATTTCAAATCTCCACAGGAGAAATAATATACTGGCTTAGTGATGCAGCTCTGTGCAACAGTTGTACTCCTGAATGATATCTGTTGTCTATGCTTCTCATATAAGTTGTTTCACCTTCAGGGTTTGCTTTTGTTTACTTTGAGGATGAACGTGATGCTGAAGACGCCATTCGCAATCTTGATAATATTACATTTGGGCATGACAGGCGCAGGTTGTCAGTTGAATGGGCCAAGGTATGTTTACGTTGTTTGTAGCCTTGATATAATATGTTATGCTTTTGGTTTACTAAGGCAGCCTTTTGTGTTGTTCATCATGACAGGGTGAACGTGGTAGGCATCGTGATGGGAGAGCTGCAAATCAAAAGCCAACTAAGACCCTTTTTGTGATAAACTTTGATCCTGTGCGTACCAAAGTCCATGACATAGAAAGACACTTCGAGCCTTATGGGAAGCTTCTCAATGTCCGCATTCGAAGGAACTTTGCATTTGTGCAATTTGAGACTCAGGAGGATGCAACAAAAGCTTTGGAATGCACCCACATGAGGTCAGGAGCCTCAGTATATAACATAAAAGACAATTTTCCTCCATTTTGTTTCTGTGCTGAATAAGTATATTTATTCCAATCTTGCAGCAAGGTACTGGATAGGGTTGTTTCTGTTGAGTATGCACTGAGGGATGATGACGAGAGGGGTGGAATGCACGAAAGCCCCAGAAGAAATTATGGTAGACGTGGAGACAGTCCTTACAGAAGGTCACCTAGTCCAGGAATTCGAAGGAGCCGTCCAAGTCCTGATTATGGGCGTGACAGAAGCCCTGTTTATGATAGGTACACTGGCCCATCACATGACCGGCGCAGGAGCCCTGATTATGGCAGACACCGAAGGTAGATATATATGCATGTCTGACTACTATTATGTGTTTTGAATGTATAACCAAAATACACATAAAATATTGTCTCACTTTTATCTACTGCCTGTGGTAAATGTACATTGCAGAATATATACTCACATTCATCTCTTTTACTATTTTTAGTAGGTCGCCTGTTCGAAGATCAAGAACTTGATGGCTGAGTGTGTAAATGAGCTCAGTGTTTTAGGCAATGAAGGATATAAGCTTATACACTAGTGTAGGAGCTACGCTACTGGTTTTGTATCTTGAATTGAATGGTTCTCTTGCTCTGGATTTTACCTTATTTATGTGCATCTTTTGTAATTTTGCTTGGTTTTATCTATGAAGCTTCTGTTTATCTTTTTTAGAACTTTATTGTGATTTTGCAGTTATAGTACTTTTTTAGAATTTAATCTATCACCTAAAATAGTGCTACTAGTACAAAGGTTCTACATTTATCCTGAGATTGCCATTCCAAGTATTTAAACAATTGCTTCTTTATTGTGATTTGTGCGATTATGACTTTCCTCCGTCTTCTGATGTAGTACAATGATATTCTCCATTACCAATTGGCTTGATAACGAGACAAACAAAAACTATTCAAGAAACAAACCATAAAATGATTTCATGAATAATTAGGAGAATACAAAGATATAGATATACTCATAAGAATAATCAAGAAGAGGATGTGAGCAACTCTCCTCGAATGGCCTTATCAAGCCAAGTCTCAGCATCCTCCATCATTCCAGGGCTGAGTCTGACCATGAGAATGCAGAATTCCATCTGATTGAGCGCTCCGTCTCCGTCGAGATCACCCTCCTGCACCATCGCATCCGCGTCGTCTCTGCTCATCCCTTCCAACCCCAGGAGCGCACAATTCTTCTGCAGGCTCGCCGCCGTGATCAGCCCCTTGCTCGGATCCGCAAGCAGCCGGAATCCACCGCAGAGCTCCGCCACAAAGGTGTCGCCGTCCAGCTTGTCCACCATCACCGGCAGCAAGTCTTGGTACTCTTTCATCTCCGAATTTTGTTCCTTGGAAGCAGCCATCGAGAATATCAAAATAGTCAACTTTTTCCAAGTATGAAAGGAGAGAAATATGTGATGGCTCTATATAAGGAGAAAGGGTTGTAAATTATAACGGCAGGTTGTGGTGATGTTGTATAGTAGGCATTAAATGATCTCAACCGCTTGTTCAATAATGGACGCTTGGATTTTATTTCTTGGTTAGCATTATACTCGGGTTTTGATGGCTGCCTAACTGTATATGCCACAATTTTGGAGTGGGCATTGAATTAAATTGAATAAAAATAAGAGCATAGTTCCAATTCCAAAATGAGCGATTTTTCGAGGAAGCTGCTTATTCGTTTTGGAGTGGGGTTGCTGTTTGTGTCATGATACGTGACTCGTGGGGAATTGCTTGCTTGTTCTATTGTATGCGTATCTTCCAAGAAGCTTCCTCCCTCTCCCTATTTTTGGGACCAATTCTATATCTTCTGTTTTTACCTCATTAGTTTTAAGCACTGTCACATACACTACTATATAATTGTCCGACTCTTATGTTTTATTTTATATATGAATGTAGTAATCAAAGTGCATAAATATTTCTTTTTTTATGAATGTGTGAATATAATGGTGAACATTTAACTAATGTCTATGTTTGGATATATGTATCGTTTTTCAAACACTTTCCTAATCACCGACTTCTGGAATGTTGAAAAACCAGTTCTTTATTAGTTTCCGGCTGAGAAATAACAATATGTGTTCTCCCATTCTTTTTAGTTTCCAGGAATTTCGACTTGGTTGCAAGCAAGATTCCACTTACACAAATAGACAACAATTTCCATTTAAAACTAACATTATTTAAAGTTGGGTGGCTGTATTCGACGATAGACCAAGATAAGTAAATCCGAGTAATAAAATACGGAGTAATAAATTATTGAGTCAATCACGTCCTATAAGACATAAGTTATACAGTCTCATTACTGAAATACAATGACTGTCGATATTTTCATTAAGATTGTGACACTTTGAATGTTGGGTCATGTACGTTTATGGTTTTCTAATGGGGCGTAATATGTGAGCTATTAGTCTTGATCATTTATTAATTTAAAATCATTATTTACCAGCCGCCTGGTTTATTGAACTGCATCACATCACAACTCTTATGTCATGTCGAATTATATGCTCAGTTGAATGAGTAAAACCTAAATACAATTGAAATTAAATAAATAATACAATCAATAAGGCAAACTAGGTTGGCTTGATTTGACGTGAATACCCCTCGATATAGAATACAACTATACAAACTTTAATAAAGAAACTTCATCGTAAAAATAGATACTCCCTCCGTGTCTCCAAAGAATATACACTTCGGGTTCGACACGAGTTTTAATACAAAATTAATAAAGTAATACAGAGTTAGAGAGAAGAAGTAAATAAAGTATTGTTGGTGGATAATGAGTCTCAGTTTATTAGCGAGAAAATAGTTCCAAAATTTGAAAGTGCGTATTCTTGTAGGACAGATGAAGTATTATTTATTATCAAAATCATGAATTATGAAGTGAATTCAATTTAAAAGGTGTTAAAATTCATAAACTTTGACCTTGTAGCCAATTTTACTTAAATAGAAATTTGGCATGGCAAGTTGGATTTTGAGGTGACGAGTCGAGGTTATAAAATTAAAACGAGGATACAACCATTTTATTTGCTACTACTATAATAAAGAAAGGTACCTTTTTAGTAGGCATGAGTTATTTGCATTTCCCAATTCCAATATGGTGCAAATATACTATACACATGTCGGCCTTGATCAGAATATCAAAAATGAAATGGGATAATTTTTCGACACGTGAGTATGGATGGACACAGATTTTCACGGTTGAATAAATTATTATCAACGTCTTAATCACACTATCACTATTGCTAATTGAAAGAGACCTTGGCGTATACCTCCACAATATGAAGAGAGTTTCTCGTCATAAATGGGCCTCAGTATAATATCCACTCATTTATATTGGGCTCAGATCTAGTTTTATTTAACGTTAGGAAAAGTAAAAGTAAAAAAGGTGCTACTACTATTTTAGACCACCCAATCACTTTTTTCATAATAAAGTAAAAGAAGAAATTATCCATGTAAATTTGGTTCCTTTATTTTCTGAATAAGAGAAAAAACAATACACTTTCTGTTTCTTAATTCACACTTCATTCCAATCTAACTACAAAGTCTTGTTTTACATAAAATTGAAATTTTATTACACACACCGTTTGAATGCACTGTCCATTCATAATGCACAAATACGAATGAAAGCCACATAAACGACCAAACAACTTTACTAATGTATTTAAACATTCTAACAACATACACGTCTTTTACAAATGGAACAAACACGTCTTTTTACAAATGGGAGAAACAGTTTCATTGTGATTGGTGTTGGTGTACTACTCTCTAAACAAAACAACTTTCACTATAACTACAGCTTAACCGATTATATGAATTGGAGAAGTGGGTGAGATCATGATTGCATATATATGGTTACCAATTCAATGTAGTCTAGTCTGCAAACTGGAGTGTATAACATATAAAGGGACTTTTGCCGCGTTTCTCCCCAACACACGCAATAGTCCAGTCACGATTCATGCACAGGTGTTTAAGAGCCTCCACAATGGCTTTAACGTCACCCACAGGCTAGCCACTCTCTCTCCCTGCCACGTCATCAGTACTAAAATTCCATCTGCTACATCATCATTTTAAGCAAATGGGCTAGTCACAGGCTAGCCGCAATAAAAATAATTCAAAAACAACTACATTTACGAAATTAAATTTACGATAAATTACGGAATTAAATTTATGAGACATATACGGGAAAATTCATTCATTTCATTTAAATAAAAAAAAATACATAGATAAAAAAAAAGTACATAATAAAAAAAAATCGAGCTTCCACACACGAGCCCCCGCCGCACTCTACTCCTCACTAATTTATTAAAAAATATATTAAAAATGCAATAAAAATACAATAATTTATATAAATTAAAAAAAGTACATAATAAAAAAAATTACATAATTAAAAAAAATTCATAAAAAAATTACATTAAAAAAATGCAATAAATAAAAAATATGCATAAAAAAATACTTTGAAAATTATGCAATCGACTAGCCGAAATTGAGCCTACTATGGCGGCTAGCGGGATCGGCCAGCGCCTGCCGATCGGCTAGCCTAAATTGCCGCAATGGAGGCTAGCGGATCGGCCAGCGGTCGGCTAGCGCCCGCAATCGGCTAGCCTATCCGCTAGCCTCCATTGTGGATACTCTAAATAGAAATTTATCCGAGCTTATCGACTTCTGCCTGCATTTATCCTCAAAATCGAACTCATGGTAACGAGCCTCAGTGACAATGAAATACCTAGGTCATTCTTCGTATGATAGAATGAAATAAGGGTGATGAGATAGATACCTAGGTCATTCTTTGTCATTTGGGCACTAGTGTTCCATTACTTAGTACTCCATCCATGATAATTCGTCCCAGTTTTCCATTTCGGTCCGTCCCACATAATTTGTCTCATTTTACTTTTACCATTTTTGGTACTAGACCTCATATTCCACTAACTCATTCCAACTAACATTTTATTATAAAACTAATATATAAAGGTAGACCAATATTACACTAACTTTTTCAACCCACTTTTCATTATAATTTTTAAAACCCGTGTCCGGTCAAAGTGGCCCGAATTATCCGGAATGGAGAGAGTAATAGAATGGAAAAATCCTTCCGGGACGGAAGGAGTAATAGAATAGAAAAATCCTTTTGACAATAAACTATTAATTCTAAGCCATCTCTGACAATCAATCACCAATTTGAAATGATTTTCTTTTGTATTCTTCATAAACAAATGTTTGTGTATAATGTAGGAAGATCCATTGGAAAGTAAGAAACACATTTTGTAAAGTTAGAATGAATGTAGGAAATAAATAACAATTCTATTGCGAAAGAATTTATTTAGAAAATCGGGATGGACTTTTTTATCAGATGGACGTCGAGATTGATTTACTTAACACCCACAAATTGTTGCATATATGGCTAATTATGCATTTTTTGATATATATTAGAATATCTTAGTAGAAATACGAGAAGTAATAGTTTTATGATTGTAAATATTTTATATATTCAAGGACTTGAATTGGCAATAAATAAATTAATGAATAGTATTTAAAATCTTACTATACAATGGTAAAACTTCCAACAAGTAAGATCATACGGAATTCTATAAACATTGTGCGCCAAATTGAACATGAGAAATTTCATTCGAAAAATAAACGTATGTGAAAAGCAAAGCATATGTATTTCTTCGATGGCGCGAACAGGAAACTTACCTTGGATACCCATTCCAAGCATCTATCTACATTACTCGAAAGAAATGAAAAAACCCAATTGTTCATAAATTTGAGAATTTTTTTCTGCAACGCCGATTTTTATCCATTTCCTAGCAGATAATTCAATTATTGTGAGGGGTTTAGCAGAAATTGGGGAAATTTTACAGGTGAAAGAGAGATGGGTTTGCTCTCAAACAGAGTGGAGCGAAATGAGATCAAACCAGGGGATCATATCTACACTTACCGAGCTGTCTTTGCATACTCTCATCATGGTTAGTTTATCGAATGCCTTTGTTTTTTCTTTGTGTGTGTGCGATTATCATTCTGCAAAGCAATGTTGGCGGTCAATTGTTATTGATTCTTACTCAATTTCTCCTTATAATTGGCTTCTTGAATGTGCTTTGCCCTTTTTTTTACTTTGGCATTGTCATTGCAAGTCTTTATTTTTATAAAGTTGAAGAATTTGGAAGATTATCAGTGTTGAAATTTTAATCTTGGATTACAAATCTGATATTTGTCAATCGTATTGAAATTGTACTATTTAGTTTATCGAGTTGAGTGTTTTCCTATACAGTTCCTCCATGTGTGTTCATTCAAGAATTGACAATGTTGGGTTCTAGATGGGATGATGCACCACATTTAATAACTTTCAGATGTTGAAAACTAGGCATGTTCCCTCAATCTTGTGACAGAGAACTCATGTTAGGCAAGATGGACTTGGGAGATATTTAAATGGTACTTATATGATTTGTGTTCATTGATAATCTAGTTTCTCACGTTACAAAGAGTAGTAATGAGATTCCAACCAAAGGCATGCCTTGAGAGCATAATATTGGTCCAAACCACATTGGCCAAGTAAGGCGAGTTGCAAAACAGAAGATTATGTTTTATGGGATTCACAGTATTTAGTTCCTCAGCTTTATGGCCAAGAACGCCTTTCTCTGGATTGTATGTCATAAACCAAATGGAGTCTTTCAATGGTGATCTATTACCAATCTCCTCTGTGAACTTGACTTATTCCCTTGGTCTTAGTGAACCTACCACTCTATCCATGGTAAAAGGTAAAAACCAAGAAGAATTAGCACACATATTTCCTTGATAAGCTGTTCTATGACACTTTTTCCTCTGTCTATGATACTGCATTCTCAATTTGTATTTAAGTATGTCATCCCAATAGCTTTGTGGTCTAACTTCTAAGCTAAGAACATCTAGCATGTCTTAAGTTGAAGCAATTGTCCTCTGTAAATCTGCAAATATGTTTTGATCAGTTTCTTCTTAAATCCTTTCTAGTTTTTTTCACATGAACATATTAACTTGTGTGATTATTTTTCTCTTGCTTTGCGGTTAAAAATCTATTCCCTACCATGGACTATGTTATTATGCAGGTATCTTTGTCGGAAGCAGCAAAGTGGTTCATTTCACGCGTGTTTCTACCTCTTCCACATCCTCCGACGAAGCATACAGCGTGACTGCACAATGTCCGACCTTTCCTGACTGTGGTTTGAGGCAGCCAGACAGTGGGGTTGTCCTCTCCTGCATCGACTGCTTTCTCAACAACGGCTCCCTCTATTCCTTCAAGTATGGGGTGAGTCCATCAATTTTCCTTGCTAAAGTACGTGGAGGCACGTGCACGACTGCAGGATCAGATCCACCCGAGATAGTCATTCACCGAGCAATGTATCTATTCAGGAATGGATTTGGGAACTATGACGTGTTCCAGAACAACTGTGAGGATTTTGCCCTGTACTGTAAGACTGGTCTCCTCATAGTTGATCGTCTAGGGGTGGGGAGAAGCGGACAGGCTTCTTCCGTCCTTGGTGCACCATTGGCAGCTCTTCTCTCTTCCCCTCTCAAGCTGCTGATGCCAAGTCCGATCGGGGTGGCTACAATGACAGCAGGAATGTACTGCGTTAGTAGATATGCAACTGACATTGGTGTCAGAACTGACGTTGTCAAGGTCTCTGTCGAGGATCTAGCTATGAATCTTGGTTGGGGTAGTAATGAAGAAACACCTCAAGAAAATGAGGTCTCTAACAACCAACAAATCAGGTGATGCTATGAACTATACCAACATTAATGCCTATGTTCTGTTGTTCGGATATGAGTGAAAAATGTGACTGAACAGAAGTTGGTCTGATTAATATGTTTGATGTGGTGGAATGTTGATGATTTGGTTGTTTATGTTGGCTGTCTTGATCATCTCTCTCTCCCTCCCTCTCTGTTTCTTAGTCGCATGCCAAATATGGAAATGGGAAATATATTGACATAAATTTTCTTGAACTGCAGAATGTAAAGATCACATTTTTATAGTAATAAAGTTAGCTCTCCTCTCTGTCCTGAACAAAAATATACCCAAGTTTTGTTGAAGAAAGTGTGTAACACAGTGATTCACAGCAATTTTCCTTTGCTATACATGGTCATCTCCTATAAGAAACCAACTTACTAAAGAAAAAGCATAATTTGGTTCTTTTCTCACAAACTCAGACCTTCTGAAGGGTCTTCATCGCCTTGTCTTCTTCATCTTCTTGACCAATCTTGTTCCCTCCTTTCGACTTCTGTCCTTTCTTCGCTTCCTCAGCAGTTTCAGCCTCGAATTCAGCCTTCTCCGCCACCACATTCACTGCCCCCGCAAGTTTTTCTGTTCTGGCTGCGATCTCTATCAGCAATGATGAAACTGTCACTAACGGAACTACTTCTACCAGGGTGACAACCTCTCCGACCTTGGCCTCAGCCGTCTGGACGGGCTGTTTCGACAGGGATTTCAGGGCGTTCTCGAGCTCTTGAACTGCACTCTTCATCTCCTCCACCATGAAATCTATCTTTGTTGGTTTCTTCATGGTGCTCATCACAACAGCAAGTTCTTTCAACACAGCAGATGATTTATTGCTCAGTCTCACACAAAAGTTACCGAAATGCTTCTTGAATACATCAGGAACCTGTTTAGATTTGTTACAACACCAAACATTAACTTCCAGTTCTGACAAAACTAAAGAAACAAGCAAATACTAAATCATGCTGTCACAAATAGGATTTACCTTTGCCTTCGAATTCATGCTTCCATTAAGCGCCTCGATGCAGTAAGCACAGCTTCTGAGTGAAGCTCCAACCTTGACATACTCTAACCATGGATGTCCAAAATTGAACTTGCCATGTGCCGGTTCCCATCTTGCAAAATTTGCCTGCAAAAGGAAAACTAAATTTTGTAAGATTGTGCTCTTGATCTCTTTGTTCTTGAAACTTATTAACCGGAGATGGAGGAGAAGGATTCGAACCAAGGATTCTTCGGCAGCCTTGGAATTAAGGGCACATTTGTAGCCTTGCAATGTTTTGTCTGAAGTTTGACTGTTACTACTGAAATAGTCAGCCACACATCCTGAGTTGAGAGCAGAAAAAACTGATCAGTTCCTTCCCTCTAGTTTTTTAGTATTTGACCAAATTTGGATTTGTTGCATTTTATATTTGATTATTACCATCTAAGGAGTCAGATAGCTTGTCCATGTTGTTGGTGATAAGGTTATGCAGCTCAGTTCCTGCCCAGACAGGGAAGAAAACAATGGTTGTGATGATGCAGATGGAGGTGCCTATGGCAATGGTGGAGAGTCTGTGATGAGCCATCTCAAAGAGCTTCTCCACACGGTAGCCAGAAACTGATATGAGGCTGAAGGTCAGGATGAAGATCATGGCCCCGTAGTCGAATCGAGCTTTTATAGATGGAATGAAACGCGAGAACGTCGCTGCAGTAGCTGCACCACATTCATGCTATTAGAAACTATATGTTTCTATCTTATTTATTCATTTCCTTGTGTTTTTGGAGAGGTAAAATTACCTAGAAGAAAAACTGAGGTTTGAAGAATTATGGGCTCAAACCTCTCTCCAGCTTGGCTAGCAACCCAATGAACACCAACTCCCAATGCTCCCGCCAACAAAGTCCCGGTTGCTCTATTCACACATTTACTAAGCGTCGCCCCTGCATATATATCGACACATACGTATAAATGCATGGGGATTGAAATGAAATACGATGATGATGAAGAAGAGAACGTACCAACGGTGTACTCAAAGACGACGACCACTGTCATGACAGCCCACATAGCATTTCCGCCAACTCCCTCATACAAGGGCCTCATGTAATAGAATAGCGAAACCAGAGAGAGCGCCACACCAACCTTAACACAATGTATCGATTTCTTTGGCTCGTTTACTCCTATCCTCCATGCTCTCTGAAAGAAACCGCCCACCTTGGACACGAACCTCTGCAACCCGAACCTGCTCTCCGCTTCTAGTTCTCTCGACGTCCCATCCGCCACATTGATCCTCCATTCCACTCCTCTTCCCTTATCAGCGGCCATTTTACAATCAAGATTTGATTTTATTTGATTGTGTTGGGTGTTGTGATTAGATGCTCGTCCACTGCATTGCCATTGCCATTGCTATTGCCATATATATACTATATGGAAATGGCCTAAATCACTAATAACTTTAACGTGAGTATGCAAATGGCCTAAATCATCAATATCTTCTCTCTCCACACGCTCATATTCAATATTTTCCTTGTCTCTAGCTAGCTTAATGACTTGATGTCATGGATAAATAACAGGATATACCATTATGCATAATCTTTGGAAGATCACATTATGTAATATATATTTCTTCAATAAATAAATTATACTGTCATAAGTCATATAAAGAGTAGATAGGGATGAGGAAACTTTTATTTGAGATTGATATTCAATTCTTTATCAGTAATTACGTCAAGTGGATATTATTTGCAGTAAACTGTAGTGAATTATGAATTGAGATATTCAGATGTTAATTAATTGAACGAAATGACCTAAATTTAGGTTGGTTCTGAAAGAGGGAAAAATAAAGAAAACAAATGACCTAATTCTATTACACTGCAAGCTATAGTTGATTACAGCTGAAAATGACTTTTGCTGGTTACCAAATCATTAGTTTTATTTAATTAATATAAGCGCTTATCTCCATCAACAGAAAAGGCATCACACGATTAGCACTATGATTTCAATGTTTGCAATTTAGGTCATGCAAAACACTCTAATCCAATGATCTTCTTGATGTTCCCCATATAGGTTCTTTCCAATATTAACATAATATTGGTGTTGCTTATATTAATTGCTCTACTGTGATTTTCCAAGACTAGTTAAAAAAATAAAAGCATAAAAAGCTAAAGGCGTTCCTAGTTCAACTATCATTGAATGTTAGTCTTGCTTATGATACTTCAACTTTCATATATCCTTAAAAAATTCACCGGTGTTTGATAAATGAATCAATAATATTTACAAAACAGGACCACATTAAACATCAACGTTCCAGCTTGAGAACGGGATATTTATTTAGGATTATTTTAAAAATATAGATGAACTTTAAGATCCGTAGTGATTTTGTATAATAGATTTTAAAATTTTATAAACTAGCGCATATGTTTTTGTATTTGTATTTGCGTTGTTCACTTAATAATCTCCGTCAAAATTTTCGACCCGCTAAAATCGACGTGACTCAGAGTTTGTTGAATTTCCAATCCAATTTTCTAAAGTTTTACGATTTTCTTACTCCAACTTATGATAAATCTTTGGTTTTAGATTTTCTTGGTTGAAACATTTGATGATGAATGTGAATCAAGTAGACAATCGTTTATTGGACAAATAGTATCCAACAATGGATGCAATGACTATTTATTGTGCTAATTTATAAACACTTTGAAGAGTATGATAACTGACTCAAGGATTTAAGACTAATCCATAAGATTGACATCGATCGTCTACCATTTGATTAATAATGAACAAATCACGTGCCATTCAGACCACACCTATTGAATTAAAGAATAACACTATAATACTAGTATATAGGAGTACTATTCTATATATACACAAAATATGTATGCTACTCCTACTATATATTTAAGTTGGATTACGTTTTAATACCCATAGTGGCAAGGTAACTTTAATTGTGGTTGTGACTTTGATAATAAGAGTACATCATCGTGCTACATGACGTTGTTACCACCCCTTACACGTAGATGTCACTAGCTAAGGTGTTATATAATATAAGGGTAAGGGTATGTATATAAGGCCTATCACCAACCATTTACACCAAATTCAAATCCATTTTTGGGTATAGGTTAACACTAAAAGTAATTTTAGTCCAATCATTTATACTAAATTCAAATCCAGAAGAATATATATTCCATATCCATCTACTTTTTATACCTTTTCAATTACACCTACATACTTATTTAAATTACATTAATTCCACAGTATTATATCAAAAATTAAATTAAATTACATAATAAAATAAATTTCCTTATTATACTAAATATACTTTATATTAAAAAAATACTGTAACTTGAAAATTAATATACACTTCACCTGCTATGATAAAACTAAAGCATAAATCAAAACATATTTAAAAATATTACAATTAAAAAAAAAACCACGATATGGATATAAAATTGAAAAAATTCAAAACTCGAAATTTGTGTATTTTCCCACAACTAATCAACTGATGCAAGTCCAGAGGAGCATTTTATTTCTTTTTGCGTCATATCAAGTCAAATACTTTTGAAATCGAGCATCTTCATTTGTTATTGTAATTTTTTTTCATGTTTTAATTTACATAATTAATAATAATGGACTAATTTGCAATATCTCATAAATTTTTGCAGTAACACCATATTTGGTGTTGTACACCATATATTTGGTGTTAATCCGTAGAATACACCAAAAATGGGTTTGAGTTTAGTGTATGGTTGGAGATGATTTTTACACCATAAATGAGTTTTGGTGTACGGTTGGAGTTGGTCTAATAGGGTACATGGTATGGTATTTAAATCCAAAATTTATCTTATACTTATATGTTAATTACCAAATATGGATAACAGATTTAATTTGTACACCCAACAGCTGATTGATGAACATATAACAACGAACTTTAATAAAATAAACTAGAGAGAAATGTAATTGTGTCATTTATGTAACAATTATGGTGTGAATATGTAGCATAACTAAATTAGTTGTGGAACCAATTTCTCTATCATATAATTATTGATTTAAATTATTTTTTCAAACACTATATCAAATTAAAAATGATTTTTTATGAGAATTTTAATAGAAATCCTTATTGAATACTTTCACATGGAGAAAATTGTTTTGCTAATTGTATTATATAGATATGGTAATTGAGTTTATATTATATACCGAGTGAGTTTGTAAAATATAATGATTGAGTTTGCAAAATGGATTATTGAGTTTGTAACATATACTGATTGAGTTTTTAACAAATGTTGATTGTGTTTTTGAGTTTTTAATATATGTTGATTGAGTTTCTAGTACATGTTGATTGAGTTGTGATTATGATTGTGAATAAAAATTAAATTATAGTAATATTGGTATGTTCTCAGGCAGAAAAAAGCAAAATGCATGCAAGAATATAATTTCGATAAAATCATGAAATCTGAAACAATTTATAAGGCGTTACACTAAAAAAAAAATGCTGATTACCTGACAACACAATTTCCATCAGAATTTACCAATGGATTACCAAGGGATTTGCTGTTGGTAATTTTCCTTACGTCATTTCCAACGTATCTGTGGCGGAATTGATTAATTGGAATATCAATTAGGCCTAACTTGAATATTATAACCTAATCCCATACTACTTCGTAACACCAACATATATAATGTTGATTAACTAAATTCAATATTTATAACTTAGAATTTGGTAGTTATTATATCCGGACATTGATGTCGACTTGACGATCTACCAAATTAAATGTCGTATAAGATGATATGGAATTCCAATTTGCATGCAAACCAAACTTAATTGAAGCTTTTCTTAATGAAGACAATATATATAAGAATAGATTTATCTCAAGATAACATATGTTTTGTGCCACAAATCCACTTAATTATACTACTGATGGTCGGAGTATCGTAATTTGTTACATAAAATCAAGATAATCATAATAATAAGTAGAAATTTTTGTAAACAATTTGTATGATGATGCGTGCACTTCATAGTCATGCATCCACGACTAAGTTGTGACTAGGTTTATTAAACAAATTCATTAAAATCTCGAATAATATATACATAACCATTGCTCCACAAATGACAGTGACTAATTTCATCATTAACTCTCTGCCAAATGTCAATTGTTCACCTCTTGTAAAATCCTTAGTTTGAAGTTCGAAAAGTGTTTATTCATTTACGAAACGAGGATAATGATATTAAAAATCGAAAGTAGGTTACGGGGAAATATTGTTTGATATATGTGTCTTGTGGTGTGGCAAGTTGTTCATTAAAACATTGAGTAAAAATTCGGTGGTTCAAACATATTACTATGTGGTGTGTTCAATCAATCATGATTGCAGAAAGAGAGATAAAAGGAGAGGATGAAAAGTGATTTATGCAATTATAATTGATTAGACACACCACGTGACGATATATTATCAGGATTAGGATCATTGAACATCACATTGGAATGAAAAGTGAGTCTTCCATGCATGGCTTTCTTATTTTATTTCATGTTTCACTTGAACCTGTGAAATTAATTAATTTAAATTAATTTGACTAAACCATACCTTAGCTAGTGTTGGCCGATTCTTACCTAAAGTATAAACAAATTAATTACTTCTACCATCAAAAGTCGATTTCCTACTTGGTCGTAATCATGTACAAAATGATATATTGAGTCGAGTTAAACTATTTAAAACCAATTTTAAATCAAGCCAATTAAACTTGAATCTGAAAAGATACTCAACTAATAAACTTGGTAGACACAATGTAAATACGACGGAGCAAAAAGTATGTGTATATGTAATAATATAGACATAGTATTGGATAAATTCGAGACTTGTGGAATAAAAAATGTATATATTGATTTAGAAAGAAGACCGAATCTACGTAACAATTGATCGGTTTCCATTTTCCAAAAGAATGGAGACTAATTCATGATGTGTATGTGGTTGTACAACTGTTTTCCTATTGTTTTGTTTTATTATGCTTTTACATCCATTTTCAAATTATATCCTATTTCACGTTTCCCTTATCGTCGACTTGTTTAATAATTTTGTTTTATCTTTATGTTTCCTTCTTCTATTTTCAAGAGAAATTAAAGTGGTAGTACACATTTATTAGTAATATCTAAAAGGTACGCATAAAGCACGTAAAAGTTGAGAATTTAGATTTAAAAGGATTTAATTTCTAATAATAAGTATATTCTGAGAATTAAAATAAGTAAAGAGTATAATAATATTATAGCGTTCCCTTTCATGTACGCACATTCGACTTTTCTTATTTATAATGGATACTATCCAATTGTAAAACCAAATAAAAGCCCACAGAGAAAAGAAGTAAAAATACATTGGGCTCTCGGAGAAGGACATCTGGTGGAGGGATAAGTCCATGAGGATTTTTGGAGAAACGGGAGCTGGAACGTTGAGTTGGTCCAGACCGAACTTGAACCTCTTGGAGTCTCAACGGATGCTATTGCTGAGATTAACTCAAGTAACAAAGATACGCTGAGATGGACGAGCTCTCCTCACTACGACCTCGGCTTGGGAAAGAACAGTGGAGTGGAGGTTATTAACCCGTTGGCGTGGAGGGTGAGACAACGCAAACAAATTAGACTTGTTAGATCCATCCTGGCTCACCCATGGGTATGGCGGGGTCAGGGGTTGGTGGTATTCTCCGAGATGAAGAAGGAAACTTAGTGCGAGGATTCAAATCAAACATCTGGATGCGGAGCTCCAAGCCCCGTCTCTCGGGCTTGATTTGGAGAAGGACACAGGATTTGGATTGAAATGGGGAACCTTGAAGCCGTTGCTTTGGTCTCAGCGGAGAGGCACGATGCAGCTAACTTGCGACCTCGGAAGTGTGAAATAAACTAAACTTGATCTGCTACAAGGTTTCTCATATCCAAAAGGAAGGTGATTGCCAACGCGCTAGCACAGCAGCCAGCAGGGATGCAATGAAACCCAACACACCTCTTTTGATCAGCTCACGACACCAGCATTGATCAAGGCAATGATTCGTATGGACCAACTTGGCCTCCCGAATTTCTCCTCTCACGGCCCCACAAGACGTTAAATAATTTGGTCTATCCTTATTCCTTGCACACAGGAAGAGAGTAGAATGGTGTCATGTCCACTGTTGGGATTTTGACCCCAAGCTATCCTCTATATTTGAAGTTGAGCATGTCACTTTTGGACATGCCTTGTGTTTATAATTGTTTGCTTTCATGGTATATAGGGATGTTGTTAAAAAAAAAAGTTTAAATACTACTAGTACTATAAAGTATGGAGTACTACAGTTGGGCTTTGATAAATAAAAAGCCCAATGTGCGTGGACGAACGAGGGAAGTAATGAAGGGAGGAAACAAATGGCAGAACATTTACGCGCATCCAAATGATAAATTGCAGAGTTAGATTTTTATGGGATCAATCTGATAATAAATTTATAAATCAACCCTGTATGATTTAATCTGAATTTGAACTATAAAAAAAATTGTCAATCGAATTGATATATACAATAATGTATTGACATAGCACCATACACGCAGACACTCATAAATGATCTAGGAAAATCATAATTAGCAAATCAAAAAATAAATCAAATCGCAACTTACAAATTACAATAAGACCCAATGATTAATTATTTGGGCCCCCACCGATAACTTTATTCATAGATTATTAGGAATTAAACCTTTTCTTTTATTGCAGAAAAGAAATGCAGTAAATATAGATGCTTTTTAGGGGAATATTAGTATTTAACGAATTGCTTATTCAATATTCATTGTTTTGTACTCCCTCTGTTTCTTCGTAGTTGAGTCATTTTACCATTTCAGAAAGTTTCTTCATAGTTGAGTCGTATGGTAACTTTTTCCTCTATCTTACTTTACTCTCTTACTTTATTCACTTTATACTTTATTATCTCTACTTTTTCCTCTCTCTTACTTTTTTATCTATTTATTTAACACACCCATCATTCATTTCTAAAATTCTGTGCCGAAAAGTTCCGCCTCAACTATGAAGAAACGGAGGGAGTACTTTTGATCAAATAAAAATGTGGAGTTTTCAGAAATCCATGCCGCACGCATCCTTATTCTCCAACTAAAATATGACATGCAAGTTAATCAAAATTATGTTAAATAAGGACGAAATGAAATAAAAATCGAAGGATCTATTATAACATAAAACCATTTAATAAAATTAAAATAGGACGATCTAAGAATGTGCCTTACGTAAATGACAGTAATCAAATCAAAATTATTAGATACTACATTTTTTACATTTAAATTGGTATGCATAGAATCGTTTTGAATCTTGATTTAACAAATAAAAGTAGTACTCGTAATTATTTTTATGAAACATGCATCCAGAAATAATTATACACGAGAAAAAGAAAAATATGTAATGATGAACAAACTTTGAACCAAAAATTGGACGGCACTCATTAATTCATGAAATACGGAAAAGGGTTTATCTTCAAAACCGCCACCGGAAAACGCAAAACAAACACATCATTTTCATCACTCCCAAGTCCTCCCCCGCCACCTTCTTCATCGATTAACCGGTTCGGATCCCTATCCAATAATTCCGATCCAATCGCGATCGCCGACTATGGGAAAACTCTACGTGCAGATGGAGCCGCCGGCGGATCTCAACCGGAACACTGAGTGGTTCACCTATCCCGGCGTATGGACTACCTACATATTGATTCTCTTCTTCTCGTGGCTCGCCGTTCTCTCCGTCACCAATTGCACCCCCGGCATGGCCTGGACGATCGTCAATGTCTGCCATTTCCTCGTATGTCATCGCCGCTCGTCTCTTCTATTTTTTTTTTTTTTTTGTGATCTAATTTGGGTGTTTTGTGCCCTAGGGTTATATTGTCATGATTGTGGCCTAGATTCCTTGTCTGCGCCCGAGCTGTAGCTCGGATCTTCTGTCCGGCAACATGACGCTAGAGTTTATTGTTTTAACTGCTAACAATTGGATAATTCATCGATTCAGTACTAGTTGAATCCGGCTAGATTTTTTATTCGTAAACTGACGATTGAGATTGTGTTAGAGGTGCAGCTCAAATAAGCTTTTGGTAATTAACCCTAGCCAAGATGTGAATTGTTTGGTTCATTTGCAGCCCGATGTTTATGTGATTACTTTCTACTATTGGACTGTCCTTATTACGTTGTTCTGCAATTTTTCTAACCGTAATTGGTCTCTGGTTTGTATGGCTCTCCCGTGCCATTCTTGGTGTCATGAACATGGTTATATTTGTGAATACATGTATGGAATGGGTCGGGAAGTTGTTGTGCTGGGCTTGGGTCTGTTAGTAAAATTGGGGCTATGACTAGCCTAACTCAATAATTCTGTAGCTGTTGATTATGCTTGTTCCTCACATGAATGCTTGAGCTAGAAAGTGCTGTGTAGAAGTGTTTGTGGAGAGTGCTTCTAATATGGTAGTGGTTCTTGCATCTGATCTGTTTTAGAATTATGTTGACGCAGTCACTTTCTCCTTCCTATGCTTCATTCTTGGAATGTGATGTTTAGGATATTTATGCACCCCATATAGATAGTACATACTAGATACATCATCCTTTTCCACAGGGAATGGATTTTTGGCCATTGAATACTCGGCAGGAGAGGCTCTAGTATCATATATTCAAATGCTTACTAAGTCTGCTTGTTTGGAGACTTGTATGGTCTCTCTTTACTGCTCGTCCATTAATAATGCCTGTGTTGCATGCAGCCAGTGATAGTTTAACAATATATAGCCATATAGGAGTGTGTGTGTGTCTGTAGTGCAATCGCCATTTAGTTCTTCTTCAGATGACTTTAAGTTGGTTTTTAGATGACTATCAATAGGCTCCTTGATGTGCCTAGAACTGAACTTTTTGTGCTTGCTGATGATCAGTAGGAGGTTCTCTCTGACATGACAGTTTTGTTTCTATATGTAGGTAACTTACCACTTCTTCCACTGGAAAAAAGGAACCCCTTTTGGTGATGATCAGGGAATCTATAATGGCTTGACATGGTGGGAGCAGATTGACCATGGAAAGCAGCTCACTCGCAATAGAAAGTTCCTCACAGTTGTTCCAGTGGTTCTGTAAGCTCTTTCCTCCTTTAGTTTGTTGTTTAATATTGGGAATAATGATATGCATTTATATCTCTTGTTGATTGTATATGAGAATGGAGATTGTTGTGTCCACCAATAAACATCTTGCTTTTTGGCAAATCGGGTTTTAATAAATGTAAAGGAATGTGGTGGAAAAAGATAGTGGAATGTGAATCTTAATTTTATACTCCCTTCGTCCCAACTCCCAAGGTAGTTGAGGCAATTCTTTTGGGCACGAGATTTAAGAATTTGGTGTGTTGAAGGTTAAAGTGGGGAGAGTAAAGTAAGAGAGGGAATAAAGTAGGAGAGAGGAAGAGAGAGTAAAGTAATAGAGAAGAAAATTTCTTTGCCAAAAAGGGGAATGGATGACTCAACTACCTTGGGACAACCGAAAAAGGAATACGACTCAACTACCTTGGGACGGAGGGAGTACTAGTTTTATAATGAAATGTGAGTAAGTTAGTGGAATGTGAGATCTACTTAGTAAAAGTGAAATGAGACGAGACAAGTAATTGTGATAGAGATCAAGCTAATGATCTCCATTATCTCTTGAGATCATTTTCAGTATTGTGGAGATTGATGAAAAGATTGTTTTAAATGTTGAGGATCTGTTTCCTTGTTTATTAATATGCTGATTCACTTTCCTAGATTAGAGTGCGTAGGAGCCCTATAAATAGCTACTCTTTAGAAGAGCTAGAGATCTGGGAAAATAAAGTGTATTAGGACGGTATCAACCGTAGGCCTCTTCGGAGGATTATCTTGGCCTCTTCGGAGGATTGTTCTTCTTTTATATTAATTTCAGTTCTTATTTTACTTCCGCCTTTCACTCCATATCAATTTGGTGCGGTGAACGTGGAACACATCATGGTGAACACTCGGAGCACTGAACAACGTCTTGACACACTGGAGAAGGCGGTTGCGGACATCAAAGTGCATATGAGCACATTCGATGCCCGGATCTCTAAGTGTATCAATGATGCCTTGGCACCATTCTGGCGGGAGCTGCAGTCTCGTGGCATCATTTGGGAGCGCGGGCAGCCCGATTTTTTCACTCTAGATGATCAACATTCATCTCACACCAACAATACCAATTCCTACAACTTCAACACTGAGCCAACACCGCCCTCACTTCCTCCTGCACCTGCTCTGCCCACAACCAGCCCCCTCCTGCAGGAGATACAACCAGCCCAGCAACCCCCCTTAGCTTCCCCACATTTGGATGCACCATCCATCCCTGAAAATCAGCATTTCCGTAAGTTTCCCGTCACCCAACCTAATGTTGCACTTCCACCATCCATTTTGCCTGTAAAATTGCTTGCACACTCCCCGCTCCTGGCCCTGGACATGACAACCGAACATCTCGAGTATGAACGGCTATTTGCAAGCCCAGCAACGAGGACACCCAAGCAATGCATCAATGTTGTTGGTCGTCTTCTCTTGTCCAGCAATCTGGATCCTCTTCGAAAGCACGAGTACGAGCCTCCACCGGTCAAAGCAATGTGTTTAGGATTCAAATCCAGCCTTGCGGGCAAGGCTGTTTTGACAGTGGGGCAATTGATAGAGATCAAGCTAATGATCTCCATTATCTCTTGAGATCATTTTCATTATTGTGGAGATTGATGAAAAGATTGTTTTAAATGTTGAGGATCTGTTTCCTTGTTTATTAATATGCTGATTCACTTTCCTAGATTAGAGTGCGTAGGAGCCCTATAAATAGCTACTCTTTAGAAGAGCTAGAGATCTGGGAAAATAAAGTGTATTAGGACGGTATCAACCGTAGGCCTCTTCGGAGGATTATCTTGGCCTCTTCGGAGGATTGTTCTTCTTTTATATTAATTTCAGTTCTTATTTTACTTCCGCCTTTCACTCCATATCAAATTGAGGATGGACCAAAATGGCAAAATGAGACATGTATAGGAAGGAGTACAATATTTGGTGGCTTCACCGTGATATTGATATGATGATATATTTAGACGCCTATGTCATAACTACTCCCTCCGTCCCAAGGAAGATGACCCCTTCCTTGGGTGGCACGGGATTTTATGCAGTTAATTTTTGTGTGTTAAGAGGAGAGAGTAAAGTAAGAGAGATGGAATAAAGTAGAGATAAATGCGTTTCCATTTTAAGTAATGGGTCATCTTGGTTGGGACAAACCAAACAGGAAAGTGGGTCATCTTCAATGGGACGGAGGGAGTAAAAAAAAACAGAACTTCATAAAGTTTTATCCCCAGATAACTACTTTTCTTGTATACCGCACCTATGTAAGGCGGCCACTGGCCATCAAGTTCCTGAATGACTTCTTATGTTTAGGAAAACTGAAAGTATAAAAATGGGACTTTGTCAAATTGAAATAATGTTACGATGTTAGCCTCGCCTCCTGTCTTTTTTGAGGATGTGAAAGAAATTTGTTACTATTTCTTTATTTCTCCCTTCATATTAATCATGTTCCCTTTTTCCATTTGTGTTGTTGACAGATACTTGATAGCATCTCACACAACGGATTATCAATATCCGATGCTGCTCTTCAACACAGTGGCAGTACTTGTGTTGGTTGTTGCCAAGTTCCCTAATATGCACAAGGTCCGAATCTTCGGAATCAATGGGGATCTGTGAACTGCTACCTCTTCCAACAGTTCATCTTAACTTAGTAGTTGGAAAATGCTTGATCCTCACAATATCTGTGAAGAAGGTTATGCATCTTTGGTGTATAGAATCTGCATCTGAAACTCATTAGTACGTTTTGGTCTGTGTAGCATATTTTGCTTTACTCGTTTTACGGTCACCCTCAAAACTGATAGGCACTAAATTGTAAACAAGCTGTTTATTCACACTAGAAAGTTTGTACACTTGTGTCTTGATCAGTATCTTGATCCGGCTTATAATCTATAATCGTGTCTTTGACTGATCTTATTGGCCAAACATCATGTATATAACTTGCACCGTCACTTGTTATTCAGTGATTCAACCATTTATGTTCTATGATAACTAGGCCTTTATTTGTCAACCCTAGCTATACTTTTCTAGCCTCTGTTGGCACACTTCGAATTTTTGTTTACTTTTCTTAGGACATGGTTTTGTTAAAGGCAATGTTTGGAGGGACCCTTGTATACTAGTAGCTCCAAATTAGTGAATAGTTTTTGTATCGGAGTTTTTATTTGTTGTTTGAAGTTTGAACGTCAACATATGTAATCAAGTAGCCAAACCATTGATTAATTAGGTGGAATTTTGGTTTAGCATGTATATTCAAGTTGGCTTTTAGTTTTAGTACTATAGTTTTAAGGCCTGTTTTCAAATTACTTTATGGATAAAATAACTTATTTATCTGTTTAATCACACATAAATAAACAGATTTAGAATGCCCTGCATTTGGAGTTGAAAATGTATGGGCTGTCAAGAATTCAAACTCACATTCTGGCCATTGCTAGTGTTCTTTATTTCTTTATGGTGTAATTGATTAGTCTTATTGGAAGTGCTTTCTTAGCTGGAAGAATCTGAGTCAAGATGTGACAATTATTAAAACATGCATCTCAAAGACTTCTATCTAGGGATCGGGGCTCCAACATATGTTGGGTGGATTGTGTGTGGGCGAGGGTGATTAAAATAAAATCAATTTTTTTTTGAACCTCGGCAGACTTAAGAAAACATGTTCCCACAAGGCCACAACACAAATTAAAATGTAATATTCGAAGGGAATATGATTTTCAAATAAAAGAAATAGTATCGTTCCATTTTACAACTCTCGCCGTTTTTACTCTATAATATGCTTAACCCATTTCAAATAATTTCTTCACCATTTTCCTCGTATTCTTCTTCCTTTTCTTTTCAAATTCCAATAAGTCGAATCACCATTCTTATTTGCAAAATTTTCTTTAGATTAATGGCCTAAATCACGACAAAATGAACCTCCATTGGAACAATCACTACAACAAAAAAATTGTTAAGGATATTTTTAATGCAATTAAGGACTCTTATTTATACTAGTAAATATACCACCAACGCTTCAAAAAGCATCCTTATTGTTAGTGTCTCAACTAAAATTAGAGGACGAAATTGAAACGTCCTTAAAAAAAGATTAAGTTAATTTATCTTTAATTTTTGAACGTTTTCTTTTGCGTCCTAAATTTTTGTTATTTTTGAAAAATTTCAACCACAATTAATAGTCTCGATTTTGTGTCCTTAAAGATTTTTTTTTTCTAGTGAATCTACCATTTTTTTTCAACTTTCAAATTATATTAGCTTCCACCAACACAATTTCTTAACCGGCAAGCGCCTACTCAAACCAAAGCTACTTAGATTTAATACACAATTGCAAATTATGTGAAATAAAAAAGAATTATAAAAATAAGAATTGTGAAAAATGATCTCTATGTAAAAGTAGTTGTGACTTGTGACTTGTGAGCATGGGTGAACCCAAATGAGGATCTCAAGGGGTTTGGCTTAAGCCCCTACTTAGTTTGTTTTTTTTAATCCCCTTTAAATTTATTAAAATTTTATGTAAATTGTTATTCAAAATCTTCTATCAATGAATTAAACTATATAAAAGTATATTTTCAAAAAAGTTTTAAAAAAATATAGATCCTACTAATAATCACTCCATTTATTTGTTCGTCCCTGCTTGTGAGCCTACATTATGAATGTCCTTGTATTATTAATTTTTACTTTAATTAAACGAGCTGGCTGGACATTTATTTGAAGATGGAGAAAAGGGATATGTTTATATAAAGATAAGGTAATTATTCAGAAGATATACTTTAACACAGCAATGATAACATGCTATGAGAAATGGGAAACAATCCCCAAAAGCAATATCTCATGTTGCTAATATCATATGGCCCTGCAGCTTTAATCTTTACGGTGGACAATTATATACATATAGATAGTCATAGTTTATGCAAATAATAATTCGAGTATCACATCAAAAGTTCATGATACCTAATTTGAGCACTTTATTGTCCTTTTTTCGAATAATTTTTTAGACGATATAATATATGTAGTGTAAAAAATTTCATGAAAACTGTCATAAAATTTTTAAAAGAGATCATACACAAGAACATCTTCCTTTTAAGTTTTAAATTCTGCTCTTTCCCCCATTTATGAAGCTAATTAAGGATACTTATGTACTAATTCTCAAACATTTAATACAATGCTATACATAAACAAATTGTGCACCAATCTAGTTGCACTTAATAAGCAACAATTTCAATTCTGGTAAGATAAAGAATAGTACAAGAAGCTCACTTTTAGGTCATGGAAGCTACCTAGTTAGCTTCAATTACTACTTAATTAAAACTGAAAATAAAAGTAAGAAATACATAACACTTTATGCAGTATGTATGTTAGTTCTTAAAACTCCCGAACAGCTAACCAACCATGACACCATAGAAATAAAAAGATAGACAAAAAACAAGAAATAAATATTGATTAAAAAAAGAAGAAGAAAAAGTGATCAAAGCAGCCTACTTGTTGTTATTTTTCTTCACCAAGAGCCTCCACCTAACATTCCATTCCAGATTAATCCATTCGAATTCTCCTGCCCCTTATCTTGATCTTGATCTTGATCGCTCGAGTTTCGTCTTGTTGCACCCAACGCAAACATCAGGCTTCCATTCACGCCCTCTTGAGGGACACTATTCGAGTTTGAGTTTGAGTTCGAGTTCTCGTATAGACTCCCACCACCGTCTCTAGTTGGGAACGAGAGTGGCGCCGGCTTGCATTCTTGGAACGGGAAACCCGATGCAAAGATGGCACTGTTTTGATCGTGAAGAGTCGGGAAGAAGGAATTCAAACCCCTAGCCGCAATGCCGCCGCCATTGGTGAAGAAATTCAGGGCTGAGAGAGGAGCAGTTGTGGAAGAGGAGGTGTTTGTAGAGTTCTGAATCTTAGGGAAGTCAAGAAACTGGCTGTAATCATGTGGTGGGCCAGCAGCTGCTTGAAACCCTAGATTGAGGTCATGGCCTTGATGTTGGATTTTAGGGTTTTGAGATGAAAAAGGGGAATTGCTTGAGGAAGAAGAAGATCTCTTGTTCTTTCTAGAGCCTCCGCCTACGGGAACATTCCTTAGGGTTCCGCCCTCGGTCCAATAACGCCGGCACGTCTTGCAAAAGTACCTTGGCTGGGTGAGGCTGTAGTTGTTGTAGTAGCAGAATTTGGTGTTTGTGGAGTGGCATCTTGGGCAATTTATGGCTTCCTCTTTCTGTGGCCTCACTTTTCTCTCCATTGTTGCTGGCTTGCTGCATGCATTTGGAGCACCTTCTGTCCTTGATCTTGCAACTCCAAATTCCTAAAGAGGGACATGTGTTTGGGATTGGTGAAAAATGCTAGTAAAATGATAAATGTAAGAATTCTTGAAAATCTAATCTCATAATGAACAAAAATGGAATTGCTTCCTTTTGTGTATGTCTAATAGTGGTTAAAAATTCTGAATAAAAGTAAGTTTGCAAAGCCAAGAAAGATAAAGTCTATGAACATGAACACCCTATAGTTCTAATTAAGCTTGAAAAGTGACTAAAAAATTAGAAAGAAATGAAGAAAAAGGTAAAACTCTTCGCACCTGCGTCCATTGAGCACTATCCATGGATGTTCACAAAAAGGCAAAGTGATGGAGAAAAATCAACTAGTTTTTGTCTGCAGCTGTCTTTGATGCAAAGAAGGAAAGAATGTTTTTGAGTTGCTTGTAATTTGGCTTTCTTTTTTGAGTTGGCTAACTTTATGGATGATGGGAGGAAAAAGAGGAAATGCTGTGTATTGTTGTTTTGACTGCACTCATATCACTAGAGAAAAATATAATTATTTAAATCTAGTGTGAACTGTGAACTAATCCTTTATCTTTTTTTTTAATTCTCTGGTTAGTGCTATATGAATGTGTATCTTCTCTGGTGGGTTTCTGCTTTTTTGACTCTTGAGATATGTACTCTTCAATTTGGATCCCCACTTTGATAAAATATTAATATGGAATTGATTAATTAGTAGTTTTTCAGATGATGGTTTGGTCAATTTGTTCTCCATCCAATACATGGATATTTCATTGTTGATTTTTTATTAAGAGAAAGCAAACAAGAAAAAACCTCTGAACTTTCCTAATTCTTATGGATTACGAAAGTGGTTAAAACATGAAAAAGGTACATTGTCATAATTCAGAGATTCGAAATTTAAAAATAAATGGCATCATTGTTCAACAAAGGCACATAAATTAGACCATCTTTTCGTTCTTTATGCTTTGTTGATGGATAGTTCTTCCTTCTTATGCTTCTAAAGGGGTGATGTGTTCCCATATTCAAAACCATCATCATCACAAGGAAACCCTTTTCTTTAGAGCATTATAATGGTAAGCCATAGGCCAGCCACTCTCTCTCCCTGTCACGTCAGCAGCACAAAATCCATCTGCCACATCAGCATAGGTCAGCTATAGGCCAGCCGCAATAAAAATAATTCAAAAACAACTACATTTTACGGAATAAAATTTACGAGTAAATTACGGAATTAAATTTACGAGACATATACGAGAAAATTCATTCATTTCATTAAAAAAAAGGTACATAGTTTAAAAAAAATACATGATTTTTTTTTTAAAAAAAGGGCTTCCACACACGAGCCCCGCCTCTACTCCTCGTAGTCGCCGCCACCCGGGGTATCTGAGCCCGCGTCTGAACCCCCCACCAGTGCCCTCGAGGCATCCAAACCCACCCGCATGTTCTCGAGAATCGAGTAGAGGAACATCTTCTCTGTGGGGTCGGTTGCGGCCTTCCACTCTTGGAAGACCTCGAACATACGTTCCTCCGTCTTCGCACGCGAGAATAACGTGTACGCGCGTGGGGGTGGGGGGGCCGAGATGACCTCATGGGGCGATAGGGGGGATCCTCCCCTCGCTGCCCATTGCGCCCATTTTGGCCAACCGGGCGAGGGCGATGAGCAACGGATGGAGGGGACGGAAACTCCTCAGCATCCGGGGGGAGGTCGTAGGATCCGCCGCTGCTGCCGCTCTAGTCGCCGGAATAGTTCAGCCTCTGCTTCTTCGGCCACCCAGTGTCGCACCCCGCCCGAAACTTCTCGGAGTCCTTCAGCAACACATAGCATTCCCAGAAGAGGAACTCCTTATACTTCCCCGACAAGAGGAACTGACTCTCCGCTATCCTCCGGGCGTCCTCCTCATTCTGCCCACTAGTCAGCTGGCGGAGGGCGTTGGCGTACAACCCCGAAAAACGGCCGACCGCGGCCCTAATGCGCTCCCACCCCTTCCGGCACTCCTCCCCGCCGAAGTCCTTCCTGTGCAGGCAGTTCCTCCTGTAGGCAGCTCTAATCTTCGCCCACATGGTGACGACCCGCTGGTTGTTCGCAACCAGCGGATCGTCGCACACCGTCAACCACGCCTTGGCCACCCCGGCGTACTCATCCTTCGTCCACTTCCCCCGGGTAGGGGTGTCGTCAACAGCGGGCTGCGACGACTCGCCAACCGCCTTGGCCTTCCCCTTCGTCTTCTTCTTCTTCTTCGCCGCGGCCCGCCCCGCTAGAACGGGAGTGTCCGGATCCCCGAGATCGATCCCCATCTCATGCAATGACAAAAGGTCATCGCCAGTGAACTGCGTCTCCACTGAGGTCGACGTGTGAGACGAAGCCGTCAAAAAATCAATAGAGGGACGATAGACCGTGTCCCCCCCCGGTGGCCCCTGCATCCCGGGATGCATACCGTGCTGCATCCCTCCCTGCCACATCATACCCATCATCTGTTGCATCATCTGTTGCTGCATCTGGGGCATACCTCCCCACCCCGGCGCTGACTGCCCGCCGCTCCCCTGCCCCCCGCCCGGCATCCCCCACGGCATACCCCCCTGGTTCCCCCCTGCATCCCCCCCGACGCTCCAGCCATCATCCCCATCAACTGCCCCCAAGTGACGTTAAACCCTGGGCCCATCTGCCCGCCCATCTGGTCCCATCCAGATCCCACGGGTACCGTGGGCGTATGAGAGCCGCTCGTCGCCGGACTGGACTCGTTGTTGTTGTCCATCGCTCGATGATGCTCTTGTACAGAAAGTTAGAGAGAGACAAAACTCGTTAAAACAAGTGGTGCAAATGAAAATGAAACTAAAATCGCGTATATATAGGTTTTCAAAAAATTAAAAAAAAAACGAAAATAGGCGCTGGCCGATCGGCACGCCACAATGACGGCCAGCGCCCCTGAATCGGCTAGCCCACGCCGATTTTCTGGCCGATTCGCCGCTGGCCGACTGCAATGGTTTGGCTAGCCGATCGACTAGCGACGCGAATCGGCTAGCCGGCATTGTGAATGAAGGAGAAAGTGACTAAATAAGAATGTTATTATTACTTGCTTGAAAATTTAATATATAAGAACTGCACATATATTAATTAGTCTTATATATCTTGATGAAATCTTTAAGTTCAACATATTCCAACTGATAAGACATACTTCCAACTACTTTTAGAGACGAGGCCAAGAGAGATGCTTTCCAACCAAAGCATTTTGCAATTTGTATTTTTGCTACTAATTTGTTTGTATATATCTTTTGCATGCGTGTAACTTTTTTTAATGACCATCCTATATGTACGAAATTTTTGTTCCCATCCACTTTAGTATTTTGAAAAGAGTGAATTACACAAATGGTACCCGATCTTTCACTTTCGCACAGAAATGATACCTGATCTTTATCTTATATTATTTTTTGTTACCTATTAATCACATTTTTGGTACCTGATAAAATTTTCATCCTAAAATGCCCTCTATACAAATACATTTTCCCATTTGTGTCATTAAGGATATTTTAGGTATACACAAAATTAGTACCAAAAGTGATATTATAATATCTTCTTTCATTCTTCTCCCTCTTTATACTAGTATTATTAATCAATATTAATATTATTATTTTATTATTATACATTATTTTTTAATTTATTTTTAATATCATTCAAATATACTTAATTATAATTATAGTTATAATTATATTTAATTATTATAATAATAATATTATTATAATACTAAAAAATAGTTGAAATTAATAAATAATTATAGTATAATTATTTAAATTATGGATCACACAATATTATATAATAATAATAATAATAATAATAATAATTATTATTATTATTATTATCATTTTACATTAAATTAATAACTAATCAATATAGTTTTAATAAAAAATTAAAATTGTGAATTGTATTCATAATAATATTAAGAGTTGAATAATTTTAGTCACGTGTTTCAACCCTAAAATGAGTATAAAATAATTACATAAAAATATTTAATTGATTTAATTATTTTAAGTAATTCATTTAATTAGGTGTTTTGTTCTTGATTTATATTATTAGTGCAATTAGATGTATGTATAAAACACTAAAAAGAAAAAGAAGAGAAAAGAAAAAAGAGGAAACATAAACTAAGGAGAAAAAGAAAGAAGAAAGGAAGATAAAATACTAAAAAGAAAGAAGAAAATGGAGAAAAAATTAAGAAAATGGAGAAAAAAGAAAGAAGAGAAGAAAAAAATAATCACATGTTTGGTGCTATTAAATGAAAAATTGCAAAAATATCCTTCATAACAAAAAAATCACATATTTGGTACCTAGGGTTATTTTTGTCACTGAGTACCAAAAAGATATAAAATAAAGATCAGGTACCATTTGCGTGCGAAAGTGAAAGATCAGGTACCATTTATGTAGTTCGCTCTTTTGAAAAAGGGATCTCAGTCGTTGAATAACTATTTAATACTACTGCAATTTACAAACAAATCATGATATCAAAGTCCCACATATAACACCAATTGATAGATGCATTATCAATACCTTCGTGGAGTATTTTATACGGTATGAGGAGGAAAAAATACTCTTTATAATTCCCTTTATTAGACGATGGGTAAAGTTATTGAATGGATCATTTTCTGGCCTGGTCAATTTATTGAGAATGTGTAATTAAACACGCATTCTGATAATGCGTAACACTTATATGTAGAAATAAAAAAGTGTCCCATTTGGAGACATGATTTTATATACACGTCTGCCTAGATCGAGAAATTTGCCGGGATCTTGCAACAAAGCTCCTTTGCTAGGAGTTTAGGAGGAATCCAGCCAGCAGGACTCTATAGTTAATTTGCCCAGATCTACATTGTATGTCTGCTCCTTCACCTATCCATGAGTATCGTCGAAAATTAAACGATTAATTTTATACTATATTGCCCAAAGATTAATAAAAAGATGAAATAAATTTATGATTTGAAGCATCATTTTAAACATCAAATTAAACATAAAACATTGATCTAATGCATAAACATAAAATGACTTTTAGCATAATATAAAGTTAGGTAAGAGAGAAAATAAGATAGGAAAGAGATAAAAAATAAATAAATGGTCAAATTTTCCTGTTTATATGAATCTCGGGCTTACTAAAAAAAGAAGTCCACCTTCATTACTAGAGCAGGCCCAGTTTTTATGTCATAGTAGTAAAACTTATGAGACTCAGGCAAGGAATCAAGAAATATAGTGTATGTATCTTACTTGGTCTTTGTGTTGTGATTGCTTTGCTGCTGCAGTCTTGATTGTGTTTCTAATTCTCTCCACCAGTTTTGGATCCTGTTACCTTAACACCACCAAATCCAATCCTCAATTATTATTACTAGAAGCTCTGTCTTCCTTGCAAAACATCACGCTCAAATGAGTGTCTCACACTCCACAAATCCATCTCTGATTTGTGATTGTGAAACACTCATTTGAGCAGGATGTTTTTCATTGAAAACACTCGTAATGCTATACCGCAACCACACTAACTCCCCCTACTTATGCTTTCCTTCACTCTCACCAATTCTATCTTATTGTCACACTTTTTACCCTGCTAATAAAGGGGTGGTTGGAATGGAAACTATCTTAATTTCATCGTCCTTTTCTATGCATTGTACAGAGAATAATTCTCCTTACACCAAGGTATTTTTCAGTACAAATGTATATCATGTAGAATTAATTTGGGAATAGGTTCAATCTTTCGCCCTCTTGAATTTCCGTTTGTTATGTTTACATATTATTAATTAGTTTCCTCTTAAACTTATTGTTCGATGATAACCATGGTTTGAGAATAATTCTTCAGGCAGTTGATATACAGCTGATTGACATATGTTAAACATAAACATTAAAATGCAATGGCTTGTTCTGGAGTTTATTAAATCTTGCCTTATTTTGAACCAAACAACTATTGTTCACTTTGATAGTAGTGCCTGTTTTTACTCTGATATTACTCTGATATTTGTTGTTGTACAAACTTTCCATTTATAATAGATGCATTTAGCATGTTCTGAGCATTAACATGTGCTCAGGGAGTGAGAGTAATGAGTTGGTTGGGAAGGGTCCTTCTTGACAATAATTACAACAGATAAGCCCCATGATTAATCCATCTACATATCAGTTCATAAACCAGGCCCCTACACAACATTCATAAATTCTCATCAAGAAACTAGGTCAGGCAACTAATTTGCTCATGTCCAGGAGCTATGTTAAAATAATTTTCGCTCGTGTTTATGAGCCAATTTTGACAGTTTTTGCTCTAATCCATGAGCCACTTTTTCTTCTTCGAAAATTGAGTTTTTATTCTGGCTTTGCTAATTATAATTGCAATTGAGAGGGCTTTTTGTAAAAAAAATTCCTTATTTTATATAGAGTTTAGGGTTTTTATTTTAGTTATGTGTAGATAACTCTTTGGAATAATCCTCGCATGTAGTGGGTTGGAACAAACCATATTTTCGACACATTAATTTCTTGATTGATTTTATGCATATTAATTCATTTCTATTGTTTCGTATTAATTTGTGTTATTTTGTGATGCATCCTTAATAGTAAATTAGTAACACAGTGTTTGCTTATTTTCTGATATCTCCTTTAACTCGAAATTAGAAACAACACATAGATTGGAAATCAATAAAGTTTATCTATTTTAATTTTAGTTCTCTTGCATTTATAAGTATATTTAGGGCGATCTACTGCTTGTGTTTTTCTGTACTTAGAATTTTACGCCTCAAATATGAAACACTTACCTCATTCACAAGTCCACTTAATCATTTCTTTAATACAACAATTGATAACATTTTGCTGAATGATGGTAGTATGAGAAGTAATAATATAATGGGAATTTCAGTTGATGATTTTCACATTTGACGCGGGACGACTCAACGTATGAAACATGTATAGTCATCTATGTAGGCAGTAGGCTAGTATTTAGATTCAGTCAGCTGATATTATATATTAGTGCAACAATTTTCAAAAGTTTCAAAAGTTTGTTAGTATTGAATGATATCCGGGTATGTTTTACTTATTATTGCATAAATCTTCCTTATAATTTTGGATAAGAGCATCTTTAAGGGAAAAGGTAAATGCCTTCATACATCTATATCATAACTAAAAGCGGTTAGTAGTAGATATCATATCCTCAATAATTTTATACTCCTACTATAGCACTATTGATTTAAGATTAAATATGGGTTATTTCTCTAAAAGAAATTGAATATGGATAAGAAATCTTTTTAGACGTGCTACGAGCCTACGAGAGGTTCGCTTTTTCATAGAAGAGGGTCCTCCATAAACAATTATTTTCCATGAGTGTGAAGCTTAAGGATAAAAAGAAACTAGTTCCACTTTATTCAATTAAATTTCGATGATTCAAAGAACTGAATCCGATCTCAAATCACAACATTCGTCCTAATATTTTTCATGGCATATTATATGATTGTTAAAACAAATAACGAAAGGAGATAGAAAATCCAAACTAAGGCTAGCATTGCCAAATTAACCAAATTGCACATGTAAGATGGAAGACTATTGTTTTCTAACTTTTTTCCACACATAAACCGATAGGCAAAAAGAAAAGTTGTAAAATCAATCGCCGGTAATATATATGATAAGTTTTCTCTACAAGATCATATCATTGGTCGGATTCTTAGAGAAGCCACTTTTCCAGACATGTATAATTAGATAGATGCATCACAGAGGCATAGAAATAGTTATAGGGTAATGAAGCTTATCGATGGAAAAGCGGTGGTGGGAGGAGGCTTCAGAGGGGAATCTGGTAAGCATAAGGGGACGATCGTCTGCCTCCTCATCCACATCCGAGTCTAGAGTTGATATGTTAATACACGACCATTTCTCCAGAGACGAGAAGAAGGCCGCAGCCACGCTTGCCCCCACCCACCTCACCACTTTCTCCCACTTCATCAACAAAGGACTAATGGTGCTTCTCTTCTTTTCTCAACATATCAAGAGGAGTAACTCAAGGGTTAATAAATAATGGCCGCTTTTGTTTTTGAAATGCCTTAGCTGGAAAGGAAGCAAAGGCTTTTTAAGTAATTGGCGTGTGGGATTAAAGGGTTGGCCGCACGGTTTAGCTAGAAAAAGTGTCACACACTAGAAATAAAATAATTCAAGAGCCTCAATCACACTCAGAATTAAATACTCCAAAGCCTCAACTTCTTTATGTGTGTATAATCATCAAAAAGCTGGCATTGGATACCCACACATGAGATCAAGGCATGCATTAATGATTAATCACACAACTTAAAAAGAACAGATCCACCATCTTTAGCCTAATAGTAATGGAGTGACAAAGACATCACTAATATGAATTCAGATTTAAACTGTGAATCAATCAACTAATTTCATAGATGGTCTAATATCCATCTTAACAAAAAACAAAGTTTACTTGAGTCAGAAAACAGATGTATCTGAAGATTACCGTTTATTGAACTGAACCCGGATGAAAGCGATCAGAAGAGCCGTTATTTACCATTTGACTCTTCAGCAGAAAGCTAGTAGGTCCATGAGGCAGAACGGGTGAGCCTTGGCTTAGAAATTTTCTTGTCCTCTTCAAGAGATATGATGAGCAGATTCGATGGGTTCTCTATCATTAGCTTAGCAACCAGATATCCTGCAATCGACCATGTTTGGTGCTTCCTTGCCTGCTTTCCAATGTACCGGCCAGTGATTCCATCATAATATTCAGGCCATCCATCTTTCGAGAGACGTTGTTCAATCAACTCTATCGCTCTCTTAGCAATTTGAGGCCTTCCAGTCTTTATGCTTGCTGCTGTGAGTAGCCATAAAAGAACTACAAAGAAATGCCAGTCTTACACATTGAAAATGTAACCTCACTGACACTATATGCTAAATGTGAATTAAAAGAAAGCTTTGACATGGAGTAATAATCGAATTTTGAACAATAAGGTAAAATGCTTCATAGGAAAAACTGCACATAAGTTTTGTTTCATACCTGGCCAAGAACCACCATTGTGATAGCTCCATCTCGTGTTCTTTGGATCACAGCCGGTTACGTTCTTCCATTCATGTCCTTCAAGTGCTGGATATGCAATCTTCAGGGGCATCTCTCCAATCAAGTCTGTCCAGCGCTCCTCGATCAAATCCATAATTGCTGTAGCCTGCGCTGGTGTTGCTAAACAGCTCAAAATAGCAATGCAGTTTCCAACCAAGAACCACCTGAAATCCATGCGCGCTGGGCTCACATTCCCAATGAAATACCCTCCCTTCAGTGGCATGAACTCAAAGACCCAGTCCGGGATGGATTCAGGAATGACATTGAATTTGTTTACAGCAGTGTGAGAATATTCCTCAGTTTTATAGCGATATATGTTGTTGAGTTGAGTGAAATCAAGCCAGTAGTAATTTTGCATATGGTAACTCAGAGCAGTAATCCGTTTATCAATGCGCTCAATCAACTCCTTACCATCATGCTCGTTGTTAAGCAATTGTCTCGCACACCTCAGTGCAAAAAAGAAGAGTGCTTCGATCTCAATGGGATAACCATAAACCCCCTGTCAGGAATGAAAGTAAAGGCTACATCAATTCCAATGCAATAACTCATTACCATCATCACACAGGTAACAGTAGATAAGAGATGCAGTATAGTCTTTGAAGATGATTATAACTATATAGTTCAGAAATCATGCATTTTAACTTCAGGGTACACCAAATCAGCACAACAAGTATCATTAGGCTACTGCAACATCAATCAAATACAAACATAGAAATAATAGATGTAGAGGGATCTTACCATTCGCCTATCAATCATGCTGCATCCATCTGCACATAAGAGTGTAGGAAATGTATCAAATCCATCCGACAGACACAGGTTAAGTATCAGTCTGATTCCTCTCTGCACTTCTGGTAGCTCTGAAAGAGAGTAATCGTGTGTGCATTTAGTATACGAACGTAGCAATATAATCCACCAGAACCCAGAATCCACGGGCGCAACTCTTCCAATTGCACTTCCACCAAAGTCTGCTTGTAAAACCTCCTTCTGGCGGATAGGGTCTTGGATAACCTTGAAACTGGCAGGCATAACACCTTCTCCAAGTGTAAAGTTATCTATCCTCTTCTCCCATCCCTGGAGGTGAAGGGTCTTCAGCAGAAAATTTTTCACTATTTCCACATCAGCATCATTTCTCATCAGGCAAGCCAACCCAGAAGGAACAAAGTCTCTAACAAAAACCTAAAGTCGATAGCAGCTGTCAGAAGTGTGCAATACTGCAATTAGCCAACGAGTTACAGAATATAGCACGGGATATATCATTAATTATGTGGACTAACTACATTTACAGCATCTAAAAGTTTTGAGAGTCTGAGACATTTTGAATCTGTAGTAATCGGTGAGCAATCTAACTCGAAACAGAGAATGACACCAGCATGAATTATGGTGCATGTGATGTAGTTCAATCCAAAACATCAAATAATCAAAACGCATACTACAGAGAAAAGTGCACTAAGAAGGATCGTAAACTAGAGATACATATCAAACAATATAAACAACCGAATCCAAACAAGCAAAGGCCATGAACATTATATAATCAAAACGCACATACTACAGAGCAAAGTGCACTAAGAAGGATCGTAAACTAGAGATACATATCAAACAATATAAACAACCGAATCCAAACAAGCAAAGGCCATGGACATTATATAATCAAAACGCATACTACAGAGCAAAGTGTACTGAGAAGGATTGTAAACTAGGGATACATATCAAACAATATAAACAACCAAAATCAAATAATCAAAACGCATACTACAGATTTAAGTGCACTGAGAAGGATCGTAAACCAGGGAATAGAGATACATATCAAACAATATAAACAACCGAATCCGAACAAGCAAAGGCATTGAACATTATAATAAAATTGATGCTATAGAATGCAACGCGGTGTTGACATGCAATTATCAATTGTTTCAAAGCTCAACACGCTTTTAAATAACGCTAAACATAAACGTAAGCATCGGTCTGATATTTTCAGATTTAAACCTATAAGCATCAATGGAAACATATCTAATTAGCTACCTGATTATAGTTCAAGGTCTCGCTGCCGGGATCATCATTGGCTGCAATTGTACCAACACGTTGTCCTTTGAAGTAAACATATGATTTGCTTAGCAGTTCCCACGCCTCATCGATCAGTGAGGAAGAGGTGCTATTTTCGCTGCTGCCGCTTCCATTCGGCGAATCCATATGGTTCACCAGAGTAGCCCCCACGCTAGGCGACGGTTTCAGTACCGAAGTGCTCTTACCTCCATTACCATTACTTGTATTAGGTACCGGATCCGACTCTCCGGTGTCTGCCCTTCCACCGTCAGAACTGCTCGGAAACACGACATTTACGCTCAATTTCACTTTATCCTTGCGAAGTTTTCCAGTATTCTCCACATCGTTAGCAGAGATACCAAAATCGACGCGAGTAGTCGAATCGTCGTGAGCGATACTCTTCCACGCATCGTCGACAGTTTCCAGAACTTCGGTTTCCTCTGACGGCAGATCTCCCGGTGACAAATCGGAACAATCGGCGATGACCTCATCAGCAGATGCAGTAGACATTATGCAGGAGAAGCAGTAGGGAGGTATAGAGTTTCGGGTGGAGAGAGAGAGAGAGAGAGAAAAGAGTATTAGAGAGAGAATAAGAAAAATGGGAGCAAACTCATGCAGAAATGCGAAATCACAGAGTATTTATGAAGGGTGGTGATCAGGAAGTACTATTTCCTACGGTTCGATTGGATACAGTTCTGCGTGAAATGAATGAAAAACGCTCGAGAAACTGGAGAGAAACGCAGGCGATATGGTGTGGATTTTCATTTTGGCGGTAAACGAGAGGGTGAATATGGGAGGAGAGGACGTATAAATGTTACGGTTATAACATCATATCACGTGTTTATCCTTCAACATTTTCAGTATTTCAATGAATAAAGAACGAAAATACGGAGTATGATTTTGCTGTTTTTTTTCAATCATCCATGGATCAGATTTAGGTGAAATTATTTTTTAGGTGGCATTGAAAAAATTTTATGTGTACAAAACAATGCATCTCTTAAACCTTTATAAAACAAAGTCGTTTAATAATATAAATATTTTTTCCTTGTTATCTTTTCCATTGTCAGATCTCGATTAATCTTAAGACTTAATGATTGATGCGTGAGCAACTAAGATATGGTCCTATTTGAGGCGTCGCTTCTGAAATCGCATTGGAAAATAAAGTAAAATTTTCATACGCTCCAAATTATCAGTTTTAATTGAATTTTCTTGAATTTTTTTTTTACATAATTCGTGAAATTAAATAAATATTCTTCGTGCATCTCAATATTGTTGCAATTGTATTGTTCGATTTCTTTTTTAAAAAAATTGATGAATTTTAGTTTAGAATCTAATTTTAATTTTGAGTATCCATTTTGACTCCACTTAAAATTTGCTCCTAGTATTTTTTATTGGAAGATCTGTTAGTTGTCTTGACATTATCGTGTATGATGCCGTTCAGCCTCTAATTTGCACTGTCACTCAATACATCTCGCTGCTAATTCCGATAATGGCGGAGGCTACTTCGGCCGCCGTTTCTCCCCCGCCGCCGCCGCTCGATGTCGGCTCCCGCTTCCCGCTCCACTTAATCAAATCCGAGATAATTCCTCCCGCTCCCTCACGATCCCGCTGTGGATCCGCGGCGGCCGCCGATTTCCTGCTCGACTTCGCCGGGCACTCATGGATCGCCTACGGCGCCGCCTCTCTCGTAGTCATATCTCACTTGCCAGACCCTCTATCGGAAGCAGAAACGAGAATCGGGCCGATATATCGTCAAGTGATCGAGCTATCTCGAGAAGCCGACGCTCACGTTTCCGCCGTGTGCTGGTCCCCTGCGACGCCGTCCATTGGCGAGCTTGCGGTGGCGTTGGGTGATCGCATTTTTTTGTTATCGTATGGCGGAGATGAAAATCCAACCAGTAAGTTCGCGATTGTCGATTTTCTGACTTGAATTTATGTTTTGAGTTTATTTTGGAAGGGTGGAGTTTGACGAGAGTGTGATTGTTTTAAAATTGAGAATCAAAATCGCATGACTTGAATTTGTAAATGAAATTAGGCGTAATCCTGATGAAACTTGAAGCATTTGCTCTTTTGCATTTCATTTTGGAGTTTGGAGTTCTGAATCACTAGTGGGATGGTTGTGGAGCTCGGTTATGGTTAAGCATATGCAAACTGAACTCGAGATATACTAAAATGAATGGAACTCGCGGGAGCAGCTACATATCTGTTTGATTGATTTGTTTCTAATTTCCCCGTCAAATATTTATTAGGTAGATTTTATTTTCTTAATTAGGTTATTTTAGAATTGGGACTCAGATATATTGTGCATGTATAGGGGCTAAGACCCTGCATTTTACTCTCACACACACATAAAAAGAAATTCTGACCACCTAAGTAAGGAATAAATAATTATTGATCTCACTTATCAGTCAAATCTCAGACACACTTCTTATCCCATCCCTGGAAATAAAGAAATGAGTTAGTAGTGATGAGAGGTTTTCTTTTTCATAATCATCTGCTGTCTGGGTTGTGAGTAGAAACCTGGTATACATCTCTATTGTCGTAAAAAGCATATATGATGGTCTTACGCATTGGTATTAAGTCCTATTGAGATTTTCCTATAGTTCTGACATTGCTTAAGTTAAACGCTCCCCCCTGACGCCCTCTCCCTTGTAATCGAATATGGACTTATTTACTGAGATTCAGGTTCTTTTTGTTGGAGGCAGACTACAATGCTTGTCTTATCCATGAAGGTTGAGGCCATCCAGTGGACAGTTTCAGGAGATGGAATAATTTCAGGAGGCATTGATGTTGTAATGTGGAGAAAGAAGGAGAAGTCGTGGGAAATAGCTTGGTCATTCAAACCAAAAATCCCTCAAGTTCTTGTCTCTACCACCTGGAGTGCCTGTGGTCTTTCAGCTACGGCACCATGGAGTGAAGTACAAGTTGGAGGTTCGTCTGCTTTCCCCAATGATGCAGGAGATTGTGTATTAGTTTTTCAATTTGATGGACATTCTAAATATCCACAACATGAGCTGCGTCATCCAATGCCTATTGGGATGATACAGTGGAGGCCTTCAACAGGAAAACCACCAAGTAAGCATGCTAAGCATGCCCAGAGACCAATCTTGTTAACTTGCTGCCTTGATGGATCTGTTAGGTTATGGGGTGAAATTGATGATGGGAGGATTAGAAGAAATGTAAAGGATAATAGTGACCACAAAGCAAAGTTATCTTTTTGTGTCCTTTCTGTAATCGAGGTAAACCAAACACTGAATGGTATTCTGGGCTCTGATGTCTTTGTAAGATGGGCAATGGACGTTGAAGGTGTGACTGTTAATGATAAAGAAGTATGCTACTATTCATGCTCAGACAATCTTCAGCATGATACAGCTGCTAGATGCGAGTGGTTGATTGGTTTTGGTCGAGAAAGGGTGATAACGATGTGGGCTATTCACTGTCTTGATGATTTTGCTCCAGTGAGATTCCCAAGGGTTACTTTATGGAAGAAGCATGATCTAGTCAGCTCTGTAGTGGAACCAAGTCAATTGCTTATGCATAAAGTGTGCATTATGAGGACTCAAGTTTCTGGCTCTCCCGCTCTTTGCTCATTGGTTCAACTGTCACCTTGTAATTCATTCTCTTGGTGGCAATTATATTCTCAAACCTCAGCTAGCATGAAATTGGAATCTGCTAGTGACGTTCATGCCAACAGCTCTTTGGCAGCTTGTGCCAAAGGAGTGCTAGAAGTTGAAGGTCACATCGATAAAATTTTACAGATTGCAGTTCATCCGTTTTCTTTTGAAGTTAAACTCGCTGCTTCTTTAGATAGAAATGGAATGCTTCTTTTTTGGTCATTTTCAACCTTTTTCAATAGTCATATTGGCCAGCCAATATCTACACCCTCTTGGAAACTCTGTGGAAAACCTGCTATTATCGATCACTCTCCTAAATACACGTGCTTGAGTTGGGCCCCCACAGTGCTAGGTGACAGTAATGTTCTTCTCATGGGACATTCAAATGGCATTGACTGTTTCTTGGTTAAGGTTTTGAAAAACAATGAACAGAAGATCACTTATCACAATTTATTTTCTTTGCCCTTAGTTATTGAAGGTCAAGAACAAGTGCTAACTAGAATGAGCTCCATCCCTTTGCCTTGCAACTGTGATGGGAACTCCGTTTCTAGTAAATTTTTGCTTATAGCATTATGGATGGATACTTTTAGGGCTTTATCCTGGGAAATAACCATCCATTGCGATTATTCACAAGGGAGCTGTTTGAATGACCACTGGAAAACATTTGAAGGTGATTTTTCTGGTAAGCAGTACTTGGTTGCAGTCGACCCTGCCTCATCAGTCATTCCTGTGACTAACAACGATGACAAGGTTACTAGTTGTGCTGTAGTCTGCCCCAGTGACTTGGTTTCATCTTCACAAAAGCTGAGTTCTCCCGATGAGATTGGCAGCACTTGCTATGCCTATCATATGATAACTGGTTGCTTCAATGGCAGCTTAAAACTGTGGAGGAGCATGCCACTCGATTCTTTGAGCTCAGATAAGAAGTGGGCTCTTGTTGGGGTCCTTACTTCTCAGCAAGGTCCTATACTAAATGTCTCTATGAGTCCCTGTGGCCAAAAGATTGCTTCTGCCTCCAAAAATAGTCTATCAAAAAATCATTCTACTACACTTTGCATATGGGAATGCTTGCATGTCAAAGGTGTGGGCAGCTTCATGCTGGAAGATAAACTTTGTTTTGATGGGGTGATTGTTGCTTTTAATTGGTTAAAAATGGGAATTGGTCAGCTATTACTTGCCGTTTGTTCACAAAATGATTTGCGGATATATGCTTCACGACGCCGTGGGGGTCAAGGTGAATTAAAATCAGAGAAGCCTATGGAAGAAAATGCTTGGATATGCATTGCAGCTAAGAGTAATCTACCTCCTATTTCTGACTTCCTTTGGGGCCCTAAGGGCACAGCTGTAGTAGTTCACGACAAGTATTTTAGTATTTTCAGTCACTTTTTGTCGTTATCTGATTACACTGGCTCCCATGACATTGTGCACTATTCAACTTTCACTGATTCTGAAAAAGCACTATCAAAAATTGGAGGCAAATATGAGTCGCAGCCCCCTGCAAAGATGAAAAGCAATGTTGAGAGCTTCCAGTGGTACAGTTATGCCACCGAAAAATGTTTCTGGAGCATGTCAGAAATAGCCGAAAAGATAGGAGGATCTTTGCCTCTATTTCACCCAGAGGCCCTCTTTAATAACTTGTGCTCAGGTACTGCTGGTCATGAAATGGTTACTAATATTTTTATGTTAAGTTTTTGTGTCTCTTTATCCTTTAAACTGATGATGAATGTTTCATCTGTTTAAATCAGCATGAACACCAATTTACAATGATGAATTGTCAATTAAAAGTAGTTTCTGTCCTAATGTGAACCTCAAACTTTTGAGACCCTGGTTCCAAACTTAACAGCTTTAACCACCTGTTTCCTAGTTGTTTGAAATTTGAGAATTAAAAGCAGAATTTATCTTCTGAAACAAACTCTTTTTATTCCCCACTCTGAAATCTGTTTGGAGAAAGGCATACATAGTCCATGCAATAGCTCTAGCTGGATGCTTGCCATCTTCTTGGATGTCACTAAGGGAGTACATTTAGTCAACATATATATCTAATGACATGGATCCCTTTTGCTTTGTTAACTCATTCTACTTGGAACTTCATGATGTTCATGTTCTTAGTTGTTAGAATGCTTAACATTTATCATTACTTTTCTTTACCTTATTGTTTTATGGCTTCAGGTAACTGGAAACGTGCGTTTATAGCTCTACGCCATCTTGCTAAACATCTTGCTTCTGGCACTTTGTCTGAACAAGGTCATGGTGCTAAAATGCCTAGCAGTTTAGTTTCACCAGTTCCCTTGTCAGATTATCTTGATGGGATTCTTCCACTTCATTCAAGTGGTAACGTATTTCATTGGAGTACATCCCAACTTCACACGGGTTTATTTAACTCTGTCCCGGAGGGTGGTTATGGTGCTCATAATTCCACCATGACTTCATCGCTGTCCAAATCTGAATTTGATGGCTTCATTGAATCTCTTGAGAGTTTGCATTCTTATAATTGCATAAATACAGACGAAAAGATACAGGCCATTGCACTTGTTGATCTTCTACGAGAAGTTGGTAATGCTAACTCAACTTCTGCTTATGGAAGTCTAGATGAACCTGGTCGGAGGTAAGTTTGAACTTTGAACCATTATCACTAATATTATTCAATTTTACATTCCATTTCTTAGAACTCTATGGTAGTTTGCCATCAACTGACTAGCCTTTTTTTCACTGAAGATTCTGGGTTGCAGTGAGGTTCCAGCAACTATATTTTGCTCAAAGATATAGTAGGTTGCCTCTGGTGGAAGAGTTTGTTGTCTCTCCAGGACTCATTGGGTGGGCTTTTCATTCAGATTGCCATGACAATTTGTTTAATTCGTTACTACCAACAGAGCCATCTTGGGAAGAAATGCGCAGTATGGGTGTTGGGTTCTGGTATACAAATGTATCGCAGTTGAGGGTTAAGGTATGGTGTGAGCTAATGCTAAAAAGTAGACAAATATTTGCAGTTGCTTATGCTCTGTTATGGCTCTAACATAATCTGAATGGCAAAAGCATAATGTAGAGGCACTACATCTAGTAAAATGCTCTTGTATGTAGCTAATGACTCACAGCACTGTACATGTTTCCATGTGTAGGTCATATATTTATAGATAAGCCTGCATCGTTTTCATCTGAACGAATACTCATAGATACTTCTAATACTCTTCTTGGGATCCGGTGAGAATTGGATTTAATGTGAGAAATGAGTAACATCCATCAACATGAATTAAACATGCATAAACACATAAATACATGAATAAGAGATGAACGAATAATTTGACCTATGGGGATTCGAGCCCAGATGCTTATTCATCTCTAATTCATGGAATTTATGCACTATGCATGCACAATTCGTGTTAATGCAAATTTCTCATTTCTCACGAAATATATCTAGTATATATGTATTTATTTGTGTGTGCCATTATGTTATTTGATGTCAATCTTATGCTCTGAAAGATATTTTGTCCTTTGTATACCTTTTCAGATTGGAAGGGTTTATTTGTAAATAATATCACTAAAGATATGAGTTAAATATCATGGAATAGTAGGTTTTGTCATTAATTCATAAAGCACATATATATAGTACAAGAGACTAAGCCAGAGTAGGTCACATAACTGATGTGGGATACTTATTCTATAACATATTCTATAACACTTTTGCAGCTGCCAGTTTAGATGATTTATATTTATTTTTTATTTGCAAATTTTTATTTTTGATAGCTAGAACTGAATTGTTGAGCACCTCCATCGTAGAATAATCTTGTAAGATGCATGGAAGGGTGGTTGTCTTCCCTCTTAGTCATTCTTATCTAGGGGTTTGACAGTGTCTTTCTTACTGCAGATGGAAAAGCTGGCTAGACAACAGTATATGAAGAAGAAAGATCCTAAGGCCTGTTTACTCCTTTATATTGTGTTAAACAGGCTTCAAGTTTTGGCTGGCCTCTTCAAAATAAGCAAAGATGAAAAGGATAAACCATTAGCGGGATTTCTCTTTAGAAACTTTCAGGTATCTAATGATCTATCACAATTTTCTTTAACCTCACGTAAGATAAAAAGCTTTAAACTCTTCAGCTGCCAATTTTGAGTGTCAAAATCCATACCCTTGTGCAGTTATTTTGTAATCCATTAAGGGAGATTGTATTAGATCAGCAAACTTTGGGAACTTGTGGCTAACATAGATCCCAGAGAAACCCAGAGAATTGTATGCACATAAACAAATTCTTAAAAAATATAACTTCTGATCTATGCTCAATGCCACATGTTGCGGTACTTTAATACTAAAGTAACACACACAAAAAGGAGACATTATTACTCCTGTAAGGCCAAATTCATTTGATGGTTAAGTTGAGGAAAAGGAAAAAATTGAGTGAAATCAAAGGAAGTAAAGGCCAGATATGTGTGCTAGAAAAAATTATCTGAAGGCAAATGGTAATGGTGATGTTTGGTGCCCGAGGGAATAGTGTATACTCATTTCTCAGTTCTCCTCTCATGTTTGTGAGGTTAATAAATTTCACCATTTGCATTACACGCTCCTTGAATTTTGTTTCTTTCTTAGTTTTCATGGACAACAAACAAAAAATTCTTTATGCATTTTGTTCTCCTTTTTAACCAAAACCCTTGAAGCTAGCAAGTTATCAACCTATCTACACTACCCTGTACCCTCTCTAACATTTGCTTTATGAATATATATATCTTTTGCTACTTTCACCTAGACGGTCCTATAGAAGTTACTCTTCTAGATGGTGTCAGATTGTTCCTTAATTTGAATGAGTTAACTGAACCAACTTTCTTTATAGGAAGATAAACATAAGGCTGCAGCTATTAAAAATGCTTATGTACTATTGGGAAAACATCAACTGGAGCTAGCAGTAGCTTTCTTTTTGCTCGGAGGAGATGCTTCTTCTGCTGTGACAGTCTGTGCCAAGAACCTTGGAGATGAACAGCTTGCTCTTGTAATATGTCGTCTCATAGAGGGATGTGGTGGACCTTTAGAATGCAATCTCATTGTAAAGTTTCTCCTCCCATCTGCACTATCAAAAGGCGACTTCTGGATGGCAAGTTTTCTAGAGGTAAGGATAATCTCTACAGCACTATAAACTTTATTTATATGTCAGGTTTCTCTGTCATGCACCTTATATTCATATTGTTGAATGTCCTATTTTATCATTTTGGGAGCAGTGGCTATTGGGAAATTATCCCCAATCGTTTTTCAGAATGCTTGGTGCTGAAGTGGGTTCGGAGGTCAATATTTCTGTCCTTTCATCCTCTCATACCTGTTTTCTGGATCCAAGTATTGGTCAATATTGCCTGATGTTGGCAAACAAAACTAAATTGAAAAATGCTGTTGGGGAGCTTAATGCTGCTAATCTCTGTCGGTGGGCATCTCTGATGAATATTACTTCCTTCCGAAGATGTGGGCTACCTGTAAGTGTCTCTACACAATTTATTTGGACTTATGTTTAGGCTGTAACTCTAGTAAAATGTACAGTATTACGTGATGCTATTACTTCAATAGTATAATAGGCTATAGGCAATAGCACATGTTGATGATAGTTATTGACTATGGAACCGGAAATTACTCTTCCTAAAGCTTCCTTCTTCTTTATGGCGATGACAGTATGCTTAAGGATTATAAAATTTTCACTTCTATGAGTATATCTTGGAGAAGTAATTATTAGCATGCTGAGCTTCTGCTTGCCCATCTGTATAGTTTTATCTTCAAGGATGATTTCTAAATCAAAAGAGTAATGGCCAGTTCTATTTTGTTTCCCAACAAGCTTGAAGCGTTGGAGAGCCTTTTGTCATCTGTGAGCATATTTGGTGGCCCTACCCATGGGAGCTTGACGCATAACCCAACTGGTGATCTTCCTGCTGAATTGACACAACCATCTGTGTATGAGAACTCCTCAAACTGGATGTTGGAAGAGACATCTTTCCATATTATATCGTATTGTAAGTTATATTTAGCATTGCAGTACATGTCAACCTTGATGAAAGAACATCCAAGCTCTTTAGAAAATGATAGGCCATCTTCTTTCAAAGAGGCTATAAACCTGGAGGTTGACCGTCAGGACTTTGAGAAATTACTGAAGGAATTTGAAGACAAGTTGACAGAAGCTATTACATATTTCCAGCAAAAATTCCTCTTGGTTCCTCTCCATCTAATTAAAATGGTAATTGGTGTTGATTTGAACAAGTGCACTGCATTCTAATCATTTTGGGGTTACCTAAACTTTTTTGTTTTGCTTACACAGATTGTATTGTCTTTGTGCCATAATGGTCTAGACTTTATTGGACACTACATATTACAAGATTATGCTCCAAAGTTCCTGTCGCAAGAAAAGAGTAATCGCCCTGATGATTTGTTTTGTTCTCCATCCAATCTGTTTAAAGCTACTGAAGAAATGTTATCACTGTATGTGAAATATATTGTTGCCTCTTGCAAAAACTGCTTGAGATCAACATATTTTTCCGTGGATAGTCTTTCTAGTGAAGGCAGGTTATGCTGGCTTACTGTGTGGGGTTTGTCAGATCAGGGCATGACAGAGACATTTATGTGTCTAAGAGCTATGTTGCAGCTGTTCCTAAGATCCCAAGCTGTAGATTTTCAGAAGTTACTTTTATTTGTTGTCAGTTTGTTTGAATTCCATATACTTTTTTCTACAGCTTGGCTTCAAAAGAATTTCAAAGCTATTATTGTATCTATTGGACCTATTCTGTCTAATTTACTGGACGAAAGTGGCTCTAATGGGTTGAAGATGGAGAATCTGAATAAACTTATTAGTGAGGTTATGGAGTTGCTAGCTCATGGTTTAGTGTATGTTGAGTCAGGACAAAAGCAGGAACCAAGCGGAGCAGTTTCTGATAACAAGGCCTGGCATATCATCAGTTCTTCTTTTTGGGTGTGCATGTCTAAATTCTTGGAACATCAACTCAGTACATTGCCTGAAGTACCTGAAGATTTTTTTTCTTCTGGGCCTCCCCCTGTATTAGAACTTGATGGAAATAATCTACAGCAACAAGCCAGATTGACCTCTAGCACTTTGGTTCAGTTTCTCAAGCTCACGTGCTCAGATATTTCGTTTTATTGTTCAAAGCAATTTGCAACGTACCTACTTCAAGAAGCAAATACTTTGAACAAAAATAACCTTTCATCCTTTGAAAATGGTCTGTATCAATCAGGAGGGGAGAATATTAATCCAATGATTGAATATCCAAAACCATTAGACCACGGCAATGAGTTGCCAGATCTTGATAAGTTAAGGAATATTTTTGCTGGTTCCGAAATCCTTCGTGGAACCTTTGAGAAAGAGTATCACAATTGGCTACCATACATTAAGCAAAAGTCATCTAGTGGATGGAGTTATGCATATGCAAGCATCACAGCAGAGTTCGGATTAGAGGAAAATTGGGATAAAGAAGATGGATTTGGTAGTCCTCGTGCAATTGGATCACCTTTAGCATGTACAACCCCAGATCATCCTTTTAAAACTTCTGATGATAATAATACATGTGACTCAAAGAGGGTGATGCCTTTCCAAAATCCTAAAGAAATATGTAGAAGAAATGGAGAACTTTTGGAGGTACCCTTGCACCCTTTCCTATCCCTATATATAGTTCTGCAATTCCATATAATTTTAATTTCGCCTCACCTGCTTTAATTTTTGGAGCAGGCTCTGTGCATAAACTCCATCGATCAATCCCAGGCTACACTTGCTAGCAATAAGAAGGTTTGTACCTGTGTTTGGTTCATTATGTTTTGCTTTTCCTGAATGTAAAGGGCTGTCTAGTACATGAAAACTTTGGAGCTTATCTGCTATTGGTTGTTTGAATTTGTTTTGAAGCATATATAAATGATAATTAAAAACTTGAATTTGTTATCACTCAATTGTTAGCTTTGTAGGGTGCAAATATTGTAGATTGGTGGAGGATGAAATACTAGTTTAATTTGGAAGGATCTGTAATCTTTGGCCATGTCCTGTGGGTTTGAGCCACTATGAGCCTTTTGCAATTTTAGTAGGATTAGCTTCTGCTATCTTTATCCTGCTTCCTCAATTTATCCTTTAATTTTGAAAATAAGAACTAATAGTACCTGTGAACTTGCCTTCAGTTTTATGAAGTAGATTTTACATTTTTTTTAAAATTTTCGTATCGGATCAACCTTTTGTAAACAAGCTTTAAGCTATATTTGAGCTGTTGTCTAGGTATTTCTTTTGTTCAAATGGGTGCTTGTGCTGTGATATAGCCAAAATTTCCCCAGTAATAATTTATTTCTTGATTGGTTTTCCCTGTGCATATGCTAATGGTTTCCATTTCAGGGGATAGTATATTTCAACTGGGAGGATGGGATTCCTGATAGGTATAAAGCTGAATGTATTTGGGGAGAAGCAGACTGGCCGCACAATGGGTGGGCAGGATACGAGTCCACTCCAGTTCCTACAAATGGTTCTTCTGCTGTGGGCTTTGGAAGTAAGAAGGCCACACACCTTGGGTTGGGAGGGGCCACAATTGGTGCAGGCTCCTTGGTGCGACCAGGAGGAGAATTAACTGGTGGGGGAGCCTTTGGCATTCCAGGATATGCTGGTATGGGAGCATCCAGCCTTGATTGGGATCTACAAGAAAGTTTTGACGAGTTCCTTGATCCACCTGCAACAATTGATAGTGTAAGGACAAGCGCATTTGCATCACATCCATGCAGGCCTTTCTTCTTGGTTGGTTCCAGCAATACTCGCATATACCTTTGGGAGGTATGTTTCTGTGCTTCCATTTTTACCCCTTGCCTCTTCCACTCTAAATCTCACTCCTTCCCTCTCTATCCATTCATTTTTCAATATTTGCCCTGAGTAATTTTCTTCTACTAACCTTTTTGATTTGTATTCAAAATTTCATTTATACCCTTGTACTTTCTCAAAGAAAATAAATGAAAAATTAGAAAACCTTGTGCTTCCTGCGTTATTGATCAAAGGGCAAAGTACAGAAGGCATGTGTAGAAATAAAACTACAGTGGGCATAGTTTAAAATATGCAGGAAGCAGTATATGCATTTTCTTAAAATTCCCTCTCATTGCTCTTGTTTACCATGAAAATCAATCTAAAATATGATCTTTCAGTTTGGGAAGGGCACAGCTACTGCAACCTATGGAGTACTTCCGGCTGCAAATGTACCTACACCTTATGCTCTTGCCACTGTGTCTGCTGCGCGTTTTGACCACTGTGGACACAGATTTGTGACTGCCGCATTAGATGGAACTGTATGCACGTGGCAGCTTGAAGTGGGAGGAAGAAGTAACATTCATCCTACAGAATCTTCTGTCTGCTTTAACAATCATACTGCGTGAGTAACTACTCTAAATAATTAAACTGCTGATAAAGTCTGCAATTGAATAACTATACTTTCTTTACTTTCGTGAGACATTCTGCCAGAAGTGAAATAGGCAAATACAATTTTTTGCCCAATCTCGCTCTTATTCTTTTTTGCTGGTTCCCAATCTGCCTAGTTTTTCCCCAGGGGGAAAAATTCTGCTCTTTATTATTCTTTATAGATTTTTTGTAAAAGGAGTTTATTGTCTGCTGGTTTCTGTATCACTTGAAAATTTGCTCTATGCTTCTTCCCTGACAGGCATTTACCACTGGCATTTGCATGCTCCAGGTCCTTTTTCTTGCTTTTTAGTTGCCTTCTGATTTCATCTCGTCATTATAGGGATGTTACTTATGTTACGGCAAGTGGATCAATTGTGGCTGCAGCAGGATACAGCTCCAATGGGGTGAATGTTGTTGTATGGGACACACTTGCTCCTCCAGCTACTTCTCAAGCTTCAATAATGTGTCATGAAGGTTTGTTTTATTTAAGTTTCTGGTGAACTATGTTCAGAATTTGTTATAATTTAATAATGCATCCTTTCCTGTTTCAAAAAAGAATGTGTGCTTTCTTGATCCAGGAGGTGCTCGATCCCTTGCCGTTTTCGATAATGACATAGGGAGTGGTTCTGTCTCTCCTCTCATTTTAACTGGTGGAAAAGGTGGTGATGTTGGGCTTCACGACTTCCGTTACATAGCTACAGGAAGGACTAAGAAACACAAGCACTTGGATCCTGGGGAACATAATATGAATGCTTCATCTTCTGTTGATATGCGTAGCAAAACTGGTGACCAAAATAGGAATGGTATGCTTTGGTACATACCAAAGGCCCACTCAGGTACCGTAACTTATATGCATACACGTGGGAAGGATCCAGTGAGAATGGTAGATATTCGTGAGAATTGAGAATGACACATAAATGTTATGCATGCATAAACACAGTAAATCCCATGCATAAGAAATTTGTGGAAAAGCACCTGGTTGAATTTCACTAATGGTGAATTATTCGGGAATTTCATATGCATGAAATTCACTATTAATATGCATGCATAATTCACATTTTGCATCATTCTTACCTCTAAGGTTGAGTAAAATTCTCAATGTATCTCACCATCTCTCTCTATGTATATTATTAGCTCAAATACAGAGCTTAAACTGACACTGTCATTATCTGCATGAAGGGAGTATCACCAAAATTTCTACAATTCCAAATACCAGTTTCTTCTTGACTGGGAGTAAGGATGGGGATGTGAAGCTTTGGGATGCGAAGAGGGCCAAGTTAGTATTTCACTGGCCAAAATTGCATGAAAGGCACACCTTCTTGCAACCTAGCTCTCGTGGATTTGGTGGAGTTGTTCGGGTAATTCCAAAGACAGTCACCATTATTTTTAGTTAAAAAAGGCTGAAGTGCCAATTTTATCAGTCTATTATGACTCGAGCACTTCCTGTTTCAAAATGTAGAACTAAATATCCACCCTCTCTTTTGCAGGCTGCAGTCACAGACATTCAGGTTGTTTCTAATGGCTTCCTTACATGTGGAGGAGATGGTATTGTAAAATACATCGGATTTCAAGGCAATCCACTGGAGACAACAAATTAAGATCCAACTCCATCGCTGTGCCGTTGTCTCACATGCAAAGAGGTATCAGACTTCATCTCAGCAATTGAGCACACGTGCAACCGGCAAAGTTATAGTTCCCTTATCCACCCAGAATCTGAACATTGGCAGCAGTGATCTTGTTTCCAAACTTGGGCGTGGAGCTAACTCTGAGGTTAAATGCTGTTATGATTTTCTTAACCAATCTCAGCATTTCTGCCATCACACTCTCCAGTTTAATGGGAACTGAACTAACTGGATGTGGCCAAATGACACCATCATTCAGTTTTGAGAGAGATTATGCATAAAGTCTAGGTCTTATGCATTTGAAGCAAGCCAGCAGAGAGCAGTTGGTTAGTTCTTCTTCAAACAGCATCTGTTGCAGTAATTGGCTGGATGCGACGGGATAGACTATGATGGAGGCTTTGTATAGTGATTTTCAAACATAAATAGGGCACTTCCTTGTCAATTGTCAAGTGTGTATGCAGTGTACATTATTACGAATAGATCAAATCAAATGCGCTTTTTATTTATTAATTTTTTGTCTCTCTTCTAGTCTGGTGAAGCCGAGAATTGAAGTGAGCCAATGTTACAAGTGATAAGTAGAGTGAGATGTAACTAATTAAATTAATTTGATATAAACCAACATGGTGCGATTAGTTGGTTTCGACCACGCCAGAGTTTGGAACTATGCAAGTCTGGTTTGTACATTTGAATTCCTAAACAGTATTCACCAGTATATATAAATAAAATACATGGACAGAGCAACAAGGTTTCGTGGTGTAGTTGGTTATCACGTCAGTCTAACACACTGAAGGTCTCCGGTTCGAGTCCGGGCGAAGCCAATACATGTGTTTTTAGTTTTATAAATTTTAATATTTCAATAATTTGTTGGTGATCAACCTATTTGATTCCTTCTTGTTTCTGCACACAATATTCAATCCTCTGCTTGCTTAATCTGCTGACTTTGACGTTCCAATGGAAATAATAAAGGCTCCATATATTTGCTCGTCTAATAGTATTGTTTTGCATATAGGAACCATCTTTCATGGTCTGAACCGAAACCAACATATCAGTTCTATTAGTTTGATTGTCGTTAATAATCTTATCTCATCTATATTGGTTCGATTGTCATTCATAATTTTTAGAATCGTATAGATCTATCGGATGATATATTAATCACTGATTTTGACCCAAAATTAAAAAAATATTGGGAAAACCACGAAGAATTATTAAAAAAATTGATATTAATATCATTAAATACTTTATTAAGGCTACTTTATAGCATTACTGTTGCTTATTCTTTCTGTGAAAGTCAATATTCTAATATTTCTATATCAAAATTAATCTGTGGATTGCTTAAATTCAATATCTAAAACTCTGACTCTGGACTAATATATATCCAATTAGTCTCACTTATGAGCGCTAGTTGAATTTCTTACCACCAACCGTCAAGTCAAGGTTTAATTATACTGTGAAAGCATTGACAGTCTTTTTTCTTAGGTTTGGCATAATCAATGGAAAAAGATGAAATCACCCATAGTATATTTTATTCAAAGGTAATGTAATATACGTTAGCTATAGAAAATACATACAGGTGGTGAAATGCTCAAATTTGTTTGCATATGTAGTAAATAAATATAGTACTCGTATTATTTTTTTAACATGGGAAATGGTGGTTAAAATTTGGCGATTCACTTTGTTATAATAATAGTAATAATAATACAAAATTTCCTAGCTATTATTATATTCAAATTAGGGCCACTAAGATATGTTAATTTTCCCTCCTTTGACAACTAATGTTTGTTTGTGGTTCTGGGCTAGTCGCTTTCAAGACACAAGACGCCCATTTTATTTCGTGATCATAAAATATCATATTTGCCATTACCAATTAAAATCAAAACTAGCTAGGGAGTGGTCCTTACTCCTTAGCCTTTGGATTCTTTTTCAAGCAAATTAAGCTGGCATCGCCATTTTTACTTATTTTCACATAAAAAAATGAATTTAGCATACTCATTAAGATTTGTTTTAAACTGATATATATACCGCAATTATTGTAACTTTATTGATATTCTTTTCACTTTGTAATTAAAAAAACAAAGTAGTAATCACAATTTCTTACTACCCAACTAAATTGAATCAAAGTAGTAAAAGTAGTGCAGTTGTTGGCTTATGATTGATGCGGTGGATTACATGAACAACAATGCAATTTAATTTTCTTCATTGTGATTAGATTGAATTAGATGGGAGTGTAACATTTGATCAGTATATAAATATATTGATACTGACATTAGAAGATATAAACATAACTCTTTGCAGTGTGCGAATGGCATCTTAATATGTATTCAAATACGTTCCTTAATTATCAATAAAAAAAGAACACTCAAAAATAAATGCCCTAGTTATCATTTTGGGTTATATAAGGTTTTATTCTTATTCAGCAACCTCAAAAGTTTTGGATTGGATTAGCATCCACATTTAAAATATGGGTAATGATTAATAAATATATTATGGGATCTTATTTATAAATGCCAATAGGTTAATATCAAAATGGTAAAATGAGATTATTCTGTGATTCAAAAAAAATATGTGAAAATACGTTACATGATCCATATAACTTGAAAATGATTTAGTTTTATGTAAAATAAATGATTTTTGAGAGTGGAGTAATTAATTGGGCTTTGAGGCTACCAAAGATCACAATGTACGGCACACAACTCGCTACGCCGTATTCGGGGATGAACGCGCCAAGCCCAACAAAAGGCTCGGCAATGCCAATCATTTGAATACTCAAATAAAAATACAAAAGCAAACACCATCTCTCTTATCTCTCTCTCTCTCTCTCTCTCTCTCTCTAGATGAGTGAAATCTGAATCCACACCTATCCTCTCGCCCAATTCTGTTTCCACTGAACTTTCAGGTTTCTTTCTCGCTTTATCTCTCTATTACCTCCCGATCATCATACTTTCTCATGCAGTATTTGTTTGATGCTTGATGAAATTAATTTTACTGAATTGCAAGGATAATTTATCCGTTTTATATGTGCTTGTTGGTTTAGGTTTAATTTGTTCTTCATTTGACTTTGACATTTGGCGTTCATCAATCATAATGTACTTTTGGACTCGCAATTTTACTGGTAGATTATCATGAAATTCTCTACTTTTCTTGTTATAATTGGTAATCAATTGAAATGAAGCAGCTTCAGCAACGGATTTTGCGAAGAAAGTTCTTGTTGCGTGTGACGCCAGTTTCCTCTGATAGTGATTTTCGCTTTGTTGTCTTTTGAATGTGATTAACCTCATTGTCCTTTTATAAAATTTATAAAAAAAAAAAAACATTTCTTTCATCCTCTTCGCAATTGATCCTTTTCCTATTAACATAGTTAATTTTGCCTCCACTTGAATATTGTTTTGGAGAAAATGTTAGTACCACTTAATTGGGGGAGATTTCAACTCAATATAATCTCTTATTGAAATCTGCAGGATGAAAAATGGCAGTAGCTGAAGCTAGGGCGGTTTTGCACAGGACAGCTAACCGATGCATGGTGCAAGAAGATGCAAAGCGAGCTCCAAAATTCGCTTATTGCTCGACAATACCTACTTCTGTGAAACAGGCTGATACTGTCTCTAGTGCATCCAGAGGCCTAGATGTTCCCAATGGAGTGTCCATACCTTTTAATCTAAATCCTTCATTTATAAATTTATCCCCCAATTCGAAATGGTGGCTGCAACCGCAACTAAATTATGGGTATCAGAAGGGTTCGACAAATCAACAGTTTACATCTTCCGAGTGTAGTATGGATATCTGGCAAAAGCACGAAAGCTCTGGAGCTTTAGTGAGGAATGAGGATAATCAGGGTAGAAATATAGTAACTGGTGAAAAGTTAGAGTTTGGAGTTAAAGAGGATGATAGAGAAGTACCTGTTAAAGATCTTGGTCCCAAGGTTCCAAAACATGCTGATGAGATTTCTTTTGATCCCAAGTCGCGGATAGGGGCTGGAAAAAATGCTCCGTGGTGGCGAACTGCTGATACTGATGAATTGGCTTTGTTGGTTGCACAAAGGTCGCTTGACTATATAGAGAATTGTGACCTTCCCATGCCTCAGAACACTCATGTGAAGAAGGATGTGGATGTAAAGCTATCTTGTTTTTGCCATGATGGAAGTGCCTGTGACAAACATTTTGTGTTAGCAGAGGGTCAATCAGAAAACAGTACAGAGAAGCTCTTTAGGTAATTTGCTCCTTTTCTTTAATTGTTCTTAGCCTGCTACATTGAACATTTCATGAGCACATTGTGTTAACATCTGTAGCCTTTGTATGTTCGTTTTGGTAGTGTCGACAAATCATTCACAGTTTCTGGTTGTGGAAGTTGATCATTTTAAATATGTTAAAAAATGCACCAGAAAGATTGATTACATTTGGCATATGTGTGGCTGCATGATTTTAGGCTAAACTTTTCTTAACTAGAACTACACTGATGATTTTGACCTTAAAAACAGTGATATCCCGACTCTTGAAACAACGGTTGAGAATGACCAGAGCAAGGCCCAACTGATGGAAGCCCTATGTCACTCCCAGACTCGTGCAAGAGAAGCCGAGAGGGCAGCAAAACAAGCCTGTGCAGAGAAAGAGCATGTGGTCAAGCTTGTATTTAGGCAAGCATCTCAGCTGTTCGCCTATAAACAGTGGCTCCGAATCGAGAGCATGTATCTCCAGTTCCTGAACAGCTCAAGCCAGTCAGTGGTCCCTATGTTACCTTGGGCACCTCAAATAACTAAGAAGGCACAGACGGCCAGAGACATGACTTCCAGTAGAAACCGCGCCAAAAATTCAAGCTCTCGGCATGAAGCTAGTAAGTGTACAGTTGCTTTCACCATAGGGCTAGGACTAGCTGGTGCTGGATTCTTGCTGGGATGGTCCATTGCGTGGATGTTTCCAAGTTGGTGATAAAGTTGTGCAGTCTGTATATCATCTACTGCAGCTTGAGAGTTTTGTGCGCTTGTATGATTTAATAGAGCTGTATTTTCCCTTTTCTTGTACGTGATTAAGTGTATTGCCTTCAATTTCAGTTTTTTGGTCTTTGAGTTATCCTTCTACGTTATGTAGCAATGTTGTAAATATGATCTTGATGGAACTTTGGTAAATACTTGCAATAAGATTGGGCTAAGGGATGGAGTTGTAGCATTTTGTGGCTTTTAATAGTTAAAATATCTTCTTTGTAGCATTAATTCACATTCTTCCTTGAACATTTATGATTTAATATTATAGTATACCTTTTTCATAGAAAAAATTGTAAAGTACTTGCATTTACAGGAAAATAAAATGAAAATTGTATATAAAGAATATGAGGAAAATTATAGGATTTTTGTGATTCATCAAAATTTTCTACCAATACCTTGTGTAAAGTGGTAAACGGTAAACCGATTGGAATTTGTGGGGTTTTAGAAATGGTATCTATACCATCCCTTGTATTTTAGCACGTTTACAAAAATTAATCTGTTTTCATTTAGAGAGTACATTACTCCATATGATATTATTGTCATATGATGAAGTTATTTAAGTAAAATTATAAGTTCCAGGCCATTTTGGGCTTAAGTGATGAGCACATTTTAGTTGGCCCATCTTATGATCTAACCCGACCCGGCTTTGCTGAATACCCAAGCTATTCACACACACACACAGAAAAAGGGAATACGCACAGCGAGTGGGAGAGAGAGATCCTGAAATTGGAAAGATGCCGGTGATGGATAAGCTGAAGATTTTCGTTGTACAAGAGCCTGTTGTGGCGGCTTCTTGCCTCATCGCTGGCGTTGGTCTGTATTTCTTCTATTCTTCATAGCTTTATTTATATCCACGCATTCCGAATTTCATTGCTGAAGCTGTATTTCATTTTGCTCACATGCTTTTGATTTCTGAGTTTTCTTAAAATACAGATAATCAGTGCTATTACATTAAGTTAGAGCTAACGGATTTGGAATTGCCGAGTCAATCTGCTTCAATTGAGATGTAGTATTGGCTATTTTTTGTTCGCAATCACTAGAGGCCCTAATTCCAGCTTGTGATCAATTATTTGATTGTTACAAAATTATTTTCGGAATTCGGATCAATGGTTTTTATTTATTACCATACAAATTAGGGCAAAGTTCAAGACTTAATTACTTTGATGCACTAGAATTTTGAATGGTAGATTGGACATATGCTCAATAGTCAATATCGTATTGTTCTAGAAATGGGGGAAATAATAAGGTTGGATTGTTTGGGATGCACTAGAATTGTGAATCAGGATTTGGTTTATATTTTTTATCATTAGTCATTGAATGTAGCATTTTAATGGAATGTGATAGTAAAGCCACAATCTTGCTTTTAAGAGATAATGGTTTGTGTGATATCTTGGTGTGTTGATTATCTCTTGCTCCATGTTTTAAAGAATGTCGCAAACATCTTTGTAATAGTAAATTGATAATCTCTTTATCCATGTTTGAAAAGAATGTTTCAAACATCTTTGTAATAGTAACAATTTCTGTCCTCTTGTTTTGTGAAAAAATGATGCAGGACTCTTCCTTCCAGCTGTTGTGAGGCCTATATTGGATTCCTATGGCGCATCCAACCAAGGGCCCAAGACTTGTATGAGTGATGTAAGTGATACATTGCATTAGGCGCCCTTTTCTCCGTTTTATGTGCAGTTTAGTTTCAGCATTAATATGGGCATAGACATTTTGTAGCCAGTATGGTTTTCATGGATCACTTGATTTCATCTGTTACCAGCTTTCCATGCTTCAGATTATCGTTGAATAGCCTAATAAACCACTGGTTGGCCATATATTTGAAAGTATATCTCTTTCTGTAGAAGCCAGTCTTGTTCCTGCTTTCTGTATACTAATAGATCCACTTTGTTCTGCTCTGTATTGCTGCTGTCATTTCCCCGACCTAGCAAATGGAACTTATCTTGAACAAATTAGTAGAAAAGTCGAGGCTTAATGCACATCATCTATGTCCCTCAACTGCTCTCTTTGGGCATCACCGTGCTTCTACTCTTTTCAGCTTCCAAGGATACTGTGTTTTGCTCTGACCCCTATTATCCTGCGATGTTGATTTCCTGTCTTAACACTTAGATAGTCAATGCCTCTTTTGATAATAGATTGAATACTGGTAGTATATAACTCACAATGATTTCTTGCTTTCTAAAATTATTTCTTATCCGTTGGCGAGTACATAGGTTTGAACTCTCTTCTGTTTCTCAATCTGCAGATAGTTGCTACTATGATTGAGAAGAAGAGATAAACGTCAGATTGGGCAATTTTTCTGTTACTATGCAGCTCCTTGAGAATAAATTCAACCCAAATCTCCATCTTCTATAAATGTTATCTTTTACATCCTACTTTGTAAAAGGACGAGAAGACTTATATGCTACTCCTAGCATAGACATTGTCACATGTAACAAATTTACAAAGTTTCAGTCACATAATTGTTGTATGGTATTTTATTTTTCATTGAAATTTTCTGGTTCTTGCTGCCACTACCCATTTCTTTGGTTGGAAATCTTGTGTTGCTTTTTAATGTGAAATCATTACTTATTGACCCATTATCGGATGCGAGATGATTATGCTAAACAACTTTCTTATTTTCTTATGATTATTTTCACCGGCCTATCAAATGTGACAAACCTGTATTTACTTTTGGATTAAAGCCGTTTTCTACGCTTATTTTAATTTGTTGCTCTGGAAATAAAGGACCAGAAAATAGCAATTAACATTTAAATTATACTGCTATTATTCTTCGCTACAGTGGTAATATAGGGTATGAAAAGCAATATCATCACAAGCATGAACATTAGTTCGAAACAGAGAGTTCCAAACTTTTTTCTTCTCTGTTTTTGGTTCAAAGGGGTGTAATAAAATTCTGCAAATGATTTATGATACGTTATCAACCCTTGAATGCCGGCCTTCTTTATTTGATTTCTTGCTGCCTTTCCAGTGCATCACTTGCTTTATGCCATGGCAAAAACTAGTCTGCAAACAAGCACACCACCGTTACATAATAAATATTATACCCAAAAAAAAAACAATAAAAGCCCCAGACCCACTATTTATTCTCTTCTTTCAAATCCTACAACAGTAGTATTTCACAGCTTGCCATGCCCCTGTGATTTGCAGAAGTCTGCCTACCCTTGATAATTTATGGACCATATTTTCAACATTTTTGGTAATTTGTGTGAAAAATTTAAGGTATTAACATTATAGTCAGGGTCCCCTCTTTACTCTCCCACATGACCATATTAATTCTTCCAACTATATGCCAAAAAATAATGATACTAGTCATAAATTACATTGACAACTATAATTATGGCTACAGATATATCCATAAACCATGAAAACCACTATTCTACACTGCCTGTATAAATTTACATCTCATAGTATAAAAATCACAATTCTCTGGAAAAGTAAAAATATTATGTATTAATTCCAACATAACGTATTACTAGTAGTATATGATAAAATTAGTTAAAATAGGTAAAGTAGTGGGCACATTGGAACACTAATCATCCAGCATCCATTGTAGAAACTAGAAGTGATATTTAGAGTCTTAAAAAAAGAAAAGAAAATACCCATAAATGAGGAGAGAGGTTGGAGAAGGTTCCGGTTCCGTTTGTGTTGATTTTGAGGCCACAGTTATTATTAGCAAACAAATCCTCAGTGTTGGTGCAGCTACTAACCGTGGAGGTGGAGGGCGAGAATCTGCAACTACCGGCCTCCGTCTTACCGCCCTTGAATTTACCAAAAAGCCCTCTGGCCTCGGGGCCGTCTCTGAAGAATCTGAAGGACGAGAATTTGGGGCGGCCGACGCTGTAGGGCCCGTCGAGCACGGTGGTGGGCGAGGGCGTTTTCGTGAATTTGTCGGCCATACACGGCGGGAGCTCCAATGATTTGGCGGGTTTGGGGCGGGTTATGATGTCGGAGCAGGGCCGGGGCTTCCCGGGCTGCTCTTCCCATTTGAAGGGGATGGTGGCTGACGCTTGGAACGGCGGCGTTGATGGATGCTCCGCTGAATCGGGAATCTCTGCAAATGGAAGCTTTAGTGTGGGAAAACATGCCTCATTCATCATTCTTTTTTTGTGATTATCAGTTGGAGTTTTTAAGTGGAAATGGAGTTTGATGTGGACAAAAAAGGGGTGATATGTTGTGCTTGAGATTGACTTCATATTGATTAAATGATTATTTATATAACGAGATGAACTTATAAACTTTTTGGTTGTATTCTCTTAACACTACTACAATCATACAATCATACAATGATACAATGGAATGTGGACTATGGAGAGTGGATATTTGACAAGTATTTCATGATAATGAATCATTTTCTTATCTCTTTTCTCATTCTATTACCTATTGTATTAGTTGCTATGATTCATTATCATATAATTATTTTTTTAGACATAAGTTGTGAGATATAATCTAATTATCAAAGATAATAAATATTTAATTATGAGATATAATCTTTCAAATTCAACGTCTCTTTAATGTACAACTATAGTTTAGAAATATTGAAACGCCATAAAATATGAAACTAGCATTCACTACTAATTGGGGGGAAAACATCGCTTATGATTGAAGATAGGCGAGAAATTCCACACATTATGATCCAACAATACATCTATAGCTCATACAATTGCCCCTATACTATGTGTGGTTGCGTCACCGTCTCATCCTCTATATTGATATTAACTCTAATCCATATTATATCGTGAATTTTTAATCACTATTAGTGCCAAAGATGGGAGAGGGCTTAGCTTAAGCCCAACAATAAAAGAAATCATAAATTTGTGAAATTGTTTGTATGTGTGAATTACTATGCAAAAATTTATAAAAATAAATCATAGAAAAATTGACTTATCCAGATATTGCACTTGAAATTCAGAAAATATAACATCGTGTCCTCCAACATATGTTGCAATAATTAAGAATGTGGTGATTTTATGCAATAGGTAAGAATGTAGTAATGAGTTATTGGGGAAGTACTATGATTAGTGGAGTTAGTAACAGTATAAGACACATGATATGCATAGCATTGATGCTTTTCGGGACCTATGATTGGTTACTGGAATAAAAAGGTATTCTATAGTAGGGATAACGAATGGCAGTTAATCAATCCGTATCACTTGGATTTTATCTGCCCATCAACATAATACATCCGACAACATTTACACTTTATGGAATTTTTGTTTTCTTTTCTGTGTTTTCTTTAAATTACTTAGAAATTCTTATTTTCCATGAAAATATATGCCTCCTAGGTATTTTAGAACTCAAATAAACTTCAAATGGGAAACGAAAGTGAAAGGGATGTTGACTGTAAAAGTGACCAGATAACAGCCTTTGATGTTCAATTTCAATTTTTCAAATTAAAGATTGAAATAAAATACATGCAAAGAGAAAAATGGTACTAAAGCAGACGAACGATGAAATCTTTTCTCGGTCTTCCCTTTTTTAAGCCTTTTAGGTTTTCACACATAGATATATAAACAGACGGTCACAATTTTTGTCATTCAATATTTTGAATTTTTGATCATCTAATACATGAGGTGGACTGGTGGTGTATATAGAGAGACTAGAGAGCCAATGCAAATGAAATATTAGTAACATTTATATTTTTCTAAAATTTATTCGAGAATATAATTTTAGGTGATTTAGTTCATTGATACGTTACCATGAAATTTGGTTCTATAAAAGAAATTTAAAAAAATAGATTTGATAGGAGCTCACGTTGTACAATCAAATCAGTTTATGCACAATACTTACATCTGATACAATTCAAAACTTAAACAGCAATTTGTTTGAACTCGATATGATAATAGACATTTCAGTCACTTGCCTCGCCTAATTAATCATGACGAGATTATAATGGAAACAAAGAAATTATAATGTCTAGGCCACGTTTACTAATACAAATTTGATTGATTTAACGCACAAAACGCCAAAAATGTGACCCAAATTCCTTAGTCAAAAATGATTTTCGTTTCGCATGAATATGACTTGCACTTTAATCATCCTTTTCTCTTGTGGTGATTTAAATAGATTTGATTCACACAATTTTCTAAGTGAACCAGAATGATTGAAAATACATTTGGACTTTAGCCGAGATGGGCTCAGCCCAACTTCAACTCTCTACATAGAAAATAGGCCCATTTCTTTTGAGAGTTTCAACTAGTTTACACTTTTAAGAAGATTAATTTAATGGGCCACTGAAATAATAAAAACTAGGAGTACTAACTTTTACTATATGTCAAGAAAATAAAATGTGGATGACAATTAACTATGGGTCCGATTGTTAATGATACCAATATCCATTAAATGGCCTAAACAAAAGGTCATTTATTTTAATTCCTTTTTTTTTAACTTCACGTTCAATTATTTTATTTCGCAAAACCAAAGTTCTCATATTTATAGGGATAATTGTGAAATACCATGAGTTCATTCAAATTCTTGTCTATTCCATAATTTTAAAAAGCAGTATTTAACATTTTTTCTTGTTACATTACATGCTTTGATTTGGGTGAAATAACATTTGATATAACATCCAAAATCTAGGCTCAGTATCCGTTCCATAAAAATAGTTTATTTTTGACAAATTTTCTCTCTTACTAGGCTTATATATTAAATTGAATCTTCATCAATTTAGCAATAGATCAAACATTTAGTCACTCACGTCATCAATTGATAACATAAGAAAATCATAATATTATTTATAATATTATAGATAATACTTGGTAATAATAATTGTTATTATTATTTCAATAAATAATATAATTAAGAATTTTTTTTTAATTATTACATTTATAATTAATTAAGGTAAACTAAATAATAGCATAAATTTGAAAGTGTAAATTTTTATCTTGATATTCATTATATACCAAAAATAAGAATCATATTCTTAGATATCACATTTCCCAACTATATACTAGTACTATGATAAACAAATAAGAGGACAGACCATGTAATTAAGAAGGTTTGGCAAAAAGCGATATTTTTGTTGGTTGAGATTGTGGGCGTGCAAGACAGCAAGAATAAAATCCAGAGTTGTTGATATATTTCACTACTTATTTCTCTTCCTTTTCAAACCAACCTTTCCTATCACAACTCACAACCACGTTGACTATCTCTCTCCACCAAAATACTATATACTATACACCACCACATGTCATTCAATGGCTAACTGAATATCCTAATCCTTAATTCCACATTATCCTTTAAGGAGACGTGTTAATGCAACTAAGAAACATAATTGGTATACACAAAAGCAAAAATAGTCATGACAAGCCACTTAAGTTTTATAGGAGTATTTTCCAACACGAATATAGTACTATTGAATATGAATGCGGCTACATAGTTGGACATTCACTTCGTTTTGACTTTTATAAATACTTTACAAGTCAAAGTCAAAGTCAAAGTCCCGTTATAAACATAAATAGAACAAAATAAAAGTAAAGTAGTAAACATTCATGCACATAACCATACTCTGTCACAAACTCACAATCTATCTCCAAACCCCATTAAAACGCTTTAGACCAATCAAGCAATATTGATCACATTTAATCTTTTATTTCCATCACAATTCACAAGTAATCAAAAAAATTGACACATAATTTTTAGACCAAAACCAACACACGATCTATTAATGCTGAACTGTAGATTGAACAATAACAAACATTGCATTTAAAATTTCAAGAGTATGGAACTTCCATCAGTTCTATTCCACTTATCCTGCTTCAGCTAATGCTAACATAGCAAGCTCTCGAAACAAAAACGATCATCGCGCGCCTAGCCTACCTCGTTGTATATCCTGAATCTAAATGTTTATTTTTGTTTATTATATAAAAAAATGTGGTTGGAGAGGATATACAAACTTCAAGCTTCGGACTTAGGCTGCGATTCTGAGCTTATGATTGTGGCTTCACCGTCTATGGGCGATGCAGGAAGCTTGCACACCGCACTCATCTTCTTCACTTCCTCACTAGAGTATATGCAAATCTTCTTAGCCATCTTACAGAATTCCCTGCAAAAGTATATATTGTTAAAGTTGATCATAAAAGAATATAAGTGATTTCCAAAGAGATGCAATGAGTGAACTACTTACTGCCACGGGTCATCTCCCACAAGCATCATGTCTCCCTCATTGTCAGTATAAACCACCTCCCATTTGTTGCGAGGGCGAAGCTCTCCCTTGATAGCAAACATGCTCTCCAGTTCCTCGATGAGGTCATCATAGCCACGGAAAGCAGACAAGTCCATACCACGCCCCACAACATTTCCTTGCATTTGAACCTGATGGGATACGTATAGGCCGTCAGAACTAAATTCTAAATGCACTACCTGTAGTTAGTTAATCAGGGTGAAGTTACCTTGATCCGAGTTCTTGGTGACGAAACCAGCTGTCCCTGAGTATCAGTCGGAGGGGCCTCCATTTGAGCATCCTTTCTCTCTTTTGATGAAGCCAAGAGGTCCACACCTTGTTTATCGTCGGTTTCAGGGCTCTTAGTGCTTGGACGAGGCAAATGCACTTCCTTTTCCAACAGAGGGGAGATTTTGTTCGAGTTGTTCCTCAAATCAAAGCCAAATACACGGCATGCAGTTGCGTTTCCTGACTTTTTTATTTGGTCCAGACATTTCCTTGTCCTTGTCCTTGATGCGATGGGAGAGTTACAAAGTGCAGATTGGGACAAGCTCAGAGAGGTGTTCACCGTTAACAGAGATGACATTGCTCTGCCAGAACGTGGTGCAGAACTCGGGAGGCTGCTGCCATTAAGGTCTTTCTGCTTAGGAGGCCGGAAGACTTGCTTTTTGCTGCTCTGAACGTTGGAACGAATAGGAGATGCAGCAGGAACAGTAGTAGTTTCTACATCAAGAACAGGTCTCATCAGTCACACACAGGTAAACTCTAGTTTTGATATATGATGAGAATATTTTATAAAGTTGTATACCGGTAAGAGGTCTCTCAAGAGATCGAGGCCTTTTGGTTTTCATAGCTGGCTGCGGTGTCTCATCAGCCGAAGGTACAAAGGGCTCGATCTCCCAGGGTGAGACTCTGTCTGGCCGCTGTATAGTTGCTGGTTCATCCCATTGCACCTGATACAGAAATTTATTACTTCATTTTGCTCACACAATAAGCTATGGTATGGAAATTGAAAGCCACCTTGAGCGAACGCCATGCAGAATCCGTCCACTGTGAAGAGCAGTCTCCAACTCCAACGATAGTGCCGGTGAACCTGAAAATATGTAGTTTTCTACCATTCATATCCGATCAATTAAGAAGTAGCAAAAAATAGAGTAATCAGACCTTCTCTCAGGTAAATCTTCTCTTTCAAATCTCATTTGGAAATGCATTCCAACCGCAAATTCATGTTTAATCGCCTCTAAGTACTTATTTATCCCGACAACGAACTGACTTGCTCTGGGCGTACAGTACACGCACGAGATGACACTTGAATCTCAGAAAATTAAGTGAGATTTAAGGATGCAAGAAAAAAATACCGTGGCTTGCAGTAGACTGCGAATATGGTGTGCGTTAACATAGCATGTGATGCAGATGCAAGAACACCAATAAGCATGCTTTGACTGGAGATGACAGCGGGTGGCATAGAGGTCTGACGTTGAGCAAGGTGGCGTGTCCCAACACGCAGCTCCCCATTTTCACCCCTGTAATTCAGAGTTCAAATTAAAATTTATAATAGTGATGTAAGCACGCAAGAAAGGAAAACGAAAAGAATACCTTAGGAAAATAAAACAATCGCCAGCAACCAATTTCTTTGAGCTTACAAACGTGCTCCATCCAGTTGTAAGTAAGTGTCTCTTCGGTTGACCTGACGAGAAGGGGTTATAAAAGGGACATACGCACGTTTGAAAACAAAAAGAAAGTGAAATGCCTGTAGACTTATTACCTCTGAATATGTGCTTGAAATGCCACTCGTGCCCCTGTAGATCTCTGGCAACCAAATCCTGGCTTGGGGTTGGTTGGCTCATATCCTTTGCCAACAAAAATCAGGAATAGCTTTCAATATTATGACTAATACATCTGCTAGAAATATCTTCTTGGTTTCAAACTCGTGCAATTCGCGTACAAACACGAGACGAGTTACTCACCAATGGAGGGAGGCATTCGTTGGCATGCTTCCTAAGCACGGAGAAACCCCCATGCGTGCTTGTGTCGGAAGCAGTCAGAATCTTAGAAAATGTCCGAACAGACGGCTTTGGTGGACCAGGAGGGCGTGCGTGCGGATTCCGGGGCACAGTTTGCTACAAGAATGCACGTGCATTATACACAGAGTACATTCAAGAAGCAATAAACTCATTAACATAACATAGTGCTTACATCTGTATGGGGAAGTAAATTGACATGGGCATAAATTTCATCTGAATCTGGCTCAGCCTATTCATTCAAACCACCATATCATGTGTATATTTGGAGACAAAAGTGAGGTACCAAAAATGTGGTCTATGCAGAAAAACAATACCATCATTTGCACGTGAGCTACACGACAAAGGATCTTTGGAGGGAGATCGTAGTGAGGGATACGATGATCCAGTTCCTGATTTGTTGAGGCCTCTAACTGTAGAGTAATACACTTGCAGTGAAGAAAAATGAAATATTATATTATTTTAGCAGAGGATCCCCATCCAATATTCGGAGGCTTACTTGTTCAAAGTGACCTTGAGGAAAGTAGTAAACAGTTTCTTCCACCTCAGGAACATTCACCAAAGGCCCTGCACATGCCTTCCATAATTCCCTGTACAGAGCGTCACTTGCCGCATCTACCAAAGATTCATCAAATAAGTCCAATAATTAAAATTCAAATATCCCTTTTTATCACTTTTAATGAACTCCTATTCAATTCTTGATATGAGGCCAAAACCAAATGTCAAGAACATACAACACTTTCAACTTGAAAAACAAGCATTTAACTAAAATGGAACAAAACATAGAAAACTAAATAAAACAACGCAAAACCAAAATAGTGAAACATGATGAAAAATTTCACTAAACCACCATTTCAAAAGTATATGATTGAAGTAATCATAATAATAGAGAAATAAATAAAAAAAAAATCTAAAATCCGAAAAAGGGAAATGAAACATTTTGCTCACCACGTTCTTCAGAGGGTCGTCTTCTCAGGCCATGAGCATGCGCCATTGAAGTAAGTGAAAGAGATTGATAAAAACGAGTGAGGGTGTATGGTTGAAGAAGAAACATATAAATAGAAAAAAAGAAAGGCCTTTTCCCTCACTTTCAACCTACCCCGTTTAAGACCATCATCATCACTAATTTTCCATCCTAATTCACATACAAAAAACACTTAATGAATCCCCCTTTTCAATGCATCCCTATAAATGTGTGTGTGCAGCAAATGCTGTGTGTTTGTGGGTAATGGATGCACGAATTCAGCTCTTTTTCTCTCACTTTTCAGTTACAAAACCGCTCTTGCCTTTTCTCTCTTCACTAACCAATTCCCTCCTTCTGCAATTTTCACAATAACACTGCTTTCTTCCACTATTTCAATTAACCAGGGTTGACTAGCATTAGGAAATCCAATAAAAACAGATTGTGCATGCACTTAACAATAATGTTTTGTTTCAAATTTTAACACGTCCTATTATCGTATTTTTAAATTCATTAAATTTTTTAATTCATATGTTAAAAAAGAAATTAAAAAGGGGAAATAATAATATTGAGTAAATTATATTTCAAATGCGCGTAAAAATTGTTGTAAATACATCTTCTTTTTTATTAGTTGAATGCATTTATTGATATTAAAAACTGCGGACCGAAAAAAAAAATGAGAAAACTGTGGTCGTAAAAGTTATAGTAGCTAAGGCCATTCGAATTTTTATTTTATTACATTGGAAAAATCCGTTTTATTAGTAATAGGTCTGGGCGGTAAAAATAATAAATTGTTGTAAAAGCATCTTCTTTTGTATTAGTCGAATGTATTAATTGATATTATAAACTGCGGCTCGAAAGAAAAGGAAAATGTGAAAACTGTGTTCGGAAAGCCATTGGAATTATTATTTTATACATTAGAAAAATCCGTTTTATTAGTAATAAGTTTGGACGGTAAAATAATAACCAAAATTTAAAAAAAAAGTTAATTAGTTAATTATCATAATCCTATTTATTCAATTACTAGAGTTGAAAACAAATATATAACCTAAATATGTAAGTAGAATAGAAATTTGTTTAGTTGAATCAAATTTTCAAGAGTATCATTTAAGACTCACTAAAATTATTAATGAACAGAAAAATAAGAGATTTTATTTGAGGTCATTGGGATTGGGATAAGCGACCGGGAAATTTTTGTCGTTTGCATGAATCATTGGGATAAACGCAATAACTCGAGAAAAAAAGAGTATCTTACGGTTATAGTAAATTAATACTCCATATATGATTATATAAAAAGGTGACGTGCGACGCACGTGCAACGCAGTAACATAGATCATGGGCCTCCCTTGTGGCTCGAGCCATCAACCCTTTCCTCTACAGTGGCTGCACCGGCAGCCATGCCCTTGGCTTGCCTCAATGCCTAGTCGCTCCCTCGCTCTCCCATTAATTTTTTTTTTATTTTTTTTATTTGGTCTAATTTATTTATTTATTTACATTTTCCTTCAATTTATTTGTTTTTGTGAAGTGATTATTTTTTGCTTATGAGAGGAAAATAGTGTTCACATTATGTTGACATTATTCAAATTAAATACGTAAATAAATGCAATCGACAAAATATAACTAACTATGCTGGTGAGTAAAAGGAAATGCACTATTGACATATAAATTTAATAGTATATACTTTTGCTAAAATATGTGTTCAAAAGTCAAATCATATATATCGCTAATGTATAAAAACAAAAATCAAACCAATCGCGTATGACGTATTGCGATAGAAAGATTCAAATAATACTCACTTTACCACTAAGTCGTCACGAGCCTCATGTCATAAATGCGGTTTTAAATAAAGTAAAGTCGTCACGAGCCCGATTGTAAATTTCGGTTATTTAACCATCAAAAAAGAAAAAAGAAAAAAAAGGGGGATTTAAATAAAGCTTCTTTACTTATTCAACCATTATATTATACGTACAAAATTCATTAACGCAATCATTTTACATTACCGTTTTATTACTGTTGTTTCTCTTTTATTATTTTTTCGTTTTTTTATCCTCCATTCTATTCCAAAATCGATTACAAAAATTCAATTTATCACATAATTTTATTCACACCAAAAAAATAATTTCTCACTCATTTTTCTCTATAAACATTTTCATTTGCATTCTAAAAATTAAATAATGTAATTTTTAATATAATTTTAAGTTTTTAGTATTTTAATTATGTGATTTTTATTTTTTAGGATTTTGTAATGCAATTTAAATTTTTTTACTAAAACTGTATTAATGAATTGTAGTTTTACTAGTTGTATTTTTAAATTAAAGAAATGATATAGTGAGACAGATGAAAAGGGAAGGGAAGAGAAGACAGAAGTGATGGTTAAGAGATGAACAACTGTTCTTATTGTCTCTTGAATAAGGGATGAGGTAAAAAGTGGTGTGGAGCCATGAATAATGAAGGGAAAAGATGTTGCGGATGGCCTAATGAGATTTCAACTTTGGAATTCACATAATTAAATATTATTACTCTATCCGTCCATGATTAAATGTTCCATATCTGACAGGCATGGGTGTTAAGAAATTGTTTGACTTTATAAAATAAAGTGGATAGAAAAAGTTAGTGAAATATGGACCTAATTTTATATGTTGGTTTAATAATAAAATGCAAGTTAATTTTCAATTTAAAACCATAGTTAAAAAAGAAAAAGTTTACCCTTAGGCGGCGGCGGCAACGGTGGCATGTTTAAACAAACATGAGGAATAATATTGTTTGTTCATTTGTCACTTTTCTGACGACGATATATGGAAAGTGTTGGCCGTTGTAACAAGGTTCAATATTCCAAATAAAATAGTAGTTGTGGAAGAATCGGGAGTCAGTTTGGTTTGGCTTGTCTCGTTCCCTTCCTATAGACGTACTTAAATTGAGAAAAATGCTTGATAGATAATTTGGTTTGATGTAAAAAATTGTGTGATGAATGAGTCTATTGATAGATGATTTAGAAATGAAAACAAAAATGAAAATACTTTTTGAAAAAAACGGTGCTCGTGCCGCTGGCGAGCTCGTCACGTGCCGTGCAAACAGCACGAGCCCAACTCATCCCCAAGGCACCGTTTTGCATGCTCTTAGTAGATAATACTATCCACATTATTATTAATGTTTAATGAGTTGTAATGATTGGTCATTGTAGTATAAGTTATAAATAAATTGATTTAGATGGATAATGAGTTTGGACAACTTTTAAAAATGAAAAATCTACATATTTTTATGGGATGGACGGAAATGGAAAGTTTACTTATATTTATGGGAAGGACAAATATATATTAATCCTTCGTTTATGTACAATTAACTTTCTTAAACAAAAAATAAAACAAACATTTTAGTTGAAGAAAAGAATCAAAAGAAGAAAAATACTTAGTTGGATTTTAAATTTCTATGTCATTATAATTTTTTATCTCACTCCAAATCAAAAGTTATGAATCCATTATTGGGCTTCACATCTCGAAAAAAAAATGGAAAAAGGGCTTATATGAGCCAACGTGGAACCCGTGGGTTTCAAGAATTACTTTGGTATATTTAAGTGTTTCTTTTATTTACAAACATATGTTACTATTTTGAGTAAAAGCGAAACGTGGTCTCTAACATATGGTCGTTTTATCAATTTGGCTCTTAACATTATCTTTTTGATTATCTAGTTCCTCACAGATAAACTCGGACTCAAATCGATCCTCACTAAACAGAATCGTCAAAAAATAGACGATGGCCGCAATTTGACTATATTAAATTACTAATGATAATTAATTATACCTAATTATAATTCTTTTCCTATTAGCAAAATTGGAAAAAAGATAGTATCAGTTGCAAAATGAAATGAATAATTTAGTAATTTAATATAGTTAAATTGCAATCACAGTCTATTTTTTGACGGTTATGTTAAGTGAGGACCAATTCAGGTCCGAGTTTATTTGTGAGGGACCAAATAATCAAAATGATAATGTTAAGGACCAAATTGATAAAACGACCATATGTTAGGCACCACATTTGGCCTTTACTCTACTATTTTCTATGTAAGGAGATAGACCACTTCTCTGTGCAACCTATGATTTATGTAATTTTATCCTAAAAATAAAAATAATAAAAGAAATAAAATAGAGATAAATATATTTTTTATTTTTTTACTAATTTGTCATCTTAATTATGACAAATCAAAGAAAAAGTAGGTCAGCTTTGATAAAAACAGAGAAAGTATATTTTAGGAAATTAAGATGGATTATAAGATCAAGTTATATTTTCGGTTTGGGGATAGGACCATTAGACGTTATTATGAAGAGTGAACTGCATAAATGGTACCTGATCTTTTACTTTCGCACAAAAATGGTACCTGATCTTTATTTTATATCGTTTTTGGTACCCTATGACAAAAATAACCCTAGGTACCAAACATGTGATTTTTTTGTTATGGGGGATATTTTTGGAAATTTTAATTAAATAGAACCAAATTTGTGACTTTTTTCCTTCCTTTCTTATTTCTTTTTTTCTTCTTTAGTTTATTCTTCTTTCTTTTTAGTATTTTATCTTCCTTTCTTCTTTCTTTTTTTTCCTTAGTTTATGTTTCCTCTTTTTTCTTTTCTCTTCTTTTTCTCCTTTCTTTTTAATGTTTTATACATACATCTAATTGCATTCATAATATAAATCAATAACAAAAACACCTAATTAAATTAATTATTTAAAGTAATTAAATCAATTGAATATTTTTAATTAAATTATTTATACTTATTTTAGGATTGAAACACCCAACTAAAAATATACAACTCTTTATCATTATGAATACAATTCACAATTTTAGATTTTGATTAAGACCTTACTTATTAATTTAATATAAAATAATACTTAATTATTATTTATTAATTAATACTAGTTTTTACTATTATAACAATAATATTATTATAATAATTAAATATAACTATAACTATAAAGATTAAATAAATTTAAATGATATTAAAAAATAAATTAATTATTAATTTATAATATCAAAATAATAATAATAATAATATTAATTAATAATAATAGTATAAAGAGTGAGAAGAATGAGAGAAGGTATTATAATATCACTTTTGGTACTAGTTGTGTCAATGCCCAAAATACCATTTATGACATAAATGGAAAAATGAATTTGTTTAGAGGGTATTTTGGGGTGAAAATTGCATCAGGTACCAAAAATGTGATTAATAGGTACCAAAAACGATATAAAATAAAGATCAGGTACCATTTATGTGCGAAAGTGAAAGATCATATACCGTTTATGTAGTTCACTCTATTATGAAAGCTCATTAGTGCCACGTGGCTTATCCATTAAGTGATGACGTATTCATACCACACTACTACCATGCCCAGCTTGTTCCGTGGGATGGACCCAAATTATGTGCCCTATCTTTCAACCATAACCATTAGCTTTCCCCTTTATTCTAATAATAAATAAATATTTTTATATTCACAAATAAAAATCCATTTTTTTTCATTTTGGTACGTTCATGAATCACAGTCTCAATTCACACTTATATTATAAATAGTACTAGTAAGCTGTTTACATATTACATTAACTTAGTTTACTCACATTTTATTATATAAAATTAATATATAAAGTAAAACTCACATTTCACTATCTTTTTCGACTCACATTTCATAGAATTCGTACCAAACTCAGTTACAACTTTTAATCACGGACGAACGGAGTAAAAACATTAAAAGGTGAAGCTTTCCTTAGCTGAATAGGAAAATAATTGTGGAGAGTCAAAATCGAATTTTTTTAACTAATAACGTGTGTTGTCTTTGCTTGCTGAGTTTGTGAGGCATCCTTGTTAATATAAAAATTTTAACACCAATATTTAAAGCTCATATATGTGAGTAAATGTGCGTAGCAAAAATAAATCATGAGGGCTGAGGGCTCATCTATGGTAGGTGGATCATAATAAAGAAAAATATGCTATATGATTATATTTACGTTTGCATCCCATGATGACTAGGTTACCAAATAGTAGTAGATATATTTCTTCTAGTTTTCGTCGTCCAAAAATATTCGTGAATGTTGATATGTGTTATATTATATGCAATTTTCTACCCACTTTTTGGGCTCTAATTTTTTCATTTTTTGTTAACTTTTCAGAGGTCTTCGTCGTCCTTTAACAATTTTTTAATAAAGAGTGAACCATTTATGTGAATTTTATATTAACATCCGTACCTTTAATTATTAAACAATATTTAGGCGGCTATTTTTTTTTAGTTTTGGAGAACATAATGGCTGTGATGTGTGGAAAGGACAAAATGGTGACCATAAACTACAACAATGATTTTTGGAAACAATTTTCCTTGTCATAATAATAATAATATGTTATATTCGATTGTTCATATTAGTTGTGATTTTTATCGATCTTCTCAGCGTATAAAATTGGGTGTATTCTAAATTCAAATTGGATTAGTACTAGTATACTTAGGGAAGCAAGGAATATGAAAACTGTAAAATTTTCAAATTAATTATATACTCCATCTGTCTCATTAAATATGCAACGTTTGCTTTTGCGCAATTATTTTGATATAATTATAATAAATAACAAAAGTGGTGAGTCCCATTTATATGATTATCTTTTTTACTTTATTTTTTCTTCACTTTAACTATTTATTATTATTTTTTCAAAACATGTGTGAAAAAGCAAACGTTTCATTTCTAATGGGATAGAGGGAGTACTATATTGGTCTATTTGCACTCTTAACTTAAAGTGCCTTTCATTGCATTCATCCAAGTTCCCATAGCTAAAAATGAGTTTGATTAATTATGTAAAATCTAAATCTCTTATAAAGTGTGAGTGTGACCAATCATTTAGAGGAGACAACTTAGAATGCACATGATAGTAAATTAATTCAAAAATCATGGTCGCACGGATGAGAATAATATAATGAAATGGGTAATAGACTAATAGTGTGCGGAATCCGAATCATAGTCTTAAGTTCCTTTTATTATGCTATAATGTTTCACTAAATCTTGGACCAGAAAACAACTCAATCAACTAAATAACCCTTCAGCCTTCTTCATTAACATCATCAACCTTAATTTTTTTCCCAAGGAAAACACTTCTCTTCACATTTTTATTTTCTTTCCTTTTTAAGCTGCGACTTGATATATTGGTAATCATGGAAATATGTTAGTAATATTAAAAAGTTGATAGAATCTACAAGAATTTGTACCACAAATCCACAATAACATTTTCTCCCACTCTTTTTAGGCTTGTGAGAGTGTAATTGACTCTTTTAGACGCCTGCAATTGATATATTTAAATTATAATCACGACATCATCATTCTGCGTTAAAGCACGATCTATATTTCTAAAAAATGAAGTTATAAGAACACATGAACGATTGAACTAACCTATTGAATACTATACATGTTAATATGTTATCCATTAATAAGAATAAAAATGGGAAAAGGGGAGGAGATGTTTAAAGACTCGTGCACTTTTAGTATGGCTTACTTGGAGTACTACAAACAAACACTACTCTCAATAAGGCTGATTAGGCTATTATATTGACCTCTTGCAAGGATTATTATTTTACTCCTACAACTTACTAAGTAGAGTATGTCTCAATATGCATGATAAGATCTTCAAAATTTATCCCACTTGCAATTTCCATGAAATCTTTTACATATTCTTCAGATTTTATCTTGGGGGAAGGAAATACCATTGACCACTTTTTTCTCAAGTTGAAACATTGCACATAAAGTGAGACTATGATTTCTTGATTATTTGAGGTGACTGATTCACAGTAAATATGGAACGAGTTATGCGTAGAGATTAGAAAACATGTTGAAAGTTGAACATATTTCAAATTATGAGATTTTGAAATTTTGACAATTTATTTTCTTGGTTATGTAATTATGGAAATGATAGAATGATGATTAGGTGATTGACAATTAAGTAGTACTAGTAAAATTGGAGTAAAAGACAAACCACTAACAATGAGATATGGATTTTGACTTTTGACTTTTGACTTTTAGACAAAAAATAAAATGAATAATCATTTCTCTAAATTTTAATACTACTCATATTTATTAGTTGCGGGGATAATATTAAAATGACCTTTTGTTCCTCGCAAAGGTCTCTTTCTCCTCTTAATCAGACCACTATTAACGATAATTAAAGCTAAACCAATCTTATCGAGGATTCTCTATAACATTTGAATTACTAGATTTGATACCACTAATTCGTCAAATTTGGCCCTAGCCCTTGATCCGATTATGTATTCCTTCCGATTCCAATTCTCCAATAACGATGTTCTATATTAAAAATTATGAGAATCGCCCAATTCCAAAAAAATCCATCTATTTATCTTCTTTTGTTTTTCGTTGTGAAAAAATTTGTGATTTGTTAATATTTAAAATTTCCATCTATTTATCAAATTTATGATTTAAATTAAGGCATATAGATCAAATGCACAAAACATTTGAAATCATAGGAAGCAGACATTATAGAAGAAGCACAACCCATTATCTAAAGAAACCGACTCATAGATAGATTGATAGAGCAATAGAAAATTAGAATTTCATCACAAGACATGACAGACAGAAATCGACACATACAGCTTGAGAAGAAGCAAAATGTCAATGACTTTGGCCCTCAAGTAAACCAGAGACTCGGTTTCTGTCTGTGTTGCTTCACATCACAGAACAGAACAAAAAGTTCCATGCAGCTATATAAAAATCGACAGTCTCCTTGAACCATTCATATGACACAGGTAGTTGTTGTTGATAGTTCCATCCAGGGGGACTTAATTCTCATGACCCCACAAGACAAGAAATTTTCCAGACGTAGGACTTGTCAAGAACAGCGGATAATGAAACGACCCAGACCACAAAAAAATATACCAGAAAATTTCCAATTTCATCCAAACATGATCCTGACAAAAAGAGAGGGAAAAAAACAAGTTAGGAACTAAAATAAGAAGCTAGATGAGTATTTCCATAACAAGAATGCCAGCGAGAACGACATAAACAAACAACTAAACGGAGATGCCAACACATGGAGTTAAGTTTTGCACAAAGTAAAAAGAAAGATGTTTTATATGAATGGCGGCCCTAATGTGCAGCCTTACGTTGCAAGGACCATCAGAAACAGAAATCACAGAAAAGGGCTTATTTAGATTTTTAATGTGTTTCTAAAGCTGCCTTCACTAAAACTCAGAAACTGCTCAGAGTAAGGTGATGCAGTAGAATTTCATTGTTACAGACATACAAAAGCCTTTACATTTTACAAGTGCATAAAGTATCAAAGCCAGCGGCAAGAGTAATAACAGAACAGAATCCAGGAGTTAACCTTGAACAAAATTAATAATGGTGTTGCAGGCTAGGAAGCCATTTGTGGAAAACCAACATGAAGTAGAAACTAATCTTGTGTCTGTGGTCATCAAACACATAAATATCCCTAACATCCCAAGACATGGAGGTAATATTTAGGCTCTACCTTATACAGATGTTCAGCTATGAGAAAATATGCATATGTGAAATAGAAATAAGTTCACTAAAGAATTCTAGAGGGCAGCAAAGCATTTTTTCTTTTTCCTTTCTCATACTTGTACCCTTTTTCATGGTTTGGCAAGACCAACACCAGAAATTATTGTCCCAACCATATAGGTGTAATCTCACAAACAGAAATACACCAAACATCTTATCGCCAACATGGGCAACAAGTGTAATCGCACAAACAGAAATACACATAGATACTCGGATTATATGTATAGATGGAAGCATAACATGTAATGGTCTTAAAATCTCACTAGTCATTTCTATCCTTTTGTCATGGTTCGAGACATAGCTGCACCCACCCAAAAAAGCATGCCTTGGACAATGAACCCCCCAACACACTTAAAAGGTTAGTATGAAATGGTGATATTTAATTAGTTGTACCACTTTCACATGCCAGTGTGCCACCCACATTCTTCTGCATCCAATGAATATTGCACTCTATTACGAGAACAGTTGGCAAACCTCCTAACTGTCTAAAATAAGAATTCTTACTGTAACACCCTTAGCTAGATGGCATCTAACATATAGGACAATCTATAAAGACCAAGAGGTCTCAAGTGTTCCAAATAATATAGAAAATAAACAATTTTCAAGTTGTAAAGGGGGAAAAGAGTGTTTCAAATGGTACGACTTACGTAAGGTTAATTAGTCCTCAAACTATGGTGACGGTGTAGGTGTTGCAAAGTTGAAGTAAAGCAGCTTGATTAGCTGGATCAAGATTTCCTGCAATAATCCGAGGCAATGCTCCAGGGGAGTGAGAAGAAAGATTTGCTAAAGATGCAACCAAAAATTGCTTTGGATCTTTGATGTCTGGCAGAGGGTCCTCATCTTTCCTGCCAGCATTGCGCAACTGGAACCGTGCAGCATTAGAACCAATAGTTTCACTAAAAATTGGTTCCTCAGGCTCCTCTTCCACTCTGTCCTCCTCTGGACGTGAAAGGAGTGTAACAATGCTGTCAAGCATTTTTCCCCAAAGTTCTGAATGTGATGGTGGCAGAGACTCACATAAGATCCTAATTGACGCTACTGAAGCTAACTTCAGCTCCATTGAACCCGTGATTGCCTTAAGGTCAGGTATCCAAACTTTCTCCAAAATTTGGAAGAAAACATCGGGCTGCACAGCATTCATCGAGCCAACAAGTTTCTCAGGACCATGCTTCACCAGAAAAAGTGACATAAATATAATAAGAGACTTAACGATCTTCGTTGTTTTGTTATTCTGAAGCAGCTGAAACAGGGTAAACCATATATGGCTAATGTGGGCAGAGACAACATCATAACCAAGATTTTCAATCACAGTATTGAGCACATAAAATCCTTGTTCAGCAGTACTCCGAGATGAAACTAAATTTTTAAATATTCCAAGAATATTTGATAAACACCCCTGCTGATTTAACTCATGTGGAGCCTTCCTAAGGAAAGCCTGGAGCAAGCGAACAAGAGAAGGTACATTAGCAGACTTTTTCCATGAATCTTGAAGAAGGAGTATTGCAAAAATATCCATATAATTCCCTGGTAAAGGAGATCGATTGAATTCCACAAGCTGAGCTAGCAGCTGGAATGCATAAGGGAAGAACTCAGTTATATCTCTCGATAAGATCACCTGTAGGATGGGCAATAAGCTTGTTTCAAAAGCTGAAATAATAGATGGGTCTTGCTCACAAGCCCTCCTGATTAAAAGAGCAACGGAATCAAACAGATGATGATTAAAGTCTGGGTTTTTGGGATTTTCGCAAACTTTAGATAGAACAGTAGCCAGACCATTGGTGCAAGGTAATGCAACCTCATGTGAAATATTAGCAACTCCAAGAACCCTCACAATGCACCTCATCACATAATGGTTCTCCTCCGATTCTGCCTTTTGTAAGGCACCAAAAAGATTGGTCATTAATGCCAGCAGAAATGGGCTAATATCTTCAGCTGAATATCTAGCCCTCCCACCTTCATCTTTAACTAGAAGGAGTTTCTCAATGCAGCTAGCAGCATATGAATGAACCACGTTTGACTCAGAAACCAGGAAGCGGACAACATCAGGAAGCAGTGAGACTGCAACAGCTTTTGGGATCTGGTTCCTGAACATTGTGAAGAATTTCAAAGCACCAGCTTTCAACATAGGAAATCCATCAACATCTTGATTTCGCAGCTCTGGCACAACAACAGACCCAAAGAAGCTCTCAACATCCACCAGGTCAGTGGAAACCGAGGTGCCACTAGCTTTCTTTGTGGCAAGAGAAACAACCAAGTAGATAGCACAATCTTTGTGCTTCCAATTAGCTGCCGGATTCTGAGAAAATGAGGCTAGAAGACCCTGTATCTGAGCAGAAACCTTTTCAGCCACCCTCTCCTTATAGTTCAAAGCAATTCCCTTAAGGAGTTCACAAGCAATCCTCCTCCTGGTTTCTAAATCACTGCCTTCCATATCTCTTCTAATGAACTCAATGTAATTCATCTCAAAAAGCTCCTCGTCCTCATCCCTTAGCATCACATTAGGAATCACTACATTCTGACATATCTGCTGCAGAATATCATCCCTTGCGAACAAAGTATGATGAACACTTGTACTAACTGTCGTCAAAAACTTAATAGCAGTCACAGTGAGACTCTCCCGACTAGACGAATTAGAGGCAGCCACTAAGAGTCCCCACACAGCCTCCACAAACCCACTCAAATACCTTTGAAATGGCTCCTCGTCTCTCTTCATGTACAGGCTAATATTCTCACAAACCACAGCCCTCAAGTCATCAACTACTGCAAGCCCGTCACTTCCACTATCTTCCAAAGCAGAATATTTCACCGTCAAGTATTTATTGAACTCAACCATCCATTCATCCATATGATCCTCAAAAAACTCCGGCAAATCCACATAATTGAAAGAATGAAAAATCCAACAACATAAGGTCTGCGACTCTATATAACCCTTTAGAACAATAGCACTTGCAGATCCAGAAGCCACAGCCTGGTCTAGATACCGTGCAGTCCGCTGGAACACTTGTAACAATGGGCGAGCAAAGTTATCAAGACAATACTTGAGATCGAGTAAGAGATCATTTGTCGTATACTCGTATCGAAACTTCTTGAGCAAGGAATCAACCGTAGCTAAAATTCCATTGACTGAAACATAATCATTTGCCTGACTCAATTCATCCAATGTCACAACCAATTCAGGCAACAAAGCCCGCCATTGCTTAGGGAAATCGTGGTTCCCGATGACAGTCAAAGCTTCACTAAGCTGAGCTTGAATTTTAGGCGTCGCAGTAACCATGAGCCTAACTATCAAACCTTTAATTTGTTCCTTCTCCGTGTCAGGCACAACCACCCGGTCAGGGTCGTCGGGATTCTGCGCCCAGCGAGCTTTGAGGTGGTTCTTAAAGTTAACAGCGGCAGATTGGCGGATCTGCTCATCGACAGCAGGCTCGGCGACCAGGCGGAGAACCGCGAGGCCATAGTTTGGCCGATCGGCGGCCTCCGCCAAGGCCGCCTCCGCGTGGCGACGGGGCTCGGGGAGAGGCGACAGAGTGTTGATGAAACACTGGGACAGGAAGTGTAGGGTTTCGGCGTTCCACTCCATTGCCATTTCACAATCAGTGAGGGTTAGGGTTTAAGGTAGGTTTTGAGATGATAATCTAAAAACCAATAGGCAAGAGATATTCCTTAACACATACTCCTAGTATGATAATCTACAGATTTAGCAGAGAGAGAATACCTGAGCTGAAAGTTACAGCAAAGGCACAAATATAGAATTTGAAATAGGGTAAGGAAGCAAGAGGAGGGAGGGAGGAGGGGCATTGAGAATTATTATATGCAAGGAATTCAAAAAGGAAAATAAAAATAGTGCATCTTTTAATTGGTGCTTGTTATGTTAACCGTTCAGATATTGGGCCCTTGAACTCATGTAAGTACGTTTAAAACTCGATAAACCATGCTCTTAATACCATCGCCAACTATTTACGCCAAACTCAAATATATTTTTGAGTGTATATCATATCAAAAATTAGTTTTACTCCAACTATTTACATCAAATTCAAAATTTACACTATTTTTATGTTTTTGTCTCACAAAATTTTTGCAGTAACACCATATTTGATGTTGTTTCAAAAAACACAAAAAATGAGTTTGAGTTTGGTGTATGGTCAGAGAAGATAGTTATACCAAAACTTATTTTTGGAGTATGGTTGGAGATGATCTAATACAATATAAAAGGGAAAAATTCTTGAAATAATTGTGTTAAATGGAAGATATTTTTTTTTATTCTGCAAATGTTGTTACGCATTCGAATGTATAATTAAGTACTCCCTCCGTCTGTGGATAAGAGTCCTGGTTGAGTTGGGTACGAGTTTTAAGAAAAGTTTTGAGTGTAATAATTGAAGTGTGTGATAGTGGAATGTGGGACCTATTTATATTATTATTTGCTTTATTCTTTGGATTAATGAAATCTAACATTAAGAGAGAGAGTGAGAAATTGCAATCAAAGTGATTTTTTTTAATATAAAATTAATTGCAGCTTCTAAATTAAGGAAATAGTGAGGTCATTTTTTATACTCCTAAGATAAAATGTCTAACCAGGACTCCTAATGGCGGACGGGTGAAAATAGCCAACCGGGACTCCTATTCGCGGACGGATGGAGTAACTTATAATATACTTTGGAGGAAATATTTTTTAAAACAAAATAAAGAAGTATCTATGAAAAAGATTTAATAGATTTGTGTCTATATAGAACTATGATTAGATTGATTTTTATGCATTTGATTTATAATATATAGTTTAGAGAATATTTAAAAAGACAACATAATAGAGTAAATGAAAAAAAAAATAGAAGATATGTCTATAAAACCTTATATTTTGTAGGGATACGAGGGGAAATGATATGTAGGAGTGGGCAAAAAATTGAAAACCGAATATCCGAATTAAACCAAACCGAAATTTTAAAATCTGGTTCGGTTTTTCGTTTCAGTTCGGTTCTGGCGAAAAAAAAAACCGAAAAACCAAATAACCGAATTATATTTTAAATATAATTATATATATACATATTCTATTAATTTAATATATTGTATTATATAATTTATATTCTTTTAATATCTTTTCTATATAATATGTATTCTATTAATTTTATATTTATATTTTATAGATATATATATTCTATTATATAAAATAAAATATATTATTGGGCAGGTTAGGGTGTCACCACCCCTTAAAATAACACTATACCACCATTCCTAGCCAATCATTTGTACACGTGGACGAATAATAAACTGCCACGTGGCAAAAAAAATTGGAAAAAGACGGTCAGCAATATGCTGGTCTTTAATTAGCAATATTTCTTGTCCAACAATATCCGACACACTATACAGCAATCTATAGATTGCTGTGTAGTGTTTGTAATATTGTTGTGTAGCGTTTATAATATTGCCGTATAAGAGGTGTCACGGTGTCAATTTAAGAGGGGTTGTCATTTTAACACAAACCTATATTAATATATATATATATATGTGTGTGTGTGTTTTTTTTGTTTTTTCGGTTTAGTTCGGTTTTCGATTTTTCGGTTTTGGTGTTTCGGGTTCAGTTCGGTTTGGGTTTTGAACTAAATTCGATTTTTCGGTTTTGGTTTAGTTTGGGTAAAAACCGAACCGAAACCCAAATGTTCACCCCTAATGATATGTTTGTTACACACTTTAAGCATCATCCTCATTTGGAGCACACTTAACATTGTTTGTTTTATTTTATATATTTTGTTTGAATCTAATATATTATAAAATTTATTGTTAATTTTAATTTCAAAAAAAAAAAAAAAAAAAAAAACTACTTTCACTGAAACAAAAACAAAATAGCAACATTAAACTAGCAAGCACACCTTAGCATTGAACTTAGCTCAATGTTGAGACTTTGTAATATTCAACATGAGTCAAAAGTCGTCTTCTCACCAACTCTAACCGAGTATATATGATAGGATATTTAGTCCTATCGGTTTTGAATGAGCACACGTTTGTATGAAAGAAAACAAGAACAAGCCCTAGCAGCAACTAGGGTTTGGAGAGAAACAAGGTTTCGAGAAAAGAACGTTTTATTTCTCAATTCTCGATGATTTTGACTCTCTAATGGACTCTATTATATAGAGTCCGGACCCTGCTTGATTCGACTCTTACGATTCGGGAAAGAATCAAGAAGAAAACCCGAAAAGATTTATAAATTCTAGCTACCAAAAATACTATTGTTCAAAAGGAAATAAAAATAATTATGCATAAGGAAAATAAATAACAGCAAAATATTGATCTGTATCTAGCACTCATAATCTTTGAATTTCGCAGGCTTCGACCTGTTCCTCTTGGACTTGCGGCTCTTGCTCGAACTGCTCGGCATCCTTGTACTTTCCACGTCCGTTTTGTCGATGCTCTCAACCTCTGACTGATCCGGTTCCATGTTGTCGTGCTCATCGACCAAATGTGGCTTCCCCGTCGTTGTAGGGTCGTATCAACTCCCCCGCCCTTCGAAACCGCCTTGTCCTCAAGGCGAACAAAAGGAAAATGACGCTGCAGCTCCTCCTTTGGTTCCCAAGACGGGTTAAACTCTGGGTCAGTGGCCTAATGCACTAACCATTGCTGCTGCGGTACGCCCTCCAACAAAATCGTGCGTTCCGCCGACGCACGCACTGGAACATCCAACGGGTTGCCACGGTGAAATGTCACTGGCAGGTCCAACACAATATCATCCGAAAATGGGGGAATAAAAGGCTTCAACAATGAGACATGGAATACATCATGAATGCGACTTTCCACCAGGAGTTTAAGTCGGTAGGCTACCTTCCCAATCCTCTCTGTTATCTCATAAGGGCCATAAAAACGTCTTCCTAATTTTGCAGACAGAGGCTTTCCCACAGAGTGTTGTCTTGTCTGTAAGGCTGCAGACGTAACAGAACTCTATCACCCACTCTGTATTCGACGTCGCGTCGATGGCGATTAGCCGATGCTGACATCTGCTCCTGGGCGCGACGAATGTTTTCGCGTAACTTCCGTAGGGTCGTCGTCCTATCCTCCAAAAGGGCCGCAGCCTCTCCATTCTTCGCCGGGTGGGCAGGGGTAGCAAAAATCGATGGAGGTTCCCGGCCATATAAAGCTTGGAAGGGAGACATACCAATGCTCGTGTTATAACTACAACTAAGAGCTAATTCTGCCCAAGGCAAGAGCCGAGACCAACGAGCCGGCTGGTTTAACGTGAATGAGCGCAAATATTGTTCAAGAGCACGGTTAGTGACCTCCGATTGGCCATCTGTTTGAGGGTGATAGGCCGTTGTAAATTGTAGCTTCGTGCCGCTAAGGGACATCAGCTCATTCCACATATCACTCATAAATATGGCATCTCTATCTGATAGTAATTTCTCCGGAAAACTGTGCAACTTAACCACGGTCTCGACAAAAAGTCTTGCAACCCTGGGAGCGTCGAATTTCGGTTTCAGTGCACCGAAGTGAACGTATTTTGAGAGACGATCTACTACCACCATCACGGTTGTGTGACCTTGCGAATTTGGGAGCCCAACAATGAAGTCCATGGATGCTTCCGCCCAAACCAAGTCCGGGATAGGGAGCGGCTGAATCAATCCAGCCGGTTTCTGCGTCACATACTTCGTCACTTGACAAACTGGACAAACCGCGACAAAAGCAGTCACATCGGCTCTCATTCCCATCCAGTAAAACACCGCAGTCAGGCGGGCCAATGTACGTCGAACACCCGGGTGGCCCGCGGTATGGGATTCATGAAACTCTACCAGAACATCCCTTAAAACCGCTGAATCCCGAGTAAGAACAATCCGGCGCTTGAAATACAAAATCCCATCTGCTACTGTAAAATGAGGCGAAGCTGACTTGTCTGCAACAGACTTGTGTAGATCGATCAGCTCTTGGATAGATTGATTCTCGGCCCGGATCGTGGACCATATCGTAGGTGATGGTCGTGTATAAAGAGTCAATACCGACGCCATCTCGTCAGCGTCATCATCCCCTCTTCGTGACAAAGCGTCTGCGACACGATTCGACGCACCAGACTTGTACTCGATTCGGAACTTGAAACCCATCAGTTTTCGAATGTAGAACTGTTGGTTGGGTGTTTGAATGACCTGAGACAACAATTCCTTCAAGCTGCGTTGATCACTGCGGATAATGAATTCCCGACCCAACAAGTATTGTCTCCACTTTTGGACAGCCTCGACGATCGCGTATAACTCCTTATGATATGTAGAAGAGAGGCGACGTTTTGGCCCCAATTTTTTACTAAAATAGGTAATGGGGTGATGCTCCTGCAACAAAACTGCACCCACACCGAAGTCCGAGGCGTCAGTCTCAATGACAAAAGGGATCTCAAAATTTGGCAGACGTAGCACCGGAGCCGAGCTCATCGCTGCTTTGAGTGCTACAAAACTGTTGGTCGCATTGGTGGACCACCGAAAGGCGTCCTTCTTCAGAAGCTCAGTAAGTGGGCTCGCAATCATTGCATAATTTTCGACGAAACGCCGATAATAGCCCGTCAATCCTAGGAAACCTCGGAGTTGCTTGATCATGGTGGGGGTGGGCCAGGCAACCATTGCCTCGATCTTGGCTTTATCTGCTCGAAGCTCGCCAGCTGAAATAATATGCCCCAAATATTCGATGGTGTTGACTCCAAAAGAGCATTTGGATAACTTGATATAGAAGCAATTTTCAGCAAGAATAGTGAGGACTTGAGAAAGGTGTCCCACGTGGTCCTGAATAGAGCTGCTGTAGACCAGATTATCGTCAAAGAAAACAATGACAAACTTCCGTAGGAACGGCTAAAAACACCATTCATTGCTGCCTGAAAAGTTGAGGGAGCGTTGGTCAATCCAAAGGGCATGACGAGGAACTCAAAGTGGCCATCATGAGTACGGAATGCCGTTTTGTGGATGCCATCCACCTGCATGCGTATTTGGTGATAACCGGACCGCAGATCCAACTTAGTAAATATCCTCGCAGCATGTAATTCATCAAACAATTCGTCTGCCGTGGGGATCGGGAAATGATCCGGTGTAGTAGTTGCATTCAACGCGCGGTAGTCAACACAAAATCTGAAAGTGCCGTCTTTCTTACGGACCAACAGGACGGGGGAGGAGAATGCGCTCGTGCTATGTTGAATAACCCCTTGCTCGAGCATCTCCTGAACTTGTCGCTCAATCTCTGTCTTCTGAAAGTATGGGTACCTGTATGGGCGGACGTTGATCGGGCGGTTTGGATGAGTCAGATGGATCCGGTGGTCCCAGCGACGTGCCGGAGGTAAGACCGTTGGAACCGCGAACACCGGCTGAAATTTGGCCAGGACAACCCCCAGAACAGGGTCAACGGAAGGAAAGGGATCTGGGGACGGAGGGTCGGGTGTCGGCTGATCGGCAGCTACAACTTCAAATAGGTCGCAGTCATCCTGCTGCACTAAGAGTGAAAATAACCCATGATAAGATATTTGCCGTGGGGGTGAACCTTCACCCTGGAGGAAAATTTGTTTGTCACCTAATTCAAACCGCATAGTCAGCTCCTTGTAATTCTTAGTGACGTCGCCCAGCTCTTGCAGCCACTGGACGCCCAAAATGACGTCAGGTCCCTCCACTTGGAGGATATATAGATCAACTTCAAAAGCGTGTCCCTGCAAGGCAATAGGGGTATGAACACAAGCATACGAACAACGGAGTGAGGCTCCGTTACCCACAAAAACACGAAAAGGATTAACTGAAAGCACAGGGAGACTTAGCTGTTCAGCGACGGCGGGCTTAATGAAGTTATGTGTGCTGCCGCCATCAATCAGCACGTTCACCGTCTTGCCATTAATTGTTCCCAGCAATCGAATTGAACGAGGTTTAAGTCTCGGGTTGACCATGTGAATGCTCGACACATCCCCTGTAATTACCATGTTTTCACCATCCAGTTCAGTGTTGGTTTCTTCGTTCGGGTCATCCAAAAATTCCTCATCATCCTCGCCGATCAAGGCATAGAACTTCTTACTACACACATGGTCGCGAGTGTATTTTTCTGGGCAGTAATAGCACTCATTTTTCCTCTGTTTCTCTGCCCGTTCAGCCACGGACACCTTGATAATCGGGTAGGGTGGGCGGTTCTGTCCAGGCGGGGCTTGCCCCTGGCGGTGTTGCACCGTGGTAGAGAGTCCCGAAGAGAAGTTCCGTTGGCGGGTCTCACGGTCCTGCAAGCTTGATTTGGGTGTGGGGGGTGCTCCGGTCAGGAGAATCTGACAAGCCGCCACCTGCTGGGCTAGGGCGAATGCCTCGTTCAGGGATGAGGGTCGCCTTGTTAGCAGGTCCTTCTTGATTGGGTCTCGCAAGCCAGCGATGAAAAGAGACATAAGGGTATCGTCTGATACGTTGGAGAGACGCTGCATAGTGTCCTCGAAGGCCGTTTGGTAGGCTTCAATTGATCCTGTCTGCCGTAGAGTAGCAAGGGTTCCCAAGTGATCGATGTAGATATCGGGGTCGAAACGGTGCTTGACCGCTATTAGGAACTCGTCCCAAGTTCTGATCCTGCAGTTATCCTCCCAATATGTCAACCAACTCGAAGCCGGGTGGTCGAACAGATAGGATGTGAGATAGATCCGATCATGCAGCGGTGTGAAGTAGTGATTATAATATTTTTGGATTTTTCGAATCCAATCGGGTGCGTTTTCCCCGTTAAAACGGGGCGGTTCCGGCTTGACCTTCACTAAGGGTTCTGGCACAGCACCGTGTGGCGGTTGAAGGATCGATGGCGGAGGGTGCCAGCCACGAGTGGCGGTCGTGTTAGGGGGGCGGTCCGGCAGTTTGGTATGGTGACCGTGACCGGGTTCAAGCAAGAGGGCAAGGTTGTCCTCTATTTTTCTGTTCGTCGCTTCTTGACGGCGCATAAAACCCTCAAGGTCGCATTGCTGTGACATCAACTTTTTATCTAGAGCGGCGTGACGGATATTTGCGCCAAACATCATCTGACCCAATTCCTCCACCGTGTATTTAGACGGTGGGTCCTCCATGTCGTTCGTCGTACCGGAAGTAGACATCGTAGAGTGTCGGGAGAAGAGGGCTCAATGCAAGCACCAGATGATAGGATATTTAGTCCTATCGGTTTTGAATGAGCACACGTTTGTATGAAAGAAAACAAGAACAAGCCCTAGCAGCAACTAGGGTTTGGAGAGAAACAAGGTTTCGAGAAAAGAACGTTTTATTTCTCAATTCTCGATGATTTTGACTCTCTAATGGACTCTATTATATAGAGTCCGGACCCTACTTGATTCGACTCTTACGATTTGGGAAAGAATCAAGAAGAAAACCCGAAAAGATTTATAAATTCTAGCTACCAAAAATACTATTGTTCAAAAGGAAATAAAAATAATTATGCATAAGGAAAATAAATAACAGCAAAATATTGATCTGTATCTAGCACCATAATCTTTGAATTTCGCAGGCTTCGACCTGTTCCTCTTGGACTTGCGGCTCTTGCTCGAACTGCTCGGCATCCTTGTACTTTCCACGTCCGTTTTATCGATGCTCTCAACCTCTGACTGATCCGGTTCCATGTTGTCGTGCTCATTGACCAAATGTGGCTTCCCCGTCGTTGTAGGGTCTAGGGTCGTATCAATATACTAGAGGCTAAAAATAACAAATAAAAAAGATGAAAATACTTCAAAAACGCATCTAGGCTTGCCAGTGGGTCACCAAGTTTGAACTCATCGACTCGTTATAGTCCAACTCTAGTATATGAAATGCATAGAATCTTTTGAAGTGTGGTGTGTGGACTCTTCACAAAGAAGAATTCTAGTTAGCTCACTTCACGCAAATCTCTCTATAAACACCTCTTCACACATCAATTTTTTCAATCAAAGTTCTAGAGTCATGGTAGTAGGTGACAGTGTACAGAGTGGAAAGTGAAATGCCTTCAATCGAGGATAGCAAGATTAGATGTAGAAGATTTGAATAGAATGGAGACCACAGATTAAGCTGACCCTTATACGGTTTACAAATAATTCTAGAATTAGTGTAATACTTGGACTACATTACGATGGTTAGTCATAATGTATAACATTTGTTTTTTTTTAAAATTTCCATGTAGGAGTAGTATTTGTCAACATAAATAAAGTTACAATTATATAAATTATTATAATTAAATAATTTTATTCTTATTTTATCATTTTAATGAATAAAATATTCGGATTTTAGATTTAATATAAGAATCTTATAATTTATTTTTATTATGTTAATTTTCTATATATTATATAAAAGACACTTCCGCTTACGTATCCAGTAAGGAACAAAGGTGTACAACTATACCCCAAAGCTTTAGATAATGGAGTACATACTAAAATCCCCTTTCTAACATAAAATATTAGTGGTCTAGTGGTATTCTCCTTCCTTCGCAAAGTAGGGAAGTGGGTTCAATTTCTTCTAGCCCCAATTTATATTTTAAATAAATTTATCTTTTTGTCATTTATTTACACTCTCTTTTATTGCTTTGTTTTTTAATTTTTATAATTTAAATAAATTTGTCCTTTTGTCTTATTTTTTACACTCTTCCCACGTTCTTTTATGGCTTTATTTTTTAGACTTGTATAAATTAAAATAAAATTTTTATTGGAAAATATAAGCATGCATTATGTGCTTTTTTCAATAAGTGAAGTTTTGCACAAATAAGTGAAAATATGATTTTTTTTTGGTAAAGATAGCACACTTTACAAAAGCTAAAATAAATTTTTCATAATATACTCCCTCCATCCCATAGAAATAGGTTATATTTTTTTTTTGTCCGTCCCATAGAAATAGTCCATATCCATTTATGGAAACCTTTTTCTCCTTTTTCCTTTATCATTTATAGGCCCCACAATCCACTACACAATTTCAACCATTTTTTTTCTCCTGTCTTATTTTACCAATTATACATTAAAACTTATGTCAATCTCAAATGGAATACTATATAAATCTAAGAGAAGTCATCTAAATAGTAGTAATACAACATGTTAATCAATTCTTTATGCATAATAATTTTTTAAAAATAAACATTTTAACTAAAGAACCGAATAAAAAGAAGGGAAAATAATTAGTAGTAATATTTTAAAGTTATGAGTCATTGTAATAATATCTTTCGTACTCCCAAACTAAAATTCATGGATATGGATATGCCACTGTACACTCCTCCACTTTCTTAAAAGTAAGAATCTTGAAAATGACACGAATTTTAATATAAAAATAGGTAAAATAAAAAAGAGAAAAATAAAAATGAGTAAAGTAAGAGAGGTGAAGCGAGAAAGTAGTGGAATTAGCGTTAGTAAGCGGTGTATCAAGGTGGGAACCAAAACTTACAGCTTAATAGTATTATCAATTTATGAGGTAACATTATATACAATCGCAAGTGATTGGTGGTGCTCTAGCATTCTCACTTGACTATCCTGGGATCAAATCCTTTCACTATCGAGCTGTGATTTATTTTTCTTTTTGTTCCATTTTCCCTTTTTATTTTTATACATTTCTTTCATTTCTCAATTTTTTCTTTCTTTTATCCTATCTTTTATTTATATGAATGAAATATTTGTCCATACTTTCTTCTTTTTTTATCTAAATTTGTATTCTTAATGTTTTCGTCAAATAATTTATATGACTGAACAATTTGACGATTCTTTCTTCATAGTATATTTTTAGTTTTTGTTTAGATTCATCTAATTTGTTATATCACATCGAATGAATATATTGTAACATAAATTGTTAGTTTAACTTTGCTATAAAAACGTGTTATTTTATATTGAATGTGTGATTTTAAATATTATATAATCTTTAATTAGATAAAAAAATATTATTCGAGTATCTCATTTATTATATTCAAATTAAATAAATTTATTATAACACGAATTGTTAGTTTAATTGTACTATAAAATAAGTGTTATTTATTGAACGGCATTTTAGGATGTAGTACTCCCTCCGTCCCGTTTTAGCAGTCTCATTGATTTTTCTGTCCTCTTTTTGTAAAAATGATAAAAAATAGTTAAAGTGGAGAAATGGTAAAGTAAGAGAGACAATAATGTAGATAAGACGTTTCTCTATATTATTCTCTCTCTTAATTTATCATTTCTCCTATTTAACTATTTTTTATCATTTTTACAAAAAGAGGGCAGAAAAGTCAATGAGACTGCTAAAGCGAGACGGAGGGAGTACTATTTTTAGTGAGTTACTATATAATTAATTTTCACATATTTCGCACCCCAAATTAAAATATCATAGATACGCTAGTAGTGTTAGTGGCGTGTGAGATCCATTTCCTAAAATGAAAAATTTATATTTTTTGGAAACAGACTAAAAATGAAAAAATTTCAATTTTTAGAAAATAAAGAGAGTATATTTATTTATTCATTTGTTGTGTAGTTTATCATTTGATTTTTCATAGTCATAACTTTGATGTTTTGAATATTACTCGATGAATTATTTTATTAAAAAATGTGATATTTGTTTTTGTAGTAGATAGATAGGATTAAATAGGATAGTTATAACATATTTTTCAAATCAAAATTGCCAAGACTTGATATATTTAATGAAATCAAGACAAGTTGCTAAATCTAAGCCTTGGTCCAGTTTAAAATTATTTTTTTCTACGAAGATCCAATTTCAAAAAATATATGGATACAGGTTGTTTCAAAAATTAAAATCCAATGATATACCAAACCTAAACCTTAACCGCAGTTTATGGTTACATACACTCGTGCTAAACATGGATTCAATTAAGTAATACCTTAATTAACCTACCAATAATTGTAGGTATCTATCATGTGTTGCACAAGACTTGAAGAGGCGGGACCCACCGTTACCCCCTATACATCGCATGAAATAATATTAAGAGATTAAATATATAATTAATAAAGCCCATTGCTTTAATTAAGACATATTTTGGAATCATTGGTAGGCTTATGCTTTACTCAATATAATTATCACCAGTATTTTATTTTCTTAATCAAGCTGTTCAAGACTTTAATTGTGTCTCTTAACTTCCATCAAAAGATTATCAGTGAATCCTAGGACGCCCTTTTGCTTTTGAGTTGCTAGGCTGCTTTGAAATTGCAATAAAATTAAATATTGAAACACAAAATTAAAAATAAATAAAATACCAGTTTATGCTCACTCTCTCCTCTCAATTTTATCTTTTCCTCAACCGACTCCACCTCTAAATTTGTAGGTTTAAGCTCAAATTTTTATCTTTCGTAAAAAAAATAAATAATATAGTAGTAGTGGAGTACTATATTATTTGTACCATGCATAAAATGTAAGGTAGATGATAAATAGGTTCGAAATTTATAGTCCATATTTATAATCAAAGGTTTCCCTTGATTATTTTTAGTTAGAGTTTAGTGATTCATGATTACAAACCAATAATCCATATGAATTCAGTGATTAATTTAATTAAACTAATAAAAAAATACTACCGTGTCAACTTCTTATAGAAGTGAGACTCTATAGGATTTATTAGTCTCTATGAATGCTATAAACGAGTACAGTACATAATTTTACTATTGTACCAATATATATATATAACACGATAGCTAAATGAAATAAGTACCTAGGTATTTATGACTACTACAATATTAAACACATGTATTAATTCTGAGTTAATTTTGGCCCCATTTTCACCAGTACACTTCATTGATCATTTCCACATTTAACACTCATATACAGTTGTTGATGGAAAATAGCAGTACTATTTTTGGCACTTGAATTTCAAATAGCCACATTTAAAATATGGGATAAAGTTTTCTTATCTTATGATGGAAAAGCTGAAATTATTTCTTGTTTCATAATTCTTGGTGATTGATTGATTATAGAAAAAGGGGGTGCTTCTAAAGTGTCAATTTCTCCAACCCAAAATTATCCAGTAATGTTTCATATCCTATCTATTACTCATAAACAAGTTTGTTAGGAGTGTAAAATAATGTATTAATATCATGAATCATGTCCATAGCTCCAAAATATTAAAAAAAACTAAATAAAAATCGAATTTCTACGTATTTGTTACACCTATGAAACGTGGCTCACACATAGCTTTATGTAACTCAACAGGACTTAAATGGAAAAAAGGAAAAGGAAAAAAACAAGATTGTTGCCGACTGCACATCTCTCTGCCTCTCTCTCTCTCTCTCTCTCACACACACACACACACATACAAAAACACAGTAACCATGGTTACTTTTTCACTATTCAGAATACCCCAAACCCAAACTTCATACACATGCAGCAATTTGGGCAAGAAAATTTAGAAACACCAAAGGAAATCATCTCCACTCCATCTCATCTGCTCTGCAAAAATAAAATAAGAGGCAAAAAATAAATTCTTCTTATTTCTGTTGCTGATTATTTTGTTCTGATTTTATCTCATAGACTCTTAGCAAATACATACTTTCTCGGAAAGTGGAAGAGCTCGAGATACTGGTGAGCAATTTCATTCAATTCCTGCTCTTGGTGGATTGTTTATTGTTCCTGAATTTCATGTTTTCCTTACATTTGGAAGTTTTTTTTCGCCTTGTTTGTGGACATGCATGTTCTGTAGATGCCTTGTGTTTGAGATCTGAGACTAAGAACTGCGGCTTATGTGGATTTGAAGAGTGGAGCTTCAATTTCTGTGATGTTGGATTGGTTTGTTAGATGAGTTTGATTTCTGTGATTTGGGAATTTTCAATCGGGAAGTACTGGATTTTTTGTTGTTTTTCTCAGTTATTATTTGGATTTTGAAGCTGAACAGCTATTGAGAATTGGGATTAGAAATTGGCATGGGGGTTGTCGGCTGGAGCAATGAGGATAAGGCGATGGCGGCGGCGGTTTTGGGAACTAAGGCTTTTGATTACTTGTTGTCGAGCTCAGTTTCTGCTGAATGCTCATTAATGGGGATGGGGAATGATGAGAATTTGCAGAATAAGCTTGCAGATCTGGTTGAGCGCCCAAATTCTTCCAATTTTAGTTGGAATTATGCAATTTTCTGGCAGCTCTCTAGGTCCAAGGCTGGGGATTTGGTGTTGGGGTGGGGGGATGGGTGCTGTCGAGAACCTCGTGAGGATGAGGAATCTGAGGTTACTCGAATTCTTAAAATGAGGCTTGAGGATGAATCTCAGCAGACAATGAGGAAAAGGGTTCTCCAAAGGCTGCATACCTTGTTTGGAGGAGGCGGTGAGGAGAATTACGCGTTTGGATTGGATAAGGTAACGGACACTGAGATGTTCTTCCTAGCTTCAATGTACTTTTCCTTTCCTAGGGGTGAAGGGGGCCCTGGGAGGTGTTTTGGATCTAGCAGGCATGTATGGTTGCTGGATGCATTGAAGTCACCCGTTGATTTCTGTGTTAGGTCATTCCTTGCAAAATCAGCTGGCATGCAAACTATTGTTTTAATCCCAACTGATGTTGGGGTGCTTGAATTAGGGTCTGTCAGATGCATCCCAGAAAGTATGGAGCTAGTCAAGGTGGTTGGATCTTCCTTCTCGTCGTTCTCTTCGCTCAACAGGTCCAAGCAAACAGCAGCTGCGGCTTTGGCGACAGCAATGAACAAAAAAGATACAAATGGCCATATTCCTAACTTGGCTATTCGTGACCGACCAGAAGTTGTTCCCAAGATTTTTGGGCAGGACTTGAAGTCCAGTAATGTGCAATTCAGGGAAAATGTTTCCATTAGGAAACCAGAAGTGCAAGAAAGGACTTGGGACGCAAGTGGAAATAGGAACAAGCTACCATTTACCAACAATAGCAATGGTTTTCATGGCCCTACATGGACACAGTATAGCAATTTAAAGCGAGGGAATCCACTAGAGGTTTACAGTCCTCAGACTCCAGCCAAAAAGCCTGCTGAGATTGTCAACGGGAATAGAGAAGAATTCATGATCAATAATTTTCAGCATCAAAAGTCGGCTCAAATGCAGATAGACTTTACTGGAGCGACCTCAAGGCCTTTAACCCCTCATCCACAGAGTCTCGAGTCTGAGCTTTCAGATGTTGAGGCTTCATGCAAGGAAGAGGCTGCAGGCCTATCAGAAGACAAGAGGCCAAGAAAGCGTGGTAGGAAGCCCGCTAATGGAAGAGACGAACCATTGAATCATGTAGAGGCAGAAAGACAGCGAAGGGAGAAGCTGAACCAGCGCTTCTACGCTCTAAGAGCTGTTGTACCAAATATCTCTAAGATGGATAAAGCTTCTCTCCTTGGAGATGCTATTGCTTACATAACAGAACTGCAGAAGAAGCTGAAGGACATGGAGTCTGAGAGAGAAGGAGTTGGCAGCATGTCGAGAGAAGCATCTGTTTCAGAAACTTATTCAAACAGAGAAACACAAGACCTCCTGGCTTCTAGCATCAACATCAAAGCTGACCGTGAAGAAGTCACTGTTAGGGTCAGCTGCCCGTTGGACACACATCCAGCATCAAGAGTCATCCAAGCAATCAATGATGCACAGGCAACTATTGTCGATGCAAAAATGGCTACAGGGAGTGAGCGAGTGTTCCACACATTTGTTGTCAAATCCCATGGATCCGAACGGTTAACTAGGGAGAAGCTGCTTGAAGCATTTTCCCGTAGATCCAGATCACCCCATCATCAGTTATCTCTCGGGTAATAGAATTATGGTCTTGAACAGATTAGTTAGTTGCTTTGCAGTGTATCATCATAGAAGCTTTTGAGGAGATTTTGATATATAGCAGTTAATGCTAGAAATAGGGGAGGAAAACTTTGTTTTGGCCTTCTAGGATAGCAAAGCTGTAGTTGCTTATAGTTTTATACATATTTAGTCGAGTCGCAGGTCGCAAGATTAATTAAACCCATCAATTTTAGATATCATCCTTATTTATTTTCTTCTTTTTTGGGTCTTTTGGAATCTGTATATCTGATTTGGCTCATTTTCTTGTGTTCTAAGTTTTGCACTTGTTCTAATCTAGTTGAGATACAAAGATAGCAAATCTAGTTTTAGTAGAAAGTTTAGTCCACATCGAATATCGTATGAAATGTTTTATGTTTCTCTATCTAGTACTCGGTATGATGATTTGCTTGGTTAGTAGTCTTACCATATATGTTGAAGCAGCAAGTATGGAAATGGTTTATGTGTTGATGGTTGGTAGACTTTTACAATAAAAAAAAACAGTTGATTTTCCTCTGTTTTATGGTCTGAAAAACATGTCATGAAGATGTTGTATTACATGTAAGAACTCTCTCTACATAACTGTCTGATTTGACGACTAAATTATTTGTGGATAAGAATGTGTGAAATTCGTAGTGACAAAGGAATGCAATAAAAACGTTTTAAGACGTGGGAAATTGTTATTGAAAGAAATGGTTGATATGCATTCTTCTTAATTAAATAAAGAATAAAAAAAGGAAATTAAGATAGGATGGATGATGGATGATGAATGATTGCTTTATATTCATCTGGGGTCGAAGTGACATCATCGGTGGGTGAGTACAAATTTGGAATCTCGTCAGATACGGCTCTGGTTTTACCGTTTTACTGAATTCTCTAATTAATTTGTTTTAGCGTTAAGTGTAAATTACTAAATTATACTCCTAGTATAATAGAACTCCTTAAAATGATAATTTGCACAATTTTGAAAACATGAAAATTGAGAACAATCATTAATTTTTAGGCTCATGTGAATTCCGCGTTGTAAACGCGTGTAATATGATTGTAATTATTCGCCATGTTGATGATAGTGACAGAGATATTCGCCCTTATTTTTCCCATCTCAAATTAAATAAATTGGAGTAAGCTGTCAATTATTAATTGCATCCACATGAATATTCCACATGATAAGTGTGAATGCACGCACACCACAAATACATGTACTACTCCTACTATTTTATTTATGCAATCGAATAACGTGAGTTAAAATGCAGGAAACACGTGAGCAAAATTCAAAAGCCTTAGGTTCCACCGAGACTTGAACTCGGGTTACTGGATTCAGAGTCCAATGTCCTAACCACTAGACCATGGAACCTTTTTAATATGTTGCTTCCGTAAACGTTATTTGAGTAAAATAAAAAGCGGCAAACGGTAGCATTTTGTTGAATACGATACGTGAGATTGATGCTTCTGAGTTCTAACTCAACGCATGATTCATGAACAAATCATATCTGCTTGCCATTATGCATTTTCTTCACATATTCTCTACGAACAGAGACAAAACAATAAGGAAAACACATCTTGGTCATTCATAACCAAGTTCCTGGAATTGTTCATGTCCTTAAATACTTATGGATTCCACAACATTTTTACCTCATTCCTTAATTAAGAAACAACATGTCCACTCATTTATACGAGAAAAAATTATGTGCTCCCTAAATACCACGGTGGACAATTGATGTGGTATACCCTACCAATAAGCTTTTGACAACTAGATATATACATGGACCACACCAGCATCTATAAACACACATGGCTGCACATATATAGAAAATTTTCATGTCCCATATATAACACATATACCTACCTCTCTATATACACACATTATTATGTTGTATTTAATGCACTTAAATCTTTCACAATAAGTATGTTGGAATAAATAATTAAACTTGATTTTGTAGTAGAATTATCTAGATATTAGTATGTATTAAAGTATCTAGATATTTTAAGAGAATTCTCTAGATTATAGATATTTTGTAGAGTTCTCTAGAATTAGGATGTATTAAAATATTTAGATATTTTAGTAGAATTTCCTAGAATGTTAGGAAAATATCTAGATTTTTATGGAGAAAAAATCTAGATATAAAATATTATAAATTCTAGTAGAGAATTCTAGAATATGAAGTGAAGCCCTATAAATAGGGGAGAGTTGTAACATTTTGAACAAGTTGAAGAAGTTGAGAAGTTGTGAAGTTGAGAAAGTTTGAGAAATTGAGTGTTCTTTCCTTCAACACATCAAAACATCTCCTAAACCATTTCCTACATATTCCACTCATCCTCCTCTCAAATATTTCCTCCAAACTAAATTATTCCTCCAACATATAGCTTATATATTTTCCAACAAAGTGGTACCAGAGCCATAAGTTCCTACCTGTAGTATGGCTAACTTGCCGTCGTTCCAAGTCCCCATGCTCAATAAGAGCAGTTTCGATAATTGGAGTATCAAGATGAAAGCGTTATTAGGAGCCCACGACGTTTGGGAGATCGTGGAGAATGGCTACGAGGAGCCACAAGACGAGACCGATTTATCCCAACAACAAAGGGATAGATTGCGAGATGCGAGAAAGAGAGACAAGAAGGCTCTCTATCTCATCTATCAAGCTCTAGGGGATGACGATTTCGAGAAGATCTCGAGTGCAAGCACCGCCAAAGAAGCGTGGAAGAAGCTCCAAATCTCATGTGTTGGTGCGGAGCGAGTAAAGAAGGTACGCCTCTAAACTTTAAGAGGGGAATTTGAATCTTTACATATGAAAGAGTCCGAATCAATTTCGGATTATTTTTCAAGAGTCTTGGCGGTGTCAAATCAAATGAAAAGAAATGGTGAAAAATTGGAGGATATTAGAATCATGGAGAAAATATTGCGCTCTCTAACCCCTAATTTTGAGCACATAGTAGTTACAATAGAAGAAACAAAAGATTTGGAGGAAATGACCATCGATCACTTATTGGGTTCGCTACAAGCATATGAGGAGAAACAAAAGAAGAAACAAGAAATTGTGGAGCAACTTTTGAAGTTGCAAGTAAGCCCAAAGGAGAAACAAGAAAGCTCGAGCAATGGTGGTGGCCCACAAGGAAGAGGTCGCGGACAAAGACAAGATCGTGGTCGTGGTCGTGGTCGAGGATATGCTCATGGACGTGGACGTGGACGAGGATATTTTTCCAACAATGAAGAAAGAAAGGAGTTCCCAAATATAGGACGAGGAAGGAGCAATCCACAATCGAGGTACGATAAATCTTCAATAGAGTGTTATAATTGTCATAGATATGGGCACTATGCTTCCGAGTGCAGAGAGAAAAAATCAAAAGTTGAAGAGAAGGCCAATTACGTGGAGAATACGAATGAAGAAAATGGATGTGTTCTTCTAGCTTATAAAGGAGAAGCTGGAAGTAAAGATGATATGTGGTACCTCGACACGGGAGCGAGCAATCATATGTGCGGGAACAGGAGCATGTTCGTGGAGCTTGATGAATCAGTAAGTGGTAACGTCTCCTTTGGTGATGAATCTAAAATTCCAGTTAAAGGAAAAGGCAAGATTCTAATTCGTTTGAAGAATGGAGCTCATGATTTTATTTCTAACGTATATTACGTGCCCAACATGAGAAACAATATATTGAGTCTTGGACAACTCTTAGAGAAAGGTTATAACATTCACATGAAAGATTATAGCCTTTCAATAAGAGATGGCAAAAATGAATTAATTGCCAAAGTGCATATGTCCAAGAATAGGATGTTTTTATTAAATGTTCAAAATGATGTGGTGAAGTGCCTTCACGCATGTTATAAAGATAAGTCTTGGCTATGGCATCTTCGATTTGGGCACCTGAATTTTGGTAGCTTGAAATTGCTATCAAATAAAGAAATGGTATGAGGATTACCACCCATTGAGCACCCCGATCAACTCTGTGAAGGATGCTTAATTGGGAAGCACTTCAGAAAGTCGTTCCCAAAGGAGTCAAGTTCTAGAGCTCAAAAGCCATTGGAGTTAATCCATGCAGACGTGTGTGGACCAATCAAGCCAAGCTCCCTCGGTAAAAATAATTATTTCCTACTTTCATTGATGATTTTTCAAGAAAAACGTGGGTATACTTCTTGAAGCAGAAATCAGAAGCATTTGACGCATTCAAGAAGTTCAAGGCTGCCGTCGAGAAAGAAAGCGGTCTACAAATCAAAGCAATGAGGACCGACCGAGGTGGAGAATTCACATCTAGGGAGTTTCAAGAGTTTTGCAAAGAAAACGGAATTCGGCGGCTATTGACGGTCCCAAGATCCCCCCCCAGCAGAATGGAGTTGCCGAACGAAAGAACAGGACTATCGTCGAGATGACTCGAAGTATGCTGAAGACGAAGAATTTGCCCAAAGAGCTATGGGCAGAAGCAGTGGCGTGCGCCGTATACCTGTCTAACAGGTCTCCAACAAAAAGTGTCTGGGGAATGACTCCTCAAGAAGCTTGGAGCGGGAGAAAACCAGGGATCGCCCACTTGAGAGTGTTCGGGAGCAAAGCCTATGCACATGTACCAGATCAGACGAGGAGCAAACTCGATGACAAAAGCAAGCCATTCATCTTCATCGGGTACGACTCTAACACTAAAGGCTATAAGTTATATGATCCAACTTCACAGAAAACCATGATTAGCCGAGATGTGGAGTTCGATGAAGAAGGAGTATGGGATTTCGGCTCAGACAATGACTTCACCTTCATACCACCATTTGGAGAGCAAAGAGCAGGTGAGCAGACCGGAGAGGAGCACCAAGAACAAACAACTCCACCTACATCTCCCACATCAGCTGTCAGAGACTCGCCACCATCTTTCTTGAATGAAAGAGCCATAGAACGCACACGAAGTTTGGATGGAGTGTATGACGACACAGAAAGGTTATAAGATCTCACTTTACTTTGCCTTTTTGCTGATTGTGAACCAGTTAGCTTTGAAGAAGCTACAACAAGTGAAAATTGGCGAGTCGCAATGGAGGAAGAGATCAAAGCCATCGAGAAGAATGACACGTGGGAGCTGGTGTCACTACCAAAGGGACACAAGGCCATTGGAGTCAAGTGGGTGTATAAAATCAAGAAGAATTCCAATGGTGAAGTTGAAAGATATAAAGCGAGACTCGTCGCAAAAGGATATAGCCAAAGAGCTGGAATCGACTATGACGAGGTATTTGCTCCTGTCGCTCGCTTAGAAACTATTAGGCTAATATTATCTCTTGCAGCCCAGAATAGATGGAAGATTTATCAAATGGATGTAAAGTCGGCTTTCTTGAATGGATTTCTTGATAAAGAAGTCTACATCAAGCAACCTGATGGTTATGTGGTGAAAGGCCAAGAAGGCAAAGTGTTGAGGTTGAAGAAAGCCTTGTACGGGCTAAAGCAAGCACCGAGAGTGTGGAATACCAGGATCGACAAATATCTTGAAGATAACGGCTTCACCAAATGCCCACATGAGCACGCGCTCTATGTGAAAAGTAAAGGAAATGATATCTTAATAGTGTGCTTGTATGTGGATGATCTCATTTTTACAGGAAACAATCCAAAAATGTTCGAGGAATTCAAGAAGGCCATGACTAAAGAATTTGAGATGACAGACATCGGGCTGATGGCATACTACCTCGGAGTGGAGGTAAAGCAACGAGAAGATGGAATATTCATCACACAAGAACACTATGCAAAGGAGATCCTGAATAAGTTCAAAATGGAGGATTGCAAACCAATCAATACACCGGTGGAATGCGGGATCAAGCTATCAAAGAACGATAAAGAAGAAAAGGTGGATCCGACGCTATACAAGAGCTTGGTTGGAAGCCTACGGTACTTAACTTGCACAAGGCCAGATATATTGTACGCTACAGGACTCGTAAGTCGCTACATGGAGAATCCAACCACTACCCACTTCAAGGCAGCAAAGAGAATACTCCGATATCTCAAAGGTACGATCGACTATGGCCTATTATATTCAGCTGCTAATGATTATAGACTTGTTGGCTACAGTGATAGTGATTGGGCTGGAGACAATGATGACCGAAAGAGTACAAGTGGATATGCGTTTTACATGGGAGACACTGCCTTCACTTGGATGTCTAAGAAGCAGCCCATTGTCACATTATCAACATGCGAAGCCGAATATGTGGCAGCCACCTTCAGTGTTTGTCATGCAGTATGGCTCAGAAGTTTATTATCGGAGCTCGGGTGGCCACAAAAGGAGCCAACAACTATTTGTGTGGATAACAAGTCGGCGATTGCGCTATCCAAAAATCCAGTGTTCCACAACCGAAGCAAGCACATCGACACCCGCTACCACTACATCAGAGACTGCGTTGCAAATCAGGAGATCCAAGTCGAGTATGTGAAATCGCAAGATCAAGTTGCTGATATTTTCACAAAGCCCCTCAAGTACGAAGACTTTATCAAGATCAGGATGTTGCTCGGAATGACAAATCAAGTTTAAGGGGGGGTGTTGGAATAAATAATTAAACTTGATTTTGTAGTAGAATTATCTAGATATTAGTATGTATTAAAGTATCTAGATATTTTAAGAGAATTCTCTAGATTATAGATATTTTGTAGAGTTCTCTAGAATTAGGATGTATTAAAATATTTAGATATTTTAGTAGAATTTCCTAGAATGTTAGGAAAATATCTAGATTTTTATGGAGAAAAAATCTAGATATAAAATATTATAGATTCTAGTAGAGAATTCTAGAATATGAAGTGAAGCCCTATAAATAGGGGAGAGTTGTAACATTTTGAACAAGTTGAAGAAGTTGAGAAGTTGTGAAGTTGAGAAAGTTTGAGAAATTGAGTGTTCTTTCCTTCCCCACATCAAAACATCTCCTAAACCATTTCCTACATATTCCACTCATCCTCCTCTCAAATATTTCCTCCAAACTAAATTATTCCTCCAACATATAGCTTATATATTTTCCAACAAAGTATATATTGTGGAGAAAAATTTACATACGTAATAGGCATCACCTATTTACATTGTGAGAAGTATAATTTTTTTTTGCTAGCATTGCGTATAGGAGTAACAAAAATTTAATGGCATTGTTTTTTTTCTTATTGCTAGCATTGTGCACAATAAATTATCTATATGTATGATTATACAGTATAATTCTTGTTTTCTTTTTGCATGGCACGTTAATTTGGTAATATTTATATTCTATGCTAAAATATAAAGATAATTAATAAAATTAGAGTGACCAAAAATTATTTTTATTATATTAAAATTTTGTTAGTATACCAAAAAATATTATTATAAACAAAATAGAGTGAACGTTTGTTATAATAAATAGGAATTAAATTTAAAATAAATATAAATTAAATTATTATACTCAAAATCACCAACCATAAAGTTTAATCATATCAACAATATTCGATAGATTGTACATAAAATATTTTCATAAATAAAATAGTTTCAAGAGTTTTGTGATGACTCTAAATTTGGATTATTGTTTATTTATTTATTTCTTTTATTTATGAAAATATTTTATGTTGGCGTACAAAATACTTTCCCACCATTTAAAATTGTGATGTATATATACTTGTGTAAATTTTACTTTACAATCTTATTTAATGGTTTAAATGCATTGAATATAGGGTAATTAATGAGTGTAGGGATGTCAATTCAACCTGAAACCCGTGGGTCGGCCCGAACAACCCGGTAATATGAGCGGGTTAGGGTTGTAAATTTATTACCCGAATACAAAACGGGCTAAACTGGTTGGCCCGAATGGGTTGGCGGGTTAAACGGGTTGGCCCGAACGAGTTGCGGGTCAGCCCGATGGGTTGTGAGTTTTAATTATAAAATATTAAGTTTTAGGGGTTTTTTTATATTTTTGAATCCTCAATCTTCATTCTACACAATCATTAGTCTTATTCAATCTTCATTCTACACTTTTCCACTCGATTCCACAATATCAGCTTTCAAGTTCCATCTCAACTCATTATAGCATCGTCCCATCATCTGCCACTAGTGTCTTACCTGCACCAAAGCCAATTAAGACAAAATTAAGAACTACCCCATCAAAATCTTAATATATTTATCATTTTAATAATGATTCATGTAAGATATGATTTTCAATTTTCATAAAGAATTAGTTACGAACAATGTCATAATAATGACACGAACACAAGCTTTAATTTATATTGTAGTTGATCGAGATGAATGGCTTCTTTTCAAGTATTATTGAAGAAAACTATGAAAATTTGAAGATTTTATATGATTCTAAACTAAAAACAAAAAAAGTATCTAAAATTTAAAATCATTTTATAGAAGAAAATTTTGATACAAGAGATTATTTTCGAAAGCTTTTAGGCCCGAATAGCCCGATGGGTTAGCCCAAAACCCAACGGGTTAGGGTTAGGGTTGAAAATTTATGACCCGAAAAATCCATAACCCGAATGGCCCGCACCCAAATAGCCCGGCGACCCGAGTGGGCTGGCCCGAACCCGAACGGGTTAGCCCGATTGACATCCCTAAGTGTATATATGGATGTTTATGGACATACAAAATTTCTATATATGTGCAGCTATGTGTGTTTATAGGTGGCGGTGTGGTCCATGTATATATCTAGTTGTCAAAAGCTTACTGGTAGGGCATACCACATCAATTGTCCACCGTGGTATGCCTGGAGCACTGAAATTTTTCTCCATTTATACGGACTATGGACTATTTTTATGCGTTTCACCTTATTTTTGTCCTTTTTTCATTTATTTTAAGCTGTAATTTATCAATTCCAAATATAATTAAATACAAAATTCATTGAAGTCTTTAATTACATTTTATTGATCCATTTGTCCAAGATTTAAAAAATCACTTTTAAGATCCATTTTGTCATTTTGGGACGTCCACGATTTAAAAATCCATTTTTTTTTTCATTTTTGGTACGTGGACACCACATTCCATGACTTTTTTCACGCATAATTCATTATAAACAATACTAAAAGTGACACTCACATTCACTAACTTCTTCATTCGTTTTTCTTCGCAGAGTCAAATACTCTAATTTTTTAAAATTCGTACCGAGTTAAAATGAATCTTTAAATCATGGACGGAGGGAGTATCAGAAACTGAGATGTTGTTCAATAAATTTTGTTTGAAATGTAGCGAATTGAGTTTGATGTTTTATACTTATCATACATAGTATAGATCTTCGCGTGGATAACAGTTCAAGGTTTATTATACTCCATATAGTTATACTGCAGGTATTTTTGAACATGTGAATTGGTGCTTATGATGCAACCCTATCGAACTTAATCCTGAATCCTGATTTTGGAGCTCTTCAACACATGCCCTTCATGGTTAGCTTTGAGATGGAGGTTAATCATGTCTATTTGTATATACAAAAAATAACACTCTTGATTTCTATTGGGATTATCCAGCAAACAATTGATCCCATTCTGTCCAATAAACAATTTATCCATGGATTTATGATACTTCAAGATTTTTGATAGAGCACTCTTTGGCTTATTTGTTTTTTTCTCTCTGCAGATAAATTGAGTTCAAGTTTTACAAACCAATATCACCAAAACTTCTCTATTTCTTGGGGGAATGGAGGAATCACTTATTTATAGAATGCCATGACTTTCTTTTATTCCATTGTTATGTAAATTTTCATCACGCACATGCATATGATGCTTCTTTCTTATTAGATAAAATGTAGGCGACTAACCAAAGCATGATGATGGTTTAGCATGCAAGAATCATCAACTTAACATCGATCTACTCAATCTTACCATCTATATATTTGAAATTGATCTAGATAATAAAATCACTCAAAATCTTGCCATAATAAATGGATAGTGATTTGCATTTTCTTAAGTTAAATCATCTTCTAACATTTTTGTGCATCCTAAGTTCTTCATATATATTCTTCAAATTCATTAGTTGGTGGCTTTTCTTCTCCAAGAATTCCAGTATCGGAGCCATCAAACTACCCCCGGGCCCACCCAAATGGCCCATATTCGGCAACCTTCTTCAGTTGGGCCAGCTTCCTCATAGAGATTTAGCGGCCCTATGTGAGAAATATGGACCCCTCGTCTATCTCCGATTGGGTCGGGTCGACGCCATAACGACCAATGATCCCGACATCATCCGTGAGATTCTAAGGCAACAAGACGATGTATTTGCCTCACGACCACGAACCTTGGCAGCGGAGCACCTTGCCTACAATTGTGGAGATGTTGCACTGGCCCCTCTCGGCCCAAAATGGAAACGACTACGACGAATTTGCATGGAAAATTTATTAACTACCAAAAGACTTGAGTCGTTTGCGGGCCACCGATCAGATGAGGCCCAACATCTGGTTAGAAATGTATGGGCCTCGGCCCAATGTGGAAAGGAGGTGAATTTGAGGGAACTCCTAGGTGCTTTCTCGATGAACAACGTGACTAGAATGTTGCTAGGAAAGCAATACTTTGGGGTTGGATCGGATGCCCCACAAGAAGCCACGGAGTTCATGCACATAACGCATGAGCTCTTCAGGCTTCTGGGCCTCATCTATTTGGGTGATTATTTGCCCATTTGGAGGTGGGTCGACCCGTTTGGATGCGAGAAGAAAATGAGGCAAGTCGAGAAAAAAGTTGACGAATTTCATACAAAAATTATAGAACAACATAGGGCAAGTAAGGAAAATCAAGATGATGGCCAAATGGATTTTGTTGATGTCTTGTTGGGTTTGCCCGGTGAAGATGGAAAAGAGCATATGGATGACATAGAGATCAAGGCAGTCATTCAGGTCATTTCAAACATTTTTCATTATATTCATCTATTAATACTATAAATAAAAGTTGTTAAATACTTAGATATGTATTTATTTTAGGACATGATAGCGGCCGCGACCGACACTTCCGCAGTGACAAACGAGTGGGCCATGAGCGAAGTAATCAAGCATCCACATGTTCTCAAACGGGCCCAACAAGAGCTGGACTCAGTCGTCGGCCCAAATCGGATGGTCCAAGAAGCCGACTTGGCCCATCTAAACTACCTACGCTGCATAGTCCGAGAAACATTCCGGATGCACCCGGCCGGCCCGTTTCTGATCCCGCACGAGTCGACCCGGCCCACCACGATAAACGGGTACTACATTCCGGATAGGACACGTGTGTTCATCAACACGCACGGCTTGGGCCGCAACACCGCGATCTGGGACGACGTGGACCGGTTCGACCCGGAGAGGCACTGGCCGGCTGACGGGAGCCGAGTCGAGATCAGCCACGGAGCCGACTTCAAAATCCTGCCCTTCAGCGCGGGAAAGAGAAAGTGCCCCGGCGCGCCGCTCGGCGTCACGCTCGTGCTCACGGCTCTGGCGCGTCTGCTGCACGCTTTCGATTGGGCCCCGGCTGCGGGCCTCAGGCCCCAAGATATCGATACGAGTGAAGTGTATGGGATGACTATGCCCAAGGCCCGGCCCATGATTGCCGTTGCCCGCCCTAGATTAGCGGCCCATTTGTATCATTGACTTCTTATTATTGCTTATTGTGTTAAATTAACCCCCCTAAATTATGTAGTTTACGACTTTTTTTTTTTTACTTCTAAATTGTGCTTAATCGTAGTATTTTGAATAATTCATTTAAAAAAATGGAAAGAGCAAAAATTTTATTTAAGACTGTGTTGGTAGAGGGAAATTGGTTGAGTAGGTGAGGGATGGGTGAAGCGGCAGTTCAAGTTGAATAGTTTGGGATAAAGTAAATAAATAGTGAATAAATTGAAAAGAGAGAAATATGGGTGGGGGACAGAGAGTGGACCATTTCTTGGTTAATTACTAATTGCATACAACACCATTACTGCGTTTAGTGCTTTACAGGAAAACTCAACTACTTTCCCTCTCTCTTTTTCTTTTGAGCACGAGAAGAATTTGTCGAATCATTTAATTCTGCAGGGCCTGTCGTTTATGGTCTTTTTTAGGTTTGAAATTAATTTGCAAACGACAACATTAATTTTCTACCCCCTATATTTGAAGTCGAATTTACTGCTAGTTAGTAAGCGAAATGAGGTATGATTAGTGTATCCGGATCTTTAATCCTGAGATACTATCATACATATTTTATAAAAGTTTATTTAGTGGAAGTGGAAGAAATTTCACGATATGACAATGAGTTAAGTTATGTGAAGTTTTTTTTTTTTTTTTTTTTCGAAAGACAAGTATGATAGATATTGACGCGTTTATATAAGATTAATTACTAGAATTGGCTACAATTAATTAAATAGGATACGACATGGCACATACACACATTTTAGCTGAAAAATTTCGCCTCTGTTGTAACTAATTTGATTACAATTTTGTCATAATTCATTTGATTACTGTACTTTGTTGTATTTTATTGGATTACAATTTTGTTACAATTCATGTAGATTATGGAACAGGGAGTAACATGAACCAGCTGGTTACTGAAGCTACTTGGGATGTGACAGGACAAGTGTAGTGTGTGTGCAGTGTTGCGATATTCAAATAAGGCAGGTTCCCCAAATCCAGCAAGTCCACTAGATCACTTGGTCTAGGAACTCGTAGGTTGTGCGGAATCCCGGTCGTCGGACACACAAGTACTTCCCCGCTTCAAAAACCCTCAACCACTTTACTAACCTAGTATAGGGAAGTAGGGATCGATCCCACAGAGAAGGATGCGTAAGACTCGTAATCAAGGATTTGGGAGTATTTTTGGTGTTGGCTGCTGCCACGCATTTTCTTGGGTTGAGGAAAATTAAAATTAACTTGACTTGGGAATATTAGAAAGAAACTTAACCTAATAGCTAGACCTAGGAAATAATTCTACGGTGGGACCACATCTAAGAAATAGCAGAGTACGACTGGAAAGTGGCAGAATAACTAACTCTCGTACTACTGGCAGTGACATCGTCTTCTACAACCAAATTCGCATAAAACTTTTTGAGAAAATACATAAGCAAATCAAAACAGGGCTACTAACTTGAAATCAAATCTATGAATAAATAACGAAGAACTTAACAGATCTGCATACCTAGACGAAGTGAAATAGAAAACAAAGGAAATTAAACAAGTCTATCAACTACTGTTTCTTTCACACGCCAAAACCAACTTCAGACGCTAAATCCACTCCGGATCCAAGCGTCCGACACGGACTCCAAACAGAAGAAATTCTCCATCACGTCAGATTTACAAATTTAAGCTCCGAACACTCAATCAACCACAGATCTGTCACCAAATTCCACATCAAACACCTCAATAACGAAATAAGCAGATATCGACATAGCAATTTAAGAATTACGCTAACAGCAGAGAGATCTAAGCAAAATAACTTGAAATTAAACAGCTAAACTCAGATCCATGAGCGATAAGCAATTAAACATTATCAACATCAAAGTCGACTCCCAAAAGTGAAGTTCGACGGTGGAAACTAGCAAAAAACAGCTGAAATTAAAACAATTGTATCTTCGCCCTCACTAGGACGGTGTTACCAAACTCGAGATCTTCAGAACCCCCCCTATCACGATTATCCCCAGAATTTTTCCCAAGTGTGTGTGTATGTATGAGCTAAGAAGAGTAAAAACTATATATTCTGCGTTGCATGCTCTTCTCTATATATAGGCGTTTTAGGTGGGCCCAGCGAGGTATTGATAATGACTTTGTTGCCCTCAGCTGTAGACTCCTCTGTCACGCCACTTTTCTTTGTAAATTCTGCTCATTTTCACTCTTTTCTCTCGCTAGACCATCTCCTTCCTTACTTCCTTGATCTAGCGCTTTTCTTCACACACCTGGCTTAGGAAACGTGTTAGACCCAGCAAATTATAACATTTTTTTGCGCATACCGATGCATGAAATTAGCCTTATCAGTTACTTTTAGAATTTAAATTTTTTGATATGCTTTTTTTTCAAAGTGACATTATTATTGCTGAAATTAGGCAAATAACATGGTCTGGATTGGGCATTAGGCTATAACAAAGCCATGCTTTCTCACTAACGCCATAAGGTAAATAAACAAGGGGATTCTTGGTCTGATGGAATAGAATGGTGGAATGGAATGTGATTTCTACTTTCATTCTATTCATTTGCTTGGTGTGATGGAATGAATGATTGAATGGATGAAATGCAAAATAAATGCAAAGAAATTGACATTTCATTCCAATCTTTATTTTATTCTAACCTCCGTTCCATTCCGTCATAAGGAATATAATATCATAAAAATCATTACAAAACAATGATTACATAAGTACAAGAATTAATATAACGCGCTCGTATTAATTTCTTTTCGTCAACCTGCTGTGCACTTCTTCATATATGTCTATCATTATTAGAACACAAATTTATAGCACCCATTATTCTCTACACAATTTATCGCCCAACTAAATCCATGAGTAAGTTGATTCTATTGGAAAAAACTGATTTTTTAGTAGGTAGAGTTATTAATTAATTTGGAATTGGTTTTGAGTCGTAAGCCTCTTAATTACTCTATCCAGTCCTATAAAATATTTCTTACTTTTCTTTTTAGGGCATCCACAATTAATGCCTTAGTGGAAGCCCTAATGAAAGCCCTAGTGGTTGCCACGTCAGCATGCCCTATCTTTCTGCAATGGTGGAGCCCTAGTACATGCCCTATCTCTTATCCACTTTTCATTTCAATTTTAAATCATTGTTTTTTTTAATTTGTTTTTAATTACTATAAATTATCAAAATATATTATTTCAAACACCACAAATGCAAAAAAAACAAAAAACTACATTACTTAATAGAAAAGTGGAACTACATCATACTTAGATTAAAAAAAAAAACTACATTAAAACTAAAATACTAAAAAAAAGAAAAAACCAAACTAGTCATCTAAATTCAACTTCTGCGCCAAATTCTTGATCATATTCTTAGTCCTCTGTCGGGCTTCCGGATCGGTTTCTTCACGAAGGCTGTTTTGGGCGTCAAGTATAAACTTATACTCAACCACCTCGCGATAACCTCTGAACTCCTCGATCGCCCTGTCCATGAGCTGAACAGATGGAGCAGCCGCAGCCTGCGGGGGGGGCGCTGATCCAGACGCGCCCGCCTTCCCCTTCCCTTTGGCCTGGGCTTTGGCAGCCTTGGTACCAATGGGACGTCTAAAAGTAGACGTAGGCGTGCCGGAACTCCCTTCCGGCTCAGCGTTCAGATCCACAGGAGATGGGCCGCTGCTCGTGTAATCGCCAGCGGCGGTGTTCTTCGTCCGCTTCGGAGCCGAGGATCCAACCGGTATCCCTCCGTTGAACTTCCCCTTGTCCTTCAAGATCAGCCAAACATTGTACAGCTTGAACTGCCCGAACTGCTGTTGGTACTCGGACAACGACTTGTTGAGGACATCCTCCATGCTCTCACCGCTAGCTCTTCCGTCCCTGTTCCTGTTGTAGATATAGCAGAAGTTGTTGACGTGGAGCTTGATCCAATCCCAACACTTGCGCAGCTGAACCTTGGTCCGCTTGAACGCCCACTTCGGTTTCACCTCGTTGTAGCGTTCCTCAATGCGATCCCACATCCTGGCCGAAGTCTGGTTGTTGGAGGCTATCGAATCCTCCGATACATCGACCCAACACTGAGCCACCTTCAGGTACTCATCCAACTCGTAGTCAGTACGCCCTGTTGCGTACTCCTCGTTCGGCTCATCGTCTGGGAGTGGGACTGGGACCGATGGCGCCTTTTCTTTCCGCGCCATCTTCTTCTTCCCTTTCTTCGGCGGCGGCCGCACAGGGGCAGGAGGTTGCCCACAACTAGGCTCCATATCCTCAACCCGATACTCCTCGGTGCCGAAGAACGGATCGAACTCAGAGTCGGAGACGAAAGTGGATCCTACAGACCCAGGCGTCTCAACCCGGTAGTCTTCGTGGCCGGGCCACCGAGCGCCGCGGCCGCCGCTTCCTCCTCCAAACATCGGCATATCGTCGTCGACATTATTCGGGCTCGGGTATTGACTCGGATCCATTGTTGGAAGTGTGGATATTGAGAGAATATAGAAGAGAAAGTGAAAGGTTTGGTGTGTGAAAAGTGAAGAAAATGGAGTATTTATAGTGGTTTAAATTAGGGTTAAATAATTAAAAAAAAAAATTATGGCTCGGGCTCGGGCTCGGGATCGGGCGCGACCGAACTATCGGTCGCGCTCGGGCGTGACCGAGGGCTGCAATGGATGCCCGACCACGCCCGAGCGCGATCTCGGCCGATCGGGCGCGCGATCGGGCATCCATTGTGGATGCTCTTAGTAGGTCGCACTAGTGATATTACATTTCTATTTTATTTACTCTCTTGCAATGATATACTAATAATTATATTTTCTCTTTTCATCTAAAACACAAAATAAAATCTCCTAAAATCTTGTACTGTACTGCAAGCGTGACTTCTTTTGTGAGACGGATGGAGTATTAGTATTAATCTTTATACTCCTCCTACAAATTAAAGAGTTTGATACATTGTGAGTGGATAATCGACGTATTTTTTCTAAAATTAATTTTTGGTAAGTAAGAAACGATATGTTAAAGTTATATGGGTTAAGGTTGATCAAACAAAATTACTTCATTCATTTCCTAAAGAGGGAACTTCTTTTTTGATTCACAAACTTTGCCAAAGTATCATTTTAGGTCCGTGAACTTTGAAAATATCATTTGATCAACTATGAGATAATATCATTTGAAGTACTCTTTTACTATTTCTAAGTTTTTCTGGACAAAAATACTCTCAATACCTTAAAGGGTATATATTTTTAATAAACTTATCATATACTCATATTTTTTATAAATATCTTTACAATATATTTTTGACGATTTTTCTAAATATAATTTGACCTTCAATATTATCACTTAATTTTGTGACATGCAAGTTCAATTGCTTCTTCAATTATTTATATTAAAGAATTTTAAAATTGAACATATAACTTTTTTAATAATAAAAAAATTGAATAAAAATTATTTCTTGCATGTCACAAGAACAACATCTAGCGATGAGTAACGCTGGTGGTAGCAGTGGTGGTAGCGGTGGTAACGGTGGGAATACTGAGGAGTACTAACGGCAGATGAACGAGGCTATGAGGCCTACATGAACCGCGAGGTAGAGCGGTACATGCGAAGGGTCGAACAGCAGGCGGTACCTCGCCTTCCATCGGTTGTCCACCGCCGAGCAATGATTGATCGGGATCACGTAGCTGCACATCAGCGGCTATATGATGACTACTTCGCTCCGGACCCGCGGTTTCCAGCAACCTTGTTCAGTCGGCTTTTTAGAATGCGCAGGCAGTTGTTTATGCGTATCGTTGACGCTTTGGAGCGTCGATATATATTTCCGCTTCAGGCACGATGCGGCTGGCAGACCCGGCCACACCCCTATCCAAAAGTGCACGGCGGCAATCAGGCAGCTGGCCTACGGAGGTGCGGCAGACATGTGGGATGAGTAGGGCTGGGGAAAAATATCGAAAAAATGATATATCGCTCGTATCGTATTGAAAAATATTGAAGAATTATCGAATTTTTGATATATCGTAATTTTCGATACGATACGATATCGTATCGTAAGTTTTCGATACGATAACGATATGAATTTCCTTATATCGTGATATATCGTTTTATATCGAAAATTTCGATATATCTTTTCGATATATATCGATATTTAACGATATATCGAATTTCGGTACGATATATCGAAATATCGATACGATAACGATATGAAATTTTTTTATATAGAAAGTTCGATATATCGAAACTTTCGATACGATAACAATATGAAATTCTTTCATATCGATATTTTCGATACGATACACGATACAACGTTTTCGATACGATATATCGTATCGACCCACCCCTAGGGATGAGTACCTCCACATCGGTGAGACGACTTCTCTGCAACGTCTGAAGGTTTTCTGTCCGAGCGTGATTCACATTTTCGGTGAGCAGTACCTTCGAAGCCCTACCCCCCAAGATTGTCAGAATCTCATGCAGATGCACGGGGAGCAGCATGGGTTCCCCGGGATGTTAGGCAGCATAGATTGTATGCATTGGGAGTGGAAGAACTGTCCGACTGTCTGGAAGGGGGCCTACACGACCGACTACAAGTCAAAGAATCCCACGATGATCCTCGAGGCCGTAGCTGATTACCGGCTGTGGATCTGGCATGCGTATTTTGGGGTAGGCAGGTCGAACAACGACCTCAACATCCTCAACTCGTCGCCCCTCTTCAATGAGAAGTGTTAGGGCATCGGTCCAGCCGTCTCATTTGTGGCCAACGGCAACCGGCATGATATGGGCTACTACTTGGCGGATGAGATATACCCTAGGTGGCCCGTCTTTGTGAAGAGGATCAGACACGCGGCGGATGAAAAGAAGGCCTACTTTGCGGAACGACAGGAGTCGGCGCGCAAGGACGTGGAGCGCACATTTGGTGTGTTCCAGTCTCGATGGGCGGCAATTAAGGGTTCAACGCGTTTGTGGGATGTCAAATGCGTTGCTGATATAATGTACGCCTGCATTATCATGCACAACATGATCGTCGAAGACGAAGGCGTACAACTGACTAGTTGGGCCAATGACGATGAAGCCGGTCCAAGCCACGGATCGACCACCCCTAGCGTACGACATGGGGTACCTCTCGATGAAGTCAGCCGCCTCCAGGAATATGCCGACATACGCCAAGTGGATGCTCTTATTCAACTCCAAAATGATATAATTGAAGAGTTGTGGGTACGGAAGACTGCCCGGCGATAGTTTTTTTTCTTTATTATGTAAATTATTTTTTTAAATGAATGTACTTTTTTTTTAATGCAATTAATGAATTTTCGCGTATATGTCTCGTAAATTTAATTTCGCAATTTAATCGTAAATTTAATTCCGTAAATGTAGTTGTTTATGAATTATTTTTATTGCGACTGGCCTATGGCTGGCCTATTTGAGTAAATGCTGACGTGGCTGGTGGATTTTTAGTGCTGCTGACGTAGCAGAGAGAGAGAGTGGCTGGCCTGGCCGATTTCTATTGTGGATGCTCTAATAGCAATCACATTCATTATATTTAAGCGAAATCTCTTGATTTACTTGCTTGCAATCGCCTTCTTCATATTAACAGAATGGAGAATGGGGTCGTTATAGTAACGTCTCAAACATGATCTCATTTTCTTTGAGCATAATGTTATTACCCTCCAAATCTTATGAGAGTATTGGAATGTTTGGCTCTCAATAAACATCATAAAATTTGCTGGTGCATAACACATTTGACATATCTCTACGCATTAGTAATAAACTTATTTTATCATTTGGAAGGAACTTATAATATTTGGATACGATAGTCACTTAGTACTAGCGTATTTAGTCTTAGGACATAAGAGTATCCACTGGCACAATCACGATTCCGCCCAAGGCACAGTCACAAAAATTCTTCCATAGCCACAAAAACTTGTCCAGTCCACTAGGCAACGCCACAACCACAAATCACATTATTTTATCAATTATTGGTATACTTTAATTGGACTGGAACAAAATTAATTGGATAAAAATAAATAGAATGAAATGGAATGGAATGAAATAAATGATTTGGGAATAGATTATTTATAGATAAAGATTATTTTTTAAAAAAAATAAAAAATCCGGAGGCGCCGGCGTCGCGGTGGTCGGCCCTCCCCCCCCCCCCCTCCTCGCTGCAGATGCGGCTCGCGCCTGTCCTCCTGAGCCAGCTACGACGCCCTCGTCCTCGGCTATAGCACGCAACGGCTTTTTCTATTGTGGACACTCTAAGGGTACTCTTAACCTGACTAACATTAATCAATTTGTGACGCAGTATTGTTTAGTACTTAAATAACGTTATTAATGTGTTAAGTAAAAGAAAAAAGTAAAAAAATAAATAAAAGAATGAAATTTTTAATTTTTAGAAATATGTAATTTAATTGGGTTGTGTAATTTAAGCGATTTTAATTAGAGTGGGTGGGGCATTAAATAAGAAAGTATAGTGAATCTGATGTTAAAGGACGATGTTACATGATTATCAATCCAAATACTATAGAATTTGACTCATAAAACAAGCGCATTCCTCCAAAAAAATCCACAGCTATCCAACACACAGTCACTATTTATACCGCCCACTCTTCCTCCCCGTTCTCCACCCTTTTCAAAATGGACGGAAAACGGGCGCCCCTTTTTGTCTTCATTTTCCTTTCTCTCTCCTCCGCCATTGCTCTTCCCTACCAGAACTTCCTGCTCACCTCCCTTCCCCAACCTCTCTACCAATCCGACTCTTCATCCGACCTACTCCAAACTCTGCCTCTTCACGATTCCGATTTTGCACTCGATCTACACCACGTCGACAATCTCTCTCCTGCGCAGGACTCCACGGCGGAATCTCTCTTCAAACTCCGCCTCCGCCGCGACGCACTCAGGGCCAACTCGCTCTCTCACCTCGCCTCCTCCAACATCTCCGCCAGGAACAGAGGCGCCAACGGCTTCAGCAGCTCGGTCATATCCGGACTCGCGCAGGGAAGCGGCGAGTACTTCACGCGCATCGGCGTCGGAACGCCCGCGAGGTACGTCTACATGGTGCTCGACACCGGCAGCGACGTCGTCTGGATCCAGTGCTCTCCCTGCCGGAAATGCTACCGCCAGTCGGATCCGGTCTTCGATCCCACCAAATCGACTTCTTTCTCTGCCGTTTCCTGCTCCTCGCCGCTCTGCCGCCGCCTCGATTCCCCCGGCTGCAGCAATCGGAGTAAGAAATGCCTCTACCAGGTTTCCTACGGGGACGGATCCTTCACCGTCGGCGAATTCTCTGTCGAAACGCTGACGTTTCGGAAGTCTAGAGTGAAGAACATCGCCCTAGGCTGCGGCCACGACAATGAGGGGCTCTTCGTCGGCGCCGCCGGCTTGCTAGGCCTCGGCCGTGGGAAATTGTCGTTTCCTGCTCAAGCCGGCCGTCGATTCGCTAAAAAATTCTCCTACTGCTTGGTCGACAGAACGGCGTCGTCTAAGCCGTCTTCGATGCTCTTCGGTGCGGCCGCGGTGCCGCGAGCCGCCGTCTTCACTCCGCTGGTGACAAATCCGAAGCTCGACACCTTCTATTACGTTCATTTGAACGGAATTTCCGTCGGCGGCGCACGCGTCCCCGGCATTACGGCGAAGCTTTTCAAAATCGACGCCAGCGGCAACGGCGGCGTGATTGTGGATTCGGGGACTTCGGTGACCCGGCTGACCCGGCCCGCTTACGTTGCCCTAAGGAACGCGTTCCGGAGCGGGGCTTCGAATCTGAAGCGGGCGCCGGAGTTTTCTCTCTTCGATACGTGCTTCGATCTGTCAGGGAAGACGGAGGTGAGGGTGCCGACTGTGGTGCTGCATTTCGCCGGAGCTGACGTGTCGTTGCCGGCGTCGAACTACTTGATTCCGGTGGACAGCGACGGAACGTTCTGCTTTGCGTTTGCGGGTACAACGAGCGGCTTGTCCATAATTGGGAATATCCAGCAGCAGGGTTTCCGGGTCGTATTTGATTTGGCGGCCAATCGGGTCGGCTTCGCTGCTAACACTTGTACCTAGGCAGGGTTTATATTTTCGCTTCCATTTTATATTCAAACAAGGGAATTATTTGCTTGCTAATTTCTAAATTTATTTTTGTTTAGAAAATGGTTTATGATGAAGTTTGAAAGGGAACAGTGGCACATGTTGTCTGTTGAATTGTGTTTGTCCTATAAATTATTGTCGTAACTTGTGGACTGTGGAGTATCATACATAAATGAGGATGCATTCGTACCAGAAAATTTCCAGTCACATGCGATTTTAAACTGAGGTTTAACTATCACCGCATCATCTAAGCCTCCTTGGAAATCGTTTACCATTCACGATGTAAATATTGAATACCTTTTCAATATAAATTAATTTACTGTATAAGTTATCCATTCAAAATCAAATAGTCAAAATTGAATCACACTAATTAAAATTAGTAAAGCATGAAATCGCTAACTATCGACTTTAATTTAAGTTTAACTGAGTTGATAAGCTACTTGAATCGCTCACTGATTATGATCGTAGATAAGTTTATTGGGTAGTGATAAAATGCAAACTTATATATTGTACAAACTCAAAACTTTTCAATACATCTTCAACACTGTTTCAATACAATATCAACATAGTGTAAAATTTTAAGATTTTAATGTCAACACAGTATCAACACAACATCAATCATTAACAACGTTGAACTTCTGTTGATATTTTTCTGTTAATGCTTTTTTATGATCTATTGACATTTTTCAATGGTCCAGATTATAATTTTGAATTTATATAATATTTAAAGTTTTCATTTGATCATATTCCTATTTGATTAACAGTAATTTTTTAACTATTGTGGCCGCAACCCAAATGATGCCCGCAACTGGAGCCCTAATTAAAGTTAGAGCATTCCCAATGGAGGTGGCGAATTCTCGGCGATAAATCGCCGGTTATCGCCGAATTATCGCCGGCCATTGTGGCGAAGTCGGCGATAATTCGGCGATAATGTTGCCGTTGCTTCGCCGAGTGGCGTTCTAACGCCGGATTATCGCCGAGCGATCGCCGGCCACTGTGGCGACGCTCGGCGATAATCGGCGATAATTAAAATTTTTTTTTTTTTTTTTTGAACCCAACGGCTATTTTACATTCCACCCCTATAAATATTTCCTCCACTTCCTCCATTCATCACCCACAATCTTCATTCTCTCCATTTTCAATCTCTTCTCCCAATCTTCAATTTTCATCAAAATTATGAGCTTTTGGAAGAAAAGTTCCCGATCGGGTAAGGATAAGGGTAAGGGGAAAGAGTCGAGTTCACAAATTCCCAACACGGATGAAGCAAACGAGCAGTGGATGCAGTCGTTGTTGGCGATGGGTTCTCCTCCCGGCCAACTTCCATACGGGGGTCCGTCTCCTTTGCAGACTCCTCCGGCGCGGAGACTTTCTCCGTACTTCAACTCTGCCGGCAGAATGCCCTTTCCAGCCGACGATGTGTATCGGCCCCAGTTCGACACCCCCGGATCAACCCCAGGCGACCAAGAATCTCAGGCCGCGACACTGAGCGCGGAGGACTTCGAGGTGGAAGAAACGCCCACCGAGCCGCCTTCTAGGAGCGGGAGGGGGAAGGCGCCGGCGTCGTCGGCTGCGACTGATACGGGTTCCGATGAGAGGCCGAAGCGGGTAAGGACTACTTACACTCTGCAAGAGTCCGAGCTGATAGCCGACTGCTGGGCGGACACGTCACAGGACGCGGAGCGCAGCAACTACCAGACTGAGATCATATTCTGGGAGCGGATTGCCGCGAAGTACAGGAGCCACAAGACTGCCTCAATGAAGGACCATGGCAGCGAGGCGATCCGTCGGCATTGGGAGCGCCTCATGAGGGACTGCGGGCACTTCAACGGTATTTATTCTAACTTGATGACTCACATGACGAGTGGCCAGAACGAGCACATGGTCCGAGATGAGGCCATCCGGATGTATAGTAGCCAGTACTTGTCGACGAAGGGCTTCAAGTATTGGAACATCTACGATAAGCTGAAGGATCTCCCCAAATTCCGGACGGGAATGCACGACGCGCTGCACGGGAAATCGGTGCGCTCGCGACTTAGCGTTTCGGAGAGCGAGGGGAGCGCGGCCCACATCGACTTGAGTGGGGATGGTCCGCACGAGCGCCCGGAGGGAGTGAAGAAGGCGAAGGGGAGGCGGAAGGGGAAGGGCGCAACGTCGGAAGTCGCGTCGGAATCCGTCATCGACTTAGAAAAAGCCACTTATTCGAGCAATGTCGCCAATCTGACCCAGATGTACACGCTGTACTTCACCGGCGGCGGGACCCCTGAAGAAAAGGCGGCCCTCTGGAAATGCATCCAACACCTGCAGAGTACGCTGGGGCTCGATCCCGACGCCCCTCCGGCCCCTCCGTCTTAGATTTTTTTTTTTTAAATCTTTGTTTATTTGCGTTTTTTATTTGTAGTTTTTTTTTTCTCGTTGTATTATATTTTCCAATGATTAATACAACGATGAATTGTTCATTATTAGTCTATTTATTAAATACATTTGTAGGGAAAATTAAATAATATAAAAAATAATGATGTAAAAATGAAATGTTGAGTTAGGGAGAAATAAGGGAGAAATAAGGGAGAAACCAATGTAGCACTTGGCTAAAAACTGGGGATAAATTTTGGTGCTGATGTGGCGCTGATGTGGCAGGAGTTAGGGAGAAATAAGGGAGTTTTTAGGGAACTCCATTGGGAGTGCTCTTATGGTTGTAAAATTTTTGTTTATATATAACCTTCGTAACGTAAATTATTATGCAAAGTTAACTTTTATCAATAGTACTATTTTTTGTGTTCGCTCCTAATTGTGGGAATGTGTCAAAATATAAGTATTGCATATTTATTTAGTTTAGTTATAAGACAAATTAAAATTCAAAATCAAATTCAGTACTATGTAGGAGTACATTTTTGAATGATTGGGTATTACTCCTATGTTTCTTGGCCAAAGCATAGTAGTAATAAATTCGCTTGACTTCTTATAAATGTGATCGTGTCATTTGGCTTGTTGATTAGATGACTGATGTTGGAGTATTACTATTAATCACAATGGGCTTATTAATCAAAAGTTTTGTGTGCAGGTTGATGCTATCAATCTCTAATTTTAACTGAGGTATTTTGTAATCTACTGTTTAATTTAATAGGAGTACTATCTTCTACTACCATGGATCGGGAACTAAATACATTAATCGAATTCATATAGTATTACGAATAATCCAAAATTTCAATTGTTTAAATAGGAGTAGTGATAATATTATTAGCAATAATTCGAATTAATAAATGAAAAGGAAAGTTAGGCACAACGCACGATTGACATATCTGTGGCGTGAATGCCGTTGAGGAGAAATTGAGTTTCTAGCATTTCACATGGTACGGATCAATTCTCTTTTGCTTTTTCAGTTGTAATTTGTTTTATTCATTATTATATTCATTAGAATGTGTAAAAGTGTGCTTTTCTGTCGGTTTGCTCCTAGTATTCCATAGATTCTTTATAAATAACAGAATTAGTAAAATATAATCAAATGATGTACAGTGCAAAAAGTTTTGAAAAAAAAAATGGATACTAATGTTTGTCTATTGGATGATTTTAAGAAGAATAAATGGAAATTCTTGTGCTTTACATATTTCTTAAATTGGAATTATAACAAATGTAACTTAACTCTAGTTTGTCTGATTAAAATTACGTGCTTTTTTAATCCTAAATTAGCTTTTTAATGTAAGTATATATTTACGATATTATACAATGCGTTAATTTGATTAGTTTCAAGAAATTTTTTTTGCCTAGTCGTATTATTCTTTTCTTGGGTTGAATGAAACCAGCAGCTGGCATACACTTTCGTAGTCTTTCAACGACATTATTTTTTGAAATAATCTCGTTTCTTTAGTTATATGTAATTATGTAAATTAATTTTTTGATTCGATTATTTCGTAATAATAGAAACAATGAGATAGACAAATCGCAGCAATTCAATGATTCTTCAAGTTAGGAGTAATCGATTAAATTAAACAAAAATGCTATATCAAATAATTCATCATGTATAGATTCACGCACGATGCATGTTACATAACGTGCAACAAAAAATGTTTAAAGTCAAGATAAGATGAGTAAGATTTTTGTGCATGTGGCAATGTGGCATGTAATGTAGCATGTGCAAAATCAAACACAGCACTATATCTCAGATAACCCCACATGTTTCTATTGCTTACGCCTGATTAATTATATATTTCCATCACAAGATTTGCCATCAATATAGTAACACATCCATGTCTTTTAATTAAATCATTTGGGTGACTTAGTTGGCGGAATGACTGTGTGAGTATATTCGTTATTTAAATACTAGTATTAAAGTTTGAGATTAATTAATAAAGCTATTACAAGTAGTAATTTTCTTTGGATCAGGTGTCTTGTGTCCCAAAATATAAAAGTCAAGCACACAAATGAGAAAAATTTCTCTGAAATTGGACTATGGGCTCTAAAATGAATAATAATGCTATTTGAGAAATCATAAGATAATTGTCAAATTCAATACAAGGTATATGATAGATTGATACGAGATTCGTCGATTCTTAATTAAATGACCAGGAATCAATTCCTACCTTCGGATATGCCTATAAATCAAAACAAAAAATAATTCGCCAGATTTGTTTAATAAAAAAAATATAGTACTCCCTGATTACCAAATTCAAAGGATAAGAGAAAGACAACTGCAAATATTATGGCATCAGATATTTAAGGGTTTAACCTATATAATAGCATTTTAATAATTGGGATTGTACGTAATTAAATTTATAAATTTTATCAAATTCCGGTTCATCCCTTGGAATTAAAAAAAATTTAATATTTTTTTATCGGGTCATCTTCCATTGCTTATAGCATCATAATCTAAAATTAAGACCAAATCTACATCCTTAGATTTTAAAATGAGTGGATGAGCTTGAACATTACGAATTTTAATAAATAGTAGACAAAATATCAATAAAATGGTAATATCGTCAATATGTTATCATATGATAATTTTCGTGAGTGTTTCTTTATATCAACATAGTGTATTACAAATATCAACAATATGACATAAGAATATCAACACTAGTACAAGAAAATATCAACACATATTTATTGAGATTTTAAAATTGTTTTATTGAGATTTTATATGCATTATATTGAATTTTTTTGATATATTTGTTGATAAAATTCTGGTTATCAACATTTACAAAAATTAAAATAAAAAATATCAAATTTCATTATCCGAACGTCGTCGGAACATATGCAATTGAGATCTCGCTGGAATCCTTATAAAATTATCTTTAATTTGATATATTTTTTGCGAAAATATAATTTAAATCGAGAGAGTTCCGTAAATTTAAAGTTTTAAGATGATTTAATGAGAGATAATTAACATTAATACTCCTTATTTTTATTTAATAATTTTCATAATTAAAAATATAATCCATGTGACATTATTTCAACCACTAGATACTAAGATTTGGTCTTAATTTATGATTGCTAATTAGTTGGCAATTGATCACTCTCTTTTTTTATCTGTCTCATTTATATATAAAACAATATATTTTTTTGATGCTCAAAATGACCTTGTTTCATTAAAATATTTTTTTTCCATCCATTTTCTTATTTTAATTAAACAACGTCGTTTTGAGTATTACTCTTTCTTTTAATGCATTTTTTACATATAGCCTGGTTTTTAAATATTGTCACTAGTACAATTTTTCTAAAACTTATAATTTGTGGATTTATAACATCGGTTTATTTTTAGCAAGATTGACAATGACACCACTATCACTATGTATGAAAAAAGTACACGTGAATAAGACATGTAAAATTTTCAAAATTTCAAAATTGAATGACAATGACACGTGAAATGCTAGTCCATATCGGACAACCACGTCAATTATTTTCGTATAGTTTCAAGTTCAACTATGTTGCAATTCACATAAATTATGGGTATGACTTCGATGTTTAACATTTAATTATCATCTTCTATACAAAAAACTAAGAATAGCCATTGAGTCATTTTATGCAATTGTTCATATTTGTAAGTTTGTTACAGATAAAACATTTTATTAGCTAAAACTTAACCTTATGACATGGTACAACATCTTTGGCAATAAAATAAGACCAATCAAATCTCCTTCCGTGCTCCTATTTTCTCTACATGTATTTTAAGTAAGTGAAGTTTGAAAATTATTGGTAAATTACTAAACTCCAACATGTGAATTTTTTGTAACTCAAAATTTAATCACCACTCACTTTATAGTTTTGGGCCTTTTGGCATAACACCACTAAAATGAGTGTTCTCTCGAAATTGTGGGACTGTCAAATGCTAGCCATAATGATTAAATGTATGATATGTTTGAGGTACTTATACAATTTTTTTTTTTATTTTTTTATTTTAAATGGAAAAGACAAGAATACTTAATAAGTTTCGCGACCAATAATACTCTCTCTCTATCTCTCGATCACAACCACACACGATGGTAACTAATTATGAAATCGGAAAATCATAAATTCACTGAGAACGGAACAGGAGCACGAGCACATAACATCAAAAAAGAGAGGTTGGCACAACGCGTGTCCCATCAAAATTCATCGTGTGACAGTCAAATACAATAAATTTATCATCCAAAACATAGTACAATATGTTTTAATTCGCGACTTAAAGTGAGTATGCTGATATTGAAGTTCAAATTTTTAGACAATGTAATATCGACTGTAATTTATTTTCTCCGCATTTGTTCTTAATAATTGTAGAACATCATTTTACTATTCCATATAATTTCCTCCAAAAAAAAATTGAATCACTAAAAATATGGAATGGTATGAAAAAGTATTTTGTTCGTCCCAATCAAATTGATATATTTTCTTTTTAGATATGCTATTTAACTGATAAAATAATACTAGTGCATAAAAGAATATAATCTTAGAGAAGAATCTAAGTAGAAACTATAGTTAGAATGGACCACTGCTGTTCTGATTGACCCAATAGAATGCTACCATTAAATTCCATTAATCGCCTTGGCATACGCCTCCAAGTCTTATGGTGTCCAAGGACATTCTCGTCAAATGTGTAGCTAAAGAGTGATGAAATTAAAAACCAACGATAAACCGACTTGAAACCCAGATTGGGACGTCGTGATGGCGGAAGATAGGGCTACGGCGCCGGAGGTGGCTTTGACAGAGATAACCGTTGAATCCACGGCGGCGGAGGTGGATCGATCAAATTCGTGGTGCATTGTTCCGACTGCAGCTCCGTTTCGCATCCCAATCCTATGTCTCTCATGAGCAACATTTCTCAGGTACGCTTCGGTTTTAAATGTTATCAGTAATTTCCGGTTTGTTTCTGTTGTGATGTAGAAATGGTGTCCTCGTGTTTGGAATAGATTTTCGAGTTCTTCGGTAAGACTTTATTGATTTAGAGTTTGGGCAATTAGCGGAATGTATAAATAGTATATTGGTGGTTATTTCGGCATCGATTTCATTACGTCCTGTTTAGCTGTAAGCCTGTAATCAGCTCACATGATCTTTGTTTATTCAAATTTGGTATATCCAGATATAATTGATTGCCGCTTTTTATTTTATGCTAGAACAATTGGTTAATTTGCTCATGAATGCTTATGTTTGTGACAATGTTTCCGTTTTTGTTACTCCACTTTTTTAGAAAATGCTTATCTCAGAACATCTGTATGATATTCTGTAGCTGCACACCTCAGTTTTGTATATTATCTTCATTTTCTGTATATTCATTATTGATAAATATGTTTATAACTTTATTTGATGAACTATCTGTTATAGGTATGGTATCTTTCACTTCTCAGTTCTCATAGTAGATGAGCTTTTCAAGAAGTCGGCTTGTTGAGTACTTGGATCCATTCCTTAGTATTATTGGTTTTGGAAGAAAGTAGAAACCATCCGCCTCCTGCTTCTGTTGAATAATCTCTTCATTTCTTAAAGGCAATTGAGTTCTGTGAGAAGTGGAGTGGTTTGTTTGGAATTCATTATTGACATCTTGGATTAGGTTACGACTATCTCAAGTATGCATACCCTTCGTTTCCAGTTTCCTAACCTGCAAGCTAATTCAGCATGCATACAAGTTACAACAAGTGAGGAGGGAGAGGGAAATGAGAACAAGAGATATCTCGGAAGAGATATGAATCTTTGGAAGCAAAAATAAAAGAGGAGATACATACCAGTATTGATGAAATTGACTTGAGTGTTTACGAATTAATAGGATGAAGGATGATGGCATGCAGTTTGATCCTGTATATGATGAGAAATGGAAGAAATTTGTAACTCAGAACTACAACAGATCCAGCTTGTTTCTTTGAAAGAGGGGAAATAATCATAGAAGATAGTTCAAATGAAGTTGTTATCACTGCTTTGAGGAACCCTATAAGGCTAACCATCTTGCTGCAGTGCAGGAGTGGATTTCTGTTCTTATAAGAGTGGAGTGGCCGATCTCCCTTTCGGGGTTCTGCTTTGAAAAATATAATAGATATAAGAAATCTCGATGCAAAAAGAGCTATAAATTTGTCGAATGTAACTGAGAAAAGAAATGCTTGAAGCAGTGAAAGTAACAGTCACAAAGATCCTGTATGAAGTGAGCTTTTGGCTGAAGCTACAGTTCTTAACTGGGAATCTTCCCGGATCGTTGGGGACCAAATGAGGATGTCTTGGCTTAACAAAAGGGGACTGAATGTTGAAATTCACTGGGGTAGGGTCGACCAGGATGCATGCAGTTATACAAGCTGAGAAAATTGCAGAACTGAACATGTAGGCATCCATGTGTGAAGAAAAGGCTCTCATAGTCCAACCATGTAGAGCTCCTTTGAAGAATGATGCACTTTGTCAAAGAAAAGATTCGAAAGTTTGCCCATTTCATGGACCCATCATCCCTTGAGATGATGGAGGAAATCCAATCAACCGAAGAGACTGTCAGCCAAAACCAACCAGAAGAATCTAGTTCAATGCCGAGAGTAATGTGTTGCACCAGCTACTGAAGCAAGCTGTAAAGAATATTCGAGGGAGGGACAGAGAGGACTAAAAACTGGGAGAAGTAGACAAGCAGGTCTCAAGCGAGCACAGTGAAGCTATGCTCTGAGTCCGAGGTGCAGCAATTGCTTCTTCAACATCCTATTATGTAAAGGAAGGTACAAACGCTCACACCAATGCTGAAAAAGAAAGAAACTTATAAAGACAGTTTAGCTCAAAGGTTATTGAACACTAATGCCAGAGATTCTGCTATCCGACAGTTGACGATAGCAGAAGAGGGCATTTCCTAACAATGGTAGAATTAGAATATACCCAAAATTTCAAAGCAGCTCTTCTCGAGGTACACTTATGTTTTGGTTCATTAGGTGAATTGTAATAGTTAGATTTGGACAGTTTCACTGTGGTTATTGTCTGTGCCTCAGTTTTGCAGCCTTGTTTTTAGTTTTCACCGAACTTTTTAAAGCTCTGTATGATCTGTGGTTTGTTAGAGAATGAAAAATAAAATAGGCGTCTCTTGTCCTGCTAAAGCCAAGCCATTGCCTCTCTCCTAATAACGAACAGTTTGTCGTTCTCTCACTGCAGGTAACTATATACTATTAATATATCTGACTTCAAAATTATTCATGATGTTATAGTATATTATATAAATGCAATAATTTGGATAGATTCAACTGATTTTGACAGGAAATCTGGCGAGCATTGAGGAAAATGTCAATCATTGAAGACTAAGAGAAGCCGGCAACAACAACTAATACTCTCTGTCAATGATACTACAATAGTAGGTATTGATTATTTTTGCATAAACACGAAAATTTTGTAAGGGTAAAAAGAGGGGGTCCCCTCTCCTCCCATCCCAAGTTTCACTAATTAGTGTATTGAAAGAAGAGTGAATAAACACAGGCCACATGGCTTAAAGGGCATAAAGAATAATGGAAATCTTGACGGGAGGAGTAAGGAATTGTTGTCTAACCAATCAAACAAGCCAAAGATGCTTCATAAATCTTTGGGTCACTCTAGTGCTCCTTTTTACTTTTTTTTTTTTTTTTTTGTCTTGCTTTTGAAATTAATATTGATTTTAAGTAATTTGTAATAGCGATGCTTTTGCTTTTATGCCACTATATCTCCAAATGTAACACCTTCGACAATCATTGCTAATAATTATTGGCATAACCCAATCTGCTGGCAAAAATCCAAGCAACTTTTCAAACACGCTATTTCTTTTGTAGAGTATAATGAATTATGGCCGTTTAGTTATGCACTACCACTGTTATTCGCAATCATCCATATAAGAAAATTTATCATAGTACTAGTATATTTTAATCAAATGAGCAATGTATTTCACGATAACTATAGATAGCAAAACTGATTTGGGATAATATTTTCATATGATTGTAAGTTTTAAGTTTTACTCCGTATAAACTTATACATGATCCACACTTATCTTTTTCCTTAACTTTACCACTAGTCTCATCTCTTTTTAGTTGTGCATATTTATAGATCCTAAGTAAATCAGTAGTAATATGCAAATAATAGAAAAACATGAATATCAATAAAAAAATTTATAAAATTATAGTATAATTAAAATGATCTAATTGCATAATTATTTGTAATCTCCTTGGATTTTCTATGTGAATAGATAAACCCACTACTTTTGATGGTTATTTTAACAATGCAAAATATGAAAAATTGAAAATGCGTATACATCGGGCTAGACAGTCAATAAGGGCTAATGTGTAAAATTAACACACAAACCAAACAGCTAGTAATACCAAGATAGATTATTTTATCATAGCAAAACACGGAGCGTCCTTATTGACTCTCACATGCTTCACTCGTCCATCGGGACTTCAAGTTGAGCCCGGAAATGAAGACAGAGGCTCCACATGCCCTAACATAATTTATAGTGCTCCGGGCATGGAAGAACATCCTTAGCATCTGACATGCATATTTAATTAGGTCCATGCCATTTCAAATTTCAAATATTTTACAATGAAGCCTGCATTTATGAGCTCTCAACCTTATTTTTGTCCCAATTTGATTCCACATCAAGAAAGAAACAGGACATAATCCACCCTTTTGAGTCTTATCCAAGAGGACCTTCTATATCATAGCATATTCATAGATGTGATCAATAAATGTGAATTTGTTTATAGTTGTATATTTATTATTTTAGATATTTCAAATTTTCCGAGTAAACTCAATTCGTATATAGTACTCCTCTAGTATAATAAATTGGCACAAGAATTCTTAGTAGGTTGGTTGTATAATTATTCATCCACCAACTATATACCAAGTGCCAAGTGGGTATTATATTAAGAAAAATAATTTTCTGCTCATGTATTTGCAAACATTAAGCCAATGTAGTAGGTAATTATAATATGGATACACAACATGAAATAATACTCCTACTAATAATTGCAATAACATTGAGATAACTTTCCCTATCTGAATTGCCATATGAAAAAACCAGATTTTCATGTGTTTTTTTTTAAAAAAAAATCAATAAATATTATGGCAAGATGTAAATTGACATCTCTCTGTCAAATACACACACAAACAAGGAGAAAACAAATTTAAAAAGAAAAGAGAGCTCTCCATCAAGAAAAGCGCCTCCATTTGAGGCTCCTCCAATTTTCTTTTGTAACCCTTCCAAAATCTCCACTATTAGAATTCTGAGAAATCCCCAAATTCAAAATATCGCCATTCCTCGCACTCTCCAGAAATGATCAGCCGTTTGATCTGAGCAAAGAAGTAAACAATTGCGAGAATGGAATCCAGCATTGAATGCGTAACTGACGGATTAATGGACGAAGATGAGATCTCTTCTCAGTTTTCGTCTTCGAAGTCGTCTCACACTAATATCAACACCAATAATCTGAATGGGATGGTTATTAATCCGGCCACGAGTGTTCACGAGCTTCTAGAATGCCCTGTTTGCACCAATTCTATGTACCCTCCAATCCATCAGGTTTCTCTCTCTTCTCTTGCCGTCTTCTTTTGAAGATTCAATTATATCTTGATATTTTTGGGAAATGGGTTTTTAGTTACCGTTGTGATGGGTTTATATGCTTGAAGGTTGAATCTTTCTGATTGTTTTATCTGTTGAATTTGTTTTTGTTGGGATCGTGTTGATTGATGGAAGTTTGTAGAAATTGCTGGTGGAATCTGATTCTTCTTTCCTATCCTCTGCTCGAACAGCTTTTAATTTGGGATAAATTTATGAATGAGTTGGTAGGGTTCGCCGATTATTTATTTATTATTGTTTCATTATTATTTCTTTACTATTTTAGGTTTCACCGATTTTGTCCAATTTCTGCAAAAAAATAGCAAATTTATCGCAATATTTCAAAAACTTGTTATTTTGATGAACCTTGTCTACCTTGATCCTGTTTGGGAATATACAAAAAGTATAGGTTTAAACCCTGGGAAATTTCTTTCTGGTTTGCCAAAATCTGTTTGTTTCCCTTTCTGCATTAGAGTATTGGACCTAGAAGAAACAGATTGAGCGAAATCGATCAAAGCTTGTTCAGGGCTTCCCACTCGACTTGAGTCACATCATAAAATTGTGTTTGCTGTAATAAAACACTGGCAGGAGATTTACAGGGATGAAACTTGACTATATTCATGTTTTTTGCATTAGCATTTGACCTTCAAGCTGCTGATGTGAAATTTTTAGATGAGAATTTAGTTGATTGGTTGGGCCTTTGTAGACATCCTTTCTAAATACTACTACTAGATTGCCTTCAAATGAATTGATCTTGTAGTTATAGTGTGTTATGCTGATTATACTTAGTTGTTTGTTTGTCCTAATGCAAAGACGTTTCCTGCAGTGTCACAACGGTCATACCATATGTTCGACATGTAAAGTAAGGGTCCATAACAAATGTCCGACTTGTAGGCATGAGCTTGGTGATATAAGATGTTTAGCACTAGAAAAAGTTGCTGAATCACTTGAACTTCCTTGCAAGTATTCCACCCTTGGATGCCCCGAGATCTTTCCTTATTATAGTAAGTTGAAACACGAGGCTGCCTGTAATTTTAGGCCTTACACCTGCCCATATGCTGGATCAGAGTGCTCCGTCGTTGGGGATATTCCTTACCTAGTTGCTCACTTACGTGACGATCACAAAGTGGACATGCATTCTGGATGCACATTCAATCATCGCTATGTTAAATCAAATCCTCGGGATGTAGAGAATGCCACATGGATGCTGACTGTAAGTATTTCTCTACAATTATTGTTTCCTAATAATCACTTCTTGTTTCTTTAATATTTAAATGAGTCTTTGAGCTCGGTTACTGCACGATAATGGCAATTTGCAGATTACAATTCTTGTATTAGCATATCAAGTAGGGCTTATCAAGAAAGTTGTGATTGAATATGCTGGTGAACCACTCGTTTTAAGTCTAGATCAATAACATTTGTGGAACTTTGGATTCATTTAAATTCCATCCTTCACCAGTAGAACCCTAGGATATTTTGTTCTGATTACTTATCAAGAAAGTTGCATTAGAAGAATGCTAGTTTACTCGATTGAAGTCTAGATCCCTGATGAAAACCTTGTTGATTTTCCAACGCAGGTATTCCATTGTTTTGGCCAATATTTTTGCCTGCATTTCGAAGCTTTCCAACTGGGCATGGCTCCTGTCTACATGGCTTTTCTTCGATTCATGGGAGACGAGATGGATGCCCGGAACTACAGCTACAGTTTAGAGGTTGGGGGAAACGGCCGGAAGCTTATATGGGAGGGCACCCCTCGGAGCATCAGAGACAGTCACCGGAAGGTTAGGGACAGCCATGATGGCCTAATCATACAACGGAATATGGCTCTCTTCTTCTCAGGAGGGGACAGGAAAGAACTTAAGCTTCGTGTGACGGGGCGAATATGGAAGGAACAACAGAACCCAGATGGTGGAGCTTGCATACCCAACTTCTGCAGCTAATGCTGCTTCAATTGTTGTTGTTTTTGGGTTGTTTTCTTCCCTTTTCAGAAAGATGTAACTTCAAATCTAAAAAATGTGTTGCTATATCACAAGGGTATGTTATGACAATTTCTTAAAATGTAGTTTGTGTTTGCATTAAATCCAATACCATTAGATTGTATTATGAGTTATATATACTGCACCCAAGTGTTTGAATAGAAAAACTGAATTGCTAAACAACAACATATAAAACCAAAGCTATTCAGTTCATTTTTTTTCTACACTTGTATTGCTATATTTTCATTTTTGTATCCATATAAGTTAATTCAAACGTAAATGACACTTTCCGGAATATGTAAGTAAAATTGCACATACTAAAAAACATTTAAAATTTTACTGTAAAAAACATTTAAAATACTCAAGTTAATAGAAAAAAATGTGATTTTTAGAATTTAAATTGTGTAAAATAAGTTACTGTAAAATCGTTGTCGCCGGCCGTGGGTTTAGGCATCGAAACCGTTAAACCCTCTCTCTTCATCTTCTCTGTCTCTCTCTGCTCCTGAGGAAATAGTTGATGCTCATGGAGTTTCCAAGCTCCAGAATATCCACAAATCTTCAAATTTCTGCACCAATTTCCTTCCTCACACGGAAAGGCACGAGATATCGTTCAACTCTGACCATACCTAACTCCAAGAGATTCCCTTTGCAACTACCGCTTTCTACAAATGTATTTCGCACAATTCCGTCGAGAAACTTCCGGATTTCAGCTCATTTCGGCAGAGCTTCTAGCCGCCAGAATTATCTGAGGAAGAAACTCACCAAACAACACAAGCAGCATCAGGTGAGTAAACACCTTCATAAATTCAATACGCATGACTCCAATTTTGAAAGTTCTAGTGAAATAACCTTGAATCTCGAGGGTGGTAGTGGCGTTAGTGACGAACCGCTTGATGCTTACGGTGAAGATAGAAAGAATGTTGATGATAAGTTAAGTCAGAATGAGGGTGTGATAGAATTGGGAAAGGATTTTAGGAAAAAGAATATAGGGGAATCTATCATGTGGAACAAATTGGAGGGTTGGGTTGAGCAGTATAAGAAGGACTCCCAATTTTGGGGCATTGGAACTGGTCCTATATTTTCTGTATTTCAGGATGCTGAAGGTAAGGTAGAGAGGGTAGTGGTGAATGAAGATGAGATTTTGAGGCGAAGTCAGGTTGATCCTCAGTTGGATAATGAAGATGAGGTCTTGGCTGAAGTTGATTTTAAGATATCTTTTGCAAAAGACTTGGCAAGAGAGATGGAGGAGGGGAGTAATGTTATTCCTAAGAATAGTTCAGTGGCTAAGTTTGTGCAATCTGGTGCTGAGGAATCGCGTTTTGTGGAAGCAGTTCGCAGTGTTGCAGTGAAGCCAGTTTCATTTCCTAGTATGTCAAAGGTTGGGGTGTTAGTATTATGTGGCTTATCTGTGGTTTGGGCAATTAGGGGGCTATTCACTGTTGGCAAGGATAGTAAAGGTGAATACACAGCTTTTGAGAAGGAGATGCTGCGGAGGAAAATGAAAGCAAGAGCGAAAGAAGAGAAGATGGTGAAAGGTAGTGTGGAAGTAATGCAGGTGCCCATAGAGCCTAAAGGCGTGTCGTTCAAGAGGCCTCAACTTGATAAAGAAGAACTTGTCAACAGCATTATTAAGGCAAAGGGGTCAAATAATCAACTGGGGATAGTGGACCAAACTTCTGAAAATGAACTTCAAGGCAAAATTGAAGAAATCAGGGCAATGGCACGGCATGCACGGGAAACTGAGAGAAGAGATGCTCTGCAAAAGTCTAATGCAACTTCAGAAAATGAACTTCCTAGGGAGGAGGAGGTATCTGTTGAAGATATTGATGAAAGGAGAGAACATGTGTCCATCACTGACACTGACACAGACGATGTTATTGAACTGTCCATCAATGGAGCTTCAGATGATAAATGTGAGACAGAGCTCCATACCATCACCCCTAATGGAAGCTTGAAATCAGAAGTGAGCTATGAGAAAGAGGTTTCAGCATCCTCAAACTTGACTGATGCCAATGTACATTCTGATGGTTCAGACCAATATAAAAATTCTCCCCCAAAAAAACTAAGAATCATAAAATCTGCCAAGGAAGCAAGGGAGTACCTTTCGAGGAAGCATCAAACACCAGTAAGGAACCAAAAAGATGATGTTGGAAACAACGAACACGCGGATATTTCTAGTCTGGTACCCACTGCAAATGTGGCATCTGGTAACACAAGCCCAGTAATGGATTTAACTGAAAAAGTACATGATCCTACCCCTACAAGTGGAATAGATGAATTTTCGTATCCATCTGAAGATTGCAGCCTGGGTAGTGAAACTCCACAAGGAAATGCGGATAGCCTAAATCATTCAGAAACATCCAGAATATACTCAGATCATGATGTTAATATCTCTAAGAAAGTTGCTGGGGTACCCGTAGATGACATCCCCAACGCAAAAGATACAAATATTGGGACTCTCTGGACTTGTAATAGCGCAAGTGATACATCGTCTTTTCTGGGGGGCATACAAAAATCTAAAGTTGATGCACCTGGCAAGCCCCAGACAGAAAAAGTGCCTACTCAGCTCAGGAACCATAAATCTGAAGATACTGCAAATAATGGAACATCAGTAGGTCTTCAAGAGTTTGTATGTGCTACTTCTGATGAAGTTAATGATAATGAGCTAGCTCCATTAGTAAGTAAGGAAAACTGGATGGAGAAGAATTTCCACGAATTTGAGCCCATTGTGGACAAGATTGGAGCTGGCTTCAGAGATAGTTATCAGCTTGCAAAGGAGAAAGCAAGTCAAGGATTGGGTTCAGAAACTGATTTGACGCAGCTTAAGTCAGATGATGTTGAAAGTGAACTTGAATGGATGAAGGATGAAAGGCTTAGGGAGATTGTTTTCAAAGTAAGAGATAATGAGCTATCAGGAAGAGATCCATTTCATCTTATGGATGAAGAAGATAAGCTCGCCTTCTTTAATGGCCTTGACAAGAAAGTCGAACAAGAGAACAGAAAGCTGCTGAAGTTGCACGAATATCTTCATTCAAACATAGAAAACCTTGATTATGGAGCAGGTAAATGGCATCTCTTATGCACCTTTCTTGAAAATATGAAACAGATCAATTAAAATCTAGCTCTATATATCTATTTTATGGCTTTGTTTGCTCTTTATTCAATATGGGTTCAAAAATATATTTGATTATCCATTTAAATTTAAGAAATACTACTAATTGCTTGCTTAAGATGGGTCATGAGCATGTTGATATAGTTGGTGGGAGAGAATCGTCTTGTGCATTAGTCTTATTTGAACTGCCAAACATGTTGCAAGTATTTTCAACAAGTATTGCAACATGCATCTCTTTTATACCATAGTACTCCATTAATTAATTACTGATTTTAAGTTTATCAATCCCGACATCCTTTCCTTTGTGATATTCTCGATATATGTCTTTGACCCCTTGAGTTTCTTTGTTAACCTCTCTTTCTTTCGCTTGTTTCGATTTTGTTATTGTTCCTGCTTTATTTTCTTTTCTAAATTTTGAGCTATATATATTTAAGCCTGGATTCGATGTTATAAAAAGCCCTTCTTCTTATAGTTCAGTAACAGAGGATAAATCATCCTAAGTTAATTTAAGAAGATGCTTTAGAGAGCAAGCAATGTTAATTTTGTTTTAGTGATGTGAGCTGAGTTGAGCCTATTTGATAAGGCATCTAATTTTTTCAATTTGATTAAGTTAGCTGTAGGAACTACCGATCCACATACTCTTCTTCCTATCTAGTTCTTAAAACAATTTGTTATTTGATTTTATCATTATTTCTACTTGAATACCAGAGACATCTTGTCTGGTTGTTGCCATTTTTTGTAGTAGAGAAGTTTTGGGTGTTGCTGTTTCTTGTGTAACTCTATAAGAAATGAGGGTATCTTTCCCTGTAATCATGTTAAAATGGCTTCGAAAATTTTCATGGTCTTGCAAATGTTTTATCTTAGAATTAATCGACTAGAAACAAATTAGACTAAAAAACTCCCAACAGCATTTCTCCACCATATTAATGATTCCAAATATTCTATGGGACTTTACTTGGCAAGTGATAGTTCAAGTGGAGATATTACGTGTTGTGGAAGATATTAGTTGATGATTTGTATTTTTACAACAGATGGCATTAGCGTGTATGATCCGCCGGAGAAAGTAATACCTCGGTGGAAAGTCCCACCTGCAGAGAGGAACCCTGAGTTCCTCAACAACTTTGTGGAACAAAGAAAGGAACTTGTTTCTGAAGGCCTTAAAAGCTCGTTTCTCTCGAGGAAAATTGCAAAAGAAGATGTTAATACATCAGAAAAACTATCTTCCCTCGAGAATAGTGCTGTGGCTGCAAATGACTCTGATCCAAGGGCAGAAGTAAAGAAAGATATTTCAGTGTCTTCAAAGACTGTAATAGAAGGTAGTGATGGTTCTATTAGGGCAGGCAAAAAACAGGGAAAGGAGTTCTGGCAGCACACAAAGAAATGGTCTGAAGGTTTTCTTGAGTCTTATAATGCTGAATCAGACCCGGAAGCCAAAGCTGTAATGAGAGACATAGGGAAAGATTTGGACCGATGGATCACCGAGAAAGAAATAAAGGAAGCAGCTGAGCTAATGGACAAACTCCCTGAAAAAGGATTCATTAAACAGAAACTCAATAAGGTGAGAAGGGAAATGGAACTTTACGGGCCCCAAGCTGTTGTGAGCAAGTATCGTGAATATGCTGAAGAAAAGGAAGAAGATTACCTGTGGTGGCTAGATCTTCCCCATGTTCTGGTGCGCATTCTATTCGTATCTTTGTGATTTATTCAAATGTTTTGAGCAGGTGTCATTCTGTTGCGTCTGATGGTATCGCACGTTCTGTAAAATTTTCTTGCTGTGGCGGCTATGTCCCTAAACAATATCTTTTCCTTGTTTGAATTATGTTGTCAGTGCATTGAGTTGTACACTGTTGAGGATGGGGAGGAGAGAGCTGGTTTCTATTCATTGGAGATGGCTGCTGATCTAGAGCTGGATCCTAAGCCATATCATGTTATTGCTTTCGAGGATGCTGGTGACTGCAAGAATCTTTGCTATATCATACAAGCTAAGATGGAAATGCTAGGAAATGGAAATGCTTTCGTCGTTGCTAGACCACCCAAGGTAATCCATAACTTTGATGCATGGTGCTGCATATGTCTCTTGATCATATTGTGCTTTTGGCAATACCCTTGTTCATAAACGGAACATATGCGTGGATTTCATAACGTTTGACCTGTCTTTGTAGGATGCTTACCGAGAAGCCAAAGCAAACGGGTTCAGTGTGAGTGTCATCAAGAAAGGGCAATTGCAGCTGAACGTGGACCAGACGTTGGAAGAAGTGGAAGAGTCGATAGCAGAGATAGGAAGCAAGATATACCATGATAGCATCACGAAGGAGCGGTCCGTAGATGTGAACGGATTGATGAAGGGGGTGTTCGGCATCACCAAACCTACTACCAAGAGGTATAGTATCTTTTATTCTACAGAGTAGTAGTAAGGACTATAATTTTCTGTTTTTCAATTGAAAACGTATCTGCATTGCCTTGGTTGCAGGAAGAAATCGAAAAGAAAATCAAGGAGGCAAATCAAGCCTTGAAAACGCATGTATTACACTGATGACCCACAAATTAAACTTATTAATGCAGAATGTTGATAGAAAAAAGTGAAATGGCGCTTAGCAATAGAAATATTAATATTAATATTAATGATATGAACATCTATTTTTTTTAATACATTCCCCTTTGGGAAAAGAGAAACAAGCAGAATAAAAAAGGTGACGTCAGCAGCGGACGCCCTGAACCGTGCCGCGCGTGACCTCAATCGTGACCCCGCATTTCACCTTGCTCTCCACTCGGTGCATGAACACCCGCAGCACGCGAACCCTCCCCACCAGCTTCATCCGCGTCTCAATCACCATCGTGTCCGCTTCAACGGCGCCGATCGCCGCCCTCGACGGCAGCGCCAGCGGGTACTTCTGCAAATCGAACTTCGCCGACATCTTCTGCCTGCCGCGGCCGCCGATTCTCCCCGCCGGGATGAAGACGGTGCCGACCGGCTCGCCGGAGTAGACGAGCTGCAGCGAGCTGTCGTAGTGCGAGAACTCGTCGCGGTTGGGGTTGGTGACGGTGACGAATTGGAAGAACTCGAAGTTGACGGTGCCGTTGGCGACGGAGAATGTCGGGAACTGGACGGCGTTCACGGCGATCAGCGGAGGCTTCGGCTTGAAGAGGAAGAAGTAGACGGCGACGGATGCGGCGGCGATTGCCAGCAGAAACACCGTGGCGACGGCGCACGATGCTAGGTTAGTACGGCCGCTCCTCGATTTGGTAGTGTAATCGTAAGGGTTGCGATTATTGTTATTAGATCTGTGATGGATTTGAGGTTCATTCATCTCTCCAGAAGTGAAGAGAGAGAAAGAGGAAGGGAGAGAAAAAAGAGATTGTTACTTACTTTGCTAGGTGGTTTTGGAATCAAGTATTTTATGTTTAATGCAATTACTTTTTATCTAAGAAAAAAAAGAAAGCAATGATAGGGTTTGGGTATGGCCACATCGTTACTTTATTTGAGAATCTTGAATTTCTATGCGAGTTTTTCCGGTGAAAGGGTTTCTTTTGCGGCGGTGATAGTGGCGGAGATGCTGGTTCATAATGACCCGTGTGTAAGTGTGAAGTGAGGTCTCATTGCGATTTAAGTCTTTTTTCGTTAGAATAAACCAATAAGGTTTGGTAACAAGTTGAATCTTTGTCACGTGATTACTTTAACATAATATGATATGGATCCAAATTGATTGTAGGATCGTTTTTAACCACCACTATCTTGATAAGTTCGCATAAATTTTGTAAATTTTGGGAGGTAGTAGTTGGGTTTTTTATCTTTAATAGGGTAGCTTGTGTTTTGATATTTATTGTTCAAGTTGGATCTATATATTTTAGGACTTTGCTTTCGTTGCAACCTAAGATAGGATTATAAATGTTTGCTGTATATGTTAATTAAAGGAATGGTACGTGCATATTCTAAAATTGTTTCTTTATGTAGAGATATTATGTCTCCTCTTCTACATTTGCTTCTTCGACGATATGGTTTGTCTCATCACTTCATTTTAATTATTACTAGTATTTAATTTCATACACAATGAACTAGTAGGAGCCCTGCCCACCAACATCATTTTGAGCCATCCTTGATCCGCCCATGCATCAACATTGTGTACGAATAGTAGTCAAATTTCTTAATTTACACCCCAATTAAGTACGACTAAGTTGAATCGTGTTCCGTTTCAAAATTTGCTAACTAAGTTAGTCATTTTCTTTTTTGGCAAAAAAAAAAAATAGAATAAAGTAAAGTAGGAGATGAAATAAAATAAAAGTGATTAGATGTTTATTTCTCCAAAAAAAAGTGATTCAATTTAGTTGGGACATCTCAAACGAACATGACTCAGTGTCAATTTACAGCAATAAAACCTATATATTTTTATTCATTAGTAAGGCAAACATTGGAGATGGGAAGAGTATTATTTATTTTGAGAAGAGGAACTTAAATGCAGTGCAAAGAATATTGTTTTCTCATTCAGCCTAAGTGAATACTGATTATACTCCTACTATTTTTCAAAAATAAATATGCTTAAGAACATAGGCTTTCTAACATATGTAGTAGAAAATGATGCTCCTAAAATGCTAATCTTCAATAACAACATCCATCCACGACTATCGGCAGCCTTCTACCCTTGTCGACTTCACTATGACACATTGACACTATGTTACCATCACAAATGAAAGGAGTTTCTACTATCACAAGAAATAGATAAATTTGAGTGTGTATTTTCCATTGATGATTTTAGTCAGCCCAGTTTAGGAATGTACAAAACAGTACTCCTAATACATCAATATGATGAAGCAGACAAGTGGAATCTATTTGGAGATAAAAAAAACCTTTTCCCAACATATAATCCCTCTCCTATAATACCTATCTTCTATTTTTCTCTCACTTATAAAAATTGTAGATACTCATATATAAATTTCCAAACCTTTAGGTATTATGCGTATAAATTATATGGGAAGAAACTTCATTTAGTGTTTTTATTGTGTTGAATGAATTTATGATCTTGATTTCATATTTTCACAACAAAATTTACACTATAATGAAGTCAATTATGATTACCAGATTCATCTATTCAATTGACATACAACATTCCCATATCTCCAAATTTGACGCCTAAATATACCCTGTTTTATCAAAATATGAATAACCACTTGAAAACATATTTGTGTATACCAACACAAAAAAACAAAGACAATTCACAAAATATATAAAAGTAGAATGAATGGGTTGTTCCAAAGCCTAAGTCTCCAAATTTGAATCAATTAATTAGGTGAGCGTAGAGCCGTAGCTTTGCAGAGGGGGCAGAAATTGAGGGCACGGCAGAGCCACCTCCTTATGCAGTGGGCGTGAAACTCATGGCGGCAATGCAGGGTCGCAACGAGCCCATGATGCAGACGCTCGAGACATATGCAGCAGTTATCCGTTTCTTCTTCTTCTTCATCATCAGCAACACAATGACGCGTGTTGAATTGAGAGAGAATGTCGTCTTCATCTACGATGTAATTGTGATCATCATCGTCGCTCCCTAACAATAACATCCTCTCCAATTCAGCCACAGTTTGTGCTGCTATCTGCATTGCAGCGTGGCTTTGTTCGATTAGCTCATCAAAAGTGTAGCGTCGGATTTGGATACTAGTTTCCATCGCCATCAAAACAGAGAGAGTTTACAGGAAGTTTAGTGATATGAGAACTAAAGAGTTGGGGTTTTGGGTTTATTATATATAAGCGACTGCGAGGGGGAAATGTCAAACCTTTTTGCTTTCGAAAAAAGAAATACGGGCTGAAATATATTACTGGGCCGTGCGGGCTATATTTTATTCCAATTCCAAACCTTTTTTACAAAATCATACTGGTCTATTACTGGGCCGTGAGGAGTAAAATATTAATCAACTTTCATCAACTTCCTAATTTTAACACCAATTTCCAAATTGTTAATGTGTGCTGTATTTAGATAAATATTGTTGTTGAATATGGAGTAGTATATTTCAGTGCTTTGCTTACGGTAGGATTATTAATGTTTGCTCTCTCTATATACTATTAATTATAGGAATTAAACGTACATATTCTAAAATTGTTCCTCTACATCACGACATGTTTTGTCTCATTTCTTCATTTTAATACTACATCGGATTATGCCCACAATAAACTAGTAGGAGCCCTGCCCACCACCATCATTTTGAGCCATCCTCCCATGCATCAACATAAAGTACGAAAAAATCATACCCAAATTCACCCTAATAATTAATGTTTCTATATGTAATTGAGATTAATTAAATCGAAGGTGGCGGACATCTGCACCAGAGTTCCGGCAAATTGCATCCTAATTTCTCATATCAATTTACATCAATAAGCCAAATTAAATATTTTTATTAAACTTTACTAAGGTAAAGGTTTATTGTTTCTCCAATAGTAGAAGGAAAGGAACTTCAGTGTAAAGAACAATGTTTTCACTTTTCTCATTCTGGATAAGAAAAAACATTGTTGGCCCAAAGAATTTTTAAGTGAATGATTATGTGTTGATAAAGCCTAAGAGTATCCACGATAGAAATCGGCCAGCCATAGGTCAGCCACCCTCTCTTCCTGTCACGTCAGCAGCACTAAAAATTCACCTGCCACGTCAGTATTTACTCAAATAGGTCAGCCATAGGTCAGTCGCAATAAAAATAATTAAAAAACAACTACATTGATAGAATTAAATTTACGATTAAATTGCGGAATTAAATTTACGAGACATATACGGAAAAATTCATTAATTGCATTAAAAAAAATACATCCATTTAAAAAAATAAATTACATAATAAAGAAAAAAAACTATCATCGTGCAGTCTTCCGTGCCCACAACTCTTCAATTATATCCTTTTGGAGTTGAATATGAGCATCCACTTGACGCATGTCGGCATATTCTTGGAGGCGGCCGACTTCATCGAGAGGTACCCCATGTCGTACGCTAGGGGTGGCCGTTCCGTGGCTTGGACCGGCTTCATCGTCATTGGCCCAACTAGTCAGTTGTACGCCTTCGTCTTCGACGATCATGTTGTACATGATTATGCAGGCGTACATTATATCAGCAACGCATTTGACATCCTACAAACGCGTTGGACCCTTAATTGCCACCCATCGAGACTGGAGCACACCAAATGCGCGTTCCACGTCCTTGCGCACCGACTCCAGTCGTTCCGCAAAGTAGGCCTTCTTGTCATCCGCCGCGTGCCTGATCGTCTTCACAAAGACGGGCCACCTTGGGTATATCCCATCCGCCAAGTAGTAGCCCATATCATGCCGGTTGCCGTTGGCCACAAATGAGACGGCTGGACCGATGCCCTGACACTTCTCGTTGAAGAGGGGGACGAGTTGAGGATGTTGAGGTCGTTGTTCGACCTGGCTACCCCAAAATACGCATGCCAGATCCACAGCCGGTAATCAGCTACGGCCTCGAGGATCATCGTGGGATTCTTTGACTTGTAGCCGGTCGTGTAGGCCCCCTTGCAGGCAGTCGGACAGTTCTTCCACTCCCAATGCATACAATCTATGCTGCCTAACATCCCGGGGAACCCATGCTGCTCCCCGTGCATCTGCATTAGATTCTGACAATCTTGGGGGTAGGGCTTCGAAGGTACTGCTCACCGAAAATGTGAATCACGCCCTGACAGAAAAACTTCAGACATTGCAGAAAAGTCGTCTCACCGATGTGGAGGTACTCATCCCACATGTCTGCCGCGCCTCCGTAGGCCAACTGCCTAATTGCCGCCGTGCACTTTTGGATAGGGGTGTGGCCGGGTCTGCCAGCCGCATCGTGCCTGAAGCGGAAATAAAGATATCGACGCTCCAAAGGTTCAACGATACGCATAAACAACTCCCTGCGCATTCTAAAACGCCGCCTGAACATGGTTGCTGGAAACTGCGGGTCCGGAGCGAAGTAGTCGTCATATAGCCGCTGATGTGTAGCTACGTGATCCCGATCAATCACTGCTCGGTGGTGGACAACCGGTGGAGGGCGAGGTACCGCCTGCTGTTCGACCTTTCGCATGTACCGCTCTAGCTCGCGGTTCATGTAGGCCTCCATAGCTTCGTTCATCTGCCGTTCGTACTCCTCAGTATCCCCACCACTACCACCACCACTACCACCACTGCTACCACCCGCGTTACTCATCGCTCGATGTTGCTCTTGTACAGAAATTTAGAGAGAGAGAAAACTTGTTAAAACAAGTGGTGCAAATGAAAATGAAACTAAAATCGCGTATATATAGGTTTAAAAAAAAAATAAAAAAAAAATGAAAATTGGCGCTTCGCCACAATGGCGGCTAGCGCATCGGCCAGCGCCCTCTAATCGGCTAGCCCACGCCGATTTTTACGCCGATTCTCGGCTGGTCGGTTGCAATGGTTTGGCTAGCCGATCGGCTAGCCGCTATTGTGGATGCTCTAAAGTTACAGTCCAAATTGAAAAATATGAGCCCATTTTTAAGTGGAACTTTTCCTTGGATTAAGCTTAATGCGTGATTGCTTGCGGACGGTAGTTCGGTTGGAACAAATGGCTTGATCCATATATAGTAGACAATACCCTCTATAAATTAATATTGCTAATGCTGTCATCCGAAAATTTTATTAATTATGAGAATTTAAATAATTAATAATATATTCATTTAGAGATGTTTTAACATTTATACATAAATTATCTTAAAATTTATGAGATAGTATACTCTTCTTATTATATGCACATTAGTTATTGAATTTTGATATTTTCTGATTGTCTTATGGTGTAAATTAGATTGTGATGATAAATAAATTAAATGTATATTTGTCTGTAAATTTTTGAATTTTTGTTAAATTTTAATTTTGGTTATCAACTTTAAAATCTGTATATAAATTATGAAACTATTAACTTATTTTTATTTTATAACTGATCACGATTTCAATGACAACGTTCTTCGTGCCTTTTTTTGTGGTATTATCGAACATCAACCAAAATGATGTCACATTATAAGTAGCAAAATAACATCATATTACACAAAATTAAATCATTTCATTTGTTATACTTTATTCCCTCTTGTTTCTCTTTTATCGTTTCATTTCTTCAATCTCATTATTTTTTGATACTCTATATGTCCCGTCTAATGTGAAACACTTAAAATGAGACAGATGGATTATAACCAATGAAATTATTTAAATTGATATAATATGACATTGTTTTGCTACCTATAATGTGATGTCGTTTTGATTGACGTCCGATAGAGCAAGGTAAGTAAGTCATTAAGCTAATTGATTGCAAAATCATGTAATAATAATAATAATAGTAATAATAATTTGGTTGTAAATAAGAACAAATCAATAGTTATAATTTACAAGCAGATTTTAAAACTGATATTTAAAATCAAAATTTGACAGAAATTTAGATATTTTCAAACAATTTACCCTAAATTAAACACAAATTGTAACTAACGTTCAAAGAATGCATACTCATATAGTCATGTTAATTTGAAGTTTGAATAGTCTCATTCATTATTTGACGTAGTCAAAATAAAAGAATGGTTCATTGATTTACATTATACATTATGTAGAATTAAATCAATATGTAATGACCCATTGTATTGATCCTAAACCATACACAACAATGGTTTCTCATCTAACAATTATTCCAAAATCAACCATGACCAAATAAAAAAAATGTTATGTGAAGAAAAGAGAGATCAACCCAATTACACTTAAAAATGCTCGACAGAATGAGTTGAAAGTTACAATCTTAGACAACATACCAAGCACTCTAGCAATCATGGAGAATCAAGTTCTATATACTATCAAAATGGCATTTTCAGCTTGGACAACAAATGCTCAACTAGAGAAGCATTAACAAATTGGTTTTAACATTGCAATCATGATCATTAGTATGCATTATCAAAATAAAATGGATATAAATCACTTGCTAGATTTTTTTGGTAAGAAATTCTTATGAATGTTATGAAGTTAATATTTAAGGAGAATTAAGCAGTGGCTGATTCATTCAAAATCCTATGAAATCGATGATGGTCACTCGAAAAGAAGCATTGCAATAGATAGAACTCATCGTAACTTTTTCTTGCAATATGAGACACTAAAATAAAAATAAAATTGAAAAATAGTAAAACTTAATGACACAAAAATAAAGACGCACTTACTTGCCTTGAATTTTTTTTAAAAATAACAATAATTTAGGATGCAAAAGAAAACGTTTTTAATTAAGGATAAAGAAATTTAATCTTTTGCTTTTTTTAAGGATGCTTCCATTTGCATCCTATAGTTTTTAGTTGCCACACAAATAATGTATTATGATATATTTAAAAACGCAAATTAACATCCTTATTTGTAATAAAAAAAAAATATTCTTAATGATTTTATGAGATGACAACAGCACAACTCTTGGGTATCAATGTAAATTTGATATTAACAGAAAATACTAACCAAAATATCGATCCTATGACGTGAGAAGCAATTTAAGTGAAGAATTCCAAACAACTTTTTTTTAACAAATGAGTTAACTAGAAATCCAAGTTTTGAATCTCAATTCAACGGAGGATTCAAGAAGAAGACTAAATAGAGCAAAAGAAGGTAGAGGGCGGTGATTGGGCGGCACCGCGTTCACAGCGGAAAGGACAGAGGGCTCTAAGAGTGTCTACACTCTACAATAATGCGGACATACCAAGGCACAATTACAAAAAGTTATCCACGGCCAAAACAAACTTGTTCAGCCCAATGGTAGACACGCCACAGCTATAAATTACATTATTTTTATCAATTATTGGCATATTTTAATTGAATTGGAATAAAATTAATAGAGTGGAATTGAATAAAAAAATGATTTGAGAATAATTATTTTATATATAGAAAAAAAAATTTAAAAAAAATTCAACAATTTGACTGCCGGCACCTCCGCGGCCCCTGCACCCTATCCTTGCCGACTACTTGGCACGCCCGCGTCCTTCCCCTCCTCGGCCACCGCAGTACACCACTGTGGACACTCTAAACGAGGTGCATGCGTTTTATATTAGTGCAATATATAATTGTTATATGTCTTTTACAATCTAATTCAAATATTTTTATCATTTCAAGGAGTAGTAAATTCAAAATTAAATGCTTTATTTCTAATTCTAAATATCTAATTTCATACTAAGTATCAAACACGTCATCACACAAATTTAATTCATGAACGAACGATCAAAGTGGAAATGTGCTTAATTAAAATTTGTGGTATGTATTAAGAATTTTCAGCCTGAATGATCAGTTACAGTAGTTCGTATGTTTTAATTCGAGTACATTATATTGAGATAACACTTTCTACCTCCTCCCTCAATTCTTGATTATTCGGTCATTGTAACAAAATAGAAATGTGAATACATTTAATATGAAACTGACCTTATCCTTGTCAAAACTCAAAACTGTGGACAAAAACCGACAGAAGCTTCGTCGTAATTTACAATGACGGAGAATTAAATAAGATTGTTATCAATCCGTTGAAATCCAAAATGGTAGTAGTACTATAAATTTTGAATATTCTGTAACAGAAACAAAACGGATAGTTCTTTTATAAATTAATTAAAATATATTGATTGTTTTGCCACATCACATCCACCAACCTTTTTCCCCAAGTTAAGTTTTGGGTGATTAATCCCATTGATAATTATACGAATTTTAAAATGAAAGAATAATATGAATACATATCAAACACGTTCTAATTAAGAGTTAAATATTCTCACTTGACCAATAACAAAGTTCACACTGTTATATTTTGTTTAATTATATGTACAAAATTTATCTATACTGCCACTCGTGAAAGCTAATTATTAATTATAATTTCCTCATCTTATTTTCTGAAAATTTGGTTATAAAAACTCTAATTTCGTATCAATTATTATGGTATCTAAAAGTTAAACCAACGTTAAAAATGAAACGTGAAGCAATTAGTAAAAAACAACGTACTAAAATAATTAAGTTTATGAAAATGGATAACGGCGTTAAATTAATCGTGAAAGTGAAATTCAACGCTAAGAATTGAAGCTAAAACCGCGTTCTCTTTCTTCTTCTCCACCCAAACAAAATTTCTCTCACTACACGCACCGAAAAAAGGGAAGAAAATTCTCAATTCTCCTCTGTACCTATTCTCCATTCAATCACCGCGAAGCCCGTTGTTCTCACTCTAATTTCTTGCCGATTTAATCATCATTCTCTTTTGAGGGCGCCGATTACCTCGGCTCTTGCTCTCCGGCAAAAAACCCCCTTTTCTGCTGCAATTTTTATGAGGTGAAATCAGAGGCGCTGTTTTGATTCGATTCCTCAAGCTTCGATTCTGAAAAGTTTTATCTTTTAGCTTTTCTGTTCTTCAATTTGCATGCTTTGATTTAATGGCCAATCACGAATCCTATTAGGGTTTGTGTGGTGTTTCTGGAATTCGGGGTAGTTTTAGGTTCCTGCATTTGGGTATAGTTTTTTGTGTGAAGGTGAACGCCATGTGTATGATGAATTATTAATTATTTTATTCTTTAAGGTTTGGTAGTGTAGTTTCTTGTAGGGTTTGGGGATTCTGAGGTGAGCTTCAGAAGAATACAGAAATATGTCTTCAGCAGGATTGGTTTCCATTGTCCCAGTTCTTGAGGACAGTATGACATTTTTACCTCCTGAACATAGTCAAGAGTCGATTTTGCTATTTGTGGCAATGCCAGGCTCCAAGGTCCCAATACGGGTTTTGGAGTCGGATTCGATTGAATCTGTGAAGGTCCGAATCCAGTCCTGTAAAGGGATCTTCCGCAGGAACCAAAAGTTGGTCTGTGGTGGTAAAGAATTGGCTCGAAGCAAGTCCCTCGTGCGGGACTATGGTTTGAGCGATGGAAATGTTGTGCATTTGCTCCTCCGCCTCAAGGACCTTCAGGTTATTAAAGTGAGGACGTGTTGTGGGAATGAGTTCGAGTTTCAGGTGGAAAAGTGCCGGGATGTTGGCTATGTCAAGCGTCAGATTGCGGAAAGAGAATCGGAGCTCATTGAGGATCATGAGGTGTTGCTGAATGGCAAGCCGATTGAGGATCAGAGGTTGATAAATGACATCTCTAAGGATGATACAGATGCTGTGATACATTTGTTTGTAAGGAAATCTGCTAAAATTAGGGGGTCTCCAGTGGGGAAGAACTTTGAGTTGTCAATTGTTGTACCACAGCAGAATGATGTGGTTAGTGAACGTAAGGCCGATCATTATGTGCCAAGGAAGGCCCCTGAAAGAGTATCTGTATTGGAGCCTGTAATTATCAACCCAAAGACTGAGTTGCCTCTTGAGATTAGCCAAATGATAGATTCTACTAGGAAAGGATTGGAGCAAGGTAATTATCCAATCAGGTCTGTGGAGGGCACAGGAGGTGCATATTTTATGCTTGATCCATCCGGTACTAAATATCTATCTGTTTTTAAGCCAGCAGACGAGGAGCCTTTGGCTGAGAATAATCCTCGAGGGCTACCCTTATCGGAGGATGGAGAAGGGCTGAAGAAGGGAACAAGAGTTGGGGAGGGGGCACTAAGGGAGTGTGCTGTCTTTTTACTTGATCATCCAAAGAGTGGTAACCGTTCTTTCTCTGGTGAGATTAGGGGCTTCGCTGGTGTTCCGCCTACTGTATACGTGAAATGCCTGCATGAAGGTTTTAATCATCCTGGTGGCGTTTCTATCAAGACTGGTTCGCTGCAAATGTTCATGGAGAACAATGGAAGTTGTGAAGATATGGGGCCGGGTGCATTCCCGGTAGAGGAAGTTCATAAGATTGCAGTGTTGGATATGAGGATGGCCAATGCAGATAGACATGCTGGAAATATATTAGTAAGCAAAGGTGAAGATGGTCAAACTGTGCTCATCCCGATTGATCATGGATATTGCTTGCCATACTCTGTAAGTCTCATCTACCTTTGTATACCATTTTTATATACTACTGTGACTTGTTTTCTTCAACCATAGATTCATGCTATATGTTGCATAATAATGTATATTGTGATTCTGTTAAAATGTCATACTACCTCCGTCCACGAAAATTCGTCCCGGTTTGACCGGGCACGGGTTTTAAGAAATGTAATGGAAAGTGAGTTGAAAAAGTTAGTGGATTGTGGGTCCTACTTTTATATATTAGGAGTAGTTTTATAATAAAATGTGAGTAGGAATGTGTTAGTGGAATATGAGGTCCACTACCAAAAATGGTAAAAGTGAAATGGGACAAATTTTGGGGGACGGACGGAAATGGAAAAGTGGGACAAATTTTCGTGGACGGAGGTAGTAATTTTTTGTGTTTCATGCTTTTAATCTGGTTGGGATCTTATGGGGTAAAATTCACAACCACAGCATGTTTCTGCCAGATATATGTAGCACTTTTATTGAGAGAGTTTCATTTCATCATGATATGTTGATAAATGCAAAACCGATTAGTTTGTCATTCAATCCTATCAATCACACAATCTGATCTCTTTCTTTCATCATTGTAGTTTCAAGATTGCACGTTCGATTGGCTGTACTGGCCTCAAGCTCGCCAGCCTTTCGGAATGGACACCCTTGAATACATAAGGTCGATGGATGCAGAGAAGGACATTGCCTTGCTCAAGTTCTATGGATGGGAGTTACCGAATGAATGTGCTCGTGTACTACGCATCTCCACTATGCTTCTGAAGAAAGGCGCGGAAAAAGGGCTCACCCCATTTGACATAGGCAACATGATGTGCAGAGAAACAGTGAGGAAGATCTCTGTCATTGAAGAGATTGTGGAAGTAGCTCTCGATTCTGTCCTCCCCGGGTCGAGTGAAGGTACCTTCCTCGACTGTGTTTCGAGCATCGTGGATCGCCACCTTGAGGAGTACAAATAACCCTCGTCCACTAAGAAAGTTCGGTACATATGCACACTGTGTTGGTTGTGAATGTCAATTCCTTCGAATTCCCAAGTCAGGGGCTACTCTTTACCTGATTATTTTTATTACTTCTCCATTCATTCAGTATTAACTGGATCCTGTTTTTAAGGGCTTTAGTAATTTGGGGATTCTTCTGCCCTTGAAACATAATGAATAAGAATCTCTTTTTCAGAATTCATTTGTTTGAGCTTTTCACAAAGGGTTTCTATACAAATACATACTCTGGACATGAGATTTAAGAAATTGATAGTTAAAGAGTTAAATGAATAGATTAAAGTATGATTGACAAAAAGGTAGAATTGGACAAAGAAAATAAAGTAAATGAGAACAAATGAAGGAAGAAGAAAGTACTACGTTATTTTTTGTTGAAAGAATTTGATTAAGAAATTGATAGTTAAAGAGTTAAATGAATAGATTAAAGTATGATTGACAAAAAGGTAGAATTGGACAAAGAAAATAAAGTAAATGAGAACAAATGAAGGAAGAAGAAAGTACTACGTTATTTTTTGTTGAAAGAATTTGATTCATTTAGAGCATCCGCAATGGTGCTTAGGCTAGCCATAGGCCAGCCATTCTCTCCCCTGCCACGTCAGCAACACTAAAAAAACCACCTGCCACATCAGATTTAGGCCAGCCGCAATAAAAACAATTCAAAATATACTACATTTACGGAATTAAAATTACGATTAAAATACGGAATTAAATTTACGACACATATACGGGAAAATTTATTAATTGCATTTAAAAAAGTTACATAGATAACAAAAAATTACATGCATAATAAAGAAAAAAAACTATCGCCGTGCAATCCTCCGTGCCCACAACTCTTCAATTATATCCTTTTGGAGTTGAATATGAGCATCCACTTGGCGCATGTTGGCAAATTCCTTGAGTCGGCCGGCTTCATCGAGAGGTACCCCCTGTCGTACACTAGGGGTGGCCGTTCCGTGGCTTGGACCGGCTTCATCGTCACTGACCCAACTAGTCAGTTGTACGCCTTCGTCTTCGACGATCATGTTGTGCAGGATAATGCAGGCGTACATTATCTCGGAAACACATCCGACATCCCACAAACGCGTTGGACCCTTAATTGCCGCCCATCGAGACTGGAGCACACCAAATGCGCGCTCCACGTCCTTGCGCGCCGACTCCTGTCGTTGCGCAAAGTAGGCCTTCTTTTCATCACTTGTTTGTCGGATCGTCTTCACAAAGACCGGCCACCGAGGGTATATCCCATCCGCCAAGTAGTAGCCCATATCATGCCGGTTGCCGTTGGCCACAAAAGAGACGGCTGGACCGACGCCCTGGCACTTCTCGTTGAAGAGGGGAGACGAGTTCAGGACGTTGAGGTCGTTGTTCGACCCGGCTACCCCAAAATACGCATGCCAGATCCACAGCCGGTAATCAGCTACGGCCTCGAGGATTATCGTGGGGTTCTTTGACTTGTAGCCGGTCGTGTAGGCCCCCTTCCAGGCAGTCGGACAGTTCTTCCACTCCCAATGCATACAGTCTATGCTGCCTAACATCCCCGAGAACCCATGCTTCTCCCCGTGCATCTGCATCAAATTCTGACAATCTTCGGGAGTAGGGCTTCGAAGGTACTGCTCACCGAAAATGCTGATCACGCCCCCACAGAACTCCTTCAGACATTTCAAGGCTGACGACTCACCGATGTGGAGGTACTCATCCCACATATCTGCCGCGCCTCCGTAGGCCAACTGCCTGATTGCCGCCGTGCACTTTTGGATAGGGGTGTGGCCGGGTCTGCCAGCCGCATCGTGCCTGAAGCGGAAACACAGATATTGACGCTCCAATGCCCCAACGATGCGCATAAACAACTCCCTGCGCATTCTAAAACGCTGCCGGAACATGTTGGCGGGAAACCGCGGGTACTCTGCAAAGTAGTCCTCGTACAGCCGCTGATGTGCAGCTACGTGATCCCGATCAATCACTGCTCGGTGGTGGACAACTCGTGGAGGGCGAGGTATCGCCTGCTGTTCCACCATACGCATGTACCGCTCCATCCCGCGGTTCATGTAGGCCTCCATAGCCTCGTTCATCCTCCGTTCGTACTCCTCAGGATCCACACCACTACCACTACCGCTACCACCCGCGTTACTCATCGCTCGATGATGCCCTTGTACAGAAAGTTAGAGAGAGAGAAAACTCGTTAAAACAAGTGGTGCAAATGAAAATGAAACGAAAATCGCGTTTATATATGAATTTTTTTTTTTTTAAAAAAAAATCAAAAATCGGCGCTGGCCGATCGGGCCGCCACAATGACGGCTAGCCGATCGGCCAGCGCTTCGGCCAGCGACGAGCGATCGGCCAGCCCACGCCGATCCGCTCGCCGATTTCGTGTTTGCTGATTGCAATGGTTCGGCTAGCCGATCGGCTAGCGCGACGAATCGGCTAGTCGGTCGCTAGCCGACCATTGCGGATGCTCTTGTGGTGGAACATAAAGGGACTCGTTTGTGGCAAGATGAAATGTGTAATATTTATTATAAATAGACTAAATAAATAATTGTAAAGGAAAGTATTCTGACTATGTTACGTCCCCCTCGAGATTAAATGTTTTATTGTGATTGGTCACGAATTTTAATAAACGTAAAAAAAGATAAAGTGAAAAATTTTAATTCGAGCGAAATGGTAAATTACTATACTCAAATTATTTGTATATTATATATGGATAATGATTGAATCTGAAATCAAGGCTGTGCATAATTTGATTGGATTATTGGTATACGACTACTGGATAGGGCCCAGAAGTCAAAAAAATGTTTACCGAATCCATAAAGTCGAACCACCTCTAGAGGGACATTTGCGTAAATTCAGCCTTAGTTTTTAAAATTATTTTAATTTCCGTCACTATGTCAGAGTAAAAATAACTACTAGTTAGCATTTTTATCATGATTAAAAAGTTTACTAAGCAACGTATTTTAATTTTAACAAAAAATTATTGATTTATTTTCGTAAAGAATTAGAGGCTACTTATTTAGACTCGTCGTAACATCTTATTTATGAGTTGAATGAAAACTGTATAGTCTTTTTATAAAAAAAAAAATTAAACTTAAGTTGCACATAAATGTTCACCCGAAGGCTCAATAAACACGAAAAATTAAATAATCAGACATAATGGTTTAGGCGTGTATATAGTAACAAAATCACTATCTCTATTTTAGTTAATTCTTCAAATTATTTAATTAGCTCCTAATTTGCGTCTTTTGTTGCAATTTTGGCTTATATTACCAATTTGATCAAAATTAAGTTACTCAAATAACAACTAAACGTAATACCATGTAATAAAAATATACAATTTGTATGCCTATGTTGGCTTACTGAGAGAGTAGTTATACCTGAGATCAAAGTTTGTAAATTTGAGTTCATAAAAACGCACACGGTCACACGCACCCATATTTAAAATTGGGCTGAATTCCCAACTACAGTTACATGCAGCACCATTCTCAACCGTGCTTTAGAGAAGTCCGACTTAAGAATATCTCCGAGGAGGAAAGGTAAATTGAGAAGACACATTTCTCATTTACCTTCTCAAAAAGAGAATTATACCTTTTTGAAAAAAAAATGAATTCTAAGAGAAGAAGGTGAATTTGATTTCTAACAATGTATTTCGTGTCACTTTCACAATATCAATGATATATTGTATTTTATAATTATTTATATATCACCTATGACTAATTTAATAAAAAATAAATTCAATTTGATTTACTTCATAGTATTTTATTTTATTATTATTTTATTTAACATTCAAGCATTTCCTAAGATTATTAATAGCGGATGGAAGGATGGACTTTTCTAATATACATATTTTTATTTAAAAACGATCACAATTTTTATCCAGTCATGATTTTACCGGCATTCAGTAAAACCGAACGAGTTTTATTCTCAGGATTTAAGGTTTTACAGTCCTCGTTTTCATAATTTGATTGAATTTCCTTTTAACGTATCTATTTTGCATCTATATATAAGTGTGGTGAGAGAGAGAGAGAGAAGAGAGAGAGGAGCAGCAGCTGTGTACAAATTAGTTTTTGCTTATTTCAGCATTCTCTCTCGACGCTGGTACCCTTCCTTTCTCTCTCTTCAACTTGTATATTGCCTCACTGTTACCATTTATATTATTACTTTATCTTCTCCTATTGCTTCATTCGTTATCTTATTTTTCCTGAGAAAGACCAGATTTTTTTCGGAATTATCGGTAAATTATTATTCGAAGATGGAATTACGTTGTCAACACATTATTTTGTTTTATAAAATCGTTTCTGCTTATTGATTATGATTGTTTTTCGACTGGAATTCGAACAAATTACTGAAGGGTGAGGATTTTCTGATTCGATGTCATCTAGGTTTTTTTTGGGGATTTATCAAATTCGAGATGAATCAGATCGGTTTGGTTTGATTGCTTATAGAGTAATAGTTTGGGATTTCATTTGATATTGTTGTGATTTGATTCGCCTATTTTGTTGAGTTATTGTAGAAATTAAATGGGATCGATCTTCTGGATTGTTTAATTTGGTGATATGATGTAAATTCATGGACTGGGAATTGGTAAAACAGTGATCTTTCTGTTTGATTAACTGATTTATTGCTTTCGTGTATAAACCTTAATCATTGAAATTTGGATATGTATCTATTAGCTTAAAAGAGAAAGATATGAAGTGTGGGTTCTGGATGTTAACACCTCAATTAAGTTTATTTTGGTATATGCGATGTTATTTATATGTTCCAATTTTGAATCATACCATCATTTAACAGCGGGTGCCTGAACAGATGGCTAGGGGAGGCAAGGTTGGTTACGAACGCAAGACTAGAAACAAAGTCCGATTGGAGAAACAAGATTCAGATGAGTCTGATGAAGATTATAGGGTGGACGAAGATGAAGAGATTCATTTGTCTGAAGACGATTATTGTTCTTCCCTTGCCGAGGATGAATCAGATGGGAGTTTTGGGAAATTTGATGATGAGGAAGAAGAGTGGATAGAAAAGAAGGATAAGACTAAAAAGATTGCCATGCCAAGAAGGCAAAAAAAAATTCAGACAAGAAAGAAAAATATGGTTGTGAAGTCTAGAAAGAAACAGGTAACCGACAGTGAAGAGGAAGAGGAATATGACGATTATTGTGTTTCTGGGTTGAGGCAACAAAAGAAAAATAAAGTCTCACTTGAAGAAGAAGAGGATTACGATGATGATAGTGAACTTTTTTGTCGACAAGATGAGGACGACTTTGTTGATGAGAACCCAAGAAAGAAATCCCAAATTTCAAGAACCGAGATATATGAGGATTCTTATAATGAGGATCCTAAAGAAAAAGATAAACTTGCATTTACTGAAGAAGAAGAAGAAGAAGAAGATGATGATGATGATGACGATGATGATGATGATGATGATGACTATAATGAGTCTGATGATTCTGAGGATGAGGAACGTACTCCAGGTGAGGTTTTGACAAGTAACAGTAGGAAGCCAGTAAGAAAACGAGTTTTAAGGCCAAAAAATAGGTCTAAGCTTTCAAAGGAATTTAAAGATGAAAAACATGCTTCAAAAGAAAGGAAAACAACAAAGAAGTGGGTTTGGGGAAGGAGGAAGAAAGCAACTGTAACTGTGAAGTCTGACTCTGATTTTGTGAGCTCAGAATCATCTGATTATGAATACACGATATCAGAAGAAGAAAGAGAACAGATTAAAGAAGGTACTCGGTTCTGTAAAAGGTTGAAAACTAATCTAAGAAGCTCTGGTTCTTTGAAAATGATGGAAGAGGAAAAGTTAGTGCCTTTAAAGTGCCCAGGAAGGAAGGGTAAACAAAAGGTGGTGGATTTGAACATTGAGATCGGGAAGCAAGTTTGTGGGATTTGTTTATCTGAAGAGGGTAAAAAAACAGTCAAAGGAGTTTTAAATTGTTGCAGTCACTACTTTTGTTTTGCTTGCATCATGGAGTGGTCGAAAGTGGAATCTCGCTGCCCTCTCTGCAAGCAAAGGTTCACAACCATCAGTAGAACTGCACGAACAGATGGTGGGCATGATCTAAGGGATGCAGTTTTTCCAGTTCCTGAGCGTGATCAGGTATCAGGATATACATTTACTATAACTTTATATGATCAAGAAACAATCTCTTTTTTCTATCTCTAAGATACTCAACTTATCTCATTCTTAATAAACACTGTCAGGTTTATCAGCCATCTGAAGAGGAGCTTAGGGGCTATCTTGATCCTTACGAAAATGTTCTTTGTACTGAGTGTTTACATGGTGGGGATGATGCGTTTATGCTTCTTTGCGACCTCTGCGACTCACCTGCACATACTTACTGTGTTGGTCTTGGGCGTGAGGTACCAGAAGGAAATTGGTATTGTGATGGCTGTAGGCCAACAGCCCTCGCTTCCTCAAATGCCCAAGGTCTGAATTCTACTCCTGATCATGGACCAATTAACAATTTATCAGTTGGCTCATCACCTGGTTGTGCTGTCCGTGAAACTTTCGATCTCAATGAGGCATACGTACCTGACACCCCATTGAGTCAAGTAAGTGGACACTCTCAATCACCAAGATATTCAGTTGGGCATCTTCAAACCACTTCGCCTGCCTCTGGGTCTGGGGCATTCACTTTGCATGACAGACGACGCATACAGCGAGTGATACACCGATTTATTAATAGCAGAAGTCGACAGTCTGAAGGGAATGATGCTGTGGCCTCAGCCTCAGCAATCAATCTGTTTGGTTCGCCAATCGGTCGTGGAGTCATAGCTACTCAAAACCCAATTATGCCAAGGATGGCTCCACAAAATATCTTTCGGGGACTACTGGCTGACTATACCACATCTTCATTGTACAATAGGGATGCATTTTCTCCAAGATCAAGCAATTTGAGGGGCAATGTACTTCAAAGTCTACCTTCTACCTCGAACGTTCACCCCTTTGGTGGACTATCACAAAGTGAATATACTGGGATTAGTGCAAGAATAAGTGGGGATTTGGTTCAGCAGCAACTGCATCCTTGCAGTACCACATCAAACACTGGGGCTAATGCTAGCACATCGCCATTTCAATTTACAGAGGTGAGCACTGGGCCATTCTTTTTAGTTGAAAACAAGGGTTATGATGACTCAAAAACATTTTAAGAACATAACGTGCTATTCCAGAAGCACACAGGTTTTACTCATCTTAGTCAATGTTTTTCTATAGCTGTATACCTACTGTCTGTTTTTGAATGTATTATGTTGAGTTTCCAAAGAGTGTAGAAGCTTTACTTACTCTATCAAAATTGATTTATACAGAAAATTCTTGCCTAGATTTGATATTTAAATTTTCTCTTAAGACTTTAACCACTCTACACTCCTACAGTATATTCTCAGCTCGCACCATTAAGTCATGAGTTGAACCTTTTTGTATTGAACATAGTAATATTCTTGTGGTTTTCTCAAAATCATTTTCATGGATGATATCTGGTTAACTTTGGTGTGGTATGCTGAGGCAGGCTACTGTACCTTCAAGAACATTACAAGGATCTCTACACACTCGATTTTAGCTGAATTCGGACATGAACAACCTTCCATTGGAATATTTACAGCACATACACAATTTTTAGTGACGGACCAACATCCAGAGAAAATGCAGACACCTTGGATTAAAGGTAGATCCTTATCTTGCTCTCATTGCTTTTTCAGGACTCGTCTCAAAATTCTTAGATGGGTGACTTGGCCTCCCTTTTTAGTAGTAGGATTTACTTGATTTTGTCCACACAATATTTGGTGACTTATGTAGAATAGATTGTTACTCACATTTGTTATTTGTATATGGGATCCAAGAACAGGCCTCTGTACACTGCGCTATTCATTGACTTGTATTTTTCAAAGCATTTTTCCGAATTTATCCAACATTTGAATTGAATGATATTTGTTCCTAACTCCTAATCCTATTTTGGTTTTGCCTTCCTTATAAAAATTCAAAACAGTAATGTTTATGAATTAATACTCTAAAAAGTACTCCATATTTAATAAATTATTGGGCTAAAACTAGCTTAATATTGGGTTGCCATCTTTTACTAATGAGTCTGACCCTCGTAAAAGCAAAAGCAAAATCAAAATCAAAATCAATAATAAATGCAAATCATCAGATAATAATGCGAGAAGTACATCATCTCCTTCACCAAAGCATGAACCAGAAACCACAAGAAAAATACATGATAAATCTTCAAGACCTACAAACTAACCTCTACATAACATACATTACATTTATTGCTACAAACTTATTTCACTTTCCATTTTCCATGCCAATGCATTTATAGTCGCCACAAATTGGCGGCCCCGTCTTCCAGCCGACCCCAACACAACTGCAGTCGCCTATGACTTAGGAATTATCATCGAACATCACCGACAGCAGCAGCCCTTGGACAAAGTCGCTTCTCTTTGTTTTCTCCTCCTGATCTTTGACCGACATTGGAGGCTTTCTGCATAACAGTAGAGATTAAGAACCATACAGACTCGAACATGCAACAAGATGAAAGACGCAGTTGATTTCCCAAGACCAAAAGTGAATGCCCCAGTGGTTAGTAGAAAAACAAGACTATGTTTGAAATTTAAGGGCATATAAACACAAACAAAATAGCAGCCTCGGGGAATCCAAGTCCTTGTTTTTGTTCATCTTTTTCATGAAACTCAATCTTTTACTTCTCACTTTCCATGTTTCTGACAGGTTATAGTAAAACGTGAACCCACCTCTCAATGTATGACTCATGTCCTTAACTTTTCAATGTAAGTTTAATCCAATGGTCATTTTTAGTCAGGACAAATATATGTTACTGCCACTAATCCGGCACCTCATAGATTCAAGAACAGCCTATAGAATCTCTAGTGCTGAAAGGCCTAACTTCAGTAGTTTCGTCAGAATTTGCTTGTTGCTAATTAGGTGGCACTGGTTCCTGGTTTAGATGATATTTTCGCCAACTAGGTTCTGGCATTGAGTACGTACTAGGTATAAATTAATCTAATTGCTTGACCCTCTGAGACCCTCCCTCCCTCCCTCCCTCCAAGGCCCCATATGCACTATTTATCTTAATAAATTATCAGTTAGCAACAGAATGGAGACAAACGACAGGGAACAAAGAAAAAGTAGAGGTTAGCCTCTCAAACAACGGGGAACAGTTTCTTTTCACAGTTCTAGTTCATGATAGTTTATGATCTCCAAAAAAACTAATACAATGTAAACGTTAAGCCATTGTTTAGGTTTCTACAAAACCTCATAGACACTTGAAAGATCCAGAGGGCCTCAAAATTATAAATAGTGCATCATACAAACTCATATGCTTAACAGGAAGACCCTACAGGGCTTTCATATTATCAAGCACACTCAATAATCTAGGCTTATAGACCTAAAGAACTTGAGAGAAAATATTACTCCTCTAAGGATGAAAACCATGATCTGACCCTATTTCTAGTAACAAATCCATCAAAGAATATTTATATATTCAATCATAGAGATGAATTTGATTAAAGGATCCGAATCATATTCAAAACTAATCATAACCTTCCCAGAATTTTAGTTTGCAGTAATGTTTAAATAGGTCCATTCTATGGGTAATCAGATTTTACTAGCACCAAATATACACATATTGATGAATGTTACTTTAGCCCTTCTATTGGGTCCACATACTTTAGCAATAAAATACACTAATGCGATGCAAGTATCAGAAACAAGGGTATAGCCATATAAGGGATCTTTTGCAATGCTAACCAGAGCAAACACTGCTATGACTTAAAACAACTAACCTCTCCGAAGTGCATTCAGTTGTGCTTTTCTTGGTTGTTGTCGTCTCAGCTGAAGAGTGTGATGGCACGCTTTCATAATCTTCAACCATTGGCAAAATAAATGAGGACAAAAGCGGGTCAGGGGCTGCATTGCTTGAAGAAACTATGCAGGAAGATCCTCCAAAAAGGGACTGCAAGTTCCCTTCTCTTAGCTCTCGCCTCAACAAAGAAAGAGTAGAATGTGAACCAGATTTTCGGGATTTTCTCTTGCGCTGCATGTAATACATAGTCAAGGAATCCAGAGTAGTTGGTCACTTAAGGAATATAGCATGCAATCATCTGTTATAGGAAGAAATAAAACAGCCATTTGACTATTTTAGCAATAACATCTGCACAATGCTACTTTTATTACTTAAAAATCCAATTTTATGTCTTGCAGCATTAATGTCTAGTATAAAACGTGTGCCTGATTATTAAGAATAAGGAAGGTGAATAAACTGCAAGTAATGGCTTCACGAGAGAATAAAATAGTTGAAAATGATAACTATTCTGAGAAGGATATCTTAAAAATATTCCCGTGTTGCAGTGTTATATGAGCTACCATATCAACACCTACCCTCATCGTACAAATTGGACATACCTGCAAGAATAGAGTTATTAATAGTTTTTCTAACAGTGAAGAGAAAATGTGAATAGACATCATGAATATGCTTTGAAGCAAATAACCTACTAGTATACCAAAGTTTTAAGAGAATATAATCAATGATAAATTCGTACTACTAATAACCAGGTATTAGATCGATCACAAGGACATAATTAGTGATGTGGAAAGAACTAAAAAGTTGTATGTATAATCTCCTAAGCTATCTGGAGGATACTAAGTCCTGCCAAGATTACGGAATTCAAAATTGGTGTTCGCAAAAAAACGAATTAAATCATAAGAAAGTCACCAATGAACATTTAGTGAGATAAGCCTCAGCTTAGCAAGTCTCGCAGTTCTTGCAGAGTGGAACCATGCTGTACCAGACACGAGGTAGATCTTCCAAATTTTCAAATAATGCCAAAGTTTTTACCCGTAACTGTACAATGATATGATAGGACTCACCCCATTCTTGGCTTCTATAGGATGCTCATCATCAATGTGGCAACAGAGTCCCACAATATCAAAATAGTCCGAACAGAAAGGGCATGGATATTCCTCTCTTATATCATCATCCATGTCAATCTCCTCAAAGCCCATGAGCATTTCTGCATCAAAGCCATCCCATTTCAATCCTATAGATAATACAAAAGCAACCAGAAACCCCAAAAGTTAAAGAACAACACACAAATGCAGATGTGAGATTTTTAGCAAGTAAAAAAAAATTCACTTTACAAACACACACATAAAAAAAAATCATCCATCATTCAACTTTAAATCGAAATCCCAAAGCAACTCATTCCTTGACAAATGCGACACCCACATAGAAAACAAACACAGTCAGCATATGCATCTACAGTCAAATTCATAGCACCAACATCAAATGAAATCTTTGGAGAATTACAAAGATTAGCCAATTCAACAAACCCTAGATTAAAAACGCAATCTTTGAAATGAAAATCACCCCCACCAACAATAATGAGGCCCATCACAATGCAAATATGTAACAAAGACTACATCATGTCAGCATCTAACAAGAACCCCAGATGAAGATAATAAATAGTAAAGTTTTTTTAAGAAGAAAAAGAAAGAGGCAAACAAGACATAAAGAAGGATTTACCAGATCGAGATTGAAGAGCAGATTGATAGCGCTTGGAGGCAGAAGACAAACGAGTAGCCCAAGAATTAGCATCCATGGCTTCTTAATTTCTTATCAACCCCAAATTTCAATTTTTTTTTTTTTTTGCAAATCCCGAGCTGTCTTCTTCTCAAGAGCCTATGAAAGCAATCAAGGGTGCTCCTGATGAAATAATTGCCCAGAGATTTCCTTAATTTGTTGGGAGAAAGATGATGATGAGATGAATGGAAGAGAGAGAAGGGTTGCCTTTGGAAGGTGATATGAAAATCCACCAAGAGGGAGCCGAGAGTTGTCTTCCACACACCTTTTATATTCTTCTTTTTTCTATTTTTATTTCTTTGCGTCCTGACAGCTTGTCCTTGTCTGAATGTAATTACTCTGAAATCGATGATCAGTTTTTGAGCATAATTACTTTGGACAGTGTTTGGGTGAAAATTAATGCTGATTACATCCTGCTTTGACAGATGTCAACCGATCACACATTTTTACCTGCTTTGGTGAATAGCTATTAAATCAATTAAATATTTACTTTTTCTTTCTAAAATTGGTTTATATCCAGTTTTTGATAATTTAATTGAGTTGGTTAAGAGTATATCAATTGATGTTAGAGCATCAGCATCGGCGGATGTCCGCCGAGCATCGGACCGGCGTGTCCGATGTTCGCGGCGGACGTTCGCCATTGGGAGAGGAAGGTAGGCGGGCGGACGTCCCGTGCAGACACGGGAGTTTCGCGGCATTGGCGCGACGTCCGTCGGGAAGGCTACGGGACATCTGCCGCTGTGGCATGCAGGCGTCGGATATATTTTTAATTTTTTTTCCAAACTCTATATATACGGCTCGTTAAACTTCATTTCATTCCCACCACTTGTGTTAACAAGTTTCTATCTCTCTCTATATTCATCTCTTCTGGCGAAATATGTCTCATTACGATAGTGATTCCCCCGTCACGAGCGAGTCACAAACGCAGAATATTCCCTTGCCGTGTATTCCATCTCGAGTTGGGGGAAATGCCAGCGGAAGTGCACCGATGCCCGGAATGTCGACGATGATGCAGCAACCCCAAATAGGGGGAATGATGCCTGGGTACTACAATATGCCCGGGATGATGCCCGGGTACTACAATATGCCTGGGATGATGACGCCCTAGATGCAACAGATGCCCCAGATGCAACAGATGTCGGGGATGATGCCCCAAATGCAACAAACGCCGGGGATGATGCCCCAAATGCAACAAACGCCGGGTATGATGCCCCAAATGCAACCGGGGGATGATGCCCCAGCTGCAACAGGGATCCACTGCCGCTGCGGGAGGGAGCAGGCAGGGTGTCCCTCAACCAGCTGGGGACAATGAGTATCGTCCCTATATGGATTTATTGTGCAGTGATTCTCCCATCCGTACTTCGCTGGAGACTCGTACTGCCCTGGAGACTCAGTTCCGCGGACGTCGCCAGCCACGCAGCCAGCAGCACCACCGGCAAGGACACGAAGGGAGGGGAAGAGCAAGGCGACTACCTCGCATGTAGCGACCGATAGTGGGGCGGGGATGGAGGAAGGCGGCGGCAGGAAAAAAAGGACTGTCTGGAGCATTCAGGAGTGCGTCGCGCTGGTAAAGGCATGGATCAGTGTAGTCGAGGATCCATATGTCTCGTCCAACCAGGTCATCAATAGAATGTAGTACCGCATTAGCCAAAGCTACCTCGATTGAAAACCGGCCGACGGGAAGGCTCACTGTGCAGAGCAGTGCCAGAAACAGTGGGAGCGGCTGAAGAAGCAACTCAGCCGATTTGTCGACCTCTACCAAAACAACCTCCGGTTGGCAACCAGCGGCATGACCTTCGAAGATGTGAAGCTTCTGTCTCACCAGTAGTACCCCGACAGTGAGAAGGGGTTCGGGGAGTTCAAATAATGGGAGGTTTATCTTGAGGTGGAGAATTTCCCCAAGTTTATGGCGGGTGTTGAAGATGGGTGGCCGAAGCGGACGAAGATCAACGCCTCTGGCGAGTACAGCAGCAGTGCCGGTTCCCACGAACTCCCCGAAGCCGAGGCAGAGTTCCCGACACCTCAATCGTCTTCCTGCCGCCGTCGCCTGATTGGGCAAAAGGGCGCGATGCGGATGGCTAGGGGAAGTTCCAGCGCCTCGCAAGAGGTCCACTCGGAAGCTCCTTCGCAGATCACTCCCTAGCTGACCAATCTCGCCGAACTGCAGATGACGCAGTTCATGATCGAAACAACGGAGAAGTGGCATGCAGCGACAGATCTCATGTACAAGCGGATGTTGAAGTATGGGATCGACACTATGAGGAGAAATCTGAGGCTGCCATCCCTGCCCGATGTTGAATAGCACCACCGGCGACGGGGAGAACGAGTCTGATGACGGGGAATGAGACGGGGGGCCAATTTGTCGAAGCTTGGGGTAGTTCTTTTTTCTGTAATAATTATGTACTTTTTTTTAAAAAATAAAGTAGTTGCATTTTCTCCGTATTCGTGTCGAAATTTTAATACCGTACATTGTTTATTAATTCCGTAAATTGTTTAATTTGGTGAATTTGTGAATTTTTTTTTATTGCGGGAAGTCCGTGCGGGAAGGCTATGAGATGTCCGTCACTGTGCAGGGAAGGCTATGGGAAGTCCTTATGACGTGGCAGTGCTGGGAAGGCTATGTGAAGTCCTTATGACGTGATAGGAGGTGTTTTTGGGAAGTCCGTCCCCACTGGGAATGCTCTTACCCACTTGTTAACTGGCCGTTCCGATTCGAATTATAACCGGCTTATTTTATCATTTTCTTTTTAAATTTTAAATTTTGATTTGAATATATATAAAAATAAGCAATAACAGAATGTGTAAATTAAATTAAGGGTAGATGGAAACTATAAAACTAAAAGTCACAAACTTACAATTTATGGTTTTACAAGTATTTCAAATTTAAAACATAACTATGGAGTAGTACGTACTCCTATTTTACAATTAAGAAAAGAAAAATAAAATGAAATAAAATGGTTTAAGTTCAACTTAAATTTTGAATTTATGACTTTTAAACTTAAATGGTCGGTTAATATGTGATTTTGTTAAAAATTAGTACTAATTTTTAATGGAAAACATTTGGTTTTGTAGATTTTCCAGTCATATATGCTACACGCGTCCCTATCACTGACCTCCTATGAAACTAGGTCACGATGATTGTTTCCAACGACGATTATAGTTGTAATTATGCTCAACTTATCATCGATTAATGTATACGATAATTATAATTGATATACTACTATGTACGTAATATTATAATATTATATTGTTAATTCAATACCAAATTGCTGACTACAATTAAATAATATTCTTATATATTCAAATTAAGAGTTTAAATCATTAGTATCAAAATGTCAATGCAATCAACAAGAAATATCAATAAGGATATTAAGGTCACTTTACAACAAATTAGTTCTAAATAACTTTTGAAAAATATCTTGTAACTTTAAAACGCATATAACCTTCTCGATTTAAATTATTTTTTCGCACAACATATATCAAATTAAAGATAATTTCATAAGGATTCTAACGAGATCTCACTTGCATATGTTCCTGTTAGGATCGTCGACTGCAACATCAGTTTGATATTGTCCGCTTTGGGTCAAGCCCGCACGGATTTATTTTTGGGTCACTCCCAAAAGACCTCAAACTAATTGGGGTTGGACATGAATTATACTCCCTCCGTCCCATATTACTTGCACTTTTACTTTTCGGCACGTCACAAACTCCTTAAATTTTTTATAGTTTAAGTTAGAATTAATGCATTTAATTAATATGTTAGTTTAAGTTAAGAGGTCCTTTATTAAGTGACGTCTCATTACACTTAAAATTCTAACTTAATTACACAAAAAAATCAATCTTAAATTTACGGCCTAAAATGAAAAGTGCGAGTAGCATGGGACGGAGGGAGTATATACCTTCCAACTTCCCTCCCTCATACGACTCAGCTATAGAGGGACGGAGGGAGTATATAAAATATGTCAATATAATACATGTAAAAATGTCATTCTTAAAGCAACGTGTTGACATTCTTAAAGCATTGTGTTGATATTTTCAAAACACTATATTGACATTTTCATCCAAAACCCTAATTTGGTAGTTTTTTTATCTTTTTCGATTTAATTAATAAAAATGAAAATTACACGTGACAAATTTTAGATTACTATATTTCTAACATCCTATGGTATTAAACTACTCCCTCCGTCCCGGCTAAGATGACACATTGCTTAGCCGGCACGGGGTTTTAGGAATTATTGGTTAAAGTGTTTAATTGGAGAGAGAGAAGTTGGGTGTAAGTATTAAAGTAGAGAGATAAAGAAAGATGAATATTTTAATAGGAGTGAGAAAAAGTGGTTGAGTGTATCAATTGGAGAGAGAAAGTTACCAAAAAAGGAAATGTGTCATCTTAGTTGGGACAAACTAAAAAGGAAAACGTGTCATCTTAAGCGGGACGGAGGGAGTAATTAGTTATAGTTAGCAACTAGAAAGTGAGTTAGCAATTGATCACTCTTCCTACTATTACTACGTAACCATATAGGTTAAATTCCAAATTGAAATTGAGGATATTGGGTAAATTTTCGATCGGGTTAATATGGCAAATCTATATACATACTCATTTAAAAGTGTGGGCTTATCTTAACCAAGGGTTTTAGTCAGCGCCGGAACCAGCATAGGCCAAGCCACCGCGCCAGTGGGGGCTTGGCCGGCGCTGGACATTATAACCCCGCCGTGGCCGCCCCACCCCGCCCAGGAAGTTTGAATCGGAACTCTGGAAAAGAAATACATGGAGGTAGAAGAAGACGGGGGATACGAAAGAAATTTTTATTAAGCTATGAAAACTGATAAAGGCTATAAAGATAGGCACCTATACGCTATATTCAGCTAGTGCTCCCTTTTAGAGTATGCAAATTTATTTTTTGTATACTAATATTTGTACGCACTTTAATATCATTGAAAAAGTACTTTTATTTATCAATCTAAAATATTAAAATAGTATCGTCCCGTAAAAGATGTCACATTTGTGGGATGGCACGAAATTTTAAGAAGTTTTGTTTTGTGTGTTAGATAGAGAAAAAATATAATTTTTATATTAATGTGAGAGAGAATTTTTTCTAAAAACAGAAATGTGACATCTTTTATGGGACGGAAGGAATACTTACTAATTAAATACTATGTGCTATATGCACATTTTTCAATTAATTAGACAATCAATCGATCTAGAGGTGAAATTTAATTAAATATTTGTTAATTTTCAGTTAAATCTATTTTTTTAAAACTATTTAGATGAGGCCTCGGTACTATATTTATGTATTCAATTTAAAATTTCACATTTAAAAAGTATGATAGTGAATTCAAATTTGTAAACTACTAGTATAATTAAATACTATATTGATTTTGAAATGAGATTGTTAGGGATTTGGGTTGTGTTTGTGATGATCTATGATCACGTGAATTTGAGAATTTGGATTTATAAATTAAAGAATAAGTATTATATAAAAAATTAAATATTGTATTCTCTTTTACTATTTCACTTTACCATTTCTTGTGGTGGACCCCATATTCTACTAATCCACTCACATTTTATTTTGAAACTAAAACCCACATGCCACTAATTTTTTCAACCAATTCTCTATTACATTTCTTAAAATTCATGCCAGATCAAATGGTACCGAATTATTAGGGACGAAGGGAGTAATATTTTTTTTGGTTCAGCCCCGACTTACTTAAATTCCTGGTTCTGCCACTGGTTTTAGTCATTTATAACTTAATATTGTTTGATCTCCTAAAATACGTACATACTCCACCCGTCCGCCATTAGGAGTCCCATTCCTAGCTAGGCAATACGAGTTTTAAGAGATGTTAAGAAAAGTGGATGAAAAAAAGTTAGTACTAGAATAGAAGTCTCACTTGTGTATATATTAATATTAAATAAAATGTGAGTGGAATGAGTTAATGGAAGATGAAACCCTATTACTATTTATGGTAAAAGTGAACTAGGACTCCTATTCGCGGACGGACTAAAATGAAAAAAAAAAACAGGACTTATATTTGCGGACGGAGGAGACGAGGAGTATATCTTAAAAGTTACTCCCTCCGTCCACTATTAAGAGTCGGTCATTTTTGCGCACTCGTTTTGTAAAAATGATAATAAATAGTTATAGTGGAGAAATGGTAGAGTAAGAGGGAGAATAATGTTGAGAAGTGTCTTATCTAAGTTATTCTGTCTCTTACTTTACCATTTTTCAATTTAACTATTCATTATCATTTTTATAAAATGAATGAGCAAAAATGACCAGGACTCCTAATATTGGACGGAGGGAGTACTATGTTATTTCAGACTTTTAATTAAAGGTTTGTGTTAAAATGACAACCCCTCTTAAAGTGACACCGTGACACCACTTATACAACAATATTATAAACGATACGCAACAATATTACAAATACTATACAACAATGTGTGTCAGATATTGCTGGACAAGAGAAATTGCTGGATAAAGACCAACAAATTGCTGGCCATCTTTTTCAGATTTTTTTTTAGTTTTTTGCCATGTGACAACTTATTATTCGTCCACATGTACAAATGATTGATTAAGAATAGTGATATGGTGTTATTTTAAGGGATGGTAGCACCCTAACATGCCCCTTTAATTAAATCTTCAAAATCAATTATTTAATGTTTGGACATGATATGGAATATGCACGCAGATTTACAACAGTTACCTGATAGATATCCATTAAGAATTAAGATAGGATGAATAAGTATATAAATTAAAAATGACCAAGTATAGCCATTATTACTTGTATTTTATACCATAACTAGTGTCACCCCTCATAACTAGTATCACCCTTGTGCGATACACGGATTGATTTAATTTCATTATAATAAATTTATATTTTGAATTAATTAAAATAAGTATAACTATATTATCAAAGTATTAAAAATCAGAAATATGTAAAACAATTTAAATATAATATTTAATACATGTGTGATGCACACATTTTAAATTTACTTAATATTAATTAAAATTTATAAAAATAAAGTAATATCTACACCACACAAAACAAAAATAAATAATGCGTTGAGCAAATAAATAGTGTTACTAGATTGTTGAAACAAAAACAATTCCTCAATCACAAAATAATAGAGAAAATGAATTGAGGATGAAGGCAAACATTATTAATACACAAATAGAAAAAAAAAATCCATCTTAATAGAAAACTAATTTTGTATTAAAAAATAGTGTTAGAACTTAAATAAATAAATAAAACAACCTTAGCCCACTGGACTTATATAAATAAATACTACTACTACTACTATACCCTACACTAATTGTTTTATGCGTCTAATTTTCTTCTTCTCCATTTCTCCAGTATTGGTCTTCTTCCTCATCATGTAGTAGGTAGTACTAAGTCTTTTTTCACTTCCTTCTACTATTCACTATACCATTTTAAAAAATTGAATCTATCATACAATACAAAAAGGGAAAACTCAGTAAAACCATTCATTTTGTTTTCCTTGAATGTGACTCTCGTTCTTTCTTTTTTAATGGATTGGAGGTGAAGTTGTGAATTTTAATCTTAAAATAGAAAAGTGTGTAAAATTTAATGACCATTGAAATCATAACAGTGGTGCAATTATTAAGGAAAATGAAGGAAGGAACCATAGACTGACTATATTAACAGTAATGTATTATAAAATAATCAACAACAAAAAAATACATTGCATAGAAATATAAAAATAAATAATGCACACAATCATGGAAAACTAGAGGTGATATTGTGAATTTAGGATGCAACAGATCATATGAATAGATCACCGGAGAAAAACAATTCTCCAATCACAAAATAATTTGGAGAATGAATTGAGGGTTCAAAGCAAACATTATTAATACACAAATGAAAAAAAATCATCATGTTAAAAACTAAATTCATGCTAAAACAACAGTGACGCAGAATTCGAACAATACCTAAATACGGATTAGATTTCTGTAAAAAGTTTAGCGAAGAATATAGTGGAAAAAAGGTAAAGAACATGTGGATTGTAAACTACCAAATGTCATATATTTATAATAAAAAATATAAGCCTCTTCCATAAACTTTCAATTGATAAGGAAAAAAAAACGTTTTTAACTTCCAAATTCAAAACCTAAATTTTGCACCTTAAATATGAAAAATTAATTGGTGTTTAAGGCTTCATAAAGACACATAATTTATTCCCCAAATATTTTGTAAAATATACATAAAGTTAAGTCAATAATAATTTGATAATCAAAATATTCAATTTCTATAATAAGTGGCGTCATATTATTTTGGTGCTAATAATAATTGATCATTATATATAATAATTAACTATGAGTGATGGCCATTAACTCAATCCATCATGTAATGTAACGTTAAAAACATACAGAAAATTAAATCAACAATAATTTGATAGTCAAAATATTTAATTTCTAGAGATGAACCATCATTGCAGCCCAAGAGAGTGGATAATTATGACAATTAATTCATAATTATATTTGAAGATAGAAACTACAGAATGAATTAAAAATTGTGCTTACCGAAATTTAATGAGTTCATGAAGTGAAAGATTCCTTGCACAAATTTCTTATTAAAAAAGTCCTAAAACTCGCCTTTTATATAAGTATAGATAGATTCTTAACTACCTTAGGTTTAATCCTAATCAACAAAATATACACGCCGTTGCATCTTCGCCGTTACATCTTCTTCGTCATCCCAAATCTGTCTACATTAATGGGGCGGCTTGATTTCTTCACCAATTTACCATCAGATATTACGATCGACATCCTCTCACGACTCCCCCTCGAAAGCATTTCAATCAGCAAATGCGTTTGCAAATCATGACTCAATCTGCTCAATTCCGATGATTTCAAAATAAAAACCCCACCCGCTCTAGTTTGCTTGAAGTCGGTGGGGATGAACCAAACTCAGTGCATGATTTTTGAAATTTTAGACGAAGAAGAAGAAGAAGCCGATTTGGAGAGCCACGATCTTCACGGCATTACGCTCACAGATTTCGATACCCCTCACACAATGAAAGCAACGATAGGTAGCGCTGCTGATGGATTGCTTCTTCTATACCCAAACGCAGATGATCCCGAAACTTCTGTTTACATATGCAATCCGGTCACTCGTGAATATATCAGCCTCTGCCGTCCTAAGGAATACAATTGCTGGTCGTGTTTCCAATTTTGCGCGAGCAAAGTAAGTGAGCAATATAAGGTGGTCTATCTCGGTCGAACCCTTGAATCCGACTCTTTTCAAGTATATACCCTCGGAACAGGATTATGGAGGCCCATTGAAACTGGCGCTGCTTCTGGTTTCAAATTCAATTCCAATGAACGTGCTGTATGTAATGGCAACCTCCACTGGATAGTAGATGATTTTGATCAACTCTCTATTCGAATTTGTGGTTTTGATGCTGAAACGGAATGTTTTAGCATCTTCTCTGCACCTCAAGGCTTTCCTATGGATGGAGATGTGGAATCGAATGTCAAGTTGACTAATTTTAGGGACTGTCTTTGTGTTTGTTACACATAAAACTACTCTGAAATTGTCATCTGGTTGATGAAAGAATACCATATTGAGGAATCTTGGACCATAGAATACAAGTTGAGCATTGATTTTGATGTGGATTGGTGGGTTAATATGTCTATATATCCTATCAAAGTTTTCAGAGATGGCGGCATTTTAATGTTAATGAACGGACATCAACTCATCTACTACTCTAATAAGACGAGAACCACTCAACAAGTAGGTATGTTTTGTGATGCGAGTGCTAAAACAAATAAAAGGAAAGCAGAAAAGAAAGCTATACGATGGCAGAAAATCAGTGTGTATTAAAATACTTCCAGATACAACTTATTTATAGGCAAGCTGCTCAACAAATTCCTAAAAACTCTCTAGCACTATCTGCCACTAACAAAACAGAATAACAAAATTAAATTGACTACTAAATCACTCTACGAGTGACTCCTAAATTCTAGAATAGAAAATAACAGAACAAACTAATTAAAAACAGCCACTAAACATATTTGTTAGTTCCTAAAGTTTAGCACTAATTTTAACACTCCCCCTTAGTGCAAACTCCTGCTCAACAACACCTAAGGCAGCACGGAAAAGCTCGAATTTAGACTTTGCCAAGGCCTTAGTGAAAATATCAGCCACTTGATCGTTGGTGCAGACTCCTCTAGCTTGACTTCTTGATTCAGAACCTTCTCACGAATAAAGTGATGTCGAACTTCAATGTGCTTCGTACGAGCATGAAAAACTGGATTTGAAGCCAACTTTATAGCACTTTCATTGTCGCACTTGATCTGCACAGGATAGTCGACATTACTTAGCATATCTCCAATCAATCTCTTCAGCCAAACACATTCTTGTGCAGCCATGGTTGCTGCAACATATTCTGCTTCACTACTTGACAAGGCCACAATATCTTGTTTCTTCGAACACCATGAAACAACCGCTGAACCAATATCAAAACAGTAGTTGACCGACGATCATTTGAGTCTCCAACCCAATCTGCATCAACAAATCCACTCAACAAGAAGTTATCACAATTCTTGTATAGTAGCCCGTAGCTTATAGTTCCTTTCACATAGCGCAGAATTCTCTTCGCAACATCTAAATGATAACTCCTTGGATTTTGCATAAATTGTGCAACAACACCAACAGAGTAAGAGATCTCCGGCTTTGTGATGGTCAAGTAAATCAGACTCCCAACAAGCTGTCGAAACTTCTTAGCATCTTTCAGTGGCTTTCCTTCATCTTTCTTCAACTTGAGATTTGATTCCATTGGTGTAGCCATTTCTTTCGACTCCCCCATGTCGAAGCGCTCCAAGAGACTCCTTGCATAGCCTCTTTGAGAGACAAAATATCCCTGATCTGCTCTCTCCACTTCTAAGCCAAGGAAACATTCAACCTCTCCCAAATTTTTCATCTCAAAACGAACAGATAGATCAGCCATCAATTCAACGATTTCTGACTCATTTCCTCCCGTTATTATCATATCATCAACATACAATAATACTAGAAGATGCACATGTGGTTCTATTTTGACGAACGAACTGGAATCTGAGGTAGATACTCTTAAACCACAAAAGAGAAGGTATTGAGCAACTTTACCATACCAAGCTCGAGGTGCTTGCTTCAAGCCATATAGAGTCTTCTTCAAACGACACACGCAGGCTGGAAACTTTGTTGAGACGAAGCCTTCGGGCTGATCCATAAACACCGGATGATCTAACTCACCGTAAAGAAATGCATTCTTTACATCGAGTTGCCACAACTTCCACCCTTTGAACGCAACAATAGAGAGTATAGATCTTACTGTCACCATTTTTGCTACTGGACTGAAAGTCTCCTCATAGTTGATTCCATAGCTTTGAGAAAACCCGCGAGCAACTAAACGAGCTTTAAACCTGTCAATGGTTCCATCAGACTTCTTTTTTATGCGGAATACCCATTTGCACGAGACGATTTGACAGTTTTCAGGCCTACACACCAGCTCCCATGTCTCGTTTCTGTCTAAGGCTTCGATCTCCTCTCGCATAGCTTTTTCCCAATTTGGACTGCCCTTTGCTTCTTCATAGCTTATTGGATCTTCAACATTCATCTCTCCTGTAAAGAAACACGATACAACCGAACAATGATTGATATCTACCTCATAATGTTTGAGATAATCTGGTTGTCGTATCTCTCTTCTCGGCCTTCCCGAAATCTGCTCCACATCATTATTCTCTGCACTTGCAATCTGTCTAGAAACTGGAGAAGCACCAACAATCTGTTCTGAAATTGGTGAATCATTTTCAGCTCCTTCACGGCTAGAAGCTTGTACATCTATTTCAGGAAATAGTGGCTCCGAACTATCTTGATCCCCATCAAGGGCAGCAAATTCTTGAGCAGCATAAAGAGATGATACTTCATCAAATACCACATCTCTAGACGTAGTATACTTCATCGTCTTCGGATCCATGCACCTCCAGCCCTTTCTATAATAGTCATATCCAACAAATATGCACTTCTTCGCTTTCGGGTCAAGCTTGGTTCTATTAGACGTAGGAACATGTGCGTAGCAAATAGAACCAAAGACCCTAAAGTAATTGACATCTGGAACTTCACCATATAAAATCTCAAAAGGTGATTTTTGAGTACCTGGCCAGGGAGGCAGCCTGTTCGTCACATGACAGGCACATTTAACAGCTTCCGCCCAAAGTTCTCGAGGATGATTCTTTTCATGCAGCCATGAAAGACAAACTGAGGTGAGATGAGCTAGCTTTCTTTCTGCCACTCCGTTCTACTGAGGAGTGTCTGGAAAAGTCATTTGCCGTTGAATGCCATTGTCTTCGCAATATTTGAAGAAAGCATTTGACATATATTCTCCACCATTGTTACTGCAGAGGCACTTTATCTTCTTCCCAAACTCCTTTTCAACAGCATCTCTGAACTCCATAAACTTGGATAGAGCCTCACTCTTTTCTTTAAAAAATTTCACCCAAGTGAACCTTGAGTGATCATCCACCAACACCATAACATAGCGATGACTGCTGCAACTTGGTGTTCTAGTCGGCCCCATGAAATCTGTGTGAACTAATTCGAACAACGTAGATCTACGATTCAAGGACTTTTTAAAAGGGAGTCTATGCGATTTACCATATTGACAGCCTTGGCAAATCACATCTTGATAAGGCTAATTTCATGCATTGGTAATAGGGATAAATTCTGTGATTTCCCGGGTCTAACAAACCTTTTTGAGCCAGGTGTGTAGAGAAAATCGTCAACCCCAGGAAAAAGACAGAGATCGCCTGGTGGAGGAAGCCGGCAGGAAAAATAAGCTGAACAAGGAAGAGCGCTAGACAAAAGAGCATCGAATCGAAGGGAAAAATGGGCATTACAAGAACAGTCTAGAAGCTCTATCCATTATAAAAAGGAGCACGCAATCAACATGAAGGAATCAACTTTCAGCTCCTAGCTTAGTTTTCCAATTTTTCTCTACACACTCACACACTTGGGGGAAATCTGAGGGGATGGTTCTCATTTCATCAGAAGTTTGTGGTGCAACACCGTCTCTAAGGAGGAGAAGAAACAGTTGTCTTTTATTTTTCTGTCTACTTTTGGTACTCGCCGAGTCCTCGCTGTTCGAGGCTCGGCCTTATGTTGTTACTATCGTTGGATACCTCGTATTTTGCAATGGATATCACTGCTTTTGTTTCGTTTATCTTATCGTGTTGTTTTGGGTTTGATTTGCTGATTATTGTTGGATGATCTGAGTTTGGAGTTGTTTTGTAAGAAATTTGTTTGTGATCGGTTGAAACTACGTAGACTTGTGAGGATCGGAGGTGGAAATGATGTTTGGTTGTTATGGATGGCTTGGATCCGGAGTGGATTAAGCGCCCCGTGGTTGGATCTGCTTGTTCTCGTTTCATTTAGTTGTTTAAGTTCTGCATTCTCGTTTTGCCTCGTCTAGTAGTTGTAGATCTGCTTCAGTTTTAACTGGCTTAATTTCTATCGGTGTAATTTCGTTTACTTTGCTTCGATCTACGTTCTTGCTCTGTTTTAACTGGTTATTTCGTGATAAATATTGGAGAAGATGATGTCGTTGTTAGTTAGTCCTTTAGTTAGTTATTTTGCAGCTTTTCAATCGTACTCTACCTTTTCAGAAAATGGTCCCCACGTCTAGTTTCTTTCCCAAGTCTAGGTTAATTTAGGAAACTGTTCGTTTGATCTAGAAATTGTCTCGCTCTATTTCGGTTAATATGCATGCTTTTATGTCTCTGCCTAGATCTAGCTGTTAGAGTAGAATATTTCAATTACCAAGTCTAGGAATTAAAGCGCAACCCCAAAAATTGTGTGGCAGCAGCCAAAAATAAAAAAAGAGTTCCTGAGTCTTTGAACATGTTTACTTGCGCATTCATCTCTGTGGATTCGATCCCTACTTCCATGTACTAGTTTTCTTACATCTTCATGCACATTCATCAGAGTAGGCATGCCAACGACCAACCTTTTAGACGACATTTGCTGCAATAGCTGATAGCCTACATGGCCTAACCGAGCATGCCAGATCGTTGCATTGTCGGTTTGGCTTGTTTTCTTGACATAGGCTTCACCTGCTGACATAACAAACAAAGAACCCTTCTTCTCTCCAATATATGTTACATCAGCAGAAATATTCTTCACATTATCAAGCACCTTCACATCATTAGGACCAAACAAGACATATTTTCCAGATTCTGTAATTTGAGTGACCGAAGCTAGATTTCGTTTCAAACCTGGAACGTGGTAAACATCATGCAGCTTGACACTTTTGGCTGATGGATTTCCGACAACGTCAATGGTCACATCACCTTCTTTGGCTACAGGATGAGTTGAGTTGTCTGCAGTGACACCAACTCTCTCTCCATGGTGATCACGCATCTCCGAGAACAAAGTGTCATTTCCGGTTGCATGATGAGAGCAACCAGAGTCGACGATCCATTTCTCCTTGTCGTTGATGTAGTTGACATGGGCATCACCTTCCTTTTCTTTGATTGCTTCAATGGTGAAGCACTGATCCCATTCAATTTTATCATCTCCATCATTTGTGCTGGTAATGTTGGCTTTAGCAAGCTTAACACGACAATTCTTCTTAATGTGCGCCCAGTCTTTCCGCACCTGAAACACGTGATAGGCTTCTTACTTGGAGAATTTTTGCCTTTGCCTGCACTCGTGTCTTCATCCTTACCCTTGTTCGAAGTCCACGCATTCTTCTTGTTTGATTTCCCCTTTGAGAAGAGAACAGCATCAGAATCAAGACTCTTCGCCATTTGTTTCGCCAAGGCTTCTTGATTGCAAAGAAGATTCTCTAGCTCCTCTACTGAAGGCTGATTTGCCCACCCTTGTATCGAGGTGACGAAGGGCCCATACTCCTTCCTCAGACCACGAATAAGATAGCGACGCAGACGTGCTTCGCTGATCTTTTCGTTCGTGTCTATCTCTGATATTTCAGCACAACTGCTTTTAATCCGTAAAAAATATTCGGAAACTAACATACCTCCTTGAGTTAACATTGCTAACTCATTCTCCAAAAGTTGCAGCCTTGCGGTGTTTTATTTGGTACAAACACTTTCAAGTGTTTGCCAAACTTCTTTTGGAGAGCTCACATCACGAACATGATCAATGAACTCCTTGTTGATTGATGTCCTCAACGCAAAGAGCACTTTACCGCACTTGATCTTCCACTTTCTTCGTGATTCGGCATTTACAGGGACATCTCTGGGAACCTCCGTTTCAGCACCGGCGATCAGTGTAAGCCATATTTCAACTTTAATGATTTCTATAATGAAATCTAAGTCTAGATTTGAATTAATTCAACCACAACATTTAAACTATAAAGTGGAGATAGATCACTAACCTCCATCCATGCTTTTCTTGTGTTGAAGAAGATGTTGAATCCACCTTTGATGATTCTCCTCTCCTTGACCTTAAGCCTTCTATTTGATTCCTTTAATGGATAAATAATCAAGAGCACTTTTCTATATATATATATATGTGTGTGTGTGTATAAATGCCGACTGAATACTGTAAGCATTTGTTGGTGTGTGTAAATAATGCACATACCATCTCTTTATATAGGCAAGAAGTGACTCTTCATGAAGAGACACATAGACGTGACTTTACAATTTAAAACACTATTGCATTCGTTAATGCAATACACATGTCGGTTGGGAAGGTAGTTAATTAGTTTCTAAAGAAACTGATTCTAACTCAATCCCCCACGTCACACACGTGCATATTCAAATACATGCATATTTAATAATATTATTTTATGTACTAAGTAACTACCATAATTAATTGTTACTTTAGTACATGCTCGGCTACACACATACATCATATATATAATACATTTCGTATAATATAATATATACTATATATATTATATTATAGCATTATAATTAGAGGTAAGAGAGGAGGGTTATCAATACACCCGATTCTAATTCTTTATCCGAAACCGATCCATCACGGTGTCGTCTTTAATATTCGAATCCCTTTTAACTTTTAATATTATAAACTAGAACTTTAATTTAAACCAATAGATACATAGGTCATATAAGAATATAAATATTCTTACATTCTCCCACTTGACCTTTGTATCGTCTTGATGGTTTAATAACCATATTGCGCACTTTTATTTCAAGTTCAAAATATCCTTAAATACCATGACAAAATTAGAATTGATCGAATCATGGCGGTCACACATCATTAAGCGACATGATTCCTTCCATGTATCACAAATCAATTCCAACTTTACATTGTCATTTCATTGAGATGAACTTTTATTCTCAATTTATCATATGTTATCCAATAACCATAATTGTATACAAACTATAATGATAACATATTCAATAAACAGAAACATAACTTTTATTGAATTCAAAGTGTCTTACACTTTATAAGCATAATACAACTAAAATAGCAAGGCTTTATCTATAATACCCATACGCTCTACATGGCCAATAAACATTTTGGGTAGTCCTTTAGTTAACGGATCCGCTACCATCATATCCGTCCTAATATGTTCAAAGAACACTCTTTGTTTCTGCACTTCTTTAACAGATAAGTATTTTAACTCCATGTGCTTAGCCCCTTTCTAGTACTTATCATTCTTTGAAAAGAAGACAGTTGCGGAATTATCACAATAAATTTTCAGCGGCCTAGCTATAGAGCCGACAATTCTAAGCCCTGAAATAAAGTTGCGCAACCACAATCCGTGAACAGTGGCCTCAAAGCATGCCACAAATTCGGCTTCCATAGTGGAAGTAGCAATGACAGACTGCTTTCCACTTTTCCATGATACTGCTCCCTCGGCTAAAAGGAACAAATAGCTAAACGTAGATTTTCTACTATCAACGCATCCGGCATAGTCTGAATCTGAATATCCAATGACCTCTAGATTATCGGATCTTCTATACGTAAGCATGTGCTCTTTGGTGCCTTGCAAGTACTTGAGGACTTTCTTTGCAGCCTTCCAGTGATCCATTCCGAGATTACTTTGATATCGATCCAACATACCAACCGCAAAGGTGATATCTGGTCGCGTACATGTTTGAACATAGTTCAAACTCCCAACCACTGATGCATATGGAATTCTTTCCATTTCCTTACGCTCCAATTCATTTTTAGGACATTGCATTTTACTAAACTTGTCTCCCTTCTGAATTGGAGCAATCCTACAGAAAATTTTTCCATTCTATATCTCTCTAAAATCTTATTGATATATACTTTCTGAGATAAACTTAATAATCCTTGTGACCTATCTCGAAATATTTCTATTCCGATCACATAAGATGCATCTCACATATCTTTCATTTCAAAGTTCTTAGAGAGATATTTCTTCACATCATGTAACATACCCATGTCATTTGCAGCAAGCAAAATATCATCAACATATAAGACTAAAATTATAAACTTACTCCCACTGATTTTTACATAGATACATCGATCAACAATGATCTCTACAAAACCATGTGATACAATGATATCATTAAACTTTATATACCATTGTCTAGAAGCTTGTTTTAGTCCATATATTGACTTCCTCAGCTTACATACTAAGTGTTCTTGTCATGTTGCCAAGAATCCTTCGGGTTGGTTCATATAAACTTCCTCTTCAAGTTCTCCATTTAGAAAGGCCGTTTTTACATCCATTTGGTGTAGCTCGAGATCATAATGAGCCACCAAAGCCAAAACAATTCTTAAAGAATCCTTCTTTGAAATTGGAGATAAGGTTTCTTTATAGTCAACGCCATCCTTTTGGGTGAAGCCTTTTGCAACAAGGCGAGCCTTGTATCTTTCGATGTTACCTTTCGAATCACGTTTTGTTTTAAAAATCCATTTAGAACCAATGGTTTTAAAACCTTTAGGCAATTCTACTAAGTCCCAAACTTTGTTATCACCCATAGATTTTATTTCATCTTTTGCGGCAATCAACCACTTTTCAGAATCTTCACTTTCCATGGCTTGTCGGAATGAGATCGGATCTTCATCAAGGCTTAAGTCACATTCACTTTCAACAGTGTAAACCACATAGTCATTTGAAATGGCAGATCTTATTTCCCTTACCGATCGCCTCAAAGTTTATTGTGGTTCATTATTCTCTTCTTGAATTGTGACAGGTTCAATTACTTCATTTTCGGTTAGTGAGTTTTGCACATTATCATGTTGTTCTATTGTGTCATTTGATTGTAAGACAATAAGAACAACAATATTTGGTGCAACAATATGTGGATGAACCTTATCGTGGATTTCTTGAATATCCACCTTTTTAGGTTCACCACTCCCACTAATTTCCCCATTTTCAATGAACCTAGCATTTCCCGTCTCAACTATTCTCGTACTAAGGTTAGGACAATAAAAAGTATACCCCTTTGATTTATCCGGATAGCCAATGAAAAATCCACTGACGGTCCTTGAATCAAGTTTCTTTTCATGTGGATTATACAACATTACTTCTGCTGGGCAACCCCAAATGCGAACATGCCTTAAGCTAGGTTTCCTTCTCGTCCATAGTTCAAAAGGGGTCTTAGGAACTGCCTTACTAGGAACCCGGTTAAGCATATATGTTGCAGTCTTTAAAGCATAAATCCACAATAAAAGGGTAAAGTACAACCACTTAACATACTTCTAACCATTTCCATTAATGTACGATTCCGCATCTCCGCTACACCATTCTGTTGCGGAGTACCGGGCATTGTATACTGTGCACAAATGCCTCTACTTTTGAGTAACTTTGCAAATGGGCCCGGACATTGTCCAGTCTCATTATACTTTCCATAGAACTCACCACCTCTATCCGATCTCACAATTTTAACTTTTCTATCTAACTGTCTTTCCACCTCATCAATGAATATTTTCAGCACATTCACTGACTCAGATTTTTCATGCAGTAGATATATGTAACTATAACGTGAGTAATCGTCAATAAATGTGATAAAGTATTTTCGACCATCCCACGAAGGAGCATCAAAAGGACCACATATATCAGTATGTATTAACTCAAGAAGTTGAGTGCTTCTCGTGGCTGATTTCTTTACAATGTGTTTAGTTTGCTTTCCTTTAATGCAATCTACACACATATTTAGGTCACTAAAATCCAATTGAGGAAGAATTTCATTCTTTACCAACCTCATAATCCTTTCTTTAGAAATATGACCTAATCTTTGATGCCACGAGTAAGCCGAACTTTCACTTGACGCGTTACGCTTAATGCCTCGACTTTCAACATTAAATAAGGATTCACGAAACTTTGCATCAAGATTGAATCTATAAAGTGAATCATACAAAGTACCACTACCATAAAAGTAATCGTTTCGGTACAAAGAGAATACACCATTTACAATCTTAACTTTAAAACCTAAATCATCCAATCTACTTACAGAAACAAGATTTCTAGCACATTCAGGTACATAAAGACAATCTATAAGATCTACATGACATCTTGTGTCCAAGATCAATATGTAGGTCCTAATGCCTTCAATCAGTGCTTTCATCCTATTTCCCATGAACAAATATTGTTCAACCCCTTTTATAGGTTGGATCGAACTGAATCCCTGTTTAATATGAGACACATGAGTTGTAGCACCATAATCTAACCACCAAGTATTGTTAGGCACTTCAATAAGATTCAATTCAAAGCAAACAAAACTATTATGTTTACCTTTCTTATCAAACCAGGCCTTCCTTTTTGGACAATCTTTCTTGAAGTGTCTCGTTTCCCTGCAAAAGAAACACTTCCTTTCCTTTTGGATTTTCTTCTCCGGACCTTTCAGAAAAGATTTATCCTTCTTTTTGTCCTTCTTACTTGATTTTCCTTTACTGGTGCTAGCACCTGCATGACCTATGAGATTCGCAACTTGACCATTCATCTTCTTTAATCTCCCTTCCTCTTGAACCAACATAGCCTTTAATTCCTTAATGTCCCATTTATCTTTGATGGTGTTATAATTCACCTGGAACTGGCTAAATTCAATAGGTAGGGAGTTCATGATAAATTGGACCACAAATTGCTCATGAACCTCCATTCCCAAGGTCGTTAGCTTTGCCACCAAGTTAGACATGTTTGTCACATGATCATGAATTGGTTGTGACCAGTCAAACTTCTTTGTAGTAAGTTCACTCATTAAGCTTCCTACAATTGACTTATCAGCCAATTCAGATTGTGAACACTCCTTAATTTTCTCAATGAATTCCCTTGCACTTTCTGTCTTGGGCATTGATGGCTTAAAATTTTCTGCCATCATCATCCTCATAAGATTCAAGCTCAACCGGTTAGATCGCTCCCAAGTCTCATGTTGAGACTTTTCAGTTTCGGAGCTCTCGTCCGTTATGGCTGAGGGTTCATCTTCTGTTAGTATGGCATGGTCCAACGCCATTACACCCAGTGAAAACCGGATCTGTTCAGACCACTCACCATAGTTTTGCCCATTAAATTTAATGACAGAGTTCGCATATGCATACAAATTCGCTGAGGCTGCAACATTTATACATGCTTATCTATTAGTGCTTGAGTCCTTAATACAGATTCATAAACAGTAATACCTTAAATAACATGAATTCAAGTAACCTTTGGGCAATACTTAAATACACATACTTTCAACGATGCTAAAATCATAGTACTTTAACAATTAATCAAATCATACATATATCAAATAAGCATGTTGCTTTTGGGTATACATACTACATAAGACACATAGTAGACATGATTAATCCCTTTCGTATTATTAAATATATACAATGATCTACCTTTGGGTGATCTCCAAGCATATAGATAATAATTTAATTGATCAATCAAACTTTTATGTCATTTATAACATCTCTTTAATCATGATCAATTAACTAACATTTATTATTTTCAATAAATAAATGTAATATAACAAGACCACTTTGGTGATAAACAAGTTATATATTATTTAAATATTGAAATCTTTAATGGGTATAATATCCTAATATTATTTTAATATTTCATAAAACAATTACCCAACACATAAGCGGAAGCATATTAATCAAAATTGAAAAATTCAAGACCATTCAAATTTAGATTTTGAAATCACATAAATGGTGAATTAACCAAATCTAGATTGGCTCTGATACCAACTGTAAGCCATATTTCAACTTTAATGATTTCTATAATGAAATCTAACTCTAGATTTGAATTAATTCAACCACAACATTTAAACTATAAAGTGGAGATAGATCACTAATCTCCATCCATGCTTTTCTTGTGTTGAAGAAGATGTTGAATCCATCTTTGATGATTCTCCTCTCCTTGACCTCAAGCCTTCTATTTGATTCCTTTAATGGATAAATAATCAAGAGCACTTTTCTATATATATATATATATATATATATATATGTGTGTGTGTGTGTGTGTGTGTGTGTGTGTGTGTATAACTATATATGTGTGTATAAATGCCGACTAAATACTGTAAGCATTTGTTGGTGTGTGTAAATAATGCACATACCATCTCTTTATATAGGCAAGAAGTGACTCTTCAATGAAGAGACACATAAACGTGATAGACATGTCGGTTGGGAAGGTAGTTAATTAGTTTCTAAAGAAACTGATTCTAACTCAATCCCTCATTTCACACACATGCATATTCAAATATATGCACATTTAATAATATTATTTTATATACTAAGTAACTACCATAATTAATTGTTACTTTAGTACATGCTCGGCTACACACATACATCATATATATAATACTTTTTGTATAATATAATATATACTATATATATTATATTATAACATTATAATTAGAGGTAAGAGAGGGGGGTTATCAATACACCCGATTCTAATTCTTTATTCGAAACCGATCCATCACGGTGTCGTCTTTAATATTAGAATCCCTCTTAACTTTTAATATTATAAACTTGAACTTTAATTTAAACCAATAGATACATAGGTCATATAAGAATATAATATTCTTACAATCAGCTCCCATAGATCCCGACCTTGAAGATATGCCTCCATACATATCCTCCAGAACTTGTAGTTGTTATGGCCTACAAGTTTCTCCATCCCAAACTGATTATTTCCACCATTTGAGGCTTCCATCGTATTGACGACAAGAGTTTTCCCAAGAGTACAACTCGACTCTGGTACCATAAAACAAATAAAAGGAAAGCAAAAAAGAAAGCTATACGATGGCAGAAAATCAGTGTGTATTAAAATACTTCCAGATACAACTTATTTATAGGCAAGCTGCTCAACAAATTCCTAAAAACTCTCTAGCACTATTTGCCACTAACAAAACAGAATAATAGAATTAAATTGACTACTAAATCACTCTACGAGTGACTCCTAAATTCTAGAATAGAAAATAACAGAACAAACTAATTAAAAACAGCCGCTAAAAATATCTGTTAGTTCCTAAAGTCAGTGGCGGACACAGTAAGGAGTGGTGAGGGGCTTAAGCCTTCCCCAAAAGTTTTTTTTTTAAATGTTTTTCTTCTTCTAAAATTTTTGAAAAAAATAAAAACTTATCAATAGCCCTTCCTAAGATTCTACCACAGAAGAGTAAATTGCCAAATCTTAATGACAAGAAGGGGCTGAAAAAATTGGAAAATTGGAAGTTGCAGAAGATAAAAATGGTTGCCGTAACTCTCGGGAAGAAAGACGACTAAAAAGTTATGTAACAATATAATATTATTATTATTAAAAATAGTTGCAGGTACATAAATGATTAAAATATTAGTACTTTAAAATGTGACGTCACACATTAAGTTAAATAGGCACAGTATATTTTAAATTTATACTCCATGTAGTATTTTTTTTTAATGTGACAATATTTATGTTTAGAAATTACTATTAGTATTTTAATTTATATAGTTTAATAAATTGGAAATGTGCTTAAAAAGCCATTTCTTCATTATTTTAACATAACAATTTTTTGACGGTTCAATTGTATATTTTTCTTTTCAATTTTATTATAAAAAAATGGTTTTTAACATTTCTTTTTATTATTTTATTACAAAAAATTTCACAATAAAAATTAGAGTTGGTGGTTTAAATTTATCATCACATTCTAGTTGACGCATTATTAAAATGTAACTATCATTATTTCTATTTTATTTTTTCTCTACACAATTTATGTAGAATAACTATATAAAATCTTATACCAAACAAAAAGTGTTCCACCTAAAGTAGAACGGAAGGAGTATAAGATTAGTGATTTATTAAAATTGATTTTTATCTTGTAGGTTCAGTGCAACTATTATTTAAACAAAATACTCACTCCGTTGGTGAAATAATATCACATTTTGTCATTTTAATACGTCACCAACTTATAGCCTGATTCACTTTTTTTTTGGATAAGTGAACCCGTCTATTTACTAAAGCATTATTTTATTATAAACTCTATATGTAAAAGTAAGACACATGCTCCACGTACTTTTTCCACTCATGAGGGAGACTTTAAATCTGAATGAATGAAGTTTACTGTGGAGCCTCTGCCAAAAACAATTTCTGCGTCCGCCACTGCCTAAAGTTTAGCACTAATTTTAACAAGTGCATGGTATTACTTTACCTTTGCCATGATTTTCACTCCTAGCCTTTTCTCACTCAAGAGTTTCATATTCGAGAATGTGATCTCTTTCTAACTAATGTTAGTCCACATTTGTATTTTGTTGTTATCTGGTTGTGTTCGTGTACCACCTCCCCAACACTATTTGCTAGGCCTAGCTAGTATTATACATATATCTGTGTATATATTAGCTGATGCTCTCAGTAACTGTGTTCTAGTTGAAAGATTTTTATTATATCTATTCTAATTTATCCTTATGATCATGTCGCAATGTTGTATGTAACTTGGAGTTTCTCTCTATTTATAGAAACGACTTATATTTATAATAAGAAAAAAAATCTTAATTTATATTTTTAAGTAAAAATTTTGAATTCGCAATTCATGACTAAACGATCATATGCATATTCTGATTAAATTGACTTTCTGCCCGATTTAATGCCTCTTATTTGTATATTAATATCTTATCTACAATACACAATTAAATACTTAAAGTCGGATTAATTTTTTAAATTAATTCATGTGCTCTAAGTGCAAACTAGTAATTTAAACAAAAAATGACAATAATTACTTTTACAAAATAAATATTTGGATATTAACCCTTAAGAGTAAAAATGAATGCACTTAAAATTTTAACCTTTCGCAATAAGGGTCAGTGAAGTTATTTTAACAGGAATAATGGAATATATAGGCGATTGATCTTTCAGTTCAGCATCGTTGAATACATTACCGAATCAAAACTGAAAAAATTAGGCGGTGTGTTTTTGACATAAAATAAAATTGTGAACTGATTAATCTTCCAATTTTAGCTTTAAATTTAATTTCTCTGTTTTCAATTTGTCTATCTCTTCCTTCTCTCAAACTTGCCATCATTATCTTAGGTGTTGCAAATCGTGCGTATTGATTCGTTATCAGATCAACCTATTAATGAAACGACCCAATAAGAACAAACACGAACATGACATGTTAAGAAAACCCCAACTCCGAACACGAACCCAACCTGCTACCCTCAAACCCGAACATGGCATGAACCCACTAACGACATAAACCACCTTGGGTTAACACGACACGATAACAACGCGTACATGACACGACTCTATAACAACACAGCTAGAACTTGATAACAACTATTTTTAATTAACAAAAGTCTTCAATCTGATCATTAAATTCTAATTAAAGATCTTAAATCTATTACAAAGTCTGATACGATCAAACAAAAAAAATATTTTTAAAATACTAAAAGCTAATAATATTATAATATTACTCCATCCGTCTCATAGAAATAGGCCATTTGGAATTGACCCGGACTTTAATGCGTAATTAGTAAAATAAGAAAGAATGAAGAAAAATTAGTTGAAATTGTGTAGTGGATCGTAGAATTCATAAATGATAAAGTAAAAGAGAATGAGAAAAATGTTGTCATATATGGATATGGATTATTTCTATGGGACGGACTAAAAAGAAAATATGACCTATTTCTATGGGATGGGGGGAGTATTTCTTAACGGGTAACCCAAACCCGACACGAACACGACACGACACGATATGAAATTTTCGTGTTCTTAACTGGTCGAAATAAGGATACAAACCCAATAAGCTTTGACTCAAACCCATTAATTTCATGCAGATTCGTGTGTGGTTATCGTGTAATGCCAAAAATTGTCAGCCCTATCTTTCACTAATTTTCTCAGACATGACTCATATCATCACTCAACTTTGGACTGCCGCCAAAGTTGCCATCGTCGCTAATGTCGGTGTTTATGCCTTCATTTTCCTTCGATAAGACAATTGGATTAGCAGCACAACCGTTTGTCGCTTCTCTTCTCAATACCAACACCAATAAGTCTACCCTTCTTGGCTCACGATTGCTCAAACTCAACACACATAGGTGTTGTTCGATTTACTAATAAAATAGCACCCAAATTATATATTCCATGATTGAGTTGTGAGATTATTTTAGTTTGGAAGGATTTGGCTATGAATAATTATCACATGATTATTCATTTATGATTGAGTTGTAAGATTCAATCTCATAAACCAAACACACTACATATTTAATTTTGAGATATAATCTTCCAATCGAACAGCCACATATGGAAATACCAAGGCCCAATGTGACTAAACAATAGCAACTTCAAATTCAATCCTGAAACTAACCACTAGACCATGCAAAAACTCATAACGTGAGACAATAAAATCTAAATGTTGGGAAAATTGTGGATTTTGGACCAAAATGTAAACTACACAAAACCGTTAGAACATCCTCGGATCACACTACAATTTGTTACCATATCACTAGATTTTTGTAGTGTGGTACGGTACCCCGCGTTGGTGGAGGAAACGAAGAGGACTAGGTCGGGTGCGAGACTGAGCTTGAGGTGTGGCCCAACCTAGATGCAGTTGTGATGTGGGATGCTAAACGTCCACAAGCCTTTTTAATTTATAATTTCATTCTTTATAATTTTTAATTTTTTTTCCTCTAAGAATACAACACCAAGTAATATAATTTATCTTCATTACTAAATTTACAAAATTCTATATCGAAAATTTAATGGATTTCCAAATAAAATGACAATTCCAATTATGATGATGTCGTTATTCAGCTGATATTGAAAATCAACCATGCACGCAGTCAATTCTTGATGAATATGAATGAAAGGGTACATGACTTCCTTGGTAAGCTTAATCACATAGATTGTATGCATTGAGAGCGTTGGAAGAATTGTCTTCTAGCATGGAGATGTGCTTACATTAGTGGATAAAAGTGCACGCATTGGATGTTGATTCTCAAAGTTGTTGTTGGCCAATGTTTATGAATCCTATACGCTTACTTTTGCGCGAGTGGGTTGAATGATGATATCAACGTCTTGAATCAATCAACATTTTTCAATGAAATTTGCACTAATAGAGTACGACTGGAGATAAAATATGAGATACTACTTGGTAGATAAGATCTATCTACGGTGGTCGGTGTTCATGAAATGATTATGTGCTCGAGCGACCGAAGATATGCAGTTTGTTAATAAGAATGTTTACGATTTTAAGTACAAGATAAATAAACACTTTAGTTCTAAGTATCTAATCCAACTCACATAGATTAAATAAACTACAAAAAGTCACGAACTCCCTCCCTCCATTCCACTCTAGATGTCCTTCATTCATTTTTAATTTATCTCACTCAAGATGTCCACTTTCTATATTTTGAAATAAATCTCTCTCTCCTAACTACATTTTTCTCTCTACTTACTCCAACTAACAACTGTTCTTAAAATCTCGTGTCACTAAAGAATGTGAACATCTTGAGTGAGACGAAGGGAGTACAATTTATAATTTATAAGTGTTTCAAATTTATTACTCTCCCCGTTCCACATTAGGAGTCCTATTTGATTATGACGCGAATTTTAAGAAATGTAAAGAAAAGTGGATTGAATAAGTTAGTGGAATATGATTCTCACTTATATATATTAGTTTTAGAATAAATGAGTTAAATAAGTTGGTGGAATGTAGGGCCTATTTACCATTTATGATAAAAGTAAAATATGACTCTTATTGTGGGACGGACTGAAATGGTAAAATATGACTTTTATTGTGGGACGAACTGAAATGGTAAAACAGGACTCTTATTGTGGGACAGAGGGAGTACATAATACTCCTCTGTCCCACCATTCTAAGTAACACATTTTCCTGTTTGGGATGTGCCACTCTAAATGATACATTTTTAAATATAGAAACACCACTCTCATTACTTTTTCTCTTTCTTACTTTATTCTCTATATTTTACTCACAAAACAACACTACATAAAATATCATGCCGAACTATAGATGTTCCACTTAGAGTGGGACGGAGGGAGTAATATGTTGTAGTACATCCACCGCATAAAAGATGTTTCACTTTCCTTTTTAGTTTGTCTAGTTAAAGATGTTATGGTTCTATTTTTAGAAAAAAGTTATACATCTCACATTAATATAAAAATTATAATTTCTCTCTTAACTTAAAATATAAAATAAAACCTACTAAAATTTCATTCGTCCCGAAAATATGACATCTTACATGAGATGGAGGCACTACTATTTTACAATGAAAAGAAAATAAAATGAAATGGGTTTAAGTTCAACTTACAAAATTGTCGGTTAATTAGTGGTGTTGTTAGAAGTCGGAAAATTTCAATCGAAAACCATGGTTTTGCGGTTAATTAGTGGTGTTGTTAGAAGTCGGAAAATTTATGATAAAAGTAAATAGGACTCTTATTATGGGACAGACTGAAATGGTAAAATATAATTTTTATTGTGGGACGAACTGAAATGGTAAAATAGGACTATTATTGTGGGACAGAGGGAGTAAAAACAATTTTGGATAAATTTTCGATACAGTTAAAATCACACATCCTTATTAAATGTACACATTTAAGAGTCCAGATATAAATTCATGTCTCCTCTTATCTTATTCAAAGATTTTTAGTGGTTATATAACTTAATATATGTCTGTAGGCACATATAGCTCAATAGTTAGTATTCTGTTATTTCAAAATCCAATTTTCAAATTTTAGTAGACCAGTAGTTGCATATAACAAAATAGTATAGAAGTGCGATCAAATACTAATTAATTTAAAATAATAATTAATAACTAATATCAATTTTGTATTTAAAAATATCAATACAAAGACATAAATTTGTCAATATTTTTGTTTTGATAAATTTATGTCTTTGTACTGATATTTAAATTTACATGTTGTATTGATATAATTATGTCTTTGTGTTGATAATTTTTATACACAAAATTGAGAGTTATTAGTTATTACTGTATATTTGATCACACACCTAACAAAATATAACTATATATACGTTAGACCAAATTTAACCATTATCTTGTGTGTGTTTGTTGGAGCAGTGATTCATCTAAAACCTGTCTACATTAATGGGGCGGCGTGATTTCTCTACAAATTTACCATTAGATATTACGACCGACATCCTCGCACGACTCCCTATCCGAAGCATTTTAATAAGTTAATGCGTTTGCAAATCATGGCTCAATTTGCTCAATTCCAACGATTTCGAATTAAAATCCCCACCTGCCCTAGTTTTCTTGAAGTCGGTGGGGACGATCCCAACTCGCTGCACGATTTCCGAAATCGAAGATGAAGAAGAAGCCTATATGGAGAGCCATGATCTTCACTACATTCCGCTCACAGATTTCGATACCCCTCAAGGAAGCAGTGGAATGTCAGGCATCGCTGCTAATGGATTGCTTTTACTATCTTCAAACGTAGGTGATCCTGAAATTCCTGTTTACATATGCAATCCGATCACTCGTGAATATATTGTGCTCTGTCGTCCTATGGAGTACAAATTTGTGTCGTGTTTTGAATTTTGTGTCAGGAAAATAAGTGGGCAATATAAGGTGGTGGTCTCTATCTGTCGGACCCTTGAATCCGACTCGTTTCAAGTATACACCCTCAGTACAGGAATATGGAGGGACGTTGAAACCGGCGTTGCCTCTGGTTTCAGATTCTATTTCGATGGACACGCTGAATGTAATGGCAACCTCCATTGGATGGTGATTGATTTGGTTGAACCCTACTTTCAGATTTGTGGTTTTGATGTTGAAACAGAACGTTTTACCATCTTCTCTGCTCCTCCATCTCTCCCTATGGAGTTGAGTGTCCAGTTGACTATTTTAAGAGACTGCTTATGTATTTGCTATGTACAAGATTATGAAATCGCCACCTGGTTGATGAAGAAATACCGAGTAGATGAATCTTGGACCATAGAGTATAAGTTGAAAACTATGGATTTTGCTTTTAATGTGGCTCGGGTTAACATGGTTGTTCGTCCTATCAAAATTTTCAAAGATGGCGATGCTTTCATGTTGGTGAACGAACATCAGCTCATCTATTACTTCAACATGACAGAACCTACTCAAAAAGTAGGTGTGTTTACCGATGCAGATATAAGGTACTCCCTTCGTCCCGCTTAAGATGACACGTTTTCCTTTTTAGTTTGTCCCAATAAGATGACACATTTCCTATTTTGGAAATTTTCTCTCTCCAACTAATACACCCAACAACTTTTTCTCACTCCTATTAAAATATTCATCTTCCTTTCTCTCTCTATTTTAATACTTACACCCACCTATTCTCTCTCCAATTAAACACTTTAACCAACAACTCCTAAAATCCCGTGCCGGCTAAGAAATGTGTCATCTTAGCCATGACGGAGGGAGTATTACTTTACCTCTGCCATGATTTTCACTCCTAGCCTATTCTCACTCAAGAATTTCGAATTCTAGAATGTAATCTCGTTCTAAATCCTAATGTTAGTCTACATTTGTGTTTTGTCACTGTCTAGTCATGTTCGTGTAAAAGGTTTCTTTATTGAGTGGTTTTCTTCGGGGTCCATATGCACTATCTATTGAGTCTAGCTAGCATTGTACGTGTGTCCTTGAAACCAATCCCAACCATTTGAACTGTTAGTATATATTTTGTGTACACAAGGTTTAAAATACGTTATTTAGCGTAGTTGACACTAGAAGTGATTGTCATGTTCGAGTTTACATTTATCTTTTTTGAATTTTCTAGATGAATAATTTATTAAGTAATTAATTCTTTTTTTTTTTATCTCATAATTGAATTTTTTATGTTTTCTAGATAATTTATCTATTAGTAATTAATTTACTTTATTTAAGGAGAAATAGCAACAAAAACTACTCCATAAATTTGAAAGTGATCAAATATAACCATTATTACTATTTTACTCCGTAATCCTAAACTAACTTAGGTCTAATCCCAATTAACAAAATATACGCGTCGTTGCTGCTGCTTCTTTTTCATCCCAAATCTGTCTAAATCAATGGGGCGCGATTTCTTAAATTTACCATCAGAAATTACGACCGATATCCTCTCACGACTCACTCTCCGGAGCATTTCAATCAGCAAAAGCGTTTGCAAATCATGGCTCAATTTGCTAAATTCCAACGATTTCGAATTAAAATCCCCACCCGCCCTAGTTTTCTTAAAATCGGTGGGGACGGACCCAACTCGGTGCACGATTTTCGAAATCGAAGACGAAGAAGAAGCCGATTTGGAGAGCCACGATCTTCACTACATTCCGCTCCCGGATCTCAATACCCCTCAAGGAAGCAGCGGAATGTCAGGCATCGCTGCTAATGGATTGCTTTTACTATCTTCAAACGTAGGTGATCCTGAAATTCCTGTTTACATATGCAATCCGATCACTCGTGAATATATCGTGCTCCGTCCTCCTAAGGAATGCCAAAATGTGTTGAATTTTGAATTTTGTGTGAGCAAAACAAGTGGCCAGTATAAGGTGGTTTGTATCAGTAAGACCCTTGAAATCGACTACGACTCTTTTCATGTATACACCCTCGGAACAGGAATATGGAGGCCTATTGAAACCTGGGAAGCTTCTTGTTACAATACCTATTTTGATGGCTACAGATACTATTTTGATGGACACCTTGAATGTAATGGCATAATCCATTATACATTAGATGATTTGGTTAAACCCATCTTTCGAATTTGTGGTTTTGACGTTGAAACAGAATGTTTTAGCATCTTCTCTGCCCCTTCATCTCTCCCTGCAGGTGGAGTTGTAGAGTTAAAAATCCATTTGACTATGTTTAGGGAATGCTTGTGTATTTGTTACACACGGGACTATGAAATTGTCATTTGGTTGATGAAGGAATACCGTGTTGAGGAATCTTGGACCATAGAGTACAAGTTTAGCACTATTGATTTTGATATTGATTTTGATGTGGATTGGGTTGGGTTGGCAGTTTTGCCTATCAAAGTTTTTAAAGATGGCGACATTTTGATGTTGATAGACGAACAACAACTCATCTACTACTCCAACAAGACAAGAACCACTCAAAAAGTAGGTATGTTTAATGATGAGGATCAAGAATATTACAAGTACTTTACCTCTGCCATGATTTTCACTCCTAGCCTTTTCTCACTCAAGAGTTTCAGATTCGAGAATGTAATGTCTTTTTAAATCATAATATTATTTTACATTTGTGTTTTGTTGCTATCTGGTCGTGTTTGTGTAGACGGCTTTTTTATTGAGTGGCTTTCGGGGTTCGCCTTATGGTGTCGGCACACGCACTATCTGCTACACCTAGCTCTAGTCTTATACTTATACTCCATTTGTCCTATTAAAATTAAATTATTTTTCCTTTTGGATTGTGACATTAAAAATAAAACATTTTTCAAAATGGAAAATCTTCTGTACTTTTTCATTTCTCTATAATTTTGTATTTAAATCGTCGGATGCTCTCTATAATTTTGTATTCGTGTTGGAAAGTTTTTTTTTATTGTATCTTGTTCTCGTTTGTCCTTATCATGTCACACTGTTACATTATCATCAAGTTTCTTTCTATTAATGGAAATAGACTAATTTTTATTGGAAATAAAAATTCTAACTAATACTCCCTCTGTTTTTTAAAAATAAGAACTTTTGAAATGCCACGAGTTTTAATACAAAATTGATAAAGTAAGAGACAAGTAGAAAGAAAAGTGTATTAGTGGAAAATGAGTCTTAGCTCTTTAAAAAAAAGAAATTTTTTATTTTCAGGGGATGGAAAAAAAAAGAGTTTCTATTTTTTTGGACACAATGAGAGTATATTTTAAGTAAAAATTGTAAATTCGCAATTCATTACTAAAGAATCATATGTATATTATGTTTTAAATTGAGTTTCTGCCCACAATTTTGATTTAATGCTTCTTATGTGTATAAAGTGCAGACTAGTAATTTAAATGACTACTTATTTCTCTAATTATTTTTACAAGAGGGAACTGCATGAAATGTCCCTAACTTTTGCAGTTGTTGCACTGGTGATCCTAACAAAAAAAAAATAGTTTGTGTTAAAATGACAACCACCCTTAAAATGACAACGTGACAACGCTTATACAGCAATATTATAAACGCTACACAGCAATATCCAACACGTTAGACAGCAATCTATAGATTGCTGTCTAACGTGTTGGATATTGCTGTTCAAGAAAAATTGTTGTTTAAAGGCCAGCATATTGCTGCCCGTCTTTTTTGGTTTTTTTTTTTTTTTTGCCACGTGGCAACTTATTATTCGTCCACGTGTACAAATGATTGGCTAGAAATGGTGGTATGGTGTTATTTTAAGGGGTGGTGGCACCCTAACATGCCCCTGCACTGGTGATCCTAACAAAAAAAAATAGCACTACAGAAGCCTAACAAAATATACAATCACAAACCAGGTGTTTTTAGCCATTTTTTGGACGAAAATGCCTAAATGGCTTGAAAGACATTTTGTCTAATGACCTCCAGACCTGCACACCCTGCACACCTACTCTGCACAACAACACATGATTTGTCAAATCATACATGATATTGTCTACGTTTAAAAATATACAAAAAAGCATAGTCGTTGATCTGTGCATCAATGTATATAATATGTGATGAAAAGAGAGAGGAACAGAAATGGAAAGAGAGAGAATCATGGAAAGGGAGAAGAGGAGGAAAAGAGCGGCCAAATCGGAGGTTAGGAAGGCCGGCGACAAGATGAAGATCAATCAAGAGATCCGCTTGGGGATGGGAAGGGTTCCGCCGCCGCTGAGGCTTCTCCTCTCCAACGGAGGAAGAGGTACGTGGAGGAATTCTTCGCCATACTCAGAAGTATGCAAGTCGCCGTCAAGTATTTTGAGAACGAAGCTTCTAACAATAATAGTAGTAGTAAAGTCTGGTCATCACAGAACCGTCCGGAGGGCTTATGGAAGTAAGTCTGGCCGTTGGGAGGCTCAAGGTTGAGGCACAGGCCGGCCACTAGTTGCTGGTATCGGAATTGGAATCGCCGAAGTTGAAAACGGACGGATGGTTGAAATCAACGGCGGTGGCTGCTGCAGAGAAGATGAAGATAATGAATAGTTTAATTTTATGTTGAGGAAATGTATTTCAGTGAAAATCTTTAATGTTAAATTTTAATGGTCAGCAAAATGTCCCAAATCCAAAATTGAAATTTATTACTATTCGCTCATATTCTGGTATTGGATTTTCGAATTCTTGATTTTCTATAATTAGATTTCAAATTTTTATGCAATATGAAATTTTTTTAATTGAATTGAGTCGAATTTTAATAAGTAGAATAATAAAGAAAATAAAATATTTTAAAATTTTACACGAGATTACTGTGGCTTCCAATTTATTGAAGCATGTTCAAAGATCCTAGAAGTAATAATTTATCTTACTGCTAATTTATCAAAATTATTGATTCATAAATTGAGGGAGAGGAGAGAAGACATGACATTTTGAGTCATATCATTAGTAGTGTGTCAGTCACAGTGAATGTTGCAGGTGCATGCTGGGCGGCGTTAGAGCATGTTGGAGCAATTAGACGAGAATGCCCTTTAAGGGTCTGTGGGTGTTATTGTCCGTAAAAATCTGGTTTGTGATTGTATGTTTTGTTAGACCATGTGTGCTATTTTTTTTTGTTAGGGATCACTAGTGCAACAACCATAAAAGTTGGAGACATTTCATGCCGTTCACTCATTTTACAAATTAACTATTTGGATATATTAAACCTTCTTAATAAAAGTTAAATGAATACTCTTTCTGTTCAAAACATTTTAACATTTCGCAATAAGGGTTAGTGATGCCATATTTAATTAGAATTGGCGGTTCAGCCCAAAAACGACTGGTTGACCTTTTCAGTTGAGCATTGTACAGATCTGGGTCGAATTGAAACTGAAAAAATTAGGTTGTTAAGTTTCAAAAAAAAAAAATTGTGAAATACTACCGATTAATCTCCAAATTTCAGTTTTAATTTTAAAGATGGCGACATGTTGATATTGATAGACAAACATAAACTCATCTACTACTCTAACAAGACAAGAACCATCCATTAAATAGGTGTGTTAAATGATGCAATTGTATGCTATTATTTTACCTATGCCGTGATTTTTACTCCCCGCCTTTTTCCACTCAAGAGTTTGGGATTCAAAAATGTGATCGCGTTCTATTTTTTTTAGCAGACCACACATTCAACTAAATTATTTTACTCACATTTATTATAATATATTAATACTAATTTATAAAAGTAAGACACATATACCATTAACTTGATCCATCCACTTTTTTTTACGTTTCATAAAATACGTATTGGGTCAAAATGAGACACATGTTAAAGGACGTGGGGAATATATATGTTCCGTCCCATCATAAGCGAGTCACTTTCTTTATGCATTTATTTCGAAAAAATGATATTCAATAATTAAAGTGAAAATAAAGTAAAATATGAGATCCTGCTTAAATCAAATGAAATGGTTTTAAGTTCTAACTCAAATTTTGAACTTAGATTTTCAAACTAAGAAAATTGTCGGTTAATTAGTGTTTTAGTTAGAAGTCGTCAATTTCAATCATGGTAACTATAGGAAGTTATTTCAGACTTTTAATACTCAAAATCTTTAAAATTAATTACTCCCTTCGTCACTGAAAAATATAAACATTTCATTTGACATAAATTTTAATGTATAATTGATAAAATAGAGAGAAAAAGGAATTAAAATATTGTTAGTGGATAAATGGCCTCACATCTCTTTTGAGAGAGTTTTTTTTAAAAAAATTATAATATTCATACTTTTTTTAAGGATAGATTAAAAATTAAAAAGAAAATTATTCCTACTTTTCATGGACCATAGAAATAGTACTCCCTCCGCTCCCTCATAGTTGAGGCGGAACTTTTCGGCACGGAGTTTAAGAAATGAATGTTGAGTGTGTTAAATAAATAGATAAAAAAAGTAAGAAAGAGAAAAAGGTAGAGAGAATAAAGTAAAAAGTGAATAAAGTAGAGAGAATAAAGTAAGAGAGAGTAAAGTAAGAAAGAGGAAAAAGTTACTATGTATGGAAATGACTCAACTATGAGGGAACTTCTCAAAATGGAAAAATGACTCAACTATGAAGGAACGGAGGGAGTAGTATTTAACGTCTGCACATGTTGCTTTGCATATAGAATAGAAAAAATTCACATCAACAGTTACAGCCTACAGGATAAGATATCCACTCTAGATATTAGTAACGATAAAAAATTAGTAGCTACAGTAGTAATTTAAAATGCCCAAATATAGCCGTTGAACTATCTTAGGTTTAACCCTAATAAACAAAATATACTCGCGGCTGTTACTTTTTCTTCATCATTCATCCCAAATCTGTCTATGGGGCGGCGTGATTTCTTCAAAAAATTACCATCAGAAATTACGACCGACATCCTCTCACGTCTCCCTCTCCGAAGCATCCCATTCAGCAAATGCGTTTGCAAATCATGGCTCAATCTCCTCAATTCCGACGATTTCAAAATTAAACCCCAACCCGCCCTACTTTGCTTGAAGTCGGTGGGAACGAACCCAACTCAGTGCACGATTTTCGAGATTGAAGATGAAGAAGAAGCCGATTTGGAGAGCCACGATCTTCACTACATTCCGCTCACGGCTCTCAATACCCCTCAAGGAAGCAGCGGAATGTTAGGCATCGCTGCTAATGGTTTGCTTTTTCTATACTCATACAGAGATGATCCTGAAATTCCTGTTTACATATGCAATACGATCACTCGTGAATATATTGTACTTGACCATCCAAAGGAAAATGATTATTTTGAATTTTGTGTGAGCGAAATAAGTGGACAATACAAGGTGATATGTATCTGTAAGACCCTTGATACCTTCTCTTTTCAAGTATACACCCTTGGAACAGGAATATGGAGACCCATTGACACTGGTGGTGCTTCTGGTTTAAGTTTCAATTCTGCTGGCCATGCTTTATGTAATGGCAACCTCCATTGGGAAGTAGAGGATTTGGTTACACCCTACTTTCGGATTTGTGGTTTTGATATTGAAACAGAATGTTTTACCATCTTCTCTCCCCCTCCTTCTCTTCCTGCGGATGGACCTATAGAGTTACATGTCCAGTTGGCTGTTTTAAGAAACTGTTTGTGTCTTTCTTACACACATGACTATGATTATGATGTTGTCGTGATCTGGATGATGAAGGAATATCAAGTTGAGGAATCTTGGACCATAGAGTACAAGTTGAGTACTGTTGCTCTTGGTTTTGATGAGTGGATTCACTTATCTTTTCGTCCTATCAAAGTTTTCAAAGATGGAGACATTTTGATGTTGTTGATGGAAGACGGACAACTTATCTATTACTCCAACAAGACAACAACCGCTCAAAGAATAGTTTTGTTTAATGATGCAGCTGTCGTGCGTTATAATACTGATGCCATGGTTTTCACTCCTAGCCTTTTCTCACTCAATAATTTCGAATTCGAGAATGTGATCTCGTTCTAAATCCTAATGTAGTATACATTTGTGTTTTATTGCAATATCTTCGTGATCATGTATAAGGTTTCTTTATTGATTGGTTTTCGGGGTTGGTCTTGTTGTGTTGGCCCTCCCACACACTATTTCCTAGGCCTAGCTAGTATTATATGTGTGCATTTTATGTATCATCGGATGCTCTTTAAAATTTTGTATTCGTGTTTCAGATTTTTTTTGTTGTCTTGTTAGTATGTAATTATTGTGTTGTACTATCTATTAATGAAAATGGACTTATTTTTATTGGGAAAAAAGTCCTACTAGTTGATAGTGGTATAGCTTAAGTAAAAATTGTAAATTTGCAATTCATGATTAAACCATCATATGCATATTTTTGTTTTGAATCGACATTCTTCCCGCAATTCTGATTTGATGCTTCTTATTTGTAAATTAATTACTAGGAGTAGTACTATGTTTTATCTACAATTCAAAACTAAAACCTTTAACTCATGAATTAATTTTTGAAGTGCAAGCTAGTAATTGAAACCGAAAAATGACTACTTATTTCTATAATTATTTTTAGAAAATAACTATTTGCATATAATAACACTTCTTAATAAAGTCAAAGTGAATACACTTCCCTTTAAAAAAAATTAACATTTCGCAATAAGGGTTAGTGATGCCATTTTTTATTGGAATTGGTGGTTTAGCACCAATGAAAATAGTTTAAAGCCGAATCAAAATTGAAAAAATTAGGTGGTCTGTTTTCAGTTCCATACAACAAAATTGTGAATGGCTGAGTAATCTATCTTTTGGGCTCACAATTGCTCCAAACTCACCACCACAAAAGGAATACCGATGCCTTATGTGACTAAACAACAATAATAATAATAACGTCAATCCTGAAACTAACTACTAGAGCCTGACTCGGTAAAAACTCATAGCATGAGACAATAAAATATTGGGAAATTTGTTGATTTTGTACCAAGATGTAAACACCTAGAGCCTTTAGAACATCCCCATCACACTACAATTTGGTATCATATCGCTACATTTTTTTGGTATGGTACAATACCACACCGCGCATTGGTACAGGAAACAAAGGGAGCTAGGTTGAGGCTAACTACGATGAATGCACTAACTATGGATATGATGCTGGAAATAGGCCCATTTATATCATCCTTCTATTCGAATTGGCAAAAACAATGTCTGCCTGCATAATATAGATTCCAAACATTCATGTTCTCGATGTGAATGGGTCGAATTACTTATCCCTCGATGCAGGACTGACCCTAGCGGTGCGATACTGAGCTTGAGGTGCCGGCCGACCCAAATGCAACTGTGATGAAGGAAGCATAACTGTGCCACAAGCCTTTTTAATTTAAAATTTCATTTTTACTAATTTTTAATTTATTTTTCTCTGTAAATACAACAAATAACACAATTCATCTTCATTCTTAACTTTGCAAAATTCTCTCTCTAAAATTTAATGGATCCCCAAAAAATGACAATTCTAATCACGGTTATGTTATTATTCAGTTGGTATTGATAGTCAATTGTGCACGACACTCAATTCTTGATCATGACATGAGAGGGTAAATGACTTACCCGATATGCTCGGCCACATAGATTGGAAGAATTGTCTTATAGCATGAATAAGTCTTTACGCTAATGGATACAAGTGCGCATATCGGACATTAATTCTCAAAGTAGTTGTTAAGTATTAACCAACGTTGCTTATTTTGGCATGAGTGGATCGAGCAATGATATCACGTTTTGAACATGTCACGACCAATTGCTGGATATGCAATATGAACTACTACTTGGCGGATTAGATCTATCTATAGTATATGCATACATCAACCTTATTTCCTTATTAGAAAATTCAGGATGAAATAACCAAATAGGCCCCTCATAATTTATATCTCCATTTTCGTTCTTCTTCGTTTGTGCGAAAATTACCCGCGGCTCGTTCGTATCAGAAAATTCGCCAACCAAATTAGGCCCGAATTTCAGCCCGAACATTTCCATTCCAATCTACTCGAATCAGTTAATGCGGCCCGTTTAGATGTCGGGCCGATCCAATTTACGCAGTGCTCGCTGCATCATACACAGATCTATCATAAACTAAAGCAATTTCGTGATTTGATTAATACTATATGCGTTGGTAGATTCTGTGAAAATATTGATACGCCTTTTTGTTTCAATGGCGACGAGGAATCGGACGATTCTGTTTAGAAGGTATAGGGATGCGTTGAAGAGCGTCAGAGTTCCGGCGGGCTCGTCGAGCTCCGGCGGAAGAGCGGTGATCGAGCTCTCGACAACGTCGTTGCTTAACCCTAACCGATCTTACACTCCTATTAGCACTGAAGATCCCGGAACCTCCAGGTGCTTTAATTTAACTGCCAATGTCTCTCTAGTCTTCTGTCTGCTTTTAGTAGTTGAATTTGTTTGTTTGTTTTTTTTTGGATATTTTAGATTTAGTTATGATTTTTTGAGATCAATGCACTATTGTATCAGTTGTTGAACTGGTTGGCATTGATTTGCCTGATTGAAAAATTGTATGCTATGAGATATGTTTTGCCTCTATCGCATCCAATACAGTTCACCGGAGATTATGATCCAGTTCGTTATGATGGTTGGTACTTATGATTTGAGGAATCGAAAAAAATAAAGGAAAAGTAATGTTATCTTAAAATTTAACAGTTTATTGTTCCATCTGAAATTCCGAATCATTGCTAGACCTTGAAGTGAGAGAGGGGCCAAATAATACAATTTTGAAATCCTAAGATTGTTCAGTGTCCTCTGGAAAATTTTGGTTATGGTGATATTCAAATAAAAAAGTACCTAGTCAAATAGAAGGTGAGCTACCTCGAAAACTCTTGGCTACAATGTCCTTATGAAATGGATGGGGCGAATGCACCACATGTGGCCGTGGATGATTTTAATTCATAATTGTGAATATCACCTAAACCAAAATTTATCCGAAATACCTTTGCTGCAATATCACCGCATTCTGCTTCAGAAGCTTAGGGATCATCTGTATAGGTCCTTATAATGGGTTTAGACACTTTAATTGCTTTGAGAGGAGGATTCCAGCTGCACATAGCTCAGAGTTTCGTTATATTCTAGTATAATTTGATACTTTGATCAGTAATGAGAACTTGCAAACTGAACTCTATCATCGTCCATATATGTGCATTGATACAAGCAAAGACACCGCACAACCTGGGCTGAGTATTCCTTTCATAAAATTATTATTACAGCAGGGGAACAGTTGCAGTAGGTTTACCGCCAGCTTGGGTGGATGTATCTGAAGAAATAGCGACTAACATACAACGTGTGAGAGGGAAGATGGCTGATTTATCGAAGGCTCATGCCAAGGCTTTAATGCCTTCATTTGGGGATGGTAAAGAGGATCAACGCCATATTGAGGCACTAACACTAGAGATAACTGATCTTTTGAAAAAATCAGAGAAAAGATTACAAAGACTCTCGGTTGGTGGGCCATCAGAGGATTCAAATATCAGGAAAAATGTCCAGGTATAATATATGCTGAAATAATGTAATCATAAGCAATAGTCATAATATTCTATTTCCTGAACTGTATGTGAACGATGAGCCATTTCTGTAAATATTCTTCTTGATGAACTCTACAGGATGACAAACTCTGATAGAAACTACATAAGTTAGTATACATGATAAAATTATATTCTGATGCAACTAGAAGAGCAGTATGTTAAGTCATTGTTTGCTATGTACAATGGAAGTTTTTGTGATATTTTAATGAGTATTTTTACCCCAGCTAGTGTCTGTCCATATGGAACTGTCAATCATCTGGTGATCTTTACTCTCAGATGCAGATTTTAAACAGAATATAATAAAAATCGTGGTCATGTGGCTCTCATTCGTCACATATATGATTAACATATCTGTGATTACCCTGTTGACCACATAATATATGCTCATGTAGCATGTAGCATGTTGCATATTTTTCTACTAGAACATTTTTCATCAGTTTTAGTCTATTTTATGCCTGTGTTATGAAAGCTTGTGCTCAGTGTAATTTGTATACAAGCAAGATTGTGCTTAAAGTTAAAGTGCATTATTTCTTTCACAGCGTTCATTAGCTACCGACCTTCAGACCCTCTCAATGGAGCTACGCAAGAAACAGTCAGTATATTTGAAACGGATTCGGCAGCAGAAAGAGGTATGATTTCCTTTCCTGACACTGTCATCCAGAATTAAAATGTGAATCTCAATCAACTCTGTTCCAGTGAAATAATACACATCCTCCTTGTGATGGGAAATTTCTTGGCATTCATGTATAGAACAAGCTCTAATTTCCTGCCACTGTGTGCAGGGTTCTGATGGGGTTGACTTAGAAATGAATCTAAATGGCAACAAGTCAACAAGGGATGATGATGATGATGATATTGATGACATAGTGAGTGAATTTCTCTTTTGGATATGACTTAAACTTCTATCCATATGGTTTCAGTGTCTTGGTTAGAACAGTAGACAAAAATTATGTACTCGGTAAACTGTGCAAAAAGCGGATATGCATGTGCACACAGACAGACATGCACGTATATTTAGCTTATAGGTATTTCAAGTAGGATGGGTCTTTACCTCTTTCCCATTCGTACATTTGGTACTTAATGTAGCATCATTTAAGTCCAACCTAGACTTCTAAAAGTCTTGATATTTTTTTTCTTAGTATGAGTTTCCTATGACCTGAAGTGAGTAGTAAAAATGGTATCTTCAAATCTTGAACCAACAGCTCGTAGAAATCGTGACTCAGCATCATTTAGAATTACTGACCTCAAGCTTGGTTATTGATGCAACTATTGTCTACTGTAACCTACCAAGCATTGAAACACTGATTTTCTTTTATCAAAGTGGTATGCCTATATCATTTTCTTGTTGTTATATCAATAGGAAAATGAGTTTCCTCTACTTGCGATTACAATTCCTGCTAGATGACTGCTTAAACCTGGGCTGAGTTTGGAAAATTCTTAAACCTGTGACTGTTGGACCTAAACAAACGTTTCTCATTCAAAGTGAGGAGGATGAGATCACCTTTTCTGGATTACTTTTTGTTATTTACCCAGAAATTTATTACTCTTCGATCACCTTCTGACTGATGTTTCCTTATCCCCCTTACCCCGACGTACAAATCTTCTAATCATGTCATGAACGCATCCTTAACCTCCAGTTGGTTGCCAACCTCACTATGTTTTAGGGATTCAGTGAACATCAAATTGCCAGACTAAAGAAAAGTGAGGCATTCACTGTAGAGAGGGAGAGAGAAATTCAACAGGTGATAAAAATATTTACATTTTCTTCTATGCAAGAGCGCTAGATGTTGGTTTTTTCTTATGGTTTTTTGTTGGTTTTAGGTGGTGCAATCAGTCAATGAACTTGCTCAAATTATGAAGGATTTGTCAGTTTTAGTCATTGATCAGGTTGGATGTTTTATGCTTTTCTCAATAGCTACTAATACAGCAAATGTCAATTTGATTTAGCTTTTGCCTCCAAACAGGGTACTATTGTTGACAGGATCGATTACAACATAACAAATGTTGCAGCCACAGTTGAAGATGGTTTGAAACAACTTCAGAAGGTCCAGTCACTTTATCAGCAAATACTCCTTACTTTATTTTGATGGGGTCTTGAATTAAGTTGCAATTAACTTTGTGTTGGAATGAAACAAAATTGCAGGCTGAGAGAAATCAAAAACAAGGTGGCATGGTTATGTGTGCGACGATTCTTATCATCATGTGCTTTGTGATGCTAGTACTCTTAGTTTTGAAGGAGATCATCTTCTAACCTAGGATAAAGCTGGGATGATTATGGTTACCCTCTCAAACCAATGAGTCAGATTTCCGAGTTTTACCTTGTCCAGCGCCGATGTTAAATGTCGAAAAAAGTTAATACTACTAGTTTATTTCTCCTCCTGCTTTCTTTCCTCCCTGTAGAATTTCCGGCACCATGTATAGTCTGAGGATTTCACACTCATTCTACCCTTTTCTCTTTTTTTGTCTAGGAAGATATTGTAGTTGTGTACAAGAATGAGGCCTTTATTTTTGCCCAAATATTACTGCTCTTGTAAGGATTCACTCTTCAATTGGGGAATACAAATATTTCACATTCCAAACATTCAGTATTACGTTTTCTTTTGTAGTCAATCTCATTATATCTAATAAATATTTTCGGGGCCTAAACTTTGTCCTGTTTTGGTTCATCGATTTATCGTGCTTCATTTTTATGGGTTGAATATAAGTCATATTCAACAAGGCATAACATTAAAAAAGGATCCCGTAAGGTGTTGAGTTGGCCTAGTTATAAAGTAGTTAATGCTTGGGCCAAAGGCTATAATTTCGAGTCCACCGTGGGGCAGCCTTTGAAAGTTTATGTTTATTTGCCAATCAAATAAAAAAAAGGATGCCAATATTCATCGTATATCCATAAAAATATGAACTACTTTTTCCCCTTAAATATGCATTATCTCTGTAAATAGACCAAAATTAGGAAAATACAGACAACAATAACAATGATGGAGTATATAACTTATGTCTGATTGCAAATGTTACATCATCAATTTAGTTCAGCTAAGTTGCATAAATTTTTCATATAAAAATGTCCGAAGCTACAAATACACTTGGCAACTTGTGCATGCAGATATTTTGACGTGCTTATACGCTAGCTGTACATTGGCTCAATCTAATGACCAAATATAACAAATCAGAAGAAGTTGGTAAGTAATTGTAGAATCTAGGCATTCCCTATCTAAAGGAAGCTTGAATGAGGCCAGATACCGGCAGTTTCAAGTCGTATGTCAGTCGTTGGAGAACCAATGCCAACGAATGTACATCTGATAGGGCTCTATGAGCTGGCCCGATTGATGGAATGCCATAGTGCTCACGGAGGGCCTGCAATGAAACCCTTGAAGGAACCTTTGATCCTGATAACAGTAACGATAATACGGTTAGAAAATCACTTTGTACAGGTAGAAACTACATATAGAGGAAGACAGAAAGAACCTTTATTCTTCACCACTAAACGAGCCAGAGGCAGGGTGTCGGCAAACAACCAATCTGGAGGAATCTCATAAGAGCAGCGACTAAATTCACTTTTCAGGAAGGGGACATCAAAACTTTTCCCATTATGAGACACCAAGACCACAACTCCACCAGGCAGCTGACGGCTCCGGACATACTGAAGTAGGACGGGAATAAAGTCCTTCATCCTACACAAGGCTAGCTAGTATAAAGCATGTGCATATGATATGTTTATTTTCTGAAAGGTTCAATTGGATTTGGATCAAAGTATTTGGAAAATGAATTTCCATAAATCAGGGTCCTAAACTGAGAATCATAGTCTATTTATGATAATCAAACTCACGGAAACATCAACATAGACATTTAAGATCAACTGCAAGGGAGAGGGAGGTTGATGGCAAGCTAATACATACATGCTGCGAGAAGGAAGCAACAGAAGGAAAAGAAATACCAAAAACAGATGCGATATAAGATTTCACATGTCAAATTAACGAGATATATCTTCAACTAGCATAAAATATTTTTCAAAATGTAATGATTGTTGTTCATGATCCTTGTCAACCACATTATATATCAAGATATGTTGTAGAGGTCTGAACCTCAATGTCTAATTACCTGGGTATATCGTATCGGTTAACCATATGGGTTGAAATGCCATGAATTTGTTCATTTGGCACATCACGTTCTGGATTGACTAGGCTCTGTAAGGTGCTGTTTTCACCCCCTCGAAGATCTTGGCATGCGAACTCAATGATTCGATCTCTTTCTCTAGAGAAACCAGTGGTTTCAATATCAAAACAAAGAATTGTTGCGAGTTTGGCCAAGTCCGCATAATACTGATCTGTTTCTACCTCTGCTCTTTCTACACTGTATGTATTTACTTCGGTGCTTGCATTTTTAGATACGACATTGTTTCTAATACTTAATTTTCTGGTCCTCCGTGCCTTAGTCGTTTCCAATTTACCAGAATCATTGCCTGTTTCAGGAATGATATTATGGCTGATACTCTTATTGCTAGTTAGGCTCTCCTTATTTCCTCCAGTTTTTGAATTTAAAGTTCGCCTTGTCCACCTCCTGCTGCTATATCCTCCTTCAAGCTCGTAGTTGTTTGAACACAGAATCTTGTTGCTGCAACTGCTTCCACTACTGCTACGAAATTTATATAAACTCTCCCACCAACAATTAGCTAATGAATGAATTCTGCATCGAGGAAATGGCAAGACAGAGAAGCACATTGCAATTGATTTCATTCAAACCAAAGGGCCACCAGTGCCGAATTCAAAAACTGGTAAAATGTTTTGACCTGCAGAGGACACAAGGGATATATTATCATATAAGACAAACTTCAGAAATTGCTCAGTGATGTTTTGAAGTAGACGATATGAAAATGGAAAACACAAGCATAATAAGACAAATAGAGTAGAGAATCCAAAGCCACTTCCATCGATACATGATATCACCATAATAAGATGTAAGGTGCATCACAATACAAGAGGTATCACAGACTAGACAAATCCATGTGTGCTATTAGTCCTGCTGCCTTAAATCATACATCAAACGCTAGCCTAAATGGTAACAGAGTCCTTCCATTTCTAAATAAACAAGATTTTCATTACCATGCTTCAAAGCAAAGATTTGGGGTAAAAAATCATGAGTCCTTGATTTCTTTAACATGAACCAAAGGGCAACTTACATATACATAAATACCATACAGTGCTATTTCCTTGTTTGACCATCTCAATGCTTTGAGACTGACTGTGACCTTAAGAAACAAGTGAAGGTCAGCTCTTAAGCACAGACTACCATATTTCAGTTACCAAAACTATAGCTGAAGGCCGACATTGATACAAGACTCATGAAACCCAAGTTAATAAATAACCTAGAGATTTTAAAGCAACATTTCAAAAATTGATTAGTCAGGAAAAAAGTCAATAAAGACGCAGACCTATCAATTGCATAGAGTTAAACACCAGCCCCTTGTGTGTACTGAAAACAAAAGTAACAGCCAAGCCAAACCTATAAAAAATAATGAAGCGATAAATCTTCCGTTACAGACTAAAACCAAACCAAAAAAGAAAATTTCAGACCCCGAATCACAAAGGGAGATATCCACCCAACCAAAAAGGTCAAAACTTTGAGAGCGAGGGAGCAATCCAGTTGAGCCAATCCATAAATTATGGTCGAAAAACTCAAAAAGGAAATAAAGAATGTCAATCTAGAACCAAATAAAACACACATTAAGATCTGATACTCATTTTCGGACGCAGAAAACTGTCGATACGAATACGATTGCAGTATTAAAAAAGGGGGGAAACGAGGCATGCCTGAGGAGAATTAGCGGAAATGCGAATTTTAAAGATCCAAAATTTGAGATGTTAGGATGAATAAAGTTGAGTGTGGAGGGAGAAAACAAAATAGTCGGGGGAAGGAAGAACATGCGAAATGAAAGAGCCGTAGAGGTGAAGCGAAACAGTAATGAAGAAAGCGCTCTCTCTCTCTACTTCAGATATTGTTATTATTATTGTTTTCTATTTTAATTGTCCTAAATAAATAGAAAAATGGTAGAAAAGCCCACCCGAAATGTGCGGATCGTGGCTCCGATCCATATTTCACGCTTACCTATCTTCCTTCACTTTCCCAAATAAACTATAACAGTTTTGAATCTTTAGATTACTTATTCAGACATTGTATGGAATATGGATCATGGATATTCGGTTACCAACAAATAAAAAATACAGTTCGATCTGCAGCACAACTATTGTTTAGTTGTGGTATATAAAGGATGGATCCATTAATAAACATTACATAATTTCGTGTAACATTACTGTTAAGACCCAAATAAATAATGTAACCAGTCATAACCAAGATATGCTGCAGCATACAACAAAATCATCTCCAATCATAAAAACGTACTACTACCAAATAAAAACTGCATGCGTGAGAAAATAAGCCCTCTTTCCACAAGCAAGTCACGGATCTAACTTACAAAAACTTGAATATTATACTTGTCGAACATAATAAATAAAAACATTACACAACGTACAAAATCGAACGTGCCATCTTCTCCCACAAGTGTCCTCGATGATCCAGAACAAGCTTATGCACATTTTTTACTCATTCCGCCAACTAGTTTGCCCGAGGAGCAGCCCATTCAACTCTTAGGATGAGATTGTCATATCCATACCCATTAAGCTTGTTGATGGCTCTCTCTGCATCTTCTCTGTTGACAAAATTGACAAAACCAAAACCTCTGCTTGTCCCAGTCTTCTGATCAATAGCAACATAAACTCGGCTAACTGAACCAAATGGCCGGAAAAGCTCAAGCAAGTCAGGCTCTCTTGTGTCTTCAGAAAGGTTGGTAACCCTGACTGAGTTTTCCTCGTTTCTGCGCCGCATGTCAGTACCACTCCTCTCGGGAACACCTCCTCTCATGCTAGGGGGAACATAAGCTCCCTTTGTACCACCAGCTGCAGCATTAGGTTCAGTTGGCGGCTTATCAACAAAGGTCTCACTTGGTTGAGCGAGATCCTTGTATGGGCATCTTGAGGTCCAATGATCACCCTTCTTCCCGCAAGTTCTACATACCATGAGCACAGCTCCTCCTTTCCCCATTTGAGCTAACGGATCCCCAGCAGACTTAGCTTCATCTGCTTTTGTACCTATTAGCCAATTCATCAATTACATGAGAATGCGTAGACATATGAAAAGAACACAACATAAACCTTAAAAGAAAAAACAAGCCATACACTGTATAAATGCCACAACTGTCAAATTACATAAGAATTGGAAAAACTGTCGTCCACAGAAACAATTGCTTGAGCAATGTCACAATGAAGCACCCTTGTAGATCAATTATTGCAATTTAAGGTAGTCATCTCTAGTGTCAAAATGAGACGATTTTTAGTGACAGTCCTAGTATGTCATTTCAATATAAGATTTGAAAAAGTAATGACGTTGGAAAAGGGAACAGCGAAGTCAGATGGAAGCAAACAAATCATCAAGTAAGACCACTTTGATGCATAACAGCTTAATATCTCTAGCCATGTTAGTCAACAAATAAGACAGATGATTTTATTGTTTGGAGCATCAATCAGAAAAATTCATCTATGAACAATCACATAACATGTGTGAGATAATATGCAATCATGAGTTTAGACATATCTAAACTACTCCACCAACCAGGCATAAATTTCAAAGAGTAATCATCATAAGGAAGAATCAGCCATCCTTGGATGGTGTAATGACATGAGAGCATTAGTTGTGGCTTGCACATGGGCAGTGAAAACCCAAGAGCCCCTCAACAATAGCATACTCCAAGGGCATGCCTCCTCTGGTTAATTATCAAAGAGATTTAAAACAACAGATAGATCAGATTAGAGGACCCTGATTGTCAATAGAAGAACACTTTGTTTAAAAATACGGATTAGGAAACGAACTTTCAAAATCAACAAAAACCAATTCCATTTGGCCCCATCTCAACCTTGCAAACACTACTGTGCTAGTTAGACACACGGAGGTATTGCAGGAAAGCAATTAAACTTCACAGCAACTGACTTCTATTTACTATACAATTGATCCTCAAACAAGTATAGGAAAACAAGATGAAAACACATGGAGCTGATATGTCATCAATCCTGTATACATTTAAGGAAACAGAACAGAACTCCCAAATCTATGGCGACTATCGCCCAGTGGACAATGTTTCATAGATCTCAAAATTAATCAGTGAATCAAATGAGAAAGAAAATAGAGGCATGTTACTGAAACTGCAATCAGGATTTATGAAATCACGACCTTTTCTTCCCCAAATTAAACACCGTACACCCAACAATTATGAACAGAAACGTATATGCAGTTTAATAGCGCATGAGTGACAGAAACGGCAGAAATAGCGATCATAAACGGAAAGATGGTAGTACCAGGGGCGCGGGGGCGTTCAAGGAGGATCTCCTCCGTGGACACCATGGTGAGGCGGCTGCCGACGTCCTCGTGCACGGCATCGCCGAACTTGGGCCAAGAGCGGCGCTCAATAGCGCGCTTGCTGAGGCGGGCGTTGGCGAGCTTGCGGATCCGAGTGGTGGTGGTTATTTTGACCTTGTTTCCATCGTCTTTGAACTTGTATTCGATAACCTTCTTAATCCCGCTGTCGTCGGGGCCGATAACCTGCTTCGGCGGCAACAAGAAATCCAAATCCTCGCTGTCGTCCTCGTCCAGCTCGCCCCATCGCAGCTTGTTGGGTTGCTCCTCTCTCACCATTTTCGAGACTAGGGTTTTCGAGTGAGCAATGAATTCGGGTTTGGGGGTATGCACATTTATTTTTCTAATTTGCTTCTATAATGATAATTACTACAGTGTTTGTTTGTTTTTTCGGCTAATAAGAAAATTACCGACTTTTTTACTGTGCACAGAAAGGTGAATAATATTATCCCTTCCCACAGTAACTTTCATATTTTATCATTTTGGTCTGCTTCACAATAAGAGTCTCATTTTACTTTTATAAATATAACACTTAATTTTATCATTTTGGTTTGTTCCACAATAAGAGTCTCATTTTACTTTTATAAATATGACACTTAATATGGAATGGAGGTAGTATAAAACATTTGTTTTTTAGCATGAAATTTTATGTAATAGTTTTATTTTAGAATTATTTGCATGTAAATACATGTACTTTCAACATATTTTATTTTTTCCCTAACCTTTATTTTTTAAATACAAATGCATGAACTTTAAATTTTTCCGATTTTTTCCCTAAATTAAAAATCAAAGCTGATGTGGCATATTAAAACTTATGTGACATATTACAACTATATTATTTTTATTTTATAAATTAAAAAAAAATGAAATTAAACTTCCATATCATCATTCTGCCATCTCATTTATCTCTCTCATTTCGTTCTTCCCAAATTTCATTTCAAATTTCTATAATAAATGAAAATGATTTTATAGCAATTCCAATTGAAAAGAAACAATATTTCTATCACAATTTCTAAGCTTATTTGTGAGGGTTTGGGAAGCAAGAAAGGTTGGAGTTCAAGAAAATATGAAGGGTCTCGGTGCTATTGTGGAAATCGATGGAGAAAACTGATGAATTATGCAAGGACCATCTGGAGTAGCTTTTTATTCTTATTTTGGTTTTCATTTTAAATCCATTTGAGTAAATGAAGGATTTGGATATGGTAAATGTTTGGGAAGAAAGGAGATGGCAAGAAAAGATGACAGAAGAGCAGGAGACAGAGAATGGGAGAGAGGATGTGAATCATGTGATGATATGCAATTTTAATTTCATTTTTTTCAAATAGTAAAATAAAAATAATATAGTTTCAATTGCCACGTAAGTTTTAATATGCCACGTCAACTATGATTTTTAATTTAGGGAAAAAATCAGAAAAGTTTAAACTCATGCATTTATATTCAAAAAATAAAGTTTAGGAGAAATAACAAAAAATGTTGGAAGTTCGTGTATTTACAGGCAAATAACCCAATATTTAATATAGTTTCGGGTATAAATTAATCTGAATGATGCATATCAGTAAATATAATAAATGGACAATTTTGCCTACCGTTAAAAAAATGCTAATAAGGCAAAAGTATCTATACATATATAAAAGGAGAGTTTTGAGGATATTATTGGAATTATCAAGGGGAGTTTTGGGGGTATTTATGGACTTGAAATTTTTGAGGCTAGAATGATTAGAATAAATTGAAATTTTGATAATTAATTTGTATATATCTCAACCGGCAGTTACTAGGATATTCAAGTTTGTGGATTATTATCATCAAATAGGAGTAGATAAGGTGTACCATTTTGTTTCTCAATATATTTCATGCATGATTATATATTTATTATCAAAATTAAATTTATTCTAATCATTATTGTGAGTGTTAAATTCACACATCTTATCTAAATAAAATTAGAAAAATGAAAATATTTTATTTATTTATGTGATAATTAGAGAAATGAAAAGATTTAATTTATATAACTATCGCATATGACGTCTAATAGTATGCTAAGAAAAAATTGAATGGAAACTTTTATTGGAGTAATGACATGTGTAGTGGAGAATTTGTAACCTCTTTTGTCATCACTTCATGATTTATGGTACCTTAATTTCAAGACCTCTTAAGTTGATTATTTTTCCTATAAAAGGTCTAGAATTGTAGATGAATTATATATCAACAAAAGCATTCTTCTTTCTATCTCAATTTTTCAATATTTTATTTTGCATTTCAGGAGCATTGTATTGCTACATTCTCATAGCTCCATCAAGTACGTCAATGACTAGCTGGTTTAAGATGCTTCTACACGTTAGGAGAATGTTGTTTTATTATATCAATCTGAGAGCACTAGCTGTGCCGTAATTTGCCTTACTTTAAGAGGGATCTCCTCGACTTGACTTATAATTCGATTTATGTTATAATTTTCATCGTAATTTTCATTCCATTTATTATTATTCTTTATCTTAGATTGTAAAGAGTTAAAAGTAGGGAAAAATTGTAACACTTTATTTTTCTCCATCTTTACACAAATTATTATTTGTGTATCTATACTATCACAGACATTATAATTATATTATGTGGTAAATGATGATCACTCGTGATGAGTTAATACATTCAAGTATAGATAATATTTGTATGTATATTTGCGTGTACTAATAATGTCAAATGTATGTCTTTGTGACAGAAGACTTATCCAAGTATAATGAAAAAATGTATGGGAGTTTTAGGAATATTTACAAAACTGCCATTTAAATTTAAAATTATAAACTATAATGATAAAATGTATGGGAGTATTTTTTAATTACATTTGTCTTAACTACGGCAATTTCAAATGTGAGGTTACGAATATTTATTTTCCTCTTTTAAATCATTAGAATTTTTATTTCCCTCTTTTATATCATTAGAATAATAAATAAAATAAACTAGACAACAATAATAGAAAAAATATTATTTGATCGATCTATCGTCATTCTGCCGTTAATTTTATCTTTATATGAGCATAGAAACAGATTTACAACCAAGATTCGGGTAAAAAAAAAACATCTACTATCAGTAAGGATTATCAAGTAGGCCGACCCAAACTAAGATATCAAATATAGATCTAAAACCCCCAATATAGAATAAGTTATCAACAAAGTAAAATTGAATCGGGACGGAGGGAGAATTTTGTTGATATTTGGCTCATTTTGTTGGTCATGATGAGTATATTTTTAAGATAAGGGTTTAGAATTTAGGTTTCAAGGTTTGGGTTTTTAGTGTATAGAGTCACTATATTGTAATCAAATGGAGTTCGACTAGGAAGTGTCTCACCAATGCAATCTTAAATTATAGCTTTTGATAAACAATATCTAAAATCTCATTAGGAGAAGTGGTAATTATACATTCTTTAGGTTTTTTTTTTTGTATGATGTGAATTTGCTTTATTTTTTAGTCTCATGATATACAGCATTTAATTTTTTATCATGAGTTTTTAGTTGTATTTTTTATTTATTGGTGATAGTGTTATAGTATTGAATTATATATATATTTTTAATTATATGTTGTTGATGTGTGTTCGCAATTTTTATATTAGATGTGAAAATATTTTCATTAATATTTATGGATTAATTATGGTAAATTATTTTTCATTTAATATTCATGCTACATAATTCTTTGGTATTATATAGATTCTGGAAGAAAATATAATGTGCCGTGCATAGCACGGGAGAGATACTAGTTTGAAAATAGTGTTCAAGTCATAGAAATGCAGTTATCGTCTAAGGACTATACATGACATAAAAATTTATTAGAGATAAAAAATGTTAGAACTCAATTATCTAGAGACCTAATTTGTATTTTACAAAATATAAAAGATAGTATTGTTGTTGGATGATTATTGATAAATTATGGAACATAAGTATAGCTGAATTAGAAGAATATTGAAGATGTGAGAAAGAAATAATTATTTAAATATTAATAATAATGTTTGATTTGTTGATCTGTTTGATTGTTGAGAAACATGATCTACGATTGGCCAAGTAAAGTTACCGATGATTTTTCATTGCTAATTTCCCTAATTTTAGCTCTTTGAGCCTTATATTGTTCTTTTTCCTTTATTCCTGGCTATTTCTTTAGCAATACTTCTTCAATTACAAATATTAGATTTATTTGCTCCAACATTTCTTGCTATTTTCCCTACTACATCAGCGCCTTTCTCTTTAATCACAAAATTTTAAGACCTAGAAATAACATTATTAAGGGCTCGTTTGATTGACTGGAAACAAGTGGAATAGACATGAATCATGATAAGCTTGAGTTTATAGTTGTTGATTGCCATGTTTAGGCAATCACGAGGCCCATGAAAGTAATGGAAGTCCGCCCTGACCCAAAAAATTGTGTAAGAATTTTAAAGAGATTTATAGATTTAAGGATGTTAAAAGTGATTTACTCCTCCGTTTATATGTGCTTTTCATTTTTATCCTAAAAAAATATGAATATTTCATTTTGAAAAAATCATCCCAGTTTAATATCTAATACATCAACTTATTTATAATTTATACCATTATTAAATATTATTAATTATAAAAATCTCAATATCCACTAATAATACTTTAACGATTCTTCTCCTTATCTCTTATTTTAATAATTTATTCTAAAATTCATTTGTGCATTTTTAAATTTTTTTTTTAAAAAAAAGGTGGTGGCAGGGATAATAAGAGAAGAGATGTGGGACCTTTGCATGCATGGTGACACGTGGGATAATACCCGCCTTTTCCTTCTCAACACTTATTTGGCGGGGACATTTATCCCAACCTCAATTCAGGCCCTTTTTCGTCATTCCACTTCTCCAATTAGGGTTGGATTTTTCTCGGTGCCCGTGCCTCTCTCTCTTCTTTCTCTCTCTATGATCCCTCTGCTCAGTTCGCCATTTCCCCCCTTTGCCTACCTGCTTTCTGGGGTTTCTCCGTCTCTCTCTATGTCTTACTCCCAGAATTAAACTACTTCTCCTTGTGATTAACAAGATCATGTGACCATTCTGCGAAATTCTGCTTCCCAACATTCATTCATCTTTAGTCGCGAAACAATCTTTTTCCTTTCCCGCTTTGAAAGAGTAAACAGCGATCACAAAAAGGAAGCCATGGAATCTAGCCAAAAGGTAAAGAGGAAGGAGAATTAGTTTATTGAGAGATGGGATCAGTCTTCCGTTGCAATTCACAAGTATTTCAAGTGATCCATCGCACACTCTTTTTACTTATATTTTCAAAATCTCCCCTTTCGCTGATGTACTTACTTATCTGGTCTTTTAGGAAGAGGGTTCGTCGACGATCGGAGCGGAGATCGAGAAATACTGCTCCGACTGCAGAACTACCACCACGCCGCTGTGGAGGAGCGGCCCTTCAGGCCCTAAGGTCTCAATTTCTCATCAATCGATCCATAAAAAAGTTCATTTTTTTCCCAATTCGGGATCTCTTCTTGTGAAGCTAATTCTGTTTGCTGTGTGTGTTTTTTCCCCTCAGTCTCTGTGTAATGCTTGCGGGATCAGACACAGAAAGAAGCGGGTGGTGGCGGTGGCGGTGGCGAAGAACGATGTGAGGAAGGGGAAAATAGGGAAAACGAGGAACTTGATGCCTCTGGGGAAGGAAGTAGAGGTGGCGGAGGGGCGGAGGTCGACGGCGGCGGCGAAGAGGCTGAGGAGGCCGAAAGAGTGGGGTGAAGTTGAGAGGGCTGCCCTGCTTCTGATGGCTCTGTCTTGTGGTGCTGTTTTTGCCTAGATTGGTGTGAGAAAGAGTAGCTATTTTCTTCATGGTTTTACTAGGGTTGTAGATTGAAGAAAGGGGGTTAGGAGTTAGTGGTTTCATTTTCCTTTGTTTTGTTGGGCTTGGGGTGTTAGAATTGAAAAAAAAAAGCAAGTGTAAATATCGATGGAAATCATCAATGAAGTGTTTTTCTTTTCAAGTCTTTATTTTATTCTCAGCATTAAATAAATCATTTGCCTAGTCGAGTAGCTAGGCTTTCTCTGTTCGTGCAAATTCATCTACTTTTTGACCTTGTTCAAGGTTGACTAGTGAGGGATTGGTTCAGTCATTTGTATAAAGTACTCTACATATGTATGATTCAACAAATTAAGGCACGTCAAAGATGTCCGCTGACAATAAGGTCTGCTCATCACCTAGTTTTAATCAAATAGTAATCAATATGTTAAGACCAACTATTTAAAAAGATAAAAGTGAACTTACAATTCCCATTTCAACCCAAGTCAGTCCAACCCAAAAATAAAGAACAGTACTCCCATTTAAATAGGAATAACTTTCTTTATGAATCGAACAAGATCCCATGAGAAAAGCATCACTATTCTGATAGTAAAAAGTGATTATTTCCAAGTATGCAAAGAGGGTGTGGTGTATTTACCACTCCACCAAACCCAAACTTCCATTCTATGCTACTTATAAGATAGCACTTGCTAGTTGCTACTACATAACAGGACAACCACTACATTTTATACTAAATGAAGAAGGTCAATGAGAGCTTGAATCTAGCAATACTATTTGAAAATAGGAAGTGTACCTTTATGGCTTTATTTCACCAAATCTGTTTTCCAATATGCAGCTATATTCCTTTCGTTCCAATTATGGTATAAAACCAGGAGATTAAACTCATGATTTTAGCAACAAACCACCTAATGCAACTGAAGATCATGCTCAACTCTTCATGGAGAAGCTACTCTGTTATTAAAAGCATAACTTTGCAGCCTAATTAGTAACTAAAGGAGGATAGTTTATACATAAGCATCCACGATTGCCTTGTAAAGTTGTCATGGCCATTGAAAGAGGATTCAAATATAAGTGCCTAGAAAAAATAAATAGACGATCTAACATAGTTAATCAGAAATGGAAGCAATCCGAAGAATCTGGTAGATAAATATGAAAGTGACCATAAAAGCCGGACAAAATAAACACTCAGCATCAATCTATAAGGCAAAAGAGTCTAATCTATAACTAGTTAAATTAAAACATGGCCAAACTAAGATAGTAAATGATGGAGATGATCATAAGTATAGACATTCCAAATATACAAAATTCCAGGAAATTTTTGTGTGAGTGAGTGACCTATAGAGTGTAATCAAATAAGAAGTGTTCTCCCAGCAGCTAATAACAAAATGAACACTCATACTCCCGAAAGTTTACCAGAGATACCTTTTTCTTCATCCTTATCAGTTTTGATATCATTCTTACTGTCCATTTGCTTGGACTCCCGCTGGTTAGGAGCAGTTCCGACCCCTCCAGTGAGTGACTGCTGATAGAAAACCCCTCCAACAATAGTCAAGAGCAAACACACCAAACCAAAAGGAGTGGCATGCTTATCCCATATCAACACATTGATAGCAACAGTCAAAAACTTGTTCACAACCCCTGTAACTGTAAATGCAGTAGCGGATATAGCCTTTCTCGCCGCGAAGCCAAAAAAGCTAATGAGCAACCCAAACACACAAGACAAAGACACTGCAGAAAATGCAACGGGTTCAAGGAAATCCGATCCACTCGAGGATCCCAGAGCTGCAAAGACATCAGCATACTCCCCTGTCAAAACCCAAAACAGGGGAGCTATCATCAACGACAAAAGATTATTGTACAACACAAATCCCCAAGTGTTCAATCCAAGATTAGTCACAATGTGCTTGATGTAAACCATCTCTGTCGTGATAGTCACCAAATAGGCGAAAGCCCACGAATACGCAGTCAGCGTAAACCCATCATCGGTCGCTACATATCCAACCGCGCCCCCCAAAATGATCACCAGTGAAAGGAAAGTCAATTTAGAAGGACAAGGCTGCCTCCTAAACGCTGTGTCAGCTATGGCCACAAGAAGTGGAGTCAAAGATCTGAAAACTATGAAGGTATCAACATTGGCATGACGAAGGAGGTTCGTATTCGTGAAAATAGCCAGATAAAACACCAATGCTGCAGGAAGGAACTTCTTGGCTGTGTCTAGATTAAAAGGATCGTAGTGCAAGAGCCCAAGTTTACCAAGAAGCCAAACACCTGCAGCTGAAGTTAAATACTGGAGAGCAGTGAGTAAACCAGGGTAATTAAACTTGGTAATCGCTAATTTGTTGATCAGAGTGCAAGCTGGAGCAGAGAGCATAGCCGATTACCAAGCTGCTAGTTGCGCAGTATTGCTTCTGCGCCTCCAACCGTATCAACGCCATCATTGCGGGGCTTTTAAATTGGAGAAATTTAGCTGAGTTAAGCTAAATCCTGGTGGAATCGATATGGATTCATCAGCTCGTTAGCAGAATAGACGATCTGTCCCTGATAAAAAATAGGGTGAAGAGAAACCCTAAAAATTGATGAGGGAAATGAGAAGGAAAAAATTGTGGCAAAATTGACAAGAAATGTGGTTCATGTAAAGCTAAATCAAGGTCAAATAAATGCGTGGAATGGAAAACCATATGATCGAAATCAGTGAATTCAATGTAGAAAGGACAAGGAAGCATGGATTGAAGAAAAAAAATCAATGGAGCTTTGTAAAAGAAATTAAAATGGACAAAATATACGAAGAAATTCAAAATAGAATGTTAAATTATGAAATTTCAAATTTTTATTGCCAAAGATACATCATCGCTGTGATCAGTACTTAAACCAAATTTAATTTAAATTAGTATTACGCCTATAGATTAATTAAATGTAATTAGATATTTTGGTTTTTTATTTTCTTTGTTTTAGATTTGAGACTTGATTCAAACAAAATAACAGAATCTGTTGAGTCAATATCAATTTTCACAAAATGAGCACCAATTATCCAGCTCCGATGACCGCCACGTCAACGGCCAATAACAACCTCTTCGCCGCCGTGGACATGGGTACCAACTCATTCAAACTTACGCTTGCCAAGGTCGATCCATTTTCCGGCCGATTCCTCACCCTCAGCCGCCTCAAAGAACCAGTCGTCCTCGGCCTCGACACCACAGCCTCCTCCGCCGCCATCTCCGCCGACTCCCTCGACCGCTCAATCTCCGCCCTCCGCACTTTCCAAAACTACCTCCACTCCCACCGCCTTCCCCCCTCCCATCTCCGCCTCGTCGCCACGTCAGCCGTCCGCGAAGCTTCCAACAAATCCCAATTCATCCAAACCATCAGCGAAACCCTAGGTCTCGGCGTAGAAATCATCTCTGGCGCCGAAGAGGCGCGCCTCATTTACCTCGGAGTTCTACAATTCTTCCCGGTTTACAGCTCTACGGTTCTTACAATTGACATCGGCGGCGGCTCTACTGAATTCACCATTGCGAAAGGGGGAAAAGTTCTGTATTCGAAATCATTGAGATTAGGGCACGTCACATTAACTCGGAGATATCCCGATGTTGAGCAAATGCGGGAACATATTCGTAATGAAATAGAAGCTTCTGGATTGATCGGGAAAATCAGGGAGTTCAAACTCGATACAGTGATAGGCTCCTCGGGTACGATTAATGCTATCGAGAAGGCTGTGTGTAAAGGCTATGCAGTTAAGGCAGAGGTGGAAACCGTTGGTGTGCCTGAGGAATTTGGGAAAAGGGAGTGGAGGTTTACTAGGCACGAGCTGAGTTGTCTACTGCAGAGTTTGTATGAGGAAGACAAGGGAATGGAGGGGAGGCTTAGAAGAATGGAGTTTTTCAAGAGGCGAGGTGCGTTCATCTTGGCAGGAACTGTTTTACTGGATGAGATATTTGGGAGGCTGGGGATTGAGGAAATGGAGGTTTCAGGGTATGCATTAGGGGAGGGGGTGCTTGCAGAGATGGCGGGGCGCGTTTTTGAGGGGTTTGATTTGAATGCTAATGCACGGTGGAGGTCCGTTTTCAGGCTTGCTTTGAGGTTTAATAATAAGAAGAGGATGAATGCTGCTACAACGTATGCAGCAATCGCAAGGGTATAGAGGAACATTTATTTAATGGATCATTCATTCTGTGTGCAATCTCCTTTCCTGTTGCTTATTAATTTGGGTTTTTCAGGATATTTGTGAAGGTTTGAGGAAATTGAATGACAATCATGATAATAAGCTCTCAGTGTCCTTGGATCACAGGGATCTTGAATGCCTGGATGCTGCTTGTTTGCTTCACAATATTGGCCTATATACTGGCAAAAAGGGTTATCACAAGCAGTCTTATCGCGTGATAATGGTGAGTGCATTTTGTGCTGTATGCTTCATTTTATCTTATGGTCGGAGGTACTTGTGAAATCTTAATTCCAATGCATGCAACGTCCAACCTTGTTGGATGTAACTTTATATGTCTTGTCGATTGTATTGGACAAGGGATGTATAATCTGATGGTATGAGAAGTCACTATTTATCTAAGTTGCAGGAAAAAATTACCCTAGTATTCGTTCCATGATCAGCTGGATAGTTTTGACTCTCAATCCTCTTGCCTGTAAATATTTTAGTTGGATGTAGCCTATATCTTTTCATAATCATGGTGTTCTGCCTTTTTGTTTTCAGAATGGGGATCACCTCTGCGGATATACTGAGGAAGAGATTAAGGTATATACTTTTTCGATGTGATGTAATTCAGTTTTAAAGGGCTTTGGTATTAACTCGCTTTTCAAAGCTTTCAGCTGACTGCATTGCTTGTGAGATATCATAGGAAAAAATATCCCAAAAAAGATGCTTTTAAGGGACCTGCTAAACAGGTTAAATCTCTGTACAATACCTATGTGCATTTGATTTTGTGGTTTAGGTTCTTGTTAGTTTACCTTTGTGTTTGGTAAAGCAGAAATTCAGAGTTCTCTGTACGATTATGCGGTTAGCTTATGCAGTGCAGCAATGTCTCCCTGGGGATATTCAAGTAGCAGAATTTGCATATTCTCCAGAAGGTTACAAATTGGTATGTTCAGTTTATATTTATATATAACTTCTCCCATTCTTTCTAGCTGTTAATATCCTGGCATAGGATTGAATTGAATTCATTCCATGAAGCAATGCACTGATGTAAGTACATTCAGGTACTCAATGCAAGCGAGGCAAGAAATCAGTCTGCCGAGGATGTCCAAGCATTAGCTGACATCATCCAACCATTAGATGAGGATAACAATGTGTTGATGGAGAAAGAATTGGAACATTTTAGGATGGTAGTAGTACTTACTATTCTGGTTTCATTTAATTCCTTTGAAATTCTAGCTCTCTCTTATTCTGACAAGGCGACAACCATATCCTTCTGAATCAGCATCAAAACATGTATGCCATTGCAGGTTTTCAGGGAAAAATTGTCTATTTTAGTTACTGGAACCGTTCCTGGCGGCTAGGCTGTGAAGTGAAGCCCTTAATCAGTTTGGTTGTTTACTATCCGGGTAGAGTTTGTAACAGGCTAAAGAATATGAATTCCTCAGCATCTCCTCTCCATGCTATGATCAAGAAGCTTGTAAGGTTGATTGGTTCCTGTATTCTTTACATGTATAGCCATTATAACAAATAGAAGTTCAATACCAAAAGGAAATATCTTGTGTTAATGTATCAGGAAAAAAAAGTTGGAATATAAAATGAATGCAGTGAAGCTGGTGTGCTAGAGCTTGCACTGAATGTGGTTTACTGCAGAGGCCTTGATAAATGTTTTTTTTAAAGAGGATCAATAATGGCACTCATATGGTTGGATGAGAAACGTCTTACCAATTGAGTTGCGTTTCATCGTCGCTTTGATATATGTTTTCTTTATGGTAACTACTTTCTATGTTGTATATGTAACACATATGTAGAGTGTAGTCAATATTGTCCATAAGTACTTGTTGAACTCAGATCGATCAATTTAGTAAGTACTCACAAGATCGTATGCTTAAGAACAAACACAGGAATTTGAAAATTAAGAAATCGGATTACTTTCCTGGATAGATTCCTGAAAAGCAAACATGACCAAAATAGAAAAATGATTCTACTAACTATGTAATAAAAGGGAGTATTAGAGCATCTCCAATGCCGGCTAGCCGATCCGCGTCGCTAGCCGGTCGGCTAGCCGAACCATTAGAGCAGGCGAGCGAGAAATCGGCGAAATTTTTGGCGTGGGCTGGCCGATGCGCTGGCCGCCATTGTGGCGGCCCGATCGGCCAGCGCCGATTTTTGATTTTTTTTTTGATTTTTTTAAAACCTATATAAACGCGATTTTAGTTTCATTTTCATTTTTAAAACCTATATAAACGCCACTGACCCCACGGAGAAGATGTTTCTTCACTCGATGCCTGAGAGCATGCGGGTTGATTTGGATACCGCGAGGGCACAGATGGGGGTTCCGACGTGGGGTTAGATACCCCGGGTGGCGGCAGCGGCGACGGCGACGAGGAGTAGAGAGTGGCGGGGCTCGTGTGTGGAAGCCTTTTTTTTTTAAAAAAATCATGTATTTTTTAATAAATCTTTGAATTAATTTTCCTGTATCTGTGTCGTAAATTTAATCCGTAATTTAATCGTAATTTTAATTCCGTAAATATAGTATATTTTGAATTATTTTTATTGCGGCTGACATAAATCTGATATGGCAGGTGGATTTTTAGTGCTATTGACGTGGCAGCAAGAGAGAGTGGCTGACCTATTTACATTGGAGATGCTCTTGTTTTCTTATTTAAAACCTTTTTTCATACAGTAATGACTCGTTGCCTTGGAGTTAAAACATTTTTCATTTATACCCATAAATTGTGAAGTTCATATCCAAACGACCCATTTACTGAAAATAAAATCCAATTTGAAAGCGCGGGAAGTTCACCACTTCTGAACTCTCGCCGGCGGGAAGAAAATGGACGGCGACGATTTGGAGTTAGAGAAGACGAGATTGATAAGCTTGGCTCTGGAATTCGGGTTCGACGGGGAGTCCGCCCATAGCTGTTTGGATCGTCTTGTTCAACTATATGGTAAACTATTCCCCCTTTTCTTTCACGCCCAAAACCCTTATGGCTTATGCTATGTTTTTCTCTCATTTCACTTTGCTGTTAATGCCTGACTTGCTCATGTCTCCGCATATTGATATTTCTCAAAGCTGCCTAATTTCCTATATGTAACTACTTAGTATGAAGAACTTTAAGCAATTTTTATGCTCTATTCTGAATTTCATTTCGAAGGCATGCCAAAATTCCTGGTTTCATTTTTTAAGGTGATGATGGGCGAGATTTCATCAGTGTGGAGCATTGTGGTGATGACTTTCTTGCATCACTAGCTGAATTTATGCAAGAGACTCAGGCTGAAGATTGGGATGATGAGCAAGCTATGGAATCAGAAGCTTGCGGTGCTTTGACTGAGATCCTGGACAAGGATCATCCCAGTAATTATGATTCAGAGGCTACAGAAAATAGAAGCGAAATTTATGTCATAGAAGATTCTCCTGAATCTCGAAAGCATCACAACGTAATGCATATAGATTCTTCAAGTGACAGTGAAGAGGCAAGCCAAAATATTTCCAGCAAACGATTCAAGTCGTCCTTTAATATTGGTTTAAATGGAAATGGTTGGGACCCCTCTACGAGTTCAGTAAAACCTCCATCAATTTCTGTAAGGACTTCTTATCCTTAATATCAATTACTAGGGTTATGTATAAACCTGTTGCTTTAGAATCCTTGATTCTTTGCAGCCACCCTTCCCTTCCACGGCTCCACCCCTACAATATCTGATATTTATGTGGATAAATATAACTACTTACAATATCCTTTAAAGCAGCTTATACCAGGGATGAAGAATTATGAATAGGCCTATGAATCTTTAACCTGCCTTTGTGTTGCTTCAAAGCCCATCAGTTTTCCCCTGCCCAAAAGGAGTAAGATAGACAAGAGTGTTTAACATTCTCTGCTTCCAAGTAATGATGTGCAATTATTTTTGCAGGCCCATCGAAATGATCCTACTCGAAGTTTAGATTCATCAGTTTCCCATGAAACATGGAACTCCAGTTTATGTGAGAATAGGCATGGATCTCTCACATATGAGGAGCTGCAAAAACTAGATGATTTTGAATTGGCAAACAATGTTGTCTTTGGTAACAGAAGTTTTCGACACTTGCAGCATCAAGCGTGTAAAGCATTTGTCGCTAATCGCGATTGTTTTGTTCTTATGCCCACTGGAGGTGGTAAAAGCCTTTGTTACCAGGTGAGTGCCAAGATGGTACACTAGGCCTTTCTCTATGAAATTTATTGGACTATCATATCTGCCTGCAAAACTACTAAGATATAACCCTATGATACCCATTTTTGTAGATAACTTGCATGACATAATTATGAGAAATTGCCTAGTTTTCTCATGACTTGATCATTCTTTGCTTGTGCTAGGATGTAGGCTCTGTTGTTTTCTTTCAACTTTCTAGGGACAAACCATCTTCATTGTATAATTATTATTATCTGAGCTCTCCATCTTCATTGCCCTCCTTATAGTTGCACATTTTGTTAGTCTGTTTCTTGACCAAACAGTTTATTGACCTTATTTTGATCATGGGTTCTCAAGGATTCATTCTGTTATTGTTGGAGAAGTTCATAGACCACAGTTTTCCAAGTTCCCGACTAATGATGTTAATTGTTAGTCTGTTCTAAACTATTGTAAAGTTTTTTTCCACAAATAAACATATGATTTATAAAATATGAAGTAATTATAACAATTTTACTATCTAAAAAATAGTTCAATCAAAAAAAGGAAAAAGTCATTTTTTTGACAAAAGGCCAACTAGGCCTAAGGCAGGTGTAGCTGAAGCTTTGTATAGGAAACTTTCTGCAGTACTGCATTTATTGACTATATTAGACTTGAAACTTTGCATGTAGTTTGAAGTAAGGTATTTATCAAAGTCCTTGTACTATTAGTGAGTCGAGTGCCATAAACCTGAAAAGCGTATATTAGCTGAAGTTGAACACACTAGATCCAAGTGGCTGCATCCCTCTTTTTGTTTAGATGAGTATTATTTTAAATTCAAACAGCAGGATGTTTCAGGCCCCTGGGACTAAGAATTATGGCTTCATCTATGTGCAGGCTAATTAATTGACAATTAAATTATGCATACAATTATTCTTCTTTGGTGATAATGCTTGTTCTATATCACAATTATGCTTTCTTTCATAACAACCGTAGATAATACCAACATCAATGATCACTGATCAGGATAGGTTCCTAAACTGTATAGTAGGAAACATTCTCATATGATCCACTTCCTAATTCCTTACACATAGGGATTTATATTTGTTTTCTTACTTGGTCATACCATATAGTGCAGCTTCCAGCCATTTTGCAGCCAGGTGTTACAATTGTTATATCTCCACTTCTCTCACTCATTCAAGATCAGATTGTTGCACTGAATTTCAAATATGGTATACCAGCGACTTTCTTAAATTCTCAACAGAAGCCATCACAAGCAGCAGCCGTGCTACAAGAATTAAGGTACACGACAGTGTATTCTCCACGCGTATATTTTTATATTCTCCATGTTTATTGGTGTAATATTACATGTATTTTCCACCTCCTCATTTGTCCAGTCAAACACTCCTCTCAAGCTGTCATTATCAGGCCAGTGCCACTTAAATTTTTCATAAATTTAGAATGTGTTTCCTACAAATCCAATATCACGTAGCAATTCCATGTCCAACTCATATTATTGTTTGAATGTAATCGTCATTAGTTTTACCATCCTATGCAACAGCAAACATTTTATACACCTGGAGGAAATGAAAGACCTAATATGAACATAACAGGGTCATCATTTGCATATAATAGAGCATTTTATTCTTTTTCTTTCACTTGATTGCCAAGTGATCTAAATAGTGATTAAATTTACTACTTCATTCTTTTCCTAGCCTGTTTATTATTGTGACTTTGTTTAGAGTGCAAGACATATTATGCCAAAATTATGGATACTATGGTCTTTATGGGATCAACTGCTGGAAATGTACAAGGATCTCAGTCGATTTCTCAGATTATTACTTAACATCAGAGGTTTTATGTGAAATCACAGGAAGGTGGTATTATGTGCACCGCATATTGATATAGCTTCAAATTGAAGTGCAAACTGCAGCTACTCAACATAAATACATTGATTGTTCATTAATTTTTCCATCTCACATTTTGCATTTTGTTTGAATGTTCTAGGAAAGAAAAGCCTTCCTGTAAACTTCTATATGTAACTCCAGAAAGGGTTGCTGGAAATATGTCATTCCAAGAGATCCTAAGAGTTCTGCATAGGAAGGTAAATCCTTTCTATGCTGTGGGATATCAAGGCAATGTTTGATGCTTGACTCTTTCAACTTTTCCGATGCTTTCTTCATGATAATGAGTATGAAAATATTAGCATCAATGCAGGGACTTTTATCAGGATTTGTTGTTGATGAAGCTCACTGTCTGAGGTATGCTGTTCACTGAGATTTTCCAGTGACAAGTTCTAGCACGTTAAAGAATAAAGATTTTGATAAAAGGGAAAGAACTTAAAAAAACAAATTTTTCAAATCAAGATAGTTATCATCGATGGCATAAATATGTTCTGAGTCCACGAAGCCTGTGCTGCATGTCTTTAAAATCGAGCCTACATGATAAAGTGTTGGATTAATGATACGGCTAGTTTGAAGAGAAGGGTTTATTTTCTGTAATCTCTTTGCTATGTTTCTCAGCCAGTGGGGCCATGACTTCCGTCCGGATTATAGAGTACTAGGATGCCTCAAGCAGAACTTTCCATATGTTCCTGTGATGGCTTTAACTGCCACTGCAACCCCTGTAGTTCGAAAGGTTAGATTACCGGCATTTGGTTACATCTGAATTAGCTAATAGTATCTCTTAACTGTCAAGCTCTAAAGTGATCTTACGACCAGGATATCATAAACTCGTTGCGAATCCCCAGGGCAATGGTGCTTGAAGCAAGTTTTGATAGACCAAACTTGAAGTATGAAGTGATAGGGAAAACTAAAGAACCGCTCAAACAGCTTGGGAATTTACTGATGGATCGTTTCAAAAATTTGTGTGGAATTGTATACTGCCTTTCAAAAAACGAATGTGTGGAGGTTTCAAAATATATAAATGACAAATTCAAGATCAAAGCAGTGTATTACCATGCTGGTTTGTCTGCTCGTCAGAGGATTGCAGCTCAGCAAAAATGGCATAGTGGAGAAGCCCATGTTGTTTGTGCTACCATCGCTTTTGGGATGGGAATAGACAAACCTGATGTTGTGAGTCTTACTGTCTGTTCTTTGAATTTTGTGTCTATTGTTCTTCATTTCCTTTCTAGGATTGAAGTTTGAAAATACACGAAACTGAATTGTCAGCGATTAAGAGAGAGACATTTTCTATATTACAATTGCTGAAGGGCCTGTGAATCTGTGCATTATCCCAAAAGTAGTACTGAATTTCGAAAATCTTATTTTTGCAAGAATTTATAATGATGAACTTGATTCCTTGTCACTTTTTTCAGCGTTTCGTTGTTCACAACACCATGTCCAAATCAATAGAGAGTTATTATCAGGAATCTGGAAGGGCAGGACGAGATAATCTACCTTCCAAATGCATTCTTCTGTATCAGAAGAAGGATTTCAGTCGGACTGTATGCATGCTTAGGAGTGGACAAACTGGTAAAAGAGAAAGCTTCAAACTAGCCATGGATCAAGCTCGGAAAATGCAAACATATTGTGAACTCAAGGTACAGACTGCAACTCTATGGAGATGCCAAGATCATCTTACTTAGAATTTTCTTATAAATGTAAAATTGCAACTGCTGCAGGATAAATGCCGTAGGAAAGCTTTACTAGAACACTTTGGAGAATCCTTTGACCCCAATGCCTGCAGAAATGGCTCCAATCCTTGTGATAACTGTCTCAAGTTATCTTCATGATCAGGAATGCCTCATATTGAGAGAGATGTGTTTGCAATATATGAAACAACTCATGCTTCATGGAGAATATTATCTTCAATACAAGCAGGTCTCTTTCTATTTCCTTTCACTTGTAACCGCCTTAATTATTTCTCATGTATGGAACATATTTTCTAAGTAGATCCATACTTTTGAGGTGTTAACAATTATGGAGTAGAAATTAGTCAGCAATATGAGAGTTTGGTGTTTGGATTATGTGGTGTAGATGATTTTTCCATTGTGTTGAAAGCAACCTGAACAGCCCAACTCCCATGTGCCCAAAAAACAGAAGAATGGGAAAACGTGTTTTGACTAATCATCTAGCACTGTGTCTATTAATGCTAATAAAATATATAGGGATGGGTCATTGTTATATGCTCCATCTAATTAGTATAAATTGGGGTTTTCAGTTAGCATCTTATGATAGTGGAATCTGGATGGGCCCTCAATCAGAGATCTAGCCACAAGGATTTTCTTGACTATTTGTTCTAGTATGGTTTTAATCATAACAGCTCTTCCACCCACTATTTTATCTATTTATTTATATCTTCAAAATTTGGCCCCTGCCCCAATTCTGCTCATCTTAGAAATCACTCACCAAGATTTAGGGATTGGCCCCTGTTCATATTCTTCTACCAATTGCTATAAATTTAACCCCTTCCCTTTATTATTGAGGTTTTTCAATATGAAAGTACTATATAGGAATAATTATAGTGATTATGATAGTGGTTGAAAATGAAGAATAGTGCCAAATAATAGATTGAACAGAATCGTTGGCCCCCAAAACCCCATTGATGTTGGCTACAGTTTGAATATTTGCCTATAATTATGGTTGGAGGGGGGCCTTAGTCCATCATGAATGATGCAGAATGGCGTTATACTTATATCCAACATCAATATGCCTTAAATATGTGACATGATGCAATTTCATTCAAACAAAAAGTGTATATTCACCGTCAATTTTAAGTTAAATTAATCCGCACAGAGAGAACATCTGATGGAGTGATGGGAGTATAAATTTGTACACATACCTCTATTAAATAATTTATTGTCCTATTTTATTCCTCTATATATATACATTCAGTTTAATGGTAATAGCGTAATATATTTATTCTTTGTGTATTTTACTGTTTCAAGTGTTATCAATTTATTAATATTGACTAAATCTATTGTGGTTGCATGGAAAGGATGGATAGGTATTAAATTTGTTTGTTTGTTGGTTGGTTGGTTTGTTTATTCTTCCTTCCCCTTTTCATTTACTTCTCGACCTTGAGAATGGCAATCTTGTTTAGAGGAACGACCGAAGACGACACAAAGTAAAAGAACATTTTACAAAACCAAGTATGGAATTTGAAATTGCAATAAATGTTGGAAATTCTCTTTTTTATTACTATATGCGATAATATCCAACATATTTTTTTATAATACAGTAAAAGTGTAAAACTATTCATCATATTATCTTTCTTCCAAAAGATACAAATCTTTTGCAGTGGTTGAGACTTGAGTCTTGAGATGATGATGAAAAGGACATGAAATAAGAATAATACGTCTCGACTTCTATGGGAATTGGGAGGAGCTATAAGAGCATCTCCAATAGCTTTAGGTTAGGCAAGGCTAGTCATTCTCTCTCTCTGCCATGTCATCAGCACTAAAATTTCACATGCCACATCATTATTTTAAGTAAATAGGCTAGCCGCAATAAAAATAATTCAAAACAACTAAATTTATGGAATTAAATTTACGATAAATTACAGAATTAAAATTACGAGACATATTAATTTCATTTTTAAAAAAAGTACATTCATTAAAAAAAATACATAATAAAGAAAAAAACTATCACCGTGCAGTCTTCCGTGCCCACAACTCTTCAATTATATCCTTTTGGAGTTGAATATGAGCATTCACTTGGCGCATGTCGGCATGTGCCTGGAGGCGGCCGGCTTCATCGTGAGGTACCTCACGTCGTACGTTAGGGGTGACCATTCCGTGGCTTGGACCGGCTTCATCGTCATTGGCCCAATTAGTCAGTTGTACGTCTTCGTCTTCGACGATCATGTTGTGCAAGATAATGCATGCGTACATTATATCATCAATGCAGCTAACATCCCACAAACGCGTTGGACCATTGATTGCTGCTCATCGAGACTGGAGCACACCAAATGCGCGCTCCACGTCCTTGCGCGCCGACTCCTGCTGTTCCGCAAAGTAGGCCTTCCTGTCATCATTTGTGTGCCTGATCGTCTTCACAAAGACGGGCCACCTAGGGTATATCCCATCCGCCAAGTAGTAGCCCATATCATGCCGGTTGCCGTTGGCCACAAATGAGACGGCCAGACCGATGCCCTGACACTGCTCGTTGAAGAGGGGCAACGAGTTGAGGACGTTGAGGTCGTTGTTCGACCCGGCTACCCCAAAATACGCATGCCAGATCCACAGCCGGTAATCAGCTATGGCCTCGAGGATCATCGTGGGATTCTTTCCCTTGTAGCCGGTCGTGTAGGCCCCCTTCCAGGCAATCGGACAGTTCTTCCACTCCCAATGCTGTTCCCCGTGCATCTGCATCAGATCCTGACAATCTTGGGGGGTAGGGCTTCGAAGGTACTGATCACGGAAAATTGCAATCACGCCCTGACAGAAATACATCAGACATTCCAGGGCTGTCGACTCACCGATGTGGAGGTACTCATCCCACATGTTTGCCGCGCCTCCGTAGGCCAACTGTCTGATTGCCGCCGTGCACTTTTGAATAGGGGTGTGGTCGGGTCTGCCAACCGCACCGTGCTTGGAGCGCAAATACAGATATCGACGCTCCAAAGCGTCAACAATACGCATAAACAACTCTCTGCGCATTCTAAAACGCCGCCTAAACATGTTTGCGGGAAACGGCGGGTCCGGAGCGAAGTAGTCGTCATATAGCCGTTGATGTGCAGCTACATGATCCCGATCAATCACTGCTTGGCGGTGGACAACGGGTGGAGGGCGAGGTACCGCCTGCTGTTCGACCCTTCGCATGTACCGCTCTATCTCGCGGTTCATGTAGGCCTCCATAGCCTCGTTCATCTGCCGTTCGTACTCCTCAGCATCCCCACCACTACCACCACTGCTACCACCCGCGTTACTCATCGCTCGATGTTGCTCTTGTACAGAAATTTAGAGAAAGAGAAAACTCGTTAAAACAAGTGGTGCAAATGAAAATGAAAGCATCACTCATGGCTTACAAAATACTGTTATTTTTATAAAAGAAATTTGAATTGGAATATTGAGAAGAAACACAATTTCTAAAAATTGAGAGCATGGGTTAAAAGGAAATTTTAACTATATGCCGAGATAAATGCGTGAAATTTTAGTCAAAGTGACAAGCTGATCAAGAGGAAATCATGAAACCTATCCCTCTATTATAAGAAATTTATACTACTTTATTTGTTTATTGATGTTTATTTTGTGCATTCTCTACTAATTTGGAGTTAGGATTATTTTTGGCTGATTACACTTTGGTCTCAGTTTGTTTGTGCCACTTTGTTTTTTGTTAAGCAAGTTGTGGATGACTTGCTGTCTTGACCTTTTTTAAGTTTCGGGACTTCATTGATGTTTTGATGAATTTTTGTAGTATTGTTTTGCTCATCATTTTGTTGCAATTAGAGTTATTATGGATTGACAATGAAAATGTATACACATACCCTTACTATATACACTTCAAATCAAATAAAGCTCTTATAAGATTCAATCTAGGTCATATACAACCTTTTATCTTACTTATAAAATTTTCAAATAATCATGGTCACTTCTAGAAATGTGACCCACATTAAAAAAAAAATATGACTATTTATGTGTATGTCTTCTTCGCTTGTGGTAGTTGCACCAATGTAGTATTATTCGGAAGCAATGTGGAAATTTACAAGATTTAATTGTTGGCGAATACCCCTGCAGTGACTTTAAGCGAAGAAAATTAAATCACGCAATAATAAAACTCCATCCATCTATTAAGAATGTGCAACATGTTAATCGGTAGAGAGGTTAATGTTCGAGGTCAAATGTTTCGAGTTCGAGTGCGACCTTAAATCTAAACTCTATCATTATCCATAAAAAACGTGCAACATAGAAAATGAAACAATTTTTAATAAAATATTAATTAGATATTTGATTAACGAATAAAATGTCACATTATGGGCAATAATAAATTGAGACGGTTGATCATATGCATAATTCGTATTAGGGGCTACTTGGTATGATGGAATGGAATGTGATTCCTACTTCCATTCTATTCATTTGCTTTGTGTGATGGAATGAATGAGTGAATGGATGAAAATGCAAAGAAAATCCAAGGAAATTGATATTTCATTCCTATCTTCATTCCATTCCAACCTCCATTCCATTCCACCCTCATTTCATTCCATCATACCAAGCATGGCCTAAGGATTATTGTGAGAGTAAATAATGAGTGGTATTTGTTAAAAAAGTTAAGCTCTCAATGTGGAGGTCAAATAAAGCAATTACATTTCAAACGCTCTCATTTGTGGGCAAAGTTATTTATTTGGATTTTGAGACAAAAATGTAGTGTTTGGTATAAATTAAATCTTAGGTTATATTTGATTTTCGGTATGCACATATTATATCATTCAAGATATAATATAGATAAATATCATTTTATATGTGCATACCGAAAATCAAATATAACCTAAGATTTAATTTACACCAAACACTACATTTTTGTCTCAAAATCCAATTAAATAACTTTGCCCACAAATGAGAACGTTTGAAATGTAATGGCTTTATTTGACCTCCACATTGAGAGTTTAACTTTTTTAACAAATACCACTCATTATTTACTCTCACAATAATCCTTAGGCCATGCTTGGTATGATGGAATGAAATGAGGGTGGAATGGAATGGAGGTTGGAATGGAATGAAGATAGGAATGAAATATTAATTTTCTTGGATTTCCTTTGCATTTTCATCCATTCACTCATTCATTCCATCACACCAAGCAAATGAATAGAATGGAAGTAGGAATCACATTCCATTTCATCATATCAAGTAGCTCTTAATACGAATTATGCATATGATCAACCGTCTCAATTTATTATTGCCCATAATGTGACATTTTATTCGTTAATCAAATATCTAATTAATATTTTATTAAAAATTGTTTCATTTTCTATGTTGCACGTCTTTTATGGATAATGATAGAGTTTAGATTTAAGGTCACACTCGAACTCGAAACCTTTGACCTCGAACATTAACCTCTTTACCGATTAACATGTTGCACATTCTTAATAGATAGATGGAGTTTTATTATTGCGTGATTTAATTTTCTTCGCTTAAAGTCACTGCAGGGGTATTCGCCAACAATTAAATCTTGTAAATTTCCACATTGCTACTTCCGAATAATACTACATTGGTGCAACTACCACAAGCGAAGAAGACATACACATAAATAGTCATATTTTTTTTAATGTGGGTCACATTTCTAGAAGTGACCATGATTATTTGAAAATTTTATAAGTAAGATAAAAGGTTGTATATGACCTAGATTGAATCTTATAAGAGCTTTATTTGATTTGAAGTGTATATAGTAAGGGTATGTGTATACATTTTCATTGTCAATCCATAATAACTCTAATTGCAACAAAATGATGAGCAAAACAATACTAAAAAAATTCATCAAAACATCAATGAAGTCCCGAAACTTAAAAAAGGTTAAGACAGCAAGTCATCCACAACTTGCTTAACAAAAAACAAAGTGGCACAAACAAACTGAGACCAAAGTGTAATCAGCCAAAAATAATCCTAACTCCAAATTAGTAGAGAATGCACAAAATAAACATCAATAAACAAATAAAGTAGTATAAATTTCTTATAATAGAGGGATAGGTTTCATGATTTCCTCTTGATCAGCTTGTCACTTTGACTAAAATTTCACGCATTTATCTCGGCATATAGTTAAAATTTCCTTTTAACCCATGCTCTCAATTTTTAGAAATTGTGTTTCTTCTCAATATTCCAATTCAAATTTCTTTTATAAAAATAACAATATTTTGTAAGTCATGAGTGATGCTTTCATTTGACTGCTGATTTATAAGTAAATGCAAATTAATTAAAGAACACTATTTTTTTTATTGTTATTCCTAATCCTACAATGAAATTTAAGAAAATGAGATTTTATTAGTTGAGTGATAAAATAAAAAAAATAAGAAAGTGAATACCATAAAAGAAAATAGCTAATTTATTTTGGAAAGTTGCAACAAAAATATGAACACTTACCTTGAAAATGCTATATAAACCAAAATTTGGCAAACATGCAAATACCCGTTTAATTATACCATCATATATTCGATAAAATAAAATCACTCAAAGGTTAATTAAACTCCAATAAATTCAAAAGTAAAAGAACAAAAGAATCATCCAAAATTTCCAAGACAACATGATATATATCGAAAAGAGTAGAATGCCCATATTCTGTCTACTTGAGAAAAATTATTGTAAAAGTTCCAAATAAATTCCTGAGACCAAGCATGTGAAGAAATTATTATCCCCTGGAGTTTCAATGAATTTATTTCCCTTTTTTGAGCCTTAATTTAAACCAATAATAAATGGAAAATAAATGTGGCGGTGGGCCATAGCTTACAATATACAGTCATATTCAAATAACCAATAATCAATTTTAAATCTGACTGCGTGTTTTTGTTTTGCGACACTCTCTTTGTTTATTACTCTTTTTCACTTTTAATATTTTTCAAATCTCTCTCTCTCTCTGCAAGATCGAAATTCAAAATCCATATCCACTTCTCATTTAACGTTCCCAGATCTTTACCTCTGCTCTCTTCCTGTACTCGTAATTTAATGCTGCAGTTTCTGACAACAAAGATTCAAACTTTTTACCAAGACTTGTTCACACTAGTGATGTGAGAATTTAGGATATGAGCTTTGCAGGTTTGTTTCTGCAACTTCTTCTATTTGTTTGAAATAATGAAAAATTGAGGCTTTCTCTGTTGAATGTTGCTATGTTTTATGTTCATGGATGGATCATGGAATTGAATGAGATCGGATCCTTTGTTTTCTTGCGCGTCTAATGTGTGTTTGTAGGAAGTGAGGTCTCCATCTTTTTCTTGAATTCTGGGTTTGTGTGTGCGCTAATGGTTTTGCCATTGAAATTGGGGATTTTTGAAAATGGCGTCTCGGCTTGATTTTTGTAGGGTGATTCGCATAGCATATTGTTATCACCTTCATGAATACTTAGAGGAGCAAAATGAACACGAATTTGTGATAATCTCCGCAAATTTGATTTGTGAAGGGTTTTGATCTTAATTTGGGGTCTATTTTTGTTAGCTTAGCTATCACTGGAGTTATAATGATTTAATTGGTTTCTTTTCAATTTTTGATCACTTCACATTCCTAAGGGAGTAAAGATTGGAATTCACTCTAGCAGATGGGTGTCACTTGATTTATCTAGTGGCTATCTAGAGAATTTCACGTTCGAGTAAAGAACTAAAATGGAGGTTGAGAAGCGAGGAAAGGGAGGCTTTCTTCAGTTGTTTGATTGGAATGGTAAATCTCGGAAGAAGCTCTTCACTAGCAAACCTGATCTACCTGGTATTCTTCTTCTTCTTACTGTAACAGTCATATACGTTTTATTGTGGTTTTGACTGTTTCGGTGCTTGAACGTTGTTTTTGGTATTGTATGCAGAGAGTTCCAACCATGGAAAAGATAATTGCCATGGTTCAGTCATTGCACGGCGTCAGCTGGTAAATCTCTTGAATTTTCTCCACTCAAAGTGGGCTCAAAGTAACTGTGTAAGGTTTTGGTACTGACTTAATTATTTTTGTTGTGTGCTTGTATGAAGGTGCTTAATCAAGGCTTCCCTCTTAATGCCACTTGTGAGAATGATTATCCTTATGCTTCTTCAGCCAGTGGCGACTCAGAACAGGGAACAAAAGCACCTGGGGTTGTCGCACGTCTTATGGGACTGGATTCCTTGCCAACTTCAAATGTTAATGAACCTTGTTCTAATCCGCTTTCTGACTCCTACTCATTCAGAGATTCTAGTTACTTAATGGCTGCTCATGCATTTCATGGTGAACATGATATCGTAATCTTTGAGAGTGTGCGGAATAAATTGGATGGATATAGTCGGAATCCTTTAGACCTGAGGTTGCAGAAGGTACAGAATCGACATATAGAGAGGTTTCAAAGAGAGGTATTGCCTCCCAAATCCGCTAAGCCCATGCCTGTTACTCATAACCGGATCATGTCTCCTATCAAAAGTCCTGGATTCATTCCACCTAAAAATGCGGCTTACATAATTGAGGCTGCTTCTAAGATAATTGACCAGAGTCCAAGGTCAATCACTAAAGGCAATTTTTCGTCACTTGGATTGCCTTCTGGTCCGTTTAGAGTTCGGGATTTGAGGGAGAAACTCGAGTCTGCTCCGCGATCATCTCAAGCAGCTAATGCATCCCAAAAGGTGAAAGAGGATAATTCAAAAAATATCAAGAAACAACTTAATGCCCGGGGTAAAGGCCGATTAGAAGACAATTATCAGTATAAGGGATCTGAAGAATCCAAGAGGGCTAGTTCTCAAAGATCAAAGAGTAATGAAAAACTAGTTTCTCTTGCAGTTCAGACAAAACCCAGCATCCAGAAAAGAGATGGGTCAACTTCTTCTGGTAGCAGAAGTACTGAGAAGCAAAAAGAACACAATGGATGTGTAACTAGGGATCTTACACATGCACAAAAAAAAGTGGAAAAGCAAGGTTCATCAAGAAAGCCTTCTGAGGCGCTCAGGTTGAATAATCAGAAGCAAAATCGTGCCTCAGGCAAAGATGAAGAAAAGTTTGAATCTTCTTGTTCCAAGCCTAAGGAGAGACAAGAATCAAACTTGTCCTCCAGTTACATTAATGGGCGTACTACAAATAGGACTGTCAATAAAATTGTTTTCAATACCTTGACGACATCAAGAAAGACAAATTTTGTGGCTGCTGATCCTGGAAAAGATGCTTCTTCAGTCAGAGCAAAGACAGCTTCAAAGAAAAGATTACCTATCAACAGGAATGTTCAGTCTAGTGGAGGTGTTGCTTTAAAAGCTATGGCCATTAAAGATGAAAAATCCATAAAATGTAATGTTTCCTTTGAAGGTGATTCCAAGTGGGATGGAATTGACAGGAAAAGTAGTTTTGATGTCGTGTCATTCACATTCACATCTCCAATCAAGAAGTCCGTTGGATCTAATTCAAGTGCTGCAATCTTGGAAGAAACTAGCTTGCCTTCTCCTAGTTACGATCCTTGTGTACGCGAATCTGATTTAAGAACTACTGCAACATCCTCTTCAGGTTTCAATGTTATAGGTGGAGATGCTTTAAGTGTACTTCTGGAGGAAAAACTTAAAGAATTGACTTCTAGGGTTGAGTTTTCGCAGAAAGACGTGTCAGGGTCATCTTCTTTGTCCGTTAATAACTACGGAAACATGGGACCTGCAGTTAACTTGGTGGACCGAGAAGCCCAGGATGCATCGGATTGTACTTCTGTTGACAAACCTTGGCTCCAAGCTGAGCAAGGCAGCAAGGTACTGCACCTTCCTTTGGTATCTTCTTTGCTAGTTTATACTATATCAATAACCTATGTCCTTGTAAACTGTGTTTTCTTTGTCTGTTCTGGTAGCATCATACTGTAAAGAAATGAAAATTAGATAACTAATATTTGGACATGAACTTCAGTTGAAAATTTATGGGAGAGTTCAATATATGGAGAATCAGTATTCTGAGTTCAAAGGAAGTTGATTCCTGAGAAGTGATGGGATGCTTCTCTGTAGTTACAGATTTCATCCTTCTGAGACGTTCCTCTCTAATTATTGATTTAATCTTCTTTTTTCTCCTGGCAATTCCGCAACATCTTTTTACCTGCCAATTTCTTGCAATAGATAATCTTTAAATGTAATTACTCAGGTCTTTAATCAAGCTCTTTCCTGCTGCTTTATGTTTAGCAAAGGTGTGATGATTGACTAACCCCTTTCCATGAAAGCATTAGATATGACTACCATAGATATCTGACTGGCCTTCAATTTCAACTACAAAGACATCTAACTAGAGAACAATGTCATTAGTGAAATTTTCTCTATTCACTTTGCCAGGAACACTGTTTCATATTGTTGCATGCTGTTTAATTCTAGTGTTATAACTCAAGGAAAATTGACAGCAAAGGTTGTTCCCTAGATCTCGTGTAGTCAGCTATCTTCTACTATGCAAGTGTGCATTGATTGTCAAACGAAAAGGAAATCATAATGTATACCTTTTGGCCAATTTTTTATGTCATTCTTTCTAATACATGGTGTTGGGGCATGGAAAGATTATATGGAGTGAAATAAATTAAACCATAAGCTTGAAATCTGTAACACATGGATTAGAATAATCTCAGAAATGGCCCAACTTGAGGCTTTCTGTGGTCAAGTGGAAATGGTGAGAGTATGTTGGGATGAAAAAGTAGTACTACCTCCGTATTTGAAAAATAGAAACATTTGAAATGGCACGGGTTTTAATGCACAATTGGTAAAGTAAGAGAGATGGAAAGAAAAATGGGTAAAGTAAGAGAGAGGAAGAGAAAGTAATTGAAGTAGTGTTAATGGATTGTGGGGTCCACTTCCTAAAATAGAAAGTTGAAAGTTTCTATTTTTAAGGAACGAACCAAAATGGAAATAGTTTCTATTTTTAAGAGACAGAGGTAGTATCATCTGAAATTAGTGAATATATCGTGCTATAATGGGCTGTGCAGGTTTCTTCTCCTGTATTTTTCTTTACTAGTAATTTGACACCTTAATTTCTGTAATTTTAATTTAGGGACTAGAATACTTTGAAGGAGCTGGTGATAGTAAAAACTTCCAGAGACACTTGTACTTGCAAGGGTCCAATTCACTCTCAAGTCAGCCTTCTCTGTCAGGAGCTAGTTGTGACTCATTTGATGTTGGCAGAAGCTCAAGTGATAAAGGTATGATACCAAATCCTGTTTGTATATCCTTTTGATTAACTTGGTTCTCATGAAGAATAAGATGTGCAAACTTATTGCATGGATCAAATTTCAGAATATGATCTGGGTTTAACCTTGTTCTGGGAGTTTTAAGATTTTGACTTAGCGAAAGGGTTTATCTATACCCCTTGTTTTTATCATATTTGAATCAAATAGATTCTCGTATGATTTAGGTCAAATGTAGTGCTTATCGCTTGCCTTTTGTGAAGGAATTAATTGGAGATCTACTAGGAAGCCTCACATAGCTGAGGTTGATCCAGAGATATCGGATACAGCCTCCTCACTGTCTGTTTGGTCTATGTCCGAAACTGTTTCTTCCAGCTTACATGTGGTAGAATCGAAAGATTCTTCAAACTGGGAATTAAAATACATCGAAGATATTCTCAGCCATGCAGAATTGTCGCTGGAGGAGTTCTCTCTGGGACAAGCTCACAAAATCATAGCTCCCGACCTCTTCATGCAGCTGGAAAATCAAACAATGGAGTCGTACAAAGGCATGGAAGAAAATGCGGTAGAACGCAAGGTATTGTTTGACTGTGTGTGTGAATGCCTGGAACAGAGATGCGGACGGATTCTTGATGGAGGCCCGGAGTTCTGGGGCAAGCAGGTGGCTGTGTTACATAGAAGGCAATGGCTGGCCGATGATTTGTACAGAGAGATATGGAGGTGGACAAACTCGGAGGAGCTGATGGTGGATGAGCTTGTGGACAAAGATATGAGCTCGAAGAACGGGAAATGGGTGGACTTTGAAGTTGAGGCATTTGAAGAAGGTGTAGAAATAGGAAATAGGATACTAACTTGTTTAGTAGATGAATTGATTGATGATTTCTTGTTGTAATTGCTGCCGATTTCATGATTCTTTCTAGCTTTTTTGTTTGTGTCGAGAATCATGCAAAAAATCACTGTAAGCCTAACTCGAGAAACTTGAAAAAATCCGTTTATACTAAAGTGGTTATTTATGATTCTTTTGCTTGATTTTCATTGTATTTGATGAAACTTACAATACGAGTTGATAGTGTTTCATCATCTCTAAATTTCAAAGAATGTCAAGTGTGGAAGTAATTTATTGCTAAATTAAGTGTTGAAACTATATTGCACGTGACTCTAAAGGTTGGCACCTAAATTGCAAATAATCTTAAAATAAATAGTGCGTTGATGTAAAAATGAGTGTAGGTTTGAGGAGCGCTGACAATTAATAATATTAATCCTTGTTTTAATAGAAGGCTGTCAATGGTTAAAGAAAGCAAATAGTAGTATAGTACTATGGTTTACTTTTAGTAAACCAATGATTAAATAATTATGAATAAGTACTGCCTCCATTGCCTTCTATTGTACTCGCATCCCAATAGCCAGAATCCTATGTTTGATGTATCCTGTCTTAAAAAATCGATTGGTGCTAAAAAAAAGGATTGATGTGCATTACCACTCTATAATGTAACTACTTTCAAAGCTGAAAAAACAATTATAACTGTTTTGAAATCATATGAATGAACTCTGTGTCAACATTTGATATATATAAAATTTATTTACACGGTAATTATGGAGGTTGACACTTCCCTGAAGAATTTGCAAAGGAAGTAGATTAAATAAATTTATTTAATCCTTTTAAAGGAAAATTTTAAAAAAAGATTAATAAATAACAAAAATATGAATGTGGATGTGGTGCAGGCAGGAGATGGGGTATAATCCCCTATAATAAATTATTTACTCAAAGTCAATATGTCCATCTGCTCTTCGTCTTTTCACGCCAAATATTGGATAATATAATTAATACTATCACAATATATATCAAGAATAAGCTTTAAATTAAGGTGGTGAATGGTATACAGAAATGGTTGGTATTATGATGATTATTATTGGGGAATGGCATAACTATATATGGAAATAGAACGAATGAAATATTGTAATGCAATTGAAATAGAATTATTAATAATGAGTAGTATTACTTAACAATTTTTATATTATAAAAGTATTACTATCATGTAACAAATTCTTAACATTCTTATGATTTTAATAATAAAATAACATTGTTTGGTTATTATTAATTATTTTTGAACATTTTATATATAGTACGAAAAAACTATTTAATTAGAAAATAAACATGTATGGATTACCTTAATTATAAAAATTATGTATACATTTAAATGGATTGCTTACAGATTGCTTTTATAAATAAAATACACACGCGATAAAAATTTAATCATCGAAATTATATATTCATAGTACTCCTATGAGTTAATAAAATTACATCTGCAGTAGTAGTAATATTTATACAGAGATTTATGATAGCATATTACAACAAAACTTTTGGAGGAAGAAAGAGAATAGATCAAATTAAACTCATTATTATATAAAGACAAAACACGCTACGAATATTTACATTGTTTGTAGGGACAACCGTCAATCTTGGAGGCAGATCATGACACTGACATCCTCCACGTTCTCTGACATGATTATTTGTCGGTAATGATAAATTTATTTTAAATAAATGAAAATTTCTAAAGTATCCACAAATTAGCGTATGTCGATAATTGATCGGTGTTTTTAAATTTCAATTTTAAATAACCTCATTTACACCAAGACTTCTTTCCATCTATGTCTCATGCATGCTTCGTTTTCACCCCAATCCAACGTTTTAGCCTCTACCTTGTCCTTCATCGTCGACGTTTTAGTTAATCTACTTAAACCAAGTATTTTTATTTTTGGATTTTTTTTTACCACGTAACACTACAAATGATACATGTCTCATTATCTATTAATAGTATTTTAACTATTTGTTCTCATTCGGTAATATATATTGCCCCAAATTCTTGTTTTTAGAGAAGTGGATAAATTTAAATACGGAAAGGAACCAAGTGTCTGTAATATTTTTGATAACGCCAATTTGTAAATATGGGTAAATAATGCATGAAGAATATAGTTGTAGCATTTAATTTAATTTTCCATAAGGTTCGCATGAGTAATGCATTTAAGTTTGAAAGGGTCAGAACGTTCTGATTGGTGACCCAGCTTTGGCTGGCGTATTAAATGAATAATAAAATAATTTATATTTACTCACAAAGCTAGTTATAATTATAAATGAAAAATGATTTTTGGTGTGCAGAATAAATTGACAGCGAAGCTTGTATTTATAATGGTATACCCATCACTCCGTTGATATATCTCCTTCCCCACGCACACACACACACACACACACACACCTCCTTCTCCCCGTCAACGTTCCCAAATCATGGAAGACGAGATCGAAAACGAAAACCCTAACGCCGTCGACGACATCGACAGCTGCTGCTCCACTCCCTACGTCAGCGCTCCTTCTAGCCCCGGCCGCGGCGCTCCTCTCTCCGGATTCTACTACAGCGCTCCCGCCAGCCCCATGCACTTCGTCCTCTCCACCACCGCTCTCAAATCCTACCCCTCCGCTGCTGCCGCCGCTGCTGATTCCAGCTGCTTCGACTTCGATTTCTCCGCCACGCTCCCCTCCACCGCCGCCGCCTCGCCGGAGCACATGACCTCCGCCGACGAGCTCTTCTTCAACGGCCAGATCCGCCCGATGAAGCTCTCCACGCACCTCCAGCGCCCTCAGATCCTCGATCCGCTCATCGAATCGGACGACGCCTTCGACGACGACCAGATTTTCCCCCGCGGCCGGGATCTGAAGCTCCGCACCGGATCCCTGCGCCGCCGCACCAGATCCATGTCGCCAATGCGGAGCCAAACGACGCCGTTCGATTCCGCCAGATCCGACGCCGACGACGACAAATCCGGCGAAATCCGCGCAATCGCCGCCGAGGAGAAAGGAGCGCCGTGCGCGTCGAGGTCGTCGTCGGCGGGGAGGAGCTCGAAGCGGTGGATTTTCCTGAAAGAGTTTCTGTACAGGAGCAAGAGCGAAGGGCGAAACGAAGGCCACAAGTTTTGGGGATCTCTGTCGTTTTCGCCGGTGAACAAGGAGAAGAAAATGGCGCCGTTGGCGAGCAATGCGAAGGCGAAGGAGGTGAAAAAGAAGGCGGCGAACAGAAATGAAGGAGGTAAGAGGAGGTTGATCTCGCCGTCGGCGCATTACGCGGAGAAGAGAGCGCAGGCGGAGGAGATGAAGAAGAAGACGTTCCTTCCGTACAGGCAGGGGCTGCTGGGGTGTTTGGGGTTCAGCTCGAAGAGCTATGGCGCCATGAATGGGTTTGCCAGAGCTTTCACTACTGTTTCTTCTAGGTAACAAGCTGAGTCAGTTGTTTCCAGTCTAACATATACAGTACATTTCACGCCATGGAGTAGCGATTGCGATACAAGATCTTGGTTGAAAATTATTTGTGATTATATATTTAGCACTTTATATAGTGTTTATATGTTATAGAGAGACTACTCCATAATTTTTCTCTTGTTTTTCAATGTTTTGTAACTTGTAATCAGCAATCGTTCATCCCTGCTGTGGACGAATAAATCAATGGCGATGGAAACAGTCCATATTTTGTTGTCTTCACCTACCCCATCTATAATTGTCACATGGGACGTAATTACATACTCCAAATCATACATAATTTACATCAACATCAATAATTCAGACTCAGTTTTTCATATTACGTTACTATTAATGCTCGTGACTAATCTTATCTTTTATTCGGTTATGTATTTCTCAAAAGCTTGGCTAGACAATATCTTGGTCTACCTTTTTAATGTCAAATTATATTGTACTCCATCAATCTCATCTTCACATTTATGACTAATTGAACTATAGATAGATTCTACCTGATCTCATATTATACTTATCTCACTATTGTTATCTTATTTAACAAAAGTCAGAGTAATGATAAAATGCAAACTCATTTATCATACAAACTCCAAACTTTTTAATACAACGTCAATACAATGTTAACACAATATAAAATATCAAGATTTTGATGTCAACAAAATGTCAATACAATATCACAATGTCACCCGGTGTCAACAGTTGACACTGTGTTTACATTTTTTGTTGCGGTTATTTTGTATATGCTGACCTTTTTTAACGGTTCAGTTCATAGTTTGAAATTTGTACAATATTTAGAGTTTACATTTGATCACATTTCAAGTCATCTATATCTAAAATAAATCATAGAGGTTAAAAATATCTAACATGTGCATGTGCTTTTAGTTTTTTGACACATGGATATAGGTGCTTTTTAGTGATTTAGAGCATTCCCAATGGAGGTGGCGAATTCTCGGCGATAAATCGCCGGTTATCGCCGAATTATCGCCGGCCATTGTGGCGAAGTCGGCGATAATTCGGCGATAATGTTGCCGTTGCTTCGCCGAGTGGCGTTCTAACGCCGGATTATCGCCGAGCGATCGCCGGCCACTGTGGCGACGCTCGGCGATAATCGGCGATAATTAAAATTTTTTTTTTTTTTTTTTGAACCCAACGGCTATTTTACATTCCACCCCTATAAATATTTCCTCCACTTCCTCCATTCATCACCCACAATCTTCATTCTCTCCATTTTCAATCTCTTCTCCCAATCTTCAATTTTCATCAAAATTATGAGCTTTTGGAAGAAAAGTTCCCGATCGGGTAAGGATAAGGGTAAGGGGAAAGAGTCGAGTTCACAAATTCCCAACACGGATGAAGCAAACGAGCAGTGGATGCAGTCGTTGTTGGCGATGGGTTCTCCTCCCGGCCAACTTCCATACGGGGGTCCGTCTCCTTTGCAGACTCCTCCGGCGCGGAGACTTTCTCCGTACTTCAACTCTGCCGGCAGAATGCCCTTTCCAGCCGACGATGTGTATCGGCCCCAGTTCGACACCCCCGGATCAACCCCAGGCGACCAAGAATCTCAGGCCGCGACACTGAGCGCGGAGGACTTCGAGGTGGAAGAAACGCCCACCGAGCCGCCTTCTAGGAGCGGGAGGGGGAAGGCGCCGGCGTCGTCGGCTGCGACTGATACGGGTTCCGATGAGAGGCCGAAGCGGGTAAGGACTACTTACACTCTGCAAGAGTCCGAGCTGATAGCCGACTGCTGGGCGGACACGTCACAGGACGCGGAGCGCAGCAACTACCAGACTGAGATCATATTCTGGGAGCGGATTGCCGCGAAGTACAGGAGCCACAAGACTGCCTCAATGAAGGACCATGGCAGCGAGGCGATCCGTCGGCATTGGGAGCGCCTCATGAGGGACTGCGGGCACTTCAACGGTATTTATTCTAACTTGATGACTCACATGACGAGTGGCCAGAACGAGCACATGGTCCGAGATGAGGCCATCCGGATGTATAGTAGCCAGTACTTGTCGACGAAGGGCTTCAAGTATTGGAACATCTACGATAAGCTGAAGGATCTCCCCAAATTCCGGACGGGAATGCACGACGCGCTGCACGGGAAATCGGTGCGCTCGCGACTTAGCGTTTCGGAGAGCGAGGGGAGCGCGGCCCACATCGACTTGAGTGGGGATGGTCCGCACGAGCGCCCGGAGGGAGTGAAGAAGGCGAAGGGGAGGCGGAAGGGGAAGGGCGCAACGTCGGAAGTCGCGTCGGAATCCGTCATCGACTTAGAAAAAGCCACTTATTCGAGCAATGTCGCCAATCTGACCCAGATGTACACGCTGTACTTCACCGGCGGCGGGACCCCTGAAGAAAAGGCGGCCCTCTGGAAATGCATCCAACACCTGCAGAGTACGCTGGGGCTCGATCCCGACGCCCCTCCGGCCCCTCCGTCTTAGATTTTTTTTTTTTAAATCTTTGTTTATTTGCGTTTTTTATTTGTAGTTTTTTTTTTCTCGTTGTATTATATTTTCCAATGATTAATACAACGATGAATTGTTCATTATTAGTCTATTTATTAAATACATTTGTAGGGAAAATTAAATAATATAAAAAATAATGATGTAAAAATGAAATGTTGAGTTAGGGAGAAATAAGGGAGAAATAAGGGAGAAACCAATGTAGCACTTGGCTAAAAACTGGGGATAAATTTTGGTGCTGATGTGGCGCTGATGTGGCAGGAGTTAGGGAGAAATAAGGGAGTTTTTAGGGAACTCCATTGGGAGTGCTCTTAGTTGCATTTCCGGTTCTATTAAAAGTGGCAAATTTAAAGGATCTTATAATTCTTACTACTTTACGGGAGTAAATCAATCAATTGTAGAACACATTGAGCAATAAATCAATCAATTTTAGAACAACACATTGAGCAACACGTTATTTCCAAGATAATTAGACACATCACATATGCGTGTGTCGCTTGGTTGAGGTCATTGAAAAGGAGTAGTAAAACTTCACCCGTCACATACATAGGATTTTCCTATAATAGAGGGTGAGGATTTTATAAATCATTTTTAAGAAATATACATCTAATTGAATTTTACCTCACTTTCCATCCATTAATTTCACATCCTTTTTTGAGTAAAATCACTAAAAAAAAAATCTGATTAATTAGATCAATTATTTATGTAAATCTTTTAATACTCTATTATTCACTTACATGATAATGTCAGATCTAAAGTTCTAAACAAGTATAGAAATTCATGGACTTTTTCAAAATAAAAAAAATATAAAACAAACTAATTCGTGTTGTCTGGAAAAAAAAATTACATATATCTTAAGTTTTCTAGAACACATTAGAGTATTCAGGATGCTTAATTTATATTTCTGATAGATTACTGATGATACAAATAACGCACTTTACATATCAATATTTACATGTATTTTCATACATGTAAAATTGTATATATAACTGTTATTTACATCTTTTAGTATCAATTTTGATTAGTCCATATTAACATTATTAATTTATTTTATTTTTATTCTAATGTTTTAAAATATCGATGTTATTAATTTTATAAATTACATAAAATTTAATTTTTATTTGTTCATTTTTTATAACTTAAAATAAATTAATAAAACATTAAATTAAAATTTAATTTTTAGATAATTTGTACTCCCTTCGTCCCAGTTTTCCATTTTGGTCCGTCCCACATAATTTGTCTCATTTCACTTTTACCATTTTTGGTAATGGACCTCAGAGCATCTGCAACGCGGGCTCGGTCTCGTCTCGACGAGACGAGCCAGCATCGAGACAGCGTTGCGAGGCTCGTCTCGTCTCGACGAGACGAGACATCTCGTCACGCGACGCGACCCGGCGAGGCCGGCCTCGAGCTGGCGAGACGACGCGCGCGCCCACGTGGCGCGCGCTGGAGCATTGCGTGACGCCCACTCGCCGGCCCGCGAGTGGGCGTCGTAATCATGACGTAATAATTTTTTTTATATAAATTCGAAAAATTCGAATTTAATTAAAAAAAAAATTTCAAACGGTCAAATGACCGTTGGGAACAAAACGATCGAATTTTTAAATTTTTTTTTTTTTTTTAATTCTTCTATAAATATACTCCATACTCCATTCACCATTTTACACACAAACACTACTCCAGCGGCGGCGGCAGCGGCTCCAGCAGGCGGCGCTTCGGCGGGTTCGACTTGAACTCGTTCGACGATTCGGCGAGCATGTACAACTGTTTGGGTACTCCCGGTTCGTCGCCGGGCACCCAAGGCTCGACCACCCCGCCGGCGTACCAAACACCACATTTTGATGTGGATGCATACTATCGTCCCTCCCCCCCAGAGGTACGGGCAATCGCCGGGATTATCCCAAATTCCGGAGAATTTTTTGGCGCCTGAACGCAGTTTGCCCGACTGGCCAATTGGTGGAGGCTCCGGCTCCGGCACGGGCGCCAGCGGGATCAACCTCAGGCTCGGTGCCAATGCCGAGGAGGAAGATGAGGAAGAGGAGGAAGCGGAGGCAAAGGCTGTGGGAGACGGCAGCCGTCATCCATACAGCCAAGCCGAGATGTTGGCTCTGTACGACGCTTGGATCAGCGTCTCGTACGATCCTGTCGTCGGGAATCAACAAACCCACAAGTGTTTTTGGCTAAAAGTCACCGAAGTTTACAACGCACGAAGGTCGACGAATACCGTTCCCCGCAACGTGAAGATGCTCCGCAGTCATTGGGACCGATGCGACAGAGATGTCAAAAAATTTTGCGTGATATACAGGGGAGAAGAGACGAATTATCAGAGCGGAGCCAGTGGAGCCGACATTCTGAGAGCGGCGTTGCGGGTCTTTAAAGACGACGTCGGCAAAGATTTCAAGCTTGTCGATGTTTGGTCGCAAGTCCACCACCTTGAAAGGTGGGTTGGCGGTGTCGAGTCGGGCTCGAAACGCACGAAGCGCACGGCGCGTGGCCACTACTCGTCTAGTGATGGCGGCGAAGGCAACACCTCACGTGAGGGCACGCCAACCGATGATGCAGGGGGGTCTTCTTCCGGTGTACAACGTCGGCCGCAAGGCGGCGAAGGCGGCTAAAGCCAGGGGGAGAGCGAGAGCGAGAGGGATGGGCCGCGGCGGACCAAGCCAGGCGGGCGAGGGCTCGGGCTCGGGCTCCGGCACGGGCACGGGCTCGCACACCCTAATGTCCATGTACCTAGTCGCCACGATGGCAGACCTTTCAAAAATGAATCCTGGCCAAGTTGCAGCCCATATGGCCGGAATTGAGTATATGAGAGCTCAACTTGGTATAGGTGCACCGCCGACTTCGGGGGATGATGATTCGCCGGCGGAGTAGTTTTTTAGTTTCATTTAGAGTATTTTAATTATGTAATTTTTTTTTATTTTTTAGGATTTTAAATTATGTATTTTTTTTTATTTTTTAGGATTTTAAATTATGTATTTTTTTTTAAATTTTTAGGCTTTTAAATTGTAATATTTATTTTATTTTGATGAAGTTGTTTTTATTAAAATTGAATTTGTTGGAATTAAAAATAAAAAATGAAATTGAATGAATAGTTAAGAGATGGTTAAGAGATGGAGGGATGCAGGTGCTGTCTCTTAGTTAAGAGATGAGCTGAAAAGTACAGTGGGGCCCATGAATAGTGAAGAGATGAGACAGATAAGAGACAGCGTTGCGGATGGCCTCATATTCCACTAACTCATTCATACTCACATTTTATTATAAAACTAATATATAAAGGTAGGACCCACATTCCACTAACTTTTTCAACCCACTTTTCATTACAATTCTTAAAACCCGTGCCCGATCAAAGTGACCCGAATTATCCGAGACGAGGGAGTAGTATGTAAATATATATTTTAAGGTATTGAAATGAAAACTGAATATATAAATTAAAACAAATAAATCGTATACTCAATGAGAACAATGCTCGCTGAAGATATGTAATTAACGTAACATTAATATCTCTTTATAAAGTTAAACTCGTCATGAGTGTCATATACAATGGAATTACTTGAGTCCCGTGAGGGGCAAATACCCCTAAATTTTTTTTCATATATATTCGTGAATGATGTGCACATAAAGCATGTAGCATGCCTAATAAAGTCGTAAGCAATACACTATACATTTCATAAATATATGTAAAAATAGATTAATTTCGGTAATTGCAAGTTTGATAGAATCATAAAAGTGAAAATAATTTAGTTGTAGAATATTTGGTGAGTGAATTATTTTGGTCTTTGGAAGTACACTCACATGCGTCTAGGACGACTCTAAACTATATTAATTGATAGGCCAACTGTGTTTCCCAATAAAGTCATGGACCTACAATTTATGTAATCGGAGAATAGTAATTTACACACTATAGTAAAGCGAAATTCACCTCAATAAACTACTCACAATGGACAAAAAGAGCTGAACAAATGCATGCAGTAATATCTAATTGTCTAGTTTATTTTATAAAGCTATGCCACTATTCACAAACACACAGTATCATGCTAGTCGTATTCCTTTAAACACCACCACCACCACCACCACCACCACCACCACCACCACTACTACTACTACTACTACTACTACTAATATTTTGAGAGTTTAGTAATCATCCTCGAGTGTGCTTACATTACTTGCAGCCCCGAGTTGCTTATGTCGGCATTTGTGGCTTTTTGCAAAAGACTATACACAAGGCTTCTACTCGCTTCACGGACCTCTCTGGGTATCGGGTGCCCATTGCTCAAACCACTATCTTGTCCATTGCCTTCACCCTTTGTTATATTCGTTCCAATCTGACATTGTCGTGGCTCTTAGCTCATCCTTCGAAGATTCTCCTACTTTCCTCGAGAGAGTAGGCAACACGAATGTAGAATCTGTCGTTGGAGAGTTGAATTTCGTCGAAAGATGTGTGGGTGCTTTTGGCATGTTGGACATATGGGAGATGTAGTCATCTTGGAGTGTCTATGGGTGCCAATTGTCACTGGAAACGTGGGGACATCCGACTTGTTGGCATACCATTGCTACCATTGGTCGTCGTCGATGGACCTAGTGCAAGAATTAAGAGTAAAAATTAAGGGTAAGAGAGATCTTTTAAGTGCGAAAAAAAGTTATTGGTTGAATGTAGTATTTGTAGATGATAACAGATTTTTGGAAATAAATAATATTAGTAAAAAGATAAAATAGTGGATAGAACAGAACAAACATTGTATGTATGTATATAAGTATGTTATGTATGTAAAATGCATTTGATTTTGCATATTAAGAAATGAATTAAACACAATTGTCTTTTCACGGGCCTTAGCCTACTGAAGTTGTAATGAGCAATCACATGGTATTGATGGTAATCTGTCCATTTTTTGTAGACCTAATTGTATTTTAATTATTGCTAAATGCTAATAGACATCCACCACTTTCGTAAGCATTTTTGTTTTTGTCCCATTAGCCTTTTGCTACACAAGTGTGTGTTTAGAAAAACAGATAGAGAGGGTTGAGGAGATATATCACATTAATATGTGAAGAACAGGGATATGAGGAATATTAAATATGAAAAAGAAAGCTAATTTTCGATCAAGACATATTGTCTCTTGGATAATAATCACATAAACAAGTTGTTTTCTGAGATGTTGCCATTTGCAAAGAAAATGAAATGATACACGTTAGTCTTTTCTAAAGGTGGTATAATTCTAAATACATACTCCAATAGATTCAAATATATATGAGATGTTTGTCTTTAGAAATTAAATAAGCACAATATTATATACTTTATCTTATGCAAATGACCCAAAATATAAGTAGTGCCTTTTATTCGATCCAAAGCCCACTTAAGGCTTGAGAAGTTTTTTTTTGGATGAATGATGGTACATATATATTTTGTTATGATGTGGTGTTCGAGATGGATAGCCACACAATTTTACAAGCTTTTAGGATGATGATTGATTGTAACATTTCAACCCCCACAAACTTGCAATTATCACTATGCAACAAATAGAGTGTTATGATTCTGTTTTTGTATGACGAGACAGGGTAAGAGATGCAATAACTTTGTCCATTACCATACCTTCTGCAAGTCCTTTATAAATTTGAGACCACTCCTAGTCTTCCGCATATATACATAACTCTCTCCACCTTTTCTATTCAACTTATCCGCACATCTCATTTGGCATTTTTTTCATAATAAGCAAAATGCTTAAACCATTTCAACTACATGCTCAAATAAAATAAGAAAACAAGAAACTTAACAACTCACAATTCACAAACCCTTGCTAGCAATATACTCCATATAAAAATAAACTGACAACCAAAAGAAGCCATAAAGGGTTCTCCAATATCAAACCAAGACCACAAGCAAGGTTCCACTACAGAAACCCCAACACCAACCTGAGCTACAACGATATTTGAGAGCAAAAAAGTGGACGCAATATATTTTAGTACTATAAGCAATAGTTGATGACTTACATGGATAGTTCTCTCAAATATTAGGACGTACATTGTTCATGAAACGGATATAATTTGCGGTTTAATAGTAGTATTACAATAATTCTATAAATATTAGCTGTATTTTGTTCTTGAAAAAAGTAGTTCACGCAGAGAAGTTATACTACCTAAATTCAAATGAAGATGATTCATTTCTTGAATAACACGGGATTTTATGTAGTGTTGTTTTATATAGTACTTTCTCCGTCCCTGAAAATTTGTCACTTATTTTCATTTTCATTTGTCCCTAAAAATTTGTTACATTTCTCTTTTACCATTTTTGGTAGTGGATCGATCTCATATTCCCCTAACTCATTACCACTCACATTTTATTATAAAACTAATATATAAAATAGGACTCACATGACATTAACTTTTTCAACTCATTTTCTATTACATTTCTTAAAATCCGTGTCGGATCAAATGATGAAAAATTATAAGGGACGAAGGGAGTAGTATTATATTTTGGAGAGAATAAAGTAGATAGTAGTACTTGACAAACTCATAGTTTAGGCTTGTTTTATGGGTGATTAGAGAGTGCTTTTGATGATTTAAGGTGTTTAATATAGGTTTTTCACGACATATACACTAATTAGGTGAGTTAATGGGTTTGTCGTAGTTTTGTGATGAAAACAGGTTGAAACGAGCCGAAGCTGAATTTTGAGGAGGATTTCAGAAGGAAAACCCGACCGGGTGTTTTCCATTTCCCGGAAAACCCGGTCGGGTGTTTTGTCGCAGCTTTGCGGGCTTTAGGAGAAAAACCCAGTCGGGTGTTTCTCTACTTATGGATCACTCGGCCGGGTGTTTTGAATACTTCCTCATTTAATCCTGATTTTCACTCCGAGTATAAAAGGGTTCTCACTTATTTTCGTAACCTAACTTTCCCCACTGCAAAATTGAGAGAGAAATCGAGAGATTCAAGAGGATTGAAGGCAATGAGGCTTCCATCTTCAAGAGATTGAAGAAGAAGATTCTCCCCAACATCAAGTCTACCTTAGGGAGTTCTATTTTCCATTTCTACTATGTTTTCTTTTGTTGTTCTTGTATTTTCTTTTGTTTTAGCTTCCACTGTGAGTAGCTAAGTCTTTATTAGGGATATTGGTAAAGTTTGTATGGAATCCATGGGTTAAACCTTGATTTATGCTTATCTATCTCTTTTGTGGTGGTTTTGTTGGTTATTGAGTTTTTTCATTGTCTAATTACTTAGCTACCAATTGGATATGTCTTGTTCTAATTATTGTCATTGAGAGCTGCTTGATTAGATTGTTAAATAATTAACAACTCCGTGCGTTTTATGTTATCGAGAGATGCATAGCTAGAGAGAGGGCTTGGGTCCGTAGGTTTTAGGAGTCGGTCTTGAAGTGTAGGGAGGAGACTCCGACATTAGAGGCCGATCAACGCGTTAGATGCACCCGAGAGGGGGTCTAACCAATTAACCCGACTTTCCTAGCCACACATGAGACCCAATAGATAGCATGATCCCTAGATGAACACCCGTGATCCATACCAACGGATCCATATCCCTACCTTCCCAATTTGTGTGAAAACTACCTTTTATTTGCTTTACTTTCCTAATTTGCTCTTATTTGCTTACTTGTTCTTGTTCTTAGCTCGTAGTTTAAGAAAAACCAAAACCCCCTTTTATTAGTCTAGATAGTGTTCAAAGTTGGATCGTAGTACTCAAGCCGGCACTTAGTCTTCGAGGATCGATAATTTCAACTTGCCACGTGCTACATACCCCATACACTTGTGGATGACATATTGATTGCAAATTTAGTATAAGTCAGTACTTAGTAGTGGAGTAGTGTTTTTTTCTTTTTATAAATGAGTCATTTTTATTGGGGTGGAAAAAATATATATAAATAGGTCATCTTCATTGGTATAGATACTATACCATGCATATTTGTATTTCATTATATTATGCGCGGTCCGGATCACCTAATGCATTCCCTAATCCATTTCCTACGCCACCCCTCACATACATATTATATTATAGTGGGGTCCACTCTCATGTATGTGAGGGGTGAAGTAGAAAATGAATTAGGGAATGCATTAGGTGATCCGGGTTTTATTATGCGTTATACTGTATGTACTATTTGTGACTTATCCTATTAATTATAGAGGGTTACAAATAACGTAAGCTGGAATTTGTTAAGGGGAGATGAGAGTTGGTGAATTACGCCGGCAAAAATAGCTGGTTACACAGCTGAGAGGGCCCAACTATAGTAGCAGGCATATGGGTCTCTCTATTACTTGGACTATTTTTATTCTATTAGAAACCTATCGTCTTCTTATGCACAAATATATATTTATGGACGAAATCAGATATCATATATTCATAATATAATCCATCCACTACTTCCAATTGCATGCCCTTATCTCTTATCTTGCCTTGACGATATATAAAAATAAATAAATAAATAAGTCCATGCATACTTCATTAGATTCAGATTGAAGAATATACATAATTTCATTTCTAATTTTAATACGACCAGTATACTATTATAAATGTATATAAAATTATATCTTTCTATCTATACTATATGCATATATATTTTCTTAACGTAACGTTTCATTTCCAATTTTAATACGACTACTATATACTATATCTTTCGGTACATAAATACTTGTAATATGAATGATACGAAATATAATCACGTTGCAATATGTCTGAAGGAAATATTTTGGAGAATATTATATTTGGTGAATGCAAAATCTCACGAAAGTGAACTAAAAAGTGTTGTGGATAACTAACAAATTATGTGATCTTGTTTGCACCAAACGTTTTTTGGCATTTTTAACTTTAATTGATGTTGGTGTTAGTATACATCTAACAAAATGTAGTAAATGTACAGATTTTTTCACCAACTCTATCTCATTATCTTAGGGCTCTTTTGTAAATAATGCATAAGCATGGATTGGTTAAAACCAGGGACGGATCTAATGTATGTTTAGATGGGGCAAATGCCCTACCTCAATCTCCAATATATATACACACATATACATTAAAATAATCTAGAGTAAAGGACAAAATTGGTCCTGAACATATATCCATTTTATCATTTTGGTCCTAAACTTTATCTTTTGAATTTTTTGGTCATGTACATTTCAAATCGGATCACAATTGGTCCTCCGTTAACAATTCCGTTAATTTTTTAACGGTCAACGGGTTTAATCCAATTTTGACCAAATTAAATAGTTATTTATAACTTTTTCTTACCTAATTATTTCTTAATTATTTTAATAAATTATTATTTAAACTATTGCCCTCACGACGGCCGCCGCCATAACCACCATCGCCCTCACGACGGCCATATCCACTGCCACCGTCTCCTCCAGAACCACCACCGTCCTCCGTAGCTACCGCCGCCGCCGATGCTGCCTCCATAGCCTCCACCATCACGACGATGGCCACGGAAACCGCCGTCGCCTCTGCAACCGCTGCCGTGAGACTGAGCCTCGTTGACGGTGATGCTGCGGCCATTCAACCCCTCAATCGCGTCCCTCGTCAACTGCAATATCATGAATCCGAAACCTCTCGATCTCCCGGAAATAAGAGAGGAAAAAGTGTTGAATTAACTCTGAAAACCCAATTCATTAAAATCCAATTAGAAATACTAATCTAGTCAAATTAAACCCTAAAGAAACAACAACAGCAACTGTAACATCCCTAACCCGAAACTCGGATCATTTTGCATAATATATTTTAGTAATGTTTAGCAGAGGTCCGCAATTTACATCTATGGAGACATGATTATATTTTAGTAATGTTTTTCACCATCAGAAAGATGGTAAGTCAGAGACAGATGTTAGGAAGAAATGAATTTTGCGGACAAAATTCTTAAAGAGAGGAAGAATTGTAACATCCATCCTGATATAATTTTATTTATCATTGCATAATTATAATATTTATTGAATAGTTATATATCGTACACACATATAAATTGTATGTGTAGGTGTACTTTAAATACTAAATTATTTATTTTAAGTGTGTGCATGTGTAATACCGTGAATGTGTGCATGGAATAGTATGATCTTAATTTCTTATATTTATCCTATTAGTTAATAAAATAATAGTATATCATTAGTAGTGCACGTGTGATGAGTATAGTGAAAGATAAGCCAAGTTATAATTATTATTACTTTTACACCGCTTTAGTCATATAGATTAAGTCGGCAGAAGAGAAACTTACCTTATATACATATACATGTTAGTGATATTTTCTTGTGGAGGTAGAAACAAAAATCTTTAGAAAAAAAAAAAAAAGAGGCGAACGATAGATATAACAAATGGGATGGAAATAAATTGAAGATTGAGGAGTAAATTAGTAGACTGGAATCAGGAGTTCAGTTTTTTTATTAAGGTGTGTATAAATCACACTTTTAATTTTACATATTTTATGTGCTTCTTTGCTAGATGTTAAATAAAGTGAATAATTTGATTAAATGATGTGACTCTGATATAATTGTGTTTTATTTGATATAGAAGGTGGAATATTGTATGGATATGTGATTGGTGCAATGGATATATTTTATATATTGTAAATGAATTATATGATAGAAATATGTAATTGGTGAAATTGATATATTTACACATGATTTTGGAATTATTTGTGAATCATATGATTAAAGAGGATCTGTGACAGTCTTGCCCTGGATCTGAAAAAAAAATATAGAGAGACCTTCGGGTCATAGAGGGACCTATGAGTCCAATTACGGAGGGACCTTCGGGTCATAGAGGAATCCCGGGCAGATATCAGGCTTGATTTGTCACAGAATAATAAACTGAACAGAGTGCCACGTGCATATGTATATGGATTTAATTTTAATATTTGTTGATTATTGTTTTATATATTGGTTAAAGAGTATGTTTGATATCCGGCATGTGGAATTAAAGGTAAGGTTTATATACACTGAATTGTGGCTCATATAAACCACTAATATTTTTCAGGAATAAGATATCGGTGAAGTATTTGGTTGAGATGAGTCGTAGGAATTGCACATGTTATCAGGGTCGGCGGCTGACGCGTTTTGGCAACCTTCTCCTCCTCATCATTTTTGCATGTAAATAAGTGTACCTTATATAAAGTGGTGAGAGGGTCCCACTACAACTCATAATGTTTTGAAATATGTACTTGATAAATATTGGTTTTTGTAATTATATAATATGTGCGTTTTATTTACAATAGTGTGGATTATTTATTTTAAATATTGAATTTATTCATAGTAAGTGCATACGTCATAAGGGTTGAGGTGTGACAGTTTAGGTGGTATCAGAGCGGGGATAGAATCCCGCTGGGACATAGCATTCGTGCATATTGTATGATACATTTTGGTCATAAGTTTCATTTGCTTTATCATGAACATGTGTCACTGAGGAGAGAAGGGTCAGCCGCCCTGCATCGTCAATTAATTGTAACATCTCATATACATGCTGCATCATATGGGGATTTTTGGTACATGGACAAATGATGAGGTAAAGAGGTAGAAATTTTATAGAGCTCAGAAAAGTAGAAGTTGTTGATTTTATGGTACTAATCTGACTGAGGCTGAGATATATTTAAAAGTGAGAGAACCGGTGTTCAATCAGATGAGTTGTATGTCAGAAGAATGTTTTGATTATAGGGTATCTCTTCTTTGAAGCAATACTTACTCTTGGTGGGAAACATTCCCACAAGCTATGATACAACCTCTAGTATTCAGTTCAGACAATTTTTCTAGAGAACTCAATGCTAAATATATGCAAAGAAGTGCATTGTGATAAGAAGCAGAGAAGGATTTGTCTTTAATCAAGGAACTATGTTTGTTGATTATGAGCAGACATTATTTCAGTATACACGGTTTATCTAGACTGCGTGGTGCGAGTTAATTCAATTGAGCTGCCAGCGGATATTGATTCTATTGTTCATACACAAGTTTTGATATTATTATGGGTATAGATTGGTTTTCACTTCATCGAACCAAGGTATCTTGTCAAGCAAAAGAAATGGTAATATCATCATCGAGACGGGATCGAGTGATATTTTACGGTAATCAATATATTGTTCCAGGTTTTCTTACATTATCTAGATCGGCTTTTTTATTTATTGGAAGTGGAGATTTATCTGGATTTTCACCTTATCAGGAGATATATTTCTCTATTGAGCACTGCATTTATTTTTATTTCTACTTATCAACCGTCTTCGTTAGAGTTTCAAGAATTTATGAATCAGTTACAAGAGTTATCTGGTAGGAGATTTATATGACCCAACATTTTATCTTGGAGTCCACCAATATCATATTTGAAGAAGAAAGACTGCACATTGTGACTTTATATACACTATTGAATGTCGAATCAAGTGACAGTGAAGACTAAATATTCATTATCGAGAATCAAAGACTTGTTTGATCAGTTTCAAGAGTCTCTCAATCATTATTGGAACGTCAGTATTTCAAGTTCGGCGAGATGAACAACTCTATGCTAAGTTGAGTAAAGGTGAGTTTTTGCTAGAACATGTGGTATTGTTGGGACACGTTGTAACATCCCGAATTTCCGAACCTTAATTTTAGAACCCTAAAATTTATTATTGATGACGTGGAGATGTGAATTAATTTATGAATGCATTTATTGCATGAGATGCTATGGCCGAGTCGAGTCTAGGGTTTGCGTTAGAAGTTTGAAAAGTCAAACTTGTTGATTACATGATGTGGCATGTGATTTATTAAATTATGAGATGAATTATTTGTTTAAGGGTGAGTGAGGATATTAGAGAAAATTTCCAAATACTAGCCACCCTATTCTTGAGATTTTCGACCCCCCCTCCCCCTTTATTTCTTGGTGATTTTCGAAAATCACCTATTGTGGGAAGGAAAGAATTATTTTATTTTAGTTAACCCCTTATTTGATTTTATTCCATACCTAGAATTTAAATATTCTACCAAATCTTTCCATACCTCAAGAGATCTTGCCTTATCTTACTTTAGCTAATATTAAAAATCCATGCCTTATTTAAAAGGCTACTACACGCCTATTTCAATCCCAAGTTGGGAGAATTCTTATTTTTATTTTGCTTCATGATATTTTATTCTACTCCGTAAAATATACCAAAACAAAATCTTGGCTAATTAAGAAGCCTAATTTTCGAAACCTATATGCCTTGGAACCCTAGATCTTATTTTTATTTCTTCTTCCCTACTCCACAATATTTTATTGTGTAGAATCAAATCTTACCAAATATTCTAAAGATCTTTTTGAGCACTATAAATAAGAGAAACCCCTAATCCTAAGCCCCATAATTTTCGCCCCCCACCTATACTACACGCCCCCTCTCTCTTCTCCACACTCTCTCAATTTTCTTCTACTTTACTCCAATAATCCTTCATCCTTTGTGAAGAATTGAAGTTTGATCCAAGAATCTTGAAGAACCGAGTCTAATACTTAATTTCTACCGTTCGTTTTTCTCTTAAGGTATTTTTATATCCATCTTCTTCGTTTCTACTCGATTCCTCTTCTTTCTAACCGATTAATCGGTATTCTTGAACCCTCATGCATCTTGTTTGAGTGAAAGTGGGATAAAAAGGGATATGGGAATATGTATACATGTGTGTGTGGCGTGTGTGTGTGTGTTGTGTTTGTGTGGAGTGTGATTGATGGCTGAATACTCTTGTATGACATATGTTGATGTTAGATCTAGATTTGAGATGCGAATGGAACTTATGCGATGAACATGACCTTGATTGATTAATGATGCTAAGATAAATTGGTGGGAAAAGGGAAAAAGCGTTGAGACATGCATGAGTTAGGAGTTTGTGTTGAATCTGATTTGTGATATGTGCCTATGTGATTAAAAAGGTGAAACCTCAGTTGCGAAGCAGGATAACAAAGGAAAGAACATACTTGAAACCTAAGCAGTCGAGGTGGGCTTTACTCTTAAACTCTTTTATTGGCAAATTTATGACTGTGGAGAGATAAGGGTGGTTTAACTGTTATGTCATGCCTATGTCTGTTTTGTTGTGATATTGTGCGCCTGATGCCCAGTTTGAGTGTTCGCTCCATTGGGCTATAGGGCTATGGATATGTTAAACGAATTCGGGTCTGAGTATGGGCCGCTAACCCTACCAGGCTGTGTACACGAGGGGATCGGGAGCCGTCCTTGCTAGTCGGCCGGTCTCGTGGGCGAAAAGTGTGGCCACACTTTCGTCGCACCATGGAAAGATTGTGATTGTGGAATTTGATGAGAAAAGTGGGGAGTTATTTGACTGGCCAGTCTATGGAAAATATATTTGGTGATATTCGTGATATTCTCTTTGTAACTGCTTAAAACTCGAGTTCACTTGGTAAGGATGGCATAACTTATAAAATGTTTTGGCAATGAGCTCACTGAGTATTTCAAAATACTCAGTCATGCATGTGTTTTCCTTATGTGCAGGTAGAGGTCACCACGGTTCATGAACCGCCGGTTCCCAGTTCGGAACCGTCGGTTCAGGTTCGTAAAAATTCTGAACCTGAACCGGCCCGCCTAGGTTCCGGCGGTTCCGGTTCATCCACGGTTCAAAGCCGGTTCAAGACCGGCGATTTCCAGATGGTTCCGGGGCGGTTCCGGTTTGGACCGCCGGTTCCAAGTCGTATTTTTTTTTAAAAAAAAAAATTTATTCAAATTACACTTTGTAGAGTTGTAGTTGTAGTTGTACTATCGAATAAATAAATAAAACGAGAATGAGAATTGACAAATGGAGTAGAAGTCGACATTGGAGTTGGAACAATTGGAATTTTATTGATACAATCATACAATTATACGAATTTGACCGATATGTGAATGTCAATATTACAAATACAAATGTTGAAAATTGAAATTACAAAAGAGTCTTTTGACTTAATACATAATAACATAATATATGCTTGTTAGCTTGTATAACAATTTAAATAAAAAAACTTGAAGTAAAAAACAATAAATTATAAATGTAAATAGATAGTATATATATATATACTCTTAGTTGGCGAAGGAGATGTTTCTAGATAACTAAATTGAGGATACCTTTAGCAATTCAACCTTTATTGTTGAGTTTAATTTAACCATCAACAATCATGGTAGAATTGTCAAAAGTCTCCCGGATTTAGTCTTATAGAGAAGTCTGCTTCACCGATTAGAGTATATACAAATACAATTATATAATTGTATTTGTATATTTTAAAGTTGAAACAATTGAAAAAAAAAATAAATAAAGGAAAAGGACTTGAGCCTAACTTAAATTTAAAATTTAAGATGGGTTGCCTACGTATCCTTAATGCTCAATTACATTAAGGAATCAAAGTCCACGTAGTTCTCTTACCTTACTTACCTATTCGGCAATCGGCGGTAGCCGGTAGACCTCTCACTCCACCTCATTGTTGTTGTTCTTCTTCGTCGGGGTAGTAGTCTTGGTCAGTTTGTACTTGGGTGTTCCAATCTAGCTCTTGGTCTCTAATGTCAGCCGAACACCAATCGTCAAGTAACATGGTGGCTTCCATATTTTGGCCGGATAGTCTACTTCTTCTATCGTCCAAGACGTTGCCTCCAACACTAAAAGCGGACTCGACGGCGACAGTGGAAGCCGGAATTGAAAAAATCCCCTTGGCCATTGATGCAAGTATGGGAAAATCTTTCTCATGTATTCCTCACCAATCGAGGACGTCGATTTGGTTGGGAACGGGACCTTCATCTTCATTCAAAGAAAAACGTGAGTCAAAATATAAATCTAACTCACTTACCGTATTCCTTGCCGACGAACTGCCGCTGGTGGTGTAACCGTATAGGTCGGTCAATTGGGATTGTGCATCGGTGTCATCAACTTGAAAGAACCCAAAATTGTGTTGTTGATGAGGGGTGGGTCGTTGTCTCACTTGGTAGGTACTGTTGTACTTGGCTTCGTATTCGGCAAATAGAGTTTGCAACTCAAACTCAAATACATGTTTGATGACGGAGAGATTGGGGAGGTTTATCTGGAATGTTTCGGATAAACGTATGTTGTTGTCCTCATTGTCGTCATTGTTGTCCGATTGCAAACGCCGAAGTGGTTCAAGATCAATAGAACTCAAATTGTTGTAATAAAATTCTAAAATCTTCAAGGTACCGACTAATTTCCATTTCGGATCCAAAACCTTTGCAATCAAAAACACCGTTGGAATCTCACTGAAATACTTAAGTCATTTGTCAATCATATAATATAAAACACACATCAACTCAGGATTTGAAAAGGAATTTTTCATAGCCGTCTTAAAACCAAGTGATATATACATGCAATGCTCTAAAACACGAACGGATGTGCAATAATAAACACTCGATAACTCAACAGTCGCATTTTTGAAACCTTTGAACAATTTAAACAAACTCATGATTTGCTCCCAACATGCATGCGATAGATATAAATCAGGAACGGGATAAGTCCTAAAAAAATCAATCAAATAATCTATATGCTCCAAAGTAGAGTTCAAACAATCATATGTGGAGTTCCATCTAGTAGACACATCAATTGTAAAATTTGTGTACCTGATCTTCTTTTGATGACAATAGTTCTTCTAAGCCTTACCAATGTGAGGCTTCCAATGGATCAAATTTACGGCAGTTCTAATAAGATCAACATGTTTTTGCCACAAAGAAAGAGCATCTTGTACACATAAATTTAAAATATGACAAATGCATCTTTGATGAAAGTACTTACCATTTATAACCGGGGCACAAGCCGCAATTAAGTCAGCAATACTTGCAGTGGGCGGTTGCATTATCAAAACCAACAGAAAATACCTTATTGCACAATCTATATTCATTCAAAACTTGAATAATTAAAGCAGCAATTGCGGGTGCGGTGTGTGGCGTAAGAAATTGTCTAAAACCAATCAAACGCTTGTGCAACGTCCAACTATTGTCCAAAAAATGACATGTAATGCCCATATAAGAATTTCTTTGAAAAGCATCAGTCCACACATCAGAGCAAATGTTTACTTTGTGACCCAAGGTGGACAAAAAACGTGTTACTTCTTTTTGCTTCTCAAAAGATTGTCTGTTGTTAGATCTTTGATGTGAAGTTGCGGGTATTCTTTTAGCACCGACATTAAAAGCGGTTTGCATAGTAACTTCATATTTTTTGTCATAAAAAAAATTGAAAGGCAAATGCTTCATTGCAACCCATCTAACCATAGCATCTTGAGCGACTTTATGATCATATTTAAAAAGAGGCGTACATGTTGTTTCAGACGCACCGGACGGGAAATTTAGTTGGGTTTGGGATTTGGCGGTCCCATATTCGATCGGATGCTTTGCCTTTAAATGACGATGGAGAGTACCATAGCCCCCACCGGCAAAAAAGGGGTAGGATTTATCGCAATAGTTACAATATGCGACAAATTCATTGGTCTCTTTTTGAGTGGTTGCATCTAGTACCGGGACTTTTTTATAATGTTTAACAAAAATATTCGATTTCAAGGCCTTCTTATCAGCCTTACCCCGCTCGGTTTGAGTTTCAGGAGGAGGAACCGCTTCATCATTTTCACCAACTTGTCCGGCGCTCGTCGGAGGATATTGTGCAGATCCTCTACCATTACCATCGTCGTCGTCGGATGATAAATTCACGTTGCCATAAGAGTGATAAGACTCGTAACCTTCGCCGCCGCTCATGTTGCTAAGTACCATGGCAGCCCTATGATCTTCTTCGGCCTACAAATATTATATATAAAGTTATAAACGTTATAAATAATGTATAGAACCAAAAACAAGAATTTGTAAAATTAATATTCGAACAACTTACTTGCAAACGCATAGCGGTTTGTCGGGAAACCTCATCCATAACCTCATGACGACTAAGGCGCCTTTATTTCCGACGACCACTTTGATCTTGGTCTTGGGCAATTCCCTTGCCCCGATCACCACCACGACAAGATGAAGACATTTTTTGCAAATTGAAAAATAAAGAGAGAGTATAACAAGAGTAGTGAGGGATGATTATGATAGACAATTGAAGTAAATTATAAGAACAATTTGCACAAATATAGTAAACAACTTGAGCAATTAGAGAGAATGGAGATAGAGATGAGAGAAATTGTGAGATTGAGAAGAGAAATTCTTATTAACACAAGAATGGGGTGAGTAGAAATGAAGGGGAGAGGGGGTATTTATAGGAGAAAAAATCAGATTTAATAAAAATAAAATAAAATAAAAATTGAATTTCGAAAATTTGAAACCAGCCGGTTTACCGCCTGAACCGCCGGTTTCTGGCCGGTTCCTGACCGGTTTCCGACAAAACCAGCGGTTTGGTCGCCGGTTTCTGCCCGTTCTGCCACCCTACCCTGCAACCCTACGCCTGACCGCCTGAAAAAGCTGCCGGAACCGGCGGTTTCTGGGACATGTTGTATCAGAGAGGGGCATCGAGGTAGATCAAGCAAAGGTGGAAGTCATCTCTAAGCTTCCATACCCAACGAATCAGAAGGAAATTCGTGGATTCTTGGGACATGCAGGGTTCTACCGAAGGTTCATAAAAGACTTCACGAAAATTGCCCAGCCCCTAACACGACTTTTGCAGAATGATGTAGAGTTTGAATTTGATGATAAATGTGAAGAAGCCTTCCAGCTACTCAAAGATCGTTTGGTCACAGCCCCGATAATCCGCTCGCCCAACTGGGATTACCCCTTCGAGGTAATGTGCGATGTGAGTGATTTTGCCATAGGAGCAGTTTTAGGCCAGAGAATCGAAGGAAAAAGTTATGTCATATTTTACGCCTCGAAGACTCTCAACCAGGCCCAGAAGAACTATGACACCACCGAGAAGGAGATGCTGGCTGTGGTGTACTCATTTGAAAAATTTCGGCCATATCTACTGGGGTCGAAAGCCATAGTGTTCACTGACCATGCAGCCATTAAGTATCTTCTAGCCAAGAAGGAATCAAAGCCAAGGCTAATCCGATGGGTGCTGCTATTGCAAGAGTTCAACTGGGAAGTCAGAGATAAGAGAGGGACCGAGAATAGAGTGGCTGACCATTTAAGCAGAATTACCCAGGGAGAAGATGAGGAAGCCGTCCCTGATGCTTTTCCAGAGGAGCACTTGTACTACTTAGGGGAATCCACTAGACCAATCAGATGGGTAGCAGTATTAGCATTAACTGGGCCCGAGGAGTCAGAGAAACGGAAAGGCAAGCTGAATGACGAGCCTTGGTTCGCTGACCTGGCGAATTATTTGGTCACTGGAGAACTACCTACTGCACAAGAAGTCACTACGGCCCAGAGGATGAAAATTAAAAGTGACTCTAAGTACTACTTTTGGGATGACCCATACCTCTGGAAGATGGGTTCAGACCAAGTTATAAGAAGGTGTATTCCAGAGGGGGAGCAAAGAGACGTGCTAAACCATTGCCATGCACTAGCGTGTGGTGGACATTTCGGCCCAAGAAAAACGGCGAGAAAAGTTCTGGATAGCGGTTTCTACTGGCCTTCGCTGAATAGAGATGCTTATGAGTTCTGCCAGAACTGCAGTAGGTGCCAACTGACCGGAGGGATTTCTATGAGAGATGAGATGCCACAGACTCCAATAATAGTTTGCGAGATCTTTGATGTTTGGGGCATGGACTTCATGGGCCCATTCCCATCTTCGTATGGAAATACGTACATATTGGTTGTTGTAAATTATGTGTCCAAGTGGATCGAAGCCAAGGCTACAAGTTCAAGCGACGCGAAGGAAGTCTCAAGATTCCTAAAGGCCAATATATTCAACCGGTATGGCGTGTCCCGAGCGATCATCTCAGACCAAGGGACTCACTTCTGTAATAGGACGATTGAAGCGCTGATGAGAAAGTATGGAGTCCACCATCGGTTATCTACTCTGTATCATCCTCAGTCCAATGGGCAGGCTGAAATCTCGAATCGAGAAATAAAGGGCATCCTAAAGAAGGCAGTGAATACCTCGAGAAAGGACTGGAGCAAACGTCTAGACGATGCTCTCTGGGCCTACAGAACCACTTACAAGACACCAATAGGAATGTCACCCTACAGATTGGTGTTTGGAAAAATGTGCCACCTGCCCGTGGAGATAGAGCATAAAGCATACTGGGCAGTCAAGGAAATGAACATGAAGGCTCATGCCTGTGAGGAAGAGAGGAAGATGCAACTGCAGAAACTGGAGGAATTGAGGATGGAGTCATATGACTCAGCCATGTGGTATAAGGAGAGGACCAAACTCTGGCACGATAAAAACCTCCGGGTCAAGGAGCTGCAGGTTGGGCAGAAAGTACTCATTTTTCAATCAAAGCTCAAGCTCATGCCTGGGAAGCTGGAGTCAAAATGGATAGGGCCTTACACAATCGTTGGCATTCGACCGCATGGAGCAGTGGAAATTCAGGGAGTCAATGCTAACTCTGTTCCGTTCCTTGTTAATGGTCATAGAGTGAAAGTGTTTAGGGATAGTTCGGAGTTGTGTGAAGTGGAAGAAATTCCACTCCACACACCTTCCACTATAGCCTAGTAAGCCATGTTTAAATATTCTTCGGGAATTACTGGGTCAGGTAGATAGGGTAAAATTTTCGATCAGCTGACAGGACCAGTTAATTCCCAAGAATATTTATACATTTAGGTGTAAATAACATGAATAAGTTTTTTTTATGAAAATACAAAAAAAATTATATATATATATATATATAATTCTGAAACCCAAAAAAGATTTTTGAAAATTCTGATCGTCTGAGGAAATGCACAAGTGTGAAAGGCTCATCTCTTTGACCCATACGTTCAGCAAATTTCGTTATTTTTTACTAAGTGTTTCGGATTACCAGGTCAGAGGGAAGTGAGAAAAATCAGGGAGAAGTTTGAATTTTGAATTTTAAAAAGCTGGCGAGGCGTACGGTTGCTCGCGTCAGAGACGCGACCGTTCGCCTGCAGCCAATCATAATATTCCCTTTTCTATTTTATTTCCTTTTCCTTTTTATTATTTTACTTTCCTTTTATTTTCTTTTTCCTAAAATAACTTCCCTAAGAAAACTAATTAACTTCCCCCACCCAAAAATTATTTTCTCATAACTCACCATTCCCAAACTTTTTTCTCTCTCTGCAGATCCGAGAAACATCAAACCCACCGCCATTAACCACCGCCGTTAACCACCGCCGTACACGAAGATGCAGAAAAATCCGGTATCACGCACAATCCGCGGGAAGAACCCGCCGAAGGGAAAGACCACGAAGAAGGTGGCGGAGGCGACGAGTTCGGCTCCCATGGCAGAGAAAACACCCACGCCGCCACCAGAAGAAAACCCCACCCCACCGGAACTTCCACCGCAGCCCATACCGACTGAAGTGCAACCATAGCAAAACACGGGACAAGACAACCCCGCCGAGGCGAAATCCGAAGAAGTAGAACCGGATCCCGAGGAAGTCATAGAAGAATTCATGAGGAAGTACGGGAAGGGGCCGAAGGCGAGCAAATTCTTCGCAAAAATGTCGGAGGAATGCCGGAAACAAGAAGAGGTAATTCCTGCCCTAACCCCACTTACAATTCCACCAAGACCACACACATTAATCGAAACACCCACCGCACAAGCCTTACCCACGCACACCGAAAACCCCCAAATTTTACCGGAAATCCTAACCCAAGAGACGAACCCCCCACATACAAATCCTCAAAAAGAAACTAAGCCCCATGCCGAACCCTCTGTAAATAAAGAAGAAACTGGAGAGGAGGAGGGTGATAGGATGGAGACGGAGGAATCGGAGAAAGAAGGGGGAGGGGGTAGTCTAGGTGAGCAAGAAGATACACCGGATGTAGAGGCCGCTGGGTCAGGGGATGAGAGGAAAAAAGAAGAGGGTGAAGATGGTGGGGAGAGTGATCGAACAGAGGAAGTGGGTCAAGAAGAAACAGGGGAGGTGGAAGCGAGTGAAGAACAGGGAATAGAGGAGACTGAGGATGATGGGAAGGGTAGTGAAGGTAGCGTAGGTGAAGAAGGTGAGGCGGGTGCTGACAAGGAGGCTGAGAAAGAAGGTGAGAGTGTTGATGAGGAAGTTGTTGTTAAAGAGACTGAGAAGGAAGTTGAAAAGAATGAGGAGGAAGGAAGAGACGGCGATGAGCAAGATGCCGAGAATGTTTGTGAAGAAATCGAGACTGACATCATCGTGGTGGACGATACGACTACAGATGAACAAGTGACTCCGACGGATGAGAGGATGACGAGGAGGCAATCCCGTCTGAACAGAAAGCAAGTGGATGAGGCAGAGGCAGGCAGATCCAAGCGCCTGAGGCTGGAAGACATAGAGGAGACTGAGGATGGTATCCCCCGGTCCAGGAGACTGTGGCAGCTGAGAAGGAGATCTCTCCAGAGGCTATGGAGACGAGATACGAAGCTGAGAGAAAAAGGAAGGGGAAGCATACTGCTAAGCCCCAGCAGAAGAAATCTCGCCCCGCAAACACCACAGTGGTGATTAGCGAGCCAGAGGCGATCCGTGTGTCGTTTGCCCATCCAACAGACAAAGAGGAGGCTGAGATACCAGCCGTGGAAGAGAGCCCGTTTGAGACGATGGAGGTCCTTGTGACCAAGAGGTTGTTGGAAGCCATGGTCCAGTTTGAGGACCCAAAGCTGCAGAAGGCATGTGATGGCCGAGCCACGAATGGAAAATCGGCGAAATCCGGAAAGAAGCTATGCCTATCGGACCAGGAGGAACTAGGAGTGGAGAAGAAGTTCATCTCCTACTTCAAAAGCATCGGGTTTGAGTGGCTTCTCAACCACAGCAATGCGGAGGTGCCGGTGGCTCTGGCCAAGGAGTTCTTCACATCATTCAAGTTCAAACAATCTACGGATCTCGATGCGGACACAATCTCCTTCAGGATATTCAACGAGGAGATGGAAATGAGTATAAGGGAGTGGTCGTTGAGACTGGGGCTACTGACACCTGAGGAGGAGGAAGAAGGAGCGTGGAATGAGAGAGAGATCGGCGCACCCAAGAATACAGCTGGCTTCGATGCTGGGGAGGCCTGGAGGATGGTTGTCCACAAGAAGGTGGCCAAGTTCAAGACAAGCACATCGAAGGGGATAAACATCACTGACCCTGTACTCCGATTGGCACAAGTATATATCGGGTACAATCTCTTGGGTCAAGTGGGTGCAACCCTCACTACTCCAGAGCTGTATTTCATGTGGTGCATGCTGAACAATGTGAAGGTCCACCTCCGGGCCCAGCAGCAGCGCATGCCTCCCAAGTTGCCCACAGAATCTAGCAGCTGACCCCAGGAGCTACCCCAGAAAAGCCAGCCCCCAGCACCTAAGGAATGCCACCAGAGAAGAAGAGAAAGGACAGCGAGACTACCACCAGCGTACCAGTGAAGAAGGATACCCCCAGGCCAGGGGAACAGAAGGTCAAGAAGGATGATGAACCCAAGCCCAGCCAGAAGAAAGCAAAGACGATGCCCAAGAAGTCTGGTCCCACGGGGGACCAGAGCCAGAATTGACCCCCCCCCCAACCAAGTAATTTTAAATTTTAGTTTTTTTTTATGTCTTTTTATGTTTTAGTTCGTTTTTTTTACAAAGCATGCCGGTTTTTTTTATGTGTCTGTGAATACTTGTGTTATCTTTATGTATATATGTGTCTGTCAACTTTGATGCCCTTTTCCTTAATAAATCAAAATCGGTTTGAATGAAGTAAGGACGAAAGAATATGCCTCGACTAATCTAACCGTGAAGCCCTCCACAAAAGTGAGTTATAAGCCTTAAACACTTCATACTAACACAAAATGAGAGGGCTGCCACTTGATGCTTAGGGAAAGAACTTAGAAGGAGAAAATTTTTGGTGATAGAAGTAACCTCTCGGGCCTAGGGGAAGGGTACTGGAGGTATAAGCTGGACGAAGTCCAGGGTCTAAAAAGGGAGGAATAAACTGGAACGAGGTCCAGATTAAAAAAAAATGTTGGAGTTATAAGCTGGACGAAGTCCAGGGAGGTATAAGCTGGACGAAGTCCAGGAGGGAAGGAGAAAATTATAATAAGAGCTAAGACAGGGGAACTATCTGACCCGAGGCATCAGTGGTATGGCATATAAAGAGCGAATGATCCTAACATCCCTGGTGAGGAATGAGTGATCGAGCGAATCCAACAGTTAGTGAAGTTAGGGGCTATCTTGACGAACTGACAAGCTGATTAGATAAAAGAAGGGAAGGGAAAGATTCGGAGACTGTAGGTTCTTGAATTGACCTTAATCTTGTGGGGATGGCTGCTAGAAAATAAACCAGTTTATGCAATTATATGTTTATGTGTTGATATGTGTTTTTATCTGTTTTCTTTGTCTAAGTCCTTAGCGTCTAGGTCTAGTAGTTTGAGTCTTTTTCTTTTTTTAGTAGAGTCGGTTAAAGAGAAACCATGCATTGAAACGTGCCTTATTCCTTTTTCTTGTCTTCATACTTGAGGGCAAGTATGGTTTAAGTGTGAGCAGTTTGATAAGGCTCGTTTCATGCATCGGTTTAGGGTTAAAATTTTGTGCATTTGGGGCGCTAATGTGCGTTATTGAGTTCAGGTGCGTAGTAAATCTGTCGGACCCAAGAGTTGTTGTTACCTGACCTGGCAGATGCAAAAGAGATGAAATTGAAGCAAAAATCAGAAGTCGTCGTTCAGACCTGGGAGAATCAAAAGTTGGCGACAGGAGCAGAATGGAGCGAGAGCAAATTATTTTAAAGAGTCTTACTCAAGGGCAGGAGCGTAAAATCACCAGAGGGGATACCCTAGGGATCAGAGCCTCACATATATAAAGAGCTCAACCTTGAAGAAGAAGACAGTCCGTGAACAGCCACTTCGATGCTCTCCTAGCTCTAGTTCTAGTTCTCTACTTAAAAATTTTCATCTTGGACTGCTGCGCACTTGGACATGGAGGATTCTGGCCACCATGGTTCTCATCGTCATCGTTGTTATTTTGTTGTGTAACACCACCTTGTGGAGGCGAAGAAACAATTTTATTTGCTTTCGTTTAGTACCTTGTTGGTTTTTAAGTTTCGCAACTCTAGTTTCTTGCTTTGATCTACTGGATTCAGACCTATTTCTAGTTATTATGGAAGTTTATGTTTGCTATTGGTCGAATATCTCTGAGTTTATGTTCATCTCTTGTTTTTAGCTTTCGTTCTTGTTTGTTGTTGGATGTTTGGAGCCGAGATCTGTGTTTGTTGTTGGAGGTTGGGAATTTGTATATGAAGATGTTTGGATTTGTTGAATCTTGGTGTTTCGGAGTTGGAGTTTCGCATATTTGGTGCTTGATGTTTACGTTATGCATGATTATGGCTATTTACTCTCTATTTCTGCATCCTTTAGGTCCAGTAGCGTAGATCTGTTAGTTTAGGCTTTAATTTCTCGTTTTAAGTCTAGATCTAAAGTTTGCTCTGTTTTCATGGTGTTTAAAACTCTGTTTTATCTGCTATTCTCGTTTGATTCCCGAAGAAGATGAAGTTGTTGGTAGTTAGAACCAAATCTGCTTTATGTCAGTACTTTTCTGCATGTACTTTACTTTTCTGCATATCTGCTAGACCTGTCAGTACGATCTACTTTGTCTCTTTTACTTTTCTGCATGCTTTTCCATACCCTGTTAGTTTAAGGAAATTTGTCTTGCTTTTCGCTTTATGCTTGTTTGTCCAAATTAGGAAAGTCTGTCTAGTTAAGTTTACCCCAGCTGTCTTAGAACTTAAAAATATCTCACTTTCTCTGAGTCATGTATGTTCCGTACGCTTTCGTTTCTTAGACCCAATAGGTAGAGTAAAGTTCCTCTGATCCTTTAGACCGAGTAGGTAGAGTAAAGTTCTCCTGATCTATTAGACCCAATAGGTAGAGTAGAGTTTCGCTTATCTCTCAGACCCAGTAGTTTTAAGTTCTCGACCCACAAAAATTGCGTGGCAGCAGCCAACCCCAACCCTTTTCCAAAACATCCTCAAATGCAGTTCCGTAACACCTGCTTCCTCGTGGGATCGATCCTTTACTTCCCTGTGCTAAGTTGTAGTATAGTGGGTTGAGGTTTTTGAAGGGACAGAGTGCACCCAACGACCCCTTTCTGATAGTTCCACGATCGTCTAGCCTTCGAAGTCTAGTCGAATCCACTGGACCTGTTAGATCGAGTGACACAAATCACAGTACAAACCTGCACTGCACTCTTAGGACCTGTCAACAAGATATTATGTTATTTATAGTGATGCGCTGAAACATGGATTTGGTTATCTTTTGACTTAATGGAAAGTTTATTGCTTATGCGTCGTAACAATCGCAAGTACAGGGAGATTCTTATTCTGATCAAAATCTGTTATTAGCGACATTATTTTTCTTTGAAGAATTGGCATCATTATCTGTAGGAACGCTTATATGGTTATCTTATATATCGACAGAGATCCGCGGTTTACTATCTCAGTCTTGATATGATCTTTTTGTGAGTTTCACCTCTGAAATGAGTCATGCGATTCGAGCAAAAAAGTAAGATGAGTCCTCGTTATATTGGGCCGTATGATATTATGTGGACGATTGTAGAAAATCTGCCAAGTTAGCACCGTTCTTACCTATACGTTGGATTTCTTTGTTATATCACTTAGCTGAAAAGTACGCGAAAGATGCAGCAAGATTATATGGTATTCTATCTTTTATGTCTAGCAGAGGTCCGCAATTTACTATCTATGGAGACATGATTATATTTTAGTAATGTTTTTCACCATCAGAAAGATGGTAAGTCAGAGACAGATGTTAGGAAGAAATGAATTTTGCGGACAAAATTCTTAAAGAGAGGAAGAATTGTAACATCCCTAACCGAAACTCGCATCATTTTGCATCCTGATATAATTTTATTTATCATTGCATAATTATAATATTTATTTGAATAGTTATATATGGTACACACATATAAATTGTATGTGTAGGTGTAATTTAAATACTAAATTATTTATTTTAAGTGTGTGCATGTGTAATATCGTGAATGTGTGCATGGAATAGTATGATATTAATTTCTTATATTTATCCTATTAGTTAATAAAATAATAGTATATCATTAGTAGTGCACGTGTGATGAGCATAGTGAAAGATAAGCCAAGTTATAATTATTATTATTTTTACACCGCTTTAGTCATATAGATCAAGTCGGCAGAAGAGAAACTTGCCTTATATACATATACATGTGAGTGATATTTTCTTGTGGAGGTAGAAACAAAAATCTTTAAAAAAAAAATAAGAGGCGAACGAGAGATATAACAAATGGGATGGAAATAGATTGAAGATCGAGGAGTAAATTAGTAGACAGGAATCAGGAGTTCAGTTTTTTTATCCAGGTGTGTATAAATCACACTTTTAATTTTACATATTTTATGTGCTTCTTTGCTAGGTGTTAAATAAAGTGAATAATTTGATTATATGATGTGACTCTGATATAATTGTGTGTTATTTGATATAGAAGGTGGAATATTGTATGGATATGTGATTGGTACTTTTAATTTTACATATTTTATGTGCTTCTTTGCTAGGTGTTAAATAAAGTGAATAATTTGATTATATGATGTGACTCTGATATAATTGTGTGTTATTTGATATAGAAGGTGGAATATTGTATGGATATGTGATTGGTGCAATGGATATATTTTATATATTGTAAATGAATTATATGATAGAAATATGTAATTGGTGAAATTGATGTATTTACGCATGATTTTGGAATTATTTGTGAATCATATGATTAAAGAGGATCTGTGACGGTCTTGCCCTGGATCTGGAAAAAAAAATATAGAGAGACCTTCGGGTCATAGAGGGACCTATGAGTCCAATTACAGAGGGACCTTCGGGTCATAGAGGAATCCCGGGCAGATACCAGGCTTGATTTGTCACAGAATAATAAACTGAACAGAGTGGCACGTGCATATGTTTATGGATTTAATTTTAATATTTGTTGATTATTGTTTTATATATTGGTTAAAGAGTATGTTTGATATCTAGCATGTGGAATTAAAGGTAAAGTTTATATACACTGAGTTGTGGCTCATATAAACCACTAATATTTTTCAGGAATAAGATGTCAGTGAAGTATTTAGTTGAGATGGGTCGTAGGAATTGCACATGTTATCAGGGTCGGCGGCTGACGCGTTTTGGCAACCTTCTTCTCCTCATCATTTTGGCAACCCGGGTTGTCTATATGTCAATTTTAATCCTATTTGTCACTAAATTCATTACTTGGATACTATTTGGCACAAATAATACATACAATCACAATTATTACATAACAAATGACAACTTTTGAATAAACAAAACACAACTTTAACATTTTGAATTATGCTATTCGAGTCGGAAATGTGCTATTCGGGTCGGGTTGGGAAAATCCTAACGAAATGAAAGTTCGTGGTTTTAAAAACAAATCTCATAGTTCATGGGAAAAACTAGAATTTGGGAAAAGATTTTGGTTTAAAAAGCCAAAAACCCTTCATTTTTTTATATTATTTGTGTTATAGTTTAAATAATAATTTATTAAAATAATTAATATATAATTAGGGAGTAAAAAATTATAAATAACAATTTAATTTGGTCAAAATTGGGTTAAACCCGTTGACCGTTAAAAAATTAACGGAATTGTTAACGGAGGACCAATTGTGATCCGATTTGAAATGTACAGGACCAAAAAATTCAAAAAATAACGTTTAGGACCAAAATGATAAAATAGGCATATGTTCAGGACCAATTTTGGTCTTAACTCAATAATCTAATACTGACATATTCACATAATTTGCCCCCCTTCGTTTAATAAAATAAAGATTTACTTGCCCCTGATAACCTACGGAAAACACGGCTGGCACTAGAAAATAGGGGAGACCTAAGGCCCAAATAAAAATATAATTACTATAAATATAAGCCCCATAAATTTTTTTTAAAGAATAACTAAAATATTTGTGTTCCTTTTGAATACAGCCGCAATGACGGAGGCCCTCTCCCAACACCCAAAATTTTTCTCTTATTATTATTTTTTTATATTTATATATTAATATTTTTGCCCCTCCTACTACAATTTCCTGGCTCCGTCCCTGGTTAAAACAGAAACACTTCACTAAGGCGGCGTTCGGTTGGAGAGATTAGCATGATATAATTTGGCTGACAACTTTAACGTGTTCAATTGCTAATATTGAAAATTATGTCGGCCCAATACATATAAAGGCCAGTGGTCGGCCCATCTACATGATATAATTTTATGCATTGAAATACCGACTATTCATCGGAGCTTCAACCCTCCGACTATTTTATGTCTCTGCATCTCTCTTTTGCTCCCCATTATCTTTCTCCAATATTTATTTAGTCTTATAAAAAGCCCATTTCAACTGATCCAACTACTAATTTATAGTATAAGCAACGGAACACAGCCTAAGAAGACCGGAAAAGGTTTTCATGATAAAAGGGTTCTTTGTTAAAAAACATAAGTTTTAATAAACATATATGTGCAATAGTTTGAAAGATATTATTAATACACTTTATATAGTTATAGTGAGATGTAAAGGTAAAAATGTCTAATAATTAATAAATACTTATGTAATTATATTGTAGAGAGAAAATGGATGGGATTCATTGGATTGTGTATTTGTGTTTGGAGAGTGGTCACGAAATTCCTGATGCAGCATTGGCCCATTATTGTGATTAAGATCGGCCCAATACTGGAGTATTCCTTTTCGTGATTCGAAATTTCGAATATCGTTTTTCTCTATTTTCATCATTTTCTTCTCAATGTAATCTTCTTCAGAAACCTAGCATAAGAACTTGATTGCTTACATAGCGAACTTTACCTCCAAAGTAAACTATAAGCTAGTATTATTGATGATATGATTTCCCTCTTTGAACTCAACCATAAACATCCATATAAACATATGGGCATTGTCTTCCTAAACCAACTTATCTCCTAATATAAGATATCCATTTCTGAAGATAGTTTTATGGAATATGAAGTGGCCAATTCTTTTCAATCTATTGTGCTACAACTCAAAGACTGACGTAAACCAACAACCAATTATCGATATAAAAGAACAACTAAAAAGTAGTATTCGATATAGGTTGTGGGCATTGCCTTGCTGCCATAGCCTACGAAGTAGATCTTAGGCATCATAACATCTTCAACAAAGAAAAACTAGTAAAATTGTTTGCTCAGTGACTCAAATTCACATTTTACATGCCAAAAGTGGTTTGATCACTGTCCCACATCGGAACATTGAAATACTATAAAGTGGTTTATATAGTTGCAAAAGAGATTAAATATTGCCGAGCCTTGTAACGTGGGCCTGTAACCCAAGTGGGGGCGATGAGGGAATTGAAGGTTGGGCCGAGATTGTTTGGCTGGGCCATGGGCTGCTATATATGGCCTGCCCGTTCCAAGCAGCGGAGTTGGGCTGTGTAGCTTATTCGAAGGAGTGGGCTACGCGGCCTTTAGAGTGGAGGGCACCGCGTCAGGCTGGTTTCACAGAGCAACGTTAACTTCCCGCTCTTTGCAGTGGAAGGATAACAGGCCTCTGTAGCCCCGGCCCATCGAAGCCAAATGCCTCTCCCATCTCAACATTTCCCTTTTTTCTATTATATTAACAAATAATTGGGTTAAATGAACATGGTCTGATATTTGTGAAATCAATCCCTGGCCATGCTTTCCTGCACTGGGGACCCATTCTATAATCTAAATGTCTGATGACCTTTTCTTCACATACCTTTTTCCATCCAACATGATTTAGTAAGTGTTTGCTTGTTGGGGGTATTAATTTCAATTTTCTAACTATTTTTTCTTCTTGTGATAAATCTTAGGCGATTGATCACAATTCACATCATAGGCAAGTTTAGGTATTCCTAGCCATATCATTGTTTATAATATGGTCATTATCTTTGAAGATAATTAAATGAATGTGGTCTTTTCTTTTGAAATAAAAGCATGCCCATTTCTTAAGTAGTCTTTCATTGTTAGATTTAAACCCTAACTCTAGATTCATTGTCCCATAGAAGAAGATTGGACATAAATAAACTCTGGTTTCATCACTTTGCAAAATCTAACCATCTCTATTAAACTTGTGATAAACTAAAAACTGTATGACTAGACATGGATAGATGACTTTGGAGTTCAATCTCGTGATGACAAGTCCTTGGAATTGTTTGGAACACTTCACTAATTTCACTGTGAGAGTGAGTTTCAATCCTGAACTATCATTTCATGACTTCAATATTATGCATATCAATAAAATTTGAATAATGTACTTAGAAATAAATGTTGTTTTTTTTTCTATTTAAAAGATGAATCAGTTTTGGGGTTATCATGAGTTTGGTTGGCATAGGATTACTTGCTTTCGAGAATAAACTAAAATTAATAAGTAATATATTAGTGGATAAAAAAAATTACACATAAAAGTGGCACTTTTATGAGTACATGAAATAGCATGCATGAGAGCAAATGTTACTTTATGATCCCACATTTGATGTTTAGTTTTGCTAAAGCGTGAAAATAAAATTTACCTTTTCAGTTAGGGTATTAATTTATTTTCCACAATTAATTTTGGTAATATATGAAACTTATAGTGGAGTAGTATTTAATAATTAATTAAATTACTAGTTGTTGATAATTATTGATCTAATTTAATAAGCTTCATCCAACCAGGTTTTTAATTCTGACTAATATCCCAATGTTTATAAACATTCATATAATTAACAATATATTTGTAGTTGTTGTATCAATGTATCTGTTGTGGGATAACGATAAAGTCATGATTCCTAGTGGTGGGATCATTAAGAAGCTTACTTATTTAATAAGATGGATAAATCATATTTTTAATTTTGTAGTATGTGGGGCTTAAAAAGTAGGCCTGGAATCTTGGGGCTTTAAACCAGCAGGCTTTGTTAAATTGTCGTGACATGATTTTTGTAGTATTAGATAAACAATATTGGGCCAGGATTTGGCAGCAGCTTTGCCACTTTACAATTCTTAATCTTTATATGATTAATTACTACTACTACTACTAGATTATAGCATCACTACAACACCTTATACTTAACCTGTTTTACTTTGAAATAGCTTTTGTTTCAGTTTCTATTACAGCGATGAACTAGCATATAATTATTGGACTCCTTTCACCATTTCTTTTTATAAAACAGGGACAAGGTCCAATATTCGAGCCATAACGCTAGGCGAGCGACACAACGAGCAAGATAAAAGCAAAATAAAAATTCCCACCTACTCTACCCAAAAGATACCCACAAAAGAAAAACTGAAAAAAATAAGTCGCAGAACCATACTTTAGAGACTCCACTAAACACAACAAGGCAACAAACCAAACCAACAAGAGAACCTCAAGCAGCTAGGCAAGAGATCAAGTCAAGAGCAAAGTAATATAACAAGGTATCAACTTGGCTAACTAACCCCTTTGCAGCTTCTATAGTCACAACGAATCTGAAATTTCATCCAAGTTATCAGTCAAGAGACCCTTTGTGAGGGGAGTTCCTTTGTTTGGGTACCTTGAAGTCTTACATAGTCTGATTTCACTAAAATTTTCTATTGCTTGCGCCGGGATGAATGGAAAATCCACGCACCATCCTTTTACCCACATGCCTAAACACCAAAAAAGTTGTCTCTCTTCGAGCTTCCAATTAAGCTTGAAAAGTAATCTTATTTCGACTATCTCAAATGGACTCCTTTCAGTCTTTCACCATTATATATCCGAAGACCAAAACCAAGGACAAACCTCGTCCAAAATAATCGTGACACAAGATGAATGTTTGATAGTAAAATAATTCAATCAATTTAATTCATCGAGATTATGTTTATTACGGATATGTTTTTGCATAAGAGTATACTTTGAATTAACTAATCAATACCCAAAAATTTATGAGCAAAGTATAATCATTTATCGAAAACGTTTGCCGTTAGGACACTAAAAATAATTTATACTAGTAGTATTATTTTTCAATCTATGTATGAATTAATGATCCAGTTAGATATTGCTGGTGAAAATGACAAACTAACTAATTTAGCTTGGTATTGCAGATAGCTAGAAAAAGATAGTGTCCCCTATCTAACATGGAATAAGGAATTAGGAATTAGGAATTAGGGATCTATGAGTTGAGTTGATATAATAGAATTGTAAATGGATGGAGCCCTTCTACACATGACATGAGTTGCAAAGAGGCATCTAACTCCAAAAGCATCTGCTTTTCAAACATTATAATAAATCTTAATTAATTATATAGTAGTATCATTTAATAAGTAATTAACTACGTATATATCTTCCCCTAATTTTCAATCATTATTAGTTCGGCATTATTTGGATAGGAGTTAGTCATCTACAATGGAATATTATGATTTCACTTGAGTAAATTAAGCTTTGAACCTTCGTTAGCTTATGTTAGTTCTGTCACTGTCATTTGGAGTATTTTGTATTTCTAATATCCAAAAAATAAATTCTTTATGTTTTGTTTACATGCAGATTCAGTAAAAATCTTGAGATATTCTGTGTCATAAAATTGTGTAACTATCCAAATTAACAATGCTGATTAATTAGATGCATGTCAATTAACTCTAACCAAATCACTTATAGCAATGATAGCATCAAACATCTACAGTGCTTTATTCGTTATAATTTGCCATAAACTTGCTCTTATTGGACAATGATAAATTTATATAGGAGTAATAAATTTAAACAACAAAAGTGACCAAAAAGGAAAGCGAGGGAAATCAAATAAGATCTGTCAAAATTATCATCAAATAATCAGTTCTCATTAATCTAAAAAAACAAGATATTTTGGAATTATTGACATTTTTAACTTTGCATTTTTTTTTCTTCTTCGTATAAGCGGTTTCGGTTTCGGTTTCGGTTTCTCTTCTTCTTCTTTCAATCTTCTCTCTCTATAACTTCCCCGCCGATTCTCTCCTTCTCTGCTCCCATCTTCAAACACGATTGTTCTCTGCAATCTCTCCTCACATGTTAACAATCCACCACTTAATGGTGGAAATACATGAGAATCTCGTGAATACATATACCAAACAGCATGCATTGCATTCTAATTTTTGAAAGTTGAAGAAACACACTCTTTTTAATGGCGGATGGAATGTTGGCAGAGGAGGACGCGCTAGGCAAGAGTCCGAACGACATGGATTTGGCCTCAAGAAAAGCAGAAGAAGCTTGTATGATGATAAGCCCTTTCCACCATTCTCAATCATGTTAATTAATTGTTTATAATGTTTGTAATCGGACATTTCAATATTGATGTTGATCCATGTATTGTGCATTGATGATCATTAACAATTCTGTTCTCGGTTTTTAATTAAATGTCAGTTTCAATTGGTGCATTCATTATTGATTGATTGAGAGACACTGTGTTTCAGCATTGAGAAGATATGATGCTGCCGGATGGTTGAGGAAGATGGTAGGTGTGCTTACAGCAAGGGATTTGTCTGGTCAGCCCTCCGAGGAAGATTTTCGACTTGCTTTGCGAAGTGGTATTATACTTTGCAATGCATTAAACATGATTCAGCCAGGCGCCGTGCCTAAAGTAGGTCTTATCTTGATCTTTCATGCTGTATTGTATTATTGGATGTTGCAATTTGATTGCTGGATTGCATCTAGGTAGCCGAGGCACCTTCAGGTAGTGTGATTGTTCCGGATGGGGCTGTTTCGGCCTTTCAATATTTCGAGAATGTTAGGAACTTTCTTAATTCTGCAGAGGAAATAGGGATCCCAGTGTTTGAAGCTTCTGATCTGGAACAGGTGTTTAGTTGTTAACTTTTCAGTTAGTTTTTTCACCAATAGAAAGGTCCCTATGTAGATAACATGGATCTGATTGAACTTTTGCAATGTGTGACAATAATATTAGGGAGGGAAGAGTTCTAGAATTGTGAATTGTGTGTTGGCCCTCAAGTCTTACTGTGAATGGAAGGAAGGAGGTGGCAAAGGAGTGTGGAAATTTACTGGAACTTGGAAGCCTCATTCGGCATCCAAGAAATTTGTCAGAAAGAGTTCTGGTCAACATGCGAATCCACTCTCGAGGACCTCATCCATTGTTGAGCAGAACAGTCAGGACTTTAATGAAATGGTTTGTATGCTTACTGCTCTAAATATGTATCGCATTAGCCTTTTTTAATGGACAGAGGTGATCCCGTGCATTGATTTTCAGGGTACACCTGATGACTTGCACTTATTTGTGCGCGGGCTTCTTTCTGGTAAGAAGCAAGAAGATGTCCCTCTGGTATGTGCTACTGAAAACTTTTTGATCATAATGTTTCATCACTCACTGCAAAATGTATCGTCTTCCATTCTTTCTGTCATCAGCATTTGCTTTCTGGTATTGTAGATAGCATTTTTCTATTTCTGAGAAACTCAAGGAGTTTGTTTTTGCAGATTGTTGGGAGTATACTAAGCAAAGTTATGGAACAATTTGAACAGCAGTTAGCAAGGCAAAATGAGCAGGTGGGACTGATGATTGTATTAAATCAAACCTTTACTCCTGCAGGTTACTGTTTGATAGTTCACATGCTTATGCACATGCAATAGTGTAACTCGACTCAGTTAAAATGATTTCTATAGAATGGATGAACTAAGTTCTAAGTAATTTGCATTTGTTGGTACAATAGGCTGGAGCAAGTTCGATATGTGTGGATGTCCCAAGTTCTGACCAGCATCAAGTTGTCGAGGTTTGATGGATTGTTTCATCTTTATGGTTTTTTTACTTATCTTAAGCTCAATTCAGTATCTTGGTACAACAGATTGGAACAAGTTCAAGCGACACGGATGTTCCAAGTTCCTACGCGCCTTCTGAGGTAAAGGTCTAATTAGATTCTGCATCTTGGTGATTTGTGTATTACAAACCTCAAACAACAAGGGCTGAGTTTTCTTGGTTTTACACAAGGCCTCAAACAATACGAAAGATAAGAGTTGGTCCAGGAATGATTTGCATGATGGCAATCCAAAACGACTTGGTTCCAGGTGTCATGACTTGGTTGAATACTATCAAAGAAGCGTACAGGTCCTTCAAATAAGAGATTGGATGTTGTAACCAACTCCCACTCTCCACTTTGGACCCTTTTAAGAGCATATATTTCGTTTTATAGGAACTCAAAAGTACACTTCACTCGACAAAGGAAGACCTGCATTTTCTACACATGAAGTATCAAGAAGAAATCCAATATTTAGGTATCTATTTGTTATCTTCTAGACCAAATCCTCAATTAGAGAAAATAGAAAGCTAGAAGTTAATCTTGTTTGATGATAGGTAAACACTTGAATGGTCTTGCTGGTGCGGCTTCTCGATACCAGAAGGTTCTTGAGGAGAATCGCAAACTATATAATCAAGTGCAGGACCTCAAAGGTAAGTTTCTATTGGTTTCAATATTACTGGAGCAGTGTCCATGCAATGTGATGGTGGGATTTTGTCAGGGAATATAAGGGTATATTGCCGAATACGACCTTTTTTGCCGGGGCAGCTACCTGGTTTGAGCACTGTGGAAGCTCTGGATGGGCAGACTATCTCAATAATCACTCCTGCAAAAAATGGCAAGGGAAAAAAGTTGTTCACTTTCAACAAAGTTTTTGGTCCATCTGCCAGCCAAGGTATGTGATTAATCTCTGATTCATAGACTTCTTCTCATAAGTACTACTAATTTTTTCTTGATTCTGCAGAAGGAGTATTTTCAGATACACAGCCGCTGATTCGTTCTGTGCTTGACGGGTATAATGTTTGCATATTTGCTTATGGCCAAACTGGTGCAGGAAAAACATATACTATGGTAAGAGATAATTATAATTCTATCAGAAATTGATTCTATTTAATTCATCTTTTTCTTTAATCTGCAGACTGGCCCTAAGGAACTTACACCCGAAAGCTTAGGTGTAAATTACCGAGCTCTGAGTGATTTATTTGCCATCTCTAAGCAGAGAAAAGACAGCATGTCGTATGATGTCTCTGTCCAGATGATAGAAATCTACAACGAGCAAGTTAGAGACCTCCTCGTCTCTGATGGTGTCAATGAAAAATATCCTTGGATAAAGTGCTTTTCATAGCTTTGTTATGATTTTATTGCATACTTTGTGAGCTCTTGTTTTTTTCCTTAAATTCCGTTAGTACATTAGAAATCCACAACAGCTCCCAGAACGGTATCAACCTACCAAATGCAAATATTGTGCCTGTTTCATCGATATCTGATGTCATCGAGCTGATGAACATTGGGCTTAAAAATCGTTCAGTTGGTTCCACTCCAATGAATGACCGAAGTAGTCGCTCTCACAGGCACAATTTCTTACTCTCTTTCTTGATTCTGTTTTCCATTATATTTGTTAATGTCTTCTTCAACTTACCTTGAATCTATGCATGCGTCTGCAGTTGCGTGACTGTTCAAGTTCAAGGAAGAAATCTGACATCTGGTTCGATTACTCATGGTAGTATGCATCTGGTTGACCTGGCAGGAAGCAAACGAGCTGATAAAACTGGTGCGGTTGGTGACAGGTTGATGGAGGCTCAACATATTAACCATTCCCTATCTGCTTTAGGCGACGTGATAGCCTCTCTTGCCCAAAAGCAATCGCATGTACCTTACAGAAACAGTAAGCTCACGCAACTGCTTAAAGATTCCCTAGGTAAGACTAAGACAGCATCTGTGGCCAGTCTACATTGTTACTCTCTCGTAGCTCTTACTGATATCTAAATCATTCATGTTTCTTTAGGGGATCAGTCAAAGACTCTAATGTTCATTCACATCAGCCCTGAACCCGATGCTCTTGGAGAAACATTTAGCACGTTGAAGTTTGCTGAACGTGTGTCTACTGTCGAGCTTGGTGCTGCTAGAGCAAACAAAGATAGTCCGGATGTCAGAGAACTAAAAGAACAGGTTTGACACCTTTCCTTTTCCACTTGTTACGTGCTTTAAGGACATAGCACCTTAATCCATCATTGGTTTCCAACTACATCCAGATAGCTAATCTTAAAGCAGCCTTGTTTCGGAAAGAGAGTGGATCCATGAATGGATCTGTTACGTCTTCTCCAGCGCCATCTTGGAAAAGTATAGGAGATGTTAGTAAGGGAGAGGTAGGAAATTCAAACCATGAAACAATCTTTGGAAACTTTTCATAGCAGTTGTTTTACGTTTCTGCATTGCCCACAGCAGGGACAGACCGAGTCCCTAGCAGGATCCAGAATGCAAAGCTTTGATGGTGTGGACTTTATGGCTTCTCCCATTAGTGTGGTGTCAACAGAAGATGAAAGAAGCGTCTCTGGGGATTGGATTGATAAGGTTATGGTGAAGAGCCACTTAGGTGAAGATGGCGGTCATTCACCAGATATAGTGTATCAGATTAGTAGACGTGATACTTCCAAGGTATATCCGGAACAGTCTCTGAGCAAAATTGCAACTCTAAGACGAGACAACAGTTCGGGTAGGATTCAATTTGAGGGTGCAGAGGCCAGTGATGAATTAGAATACACAGAAATAGAAGCTAGTGATGAATCAGGTTACCAATGCCAAACAAATGGTGCTAAGCAAAAAGGAGGAGGAGGAGGAACAAAAGCCAAGAAACCTACTCCAAATCAAAGGCAGATGAAAAGCCCAGAAATAAGGTAAATGTGGATACTGATCAACTTATAATGCTCAAGTTTAAGATACAACACAGCAAGTTGACATCAAAGCATGGACGCTTATGTTTACTTTTTGTAACTTGTAGGAGCCTGATTCCCCAACCACCAACGAGGAAAGTCGGGAATGGATCTCATTCACCATTGAATAAAAATGGAAAGAAACCAGCTACGGTCGATGGGAGGCGAAAGCCGACCTCCACGGGTGGGAAGTGATGTCTTGCACAGGATGCATCTGTGTTTTTCTGTTTATATGCATTCATGGATTGGAATGTGTTCACAGAAATGGCAATGCCAATGCCAATGCAATGCTTCTCATTGTCAAGTTCTTGTTTTCCATTTATTTACTTTTTTTAAATCCCACAGATGTGTGTTGGCGGTGTATACAAGGGTTTGATTTTTGTTCTCTTTGTATATTGTTTTTCATTCTTTTTTGTAATTGTAATTCTTTCACTGTACAAGAAGAGAGAACATGGCATATTGAAAGAAGTTTATACCGTAGTTATTTGCAGTGCCTTTCTTAAATTATTACATTCATTCCAATCTTAGGTGAACTAATAAGATTATACATTTTGATCAACTGAGGAACTATATGACTAGAGTGTAAGATTGAACAAGTATTGAGGGAAGATGAAATGTTGTTGCTTTGTTTTACATTTGCCAACAGAAGCAAGTATTCTCCTGCAAATGTTATTGTTACTTGTAAGATACTACTATTAGCTATACAAACTTTATGTATCACTTGAAAGATTTTGGCTTTACAACGCAATGTTTCTCCTATTTTAATCATTCCTTATTAAGATAAACGGTATATTTTGCTGTAAGCTTTTCAGTTGGATGGAAATGATTGGAAATGGGTTATCTTGCCAATTAAACTGCACTTTATCTTTAGTTTCCTACCTAAGAATAATCAACATTCATCAATATAATGACGCAGATTGAGTAAAAGGAGGGATACTTCTAAAAATAAAAGGAGATTTTTATATGGGCAGAAGCAATATTTAATTGGTGAATAGATTACCGCATTTAGTTAGCAATATTATTTTTAGGTGTATTTGGTTTTGAATAGGTCACAGATGAGTAGATGCAATTTTATATGGGTAACAGCTGTTCTTCCTTCCTTAAAAGAACCATAATTTTATTTTTGAAATAATTATTTTTTAAAGGGAATTTTTCGCAAATTGTGTTTCTTCTATAATAAAATCTGCTAAATTTGCGTCTGTGGACTTATTTTATTGTTTCTCTTTTCTTAACTACTTTTTCAATGCCATAGTTTTTTGAGTATATATCCTTTTAAAAAATAAAATAAAATAAAAAGGCTATTAATCGGCTTTTGTAAATCAATCGGGATCCCGGTCGTTGCCAGAAACGCGCTCCTCTCTCTCTCTAGATTTTGATATTCCGATCAAATTGATTCCTGTAAATCATAGAGTTAAAAATTCCTTGATTTCTCTCTCCGTGGCTTTGAGCTCTCCACCTGCGGCGATCTACTGCAGTTTACCTCCTCGCCCTCTGCACTGTAAGCTTCTCGATTTGATTCCTTTTTTTCTTTTCTTTTTTTGTTAAATAATGCTCTTTTTCAGTTCTGTACAGCTCTTAAGCTGCATTTCTTGTTAATGCTGGTAAATGTATGTGAAAACATAAAAATCTATGCAATTTGGGGCCACATGCACGCTAGTTGCTCCCTTTTCCGGAAATTTTTCGCATTTTGGGGGTTTATTTTTTAAATAAAATCAATTTTAGTAATGGGCAATCTGCATCCTTTTGGTAGTCGGAGCTAATTGCGGATTACCGAACACGTCGTTTACTTTTTTTTCCATTTTATTTTGTGACTGTTGTTTTCTAGTGAAATTGTTTATTTTTTTAGTATTTGTGTGATTTAAAACCCTCTCTCTTTTTCTCTCTCACGCTGCTTATGATAAACTTCAGGCGTAGTCATTATTTTCTGGTTGCAGATTACGTGGATAAAATTGGGTTTCTGTTCAATCGATTTTCCTGAACTTTATGTGAATGAACTGGAGAATGTCCTGTAATTTAGGCTGTGGTTGGGGATCGAGCCTTGGAGAATGAGAACTGCTAATGTGTTGAAAGCCTGATATATGCCACATTGAAGTATTACCAAAATGAGGCACAAACAACAGCTGGTGCCACTTGGGACTTTGATTGGTCGCGAGTTGAGAAATGATAAGTTGGAGAATCCAGCAGTGAAGTATGGTCAGGCTGCTCTGGCTAAGAAAGGAGAGGACTATTTTCTCATTAAGCTTGATTGCCAAAGAGTTCCGGGGGATACATCCACTTCTTTTTCAGTATTTGCAGTATGTGTTAACTTTCAGCTGTTTGAAATTGATATCTGGTTTATAACAGTGCCGTTGATTTATTTTCTGAATTTCTATTTCTGTGTAGATTTTTGATGGGCATAATGGAATATCAGCTGCTATTTTCACCAAAGAGAATTTACTGAACAATGTATTATGCGCTATTCCCCCAGCACTTGGGAGGGAAGAGTGGCTTCAAGCCCTTCCCAGGGCATTAGTTGCGGGCTTTGTGAAAACTGACATAGAGTTTCAGCAGCGAGGCACGTATATATCATGGTTTTAGAATTGATTTTATTGTGACAGACACTTTACTTTTGTTTAATGTGTCACTTATGGGATCACTACAACTGGCAGGTGAGACATCTGGAACTACTGTGACATTTGTCGTTATTGATGGTTGGACTGTGACTGTTGCATCTGTTGGAGATTCTCGGTGCATATTGGACACCCAAGGAGGGGTCGTATCTCTTTTGACGGTTGACCATCGACTAGAAGAGAATGTTGAGGAACGGGAGCGTATAACTGCAAGTGGGGCTGCTGTAGCAAGGCTCAATATTTTTGGAGGAAATGAGGTAGTTTGCTTAGTCCCATCTTAGTTTTCTCCTCTCAAATTCAAGTTGTAAGAATATAGTATTGGTGAGGGATTCTTTCTCTTGATCTGGGAAGATTTTGTGGTTGGGTATAGGTTGGTCCATTACGTTGCTGGCCTGGCGGATTATGTCTTTCAAGGTCAATTGGTGATACAGACGTTGGGGAGTTTATCATCCCAATTCCTCATGTTAAGCAAGTCAAGGTTCTTATACTGTCATCCTTAACGATGATTGGAAGTCCTACCTCTGTTATACCAAAATGATTTATTTCATAACTATTCTGTGGCTATCAGCTTTCAAATGCTGGAGGGAGACTTATAATTGCCTCTGATGGAATATGGGATGCTTTGTCTTCTGATATTGCTGCTCAGTCTTGCCGGGGTTTACCGGCAGAGCTTGCTGCAAAGTTGGTTGTTAAGGTATTTTATCATTTTGTAAACCAGATATTTGCAAATTGGTTTCTTAGTGTTCTGGTTGAAAATTTTATTTCGTTGCATTTTTTTATTTTAGGAAGCCCTCAGGTCAAGAGGTTTGAAGGATGATACAACCTGCTTGGTTGTTGATATTATTCCTTTCGACCCCCCTGTCTTGGCCCTACCGCCTAAAAAGAAGCAAAATTTGCTTTATTCACTTATATTTGGGAAAAAATTTCAAAATTCTAGTAAAGGAGCTAATAAGCTATCTGCAGTTGGAGTTGTTGAGGAATTATTTGAGGAGGGTTCTGCAATGCTTGCTGAGAGGTACTTTTAGGTTTATATTCGTTTTGAATTTTGCTCCTTTTATGGAGTAATTAAAACTCTTGGCGCTTCCTTTAAACAAGGGTCCTTCTTAAACTCCAACCATCTACATGCAGGCTGGGCAAGGACTTTCCTCTGGAGTCGAATACTGGGCTCTTTAGATGTGCAATCTGCCAGGTTGATCAGCTCCCCAGTGAGGGCTTATCCGTTAATTCAGGCCCATTTTTCTCACCTGGATCCAAGCCTTGGGAAGGTCCCTTTCTCTGTGTAAGTTGCCGCAGGAAGAAAGATGCCATGGAAGGGAAGAGGCCTACATCGCCTGCAGTGACTGCATAAATCTGGTAACCTAGCAAATTATTCGTAAATATCTTTCGGTGATACTGTTAACGTGCTCCATTTTCCCTCTGGGAGGATCATTACGTGTGTGTGTGTGTGTGTAAGAAGTGATCTAGTGGTTTTGTCCATTATAGGGAGCACTCCTTTTTTTTTGCTGTGGTTCCTATCTGTGTCTGAGCTCGGCCATCTCACTGATGCTCGACCCTAACAGACACAGTAATTCATGAGTATGTAACAACTACCAGTTCTGAGTATGTAAGAGAAATGATGTTTGCAAACGGAAATTATTCATTGGATGTGTTTGCTGTTTCTCGTCTTTCATAATTTTCAATGTTTTACGTCTTTTTAAGCTTGACAGATATGAACTCATCTTTCTCCTTAATGTATCTTGCTCATCTGCTGTACAATAACTGCCAAACTGCAAGCTGTCTAAATTAGCAGATATCTGTAAATGTAAATTTGGGGCTATTTCAAGTTTCATTGCATGACATTGTTTAACTAACTTCTCTTTGTGCTTGTTCTCGTAGTATCTTAAACCTCAAATGTCAATGTCGGTGAATAAGTTGATGTCCAAGCATTCTCTTCTGGTTGCATCTAGATCAAACACCTTTCAGTCATGCATCTAGTATATAGTTGACTGTTCGATTCATTCATTTTACTTAATTGTTTTCCTTCGTTTAGGTCTTTTGATTCAGATTTTACTAGTAATAGTATTGCTTTGATTTGCACGTATGTTGAGTCTTGACTTGTTAGCTAGAAAATTTTGATTCGGATTTGGTATTATTTACTTTAATGATAACTATATCCGAAAAAAACTCAATTTTGAAAAAGAAAGACTAGGTGAAAATTTGTTTGTATACTAACGACCATGTGTATTTCCCTCGTTTGCCGTCAGATTTAAACGAGACTAGCATGCTATCCAATATGACAAAAATAGATGCTTGTTATTTACTCATCATCAATGCACCATATTGCAAGACATAGTTTTAAAGCTCAGACTATCCTATGTCTGCCTATTTAATAAGATTGGAATAATAAAACATAAATTTGATGTAACAATCATTAGTATATAGGTAGCTAGACTCGATCAGATCAATGCACCAAGTATTGTGTGGAGATGCTGAGATTCGTGTTGTGACCTCAAGGCCATCACAAAGTGGAACTTGAAAGCGTTTGGCGCTGACCAACTCACCCATCTCTGCCTCCAAAGTCCGAACCCATGCTCCAGGGGTCACTCGAGAGGGATGCTGACACGATTGCTATCATGCCAAAAGTTTCTTATGATTTATGATTCTCCTAACAGTACTAATAAGCAAAGGGTCAAGTAATATGCATCCTACTGCAGGATCAGTCATTAAATTTCAAATTTGACACCAGCATGATCTGCCAAATACTATGAATTATATCAATCTAAGTTCGAACAGCTACAAGCTAAAAATTTAAGAAAAATATCAATAGAAAGGAGAAACGTGTATTCAAGACACTGGCCAAGACTTTGTTGATGGCACTTGCTATTGGACATCACTAATATAATCCTTCACCTGCAGGCAAATAAATATCCCCCAATAAGAGCTATGGAAAACAAATCTAAAAACTGGAAGAAATTTGATCGCAGCTGAACAAGTATATGATAACTTACGTAGCTCATCAATGGAAATACTACTGTCCATGCTTTCCCCTGCTTTTATAAGCCGAACCCTTCCTGCAAAATTAGGTTACCACAATTGGGTTAACATGAAAAGAAATGAATGTTCAGGACTGAGCAGTAACATAATACTTACATGCAAAATATACGTACAAAATGAACACTAGTTTTGTATGAATTAGAGTTCGTCGTAAACAATAGCTCATACTGGTTATCTTATACTCAAACTATTTGAATCCCCCAATTGAAAACTCAAAATTTACAATGATTATCATCCTATCTTATTTATAAAAGAACTTAAATCATGTGATCCATAAGCTGGACGCTTTAAAGATACTATTAATCATCCGAGTGTCTAATCATTGATGCTTTAGGTGTCAACATGAAGTATAAACTCCTGAAGAGAAACACAATGGTAAGATGATGTGAACTAAAATGCAACATATGCTCCTATAAGAGCAGATAAATTTTACCAAAAATAAGCAGTTAATCGCACTAGAAAATGTTATGGCTGATAATGTTTGAATAAATTTAGATTCAACACTTCTATGGAATGGAAATGCTGGTCTAGATCAATGAGAAAACTCTAGGTAGCCCCCATCTTTCTGGAGACAAGTTGGTCATAGAACAAGCCAAATGCATGCCCAATTAGAGGTCACAATGCTTGCAGATAAGTCCACACATTCTGACTGATACACTATGATAAACTACAAGCAGGACAAATCAATCTTCACTCCCTGAGGCATATATATGTTTGTAGCATTTTTTTAGCAGCTTCACTGTTTAATTAGTTACTTTGCAATGACAACATATATTTTATCTTCGATCAGTAAGCAATAGAGATTCAAATTCACATACCATCACGGCACACACAAATTTCTGGTATGCTTTTTACGTCTCCATTGATGCTGTCATTGTAGACTCTCATTTCAATATCACCCTCAACGTAAACTGAAGAACTGGAAGTGAGCTCCATTTGTTAGATGGTACTCCAAGAAAAAGACAGGAATTTAATACAGTAGTAGTATAAATTTGCAAAAAAGAAAACAACTTCCTACTTTTTTCACAACTTGTTGCACTGCATAGGCTGCAAGCATAGGGTTATGAACTGCAATACGATGCCATTGAGCTGGTTTTGGCAAGTCATGCGAACCTATGGTTCTCTGATCAAACATACCTCCAGTTCCTACAGTGAACGTGGTTACAGTTCTACCATTCCTCAAGATCTTCTGGATGGGGGCTTGACCAACTTTTCCGCATATAATAGCCTGGCGAAAACAGGTGTCCTAGTGATTAGTGAATAACCAAATCTTCATACAAAATATTTGAGAAATCAAGCAAATAAACCACATAATTGACTAAGCTCCTATCCAAGATAAGAGATTCCATGAATGTATTCCAAACTTGATAGTTCTCGATTAATAATGCAGTTTTCGGGTAAAAGCTTCTCATCGGGTAATATCCAGGATCACATGATAACCATCTCAAATGAAGAATGGAAAGCTAAACCTAAGAAACGAGAGTAGTCACAATTTGACCAAAAACTAATGATACTCCTATAAATCATTCAAATAGAATCAGAAGCATACACGGTGCACGCCGCGGAAATTCCAGCCTTTCCTGGGATCAACGCCCTGGAGCTGTAACTCCGGCCTCTTTGAAAGGAAATCGGCATCCTCAATTTCCGGGGCCGAGTTGAATGAATCAGTCGAGAAGAAAACCTTCGAGCTCCTCTGCAGATACGCCGCTGTTTTACAATCCCCAAAACTATCATCTCTAAATCCCCAATTTTGGAGTAAGGAGCAAAACCACAGGCTTTATTATAGTACCATAAAATCATTGAAAATATATCCATTTGAAGCAGAGACGCAAGTGGCTAGATAAAAATCTAAACTAAGATTGTGAAAAAAATGAAACTGAGGGAATGCAGAGCTGAAAATTACCGGTGGAGAAATTAGGAAGATTGCGGAATTTAGTATGCACCCACATCCAAAGGGTTTATGTATCATATTCAAATAAACTCAAATTTTATTCATCTCATTTATTTTCTCTCCATTAACACTTTTAATAATATGTTCTTAAATTATGTGCCCAAAAAATGCTTCACTTATACTAGTGTTTATGAATTGTGATTTGCAATATATTCCGACCCATTTGGTGGAGTTTGCATCCATATCACTGCTCACTCCGTATAATTCAAAATGACCACATTTTCATTTTTTTAATCTCAATCAAAATGTCTATTTTTTTTTATTTTTTTTCTCCGGTCAAGATGATCATCTTTTATTCTTGAAATAAATTCTCTTTCTTCTTTTCAATAAAATATTCAATTATATTTTCTCTCTATCTTACTACATTTAACAACTCCGCCTAAGATCTTCAATCACTCAAGATTCAAGAATGTGATCATCTTGAATAGGAAGAAGAGAATAATGTAACTGTGATATACATTTTGTATTGTATTTATATTTCAAACTTTTGAACGATACAACTCAATTCTCATTAGCATTTTTATTTTACAAGAGCGAGATTGTATATATAAACATGTATAAACAAACATTCAATTCTATGTATTTGTTTCTCTATCTTTCTTTTTTTTCACAGATTTCTTTTGATTGTGATAGTGAAGCGTTATCCAAGAAGACCGTATCCACTATAATATACTAGTATAACAAACTCATCGCTCAAGATATAGAATACATGTGAATTATTTTCCAGGGGTGTACTTAAAAAATAACTCAAATTAGAATCACAACATCCTTCCAATCATATGCTGTCACATGGCACTTATAAGCAACAAAACAACGTTATTAAGCAACAAAATTAATGAATAACATTAACGGATTTTCATGGATTGCATAAAGACTATTTATGTTGAATTAAATACAGTTTATATTACATTGTAGAATAAAATGCAAAATAAATTGCATTTAATGCAACATAAATAGCCTTTTATGCACTTTGCGGAAATCCGCCAATGTCATCCATTAATTTTGTTGCTTAATAACGTTGTTTTGTTGCTTATAAGTGTCACGTGGCAGCATATGATTTGAAGGATGTTGTGATTCTAAAGGTGAAAGAACACTAGTGCTCCCATGATAATAGTTTGATACCCTTCCTTATATTATATCCGAGTGGGATATAAAAGTAATTAATGTTCATCAATATACACGTAATTAGTGATTATTTTTTTGGAGTAAATTGCAACTCTTAATTATAAGGTAGGAACATAAGCAAATAAAAATGGGCAGCCTATCAACATCCACTTCCACCACCCACAATCACAAGCCACAAATATGTCTTGTGCATTTCAAAAGCAACCACTTCTTACTATGTAGCAGAAGAAGAAGCAATCAAGTGTTGAGTACAAGGCAAGCAGATGCATCAACTAAATGATGGAAGCAGCAAGACTCGAACTCACAAAATTGGTGCCATCTTCTCCACTGCCTGTGGCATCGTCAGATCACCAAACATGCCTTTTGGGTTCGGCATTGCTGCTGCCGATGACGAGAGCAAGACTCAACAAATCACAAACCATGTTGTGCTGCCATGCCAACGACGACATCCCATTGCGGTTGCCTCTGCCATCCTCACTAGCAAGTGGAAGATCAGCTTAAAGAAGGTCAAGCTTAGGCTCAAAAGAACAAAGACGGCAACCAGCACCGAGGCTGTGGAGCTCTGCAAGAAGAGGATACTCATGGGAGACAAGTGCAGAACCTTGAATCTATCAGGTGTTCTTCATTATGATAAGCATGGAATACTCCTACCTGAAGATTGATTTTCATGTGTATTTGAGAATTCACCCATCTAATCAATGAATTTCTAATTTCAACATTTTCATGAAAAACTTGTGTACTGATGAACAAACTGAAGCATCATATCAATACAAATTTAAGATTCATCCATCTACATTACAAGCATTCATTGATTGTTTCAGACCCTCAAAGGCTTCAATCCCAGAGACAATCGGAGCCTGTTCTGCTCTGCAATCTCAGGATCTGGATGATCTGTTCCATCGTCTTTCTTTGCTGCCTTCTTCTCTTTCTTCTTCTTCGGTGCCTCATCCTCAGGTGCCTCTCCTCGTCTTTTGGGGCTCGTGCTGGAGTGGTGCCGTCTGCGACGCTCATCACCATCACGATCCTTGCGATCTCTACTTCTACTGCGGCTCCTTGAATGGCTCCTCCTCCTCCCACGGTCCCTCTCTCGCCTTTCACGCTCTCTGCCTTCTCTATCTCGCTCTCTATCACGCCCATAATCTTTCTCGTCTCTTAGGCGATATCTGTCCCTGTCTCGGTCTCTGTCTCGTCTTCCACGGTCTCTATCATAATCTCTTTCGTAGTCCCTATCTCTATCTCTGTCATAGTCCCGATCCCTGTCATAGTCACGGTCCCTGAAATTTTGTAAAGATAGACTGTCAGTTCTTGTCAATACACCTTTAACTTTCTCCTTCTGTACTTCACTAGATAACATCACCAAAAAAATTAATTGAAGGTAAACCAAAGGGTAATAATGCAACTGGTTGGCACAAAAATCCTCCTTTAACTGAGAGTTTAAACGGACCAAATAGGAAAGGATACTCTCAAGGCATAAAAATCAATCAACATTTGAAAATTACTAGGTAGAAATAGTTGATCCTCGTATCTTGATTCTTGAACAACAGAGGAGCTTAAAACCAATCCAAACGGACACAAAATACCACAATGACATACTCCACATAAGATGCATATAATACGTTATTGTATTGCACTAAGGATCAATTGGATACCGAACAAAATAAACACACAGGCAAGTTCTTCGCAATGTCACAACCTCTAAGTTTTTGTTACCTCAAAAGTGAGACTCTGTAAATGTAGGTACAGCAGAGATACAATTGGAGATGGAGTGCAACAAAAAAAAGTAAAGGGAAAATATTGCGCTGAACACTTTTCAGTTTTACAGAGTACAATTGTACGATCCATCATACTTCTCAGCTGCACACTGCCAGTGCAGAGAAACCTGGCAGGACCACAATGTTTTAATCTAGGATGCTGTTATAAGCCATCAGAGGCTTGAAATGCCATGTTGGTCAGGCAATCACAATAATGTGATATGTACAATCAAGTACATTCATGTTTTAACAGCATCCAACTCACTCAGAACTCCCATTAAAAACATAGAAGAAGTTAAACACCACATAAAGCAAAATTAATTGCTTCACTATAGTTGCAAAAACTGAAACATGAGTAACACTTGACCCAAATCACCAAACATATTGCTATTGACAAGCAATATTTGAATGTGCAACGAAGTACTTGGTTGTACCTATATCTGTGACTATCACGTTTTCTATCTCGATCTTTTTCCCTGGTTGGACTTCGTGCCCGGTAGTAATCCTGGTGTAAAATAAACAAATAAGACAAGGTCTACAAACAAGAAATAATCAGGCAAATTAAAGTCATATGCTATGTATAGAGATTTGACCTTGTCATCGGCAGCAGAATCTAATCCATCAGCAAGTTGGTCATCTTCTTCTTTTTCCTCTTCCTCTTCGAAATCGTCTTCAAGAGCACTTCTTCGAGGCTCAAGCGAACCAAGTCCTTCAAGAGTCCATCTGCAAGCAGAAAATATGATATTGATGACTTCAAACAAATAAAGTACAACACATACCATCAAACAAGAGAAACTACCAATGAGAGAATAAGAGTTATCAAACATGGACTAGTTATTTTTCATATGCTCAAAGAAGTGGGTTACTTGGTTTAACAAATACAGATGCAAGTAGGAATTGTTCACATAAAAGGATCACATGATAGAATAAAATCTACAGAAGTCAGAAGTTAGAACTCAGATATGCTCAACGTAGTGGGTCAAGCATGACTTGTTCACATGATAGAATAACATTTGTACCAGTTCATATGATACCCGATCAAAACTTTAAAATGAAAAATAAAGCATTACATTATGTTCATTAAAAAAATAAAATTATTATGTAGTAATCATAAGATAATACTACCTCCGTAGTCCATCCCTTAAAAATGTAAACTTTCTATAGTTTCTATTTTAGGAAGTCGACCCCACAATCCACTAACACTACTCCCACTACTTTTTTTTCTTCATCTCTCTTACTTTACCAATTCTTTTCTCTTACTTTACCTATTGAGCATTAGCACCCGTGCCGTTTCAAAAGTTTCTATTTTTCAAAGATGGTGGTAGTAAGAAACTATATATATTCTCAAGCTACATGTTAGACCTTTAGAGAACCACACTCACCATTCATAGCAACTAACAGGCCTAGACAAAAGATTAAGTTCTATTCGAAAATTCTACAAATTTACAGAGCTAGTGGGTTTCAAAATTAGTATTCTGGCAGTAGCTAGTGGTATCACCTAACTTAACACTAACAAGCAAAAGGGGCCAACATGACTAACATATTATCATACAAAGGTGGAGATACTAAAACAAAATTAAAATAACCCCGTAAACACCATCAGAACCTTGTCCGCATTGCATTTCAGATACCTTTTTTTGATTCGCGGCAGTGCGATATCACATGAGTAGTCTTTTGTCAACAGCTCATCAATATACTCATCAACATGCGTCAATGTGAATTCTGTAGCAATCAAGTCAGAAAAAGAAAAGTTATCACACAGTAGAACAATCGAAAGTTCAAAGAATTTGAACCAATGAACAAACTGATTGAGATTGACCAATAAATCTCAAATAAGGGTTAGATAATCTTACTTCCATCATTTAGCTTGAGCCTCAGCTTTCGGTAATCATTGTATAAAGGTTCCAAGTAACGGTAAACATCAACATCCATTCCCGTTAGACGCAGATAAAATGCTCCAAGCACACGAACATATCTATATCAAAGACCGTGAGAAGTTAGTTAAGAATTACAGAAACAGAATCGTGTGGCATATATTAAAAGTACTAGCAGCAAATAGGTTATTACGATAAAGCGAGAAAACTGAAATCAGCCAGGAATAAGATGGAAAAAATAAGGTAAACACTTTCTTAGAATTTGAAGTTCGTGCTATTTCACCAATCACAATCCATTTAACCCAAATCACATTACTAAAAATCAGTAGTTATGTAGAGCCAGAGATTTTAATTCCTTCTGCCCAGACTTCGACCAAAAGCTATCACGCATTTTTCCGCATCCAAGAATTACGGCATGAGATCGAAATTCCTAAGACACCCGACACTACTTGAATAGATATTTTAACAAATTTAAATGCAGTACATCCAATCAAACTAGACACGCAGCTTTTCACTGAGCTGAAACAGATAAGAAACGCCTCTATATTCTTAAAAATATTACACACAAACACTATAATATAAAGAGGATGAGGTGAATCGAGTATGAAATAGAATAGATTACTTGTACTCGGGATTCTTTATGAACTCGACGACGATTTCCTTGTCGGGCTGAATCTGGAGCATCTTCATAACAAGGCACATAAAAGGGGTGGGTTTCCGGGTGCCGCCGTGAGTTCCGCCGAGGTGGTCTAGCTCCATGGCCTTGTCGACGAGCGTCTCCGCCGTCAGCCCGAAACATTGCTCCTTCCAGTAAGTGTGCTGGTATATTTTGGTCCGCAAAATCTTCTCCACCAGATTTTGGGGGTTTGTACCCCTTATGCTCTTGGCGAGGGGATCTGTTCGATTCGCCATGAGAGAGATGGAGATTTTGGCCGAAAACCTAATTCCCAACTTCAGAGAAATGGAGTACCCTTTATGATGCCTGAAGAGTTTCTTAATTCGTAAATCTCAAATAATTATATTTAGGATAATTAACTACTGGACACTATAGCACAATATAATACACTGAAAAAAATTCCATCAATTTATAATTTATATATATCGACTCTATCACATTAAAATACCACTTGTGACGCATAATTTTAGGTGAAAATTTGAGTACCACTTTCTTCTGATGCATAATTTTAAGTGAGAATTTAGGTGAAAATTTGAGTATTAGTACTAGTAAATAGAAAGAGAAATGTAATTTATTATTTTAATGAGAGAAGTAAATAAAAGAATTTTTATTCTTAAAAAACTTATATTCCAAATCTCTTAAATGATTGCAGTATGGTTTGGACAAATAGCAAAGGTGTAATGTCGATGAAGTGCAGACGTGCAATATTGAGGAACAACCCGAAAAGTAATGGGGTCAAATCATGACAATAAAGCTAGTTCGGTGTTCATTTGATGTTTCTGCATGGCCCTCGATTTTCGCTCCGGCCCGCACTATTCATGAAGACTTTCGCACGAGATGTTTCACGATCCCCACTTGATATTGGAATTCTTTCCCGCTACAGTGGACAAGAATTGGTTGACAGTTTACCAAATTATCCCTCAAAATTTTAGATTTCCCCCCATTCACACATTGCGTCTGCATTTGGAGTTTGCCTTTTGGGGATACTCTCTCTCACTACACTGCACTCCTTGGAAGCTGTTGAAGAGGCGGTGACGAAGATCCACAGATTTCCGTCACTAACAACAACGTTTACGCGTACAAAAGTTTATCGGTATCCTTGATTCTACGTGTATACCCCTTCCACCGTTCTTGAATAAGGTTGGATCTAACAAGTGCGATTTGTGTGTGCAGTCTCAGATCCGGCCGCTGAGCGAAGGGACCATACTCTAGCGAGGACATAATCTTGGGTAGTCGACTTTTTCGTTTTGACGCTTTAATCGATGAAAGGGGTAGAAGAAGGACACCAGACTCCCTCAACTATTGTTGTTGTGATTGTCGCTCTGTGACTCTCGGAAAATTTGGATTCTGGGTCAGTATTTTCATGGCCGGGTTTGTAGATTCTTTTTTGGATTGAAGAATCTTGCTGATGAGGAGAAACAGAGAAACGGTCGTTTGATTTTGTCAAGCTGGGTTGTAAAGATCAATTTTTTATCCATTTTTCTTCAGCTCTATTTTCTCTTTGGCCATTATGAGTTGACAAAAGCCCTTTAGCTGATGCAGAAATCTATGTGTATACCCCTTTCATCGTTTTTGAATAAGGTTGGATCTAACAAGTGCAATTTGTGTGTGCAGTCTCCGATCCGGCCGCTAAGCGGAGGGGGGGGGGGGCACACTCCAGCGAGGACATAATCTTGGGTAGTCGACTTTTTTCGTTTTGCCGCTTTAATCGACGGAAGGGGTAGGAGAAGGAATTACACATATTCGTTTGAATGCATGGAATGGGCTTGCGTGTTGTCAGCCAAATATGGAACACCGAACTCCCTCAACTATTTCCTACTTGAAGGGACCACCTGTTTTAATTAAGTCAATATTAATTTCTTACTTTTCCAAATAGGAAGAAGCGAACGAGCCATTAGTGACTTTTGTGCGGATTTAGGTGAAACCCAATTGTGCGTTCATAGAGCATACTCTATAATCTATTTTGGTTATTTTCTCCCTTGAATTTGATAATGGGATTATGGAGATGCTCTCTGAGAGATTCACTTTCATTCTTTCTTTCTCTTGTTTTTAACAAGTCGAGTGATTGCCAATTCTTCAAATGGGCCAACGGAACCAATAGCGACTGTCGAAAATAGCAAAAAGATAAGTTGCCAAATAAGTCCGAACAACTCAAGGAAAAGTTGAATAAATATCGAATCATATACTCCCTCCGTCCGCGAATAGGAGTCTCGTTTTTCCATTTTAATCCGTCTGCGAATAGGAGTCCCGGTTCACTTATACCATAAATGGTAATAGGGTCTCACATTCCACCAATTCATTCCAATCACATTTCATTTAAAACTAATATATACAAGTGAGACACATATTCCACTAACTATTTTTCAATTATTTTTCTTAACATTTCTTAAAACCCATGCCACTAAGGAATGTGACTCCTAATGGCGGACGGAGGGAGTAAAAGTTAATGAAGCGAGATTTGAAAGAGATGAATTCGAAATTGCCTGAACAGTACCCATCCGTCCCTAATAATTTGTCACCATTTGACATGACATGAGTTAAGAAAGATAATAGAAAGTGAGCTAAAGAAGTTAGTGGCACATGATTCTATTTTTATATAGCAAGTACTTCATTAGTTTTATACTTAATAAAATACAAATGAGAATAAGTTAGTGGAATATGAGATCCACCACCAAAATTGATAAAAGTGAAATATGACAAAATTTTTAGGAATAAATAAAAATAGAAATAAATGATAAATTTTCGGTAACGAATACTGCGAACATTTACAGCTTTAGCCATCGTATTTAATCCTATGTGAATGATAGTATAAATGTAAGCAAGAAATCATGACTATGACGAGTATGACGTGTCTCCTGTATCAACTAGTATATAGTATGGAGTACTTATTTGATAAAGTATTTATTTAAGGAAATAATTGGAGAAATCAAAGAATTCCAAAATGACAAATGACAAATGACATGTCGGCACAAGCACAGACTATTCGACCCATTAACCCAACCCCGATGATGATCTCCCCAACCCCACACCATCTATATGATCTATCAATTAATTAATCCTACCATCGCCTTTCTGGATATTCTTTTTACTACTAGTATTTCATTTCATTTGATTCATTGCTTCTTGGCGCTTCTTAATTTCCGGTCCAAGCAATCGCAAACCCTAACCCCCCTTTTCCTCTAATTGCTTCCCATTGCCATTTTGTCCGAGGTTGCACAATTATTGGGATCCTGAGGATGATTTTGATGCCGCACTGAAGTAATCGGTCATCGCTACCTCTTTAAAGGATGTGGTTTTCCTTTTGGCGATCCAGGGATAGACTGTCGTTAGATGAACTCAGGTACTTCTTTACAAGCTGCATATTTTTATGCTACTTTTCGTTGCTTTACTTGTGATTTCTCCTTCTTCGGATCGGAATTAGCTTAGGAGCCATAGGATACCTTTTGTTGAACGGATGATATCTCGTGGAGTAGAAATTTATGCTTCTGTTGCTCAAGTGAATAGAGCCCCCTTAGACTGAGCATGAAATTAGATTTCTTCCCGAAAGTGACACCCTTTTAGGGACCAAACTATGTTGAGATCTGACGGTGAAATGGTAAGATGCATCTCCTCTATCCAATAGGTTAAGAGAATTGATGTCTTTGTAAAAAACCTCTGTTGAGATCTTTCAAAACAACTTAAGCGTCTTCCTTCATAAGAAGGAATGGATAGGTGGTTTGAATTTGTTCTTTGAGGATGCAAATCCCATGTATATCCCCAAAGAAAATGGTGTAGTATATGCAACTAGTGTACCATGAAAGCTTATGTTTAATGCCTTTTTGGCATGTCCTTGACTTGGCAAACTAGACAGTTTGTGCAATCCTAATGCATAGTGACTCATATATTCTGCAGAAAGAAGCTTGCAAGAAACGTTAATCTTTTGGCTTAGTTTCTTATTGAGGGTATTTCTGTTTGGATTTACTTTTTTATGCATTAAGGCATAGGTTATAGCTTATCTTTTCAAGGAATAAGATAAGACTAGATGAAATGGGCTTTAGGAAATTGTACTTCTTTGATTTATCTTAGAAATATACTGAAGAATTATGGAACACCGAATATGGGATTTACACAATGGTTGGACCCCTTATTTGGTGTTCTGATTCTTGGGAAGCTTGGAATTTTAGATGTGGAATCATAACTGAGGTTGGCATTTTGGTGCTGTGAAGGAAGTGAGTATAATGTTTAATTAAAGTAATTTAGCTGTATCAGTTTAAATAATTTTACCCACCAAGCTTAGAATGCATCATCCCCATGAGCTTAAGATGATTTCTTTGTGTTCTGTCTGATAATATGGCTCTCAAAATCTCCGTCTTTTATTTCCTTGTGTTTGTTGTCTTCCCCAGATTCATTGTTGATCAACTGATAAAAGTTCAAGCCGTGAATGAGGTTAACAAAGTAAGTCATTGTCTTGCTCTCACTGTTGGGTTTTCCAGATTCTGTTTCATAACCTCATCGTTATGCGATACATGGCCAGGAGTTTGTCATTGAGGCTTTGAGATCTATTGCGGAGTTGATAACATATGGTGACCAGCATGATGCTGCCTATTTCGAGTGGGACTTCAATCCATTGTGTTTGATATGCTCATATATCCTCTTAAAGTTTATACCATGTTCTTTTTCATTCAATTCTTATCACTTTGGTACCTTTTAGGGTTTTCATGGAGAAGCAGGTCATGGGCGAGTTTGTACGCATATTAAGAATATGTAAATCTCTGATCGTCTCACGCCAGCTATTGCAGACAATGAGCATAATGATCCAGAACCTGAAAAGTGATCATTCCATATGTAAGCTCGCATAATAACTTCTGAATCTTAAGCAGCCATCTTTTCCAAGTCTGTCCAGCTCATGGATTCTCTAAGAAGTTTTTCTTTGCATATTGTGCAGACTATATGTTTAGCAATGAACATGTTAACTACCTCATTGCATATCCTTTTGACTTCAGAAACGAAGAGTTGTTATCTTACTACATATCCTTCCTAAGGTGTGTTATAAAATAGCTTTCTCTTGCAGTTCTTTTCAACTACTTGGTATATGTTTTTGATTTCTGACTTTGGTTTTGCCACTGCATCTGGACTGAGAAGAGCGATAAGTGGGAAGTTGAATAAGGATACAATTTCACTCCTTGTTAAGACAGAAAGTGTAAGTTTAGGAGTCTTTTACTAATACCAATGGCAGTGTTGTTTTTCCTAGCACCTTCTCTGTAATTCAGTTGTTGTCAGTTGTCACTTGTTACAAGCATGGATTGAATGATGTGCATATGCACATATCTTCAACCTGGCCTTTGAACTTGATTTATGAATCATCTTTTATATTCTATTATTCTTAGTTGATTACTAGTATCCACAATTTTTACCATTTATTTTGTATAGAAGAGTTTTGAACATAAATGCATAATAGTTACAGGGAGTACCTTTGGATCAGTTGATCTGGTAATCCATTGATAGAAATGCTAAAAGCTTATCTTTCTGTTGCAAATCTAAGTTCATTGATTTAGTTAATTAGTTGACCTCTAAATTGAACACTTGTCTGAAGTATGTTTAAAGAAAGTTTAGAGCTAGGTGTATTTCTCCACAAGCTCAAGTAGACTACCAAATCAATTGTAGCATTAGATAAGCTAGGCCTAGGACAACTAAACCCAGTATAAATGGGTTATGCTACACTGCGCATCTTACTATTTTCGTGCATATCAGAGTGTGCATTGTTAGTAATTGTGGTGTCACCCTGGCCTTCTCATCTTAGGAACTGGAAATAAAAGGAAAGTGAGTATCTTGATTCCACAAGAGATTTTCTTTTGGAAATTGCCTTTAAGAGTCTTGCATCTATTGAGTAGAATATAGTTGAGAATTTCTAAAGAAAACTGAAATTGAAACAGGCCATTGATGGCTATGTTTTCAACACCTGTGCCACGGCCAATTTTGTCTTAGTAAATGTGGAGCAAAAAAAATTGAACGGAAAAAATTTACTCCATGTTACTTTCACATATCTCATTTTCTTTGTTCTTCCCCCTTTTGTTCCTATTGGGTTTAGGAGGAAGTAGTTGATTTCCCCCTTTATGTTGAGGCGATACGGTTTGCATTTCATGAAGAAAGTATGATCCGAACTGCTGTTCGTGCTTTAACCTTGAACGTTTATCATGGTGAGTTTTTCTTAGTTTGACTTTGGTTTCATAACCAATATGGTTTAACTCACAATGACCCAATGTATTAAACAATAAGCTTGGACTGATTTGCAGTTGGAGATGACACTGTAAATAGATTTGTATCCAAGGCCCCACATTCAGATTATTTTGTGAACTTGATCGAATTTTTTCGAGATCGGTGTATCCATTTGAACTCAATTGTTTCAAATGCTAAAATGTAAGATGCGGAATGTCATATTTCCCTATGATTTTTTATGTTGTTGCTCACATGAATAATTATTTCTTGAATAGGAGCCGAAGTGCAGAACTTTCGTCTTCCATTCTTTCTGCTGTTGACGAGATTGAAGACAATCTCTATTATTTTAGTGATGTTGTTTCTGCTGGAATCCCTGATGTTGGGAGGTTGATAATGGACAAAGTTCTGAGGATTCTGATATTTCCGCTGATCTTCCCATCCTTTAGTAGGACTGAAGCAGTCAAAGTACATACTCACCACTCTCTTCATTTTCCCTAATTTATGTGTGTTTTAATTTTCTACGCTTCTGGGAATTGTTATGAGCTCTTTATATTTGGTTGATTGCTGGTTTTATGGGTCTATATAAATATTTTTGTGACTATCTTAGTCGTATACATGCAGGAATCAAGTCTTGGGGCTGTCACTTCTTTATATTTACTTTGTTGCATTCTGCGCATAGTAAAAATCAAAGATCTGGCAAATATTGTTGCTGCTGCTCTTCTATGTTATCCAGATATCTTTCCTGAGAGTTCGGAGGCTAAGCTCAACGGTAATCTGCCGAGCCATGCTTCTTCAGATGTACAAAGCCAAAATAATGACGCAAGCAGTCAAAATTCTGAATCTGACACCGGAAATCATACACCTCACAGTGCATTCAATCATAACTATAGCAGTATGAGATTTGCTCCGAGGTATTTAATCCTTTTTTCTCACATATGGCTTCGTTTATTTATTAGTGATTTTTTTTCTCAAGGCATTCTTGCATTTGATTGCTGAGCAGCTCTTCCATTGAAAATGTTATTTTTGATATAGATTGGTGATCTCCTGTCAGTCTGTAGTTGAGTTTAATGTTAGACGATCACTGGGATAGGAACCTATGTGGCACATTGAACATGACTCTAATGTATGCCTTCTGTAATTATTGCATTATTTGGAAGTAGTCTTGTAACTATCAGGTAGCATAGCGCAATAGAGAATGATGATCCCCTGTGTCTCAATCTTTGTGGGACTGAAGTATTTTAACTATTTCATGACTTCAAATCAATGACATGGATTCAGGAAATTCAAATGAATTGCTGTTACCCGTTTAAGTTCTTAGAGATCCTTTTCCTTTCCAGAGTATTGCTTAACATGCCATCAATAACCAGTTAACTATATTTGCTGCCACATGATGCTTTTGAAATATTGGCATGCTCACCCATTTGGTTTTGTGCTTGCTGGAGAGATTACTGGTCATGACACTGGACTCTTAGTTATAGTATTTCATTTTCTCCATTGTTCCTCTAGCTGATTGTTTGGTGAATAATTGCTGAATAAGGTGGAATGAGTGATAATTTGTTGCTACAAATTTCTGGTTTAATCAATGAAACTTACTGAGATATTGCTAGCCTTCACTACTGCCAGAAAATAAGAGATTTGCATGGTACCTTCTGCATTAAACTCTATTATGTTTATTTGTGCAATTGTACAGGGAAACTTTGCTTTCATTTGTTGTCAGTGGAGATGAAGTTCAAGTTGCTGGCTCCTTAAATGTTCTAGCAACATTGTTGCAGACAAAAGGTCCTACAGCTCAGATTCTCTAGCTATTGGCTGATAAACCTCATTAGCACTTAACTAACTTAATCTATGCATTTGCAGAACTAGACGAGTCAATGGTTGATGCTCTTGGCATACTTCCACAACGCAAACAACATAAAAAGAAACTGCTGGTACGCGGTTGGTAGTATTATCCTCTGTTCTCTTGACTAGTTGCCTAGTTGGGAAATATTAGCCAGTAGCATGCATAATATGTGCTGCTGCCTGCTTTTATTTTGTTCAAGTTACTCATGGTGATATAGTCTTTTACCACTGATAGACCAGCAAGTACGTGATGTGCACATTTCAGTAATGCCTGCTTTCTTGTGTGCCTACAGCAAGCCTTGGTTGGGGAAGATTCTGCAGAAGAGCAACTTTTCTCATCAGAAGGTGCTAAGGTCAAAGATGGCATTAGTGGCGAACTTGATCTCTATCTGCAAAAATTGAAGGTATAGAAAGTTTTACGTCTGCTTTTCCTTGTTTAACTTGTTTTTTTCGCTTTCTTGAGTGACACATCAATGTTTGAAAGAATGAGATAAACATCTTTTTTCAAGTGATATAGTATTTAGCTCTCTGGAGTTGGATTTAGCGACTGCCTCCCCAAGTTACTTGATGCTTGAGAGCGCTGAGAGCAGTTTTGCTTGCTTGTGTTTTCCTATTGATAAAAATTCTAATCAGTTTATTTTAGACATTGTTTCCACATTCTCTTTATTTTTCTTGACTTTGCCTTTTAGCTTGATAAGTTCTGACATCCCAAGGGTCAGAGCAGTGGTATGTATCCAGATTCCAGTAACACTTAAAATGGGAAAGACTCATACATTTGTGATGCTCCTCTAATGTGATTCTAGTACTACAAATCATTTGTTGGCATCAAAGCTGGCTAGACATTCAAGTTATGAAACATCATGTCATGGTTTGGCATTTGAAACCATCATCTGGTCATAAATCTAAGTTCAGACTCTGGCTGCTATTGTCTATTACTTTTAAGTCTAGTGGATCAATTTAACAAGGGATATGAGTGTAATAATGTTCAATCTTAATTTTATCAATAGTATACTCCCTCCATCCCATAAAAATATGTGCACTTTCCATTTTCGTCCGTCAAACAAAAATATTGCCATTCCATTTTTGGAAAGTTATATCAATTTAATAATGTAGGTCCCACTATCCACTAACACTACTTTAACTACCATTCTCCTCCTCTCTTACTTTACCATACCATTCTCCTCCTCTCTCTTACTTTACCATACCATTCTCCTCCTCTCTCTTACTTTACCAATTTTATCTTAATTCCCGTGACATGCCCATTGCCCATATTTTTATGGGACGAAGGGAGTATAACTTATCATACCTTGTTACGTCCAGCAGGAGTATGCTGGAATTTCATGTGCACACCCAGAGGTTGGAGCGAGTCCTCGCGTGCATAGATTTCAAGTATGTACTTTTACATCCCAGAAAATAATATTTGTTGTGTGTGCCTATATATTATGCCGGTGTCATAACGTGCTAGGGCTCACTAGGTAGCATCCAATCTGGTGGGTGCAAGTATATTTTTAGTAGTGTCTTCGCCTCTTCGGGCAATAATCTTAATAATGAAATCATAAATTATATGCAGTCCATTTGGTGAATTTGTTAAATTTGCTGCTGCAAACAGATAAAGTATTCTGAGTCTCAGCCAGAAAAGTTAACTTTCCCTTGTATAATCACCTTGTATTTCCCTTTACATCCTGGTCTAATCCTTCCGAGGAGGCCGAATCAATTTACACACTTACGTGTATCCCTTGGTACTGCTTAATAAACAGTGAACGAAACTGAGTTTGAGAGAAGAATTCTTAATTATAAATTATATAATATTTTCTTGTTATATAATATGAAGGGTCATTGTTTATTTCACGCTTTTAGTTCAAATGCTCTTTTAAGTTTTAACGGATTATTGCTCTTTTAGGTACTCGATTCGTTGGTTAGTCTCTTCTGCAGATCAAATATCTCTGCAGAAACATTGTGGGATGGTGGTTGGCTTTTGCGGCAGTTGTTACCTTACAGCAAAGCGGAGTTCAACAGCCATCATCTTACTTTGCTCAGAGTAAGTAAGAAAATATGAATTTCAGTTTACTTACAGATGGATATCTGCTTGCCTAGTTGTGAGGAAGTTTTAGTTGTCCTTGGCCTTTTGAGACATCTTACATACAGTGCTATCTCAGAGCCTTGATTAGTGATAATGAGAAAACTCTCTTGAGTAGATCTCTGGAAAATGTTACTCTGTTGACATAACCATTTCCTGTGATATTGTTTATCCTACTTGTGGTATTCCTTTGGTTATAAGTGGAGTATAAACCATCAGCAAGTAGTTAAGTACTTAAGCATATAATGAGAGGTTCTCTGTCTGTAGGATTCGTTTCACCATTGCACTGCTCGTGTTCTAGAGGAGGCTAGAGGAACGTGGTCTGATTTATTATTGAGAGTTATTTGTGATGAGTGGAGAAAGTGCAAAAGAGGTATGCCATTTCTCACTTTTCTCCTATTTAACTAAGAATGATTTGTTTAGTTTTGCATATTATTCATGGTAAACAATCGATCTGTTCAGCAATTGAGGCATCTTCTCCGCGAAAAGATCCAAAGTGTATTCTATTGCCGCCATTCAAATCTGCCAATGACGGTCACTCTCTCTCTATCTCCTCCTCCCCCTGCATGAATGATCTATGAACATTTTTAGAAACATGCGTCTTATTGTTATTCTTCTGTCTTACAGAGCATGCATCATCTGAATCATCATTTGCTGCTGGAGAGAGAATGTGTGAAGCAGTGAAGGTTGTCCTTCAGTTACTATATTTTCATTAATATGAGGATAAAGTCTATAACATCTGCTTCAGTAGGCATAGAATGATGCACAAATACTATGTACTCTGTAGCACCTAGACCTGTGCTCACAAGTGTAAATGACATGCACTTCTGTAGACAATCATTGTATATTGTTGACAAATTTCTCATCTCCATAGGTGTTTGCGTTGCTTCATCATCTCCACATTTTCTCGCTTGGTAAAGTTTTGCCAGATCAACCTCCTGTATTCTGTTCTGTTGATACTCCAGAGAAGTCCAGAGCAAGGATTGCTGGTTTACGTCTTCCAGAACTTAAACCAAATGCTGAAATTAACCTTGGTAAATCAGATTTGAATTGCATCTTGTTTGTGGGTTTTCATCATCGTTCCTGGCTTTGCATTCCCAGAAGCGTCATAGGCCATATACGGACTGAGCATGCATGTGAATAATTTGTTGAGTCAAGGTTTTGATTTCACTTGTTTTCTTTTAATGGAATTGGTTTCTCATTTATCTTCAGTTGGTGCAATTCCTTGTCGAATTGCATTTGAAAGGGGTAAAGAACGCCATTTCTACTTTCTAGCCCTCTCTATGGGTAGCTCAGGTTGGCTTGTCCTTGCGGAGGAATTACCAGCGAAACCAGGACGAGGATTGGTACGAGTTGTGGCACCATTGGCTGGATGTAAGGTGAGTTGCTATCTCAAATAAATCTTTTACCCCATGATTAAAAATTAGTGTTTCAATGAATCATACTGAGAAACTGTAATAGTGAACCCTGTTCAGTAAAAATGGAGGGTTGCATGAGAGACGAGAGAAGCCTTCCCCCATCTTATTACTATGGCATGTAGGACAGGGTAAATGATCTCTTAACATCTGAAGTACTAAAGCTGAGTAGCTTTTCAAGTTGTATCTTTTTGTGCTTTCAATTACAGATTATGCACTTGGTATTTTATTTATTCATTTATAGTTCCTGTATAAGGACATACTGTTTCTTACCTAACACAAAATTATTGAACTTGAAGGATATGGCAGCTGCTTGATCCCATATTCACATGCTTCCCTTTTCTGTTTCAGCCAAAAGTAGATGATAAACATTTAAGGTGGCTGCACCTTCGAATCCGTCCTTCCTCATTCCCATTTACTGATACTGCTACGTATACTGCCCATGGCAAGGTAAAATCTAAAGCTTTGGTTGATGGAAGGTGGACTCTGGCGTTCCGGGATGAGAAATCCTGCAAGAACGCAATGTCCATGGTTGAAGAGGAAATGGAGTTGCAGAGTTGCATGGTGGAGAAAAGCCTAGAACCTGTACTCGAACTAGAACAAAGTACAGACCATTCACAACTGTCTGAGCATGTAGAGGATGACAACACAGTGTGAAAGCGGACCTCATGTTATTTTTTTGCGGAGGTTTCAAACGCTCGGTTAGTTTTCAGTGTCTCAGCCTCATGTATGTGAGTTGGTCCAAAGGAATCATCAGGTACAGAAATGTATAATAGAGCATGTAGTAGTTAGTGCCATTCTTTGTATGTAAATATATATCGCTGTGTCTTTTGTATGTGAGATTCTGCGACTAATTAATCTGATCTGAGGCAGCCCAGTTTAGATGTTGCTTCAACCTATTTATGAGCTTTTGTAACATTACACAGTTTTTCAAGAGCTAATAAAAGGGAAGTTCATATTTGTCGCCTTTTTCTCTAGCAAGCTGTCTGTCATTCTCTCTCAAAATTTTTGTTAAATCGTTAGCTGGGCTGCATAAAATTATAATCTCGACATGTTTAATTGATTTTGGACGGAAAGGAAATGATAGGTATCAAAGCGATGAGTATGTATTTATAGAGTTCCATTATTCACAAATCTAGTCTTAAAGATCGAACTAAGATCAAATTAGGCCCTTAAATCTAGATTTTAATGGATGAGATTAAACCATGTCTCATGAATTTCGCTACTTCATTATGTACGCAATATACTTCAAATCAGAGGTATTTCGGTCAAATTACATCTAGGGTAAAAAAAAACTCAACGTTGTTTCTCCTCATTCACACCGCTCCTCTTCTTTCTCATCTCTCTCGCTCTCTTCTTCTCCAAATTGAAGTATACTTCTACAAATCGATGAATTTTCTTCCACAAAGCGACGAATCTTCTTCTACAAAGTGATGCTCATCTTATACTCCAAATCGACGCTCAAACGCTGCTTCTCTGCCAAAATCGACGACTCCATAACTTCCTCTTCTACAATCGACGACATCTCAAGCTGATTCAAGTCGATTGACCACAGATTCAAAATGGTTGACACATGAAAGTCGTCTACCGATAGTCGTTGATTAACCACGGATTCAACATCTCTATCCGTCGATTTCAACATCTCTATCCGCAAACTTCAACATCTCCATCAGCCGACATCCACATCTCCACGTGATTTGAAATAGTTGACACCAGAAATTCATCAATGGAAGGTGAAGGTGTATATTATATTGTTTTTCTGAACTTCCTATTTTGAAGTCTATGACTAAAATTGCTTCGATTTACTATTTCAGATGGACGCCGATTGCGTTCCGACAGAACGTTATGCCTCATGTAATACACTGTATTGAAGTTTTATATTTTTCAAAATTCTACTTTACTTCATACTTTTCTTACTTTGGTTTCTGATTTTTGCGTAATTAATTCATCAATTAGTGGGTAAATAGTTCAATTAGGGGTGAAATATAATCGTTTGCTGGTGGCTAATTCGCAGCGGGTCGACAAAGCTAATCTCGTGTGAAGTTCTTTTGCTGGTCGGCTTGAAGGTAAACTCATGGACTGAAGTAATAAACAATGCGATGAACTGCGTTGTGTGTATAATTTTGCAAATAATTATAATCGTAATGAACTAAATAACCTATCTGATGAAGTATTAACCTCATGTAATGAACTAACAACGATCAATTTTTTATTACTTCACAAATACTTTTGATATTTGAGAGATTACTCCATCCTCTGGCTGAACCTCTGGCCGAACCTCTGATTTAGGTAAGGCACATTTGATTTTTGGCTTTGATTTGTCTTTAGGAGCGATTACTTCAACATTTGATTGTTGCATAAATCAATTAATTCACTGTACTTTTGATATTTGAGAGAAAATGTATAAAAATAAATTTGGCTGCGTAAATCAATATAGTTCATTTCTTGAGGATATTACTTTATTTCACGAGGTTACTTCTGCATTTGATGAGGCTATTAGTTTGGTGCTTGATTTTTGTTTTTTCGATTGTATGTTGTTAATGTGTGGTTCTAGTTCATTTCTGGACTCATTTGAATTATGTGGTAAAAAATAATCTGCATCTTCTTAATTTGATTTATTACTTCATAATTTGGAGACATTGCTTCGTGGAAATCAAATCGCAAGGAAAGTTCGTCTGATGTTCGTATGAATTTTATTAACCGTGTTGTATGCATATTTTGCTAAGAAATAACATTGAATGAAGTAACTAGCCTATTTGATGAAGTAGTAAATTCATGGGATGAAGTAACTTTGTTCTATGCATATTTTGTGAAGAAATAATAATTGAATGAATCAACTAAGCTATTTGACAAAGTAATAACCTTATGAAATGAAGGAATATAAACTGGTCTGTTTTGTATGCATATTTTGCTAAGAAATTAATTTGAATGAATTAAATAACCTATTTGATGAAGTAATAACTTCATGGAATGAAGTAAAATAAACCGACTTGTTTTATATGTATATTTAGCTAGGAGTATACTTGTAATGAACTAAAGAACCTGAATATGATGAAGTTACAAACTATTTTAATGATGTAATATAAACAATGTTTCAAATGTTGAATTGTTGTTATGTGTTTCTTGTATACAGGTGAAGAAGACGCTGCGGAAAAATCCTTTAACTCACAGCTGGGTGAGAAATCAAATTGGAGGAACGAAATAAAGAGTTTCGGGAGATGTAGTTGAGGCACGGTGACATGCTGATGAGGACATTTGTGCAGTCCGTCCCCATGCCTAACAAATGGGTGGTGCCTAAAATCACGGCGCAACCCATTGAGATGTGTTGGTGTGTCAATTTTGGATGATTTCTTGTATTGGACAAGTTTGTGTTTTTTCCTTTTTTGTGATAGAGATTTTGTATTGGTTATGGGGTTTATATAGTGAGGATTATGTGGTTTACAACTTTCTCCTACTGTGGGAATAGTTGACTATTTTGGAGAAAATTTAAACGATTTTAGTTCATGCACAGTAATAAACTACTATAATGAAGTAAAAAACTTCTGCAATGAAATAATGAACCTATTAGGATGAATAATAGGTATGTTCAATCTTGACATACGAATACGTCATAATAAAAAATAAATATTTCATTAATAAAACACTTTCACATAGTCCATTTGATTTAAATTCTGCCAAATATTTAAACAAATTCAAATTCAAATTACAATGAAGTAGTAAACAACATGAATGAAGTAAATAATTACATGAATGAAGTACAAAACTTATTGGAATGAAGTAATTTACTATAAGGAAATAAGGACATCACTTGTATCTTCTCACAATTCTTGAATCATGCCGACCAACCTCGCCGTATTCGGCGCATTTACTTCATTCAACTATTACAACATTAATGATATGTTTATACTACGGGTGTGAAAAAATTGAAAAAATACAAATTGTTAAATATAATTAATTCAATTGGATATTTGGTTCATAATAAGTATAACTCTACACAAACTTATGCATACAACCTAGTTATGGTAATATTACTTCATTCAACTTGGTGATTACTTCATTCTGCTAAACTATTACTTCATGCTAATCTGTTTATCACTATAAGCGTGAAAAAATTGAAAAATACAAATTGTTAAATATAATTCATTCATCAACAAGGTTCAACAATAGATTTTTCATCGGATTGGTTAAAAAACTTTATCAAAATTAAAAATACATCAGGTATCCAAAAAAATTAAATCGAAAAAACCGTGAACCTTCAAATAAGTTGTCGTCTTCTTCTACCTCTAAATCTGAATTTGTATAAAGAAGAGTGTCAATTGGTGTTTGTAGATCATCCATAATTTGAATTCTCCATGAGATTCAGAAGGTAAGCTTGAGATGTTATCTGATCTCACGAAGTAATCGGAATTCTTCACATTCAACACATGTAGAAATCCAACTACAGACTTTATACATACAATACAATTCAGTTCATATTACTTCATTACTTGGGGATATAACTTCATCAAGTACGTTATTTAGTTCATTACAATTATATTTCTTCGCAAACTACGCATACAACACAGTTCAGTCATATTACTTCACTGCTTGAGGTTATAACTTCATCAAGTACGTTATTTAGTTCATTACAATTATAACTCTTTGCAAACTATGCATACAACAATTTGTTCTTCTGCACTCTGAAATTTACCGTCCAGCTTCCGAAATAAACACAATAAAACAACCTATTTTGATGAAGTTATAACCTTATTGATAAAGTTATAACCTCATCTAATAAGGTAGTGGACTGAAGTAATAACTCACTTGAAGTTCAATGAAGTAAAAACCTATTTTGATGAAGTGATATACATGTTGAATGAATTAATTAGACGTATGAATGAAGTAGTGATCACTCTTTCTTATCTGCTCCAAAATCCTTTAGAGTAATAACCTAGTCGAATGAAGTGATGGAACTATTTGAATTAAGTAGTAAAACAGAAAATGAAGTAATGACTTAGTCAATGAAGTAATAAGAAAGTTAAATAATGAAATACTTAATAATCTTACTGAATGAAGTAATAATCTAACTGAAAGAAGTAATATCGTAGTTGAATGAAGTAATATAGAAATCTAAATATTGGTGATTTTCACACTTGTTCTTCTCCAATTCGAAATGACTTCAATCAACCGCGACGATTGAGGAAGACAACGTTGCTCTGCAGCTCGTCTAACATCCTCTCCAGCTCGCTCCATGTGGCCCTATAACCTCATCAATTATCTCCTTTTGCATCTCTTTATTCACCATCTCTCCTATGTTGAACAGTAAGTGCAACACCATGTTATCTACATCCTCTCCAATCTCTACAATTCATTTAAAGTCGACAATTAGCAGTCAATCATGATGTGCATCAACAAATTTGACTGGATCTTGGTGCACATGTCCACGTGAGATATATATATATACATATACTTCAAGATAAATTCAGGAACAGAGAAGCATACACTCAACTCACAATCAACAAAATCTCGTGACATCCACTAAAAATGAACAACAATGACTCCAATGCTAATTAAATATCCAACAACTCGATTTTGTATGTATCATGCTTGTGTGTGTGTGTGTCCGTGTTCCAAGTGCAATTTACATAGCTACTGTATCAGTAAAAAAAAGAAGAAGATGATGCATTTAATAAGTCGGGTTTGGTTGATGAAAGGTTAAGCTCTTTATCAAAAAAAGAAGATTTTCCAAATTCAACAGTGAAAAATGTTCTTATTTTTATTTTTTAATGCACAACTCATGCATGAACTAGCTAGATCTACAAATTGAAGTACACACGCAACTCATTATCCACAAACAAACACATAAACACAATAAAACAACAAATCAACAACACAATCCCCAAATTCGACCAGATCGCAGCCAGAAGCAGAGTAATTAAAATCCGACGCGGTTTCTACAAATTATCATAAACAATCAATAAGGTAATGGACTGAAATAATAACTCAATTGAAGTTCAATAAAGTAAAATCCTATTGTAATGAAATGGTATACTTGTTGAATGAAGTAAATAATGTAACTGATCCAATTGAAGTTCAATGAAGTAAAATCCTTTTGTGATGGAGTGGTATACTTGTTGAATGAAGTAAATAATGTAACTGAATGAATTAATAATAATCTAGGTGAATGGAGTAATAATGTAACTGAATGAAGTAATAGTCTAGTTGAATGAAGTAATTTAGACTTTTATTTCGACTACTGCAAACCTTGGTGCTGACGACATAAGGAGGATGGACTTTTATTTCACTAGGACTTGCGAACCATAGAAATTCTAAATCATCTTTCAAGCCATAGAAATTCTAAATCGTCTTTCTCTCGTCACTTGCGGACAAGACAGTCCCCTCACAAAGTACTTCTTTTTCCATTCAACAATAATATGTTTAAATGTACGTATTTGATCAATATTGCCTTCAATATGCTGAGCAAATCATCATGCCTGCTTGCAAATCATTCCTGCTAACCTCATCCACCACAACAATAACAACAAAAATCATTATTCAACCAGAATTTAAGTTCATTCACTTCATTTAAAAAGGTAATTTAGTTCATCATAAGTACAACCGATCACGTACTTATGCATACAATACACTTTATATTATCATTTCATATTAATCGACATTTGTCATTGAACATGTTATTAATTCATTCAACTAGATATTTGGTTCAAATTAACAAAAGCTATACACAAACTTATGCACAAAACAGTTAAGTTCACGTTACTTCATTCAACCTGCGGATTACTTCATTCAGCCAAACTGTTTTAACACAACATACAGTCACCTCTCCAGAAACGAGCCTCATGGCTCAACCACGAACTGAGCTGGCTCTCCGCCGATTTGGTGCCCCGACAAACCCGACAACCCGTCGGAAGTGCTTTACACAGCAAAGTACCACCCGCCCGGGTGAGTTTTACACCAACAATTACACCCGCCCGGGTTGCTTCTTCAAGGCGCAAGGAGTCTAGAATGGGTAGATTTTATGTCACCCAGCCGGGTGATTTTATAGCTTAAAAATCCACTCGGCCGGGTAGAGCAATTTCAACTGCAAAACAACAGTTTCTTGCACAGTTAGGGGGACGGTTGATTGAGAAAGAAAAAGAGGAGTAGAGAGTGAGGAAAAAAAAGAGACGAATCTGGTGGGCAAGAATTGGGAAATTAATGGAAGACAATCAAGGAGCTGTGATAAGGCTCGTTTCATGCATTGGTTTTGGGTTAAAATTATATGCTTTTGGAGGAGATAATGCACAAATTTTGAGCTTAAGTGTGCAGAAATCTGTTGGATCCGGGAGTTTGTGTAAATTGACCTGCCAGATGCAAAATAGCTGATTTTGAAGTAAAATACCAGAAGTCGTCGCTCGGACCTAGGAGAATCAGGAAGTTGACGACAGGAGTAGAAATGGAGCAAAAGCGCAGAAAAAGTCATCTACCTGGTCAAGGAGACAGAATGGCAGAATGGAGCTGAAGCGCAGAAAAAGTCATCTACCTGGTCAAGGAGACATAATGGCGTAATGGAGGTGAAGCGCAGAAAAAGTCATGTACCTGGTCAAGGAGACAGAATGGCGTGCTGACATGAAGATCCTCAATTATTGCAAGGGTAAAATGGTCAAATACCGACAAGAAGTTGCCTTAGGGTTGAAGTTAAAGCCACTCTATAAATAGAAGCTTTCCACAATGAAGAGGTAGCGCTTAACGCTATCGTAGTTTAGGTAGGAAGCTCTCATAGGCGCTTAACGCCACCGCTCTTTTAGTTTAGTTAGATAGTTTGCTGCTTTCTTAGCTTAGTTCAATGGTTTCATCGGAGAAATTGACGACTTCACCGTTGGATCTCGACTCATTTCCAGTTTTATGAAGCTTTGGTGTTTATTTTCATGTTGATGATGTTTTTACTTATGTTTCTTGGATGCTTTTCGCAATTGGTAGCTTAGATGTTTAGATCCATGTTGTTTACATGATTTCCAGTAGTTTAGAGGTTGAGATTTAGTTGTTCACGTGCTCGATTTCTGAGATCCGATAGTTTAGGTGATGCATGCAAGGTAATCTGTGTTCATTTCGTTTTCTGCTTGACCCAGTAGCGTAGATCTGGTAGTTCTAGCTTGAATTTCGTGTTTACGTCTCGTTTTGAAGCATGCTCTGTTTTATTTCATCAATGGTGTTGAAGCTTTGTTCTATGCTCTATTTTTACTTGTTGTTTGGAGAAGATGAAGTAGGAGTTAGTTAGAGAATCAGATCTGCTTTTTGCTTTTGCTTTTTGGTTTTCCAGCTTTTCTGTCAGCCCAACTAGTTTGAGAAAAATGGTCCCTACTTTACTTTTACACTTTGTCTGCCTATTTTAGGAAAGCCTTTAGCTTGGTTAGTAAGTTTCAATTGTTTTCTTTAGTTGCTTTCATGATTTATTAAAATGATGAAAAATATTTTCGTGTTTTATTTTCCTTCCGTACTTCTCCCGTCTCCTAGGTCAAGTAAATAGAGTCCAGTTTAATTCGGCCAGGTCAAGTAGATTAGAGTTTTAACCCACTCAATGAATGCGTAGCAGCAGCCGACCCCTTTTCCGCTTGTGTCATAGAAACGATCTCGAGTAGAACCATGGTCCCTGTGGTTCGACCCCGCTCTTGCCGCTTATACTTAGTAATATTTGTTGCATTAGTGGGAAAATTATAAATCTTGTTGAAAGGAGGGACACGTGCACACGACACATGTGCAAAAACCCGACCCTTCAAGCTGCTTGAGAGAATTTGGAGAATTAGTCTGCAGCACTTCACGCCAAATGCTCCAGGGGAAACTTCAGCAATTCAACATCCTCATCCTCTTCGAATTTGTTCCATGGTTTCACTCAATATTGTTGCTCCTAGTTTGATCATTATTGGCTAAAAATCTTGTGTTGCTCCAAACATGTAATCGGATAATTTGTTCGTGTGATTTATGCTATGTTCTTCTTTATCTTATGTTCGTCTTAATCACAATTTAATTGCTTGAATCTATTACTTTTGGTGCATCATTAGTAGTAGTTCCATAATCTCATTTAAATGTCTCTTCAACTTTGAATAAGATGGATCTTTGTGGTAATGAATTATCAATTAGAATTGTTTAGATGATAATTTGATAATGGATTTCATGTGCTAATAGTAATTGATCTTTGAGTCTCGCGCATCCGTTTCTTAGATTAATGAAAGCTAGTTTATAGAATATGTGTTCAGCTATTCTTAAACTATTGTATGTCAAGCATGTTCAATGCTAGCATCGTGAATAGATTTTTGTAGTCCCGTAATCTATAAGATAGAATTGAATATTAGAATAAATCATTGTTTTATCAGTGAATGTTTGGAGTAACAATCTCTTCTCTTGGTTCGTCTTGCTCGTTTTATTTCTGTAAATTGTTTTTGCATGATCTTGAAATCAAAATCTTCAAACCAAAGTACTTTCTATTATGTGTTTTATTTGCTTTAGAGTTAAATAATCTTTGCCTTCCCTGTGGATCGACACTCGAAGTACTACATTCGACGTTGTAACTTGCGGTATCGTTGTAATATTAGAATTATTTTAAATAAACTTGTGTGAACTTGCACTTGATATTTGAACTCGAAAATTACACACCAAGTTTTGGCGCCGTTGCCGGGGAAGGCAATAGGTTGTTTAACTTCTAGTTTGTTTTTTTTGTGTGTTTTATTTTATTTGATCTTTCTTTTTATTTTGTAGGTACTTACTTCGTGTTCTTGGGGTAATAGCCATCTACCACGTCTGGGCTTGAAGACGAAGGAGTGTTTATATTAGGTGATATCTTTCTAATTTTTAGTTTAGTGATAGGATTATTTTTAGTTTACACTAAACCACACACATTTTATAAGACTAACCCCGAAGTTGTCGATATGTCTTGCTTTCGGTAGGATTAGTATATTTGTGTTGTGTTTGGTTTATTTTCTGTTGTGTAGGTGTTCTAGAAAATCAAAAACAGAAAACCAAAAAATCAGTGGATGCAAACCAGATCTAATAGTACACCGCAATTTGGGTTATTGATATATCATAGAAGAGGACATAATTCAGCCGTGATTGGTACACATCAGGACTATCAGAGTCCAGTGAGAGAAAATCCTCTATTCGAGACAAATTTTGAGGGTAGTAGTGATTCAGAAGTTGAGTCTATAACTAAAGACGACAATAATGTTCCACCACCCATGGAAAGGTTTGGCGACATCCTCAGATCGGGAGTTGATCACCCGAGGGAGTTTGCCTATGCACATGATAATGTCAACATCCCACCCCACTACATTAGTTTGGTGAATGGTGGAAATCTTTTCCATGGACGAGATGAAGAAGATCCGATGAGTCATTTGAATGTCTTTTATGAACTGACGAACTCTCATATACCTCCAAATGTAGAGCATCGTCAAATTAAGAGGGCATTATTTCCTTTCTCATTGATAGAGAAAGCAAGAGAATGGTACGACTTGTTACCGGGCTACAACATAGCAACATTTGAGGAGTTGAAGTCGAAATTCCTTTTGGAATATAACTCTCCAATGAAGATCGGGAAGTTGAGAGAGGAGATCACTTCATTCCGGCAAAAGTATGATGAGTCATTTGCCGAAGCTTGGAAGAGATTCACAGAATTGCTAAGGAAATGCCCAAGTCATGGTCTAGCTCTGGGGCATGATCTTTTGAAGTTCTACAAGGGACTCAATCATGAAGGCACAAGCTTGGTTACTGCAGGTTCAAGTGGGAACTTGGACGATTTGACCCATGATGAGGTGAGGGCACTATTTCAGAGATTGGCTAACAATCAAAGGAACTGACATAATCCAAGAAAGGGGGGCGCAGGAGATACATTTGGTGCTACTAAGGAGTCGGAGAGAGTATCAGCTATAGAGGCTCAAATGGCTGATTTTAGTACTCAAATATCTTCAATGACGAAAGCTGTCAAATCCTTGCAATTGACTCCCCAACCTTAAGCTGCGCCTGTGATGAAGTGTGGAGTGTACAAGGAGCACCAGTGGAGGATGTAAATTATATTGGTAACCGTCAAGGTTTCAACCAAGGTAATCAGTATGGGAATCAACAAAACTGGAGGCCTCAACAAGGAAACTGGAATCAAGTCAGTTCTAGCAACACTGCAGGAAATCAATGGAGAAGCAATACCTAACCTCCGGGTTTTGAGAAGAAGTTATCACATGAAGATCAATTGGGACAGATTTTCTCTTTTATGACTAAGAGTCAAAAGGAGCATCTCATACAAGAATTCATGCTACCATTCCGAGTGATACCTCCCAAAGGCAGCGAACAATGCAAGGTAGTTACATTGAGAAGTGGTCGTGAGTTGGGTTCGACACCATTAATGGACGGCCAAGGTACTTCCGGCATCTCACACGCAGGGGCAGATGAGATGTTAGGCTTGCATTCCTCGCACGCAGGGGCGAACGAGGCATGTAAGGGAAGTCCCGAGTTGGTGCATGGGGCCCAACATGGTCAAGAACAGGCTGCATCCGGCAGCAAGGAACATGGTGAAGAATCCGATTCTAGTGGAAAGTTTTTAGCAGAAGAGAAAGGAAAGAAGATAGTAGAGATGGAATCAAAGAGAAAGATGATGACAAGTCCGACACAAGATCCTAAGAGCAAGTTTAACTTCCCAGATCATATTCCTCCTCCACCATACCCACCTAAGAGGAAGAAAAGAGTCCCAAAAGAGAAAAGTTTTGAGTGGATGATGAATGTAATCCGAAAGGTAAATGTGGATGTTTCATTAGTTGACCTCTTCACTAATTTTCCCAAGTTCTCCAAGTTTTTCAAGTATATGATGGCAAACAAAGAGAAATTACAAGATGAGGGGATAGTTGCTTTGAGCATGAATTGCTCACAATTGATTTCAGGAATGATGCCAATGAAGAAGTGGGACCCCGGAAGTTGTGTGATTCCTTGTGAGATCGGCAATACAATCTTCACAAAATGCTTATTGGATCAAGGCTCGGGGATCTCACTTATGGCATTGAAAACTGCACGTGCCATTGGACTAGAGGATAAGATGGAGCCTATAGACATTGCTCTACAATGGGCCGATCACTCGATAGTGAGTGAAGCCTAGTGGAATAGTAGAGGATGTCTTGGTCAAAGTCGAAAAATTCATCATCCCTGTTGACTTTATAGTTTTGGATATGCCCGAGGACAAAGAGGTACCAATTCTATTTGGCAGACCATTTCTTGCCACGGGAGATGTGTTGCTTGGAGCAAAAGACAACTCTGTTACATTCAGAATTAATGGTGAACAAGTGACCATTAATGTGGAGAAGGCAATGAAGCACCCTAGTGATGCCAATGCGTGTTTTAGAGTTGATTTCCTCGATAAATGCATATTTGACAAGATGTGTTGCTCATCAAGAATTGAAGGAAGTGTATATGAGAAAGAGAGCTTGGCGAGAGATTTTGGTTCGACAATCAAAGTAAATTTTGATGAAACAGAAGATTATCAAGTTGATCAACCAAATCTGAAAAATGAATGTGTGGTGGATACTTTTGTGGCAGATGTGAAACCTTCAATTGAAGTACCACCAAAGCTAGAATTGAAGCCCCTCCCGAAAAATTTGAAATATGCCTTCCTTGGTGATGATGAAACTTTATCGGTTGTGGTATCGGCTGAGTTGAATAATGAAGAGGAATCCAAGTTAATAGAGCTACTTAAGTTGCACAAGCAAGCTCTAGGATGGTCTATAGCTGATATCAAAGAAATTAGCCCTACAATATGCATGCATAAAATTTTGATGGAAGATGGAGCTAAACCGGTAAGAGAGAGACAAAGAAGGTTGAACCCACTTATGCAAGAAGTGGTGGAAAAAGAAGTGAAGAAATTGTTGAAATTTGGGATGATCTATCCAATATCCGATAGTGAGTGGGTTGTCTTCTAACCAAAAGAAGAAATTTTTTAGTGACACCCGCATATATGTTTGGGAAGATCCATTTCTCTTTCGTATTTGTAGTGATGGAGTCATTCGAAGGTGTGTTGGAGAGCATGAGCACCTTCAGATTTTTTCTGCTTGCCATGATTCTGAGTATGGCGGCTATTTTGGAGCACGTCGAACTGCATTTAAAGTGCTTCAGTCCGGATTCTTTTGGCCACCTATCTTCAAGGATACAAAAGCCTATGTAGAGAGATGTGACAGTTGCCAAAGAATCGGCAATATCTCGTGGAGAAATGAAATGCCAATGAATAATATTCACGAGGTAGAACTCTTTGATGATTGGGGAATAGACTTCATGGGACCGTTTCCCAAATCTAATGGGCAACAATACATTCTTGTAGCTGTTGATTATGTCTCTAAGTGGGTAGAGGTAGTGGCCTCGGCAACCAATGATGCCAAAGTTGTGTTGAAGTTCATCAAGAATCATATCTTTAACCGCTTTGGGACACCACGAGCTATAATCAGTGATGGAGGAACTCATTTTCACAACAAGCTATTCGAAAACCTCCTAGGAAAATATGGTGTCCAACACAAGGTTGCTACCCCTTATCATCCCCAAACTAGTGGCCAAGTTGAAGTCTCCAATCGAGAGATAAAACGGGTGCTTGAGAAAGTTGTAAAGCCGTCTCAGAAGGATTGGGCTCAAAAGCTAGATGATGCTTTGTGGGCATATCGAACGGCATATAAGACCCGGATTGGAACTTCTCCATACAAGTTAGTGTTTGGAAAAACTTGTCATTTTCCGGTGGAACTTGAACATAAAGCTTATTGGGCTTTGCAAAAGCTTAATTTGGACTACGATGCTGCAGCCGAGAAGAGAATGTTTGACATGAATGAAATGGATGAGTTTAGGCTTCATGCATATGAGAGTGTTGATCTCTACAAGGAGCGTGCTAAAAAGATACATGATGCAGCCGTTAAGCCTCGTCATTTCCATGAAGGACAGTTGGTCCTATTGTACAACTCTCGGCTGAAACTCTTTCCGGCAAGCTTAAGTCATAATGGTGGGGTCCTTATGTGGTGCACAAGGTGTACCCCTATGGTGCTGTTGATATCCGAGATCAGAAAAATGACAATCTTTGGAAGGTGAATAACCAGTGCTTGAAGGCATATGTTGGAGGTGAAAGTGGTATGGAAGCAAAAGAAGTGGCTGCACTAGTGGATCCCAAAGTGTAGATCAAGGATGAAGAAAGTTGAGCCAACGACTATAAACAAAGGCGTTGATTGGGAGGCAACCCAAATTTTTAATTTTTCTTTTATTTTTATTTTCACATGTTGGAGGTTTTGTTTGCTCAATTCTTTCCTCTAACATTTATTTTGAATTGAGTGTTTCTTTTGTGTGTTTTATTTTTTGTTTGTTGTGTGTAGGAGCAACATGGAGATAAGACTCACATTGGAGCTTGTTAGAAGCACACTTGCAAAGCAATATACACCCACCCTCCCACCCGAATGCACTATGGATATCATGCCAGGTTTGGGGGAGTCTTCTTTTCCCTTTACTTTTTATGTTCTTTTTGCTTGCATTAAAGACAATGAAGCATTCACGTTTGGGGTGGGGGGGGGGGGGGGGGGGGGAGTTGAATGAGTTTGAATGAGTTTCTATGCATGAAGCATGTTTATGGGGTGTATTCTTTGCCAAATGTGTTTTTGAATCAATGTAATTGACGGGTGCGTGCTTTATCTTCGGCTTTCTAGTTGGAAAATCTTGCTTGATTTTACTTGATCTTTGAAGCTTAGGATGGATGGAATTTGTACATTGATTTATTTGAAAGAGCATTTTGTGACTACAACCGATTTCTTGAGTTGAGGAGAGTATGAAAGTCACATGTGTGTCAATAATAGGGGAAGATAAGGCACTAGGATGAACTTCATGGCCAAATGATCACATGTCTAGTCCAACAAATGATCCCCTAGAAGCCACTTTGAGCTTAATCCCTATTGTTTTGTGCAAACACTTAGCCAATCACTTAGCTACTAAAATAAGCCCCACTTTAGCCTCGTCATTGATCCTTGCTACTATTTGAGTGCTAAATAAAAATTTGAGCTTTGTTGTTTGAGTTTAGAGTATTGGGTGGTGTTCTATAAAAGATAGAGATTTTGAGACTTGATGAAATGTATAATTGTTGACAATGAAGTTCGTAGTAGAAATGAAAAAGACGGCCTCCAAAATTACAAAAGTCGAGGTTTTTTGAAAAAAAAAAGAGAAGAAAATCAAAAGGAAAAAAAAAGTTTGATGGAATAAAGATAGAGCTTCTATTTTTTTTATTTTTTTTTAAGATGTAATCTTGTCTTGAATGAACTCAAGTTTGGGGTAGTGAGTTTTGGTTTTAAAGTCTTGTTGTTTGATTCTTTGGAATGAAGTTGTAGGAGGGAAGAATTTGACACTCAAATGTGTAGCTTTTGAGCTCACTATCCATATTTATCCTACCTCATCCTTAGCCCCATTACAACCTATAATTAAGACCTTGGACCTTATTGTTGATACACTGTGGATGTTTTGTAAATAGCTTGGTAGAGTTTTAAAGAAGTTTGATTTGAAATCTGCAAGTCTATGTGATAAGTAATGCTTGACGAGTCAACGGCGACGTTTTGAGTTGTAAGATCTCATGCTTGGACTTACTTTGACGTGCACCTAGGCTTGAAGTTCTAGGTTGATGAGTGATTGTTCTTGATAGTGGGAAACCTTGATTGGAAATGTTGAGGGTTTAGATTTTGTCATTCACGTCTCTACTTGATTCTTTGTGATAAAAACTTTTGAAATAAATTTTGTGAGTTAAACTTTGATGAGTTATTGTCCTTAAAGTCAATATTGCTCGAGGGCAAGCAAGAGCTCAAGTTTGGGGGTATTTGATGCAAAGCATATTTTCTATATTATTTCGTGGACTATTTCATGAAGATGAAGCAACCGTTGACAATCTTCGGTGGTGGGTGCTCGAAGGAATTCCTCGCCGAAAGCAGAACGAACGCCGTCGCAAAAATATTTTAGGCATTGGATTCCAGTTGACTCACCTACATGCAAATACTCGTCGAAGAGGTCAGCCGTTTGCCCAGTAGCAAGTTGTCGGATGGCACAAGTACACTTTTGCAACGCCGAGAGACTTTGCCGAACGGTTGTGTCTACACCTGATTGAAAGTATTCAACACGGGTGGACAATGCGTTGACAATACACATAAACAACCGTTTTGACATGCGAAAACGGCGCCGAAAGTAATCTTTTGGATACCGCGACTGGTTAGAAAAATAGTCGACAACGAGCCTTTCGTGGGCTCCCTCCCGATCATGATGGATGTAGCGACGTTTTGATCTAGTTGGCTGAGGAAGAGGGGCGGGGGTATTGGCGGCGACATAGGCTTCATAGGCGGCACGATATTGTTCCTGGTATTATTGTTTTTCGCGCTCCGCTTCCGCAATGAGATCGGTGAAATCCATTTTTGAATTATTTAGAGAGGGTTTGAGTGAGAGAGGAAGATGTAGATGATTTAGTATGAAAAAGTATGAATGAAAGATAATTTAATGTGAAAAGTGGATGATGAATATGTGTATTTATAGACGATTTTGGGATTAAAAAAATCAAAAAAATCCAAAAAAAACGTCCATAAACGGCTCTATTTTTTGGGAATCCAATTTTTTTTTTTAATTTTTGGTTTTATTTCGAATTATTTTTTAATTTAAAAAAAAAATCAATTTTGCCAACGGCTAAGCCGTTGGCCAATCAAATCGTGACATGTAGGGCTGCTCAGCGGCACGGACGTGCTCTTAGCTAAGAGCAGCGTCGTGCCGCTGGCACGGACGGACGGACGGCTTTTTTCCTACCGCTGCGGATGCTCTAAACCCTCACCGCATAAATTGAGGCATGCTGCCGAAATTGAGGGTTCGAGGAGGAAGAAGGGTGTTGTGTCGGAGATAGCATCGACTTTTCAGGAGCTCGGTTTGAGCGAGGAAGTGATGGGGGCGTTGGGGGAAATGGGGATTACGGACCCTATAGAGATTCAACGTATTGAGATTCCCTAGCAAAATTTTGTTGTGTTTAACAACTTAATTTGGTTAAAATCGGGATTATAAACGTTGAACGTTAAAATTTGACGGAATAGTTAACTTTAGACCGATTGTGATCCGAGTTGAAATGTTTGGGATCCAAAAATTCAAAAGATAATATCCAGGACCAAAATCGTAAAATGAGAAAATGATCAAGACCAGTTTTGACCTTTACTCTTTTATTAAGATTATTTTTTTGGATGGAAGTAGTATGTTTTTATTCCAATTTTATTACGTATACCAGATTATAATGGTCAATGAAATCTAAAAGACTGCAATTTCAAAAATCACAAAATCTAATTACTAGATTGCACTAGAGACTCGTCGACTTGCAAGATTCATAATCCTGTCGTCCTGTAATAAGAGTTTTATTTAGTTATGACACGAATTTTAAAAAATGTAAAGAAAAGCGGGTTGAATAAGTTAGAGTGTAATATGAGTTTCATTTATATATATTAGTTTTATGATAAAATATGAGTGAAATAACTTGGTGGAATGTAAGACCTACTTTTTATTTATGGTAAAAATGAAATAGGACTATTTGAAATAGACTAAAATGATAAAACATGACTTTTATCGTGGGATGGAGGGAGTAGTACTTTTACGCGAGACAAATAAAAATATCATGTATAAAATTATTCTCATAAATAAATAATCTGAATAAATTTTGTCTGTTTAAATCATAAACTATATGCTACTACTCTACTAGTCTATATTAGTAGTAGTAGTACATTTATGAAATTTGGTATACATTTCATTTTCCGGCTTGAGAATGTTACAGTGAACGGCTTGGTGGACCATGATGGAAAACATATTCTAAGCTCTGATCATATCATTAAAAATAATATTTATTTAAACGTTTCTGTAGTTTTGATAAATGATAATGATGAGTGAGTCTCTCTCTCTTCCGCCCACTCAGGTTTCCGTTGCTCACTTTGACTTTCGTACGCCCAACCGTACTTCTCACAACTGCTGGCGTGGCCCAGTCAACGGTCACGATGCGTCCATTTTCATCATTCGTGACGTCACTCTTCACATGCCCCATGCTATTATCATAAACATTTTCAAACCCCTCTTGCTTATCGTTAAAATTCTGTTTGTGTTCCTTTTCGGCTTTCGGGTTATGACGAGTCAATGCCGAATCAAGTAGTGGTACGGTTGATGGAGTTAATTTGAGTGAAGATGAAGATGAAGTCGCCAATCCTTCTCCTGACAGACGATCTCCTCCTCAAAATAATCTCCCTCCTCACCGACGACTCCGATCGCAAATCACTCCGCTCCACATGCAAGCCCTTCCTCCACCTCGACTCCCTCCACCGCACCCACCTCCGCCTCCTCCACCCCGACTTCCTCCCTTCCCTCCTCCCCAAACTCCCCTCCCTCTCCTCCCTCGACCTCTCCGTCTGCCCCCGCATCGACGTCTCCCTCCTCCTCCCCTCCGCCCCCCGCCTCACCCGCCTCCTCCTCTCCCGCTGCTCCTTCCTCCCTCCCCACTCCCTCCGCGCCCTCGCCACCGCCTGCCCCCATTTACAAACCCTCGACCTCTCCTACTGCACCGCCTTCGGCGACCTCGAGGCCGCCGCGATCTCCGCCGCCGCAAGCCTCAGGGATCTCAATCTCGACAAGTGTCTCAACGTCACTGATGTGGGGCTGGCTCAGGTCGCTGCCGGATGCCCTGACCTCGAGAGCCTCTCCCTCAAATGGTGCTTCGATGTGACCGACATTGGGCTTCGCTTTCTCTCTAAGAAATGCTTGCATTTGAAACGCCTTGATATTTCATACCTCAAGGTAATCGATTCATCTTTATCAATATGTAATGTGTTAACAGTCTCATCTATCCTTGTCATTGACTTGGATTTGGATTTAAGGTTTCGAATGAGTCACTGCATTGGATTAGTGGAATGGAGAGGCTGGACACTCTGCAAATGGTTGGGTGTGGATCGGTGGATCATAATGGCTTGCTGCATATTGCAAATGGATGTGCTTCTCTTAAGGTTAGTCACTTCATTCATTATCACGGTTATAATGTTGTGAGGGTTCGTCGATTCAAACCTGAACTACACATTAGTATGATATCGTCTAGCCAATTGGGACACTTCACAAAAGGCCGAGATGTGGAATGTGGTTTTGCACCCCAACAAGTGCAACTCACAATAAATGCAATATTGATTTGATGCTTAAGTCATCTGAATTGTATGTTTCCTGCTACATTCTTGGCAACTGCATATATACTTAGTTACTTTTATAATGAATAAGAGAGTAAGTTGTTCCTCCTTATTTGCAGTATGTACTTTGTGCTCTTTGTGATTACAATGGTAAATGCAAAATGACTGTGTAGGATTCAGAACTAATGTTTCTAGTTTTGAGGTTGTAGTTTTATTGGAGTTTTTATTTAAGGAGATGATTTCAAATGACTCCCATTAATGGAGTATGTAGCTTTTCTAAAATTGACAAACCGACAGTCGGAAACTGTGCTTTCCTTAAATGCTTAACAGATGAGAGCATCTAAACTAAATTCCATTTGCCGAATCCTTAATGCCTTAGTGAAGGTGTAGCTTACATTCAATTGTCTCTATCTACTGGTTGAATTGTCATAAATTCTTAATACAATTGAACTTTTGGTTCTAGCATAGTTTTCCATACCTTGATTTATGTTTTTCAGGTAATTAGCTTTTTTTATTTGTGTGATGAGTCAATATATGGTAATATTTTACTTCCATCCTAATAGTTTATCTGTGACCATCAGCAGTTTCAGTTCTTACCGTCTCTGTGCTTACCTGCACTTCTTCAATTCTTTGATATCTATATGAGATATTTATAGTCGAAGGTGATTTTTTATTGCTTGTAGTCTTGGACATGGTTATTCCAGCTACCTCATAGAGTCGTAGTCGAATATATATATAGTTAAATTCCTGATCCATGTATCAAAGCCATTCACCTTTAATTGTTTTAGTTAGTCCATCAAGACTGTTAAACTTTCATACCAACTAAATAAGAACATGTAAAACTATAAATCTCTGGTTCTTGAATGGTGTCCAGGTATTGGATATATCAAGATGCGACAGATTGAGCATGGATGCACTATGTTCCGTTATCCATGGACATAATCGTTTATTAGAGCTTCACGCAAGCTACTGTTTTTCAGTAAGTGCTGTCCTATTTTATATCTCTGAGCTATCGAGATGATCTTTTTGTGCACCAACTATATTTAAAACGTGCCATTGGACTGCCAGGAGCTTTCTATGTCTTTTGTCAACCAGCTCAAGGACCTAAAGAGCCTTAAAGTGCTGAGAATTGATGGGGCACGAGTTCGGGATCCTATGTTAAAAATCATCAGCAACAACTGCAAGTGTTTGACTGAAGTGGGACTTGGAAAATGCAGAGTGACGGACACAGGCATCTGGCATCTTGTGTCGGGCTGTGTTAATCTCAAGGTACTTGATTTAACATGTTGCAGCGACCTCACTGATTCAGCCATACTAGCTATTGCACGTTCTTGTCGGGATCTCTCGTGTCTTAAGTTGGAATGCTGCAACTTACTCGGTGAGGGTAGTCTCAATCATCTCGGGTCTCACTGCAGATTTCTTGAAGAGATTGATCTTACAGATTGTTCTGGAATAAATGATATAGGTAAATCTAAACAAACACAAACGTTTGTTTTCTTATTCGAAACTGCATGCTTCACTCACGACCCCTAATTGTGCTTATTTTCTCTGTTTAATTCTTTTTTCGTGCTGAATTTGGCAGGGTTGAAGTATCTATCAAGATGCTCGGAGCTTGTATCGTTGAAACTTGGACTATGTGTTAACATTTCAGACAAAGGATTGTCTTATATGGCTTCAAATTGCTCAAAGATTCGAGAACTTGATTTATACAGGTACGATATTATAATTTCGGCCACAATTTTATTTTAGGGTACAGCTTGTGGCGTGACATATTTAACTCCATCCATTACAGGTGTGAAGGAATAGGTGATGGAGGCTTAGCTGCTATATCGCGTAGCTGCAAAAAACTGAAGGTGCTAAATTTGTCGTACTGTGATGGAGTTACTGATGAAGGGATGGCGTATTTAAGCTCGCTAGAAGAACTCTCCAGTCTTGAAATGCGATCTCTTCGAAACATCACTGCTACTGGCTTGACAAAACTTGCTGCAGGTTGCCGGAGATTAGCTGAATTGGATGTAAAAAATTGCAAGGGAATTGATGACTCGGGATTTTGGGCGTTGGCTTACTACTCAAGGAATTTACAACAGGTATGTACTTATGCTTGGTGATAACACGTTTCAAATTCAAAGATGTTAAAAGATAAGATAAAAGTGAGAAAATGGTTTGAGTTACTTTCTCATAGCAAACCTAATTGTGGATTAATCTGATTAACTAGTGAAGTTTGGACTTGTATCAAGATCAACTTTTCTTTTTTAGCGATGAATGAAATTGGCTCATAAGTGACCTAACAAAATAGAATAATGATCATATTGTAGTATAGTTTAGTAGTAGATAGAGAGGGAAGAGTTTCTTGTTATATTATGTCGTCACAGAGTTGAACAATGGTTTTTTGTGTTGTCGAAGAATGATTTTAATTTGCATGTGAGTATTTACTAAGGCTGAGTATGAGGTTGGTTTGAAAATTGATGGTGGCAGATAAATGTGAGTGGGTGTGTGATCTCGGACGTGGGGCTGTGCATGGTGATGGGGAACTTAACTCGGCTGCAGGATGCGAAGCTGCTGGACCTTGCCCGTGTATCAGCGGATGGTGTAGAGGTCGCCCTCCGAGCATGCTGCGCGTGCCTCAAAAAGGTAAAGCTCAGCGCGTCTCTTAGGCGACTTCTTTCACCTCAAATAGTACAGACCTTGGAAGCAAATGGATGCAAGATTAGATGGGATTAATTAGTAAATAAGAGTCTAGTCACTCTTCTGCTTTTAGTTTGTATTAAAATCAATTTGTAATGTTCTAATATTTGCAAGAGGTCAAATATTTACAAGATTGGAGCCGGTTTTGAGTTTATGGGTGATCTTTGTTAATGATTATTCACAAGATATAGTATTATTTATATACCTATTATCTCTTTTATGAGAAAAGTCAAGAATTATCCGTATTTTAAATTGAGTCTAAACTACGTATTCAATTATTATAAATTGTGTGGGTGTCTGTATCATTGGAGTAAAACACGAAATGCAACATGGAAATATTGAAACAAAACTGAATTTTGATGAGATGGTTTGCAAATGCTTGATAAGTAGAGTTTCCAACCAAAATTCAAGAATGATTATCCTATATTTTTCATCTCCTATCATTCATCTCCCAACTAATCTACTTGTTTAAAAAATTTCTTTAACTTTTGTTTAAAAATTTCTTCAACAAGACTCAATTTCCTTATATATTATTAAGCGTTAGGTAGGCATAAGAATAAATATATAAGTGGTTGTGGTGTGGACAATTTATTTTTTAAAAAAAACCGCAAGTTGATAAATAAAACCGAAATATGTTCAGCTTTGTCTACCGCTAATTCCAGATATTTTCCCACTTAGTATTTAGTACTAATACTTTTGGGTAGTTGGAATATTTTTTGCCTTCTCAATGTGCATAAGGACGATCAATAAAATAAAACTCTTGACTATGCTTGGATGTTGACATATATAATTAAAATGAAGGGATAGTTTTCAATAATTTGTGGGTGCAAGCTAATTAGTAGAACTATTAAATGTTCAATTCAAGCCCACAGGCCAGATATAGTTTTTCTAGGCGCTTCTAACTACTAGTACTATTAAAGGTTTTAATTATTTATGTAATTAATATTTTGTGCAATCTTCTTTATAGCATTTGAAAAACGACTAGACGCATAGTGATTCTTTGTTTTGTAGTGGAGAACATAAGCCCACGAATATGAGGACTAAACTTTGCCAACCATATACCCAATTATTTTGCTTGTCACAATTTGTTAGTTTCATCAGTTGCTGATCATATCATCTAGTTTCTAGCTATATTTCGAAGATTGTCGCGTTACTCATGAGCTATCAACTCTTGTTTTATTATAGTATGAAACTATTCAAAGAACAAATTATACAAGTACTTCAAACAGTACTATATAGAGAGCTAACATAGAGAACTATAGTTTTTCTAAATGAATAACATAAACTCATATATGAACTCAATTCCTAAATCTTTTAATTCAAACTCCATATGTTAAGTCTACACGCGTCAAATTTTACACGTCTCGTATATGAGCCCACAAATTAATTTATAGCCTCAAATTCATATGAATTCACTATAAAAATCACATGGTTAATTTTTTGTTAGATTTTTTTATATTTATATCCCGTATTTGACTATTATATCAACTAGTATAATACTATATCAATAGAAACATTCCAAGAAAAAATAGGGGAAAAGGTTCACACTAGTTAGCACCACGTTTGATTAATTATATATTTTAGAATCCTATAAAGCAAAGCCAAAAAAGAAACATAAAAATCAAGGTAGATTTGTGTGGTAGTAGTTGAGAAGGACTACTACATCTACATCCTTTATATTTTTTGCCTCTATCTTTCATTTCATTTGTTCCACTCCAAACATGGACACACTTGTTTTCTTCATTGGTGTCATAGGTAATACCACCAACTCTTAATTTCTTTCTTTCTTTCGATTATGGAGAGTATATACTAATTATATATGTATGTGTTGTTTAAATAATTTCAGGGAATGTGATCTCGGTTCTTATGTTTCTTTCTCCGGGGTAAGTCGAGTAATATTTACATGAATTAATCAAGATACTTATTTGATTTATAATGAATGAAAAAAAAATGTTTGTAGGAAGACTTTTGTTCGAATAGTGACGAAGAAGTCGACGGAGGAATTCGAGTGCTTTCCTTACATATGCACCCTACTCAATTCTTCCCTTTGGACTTACTACGGCATCATCAAGCCCGAGAGCTACCTCGTTGCCACTGTCAACGGCTTTGGAGTTGTCGTGGAGATCGTATACGTTGCTTTGTTCCTTATCTTCGCTCCCCCTAACAAAAGGGTTAGGACAGCAGTAGTTGTGGGGATATTGAATGTTGGGTTTCTAGCAGCAACTTTATTAGCTACTTATTTTCTTTTGGAAATTGAGCTAAGGATTGATGCTATTGGACTCATAAGCTCAGGCCTTAACATCCTCATGTATGCTTCTCCTCTTTCTGCCATGGTAAGATCATCCATTATTTCATTTCCATCTTATAGTATAAAAATAATTCTATAACTACCTTATATGCATTGCCGACATCTCAATTAATCATTCAATTTATAGCAACACATTAGTTATATATTAGGTTAGAGGGCGAAATAGTTATTGATGAAGATATATATTATGATTATTGATGCAGAAAACAGTGGTAACAACAAAGAGTGTGGAGTATATGCCGTTTCTTCTCTCATTTTTCTTTTTTCTAAATGGTGGAGTTTGGACTTTTTATGCAATACTTGTGGACGACTGGTTTCTTGGAGTAAGTCTTTATCTCTAATCTTCACTTACAACATTGCATATAAAAAACTTTATTTTAATTGTTTTATCTTAAAATTTTGATTAATAGTATAACAAAATTTTACTAGGTGTTTCTTTTAAGTTCCGTATTGATATGCTATAAGCGTATAGCTAGCTAGGTAGGTAATTGGATAATTAAATCTAAAAACCCTCACAAAATTCCAGGAGCATCTTTACTTAATTTATATATGTACTACTGTATATGCTTTTAAAAAATTATGTTAAAGAGTAATTATTGTTATAATTCGAGTGATGCATGCAACATAATTGAATGGGATGAGATTATGCCGTGGAAAATGAATGGTAAATTATGAGGTTGCAAGAAAATTAAATCAAATTTTTGGGTATGAATATAATCTCGAAGAACCGACTATGGCTACAGACTATATGGAGAAATTAAAACAAATCAAATCCATCAACTACTTCATAATAAATTGGGCCCCCCCACTAGTGTTAGCTGGTGACTTTCTATTATGTAGAAGGAAATTATTTCATTACATGGACCCCATATAAATTTGGACATGCAAAATCCACCTTAAAAATTAGCACGTTTGTAATTGTTCTTGAAATTGACTGCTATATGCAGCTAGCATGATAGAGACTTCAACATATATTCTCTCTCTAATTATGGTAGCTTATTAATCAAATCACCTTCTCTTCTCAATTACGTAGAAAACTAGAATGGAAATAACGTAATCATTTGCTCAATATGCAGGTTCCAAATTCAATAGGATTTGCATTAGGAGCTCTGCAGCTGCTGCTTTATGCCATTTATAGAAACACTAAAAAATCAGATAAATCTTCACCCGAATTTGATACCAATCAAATTTCACACACACAGCCACTTCTGCCAAACTGTTGATTTCTACCTTTTATTTCTATTTTTATTAAAAAAAAAAAAAAGGTTCGGTAAGAGATGCAAGAGAGTAGAAGAACAGCTGTGAGTGTCCTTTTCACATTCTATGAGTCACATATTTTTTGTATTGAGTTATGATGTGTGTACTGGGTTTGTCAAAAGCATATACCAAAAAGACATATTCTTATTTGATTAAAGAAATTTTATTTTATGGTGCACAATTAACATTTCTCAAACTGAACTTCCACAACTTGGCATCAAAAGTTAGAGGCATAGACTTGCTGCTGCTGCATTGATGATCAGAATGGATGTACAAATGATGCTAGAAATCACACTAGCATTTTCAATAAGTTGCAGCTACCCAAATGTTAACAAACACATTGGCTTTCTTTAAATATAACCCAACACTAATTCGATCAAAGGGAAACAAGTTTACAGATCATGTTTGCCTGCTAATCCGTTAGTATGGATTCTCCTCAAGTTCCCCCGGCTTCCAAGTTTTCTAAGCTACGGGTGTCACACATTCTGTACGACTACGAGACAGCTTATGAACAAAGAATGCAAGCCACCCGTTCTGAGTGATGAAGTAAAAGTCCAAGAAGATGTAAAGAAAAGAGAATTCTACAAAGAATGCAAGCCACCCGTTCTGAGTGATGAACTAAGAGTCTACTGAGTGATTTTTATGTTATTATACCTGATGACCACGGCAAATCATTTTTTTCTAAGAATTCTGCAACAAACACATGAAATCCTATTCCTAGGAAAGCAAATCACAGATCTGGTATGTCAGTAATCTGGACTAATTGTTTGAGGTCAGGAAAATGCAAATTATGTTTCCATCTATGAGGGCAGAGACAGGCAAGCAATTAAAGACATTCATCATAAAACCCAAACCCATAAATACGGCGTCAATTCATGGTTTCCCCTTAAAAGGTAGACTCTATCTGGATACCTTATCTTGTAAGCCAGTAGTAAGCATATCAACATAGTCTCCTAGAAATAGGTAGTTTGCGCCAACACACTGAAAGAGCCTTAATAAGTCCTGGGACAAAGCAAAGTTGAGAATCAAGTGAGTAAATTGTAAAGTTAATGGTTGATGAGTGCAGTGCTGAGTATATTCAAGTAACTATAGTATATACAGAGTGTCACTTTAGTATGACTAATTTTCAGTTCCTCCTAGAAATAAAATGCATGTATTCAATTAATGAAAGTAAGGAAAGTGTGAGCATTTTGACATGGAAAAGGCAAGTTAGTAGTGATCATAATTGAAAAACCCCAAAGCCGACGTCCAAATCTCAACTTAAAAACTTGTTTTATGGTGCAATCAACAATGAAGCATTCAAAGACAGCCACGTAGAATCTGATAAGGTAACGGACTGGAATCATGATCATTAGCAATTCCTATAGCACATTAAATAACCTCAATTATTTATAAACTTAATCATAAATATTTATGAATTTAGGCTGATCTCTGGCCACTCAAAATTGACTAGTCCAAATTTAACATCACTAGATTTTGTCATGGAGTATTTTATAATTTCTCTTAAAACTCACGTTATCTAGCTCGCAAAAAGTTGTATACATAAATTTATACTACTACATTCGAAAATTTACATGTACATTCCATATTATGCTTTGAAATGTTCATACAAAGAATTGTGATATAACTTAGAAAAAGCCGCATATATTTGAGAAATTAGCGTAGAAAAGCTGTTGAATTCGGCACACATAATTTGACTTATAGTGCTACAAGTAAATTGTAGTCCAGTAACAGAACATTTATTTTCATGCAACTCCAACTATTAAAAACATTTTGCCTCAAATTTAAACGTCAGAAATATTAAAAACAAAAAAGAAAGTGGTTCACAATTTATCATCATCTCATTTACGTCTCAGAAGCAAGTTTCCAAATTCCTATCTAATTTTCATCTGAATTCGTTGATAATTCGGTTTCAACTCTAATTAATTTCCAACATTTTTTGTTCGCGGAAGCACTTAATTGCTAGATCGTAATACGTTTGCGAATTATGGGGTTGGGCGATGCGGATCTTCTCGACGACGGCGACGGTGGTGGTGGAGGATGCAAGGCGTCAGCTGCATCTGTGCCGTGCTCGATTTGCTTGGATGTGGTGACGGATGCCGGCGATAGATCTTGGGCCAAGCTTCAATGCGGCCATCAATTCCATCTCGGTGGGTGATCAATTTCGCGATTTGATCCATCATGAATTAGGATCTGACCGCTTTTATCTTATCTGCCTGACTCCATTACAACTGTTGAATTTTTTTCCTTATGTTTTTGGGAGCATATAGAACAGCACTTGATTTCTAATTTAGTTTAGGCGAAAAGATCATCTTGCTTCAAACATAGGAGTTTCTGTGATTGCAAATTTAGAGAAAGGATTTAATTGTACGGGATTGTGCAGTTAGTTTCGAGTATTCTTTTAGCTGACCTGTTTTAGGAACTGGGCATCAAGTTGTAGACCGAAAATTAGCTGCAAACATGACCTGTAAATTGGAAAACAAAGTTTACATGGCATCAGGCAGTGAATGGGGAGGTTAGTTCTGTGTAGCATTTCAGATTTATCAAATTAATACAATTGTGAGAGACCTGAGTTCACATGTCATTCTAAGGCCCTCCCGATGAATAATGGGGTCATTATCAACGATTTCCATCTTTAGTGTGTGCAATCGTGTTTCTTTGTCTGGGGTTGCAATGGAATTATAATGCAAATATAAATCTCAAGGGGTATTTGGCACTTGGGGAGTTTTGGTTTTTTTGAAACCATGGTTGTAACTTGTAACGTAAACAGGTTAAATCTCATGATCGATTTTATCGTTTTGTTTTTTACTTCCTCTTTAAACTCATTGACCATCCTCTTGTTTTTTGTTCCGGCAACTATGTCTAGTCATGTGAAGCATGAGGTGTACACTCTGATTGATGACAATGGTGATGAGTGTTTCGAGAATCAGAATGCTTTTGTCGATGTTTGTATGCGTGGTTGTGATATTATATATTCAATCATTGCATGTGATCTGGCAGATTGCATAGGTTCAGCATTTAACATAAAGGGAGCAATGCAGTGCCCTAACTGCCGGAAAATTGAGAAAGGACAATGGCTCTATGCAAATGGTGGTCGTCAGTTACCTGAGTTTAGCATGGATGATTTGCCGCATGATGAGGATCTGCATGATCTAAGTTATTCTGAAATGGTAATTTCCTGGATTTAATTCATGACTGTGAGGGTAAATTTATATTTGCTATTGGGACATACCATATGTTGTCCTTAGTCAAGTATGCTCAGCCCTTTCCTCGTTAAACCTCATTATTGAAATATGGAGGTTATTATTTTTATGCTTTCACAGACATATACTTAATCTAGTTTCATGTCATCAACTTCTTGCATGGTTTTTGGATTATTTGCAAAATGTAGGAGTACTAATCTGTTGGCTTGTGCGACTTGTAAAAAATAGTGGTGGCTGTAGATTGTAGCATTGAGTTCTATCCTTTGTCCACTTTACTTGTTCTCCACAAGGATAAGTCTAGAATTAAACTTTATTAAATAATCTTTTTTTGTTTGATTCTGCAGTCTGTTGGAGTTCACTGGTGTCCTTACAGCGGTTTGACTAGACTTCCGTCATCTTCCGAGTAAGCCTCTTCGAACCTTATGAGTTCATTGTTGATAAGTCCCAACTTCCAAAGTATGCTCCTTTTGGTGTTACGCATGGTATCTCTTTTGACCATTCTCAGATTCTGTTTTCTTTAAATGTTTTTCAACCAGCTGGGAGAGCATACATGTACCCAGTATAACTGGATTATGTGGAGTCTGGAATATGATATTTTTAATTCCTGAAAGAGCATGGCGGTCAGTTTTGTGAGGATCATGAAATTTTCTGTGTTAAAATCACTAGGGTTGGAATAACCATGTCTTTTGTATCACTGAATCACTAGGGCTGGAATAACCATGTCTTTTGTATCACTTTTGCACTTTCCCTAGATATTGTGAAGCCTGAAGTGAGTTTGTGTTTGCATAATTTCCTTCAGCTGATTATCTGCTAGTAAATTGTCTGTGCTGCATGTTTACAAAGTTCTGGAAATCTTCATATATTGAACAACACCCTATTCCATGTAATGATTCTTCCTCTCCGTTGTAGTTGGATTATTTTATCTACAAAGGTGACGTTTGGTTCGTTAGACAAGAGAATAGTGAGATAGAATATGGGATAAGCCACAATAGGATTTGTCTAGGATTGAATTAGCCATAGGGGGTGAAGGTGAGATGATTAATCATTGTGAAGGGCAGAGCTTTTGAGAAAAATGCAACTGAACAAGAGATAAGATTATTCATTTAATCACAGGTAATCATGATCTCTAACTGCAGACGTACTAATCATTTGTTCATTCTTGTCAACCCAGATAAGTCTTAACTGTGCCAGTATGGCAGATGCTAGAAAGTATTCAAATCTCATTTTTTTCTAAAGATTTTACCTTTTTGCATATTTTTTCATTAGTGTTGCATTACATATTCTGTGGCAGTCAGTACATGAGTACATCTATAATCTCTTTCTACTCTTTTTCTGCAATGTAATATATGTGTTTGCAACCCAACATTTTCCCCATTTAGTACTCAGCTAACGAGGTTTTTGTCTATTTGTTTTTATTTGCAGTGAAGGTGAATTTTCATCAAGTGCGTGTAAGATTTCATTCCTCAAGTAACTGTAAAGGCTTACCTCAAAGTTTTTAATAACACGATGGTAATTTGTATTGTAGACCAAGATCTTGTCGGACACCATGCTATCTTTGCGGAACATGCACCCATGTCCTCTGCAACTCATCCTTGTCCATATATTGCATATGTTGGAACATTCCACCCACCCTTTTCAACATCAAGTGGGAATACGCCTGATGGGTCCAGTTTTAGTAATCACTGGAGTGGGCTGTCTTCTGCTCCAAGTGAAGTACCAAACTCCTATGCTTTCCCTTCAATGGATGGCCATTATCACCACAATTGGGAACACCCTTCTCATTTTGCTGCAAGCAACCGAATCGGTAATGCAGATCAACCGCCTATTCCATCTCTAGCTCAGAGGACAGCTAGGAGTTCTGATATTCCAAGACCTGGAATGCATCCTTTTATAGTTGGCTGCAGGTTAGTAATAGATCAAACTTCATTTTTTGGTATCAAATCAAGGGAATTATGAGTGAAAATGTGTTGATAGTGGGTCCAACTCGTTGGTATTAGCCTTATTGGCTTGATTTTGTGGGTAAGAGAAATTGGAAGTAAGGATACAGTTTCCATCAGAGTAATTTCCAAATAATAATTAGTAAAAGAAGCTTTAAATTTGTTGATTCAGAAATTTGGGAAGTAGTGACATTGGCATGTTTTCTGACAGCTCCGCTAGTAGAGCTCCCAGCTCTATCACATCATCAGTGCTTCCACCTTACCCTGGACCTGTTGCCCGCCTCCGTGACCGTCCTCCTCCTGTTCAAGCGTATTTCCAGCAATCCATTGGTGCGCCAGTAGCACGCACCTCTCTAGTTTCCACCGGACGAAGATCCGGCGGCCATAGGGGTTTGCCTCAAGTTAGCCCAGTGGCCTCATCATCAGATGGGTTTTATTTCTTTTCCTCGAATCCATCTGGAAGAAGTTTTCAAGATGCTGAAAATCCCCCACACGACCACTTTTATGGTTGGGACCGTGAGCAGCAGCCAGGCTTCACCTTGAATCAGCTTGATAGGGATGCAATATGGGCGTCTTTTCACCCTTCATCTGATTCAGGTGTCAGACCAGGCAATTTCCGGCAGAGGCATGGGTCTGAGAGGATGCCATCTCAGAATCGAACATGAGTGTTGTATCGTGTTGGGATGAAACTTTGATGCCTCAGGCTCACAACTAAGGACTGAGAACCCAACCCGAACACATATATGCTTGAGCTAAGGACAATCTGTCTATAATGTCTAAAATTATGGTGATGGAATTCTTCTTGTTTCTATGCCGTTGAGGTAAATAACACATGTTTTTATATCATTTGGGTTTCCATATCATCGGACCACTAAACCAACATAACAAAATAAGGACACGTCCACTACATCATTATTATATGTCGTTGAATTGTAACCTTTGAATAAGTGCTTTTACCAACATCAGTATTGATTGTGCCAAATGACACATCAAGCACCATAACAGAACAGATGGCCAACATGATGAAGAAAATGTATACAATCATTAGCAAAAATATTAGACGATCCATTAATCTGACAGATGACTCACCCAAATCCTCCTGAATGTAGCTAAAACTTTTGAAGTCTTTGTTTGTGAACTAGACACTCTTTCATTTCAATCTTTTAGCTAAAACTGTCTTTGTATGTGAACTAGACACAATCTTTCATTTCAATCTTTCATCCGCAAATTCACTTCAATCAGAATGCACCTGCCAACCACCATATTAAGACACAACATCAGCATTCCAAAACGGACGATAATTCTCACAGGCACAAGAATTTTATCTCATCCACAGGGAAAATAGGATACCGATCTAGATCTCGATCTGCTCCTGCTTCGGCTTCGGCTCCTGCTCCTGCTCATACGGGCACGTCCATGCCTGGATTGATGGGGCTGCAGCATCAACAAAAAGTGAAGGGATAAAATAACCATGACTGATGTCTGTAACAGCCTGCCAATATCCCAAGCTTGGCCCCGTAATTATCTTACTGAGGACTGGGGGTCAGGAAGAGTTATTCAATATTTATCCACTACAAATATGGTGGTAGAATATATACGTACTGGCGGTGACACTGCAGGTCTAGATTTCCTAGGGGATCTGGATCTGCAATTTTCATGAACTGTAAATTTAAGCTCGGAAGATGCAAACCTCAACTCAAGCAAAAAAACATTTACTGCTCAACGTGTGAAGTAATACTGTAATATGAAATATATTACTCCTGTTACCTCATATAGTCCTTTACATCACACCCTATTTTATAAGTAAACAAAAAAAGACGCCATCCTGAAGCACCATCTATATTCTTATAAGAAATACTACTAGATAGAGATTCTACCACTGATCCAACTTCTGTTTAATGCCACATAAATTGAGAAAATTAACGTGAGTTCAAGTAGGTGAAGTTGTGGACGCAACCTAGATTTAAGCATTAACTTAGTTTTCCTCACATCTTTTTTTACAGGTCATCGACCACATATAGCATACTTAAATAAAATTTACCATCTGGGTCTTGCAGTGGGTGCTCATCGTGCTCATCAACTTACAGCTTATTGCCAGAAAGAAATGAGTCGCAAGAAACTGAGCACCATAAGCCATCAAGTCCCTAACATGCAATCCCAGATCGCCACATAAGGTCAAATCTAGAAACAAAAAGGGCAATCTTCATGATCATAGTACCATATGGAGTAGTACTTAAATCCCATATCCTTTAACCAATACACTCCCCATCAAGTTCAAAAGATTGGAACCACAATGAAACCAGAATGGGAGGATAACACAAAAGCATGTAAAAAATCAAAATTCAACCCCCCAAACTGAATAGCAGTCAAACCAACAGTTCACAAAACCTGCTCTCTTTCTTTCAAAATGTTTTGGATAGTTTGGAAGTAAAAAGGGATATATCTCAGTGCAATTAATGTATTACAAATATATAGATGATTTCCCCATCTGTGGAGTAGCTACACATATTCTATAAACAGATCATCAGAGCACTCCTCTTTTGCCCGATCAACCAGCTATTTGTACTCTAATTTGGTATATCACATCCATCATGTTGATACGGATTCTTATGTTTCTTTGGGAAGAAAGGTTATTTTGGAGCTCTCACGAAAGGATTCAATACCTTGATAAAGAGCGAGGGGAGCCAGATTCTGACTTGGATGCAACAGACCTTGAACGGGATCTAGAAAGAGATTGATGAGAACTTTTCTTCCTTGGAGAAGCACTGCTTGTGAATATAAGAGGCAAAGATAAATACTTGGGGTGCAAAATAACATGTCAAAATTATGAAAGAAAGTTAACCTTCTACTCCTAGCCCGATCACCAGGGCTGCGAGAGATACTTCTGCTTCTTGAGTAAGGACTCTTAGAAGGACTCCTGGAGTAACTACGTCTCCTGTCATACTCCTCCACCTAGATATAAAGTTGTGTCAGTAACCATAAAAAAATGAAATAAAACAACAAAAGAACAAAAACAAACTTGAAGCTTCTTCAAATGTACCCTTATATATGCCTTTGAAAATTGGTTACGGAAGAGAGAATCATCAAGCTTCCTTATCTGCACAGAGAACCAGATCACAACGATAAAAGGGAGAAATTGATTAAAAATTTGCCAAAATTCAAATAAAAATAAAAATGAGCAAGCAAAGAGAGAAGTTATTAGACCCACCGCATATTTCATGTCATCGTAGTTGTTATAGTCGACAACTCCACGCATGCCTGCATGGATTACAAATTTATGGAGTAATATATATCCACACCCCCAGTACAACTACCACCAGCGAAATACTCCATATAAGTAAGATATCTACAGCTAAACCATCATCCTTGAGGATGGTTTGTGCACAGACATGAGTTACAACTTTTTTACTGGCAATATGTAAACCGAAACCAAGGCTGCAAGGGTAGTAGTTTCAAAAGATATAGTATCTCACCGTCACGCTCACGGTAAACTTGAGAAAAACAAACATCACCAGCTCGACGCATGTGATCCTAAGATCAGGAGCAGCAAATAAGGTGCTAGCATTAGCATGTCAGTTGATAGAATTATAATGATAGGAGAGACATCATGATAGGCACAAGAGAAAGTAAAAAGTGAACCATTACCTTCAAGTCTTGCCAAGAAGCAGAAGAAGGAAGTCCAGTAACCAGCACTGAAATATCAAGTATTTTACTAGATGTGGACCAGAAAATAATAAGATTAAATCAAACTATTCATGCAACTACATCTACCCCGGTAGTCAGAATGTTTTGAAGCTCCACCACGACTACTTCCACTGTTGTGACTACTGTGACGGTCATATGATGATGATCCTCTCCCTCCATGAGCTAGTTCAACCTGCTTATTAAATGGAGTATAGATTAAAGATTAAAGACAGAAAGGCAGACACAATATAACATAACACTGGGACAAGCAACTTTTTCATTATAGAAATAGGATATAACTCACCCGTAAACGACATCCATCAAAATCATAACCATCACGACCATGTATGGCGTCATCAGCGTCGCGAGAATTTTCAAACTGGAGGACAAGACCATTTGAGAATCTTTGGTAAAGGCAGAATCACAAACAAACTAGCCTAGCATCTAAATGGGTAAGTTATATCTTCTGAAAATCAGTAATTGATAAGGGCAAGAAATATAGCATTAAATAGTTTGCTGGCTCAAAATGGTACTTACCTCAACAAAAGCATAACCAGGAGGCCTTGGAGGCATTTTCAAATCTATATCAACAATACGGCCATACTGGAAGAAAAGAACAAAAAAAGAAAAATATTAAGCACAACAAAATCATAAAAACCAACCCAAAACGAAGGGAAAGTTGTTGGAAATAATCCAAACAACTAATTATCACCAGCACGGTGAGACTGTTTCAGATGATTGTATACATAAAGAAGAGCAAAGGATTGTTCAGTAACTAGTTATAACTTAAGGAACATAAAGGATAATTATGGGAAGAAAAAGTGCTTTCGTTCCTTGGCCCCCTTATACATTTTGGATAAGTAAAAAATAATTTCTTAATGTGGTGTGATAACATCAGATAAATCAAATGATCGACGTTGTTGTGAAAAAAAAAAAGATTGTGGATAATCTTGATAGGCAAATTTCATAGGGACGTCGACAAATGTCCCTAAAATATGTGCATTTTTCCTAGCATTTGCAAATAATTCTTTTATCAGAACAAAGTGTGTGCATATGTAGAGTTTTGTATTTGTTATGAACAATTATTTAAAAAAAATCGTAAACATATTTGCACAAACATGTGAATATGAATATCAACAATAAACATAACATAGTTATATATGCAGTTGAATATGAACATAAGGTACACGTTTTATAAATAAACATGCATATTATTATGTTATAAAGGAAATGCTAAGGTTCCAAAAGATTCTGCAGATTCCTTCTCCACATACTAGTATAGTATACATAATACATTCAAGGTAATGAAAACTGGCAGTAATGATTCCAAGATTTTATTCGAAAAACTCTCAATTACTTATAGCTAAACCTTGTAAAAGATATCTTCAACTTCACTCTGGCGAACATCACCAAGAAGATTGCCGACATAAATTGTTCTGCTTGATCTGCCCATTTAAGCTGTAATACACAAAGACATCCATATATCAGCATCTGCGCATGGCATTATAGGGATGTGATCAAATGAAAACTCTAAATATTGTACAAACTCAGAACTATGATCTGGATCATTGAAAAATGTCAACGGATCACAAAAAAGCATCAACAGGAAATTGTCAACGGTGGTCAATTATTGATGTTGTGTTGATACTGTGTTGACATTAAAATCTTGGAATTTTACACTGTATTAATATTGTATTGAAACTGTGTTGAAGCTGTGTTGATTATATGGGCAATTTTGGAAGGCAAAATCTATGAAATGGATACATGCGCATTAGTGCAATCAAATAGTAAAAGGAAAAGGAACTCAACACGAACAAAAACCCTAAAAAGCAGCGAATATTGTTTTCAGTAAATTGAATTCAACAACAGAAGATAGGTCTAACACTGAAAGCCATCGGATTATCAATAACCAAATTTAACAGAGTTACAAAAATTTCACAGGAAATTGGAAAAGGAAAACGTTCGGCAGAATAGTTTTAAATATGGAAATATAATGAAATGAGAAAGAGGGACATACCTGTGACTCTGTGAGCAGAGGTTGGCAGAGAGCGAGTATGAAAGGTGTAGAACGTTCGAGAGGGAAGCGAGTGAATCGAAAGTTGGTGGTAGTAGTAATTGATGAAGAGTGAGAACATCCCCCTTGATTATAAATTTGAATATTCAATACTACGACTTGTTAAAATTTCAAAAATATTTTCATATCCAAACTAGTTAATACATGTAGTCTGGTATTTTTCAGTTTCTCTCACAAATTTCAAAATTGATTCATAAAATCCTTATTAGTTTCTGTTGATATTTATCCAACTTGACACGTTGACAAATATACATGTACAACAAAATTTAATTAAATGATATCATTTAATATTAAAATTTAAAAAAAAATTGAGGTATTTGTACCATTTATAGTAGTAATAATAAATCGGGATTCCTAACTGAGGTGGTGAAAAAATAATAACTAGTACATAACATTAAATGTATATTTTACAATTTTTTTATATTTATAAATCAAATATTTTCATATATATTTTATTTATTTATTTTCACGTCAAATTTACCTTATTATGTTATTGAATTACTTCCTCCGTTCTTCAAGAGTATGCGCTCTTTCTTTTGTAGTTTGTCTCACAAGAGTATGCATTTTCTCATTTTGCAACCTTTTTTCTCTTTAATAAGGTGGGATCCATTATCCACTAATAATAGTTTAATAACTTTTTTTTTCTAATTTCTCTTACTTTACCAAATATGTAGGACGATATAAATATTTCAAAGTGTTCTAATCAACATTTATATATTTATTTTTAAATTTACATTTAATTAATTGAAACATTTTTTTAATTATCTAATAATGTTACTATACATTTTTTATTTTTAAAGTTTACGTAATGATATATCGGTTTTTATTTTCATTGTTTCATTGCGCCTAGGTAATCAGTACGTGAAAATTACATGGGCCATGTTGGGTTGGGTCGGGTCGGTCAAGTTGGTAACTCTAGCTATGGAATTTTAGGGCATTGGCAATGGGGGCCGATAGCAAGGGCCTATCTATCGACCCCCTCATCAGCTCTCGTAGGTCACCGTTGTGAGGAGAGGGCCGATTCCCCTTCCCCAATGCCTCCGCCCCTTGACTGATAAATCGCACCAGCCGATGGCGCATCGGCCCTGCGATGGGCCTCCATTGCGGAGGCTCGGACCGATGACAGAGCCGATTTTCATTTTTTTATTTTTTATTTTATTACTTCTATATATACATCCTTCCTCTATTTCACACATTCACTCTCATCATTTTACTTCTATTCATCTCTTTCATTTCACACATTCATCTCTCTAGCAAAGTGAATCCTAATGATGGCAATAATTCAGGCGAAAATCAGTTTACTGGCCAAGGAGGTGGGTTTTCGAACCTACTAGCGGGAAACCAATATCCCAGAGGCGGCCAATTTCCTGTGGTAAACATGTTCGGGTTGGGAACCCAATCATCCCAGTTTGGGTTCAACTCGGATTCCGTCTCAAGGAGGCCTACCTTTTTTCCACGGCACCCAATACGCCGGCTTCCCACACAGCGGCTACATCGGTGCTGGTAGACCGATGAACACATCGAGTTCTGGAGATGATGTCTACCGCCCAACGATGAGCCCAAGCGCGTTTGGTACTCCCGGGACTGACGAATCCACTGTTCCGTTAAGAGACTTGAACTTCAGCACCGACGAGTATGAGGTGTCCGATATGGAGAAGGCGGTGGCGAAGGGAAAGAGGAATGAGAACGTGGGAGCCAAGTCTTCTGAGGGCGGGCAGGGTGGGCGCACAAGGAGTACCTATTCCATCGAGGAGTCGATTGCTCTTGCTCGTTCTTGGGCAAATATCTCTGAGGACTCGATTGTAGCCAACAATCAAGGTGAGAGTGGTTTCTGGGGGCGTATCACGCAACGATACGAACAAGTCAAGCCCGATGGAGCCCCGACGCACAAGTCCGGCGATCTACGCAAGCATTGGAAACGCCTGGTGTTCGAGTGCGATAAATTTCATAGTATCTATGATGGCAACTTGCGGGAAAGGCGTAGCGGAGAGAACGAACTCTCCGTCAGAGAGTTGTCGACAAAGGAGTTTAGGGCCACTGCCAACTCAAAAGGATTCAAGTACTGGGATACATATCAACAACTGAAGGATTTTCCCAAATTCAAAAAGGGTATGACGAAGGCGTTGCAGACGAGATCGGTGTGGACACGCCTCACGCTCTCCGAGAGCTATAGTAGCGATGGAGCGAAGACAATAGACTTGTTAGAGGACCAATCGCCCATTGAGACTACTCTTCCGCACCCAATGGGCGTGAAAGCAGCGAAGGCAAAAGCGAGGAAGGGGAAGGCAGAGTCCAGCGGAACGGATGCCCAATCTGCACCGGTCCAGGCTGATAATGCATTGGGTCATGCCGCCTTCGCACAATAGTGTTAGAGTTTGTATACTAGAAATCATCTTTCGAGTGATTGAATACTGTTAAAACTCTCATTTTATTTTCCAAATGAATAAACAGATTATTTTTGTCATAATGTTGTTATATTTTACATTTAATGGATGTTAATTGCATATTTAAATGTATAAGTAATTTAACAAAGTCTAAGTCTTTGTTTTAGTAGACCGGTTGTGGGCGTCGTCCACTTTAAGGTAACACGGTCAGTTCTAAACAAAGAAAAAGAATAATTTCACAACCTAGATAGGCTTAGACTACCTATCGTGAAAGGTTGCAATGTCAGTCCGATTATTTCTAAGCCTTACTGAAATAAGATGACGTTGGTGTGGTATAGCAATGAATGGATCTAACAGCGAGACAGTCTTTATGCTATCTATTGAAAGACGAGGTCTCGTAAATTATTTCTCAATCAATGTACGTTAGCATTGAGCATACGGTACTGATTATGCACTACTTTGACTTACCAAATGGTGCGGGTTTTTCGCAACCCAATAAGCCTGGTATATTGGGTCGTGGTGATTAATATCTAGCGGTGCTAGGATTGCTATTATGTTGAATCGTGCGCGAGGTGAGTCTCGTTTGATAACGTCCTCAAGAGAAGCTTGAAATAAGGTTTTATTATTCGGAACCTAGCTAGTTGGAGTTTAATTACTCTATGAATAATAAATAAGATTTTCTTGCTGAGTCCTCTCTTGGAATAAATAAGATATTAATTAATTAAGTCCATAGCAGACAATAATTAATTAATGGATATTTCTATCTTAAGCGCGGGAAATAAATATAATTTATTGGAAACCCGAAGTACTTGTAATTTCGGATTTGGATGAGGAGTGCAGTATTACTTCTGTAGTGGCTGCTCGTAATATTCCAATTTTAAGCTTATATTAAATTGGGTTTAATTTAATTAGTAAAAAGCTAATTGGAGGAGCTCATATCCAAAGCCTTCCATAGATCCCTGTCTGGGCCCAATATGTGACTTATTATAAATAGGAGAATAAAGAAGACAGAAAACACACTAATTATTTTCTCAAAATTTTCGGCCTCTACTCCTTGTAGTAGTCGAATTTTTCTCTCCTCCGAGGGAAAGGATTTCTGTCTTCTCTATTTAAGTCCTAGTGCGCTGGTGAGATCAGCCCACCCTGATATCGGTTCACAGTCCGGGAACCAGTCAGAAAATCTATGGTTTTGTACTGAAGATCTTCACGAGGACAAGGCGCTAGTTATCTTCGATTCTTTGGAGAATCATCAAGGTATAATGGCTAAACCTTAGAACAGCATGTTTTAGGTTTCAATTAATTTAAAGCATGTTATTATTTGAGTTATCAGCATGATATGTGAGATAATTACGCGAATAGAATTTGTCTAAATAATCTGCTAAATAGATCTGATTATTATGTAATTGATTTATGAATGCGCTTCCGCTGCCAACCCCTTCAAATAGATGGTGGGCCTCTACAACATGAGCATGAAATCCAATTCTCGATCTATAAAGAAGTCCATCTGGAACACCATCCAAGGATTGAAGAAGAAGATGGGTCTTAACGAGGATGACGAGCCAGAACCCGATGATTAATGTGTGTTTGTTGTTTTTATCTATCTTTTTTTTTAATGTGGTATGTTTTTTTTAATGAAGTATTGTTTTTTTATTGTAGTATTTTTTTAATGAAAGTATGTTTTTTTTAAATGATAGTTGCTCCTTTTTTATCATCTTGTCTTAAAAAATGAAATAGATAAAAATAAAAATGATAATGTGGAAATGTGATAGGCTCTGGGATGGCTCTCATTGCAGGGAGATAGGCTCTGGGATGGCCCTGTTGACGTGGCAGGAAAAAATGAAGATAGGCTCTAAGATGGGCTCCGGAGATAGGCCCTTATTGCTAATTCCCTTAGAGGAAGTTTGATTTCACCATAATATGTTCAGCCATTGCTTCCACGAGCACTTGTGATAGCTCATTGTCGTTTTTTACGATAATCTCTCCGATAACAAGACCAGATATGGCTTAGTTTGAAATAGATATGCAAATATTTATTTCCATCATTTTTTGCGAGTGTGTCCATCATCTCAGTGGAGTTGATGGTGCATGGATTGAATTTATGTTGAGCTGATGCACTATTTATTAGCACTAAAAATATTGCAAGTATACAAGGTAGATCTAGTATAGCTAAAGGTCAGTACCGGGATGTCGAACACAGGAAATAAGATTGCAACTGTCTATCATATACTAAGCGTCATATACTATTTAGAGACACGAGATTTTTGGATTGATTAATTAAACTAGACAAAAAAGAAATAAACAAATAACGGAAAATATAATAATATACAAAACAGGCTAAGGGATGCAGAATTTTAGGAACCACAATCAAAAGCTAAAATCCAAAAGACTTCCTTGAATTACGGTCTCTAGAGTTACTAAGCTATCACATATGTAAAACTATATCTTCTCTCGAAGCATATAATTTGTAGATTGCTACCTAGAACCGAAGTGTCCTTCCTAGAACTAAGGCAACAACTCCTAAAAGCTCCTAAGATAAATTTGCTTCATTCAAAGGCTCAAATCTCTCGATTTTATTGGCAAAGACGTCAATTTCTCCTCTTTCAAATTAGACTACTCACTTCTCAGTTCTTGTAGTAAAATCCACATGCATTCATAAGATGGCCAACCAAATAAATGTATAAGTACAAGAGAAATCGAAATAACTACAAGAGCAAACAAGGAAAAACAATTGAATAAATAACTATAATCATAGCATATTACCAAAAATTCTACAAAAGATGTTAATACTCATAGACAAGTAAAACAACAAAAAGTACTAGACATGAAGAAAAACAAAACAAAACCCAAGGTTGAATTATGCAATCTTCAGTCTTCTCTTGCCTGGATCTGCAGAGCTCCGTTCCAATGGAAGAATAATATATGGGATGGAAGAAGTATAGGGATGGAGAGGATTGGAGGCTCTGAGATAAATATTATGAATTAGGTTATGGGGTATATATAGGCTAGAAAAAGGTTTATAATTGGTAAAAATTATCCTCCAAGTAATGGGAAACAAGGTAAATTCGAATTCTTCAATTAATATGAGAGATTTGGCAACAATTTCTTTCCTTCCTTAATTTCCGCCTTATTTTGAATGCACTGCGCAACGTTCGTAAAATGACCATAACTTTCTCCACAGAACTCCGATTTAGATGTTCAAGGTACCCACGCGAAGCTCTTTTGAAGACGAAGTGAATGGTATGTATTGAACACTGATTGGACTTCAAACTCGTTGGCAGATGCGCTCGAACAGAGGCTGCTGAACCTTGACACTTTTGCACATTTTTTCTATCTTATTCTATCATTTATCAACAAACACATCAAAATACCAAAATATATAATATATGCAATTTAAGAACATAATTTGTATGATTGACATTTAAAACGAACCAAATCTAGGCCTTAAAAACATGCAAATCTCGTGTTTATCATGAGCAACAAATACTAAGTGTGTCCACGAACTATACATATTATTACTTCGGTAGTATTGGAACCATTCCGACGTAGGGTAGTCAAACATGAGATCCATGGAGAATAAACGACAATTCTCGTGATATTCAAATTAATCAAAATATTATTGAATTTTAAAATCCAATCATGTTTTTATCGTATATATTAGGTTTAATGTCAAGGGCCTGTTTGGTGATTGCTAATTGGTCATAATTGGCGTGAAAACATGGGTATTCTCTTCGTTCAGTGTTCCGCAGTAATTAATGCACGACCCTCGATTTGTGGTCTGGTCCGTATTGTTCCCTTTGACTTTGGCCGTAAATAATTATTGCACCCCTCCTCGATAATTGAATTCTGGTCCGCTACAATTTACCACAATTTGTGTGCAAATTTCCAATTTTGTCTCGGAAAATTATCATTTCCCTCCAAACAAACCACATTCTTGTCATTTCTAAAAAAACATTTAAAAAATAAAACTTCTCTCCTCTCTCTGTCTTTCTCTCTCTCTTGTTTGTACTCTCACATCTGGGTTTTATCTTCAACTGAAACCATCACATCAATATCGGGAGGTGAATTCATGTACAACAAACGGTGTAATTGTTTTCAACTATGGTAGGGTCATCCACATTTATTTATGTCCACATTTTTATCTTCATGTTATAAATATGTTATAAATGTGAACAGTCGAACACGCCCTAATTGTGTAATATCATATTTTAATTTTGTAAATCAAGCTTAGTCATATAATATCAATTCTTAATCGTGCACCATGTTTTAATAGTGAAAAGTTTATTCGGTTCGTCAAATTTTAATCATGTACTAATAATTAATATCATGTATTTGTGGATGCAAAATTTCTTAAGTATACTTCTGAAATAGGGATGTTATTAGACGTCACCAAACCGAACCGGCCCGTCCGAACAGGCCCGGAACCGTCACCGGCGGTTCGGAACCGTGAACCGGAACCGCGGTGGCGGTTCGGAACCGGATAGGAGTCGTCGGTTTAGGAGGGCCGGTTCAGGTTCGCGAAAAATCAAGAACAGTAACCGCCGGAAATCGGCGGTTCCGAACCGCCGGTTCGGCGGTTCCGGTAGCTTTTCAGGGTTTAGGGTATAGGCATGCAGGCGTAGGCATGCCGACTAAGAGTTATATATATATATATATATATATACTATCTATTTACATTTATAATTTATTGTTTTTTACTTCAACTTTTTTTATTTAAGTCTTTTGATTTTTGATAAGTCGTATTCTAAGCCTTGGTTACTGGTCAGTATGTCGTGAAATACATGTATTATCTGCAAAACAGTTGCTTAAGTGTGCAGGATTGAAGGATCCAAGTCAGTAGGTGACGATTCGTGTGACGCAAGTGAAAAGGGCACTAGAAGGGTGCGATACTGACCAGAATGCATGCCAGAGAAAAGGCTCGAGATGGAGAAGGAGGATAGCTGGGATTATTATTTTACAAGGGCAAAAAGGTCAAAATGCGGGAGAAGTCTACCCTAAAAGCAAGGGCAAGCCTCTCTATAAAAGAAGCCATTTGGAGAGAGAGAGAGTGCGCGGAAAAGCCAAGCTCGACAGTTATACTTAGTAGAATTCTCTCTAGAAAATCAATCCTTCAGCATTATCCTACCTCTCGTTCCTCGCCACAGCTATGGTCACTTGACGTCCAAGAGTTTGCCGGAGAAGTCATCTGTCCGCCGTTCCAGCCAGTTATCGTAGCAGTGTAGTAGTATCATCGCCCGGAGTGGCAAAAACAATCTTAATCGCTTTCTTAGTTAAAGTTTACTTGTTTTCATCGTTAGTTATTTTGCAAACACTCATCGCTGTTGCTCTTTTGAAGTACCTTGTTATTTTCCAACATTTACGTTATGAAGTTTCTATTTCGCATGTCGCTTTGGTTCGAGTTTGCTTCATTCTGCCTAGGAAAGTTAGATTTAGTCATTGCTTTCAATTTCTAAGTTTTATTTCTTGTCGAGAGCTGTTGATTTGAAGTTGTAGCTAAGTTAGTCAAGTTTTCGTGCATGAGTTTCTTTTCTGAGCCGTGATTACCACCTTGCATGTCAGTCAGTAGAAGTAAAAGTTGCGGTTTACCGTTTAATTTAAGTTTAAGCATTTTAATCGATGGATCTTGAGTTTGAATTCATGAATCTGACGTTTAGTTATGGTGTCTGTGTTCATATGATTTTTGTCAATACTTGGTGAAGAAGAAAACGTCGAAATCAACTTTATTTGGTCCACTTTTACTTTTAAGTTACTTTTTACTTTTGTTCCCTACTTTTCAGAGGTACTATCCAGACTTGTCAGAAAGCCCCCAGCCATCAGATACACCTTGTTATCTAACTTTCCTCTTTTAGCAACTGTCTACTTTCCATATGTCTCTGATACACCTTGTCCCCTATTTTCACGAACACTCCCACATGTCTGTTATTTTCCCGCCTACTAGTCAGTAGAGTACTACCTTATTTCCTGTCTAGGTAAAATCTTAACCCAAGCGTGGTAGCTAACCAAACACCCAGGAAAGTCACCACAGTTATCTAAACGTGTCCATCCTCGTGGGATTCGACCCTTACCTCCGCTATACTAATCAGTAGAAGTGGGTTGAGGAAATTTGTTTGAAGTCAGGTCTCGGTCGTCGTATCAACGACTCAGCTGGGTCGGAAATCTCTTCCTGGTCAGTTGGATACACTCCAATTCCACATGCGAAACCATCGAGGACAGAGAATTGACCACTTCAATTTTTTTGTAATTTCAATTTTCAACATTTGTATTTGTAATATCGACATTCACATATCGTTCAAATTTGTATGATTGTATGATTGTTTCAATAAAATTCCAATTGTTCCAACTCCAATGTCGACTTCTACTCCGTTTGTCAATTGTCATTCTTGTTTTATTTATTTATTCGATAGTACAAGACTACAACTACACCTACAACTCTACAATTAGTACTATACCGGAATAAAATTTTAAAAATAAAAAATAAAAAATTCGGCATTGAACCGGCGGTCCGAACCGGAACCGCCACGGAACCGGCCCGGAACCGGCCCGGAACCATCTGGAAACCGCCGGTTTTGAACCGGCTTGGAACCGTGACTGAACCGGAACCGGAACCGCCTGACCCTAGGCGGGCCGGTTCAGGTTCCATATTTTTTTGAACCGGAACCGCCGGTTCCGAACCGGGAACCGGCGATTCATGAACCGTGGTGACGTCTACATGTTATATCTAATTTCGAATCTCCCAAATGATAATTTGAAGGGTGACGAGATTATAGAGAAAGTATAACAAGAAATGGACTGAAAAACGAATCCCTGCGTATTAGTCCATCCGCAGCCCAAAAATGAGGCCCAAATGAGAACCCAAACTCCATAAAACCCTAATTTATCAGTCATCAACATTCTAGCTGTCGTCGTCCTCGCTCCGATCAAAGGTGCGCTTGTTTTTTTGTTTTTTCTCTCTTGTTAATTTCTGTAATATTCCATCACTTAATCTATACATTTTCGGTAAATGCAGCTGTTGCTTGTGTGGTGCGAAGATGATGCGTAAAGGAGGAGCAGCGGGAGGGAAGAAGAAAACGGCGACGTTCGTGATCGATTGCGGGAAGCCGGTGGAGGATAAGATTATGGAAATCGCCTCACTGGAGAAGTTCCTCCAGGAGCGCATCAAGGTCGGCGGCAAGCCCGGTTCTCTCGGCGACTCCGTCACCGTCATCCGTGACAAGGCGAAGATCTCAGTCACCGCCACCGATGCTACCACCTTCTCCAAAAGGTACAGTTTCTATTAGCTTTTTTCATTTTTTTGGTGAGGAACGATACTAGTATATAATTGTGCATGTGTAATGACTTGTATATTGATTTAGAATTTGATCGATGAAAGAAAGAAATTGTCTTGAAGTAGTATAAGTTTATTAATAAAATGTGGTATTGACAATTTGAAGGATAATATGTTGAAGCAAGTGCAAACATCATATAGTAAATGGTAGATTAGCTTCGGTTATTCTATCCTTCGAAGTAAACACCCCCTAAATGTATATATTTGTATACTTTGCATCCCCTGATCAAGGGTCAGTTGATTTTCTTCAAGGAAGGCATTACTAGATAGTTTCATAAATCAGTGTATAAAGCTCTCTTCATTGTGTTATGGTTACATAAAATAAATTCAACATCTTGCAGAATGCTCCAAAGAAATATCATACTCCCTCTGTCCTCTAAAAATATGGACTTTTAATGCGAAATTGGTAAAGTACGAGAGAAATAGGAAGAAAAAAAGAAATTGGAGGAATGTTAGTGTAGAATGAGGCCGCCAACATCATAATAGAGAAAAACTTGTCAAAAATGGAGCCGGACTAATTTTATGGGACGTACCAAAATAGAAAAAGTAACTATTGTTTGGGGATGGAGGGAGTAGTATATATTGGCTATCTGGGAATTACGCATTAATACTTCTATATACATAATTCTGATCAGTAAGTGTGCTGTGACAATTTGAGTTCAGATAAGGAAAAGCTATGGGGTTGGGTTCTTTTCTGTTGGATATATTCAGTGATTCGTTCCCAATGACTCAACTTTGTGTCCTATTGTCTACCACTCTACATTTATGTTCTAACTGTCTAACCACTGTATGTTTGGTTATCTTTTCCAGGTACCTCAAGTATTTGACGAAAAAATATCTAAAGAAGAACAATGTGCGTGACTGGCTGCGGGTGATAGCTTCCGACAAGGACCGAAATGTCTATGAATTAAGATATTTCAACATCGCCGAGAATGAGGCTGAGGAGGAGGATTAATTGCTGTGTTAGGCTTAACCCTCGCATTTTATCGTTTTTTAATGTCTGGACCGTTCTCCTTTTTTTGGTTAAAAAAGTTTATTCCTATAAGTAGTATTCTTCGATGGGAAAATTGAGTGTAGATCATTTGCAATTTCTTCTGCGCCTTTTGAAGTTCAAATCAATCTGGTTTTAATGGAACGTCAATAACGCTTTTTGTGTATCTCGATCAAATAATGGTATCGCTGCAATTTGAAAACAATTTCTGTTGTGATTCTTGTTTGGTTAATTAAATATTCCAAACTCAAAATGCTGATCTTGACCTGTTTGGTAAAACTAGAAGGTAAAGTATTTCATGGAATCAATTAAAGTGCAAGGGTGGAATTGTGTTTTGTTATAAAACAAAACTTCTCAACTTAGTGCATCAGCATCATCCCCTTAAATATCACTCGAAAACAACAATAATTTGGTAAGAGACCCATAATCTATTGAACAAAGCTCAACATATTACACCAAAGATCATAAAGGCCAATCTTGTTGCCACGAATCAAGTGAATAGGTCCCATGCTTCAGAATATGATTCCTTTAAACCAGGAGGATGGTGGCTAGACGACCCTCAAGTCAATAATCAGCAAAGTCGGATGTAGATCCCACACTTCGAGTTAGTACGAGTGCCCTGTTCAAGAGTATTGAAAGATAAGTATTTTAGGTAAGATCAAAGCAGTGATGTTCAGTCTATGCAATCTTGAGACAACAAGTAAATAGAATATCGACCAAGCACACTTCCTAATCCCGGAATATTTCCATGTATTGTGAATTTTTTTAGCATTGCAAAATGTGACTATACAAGGGTTGATTCAAATCTAAAATATATCCATAGCCATAATTGCAAAGAGGAAAGAGGATGTGGTAGGTGGCATTTTTTACATCTTACTCACCTGTAACAAAGGAAAAGTATATACAGATATGCTTTGCTTTGCACTCATTTTCCAACACCAACAGTCTTTCTGTTCCCTTGGATAACAGGGGATGCAGGGGGACTTATCCTAGTTCCTAGTCTCCTTCCACTGCGCTGGATAGCTGCTTGCGTCCGCCGTTGACCACGGCTCTTCCTTCTACTGCATCATCAGTTGAACTAATATGATAAGCCACAGCATAATATTCTTGTGGAGGAAAAATACTGAATTATTAATGTGTAATCTCGGTATAAACTAGAAGTACATCAATCAATAAAATAAAAGACGTTACAATCACAATACGCAAGCATGAGATTGATATCAATATATTATTTCGTCGATTAAACAAGAAGGCACTATTTGACCTCATGGAAGATACTAGCAGCAGAAGTTTATTTATTTTCTTCCATTTCTGAATGAAGGTGATTCCACTCATGAATCATGATTGTATATTCTTTTAGAATTCTCAATGTTAGTAAACGTGCTATGCTCAATGTTCAGAGGTGTGAATTTAAGAAAGTAAATAACCTATACTAAGGCATTAAATACAGACAAAATAAGTTAAATAGTCAAATCCAGTTCCAAAATCCTTAACTATCTCCCCAGTCCCCTCCTATCTCCTTTTTGAGACACCACATACACAAACATATGCAGAAGGTATAAATATATCCCTCAAAATAATACTGACCTTGCAAATATAAGTCCAGCTGTAAGTACCATTCCTCCAACAGCCCAAGAAATACTCTCGCTCAATGGCATATCAGCAATCAATTGCATAAAATCTTGAACAAACTCCGTATTCTGTTCTCCGCGTATATTCTCAGAACGTGAAGATTTCCAGGAATTTGCAATATAATCTAGACTACCCTTCCCACCATAGCACTGTGATTCTTCAGGATCATCGAGAGGCTTGACAGAGAAACCTGCGGCATTGCAGAGCTCAGTTCCATTAGAGACCCACTTTGAAGCTCTACCACAAACAAAGTCATCTTGGCTGCATGGTGCTAGTACCTGAAATATGATTGTCCAACCAGGAAATTTACTGAAAATATAACATTTAAAATGAAATACTACTATTCTCAAACCATCATTCAAGCGATGCCAAAATTGTGTACAATCACTTTTAGCAAAGCCCAGTTAACAATAAAGCACTCCAAGCTCTTGCATGAGAGATTAACTTCAAAGCATAGGCACATATCATTGATTACACTATGAGTAAGTTGCAACAATGTAAAATAACTGAAAGTACAACAAAAACCTGTGTCTTTCCATCCATAGCAAAGTATGCTGTTGAACATGCTTCATAAACCCTATCACAAAACGACGCACAGATGTTGGGAGGTCCTCGCTGTACCCCCACCCTTGGATCACAGATAGAACACTCCAAGAATTCCCATAGTTGCAAGCACTCTTGGCTAGCTTCTCCAGATGATGCAAGTCTCCTGATGGATAGCAAAGCAGGGTGCGTCTGAGTTACATCGCAGCATGTCTTTTTGCGGAAAACCCTGCAAAGTGTAAGATCTCTGGGACCTTTGCTTGCTTTCTTGGGGGGTTTGCCGACATTTGAAAATGGGGGGAATCGACCACCGGGAGAAACACAAACTTCACTTGTTTTACCTGCACCAGGAACATAAAAAATTAATGACGGACTTCAACATAATTAATGAGCTTGTGATGTTTCCTCATTCCATTTAGAAACACAACTTTTCACAAAATTTTAGTTCTTAATCAAGGTACATGAGACTTTCAAATACTTGAAGATAGACAACGAGAAAAGAGATCACATCCGAAAAAAGCATTGTGGAATGTGTTTCCCTTCTCTCATCTAACCTTTCTATTCTAGAGCATCAAAATTCTTACATACTTACAAAACAACACAACACAAAATCTCGTGTCGAAAAGCAAATGCTTCACATTTAATGGGACGGATGGAATAATAAACAAAAAGTGGCTATTCCCATCACTTGACTGAGTGCACATTGTCATTTTGTGGGATAAAAAATCCTGTCGGCATTATATAACACTACATGCCTCCATCCATAACATTAGGAAATAAATTGCTAGATTTAAGAGTAGCCATTTCACTACCGTAAAAATTGGTCTAAGCTTCCACTTTGGTGTTGGGCTCAAGATGTCTTATCAGTACCTCTTGCCACACAACCATTTTACATTAGTTGTTTTACATACTCCCTCCGTCCCCTAAAAATAGGGACTTTGCGGATGGAACAAGTTTTAATGTGAAATTGGTTAAGTATGAAAGAGAAAGAGAAAAAAAACAGTGATTGAAGTATTATTAGTGTAGAATGGGGCCCACCTCATAGGCGAGAAAAACTTGCCAAAATGAAAAAATGAGACTATTTGTTTGGGGACAGAAATAAGATATAAATCAGTGTGAAAATTAAGAGAAAAAATAAGCTTGGTACATAAGTGAAAAGTAATAGAGCACTAATACTATAAGTGAGGAATATGGGCATTTCTGCCAGGACTATTTGGACACTGACTGGACCAAGCAAATTCTGCAACAATGTGGCACTGCCCATTTTGGATCAGAAAGTACCTGCTGCTGAAGTTTATTGTCAAGTTAGTAGTATGATCATAAGATAGGATGCTCTCTACAAAACACTGGAGATGCTTGTTCAATGCAGAATACTTTTGGGTATTCTTTTGCCTGCAGTAACACTGTAGGCAATACTTGGGCAAACTTAGAGTGGATTTATGTGCCCATGAATCAAAACAGATTTCTTATCAAAACAGATGTGAAGTTGATCAACTAGCATCATATTTGTAGATGATGAAAATTAACTCTAAAAATTTCTTATCTGCATTTTGCAAAGAGATCAAATAGTACTACATATTTTTGTAAAGATGAACGACAGAAAGAATATAGGATCAACAGATTTTTTACTTTTTCCTGATAATGTTAACTAGTCATAGGAGCTGAAGGATCTGCTCGTCTTTCTTAGTTCTCACTTCTCAGGTAGTATTTCCCTGTGATCTGTATCCACACCTAATATTCTACTCTTGCTATGCATATATTGTTAGGAGTAGGTGGACGAACGTATGCAAAGTGTTTGTGGAACTGATGCCCACAAACTGTTTGCTGAATGAATTAGTAAAATGAATGAAACAATACTCATCTTGCGAGGCCCAAATACCAAGACGTCTGCCTCCCTAAGCTCAAGGGAGTTTATTTAGAAATTGAAATAGACTCCTAACCCTACTGCCATTTGCAAGTTATCACATTTGTACAATCTGAAAACTTTCGAAGGCTAAGCAATTGATGAGCATAGAATCAAGTGAAGATCGAAAAAGAGAAAAGTAATACTCACCGTAGGCGCACGGAAAATAAAAATTAATGAAGTTGAGGAAGAAGAAGATGCAGAAATGGTGGAATCTCCTCATCACATCACAATTCGATCATGTATTGAATTTGAGGCATAAATCGTGAACAGAAAATCCTGGCCGCTGACCGTGGCCTTGACTGGTTGTTTTGGAATTGGGAAAAACTCAATGCCTCACAATCAGGTATTGCACTGAAATTAAATGATAAACCCTAAAATGGGTCAATTTCGAAACCGAAATCTACTAAAATAATCTTTTCCGTAAGGCGTTTCACTATATTTTGCTCTACACACTAACACAACATGGCGAAGAAGGCATTTTCTGACGGAGCATTTGGAATTTCGGATATACAGTACTATACTACTTTCAAAGTTCGAATTTTTATGTAAAAATTGATTAGTTAAGAAAAAGATTAACAAACTAATTAAAATACCCATTTTATTAAAAAAAAAAACGTTATCATAAATATATAGAAACTCATTTTATCATAAATTAAAAAATAAAACTATTTTTTTAAATCAGAGAAAGCGAATACAATATTACCATTAGGGTGTGTGTGTATAATGGACTTTGAATTTTTATATGGTGATTGCAATTTTTATGAAATTATAATATTTTAATTCAATTTTAAATTTTTTATTAGTTAAAATTAAACAATCGGTATAGAATTGTATTATAACGCTGACTTCTTTATTCAGTAAGTTAAAGGATTTGCTAAAATTTGGCATTAACTTTGAATTGAATTATTTTTTACTTTTTTACTTAATTGTATACATATAATAACATAATGTAAACTAATTAAATTAAATTTTTGTGTCAGTGTATGTGATTTGAGTGTAAGTATTGCGTGCAATGTAAATTTACGGCAAATTATCGCAAGCTCTGAAAATCAAAGGTGTGGAGAGGGTATAGAGAGAGTATTTGGAGATGATTGATAGTGGGAGGGTTAGAGCAACTCCAAGGGGAGAAGGTAAATGAAAAGGGTATATCATGTTTATATCTTCTCAAAAAGTGCAATATACCTTTCTAAAAATCAATCAACTCCAAGGACAAAAGGTATATAAAAAGGTATATCTTAGAAAAAATAAAATAATAGTACAAAAGCATTAAAAAAATATAAAGTATAATACCTTCTCAAATACCTTCCACTTTGGTGAATGTTTTTTTATGAAAAGAAGGTAAATATGGTAGTTATATGATTTTACCTCTCCATTGATGGAGAGGTAAAGATACCTCTTCAAAATGGGAAAAAGGTATAATACCTTCTCAAATACCTTTCTCCTTGGAGAATGATTTTTCATGAAAAAAAAGGTAAATATGGTAGTTATATTAGATAACCTCTCCATTTACCTCTCCCCTTGGAGATGCTCTTAGGGTATAGAGCGAGAGGCTATCTCTATTTTATTTTTGCCCGAAAAATTAAAGCCAAAAGCTTGGTATTCAGACACACATTTCTAAAATAATCATGATCTAAAATTCGGGATGGGTGATCAACAACACCCTTTGCATGTCTATAACTATAAAGAGAATTAGAGAATTACTGCTGCAATAACGAACGATATTAAGGATCCGCTGCAATAAAGATCGATATTAAGGATCCGTTTGATAAGAAAGGTGGAATATACAAAGATATGTGAACTGAGATAAGTAAGGTGGACTTTGTGTTAAGATATGGTCAGATAAAATTTTTACGTTGTTGTTTGATAGACTAGATCAGTAGATATTATCTAAACTCATGTAAGTACTATTAGATAACACATGGACTGACATAATTGCCCTTCTTTTAAATTGTGTAGTATGTGTAATTAACCTTGTATGAAAGAAAGAAAAATGCCTAAAGAAGCAAAGCAAAACCCATTGTGAATCCAAAATCAGAATCATTTTAAGAGCAATTTTTTTTTAAAAAAATCAAATATGTTCATATCAACCACAACACAATACCATCACTACTTTAGAGAATAAAGAGAATAATCATTTGAACCATTTGAATGGAAAAAATCAAAGAGAAAATTTGGAATACAACAAAATCATCTCTACCATATCTTTCATCAACAAGAAATTGAAGAAGAAAAATAGGTGTCTCAAAGAATCAAGGAGAAATATCAGTTCAACCATTTGAACAAATGTCAGAAGAGAAAAATTGGCCTAACACACAAGAACATACGTGCCCAAATTTTTCATCGACAAGAAAAAAAAACAAGGAAACTCTCGTTCAGATTTTAGAACCATATTCATATCGTAGAAACCATGGGAGAAACCCATCCCACGTTCGAACCAACATCGGAGTGAATCACAAGAATTTTGTGAGCCACGGTAGAAACCCAAGCCATTAATCTACGTCGGCCAGTGATGTTTCTCTCCCTCTGTCTCTTTCTTGTTTGCTGCCATCTTCTGGCTTGCGGGCGACGTCGGCTGGCTCGCACCCTCCGTCCAAATTCTTCTATCTCTCTCTCACGGCCAGTCCCAAACTTCAGGACCCTAGCACCTTCGTCTAGCACGACAGTGAATCGTCGTCGTTCCTCACCAAAAATCCGGTTTGGCCTCCCTATTTCCGCCTCTTTTCCTCCTCCGACCGCAACCCCTCACCATCATTGTCCCGCGCAGCTCCATTGTTAGCTCGGGTTCGCCATCCATGGTTATTTTCCGATGGTCAACCACTTCGAGGTCATCCTGCAGCGTCTGATCGAAGAATACTCGAGCCGCGTGGCATCGTTGTTCTGCCGCTCTCCAGCAACTGAAATCGTGCCTCCAGATGTGGTCGTCAGCGTTACTGCTCCGCGGTGGTATGAACTTAATTGACCGAAAGAGGGAGAATCATGGGATGGGCAGAGAGTATTGGAGAGGGTGGTATGACCATAATTGACGAAAAGGGGAAGAATCATGGGATGGGTGGAGAATGCTGGAAAGAGAGGGGTTTAACGGATATCTTGAGAGAAAAGTTTTATATCCTACCAAATTTGTCGGATACATAAATCAGCGTAACTTTGCATATTTAGCCAAGCTGAGATGGGCTCTAGAATTATATTGGGCTTCAAGTTAACATTTCTATGATATCAAACAAATAAAAAAGTTAGGATATAAATCTCTATCATGGCATTACTAGCTTATCAAACGGGCCCTAATTATTAGTAATTGTTACAAGTTGTCAACATAAAACTCGTAGAACGTGCAAAGTCACTCTTAACTTATTCTAAAAGTGAGAAATCAAGATAACGAGTATACAGATTCTAATGTTAAATGTATCAAAATCCTCACAATTGGATTGAGAGCTGAGAATTTTAGAGGCGGTTAACGAAGATTAATTAGTAAAAGTTAATACAAATATTCAAATCAACACAAATATAGTAGTAGTAGTAGTAGTAGTAAAAGTACCGGTAGATGCAACTAAGGAAAGTGGCATACAGAGTTTGGTACATGACAAACAACATTGAACTCATGAGACTGAGTATGCTCATCTATACTACTTAACTCATAAGCACACATACAAAGGAGAATATATACAAAACTCTCACAACAATCCCACACTCATGCAGCATGCAGCACACATAGGTCATAGCTAGAGAAGAGAAGAAAGAAGGTCTCATAGTCTCAGAGGTCGTAGGGAGGAGGAGGGCTCCTTGGTCCCACTCCACTAGCCTTCTCAAATGAAAATGACGACCTCCGCTTGAATCGCCCTCCTCCTGCAATTTTCAATATTTTACTTTTAATACCATACCAACAATAATTAGAGTAATTAATACACGTAACGTTCCACAGACTAGCTATTGTCTCACTCACTCACTCGTCCAACACGTCGGGCCCTTGCATTATCAACTTATTAATTATAAGTTGAGTTATCATTATTATATTGCCCTCCTACCTAGATTCAATGGATTCTTCTCGAACATCTCTCACTCCTAACTCCTAAAGCATAGGGCTCTACCGGTGGGGATACCGGTAGTGAAAAAGAATATTACCGCCAAAAGGGGATACCGGTGGGGTGCTTCCGGCAGGGGAAACCGGCGGCGAGTCTTTCTGGCTGGCCTGCGGCGGCTTCACGATCATTATACGCCTCGTCACTCTCGTTGCATCGTCGCCTCCCATGTTGCTTTCAACTTCTGATTCATCAACCATCAGATTTTAGAAAGTAGCTAAGTGTTCACGCATATTCTCAAATCTATTGAAAGCCATAAATTAAGCTGATACTCAAAAATTTAAATCTAACACAAAAATAGTTATCAACGCTACAAGAACAGAGCATCCGTTACTATTTACTGATCATTTTATCACGCTTGAAAGGCGTACAATTAAGGTGATCAGGAAATATTACTCTAATTAGGCGTAATTAAATTATTAGAGAATCATGATCTCGCCGTACCGTTGGCGGAGTTGGATGGAAAGCTAAAAGTAGGGTGTTTTCTGAGTTTTCCGAGGCCGGTATCCGGACGGGGACCGGCGACGGTGTCGTCCCAGAGGTGGTCAAGCAACCCCATTTTTTGCAATTGCAAGTTAGGCTACCAAGTCACTACTGAGGCGGCTTCTGATGATTGCTGCTATTTAAAAGAGATTGTTTGGAATGTCAGCCGTTGGATCAGATCTAGGATGTGGCCGATCGATCAGCACGTGAGGAGTAGATAAGATCGAGGAGAGAAGTTTAAAGCGCCGAATGTTAGGCGCCAACGTGGTGATATTTCATGAGCTGATGTGGAGTACGTCACGTGACTTTTTATTATCATTATTATCAACACTCCCTTCATTAATAAATACTCCCTCCGTCTCAGATTAAGAGTCACTTTTTGCCATAAAAGTCCGTCCCAGTTTAAGAGCCATTTTTAGAATTTTCAATATTTGGTCATACAATTTTACCCCATTCTTCATCAAAATTACATAAAAATGTCATTATCTACATTAAAATAAATCAAAACAAAAATCAAAAGTAAAAAAGGACTCACCTTCAACCAACTCCACCATCTCACTTCATTTATTACACACTCTACCATCTCACTTCATTTATTATACAGTTCAACTCTTTCTTAAAATTCGAGTTATAACAATAAGTGACTCCAAATGTGGGACGGAGGGAGTACTTCATGAAAAGTCAAGGCCCAAATCATTATCTTTCATTGGAATTGAAAATCTAATATGGAGGCCCAGCCCAATATGATTGGGCTAAAAGTTACGAATACAAATTATCCACTGTATTGGTATCAAATATCAATATTTTATTATGCTTGAGCGTCTATAGAGAAGAAGAGAGAAAATTGGTAAAGCATATCAGCGGTGCAAAGCCGTAGTAAACAATTAGTCAAAGGGAGTTCAATTAGGTCATCCGAGCAATGGCAGCTACAGGAGGATCCATCCATCTCGCAAGGGAGGCGCGCCGACGTCGTATCATGGAGCGAGGATCTGACCGCCTCGCCCTAATCTCCGGCCGCATCCACTCCCTGCCGCCAGACCCCGACCAATTCATTTCTTCCCCTGCCGCCGTTGGTATGCCCCGCTACATTTTGTTAATTTTGAATTACTTGATTTTGAGCCGAATTTGATGCAAATTTTCGCTGTCTTTTTGTTGTTTTAGAGACATACCTATGAAGCTGCTGCGTTTGCTTGGTCTAGAAGGGTTTTAATTTGGGGGAGGGACATAGTTACTTTTTATTTATTTTTTATCGATTTAGGGTCTTTCGATTGGTATATTATAATATAAACCGATGAGCTCTTTTTTTTACTTCTTTCGGTTTTCCTCTGATCCATATAGATTCGGCTTGTTTTTTGTTCCACTTCCCAGGGTAGATAAAAATCATGAATTGCGATTTACAAGCTCTTGTGTGATTTATGAAATGGCACCGATTGTTGTTACTCTTTTTCATTCCAACTTCCATATCTGGATACATGTACTATTTCAGTGTAAGCTGCTGCATATGGAAAAGAAAGCAAAGCACAGATAGACAGGGATTTGTTGTGTCAGATTCTTTGTTCTCCAGTGATCATGATTTAGTTTCATCATCAATCATCATTGTTCTTTAATTTTAGCCTTCACAAATTGATGATTTCTCCATATTTGAATTTGAGTTGGCCCTGCTTCTTACCCTATTGATATTTTAGATTCTACTCAACAAGAAGAGGCAGCCTCTAATTCATTGCTACCAAATGATGAATCTGTACAAGAAAAAGGGCAGGAGCCTGCTCGCTCTGACCGCACGGTGGAGCCTCCTCCACTCAACAGCTATAATGGCAGCACCATTCCATCCGAATCAGTGGCCTTACATGATAGTACCAACGAAGAACCATCTCAAATCCCGTCATCCGCACAACAAAGACCTGTACAAGATCGCCAACGTGAGCATACCCTGTTTACACCCGACCAAATTAGATTGGCTGTTGCAGCTTCAGAGAATACTCGTATGTTTTGCTCTATAGCAGCTGCTGTTTTAGTAATTGCGTCATTTGTGGGAGTTCCTATAGTTGGCCTCCGATGCATCATGCTTTTCAGACCCTTTTACCTGCTTTTGTTAACGAACATAACCATTGTACTCGGTCGTCTTATTGCGGGATCGAGACCGAGAAGGAGGAGTAATGCTGGTAGGAATGATTTGGCTGATCAACTGGGGAGAGCTCTGGAGTTGGGGCTGCTAATGAAGAAGATTGTTGGAGCAGTGTCTATGGACTTCAGTATTTATGCAGTCGTGCTCGTTTTTGGTCTCTCAGTAGTACAAATACTTGGGTGACGTAATTATGCTCGATAAAACTGTAACATCAAATTCTTTTGCTAATTGTATTTTCTTCATTTCGTTTGTTTTCTTATCATTATAAATCTAAATTTCAACGTTGTTTGAAAAGCGTTTTCGATTCTATGCAAAAACTTGAATTACAACAATTGAAAACTACTGTTACAAATACAACTACTAGACTCAAAAAATAAACAAGAGATTATGTGAAGAAGAAAGATTATATATATGGAGAAAGTAGTAATTATTAGTAGTAGTTTATAGCAAATCTGGTCAATGATGATAGTGGCACGTCCCACCATAGGGGAATGTTAGGATGCCACCACCCCTTAAAATAACACCATACCACCATTTCTAGCCAATCATTTGTACATGTGGACGAATAATAAGCTGTCACGTGGCAAAAAAAAAATTCTAGAAAAATACGGTCAGCAATTTGGTGGTCTTTATCCAACAATATTTCTTGTCACAATATCCGACACACTATACAGCAATCTATAGATTGTTGTGTAGTGTTTGTAATATTGCTGTGTAGCGTTTATAATATTGCTGTATAAGCGGTGTCACGATGTCATTTTAAGAGGGGTTATCATTTTAACACAAACCTCCCACCATATTAATAAACATGTTAATTATTATTAATGGTAAGAAACTTCGTAAAAATCAACATTGTGAGAACAATGCGAGTGTAAAATAATAGCAAGGTCAAAAGTAAATATGGTTACTATATTCGAAGATGTTGGAGTGAGTGAGTATCCATTAAAATTCAAGAAAAAGAATCGGACCAGATAAGATTGTCAGATTGAGACTGAATCCAGCAAACTTGATAGAAATCACATAAGCATTTATAGATTATATTAAATCGATCCACAGCTATAAAAAACAGTAAAATCAATAACATAATTTATATTTTAAATGTTGAAATTATACTATCACCTCATGATCCTTATCAGTAGCATTTTACCCTTATATTGAAAAATGTTAGATTCGATAACTATTTAAATTATTATTAATTTTTGATTAGTTCCATAAAGTAAAAATGAGAATACTAAATCACGGAAGTTTCACTCTCATTTGTCACATTGGTACGTACATTTTCACATACTATCTATTTTTGAATCTAATTTTGGATAAAGTAAAAATGAGAATACTAAATCACGGAAGTTTCACTCTCATTTGTCACATTGGTACGTACATTTTCACATACTATATATTTTTGAATCTAATTTTGGATTGTATTAAATCGATCCACAACTATAAAAAACACTAAAATCAATAAATAATTTAAATTTTGAATGTTGAGTGCAATATAAGTATGAGGGTGAAGTCTATTAAAATTATACTATCACCTCATGATCCTTATCAGAAGTGAAGTAGCATTTTACCTATATATATATATAAATTGTTATGGAGTTGATAATTATTTAAATCATTATTAATTTTTGATTAGTTTCATAAAATTCAAATGAGAATACTAAATCTCGAAGTTTCAATTCTCTCATTGATAATTATTTAAATCATTATTAATTTTTGATTAGTTCCATAAAATTCAAATGAGAATACTAAATCTCAAAGTTTCAATTCTCTCATTTGTCACATTGGACGTACATTCAGTATCTATTCTTGAATCTAATTTTGGGTGTGTAAAAGAGAGTACTAGGAGTACATTTTAAGGTGCCTCAAATTTCATATACTCTATCCGTCCCAGAAAGATTGTCCCATTTCTTTTTTCACACTCGTTTTGCAAAAATAATAATAAATAATTAAAGTAGAGAGTGAGTAAAATAAAAGAAAGAATAATGTAGAGAATAGTCTTACCTACGTTATTCTTTCTCTTATTTTACTCTCTTTCAACTTTATCTATTTATTACTCCTATTATTTTTGCAAAACGAGTGCAAAAAATAAACTGGGACAATCTTTTTGGGACGGAGGGAGTATCATCAAAACAAATTTGCAAAACCAATTTTAGCAGTGGTTAGACCTTTAATGCCAGATGCCCCATGGGCACCATGAGACTATTCTGATTTCTGAGTTAGGCCAAGTTTTTATGACATCTAATTCTACATAATTAATGCAATTCAGCTAACAAGTTATTATGTGCAGCATGAAATGTTTTCTTAATGTAATAATTGCTAAGTATACGTGGACTATTATTGCTTGGGCCTGATTTAATTTGTGTCTGGGCCTTTTATCCATTCTTTGGACTTGGCCCAGAAGCCCAACTGCTTCTCCTTCACACCAGATGCTGCCACGTGTCTCTTCACTTGGATTGTGCTCCTCAGCCGTTGGATTGAGGGTTTGCGATGTGTGTTTGTTTATGTGAGATGTTAGCCGGTTTGTCTTCTCTCATTATTCGATACACTCTCTCTCTCTCTACTCTCTACTCTCTGAGACTCTCAATCTTCTCTCTACTTTCCGATTGCCTCTCCGGTTGATTTCTAGAGAATATCCACCATCCTTGTGTGAATATTTGATCTCTGAGTCGTTTGGAAGGCAACTGCTTCTGTTGCTTGTAGTGTGATAACTAGGGTTTCTGTTCTGAGGCGGTTCCAGTGACCTAATCCGGTGTGAAGGGGTGGTGCGATGAAGGTTGTGACGGTGTGAGGGTAGACTCCAGTTGATTCATCGTTGCTCCCTTGGATTCGGTTCTAGTTGAATAGATCTGGGTTATGTGGCGGGCTCTGAGCCATATTATGTGATCTATTCAGTTTCTCTTCACTGCCTCTTGTTAGTTGTTGTTTAGATCCGCAAGGATCTTGTGTTGTTATACTAACTATCTTCTTGAGTGTGTAGGTGTGTCAAGGAGTCAAGATTACTCAAGAACCCTAGCTAGAACTCATTGTAATAGTTGTGTGGGCTTCTTCTTTGTAATCTGTTAAACATATCAGTCGCGTGGTTGGAGTTTGACTGAGCTCCCTTAATGAAGAACAAAGAGGTCTTGGTAATTAGTGAATCCGTCCCTAATCTGATCCCTACAATAATAATAAAAAATAATAATTGATCATTCGTTGACTTTTTATGAAAATTTGATCAGGAATAATGTGAAAACCTAGAATCTTAATTAGGTTCCATAATTTCGTCCTTTTATTGTTATACGTTACGGGCGGGACATGTTGGTGCCAAACATATTGTGCTATTTATTATAAGGTTGTACAATCTAATATTTTACCGACTCTTTGTAATCAAGTTGTTTTTAAAGTCGTCTTGGTTTATAGTTATACTTGATACTTCTCAAAGTGAATCACCGGTTCAAATATTTTGGGTGTATTTTACAATATTATGAACTAAGTATAATAAATTAATAATAGCATTGTTAATTAACACACACACGAGGATGGTGCCTACCTTTTACAATTAAATCAAGACAATATAACAATATCTTTATTTAAAATTATACACATGGGGAGAGGGCTTTGGCATTTAATTTAACAAAATTTGATACTGATGTTTCATCCTTCATCATAATTAGATCGAAATGGTTTTTTCTCAATATGATTTTATTAATCCGTATTACTACCCCCATGCCTACTAAAATGAATATCTTCTTCTTTATCTATTTTTTTCTTTTTATTAATAGTATTATTTTTTTCATTTTTTTGGGGGGGGGGGAGTGGGGGTTGCGAAAATGTGTTGTGGGAGGCGTGTCAAGTAGGGGTAGATGCAAATTTAAGATATTGCGTGAAACAATTAAAACTCCATCATTAAATAAAAGAAAAGGGAAAGTAGTAAGTGTCGCATCCTTCCAAATAAAATCTAGCCTTTTTTCTTTTCCCTGGTTTGCTTGCTTGCTTCCCAATCTCAAATCAAAATCTGCGCAATCAATTCTCTAAATAAAAAGAATATTATGTCATCATACATTTGAAAATTGCATGGCCCAAAGAAAACGCAATGACTTGTGTTCTTTCCCTTTCAAATATAAATTGCTTTACAAAATCAATCAATTTAATGTATTTACTTGCTTGCTTTTTTCTTCCATGATGATGATGAATCTACCCATCCCTTTTAATTTTAACCCTAGGCTACTACTACCCCTTTCTCTCTCATCTCCCTCCCACTATAAATATTGTGCTAGGCCTTTGCTCATTTTGCTGTGAGCAACTGCTTCAATTTGTCTCTAGGTTACAACTTACAATACCATAGTCCATAGTATTTGTTTCTGAGCAATGGTAATATATCGGGCGCGTAGCTCCCGTTGGAGAAGCAGGGCACGTGCAAATTTGCAAGACGACTTGTGGTAATTGCACGTGTTCTCCTTCCCCAACATGAGTTCCGCATCTCAGTTTTGCTAGTAAGCACCGGAATTCTCTATCTCTCTCTGTGATTCCTAGTTGTAGCAGACAATTTATTTGATGAAGTACATTTAGAAGTTGGGACAGCCAGCAAGCAAATGTAACATTTTCTGCATTCATATAAATCTGTCAGTTCATACATACATATGCACACACACACACAAACAAATATTGTGGGGTAATATTCCGGTCCAGAAATAATTTAGAATTTAGTGGTCCACTGCAATCTACCTAGAAGCTTAGATTTTAAGCAGATCACCAAAAATCACTTTGCATAAAGCCAGCTCAATTTGTAAAATCTCCTTGCATTTTTTTCATTTTTATTATAGTATGAATTATCTTCTAATCGTACTTTTGCTTTATTTTTCTATTGCATGCTAACTAAGAAAACCAGTTTTTGCTAGTTAGAACTTTAAAATTCTTCATGTTCTATGTCGATGTATAAAAGGCCAATATTGTCATTGATTGCTTAAGAAATAAAAGTGAAAATAAAAAACAATAATGCCGTCGATATATTTATTGCATATTTTATGAATGTAGTGCGGTTGAGAATCCTGAGATATGTTTATACAGAAATGTGGACAAAATATCCAGATTGTTGTGGATCAACCTTCCCAATATAAAAGCTGTATTAATTTCAAGTTTTTTAAAATAATGTAGTAATAAATCACCTATGACGTGTTAGAGCGACAAATTGCGTTGTTAATTGTGAAATCTTTTTCATACTAGTAGTAGTAGTAGTATTTATTTTTTGACCACCGAACTTCTGTGAATTGTGAAACCAAACTTCTTTTGGCCTCCGAGTAATTACCCTAGTTTAATGGTGATTTGGTCCATTAATTTGCTATAGTTTTATTTTTCCTTCACATATGCTACTTGCATAATTATAATTTCGTTATGTACAATAATGATGTAATTTTATTATATATTGTTTTGCGCCTTAATAATAGTAGATTATAAATTTTAATATGAAAATATAATATAAAATGTAAAATGTAAATGTAGCATATCGTTTACTAATGAGGTATAATATCTACGAAAAATAAATTTAATTTACTTATGATTCTCAAAAGGAAAATATGCATGGATTATAAAGACACTTCTACTATGTAGAGGTGAAAACATGATCGAGAGAAAATGAATGCGTGTGAAATAAGTTTTGAAACGTCAAAAATAGCATGGTGCAAAACAGGAGCTTACGCCTCTTGAATAGGGAAACAGTAAAGGTGAATTTATAATTTAAAGATTCAAAATTCACCATACTAATATTGAATATCTTTAATTAACATTCACTTTTTAGGTATTTCTTCATTAATTTCTGATTTAATTTGATTTTTTTTTTTTGAAAAATCAATTTCATTTGATGTTGTACGTACTTGTAGTTATTGATTACGCCATTAATTATAACATTGAATTATCAATACCCGTGACAAATCATAATACGAATACCTACAAATAGACATTAACCATCAAATAGTATATAGTGTACCTGTAATATAGTACTACAATATACCTACTACTACTTAAGTTAATTAGTGGAGATTTGGATATGAGTAAGATTTTTTAATTTTAGAAAAAATCATTTAGGCGATAAATTCATTTTACCCTTTTTTTCTTCTATAATTTTACTTTTACATGAGTAACAAGAATAGCACCCGTGAATCGTGATGTACGAATATGTTCAAAAATACTCCAGATTCATCTTAGTACTTTATTGTAGTCAAGCGATAAAATAATCAAAATATGAAAATAAGAAATAACAATTTCATAATAATAAATAAAAAAATTTATGAAATAAATATTGTGGGGGTCCGTGCTCATTTAATTTAATCATAGTAAATTGAATCCTAGAGTTGAAAATTTTAATTGTTGAGTAAAGGCTCATTAAATCCTACGTACATCGTTTGAAATCAATCAAAAATTTAAAGATTTACTCTCACGGGAAATAAAGTCACATTACGATAATCTGTACAAAGATTTCAGTCGATTCTAGTCAATCTAAAGCCCCACGAAAATTCCTTTCGATGATAGCGAAAATCCACACCTGCCCACATAATATCTCTTTATTAGCCTTTTATCTTTTTTTTTTTCCCTTGACAAATACAAAAATAAATCTGAGATGTTTTTATTTTATTTTATTGACAAATGAAACAAAAGTAAATGTATCTAATATTGGTATAAGGAGAAGAAACAAAAATAAATGTACTATCTAATATTGGTAAAAGTCCGATCCGATCATGAGTAATTACATACACCTCCTATAATCAATTGATTTCATAATGATTTCTATCAGGTTTGTTTTTTATAGTACTATTATTGTTTAACTTTCGTGGTTCATGCAAGATTATGTGAGTTAGCAAGATTATTCTGTTGGTTTATATTTTGTTGTTGGTTTTTGTTATTTGTTTGTTTCTACATTGTTCTTTTATTGTACTTTTGATGTTATTCTGTTTTTTGCAATTATTTATTTTGTTATAAATTGTGGTGGACTCTGCATGTCATGGCTTTGAATAATTTTTATTATCCAAATGTGAGTAATAATAACTAATTTTAATCAATATTCGATAAGAGAGATTTTGTTGGAATAATTGAATGAACTATTTCATAAACTTTTCTGTGATGACTAATCAAAAACAATGAAGAAGGGCCAGAAATTGTAGAGCAAAAACATATCTTGATCCATTTAGAACTGAACGATGGAATTGTTTAACGACGACTATGAATCTTCCAAACGAAAAAGAAATGTTCTCCACAATAGTTTGTCGAGAGAATACAGAGATGTTGGGACCATAACCGTAGTTTATATTTATATAAAATATAAGACCCATTATTTTTTATTCGGTCACTCAACAAATAGAAAATCTCATATGTTATATACACTTATTTTCATAACAAATGAAATACACCAAACTTTAATTTTTAATAGATAATTTAATTGAGCAATTGAAAAATAGTATGGAAGCCAAATTTCTAATAGATTTATGGTAGATGCATCTATTTGCCAAATAAGTTAATGCAAGACTTGAGTTTCAATTCCACTAATTAAGAGCGATATTTTTTTGGTGCAACTAAATTTTACAGCGAACTCATTAACCTTATCCATTCAATTTCTTTTCACGTATTTTTACTGAACATATAATTTCCACGATATATAACACAATCCTATACAATTAGTTCCAGCGTGCGTGAATATATGAAGTGCGGTTATAATTTAATTTGTGATAATATTTCCAATTTTGTCATTGTAAGAAATTACAATGAGGTAACGGATTAGTAAGAGTTAAGTTAAAGTTGCGTGAAGCAGGGAGGAATCGGAAAAGAGAATTGAGGTGGAGTTGGACGCAAAACCATCCACACAAGCAAACTCTCTTAGAAAGTGGGAGTTTTTGCAGCTTTAAGATTAGGGCGCGCCAGTGTTAAACAAGAAATCATGTCGGGAAGCAGTGCAAGAAATGGCGTAATGATGAGCAAGAGTTGAGTGTAAATGGAGGGACAGGATATGATGGGAATATACACATCTCTGCACATTGTCTCTCTCTACAAGACTTACTTGTGTGGGCGTGTGTTTGTGACACGCAATGCACCTACTACTACTGCTACTACTACTACTTATTTTTCACCTCTTGTTCCTTCTTATTTTGGCACACCCATATGTTATTATGCCAAAATCCCCTTGTATAGGATATGTACATGAAGCCATGTAGAAATTTAAATAAACTAATGGAGTATTAAATTTAATATTTTTAAAAAGTTGAAACATTAATATATTTTCTGTGAAACCATACCCCAACACTCAAAAAATAACCATGACTAGTAAATACTTATATTATTGAAAGTTGAAACCTACCGTAATTTTATTTAAGTAAGTACTTCATCTATATGTTTAAAACATGCTATTGGGCTATAATGTAAGAAATAAAATAAAAAGGCCCAACTAACTTAATCGTAGTCTATATTTAAAAAGGCCCAAATAGAATAGAAAAGAAACAGACTCCTATGACTATCCTGCTCCATCTTAACCTTCACTCAGCCCAATCGAAATTAACTTTTTAAACAGGGTGATTTTTTTTTTTTACATTTTAACATACACAATCCTCATCCAATCTAATTAAATTAACCTTTTTATTTCCATTACTTGCCTCAACCTAACCCAATTAATATTTTATTTTTCATATATTTTAAATTAATACAATTTATAATTAGTTCAAATATACTCCATATTAAATAATACCTGAAAATTTATACTCCTATAAATTAGTATATAGTTCAAATTTAAAATAAAAATTACTATTAGACATTCAAATAATTGAAGCAAAAAATAATAAATAACACAAATAAATAAATATAATACAATTATAAAAATAAACAAATCAAGTCATCAAGCTACAAATGAAGAGTGAAAAAAATAGAAAGATAGTTTAAACAAGATTAACATTACATACTCCGTATTTAAGTTTGTGTCAAATCTTTCAAAATGTGCTCAATCAAATCTTCTAGAAGAGCAATATGAGCTTCTCTACTATTTTACCCTTCTAATTTTTGTTTGCGTGTTGAACTTTTCTAAGTAAATTGCGAGTGATATTTATAGATAAAGAAATTTCTTGAGATGTAGAAATTTGTTTTGAATTGGAAGAAAAAACAGTGTTTTGTGAATATAAGGGGCCGGAGAAAATTTTGAGGGTTTTGATAAGATGCAAAATTTGAATTTTTTTTGGGAATTAAGATATTTTGATGATTGTTGATAATTTTGAAAACCAATAACTATAATACTAGTATATATATAGAAAAAGTATCACCACAAATTTTAAAATGGAGTAATATGTATCAAGAATACTTTGCAACTTTCAATTTGTCGTGTTTGATGCACATTCATTGTGTTAAAAATCAAAATACAAGTAAATGAAATGATCATTCATTATGCTAAAAACTTAAATGCACATAAATGAAATGACTATTCTATTTTGCTAAAAATAAAAATACGAATATAAGAAATGAACATTTATTGTGCTAAAAATAAAAATACAATGAAATATTCGTAAGAAAGTATTTTACAAAATAAAAACAGCACTTAAGTCTTATCTTAATATTATTATAGTTTGTGAATTATATACTGCTACGTCCGAACAACTTATGAATAAATCTGTATTACCAAAACAATCATTGCGACCATGAAATGGTGTAGCATGTAGTAATAATGTATTAGAGGGTTTGATTACACTATAAAATCGTATCTCGAATCTTTGAACAAATCTGGATACAGTACCCCACATTCAAGAATAAGACTTGCAACTTTATTTTATTTTCTACTCATCATTTTAATAGTATGGAGTGATAAATTAGTGGTTGTGTGTTATTGAAGATTGGCACAGAAGAAGACATATAAAACACACACATTTCAACATCACCTAGCTACAGCCTACAGTACATATAAGGTAATAATGGTTTCAGTAAGCAGGTAGTGAGATGGCGGACATCAAAGAAGATTGTGGAGCTCCAAACTCAGAATCCCAACACACACAAAAACACAACCCAAAACCCAAGCGCGTCGCGTCGCTCGATATCTTCAGAGGCCTCACCGTCGCGGTAATTCATGTTTTTTTGCTTTCTCACTTGTGTCCATGCTTTCTCGTTTCATCTCATCATTATTCTCGAATTCCTTAACTTCATATCCCTAGTTATTGCTTCGATTTGGAAATTTGGAATAGGCTTATGAATTATGATAATCATGAAATTGGAAATATCTATTGGAGTTCAGTTGATGATCTTGGTGGATGACGCGGGCGAAGAGTGGCCTGTTATAGGTCATGCCCCATGGAATGGCTGCACTCTTGCTGATTTTGTTATGCCATTTTTCCTCTTTATTGTGGGAATGGCCATTGCACTGGCGCTCAAGGTTCGACTCTTTTAACCAATTCGATGTCATTGATTGTTGTTAATACACTCTTTTGCTGATTTATATGGATAGAGAATACAAGGTAGGGCAGAAGCTATCAGAAAAATCATTTTCAGAACTATTAAACTTCTCTTCTGGGGCCTCCTTTTGCAAGGTTAGTTGTTGCTCTGCTCTGCATAAATTATTTGAGTTTGCATGTTTAGGTAATATCCAAAATGGTTTCGTGCAGGAGGTTATTCACATGCCCCTGACAAGCTAACATATGGGGTTGACATGAAAATGATAAGGTGGTGTGGAATTCTTCAGGTGAAAATCATAACTTACTTCTAGATTTGGACTGATTCATCTTTCATCAAATGAAGTTTTATTGAGATTTGGACTTTTGTATCTTTTGCAGAGAATAGCTCTCGCCTATTTATTGGTCGCTTTAGTAGAAATCTTGACGAGATGCTCTGTTCCGAAAGACCTATCACCTGCTGGAAAGCTGTCTGTGTTCAAGTTATATATTTGGCATTGGTGAGTGTTCTCTTAACAGTTGCTGATAAATTTGATTTCGAATAACTTTCAGTTGAGTAGTGTCGAGTGTTTGCTGGAATACTCATTGAATGCATAGATGATCGAACAGCGAAGATAGAACAATAGATGAGCATTCAATGGAACTGCTCAAAGCTCTCTCCAGAGACTTCTCTCATTTATCAGATTGTATTTGGATATTCATCCATTACAATGGGTCTCTATATATTGAGTTGATTCACTAGAAGAAACTGCTCCTAAGAACTAATCTGATGTGGCTGCTTAACGTTTCTTCTCTGCAACTTCCCTTCTCTTCTTTCTTGAATTTCTTCTGCTGTCTCACGTTCATGGTTACATGCTATCAACTAGTGATCTGCGATTCGCAGGATTTTTGCAGCTTGTGTTCTGAGTGTTTATCTGGCCGTGTTATATGGAATATATGTTCCCGACTGGCACTTCAGGGTGAAAAATACAGACAGTCCTGATTTTGGGAAAGTTCTAACTGTAAGCCCTTTCTCTTTTCATTGCTAGATTAATTTGTCTAGTTGAAAAAAGGATTTTGATATCAAGATATTTCTGGTCCATTAACTGTACTATTTCTCAAATGAAACTGTTTGGACAAGAAATTTTGATATTCAGGTAGCTTGCAGTGTGAGAGGGAAACTGGATCCTCCTTGTAATGCAGTCGGCTATATTGATAGAATTGTGCTTGGAAGCAATCACATGTATCCGCATCCAGCTTGGAAGAGATCGAAAGTGAGTGGTTTATGTTTGTCTCATATATTGGTTACTCAAAGTCCTCATTCTCAAGTGTTGCAGGCTTGCACAATGAGCTCTCCGCACGAGGGACCTTTCCGAAGTGATGCTCCATCCTGGTGCTGGGCACCTTTTGAGCCTGAAGGAATTCTAAGGTTGGGCAGTGAAATTTTCATTCTTTGAATTTGGACATATTATTGCAAGTGAAATCGGTGCTAAGTATGGCGCATGTTAACGGATTATTATGGTCTCTTAGTGCAGCTCGATTTCTGCTATCCTCTCCACAATCATTGGACTTCATTTCGGCCATGTTCTCGTGCACATAAAGGTCTGTAATAATATCATTATTCCATACAATTATGGTAGGTTCAATCTAATATGGTGAAGTTGTAGGAACATAGGAGTAGACTTCAACATTGGGCGGTCCCAGGACTTGGCCTTGTTGTTATTGGAATTACTCTCCACTTTACAAATGGTATGTACGTCTCAAATATCATCCTCTTTTGTATCTCAAATTTCCCGATGAATATATATGGTGGTGCAGCAATTCCTTTGAATAAGCAACTATACACCCTCAGCTATGTTTGTGTAACATCTGGAGCAGCAGCGTTAGTGTTCTCTGCGCTCTACATAATGGTACAAAATCTAGACCTCTCATGTCATTGTAATTCGTAATTGTTAGCAAAACATAGAATAGGTCTTGCATCCTTGTAGTCTGTTTTTAATTACAAATTCTCCCATGTTAGGTCGATATATGGAACATTAGGTTTCCGTTTCTGCCATTGGAGTGGATTGGCATGAACGCAATGCTGGTATACGTGATGGCAGCAGAAGGTATCTTTGCGGGCTTTATCAATGGTTGGTATTACGATGATCCCCATAATACCTTGGTAAGTAAACTTATCAAAGCATCGACTCCCTTCCCCGTCATAATATAGAGGCTCAGTCAACAATGAACAAAAGAATGATGGCCTACTAGAGGTGAAGGGTGATATTGTATGATGATTGGTTAAGTTGTTTTTAGGTAGGGTGGATTCAGAAGCACATTTTCATCAATGTGTGGCATTCAAGGAGAGTCGGGACTCTGCTTTACGTTATCTTTGCTGAGATACTGTTTTGGGGCGTCGTTGCTGGCCTATTGCACCGATTCTCCATATACTGGAAGCTTTAGTTCTTATCTTTTCACAATGTGTGCAGTTCAAAACAACAATTATGGATAGTTTTTATCTGATTCCATTTGATGTTAGTAGGGTTGTATTTTTTTTGTTGTATTTATAGCCATATATTGTTGTGAATGGGAGATCAAACTCCTAACCTCATCCTTCATACATAAAAGTATGTTGATTGAGTTATGCAAACGGTCGATTCTCCCACTACTTAAAGAATTCAGGTAATACATCGTCGTTCCCCATATGTCAAAAATAATTGTGTAAGATTGTTTTCGATTAGTATATATTTCAACTTCTTATTTTAACAAATCTTATACGTTGAACTTTGTCCTACAAAATTTTATTAATAGAGCTTACAGAATTTTTATTAATAGTGATGTCTTACATTCTCCTAAAAAAAGAAGTATATACTATTGCAGGCGTGTGATCAAATACTAACTAATTTATAGTAATAACTAATACTATTTAATAGTATCAATATTGAAAGTTATTAGTTATTACTGTAAATTAGTTAGGACACTAATAAGTAACCTTAATGATAAACGCTAAACGGTGTCGTCCCGTGTATATGAGTAAATCTGATTTTTTTTGACGTGATGCATTGAATTTAGAAATAAAGTTTTATAAAGTGTGACTTGGAATTATAATTAATTTTTAGGAAAAGAAATAAAATATGTGCCATGAATTGCATGAAATAGATGGTTAAGGCTCCAAGAGTTGCATGCTCATTAATTTCACACACTGCCCACGCAACTTTTCACACACATGATGACATAATAATACACCACATCTCTCTCTCTCTCTCTTATATCCAACGCGACTCATTCAAATCTAGATTTTGAAGAACCAGACAGAGGAGATTAGCGCTGTTGTAATTCATCATGGCGAAAACAGATTGCAGTCTCCAACAACCTCAATCCGTAAGCCTGCCATCACCATTCGCCCCATTCTGATTTGATTTCATGTATTAATGCCTAATTGGTTTCTGTCAAATCAAGGCGAGGGACGATGACAACAGGCCGAGGCTCAAGTACTTGGATTTCGTGGTGGTCGCCACCCTTCACGCGCTGATGCTCATCGCCACCATCTACGGTTTCGCCAAGGAGAGATCAGGCCGCCTCAAGCCCGGAATTAAAGTCGTTGAGGACTCTGTCAGGACCGTTATCGGCCCGCTTTACGCTAAATCGCAAGATCTTCCCATTCATGTCCTCAAGTTTGCGGATCGCAAGGTATAATGCGCTTCAATTTGACGTTGGATATGATGATATTCTAATCACTTCTCCTGTTATGTGTTTTTCATTGTGTCTGTTGCTTCATTCGATGATTGTTTGATCTTATTAGGGTTAAACGCTGAAAGATTGGATGGGGCTTCGTTGATAAAGAATAAATTTCTCAATTAGGTTGAAATTGATTTAATTAACTATTCAGATGCTAATTTTTTATCCTTAGTTTGTAGGAATAGCAATGCTCTGTAAGTTATCTTACAAGCCAGGCTGGTGTTGATTTCCACAACTTGATAACCTTGTTATCTGGATTTACGAATTTCCTATCACATTGTGCTCATTTTTCAAATTTCAAGGAAATAATGCGCTGAGTGTGTAACTATGGCATGATATGGTTGGTGATGCAGAGGTTCTATTTAGAAAATAAGTGTCGCAGTGGCATTGCCGGAGATTGAAGCTCTTGGATTGAGAAATGCATGGTTCTTTCTGAGTTATTTTCTTTGTTATTTCTGTACATTGACCCCAATCAGTTAAATTAACCAGGTAAGTTAAGTGTTTTATAGAGAAACCAAATGCTCTCTTTTGTATGTATATTCTAAAAATCGCATTTGGAGACTTTCTACTCCTTAAACAATCACAAAATCCTTCTTATGGTAGTGACACCCGCGTGGTTATGCTATGCTATAGAATTCGTTTAATGCAAATGATTCTCTGATTTCAGGGGAAATTTTATGATAGATGCCTCTGCTCTCCCATTCATTATTATTGTTCAACTTCTTTAAGCTTGTCTGGTTTACTTTTAAGCCTCTCCTGTTTAAAACACAAACTTCTTTGATCTGGAATATCTTGTTACAAAACTATATGGTGAAATCATTCTATAACAATGCTTAACTTGTGTAAATCCTTGAATATTTGTGGCCTCTAGGGATGGACCATTTTTCCATCCTTTCTCACGAAGGGATTCATTTTGTTTCCACGCAATATTGATTGGCATTTATACTTGGAAGATGATGGCCTATGTGAATGTCTTTTGGAGAGATCAAATTATATTCATCCAGAAAGAGTGGATAAACCAATCTGGATGGATTATGCAGGTTGATGAGTCTGTGCACAAGGTGCAGAAGTGCATGCCCTCATCTCTGAGGAGCGCATCTTTCAAAGCCTACAACCATGCTCGGAGAGCACCTGTTGCTGCTCGGTGTGTGATGGCTGATGTCCAGAAAAGTGGCATGGTGGAGACGGCTTCTGGACTTGCAAAATCAGTGTATGCCAAGTACGAGCCAGTAGCCAAGGACTTCTACACCAAGTATGAACCAATGACCGAGGAGTATGCACTCTATGTTTGGCGTTTGCTGAATCAGTACGCCCTCTTCCAACGAGCTGCTCTAGCTGCTGGTCCACTAGCCGGTTACTGCTCAGAGATGTACAACCAGAGGGTTGAAGTTGCTGCCAAGAGTGGGTACAAGGTGGCAGCTCATCTTCCAATCATACCTATTGACAAGATTGCAGAGGCTCTAAGAACTGATAATATGACGCCTGTCGTCATTGATGGCGGCCGGGTAGAAGAAGAAATAACGGCCTAGTAATGATTCTTTAGCAGGCGGGAACGACAGAGTTCTCTACTAGAAGTAGGTACGTGTTTTAAGCAGTTTTTTGGAACTAGTATTTGGTTTTAGAAAGAATTTTGATAATGCATATGGGACGTATGGATTATGGTTTGAGACAGGGGTCAGATTTACCATTGCATCAACTTGATAAATGTGGGTTGTTTTATTCTTTCTATCCATTCCCACCCCCTTTGTAATTGCTTCATGCCATGGTGAGACATATATCAGAATAACAAGGTGTTGTTCTTGCGCTTGAATTTATATTTCAGGATGTGCTTCTATTTAAGACACGCTCAAGGTTGTAATACAGTGAAATCTTGTATATATGTATAGTGATATGTTACAAAACTAAAATATTTTGGTTAAATGAAGTTTATATGCATGTCATGTACCAACTTCCACTTTATATTCAACATTAGTACTTATATTTTGTAAATGCAATGTTTCCAAAAAACATGTATTTTCTTAGGATAAAGAAGGAAGCAACAAATAAAGAAATTTGATAAATGCACAAACATTAGATATAGAGCAAAAGAATAAATTTTTGATTTGAAAATCTTCACAATCGTTTCACTCCCTCAAGACCTCAACTCAAATAGATTCATATAAAATTACGTTTACTTAGACTACGCACTTCCTCAGCTTAAGAGAAAAGAACAAAAAAAACGTTGTTTTCTTTTCAAGTAACTTTGGTAAAGAGAAAGAACTTGAATTTGTGGTTTAAAGATTTTCAAAACAAACGTTACTAAATATCACGTAAATCAACGCAAGCAAAATTTGACGACCCGACCCGACCCGACCCGACCCAGAGGAGAGGATCCGGAGCTGAAGAGTTTGATATCTGCACACCAACACCATCGTCTCATCTCCTTGCTCCTCCAAAGGCAAAATTTCAATGGCTAACTGTCTGCGGATGCCCATGGCTTCGTCTCTCTGCTGCTCTTCATCAGCTTCCGCCCTGCACTTCTCCAAACGGCCTACTTGCAGTGCAACCAACAGCTCCAAAATTCCCATGCCTCCAATTAACCCTAAAGACCCCTTCCTATCCAGGCTCGCCTCTCTTGCTGCCACCTCTCCCGATACGCTGCTCAATAGACCCAAAAATTCCGATACGCCGCCATTTTTGGATGTTTTCGACTCCCCCACACTCATGGCCACTCCTGCCCAGGTATTCATTGCTTCTCTTTTTGACTAATCGTCGCTATGTGTGGTGCAATTGTACACACCCTATACTCACTTCGAAATTCAACCATTTACTTGCCTACTGCTTGATTGTTTTGTTTTGTTTTGAATGTGATTGTTTATCTGGAGAATCAATTAGAAATTGAAAGGGTTAAAAGGAGTTTGGGATCATCCAATCCTCATAATATATTGGCAGTTTTGGTGAACTGCGTTGATATCGGTGGGTTAGCCTCGTCTCGTTATAATGAGATGCAAGCAAAGTTGGGATGGGCCTACGTTCGGTGCATTTAGTGCACTGGGTTGAACACTATAAAATCTTGATGAAACACATGAAATGTTCGACGTTTTCATATGTGGATCTCTGTTGAAGATCCTTGTATCGAACTTGAACGTGAGATAGCAGTGATATGTAACTTTGTACAGCCTTTTCCTTGTGCTTGCAATCTGGGAAGCTTGTCCTAGGGATTAGCTCCTTCAAGTTTACCATATGCAGGCTATGAGAATTCTTGGAATTAGCTTTCATAATAATCATAATATCCAACTAAAATGAAGAATTTATACTACTGCTTTGAGAAATAACACATTGGCACATTGCTAGTATTTTTTTGAGGAAACTCATAATTTTACAATAAGTTCAAGCACTTGTGAATATTATTTTTGTTGATTGAAACAGGTGGAGAGATCTGTTTCATACAATGAGCACAGACCAAGAAGACCACCACCAGACTTACCTTCACTATTGCTGCATGGAAGAATAGTGTACATTGGCATGCCGGTTACTACTTTGACTCTACTTTGTTCTCTTAGATTATTCCATTCCTGATTTGTTAAAGTTAAAGATGAAGAAAGCTGCAACAGGTTCTGGTCATAGTATTCAGAATATAGTATATGGAGTAGTAGACAGTGTATGTATATCACATGCACCAAATAACTTGTTACTAATTCACTGGTACCCAGCTGATTTTTCAGTTATTAGCATGCTCTTGATATGAAGACCACCAACAAATTCCATCACAATCCTTATATGGTTCTTAAAAAAGCAATTTAGATCTGTATTTTTATTCGGGACATGTCGTGGCAGTTTTATTGACTGTTTCAGTTGGTTTACACATCCGATGAATATATATTTTTCAGCGTATTAAAATAATTTGAATCATTTATGATATAAGGGGGATCAATTTGCCATTATAGGATAGTGAATTGTCTGCTAGTTTTCTTGGTAGTACCTCTTCATTTCCCAATCATTCCTCAAAAACATATACTCCGTATTTTAATAGTCATAGATGACCTGATGGTTCGGTGCCTCTTATGCACGTATTCTAATTATAGTCTTCTTTTGTTTTTTGCGGGTAGGATTTCATGTATACAAAATAAATAAGTGTGTTTCAGTGCTGTGCTACAACATCCATGTGATTGATACACTTGTAAGAGGAAATCGATATAGTTTTAGCAGTGGCAAACCAATTGATACTGAGTGGTTCACTTTGTTATCGTAATTTTTACATTTAAATTAGAATTTTGAAACTAACTTCTGAAATAATGAGTGGCGGCTGTTGTGTTACTCCTATTACTTTATTTTCGAATTTTGAGTAAGACTTTTTACTTTATTCTAGCAAATAAAATGGACCTTTCTTGGTTTCAGTTGGTTCCAGCTGTTACTGAGCTTATTGTAGCTGAGTTGATGTATCTTCAGTGGATGGATCCCAAAGAGCCAATTTATCTCTACATAAATTCCACTGGGACAACTCGTGATGATGGTGAAACGGTGAGGCTTTAAGTGATCTTGTATTCTCTTAAACTTTCTTGTCCACGCACTGCCTTTCTTTACATGATTCTTCTATAGCAGCTGTTTCCAGCTGTTTTTCCCCCTCCCAAGGGCATATGCAATATTTCAACTACTTTTTTTTCGAAGTTCCACATTGAGTGTATTATTCATACATTTTAAGTAATGCTTAAAATTTTCTATAATGTAAGGTTGGAATGGAGACTGAAGGTTTTGCAATTTATGATGCTATGATGCAATTGAAGAATGAGGTATGGTTTATGTGTGTATGGAGTACTTCTTATTTGATAATCGTGCAGGCTCAGGTTGCTTGTTTAGATTATTTAAATGCTCAAAATTGAGTAATATGTTGAGAATTATCCAATTTGTGCTCTCCAGATAATATACCTGGTTGTGGTGGTGTTTTGGTTTTACTGGCCTGTATTAATGTCAGTTATGCTGATATTATCCTAGAAATGCAAATTTATGAACAAAACATCTTGATTTCATGCTGTATATGAACTTCGTAGTGTGCATTGTGGTCAGGATCTCCTTTGGCCACTTTTCTTTAAAAGGAAACATTGCCTTCTCCAGAACCATGTTATCCTGTTTTCTGCAAATATTTTCCCCCCTCATGGATCATTTTCATAATTATTATGGCAGTTTGTGCTCAAACTTTTGACAAAGATAGGTATCACTTTCTTTGCCTGATTTAAAGTGGCATTTTAATATAGCATGAATGCATGATCGACTTGTTTTAAATGATACTTCGTGTTTGGCTCATCATATTTATTACCTGCATGCTTAATTTCATATGCAGATACATACCGTAGCTGTTGGAGCTGCTATAGGCCATGCATGCCTCTTACTCTCTGCTGGAAGCAAAGGCAAAAGGTTCATGATGCCACATGCCAAAGGTAGTTTTCAGTTTCTTGCATTTGATTTTATGCGCAGCCCTTAAGTTGTTTCTCTTGCATTTTCCTTAATTTATTTAGAACTTTCTATTTTCAGCTATGATTCAACAACCCCGTGTTCCATCCTCTGGTTTAATGCCAGCCAGTGATGTTCTGATTCGTGCAAAAGAGGCAAGTTCGAGCTTTTTTGCAACCTTACATTTGACTGGAAGTTTCTAATCCATGTGTAGTGATAAATAATAAGTCCATAATAAGCTTTATTGGAAACTAAAAATGATGGGTATTTCAACCCATGCATGGTGGCACACTGGCATCATAGGAACACACATCAATATTTGTATTTGGGGTAAAAAATGCAAATCATTTCCGTTTTCTACTTCTGATCTTTACTGACAATGTTTTATTTGTGTAGCCTTTTTTTTGGGTTGTTACTTGTGACATACATAAGTGTGTTAAATACGTTTATGCTACTTATTATACTGCTTTTGTAGGTTATAGTAAACAGGGATGTCCTTGTTAAACTTCTGGCTAAGCACACTGGAAACGTGAGTTGATACGTCAAATTTCTTTTTTCTTTTTAGAGAATATTTGTTGAATTGTTGTAGTGCTTGTCTATCTATGGAGTAATATTCCTCGATTTCTTTTCAATTTGATCAGTCAGAAGAGGCTGTGGCCAATGTGATGAAAAGGCCATTTTATATGGACTCTACTAGAGCTAAAGAATTTGGTGTCATTGATAAGGTGAGTTGTTTCCGATTGTGCCCAACTTTCGTACATGTTGACCTTGGCTTTGTACTAATGACGTAACATTTGGAATCAGATACTTTGGCGTGGACAGGAAAAGATTATGGCAGATGCTGCCCCTCCAGAAGAATGGGATAAGAATGCTGGGATCAAAGTCCTTGATTCAATGTAGTTACTTCCAAATACTTAGTGGGTGAGCTTTCTCCTTACAATATCCCTTAATTAATTGTTCAAGGTGGATACAGTGAGCCTAATACAACTGAAGATCTTCCTGTGAATTTCTAATTACCTCCACATCTTCATCACACATATAAGCATTGATATGAGACAAGTATAATAACCATGTTTGATTTTTGAAGTCTTTCTAACTGAGAGCTGGTCCAATTAACTTTTGGATAGATGTTTATGAAATGTGTGATTGAATTTGTGCAGGATTTTCAGTCTACAGCAAAACCACATCCGATACCCTATTACTTATCCAAACTCTGATTTCAAGCATATACAGCTGGTTTCGAAGATTAAGCCATTACGGATAACCATATGATTGTTATCAGTTACAGTGAGCTCGTAAAGGTGGAGCATAAATTGGGGGATGCAGCTTAAATTCTTAGTAAGAAAGCCTTGAAGAACAGCTCTGGATTGTTTTGCATATAAATGAACGTCTTGTTGAACGCTTGTTATACTTGAGCTAGCCACTTACTATTCAATAACACCACAGCTGAACGCTTGTTGACATTGTAGCTAGAGTGTCCACAATAATGTGGCTAAGCCACGGAGGCGCCCAAGGCACAGCCACAAAAATTTGTCCAGCCCAATAGTAGACACGTCACAGCCACAACTAACATTATTTTATCAATTGTTGGTATATTTTAATTCAATCACCATATAAATTATCGGACAAAAAATAATTAGAAAAAGAAACATAAATTAATTAGATATAAAATTAAAACCAAATATTCGTTGTATTATAGATATGCGAAAATTATGCAATGAAAATTTTATAAAAACACAAAAAATAACACCGCCATTGCCTACTCGGTGGTATCATCGGAATACGTCGCTTCTTCTCAATCGGAATGAAAAATGGTGTATTTATATATAAAAAAAAGTCATCATCGAAATCCGCCGCTTCTTCTTAATTAGAATGAAAAATGGTGTATTTATTAAAAAAAACCAAAAATTCAATAAAATTAAAAAAAAAGTTTCCAGCGCCGCGGCGGCAAGGCAGCCCGTTCCCACCGCCGCTGCTTCGCCACGAACGAGGCTCATGGCAGTCCACCCCCTTGCCCTCATCCACACAGCAGTAGGGAGCCCCGACGGCCACCGCGGGCTCCCTATTGTGTAGGCTCTTAGTTGTGTGCCTGAAATAAGATGAATATCTCCCATTTATAATATAATATCAAAGGTTGGTTCTTGAGTTGGATTAGTTGCTAGAAGTTTGCATAAATATTTTAAAAATAAATTTGTGTATATTTGTTTGGTCATAGTGATGGAATGGTTAACGTAAGTCAAAGATTTGTAGTCAAATAAAATGTAAAAAAAATTAGGATGAAATTATTAATTCAAGCAAAAGTGGTTGCAAGTTGCAAATGACACTGCATTCTGCAACGCTATGGGATCTTCCTTTCCAATCAAATTCGCCTTATTCTTCTCCCTCTCTCTCGGCGCCGCCGCCGCCGTTCCTCTCTCACTCCCCCGAAATCTCACGCCCAAATCCAAAGCCACCACCTCGGACTTGCTTTCCCTCCTCGGCTCACCTCACCAGGCCGCCTCCGTTAACTCGGTAGTCGCCCGACAACTCCGCTCATGCTTCAAATTCCTAGCCCCCTTCAATCAAACCCTACCAACTCGCCGAGCACTCACTTCTCAACTCAATACGCCAGTCGATTACCTAATTCGCTCGCCGCCGCCGCCCGTATTGGAGCTGGCGCGACTCGCGGTCGACTCCGGCGGTGACCCTGGGGCTATTCACCGAGCTCTTGATCCGACTATTATAACTGTAATGCCTCTTTCTCTACATTCTTCTTTTCTCTTTAAACATCTAGTTATAAATTGCAATTACAGAGTTGATTGAGATTGAGATTTGAGAGTGCTTGCAATTTTACTTTGTCAAAAATCGGTTTGAGTGAATGAGAATGATGTGAATTACTAACTTGTTACTTTCTGTGAGTGAATTGTGGATTGTGGATTGTGGTGAAGGATGTTTGGTGATTTGAAAAAAATGCAGGTTCCTGATGTTGAAGGATCAAACCAGGACCGTTGTGAGCTTACTAGATATCCTTATGGCTGGCGATTCATTGATGAGGTGCATTGGTGACTGCTGGTTGATTGCGTTTACTTTTATTTTATCCTGTTCAGATTCTTGTTCAATTTCGTAAGCCAATTCCGTTTTTGTAGGCCTTGAATTCTTACATTGAGCTCTTGTTTGAAATTATTGTCGAGCGTGGCCCGGGAGTAGGCCTTAATGTGTCTCTAAGCCGCTATGATTTTTTCCATGGTCACCTTTTCCTTGCCAAGGAGTCTGGAAGACTTGGCATTTTGTAAGTTAAATTGTGAAGCACTTCTACTCTCTTCTTTTGTTTCACAGTTTGAGGAACTGGATTCTTCAATTAAGGATTAGGCCTAAAAGGACTCTTGCATATAGTTTATGACCCAAACTTTGGAGCCTTTCTGAAAAATGACCTAAGCTTTCGTTTACTGTTTAAAGTACAGTACAGGAGTTTGCAGAATGTTTTAATTGACCAAGAATCTGTGCCTGAATCAATTTGTTGGGTTCTCTCATGGAATATGCAGTAAATGAGTGCAAATACATTGATTGAAATACAAAATATAAATCTGCATGCCATGTTTTTCTTCAGACTTGTATATTAATGTTACCTGACAGTTGAAATACTCTATGTATGAATGTGCAGTCAGGATTTTTGGATATTGATTCAATGAAGTGGACCCATCTATTTCTCTTAGAAGGCCATGATCCCTCCTTTTAAACAAAATTAGGAACAATATGATGCATTAAACTTTTGAGCTAAGCGGAAGATTTATGAAAGGATTCTGACAGGAGGTTTTGTACCATTGTGAAAAATTGGTAGGGTTTGTCTCAGAAATCAGAAGTCTATAAGATATTGTAAATAATTAAAAAATATAGGAAAATGATATCACGTCATCAGAATAGAGAGACATGAATAACTTATAATTTACCTTTGCGGAGATAAGTTTGCCATGAGACATTATCAACTGATGATTGATGACTTATATGTGAGTCCATGGTGCATATATTTGCAGGTTTCATGCTAAAGAGTACCCTGCCTATGACAAAGAACTTTTTCCTTGCAACATGGGCTATTGCCAAGTCGGTGAGCGGGGTCAATCATGTGGCATGTCTCAAATTTTTAGCATCATTATTTGATTGTGAAGTTTATAATTCTCAGGATCCAATGTTACTTACGACGATTCAATGAACTTGAGAAATATTTTATGGCTTGCTCCTTTACCGAATGATTCCAGAAAGGCATGGGATGCACCAGGTGCCTATTCTCGTTTTTATCATACAGAACGCATTATAATTTTCTAAGATTGTTTTTGCTTCAAATTTAGGATGATGAAATTGTAGAATCACTGGGACAGCTTATATGTCTGACAAGATTTCCAACTTTATGCAAGATTTTGTTGTTGGCAGGAGTCCTCGTTGTCTTGGACGCACATCCTGAAGGAATAATATACCGGGATCTCATACCTGAATATGTTCATATTGCAAGGACACTATATGAAGGTTTGTGAATATCTCTGCATAGCCTTCAGTTAAAGGAATTGGATAAATAAATGAAGAGCAACTTTCTATGTTTGCCAGATGATTTTGGGGAAGTTGTGGTTGATGTCAACTATCTGAACGTGGGAGGTGAAACATCTAAATTCCAACTCTTCGTATGCTGAGGAGACATCATGGAGGTATCTCCTTTCCATATCAGAAGCTGGAGATTTCATTTGCTCTCTCTCTCTTGGATCAGACATTCAGGGTAAGCTGAAGCTAGGTTGGTTGGCGCAAAAGAATAGTTTGAGCAGACGTGGAAATGAACATTATGCCAAACCTCTAACTACAGCAAAATTGACATAATGTTCAGCCCCCTTCAATGATCACTGATGAGTCCTCTTTTCATGTGTGCTGCTCCGAACTAGGCCTGTACATTATTAGATTTTTTTCAGGGTGTTGTCTTTCAAGTTTGGGCAAATTTATGACTTGATTCCTTTGTTGTGAGATAAACGAATGTAATTGCTTAGTATGTATCTCGAATGTATGTATCCATGTTCTCTTGATTCAGACTTTGTTTTAAATACTAAAGGACAACCACGATATAAGTTGATTACTTGAGCCCAATTTACTAAAGGGTTCTTTTGGATGAGAATCGTTGTAGTTAAAATGGGTAGAATTTTTGAAGGGTTGGTAGCCGGTGAGAGATAATCTTTTGGTGCTCTGCAAGACTGCATCCGTAGAGCAGAGAAAAAAAAGGAAACATAAAATTTCCAGATTTTACTACTCCAAGCGCAAAAAAGTGTTTTTTTATGAGTGGAAATAATCAAATAATATTTCTCCATATCATTTTTAAATTCAACGTGTGACTTGTACACATCATTATTTGTTGTTCTAAATTATTAAAAAATGAGTCGCTATTAAATGTCCGTAAAATAAGTTGAAGTGACAAATTATGATTTTAAACAAAAACATATATGTGAAGAGAGATTTCGGAAAAAAGATTTCAATTCGCAGGCCTTTCGAAATTGAGGATTAAATTCGTTGACCTTTCGAAATATGAGATCATGGCATGTGAAATTTTTGAAATAAGGGATTTTTAATATTTTATCTATTTATTCTTCTTTTTCCTTAGAGCACTCCCAATGCTCTCCCTAAAAACTCCCTTATTTCTCCCTAACTCCTGCCACATCAGCGCCACATCAGCACCAAAATTTATCCCCAGTTTTTAGCCAACTGCTCCAATGGTTTCTCCCTTATTTCTCCCTAACTCAACATTTCATTTTTACATCATTACTAATTTAATTGTTTTATTTTTGTATATAATAAAGCTAGCTAATTTATAAGACAAGACAAATAATAGTAATAAAGTTCGTTGTATTAAACACGAGTAAAAAATTACAACGACGAAAATTAAAAAAAAAAGGGGGGAAATGATTTTAAATTAATTATTAAATTTTAAATTTATAGGGGAGGAAATTTTTTTAAAAAAAAACTATTTTTATCGCCGGATTATCGCCCACAGTGGTCGGCGATAATCCGGCGAATTTTCGGGATCCAGCGTTATTTGGTAGAATTAACGCCGGATTATCGCCGATTCCTCCCCATTGCCGGCGAATTTTCGGCGATAATCGGCGATAAAACGCTGGATTTAACGCCGAGTGCATTGGGAGTGCTCTTATTATTTGTCGCACAATATTTATGAATTGACCAAATTATCCCTAATATTTTCACCACTTCAATTCTGCAAATTACCGTGAATCACTGCCGCCTCCACGCACTCTCCTCCTCCTCCCCTATCCTTCTTGATCGCCGCCCTTCTTCTCTCCAATGTGTTTTGAGGAGGCTCGAAGAGACCAATTAGAAGGGATAAGGAAAGGTAAGAGAAGAGAGAGAAAAAAGAATGGTGAAGACTGAAGAGATTCATCAGCATGTACGGGGAGATGCTTCGATCGGAACATGAACCTAGACTTGCTGAAAAATTAGAGTAAAAAAGTTGAATATAAGAAAGAAAAGTCCCTAAATGTACTTAATTTTCACTCCCCGTTTTTAATCTGCTGTAAATCGAATTGTGAATTTTTCCTAATCCCAAATCTCTTTTTTAATCAATAAGAGTTTGCACCTCAAACATTTACCATTTCTCATTTACTTGGTTTGGTTTGTTGGATTCATGAAATAATTTCGATTTGGGATATGATAATCAACCGGTAAGAGTTGGTAAATGAATTTTATAAACAGCAGAACAACAACGTTTACTTATTCCATTCCATTCAATTCTTTATTTATTTTTCTTTACCGTATCAATGAGTTTGATAGAAAAAATTACCATAGAGTAGGTCATGGTGTTGAAACTTGAAAGGTCGGAAGGATACGAACACCTAATGCCGGCATTGCAGAGGATTGTTGGAGTAAAAAAGTCAAATTTTGGTGAAAATATTAGGGATAATTTGGTCGATTCATAAATATTGTGTTACAAATAATAAGGAAAAAGAAGAAGGATAGATGAAATATCAAAAATCTCTTGTTCCGAAAAATTCGCATGCCACGACCCATATTTCCAGAGGTCAACAAATTTAATTCCCAATTTCGAAAGGCCTGCGAATTGAGACCATTTTTCAATTTAATTCCCAATTTCGAAAGGCTTGCGAATTGAGACCATTTTTCCGAAATCTCTCATTCTGTTTGACATACAGGCTACAGCACTTCGCCTTGAAATAAATGTGTATTACGGCAAAATTATAGTACTACTAGTATTAGCTATATAATTTTCCCCTTTTAACTAAATTTCCAGTCTTCATTGTAGTACTTAATTATTGCTATTATCAGTATTATAAAATGTAGGTGTAAAATTTAGGGCCTACTACCTATATCCAGCTGTGTTATATATCTCCATAAAATCATCAATGCTAAAACAATGGAGTTCGACGTCATTCCTTTTAATTTTTGGATGATCCACAAGTGATAAAGATATCAATACATGAAACAACAAGGCAGTAAAAATTGAATTCGAGTTTATTGATCGACATTATCGGTTTGGTATAAAATTCCATACTGAATCTGAAAATTAACAAATTTGAGGAAGCAACAAATAAAAGAATCTTAAGAATAACTGTATATCTGTGAGGAACAACACACAGTGTATATTCAATAATTCATTCATTTTAGTATACCAAACATGAAACACCCCTCCCTCCCAAGGAAAAATTAAAAGAAAGAATAGTAGGAGTAGTATTTTCCAAGGAAGAATTACGAATCCGTTCAGCTCCTGCAGCGAGTGATGGCGCTGCAGCCGCGAGTGTAGGGATTGGCCTGAGCGCCCGGGCGGCAGTTGTAGTACGACGCGCCGCGCCGCGAGCACGGGATACTGTTCCTCCGCAGCGCATCGTAGCTGATGTAGCGCGTGGCTCGGAGGATGCGCCTGCTCGATTCCGAATCCAGCTCGAATTCATCCTCCTCGTTCACCACACACTCCGCCACCCTTCCCCTGCACCCCGATCTCACCGCTGGCATCACCCATCCCGTCGCCGCCGCGCCTCCGCCGGCGATTGCCAGGGGGAGTGCGATTACGCACAGCGCCAACACCAATTTCCAACTGCCTGCCATTTCGTCTTCTTAATTACTCCAAATCTCTACAATCTTCTGATTTGGGGAAGGAGGAATGAGAGAAGAAATGTTAATTTGTATATATATGGGGATGAGGGGAAATGAGGGGCTAATTTTCATGAATATTACAACTATGCCATTCATAATTTATTATACTTTAGTTAGGAGTATGGGGTCCACTACATTAATGAATATTCTTCTTCCAGTGAATTAGAGTTTTTTACATCATGGAGTATTATTAGTAGAGATTTCTGAACAACTATTTTTTCATTATTTTTCAATATTTTTGCCTTTATTCTCTTTTTTGTTCTAATACCTATTTTGGTACATTTACATTATTCATTTCTCTCATCTTATTTTATTTTTGATTTTTCTCTATTTTTATAATTTGATTACATGATTATCTATATATAACAATAATATATAAAACAACATTACATGATTATCCATATAAAACAAGGCATATAAAATTTTGTAAGATAAATTGTTATGTCGATATAATAATGATAAGATAAAAGAAATTAAAGTAAAATGGATGCATTGGATTAACGATAAGAGATTAATGAGAAAAATCAGATCTAGAAAATGTAGAGATAGAGGAGAGGAATTATAGAGTGAGAAGAAGGGAAAAAATGATGTAAATATATTAAATAATAAAAAAATCATTTAAAAAATAACTCGAATGTAATTATTTCTTTGTCCAAATACATCTGATGATATTTATTTTACCGGAATAAATATCATTGTCTTGAGATATTTATGTAATTCACTTTTCTTTTTAATTTTATTTCAAGCTCTATTCCATCTTTTATTTTTTATATCTTATGTTATGTATATAATGATATTTTAACTATAATATTCAAAATGTACTAAAAGTAAAGGATAAAACTTTTTTTAAGGCCATGCATTCAATAAATTTGTCCGTTTCTTACCTTTGCTTTTAATTTGTGACTTTTCTTCTTTTGCTTGAATTCTGTTAGAGAGCTAACACTACTTGAGGGAGAAAACGAGTTGAAAATGTAATTTCGGCAAATCCAATTTATATCTTTTGCTCTACACGCTCTTAATTAAATTAAATTAAATATATTCCTCACACGCATCAAACATTACTTTTTTTTTTAGAAAAAATTAGACCTCAAGTCTTACTTTTTTTTCTTCTCACTTTCAAATAAAAACAAAATTAAATAAATAACGTCTGAATATTACTACTTTTTCCGTTCCATAGTAATAGAGACATTTCATTTTGCTCACCCATTTTGAAAAAATCATTATAAATAGTTGAAGTGGAGAAAAAATAAAGTAAAAGAAAGAATAGAGTAAAGAAGAGTCTTATCTATAATATTCTCTCTCTTACTTTATTTTTTCTTCATTTTAACTATTTATAATTATTTTTACAAAACGAGTGCGCAAAATGTAATGTCTCTATTAGTATGGAGGGAGTAGTACTTTGGGATATTTGATTTTGATGCTTTAACTATCGATTGCCCGTCAATATAAAGGAATTTTTTTTATTATATTATTATGGAAGACGAAAATATGTTTAATACTCCTAAAAAGGTATGAGTAGTAGACTAAAAGGAGGGGAATATATGGAAGCCGCGTGAGGTGGTCCTAATGATAAAATTAGAGATGAATGCGCGTCAATTATCAGCCGTTCTTAGCCGCTTTTAATTTTTCTCTACAACCAGCCGTGTTTTTTAACGTCCCTCTTATCTACAACCATCCTCACACAACACAATTATTTAAAATAAATATTCTTATGAAGTTTATTATTTTTTTTAATACTATAACTAAGTATGATATGTTAATGTAGTTTTTATATTACATGAGTTATGGATTAATCACTTGAAAAAATGAATATGAGAAGATCCATTTATAAAAATTAACCTGTGTGACGTGTGAGTGAGATTCAAATTTCAAATCTTTTATTCACGAAAAACGCGCTTTACTAGTATTAATTGAAAACGACTATAAATTGTGCAATTGCTGATGATGAAGATAATTAATATTGAATGTATGAAACAAAATAAATACTAGTACTAGTCTAGTGGTATGTTATTCCAGTTGACAAAGAGGCAAATGTCAATATTACAGTTGACTAAGAGCGGTTGTCGAGACAAATAATATTCCGTCCTCTCGCTGTAGTTGAGACATTTATATTGAGTAAAGAAATTAAAGAAAAAATATTTAATTAATTAAGTAGAGGGGAAATGAAGTACTACTACTAAGAAAGAAAATAAAATAAAATAAAATACAGTAGATAAATAAAAAGAAAAAAAAATATTAATTGAAGTATAAAGTGAAATAAGAAAAGAATAAATATAGATTAAATGTATTACTATTTTTTGTTATAATAAATAAATGGCTCAGTTATAGTAGAATAAATTAAAAAAGAATATGACAAGGAGTATTAGTATAACCCAAATTTTTAAGTTCGTTGCATTTCGCCTTACCTCACAACAGGTAGAAGTTGGTGCCTTTTGTCTAACAAATAGTAGTACACCCTCGTCAATATTTGTTTTCTAGAAACTTTTAAATGGTTAGATCAAAAGCTTGAAGAATATTTTGGTTGGAAGAACAACAATCTCTGCATATTTAGTAGTAATATTTACACCAAGTTTCCATTTATCCAAGTATATAAATTAAACATGATGATAAATTGTCTTCACAAAATAGCTCGTGGTGACCATCATTGCTGTAACTGCTCAACATGTTTTCAAATGCCTGCATATCAATTACTAAAACATCTCAGTAAAATGCAATTTAAATTGGATTTGTGGGATCATAATATACTGTTTGCATCTTTATTATGTTTATTAGCAGTATCATAAAAACAATGCATTACCTCTTGTCTCAGCAAGTAAAAGGAGACGTTGATTCACACAAACACATGTGGCTGAAAATGTTGTGTTGGTCCTTAAAAACTAGTAATACAGGAAAATAGTAACATATATAGATCTATGATTTTTCTCTGTTTTATTTTACATACTGTATTGACCTGATTTTGAGAACATTAAGATCAATTTAGGGGCAAGATTTGAATAACTGGGAGTCAGAGACTTGACTTACAATTGAGGATTAAAGGGTAATTTTGAACTAGCCACACACTTCATGAGTATGGGGGTGTTGACTGCACACACAGCTCTGAATCATCCCCTTCATCATCATCCTCGTCTGCATCTATCCAGTTGCTTGGATGGTGTTGTGAGGGGGCACGCCCATTATTCTCTATAGAACAATTATAAAATGATAGTGTTAGTCTATGAGCCTTAACCAGAACCGGAAAAAAAATGAATGAGAATGATCTGCATATTTAGATGAACCTTCAGGCCGTCTAGTATCATCAGTTTCCGCTGGATGGAAGCTATAGATTTGTCAAGAAATATTAATAGCAAACATTCTAGAAATCATGGACATGAGAGGATGAATCACATGATTGCATCTTATAAATCTTATATATACATAGTGTGGGCTACCTATTAACCTCAGAGTGGGATGCATAAGGGATGAAAATGTATCACAAAGCAGCATCCAACTGAGGGACAATGCTTAACTCTACCAACTATTTCAACCCCATATCATAAGCAAATGAGCATGAAAAAAGTACCATATGATTAAGCAGGTAAGATAGCAATAACATTCTAGTAGCCAATATAGCTAAAGGATACTCCTTGCCGTGAACTGGAACTCCATCAGCATTCTTATCTCTAGAGATATTCATCGCACTAATCCTCTGGACTGTGGTCTGCTCATTGGTGTTTTGATTTCTTTCCCCAGGGACAAGCGGATCTTGAGCAGCATTTCCATATCTTACAGCACTTCCTGCATGTGGATGCATCTATGAAGAACGTGTATGTTTTACATTCTTTAACACTACCTCAACTCTGAACTGACCGGAGAGTTCGGACCAAATTCTGGTATAATCAGATGGGTGCTCAGTAGTGTTTCCTTTTGTTCCCTGCTGTGCTGCCGTTGCTGCTGCAGGTTCAGAGGAACTCCCACCACTGAGTTGTGATACAAGCATTGTAGCAAGTACTAGGGTAGCATCAAAGTTTGAAAATGAGCCGTCGTCTACGCCAAATTTGGGCGCCATTAGGATTGGCCTGTTCCTCAAACAATCAATTTTATATTTAACAAGATAGCATTCATAGTTATAACCAAATTTAAAATGCCAACAGGTGTGTGAACTGATGTTAGCTGCAGAGAGCATGCAGATGCAGCAGAGGTATTTTTTGCAAGACGTGTGAAGTGGTTATAGTGCATTTTTTAAACATCTTTAGTCCATAATCTTACTACCTAAGATGTGTTATATAGTAAAATATAAACTTCTTAAAAATTGAGGGCATACATATTTGTGCCAAAATTAAGCCAGTCAGAAGTTATCCATCTTTTGGATGAATCTATACATCCCAAACAGAAGTGCGCTTAAACATCAATAAGAAAAAAAAATGTCTTAGAATTAAATAATGAGCACTGGCAGAAGAGACTCTTACTCTCCAGCTTTGTCAAAATATAAATGTATATCAACTTCACATCCCTCACAGAATGAAATAAATGCCTGGAACAAGAGAAAGATAAAAAAATAAATGAGTGTAGTGCCAAAAATTATTTAGAAAATGAATTTTAAAAAGTACACCTACCTGATTAAATAAGACAAAAGAAAATAATTATTGCCTATTGTAGAAACTTTAATTTATAATGGAGTTGTACAGCAAAAGCATGTGTGAAGATCAGTAGTTGAATGATAATGTCTGAATAAGGGAATGCTTATAGAAAATAGTAGAAACTTTAATTTTTAATGGAGTTGTACAGCAAAAGCATGTGTGAAGGTCAGTAGTTGAATGATAATGTCTGAATAAGAGAATGATTGTAGAAGGATGTAATTTACTAAGATCATCTCACTCCAGAAACCAGAGTAAAAAACAGACTGTATGTTTCCATATAGTTCCATCACCTTCAGCTCTCTCACTCCAAATGTTACGTCTACAGGATCACGAGTATGAGTATACTGCACAAACTCTTCAGCAGGATCTATCCACAGCTGAGTATGTAGTGATGAATCATTTTCTGAAATCAAGAAGCTGGAGTTTAACTTTAGATGCATCAAGAGTTTGCTATAGGAGAACATATAAATGTGACAAAATTGCTTGGTTTACCTTTAGTTGGGTCAATGTAGCTTCTAAACTCTACAGCTTTCCCCCCAATCTGATCAGCAGCATCAAGAGGCAAAACAGATTGTTGTGTTGAGATGATTGTAATCTCTTGAAGGGTTGATTGGAAATTAGCCAGTAACCTGTTGAGATCACGTGGCCTAACTACAAAACTGCTAGGAAGCTTTCTTCGATCAAGTGATAGATGTTGTATATCAGGTTCGATATTGCAAGTAATCCAATATGTTTTTTTCATCCCTATAAGCAGTAAGAATAGGGAATTAAATTAAATGGATGAGTCAATATGACATGTCAAATATTGCTACCTTTAACTAGTGGAGGAATAAATAGAAAGTTGTACTTGTACAGAAGGCTTCGGATGCACAAGGGTGGATACCATACCCTTTTCTAATCAAATATGGGACATGTTTTAGAAACTAATATGCAATCTGTATTCATACTAAAAGTTGTCAATTGTTCACGGCAAAATTGCAGATTTTACAGAAGCATCAACATTTTACCAAGTGCATTTAATGTAGAGAGCTCTCTCTCATAGCAGCAGTTAGGCTTTGCAAAAATGTTGTATCATTTTAAATTCTTCAATAGTCCCAAGAAGACAAGCAGCAAGTCAATCATAAAGATTAATATTAACATTTCAAGTGCAGTAAAATGTAAGATTGGATTCAATGATGTTATAATTAGATAACTAATATATAATGGAGTACCAGTCCATGCAAGAGAGATTAACACCCTCTAAATTTTACTTGACTCGTTTACTATTAGTAGCCAACATTGAAAGACTACATAGCAGAAATCAAGTCAATCATGATGATAAATATTTTCTGTTAACTAGCAATTTTATCGAATTGATGTCACCAGAAAGCTATCTGCATGCAAGGATGAAATGATCCAGAAATTTCTCCAGTATTTTCAGTTTTGGGTATCACCAACAATTATATTGGGGATGAAAACATTTCCACCAAAATCTAGGTATGTATCTATATGAGATCTGTCAGTGTGCAGTATGAACATCAAGCAAATATCGGGGAAATGTGAGAAATTTGAAAGATACATAAATACATTAAATTTCCAGCAATGTTCTGTAAATATATAAATTCATTTTTTTTCATAAACATCGAAGGTTTCTCCTAGTATGCATGTTTTTGCCCTGATGCTATCTAGAATTTCATAAAATTCAATTTGGCATATGCCTCTTCATAAATACGTAGCAAGAGTTTAATATGTTACAAAAATGATGCAGAAATTGTTTTTGTACCATTAGAACAGTCCAAAGCCCACTGCACTTTTGATGCATCAGAATCAGCCAGTTGTACGGTTAAATGATCTATACTCGCCACTGGTGTTCTTAACACTGAGCAGATAGCCTGCAAAAAAAGTAACAGCATGGCATTATCCTAGACATATGATCAAATAAATCCTTGATAACAGAAATTGTAATGAGGAAGATGATATATACCTTCAGAAGTACGCTGCATTGAACTTGGGAGCCAGATACTGAGAACACATCAAAGAAATCCAGTTTGAATGTTATGGATTGATAAGCTGACCTTGATGAGTTGAGAGTATGAAGACAGAGCTGCAAATGCAGAAACTCAAAATAATGAGAAATAAAAAGGTCACCTTTTCTCCCAAATCCAACTATTTCTATTTCTTATACATCAAATGAGAATAAATTATAGTAACAACTATCCAGGAAAAGGAATGGAAAGCAGAACATAAGGGATATCTATCTACTGCAACAAAATCAGCATTGTTTTATAACTCAAACCCTTGTCTCTTTTTTTATTCCGATCCACTCATCAGGCTCAATGAAACCGCAATCGACAAAAAAATCCAGCCAGCCAAATTCTAAGTCTATAGACTCAACCTCTCAATTACTAGACACCAAACATCGACTCTGGCTGAAAGAAAAACCTACGAACCCTAATCATTTTCAAGCACACCAATTTGAACTAGCAAATTAAATATTATGATATCTGCTAAATTCAGAACTTGTATATTTCCGACGATGTGAGTCGCAGCGAGAAAAGCTAACAATTCATTGAATAAATAAAGGAGAAGAAACATGGGGGGGGGGGGGCACCTGAGAAGAAGAGGACTGGAGAACGAGCTCGTTGCCGATGCGGGCGAGGCAGGTGATGGAGCGAGCGAAGGTTTTGAGCGCAGTACCGCTTACACTGAACTCCATTGCTGCTGTGGAAAGTACTTTCACCTCGACCTCAAGCAAAGTTTTATGGCGGGAAGATGATTTCGCCCCCTCTCGGAAAAGATTCACCGAAATTAATCAAATTAGTACTATTCCATATCATAAACTATTTAATTGTTTCACTTAAAATGATTGACTTGTCAAATTATAGTGGGTATATTCCATACGAGTTATACTGTTAAAACGACGTCCGTCCACGGGCTGCCGGCTGCATTGACATCGCAACACAAAATGGCCCCCCAGCAGAAGGCTGTGAGGCCGTTCAACAACGAAATCACATCATTGTCGCTGAACAACTTGGACGCATAGCTCTTCTTCTTATTCTTTTCTTCTATTTTTCAATACAATTTCTAAATATCCCGTGGCCAAAAGCTCTAACTCAACTATAAAAAATAGATTAATATACTAAAATGATATAAGTTTTAATGTGTAATTCATAAAGTAAGATGATAAGAAAGATGGAGAGGAGAAAAAAATGGTGAACATATTATTTTTGGATTATGGGGTTCACATTATTTATTATTGAAAGAGTTTCTTATATTTAAAATTGGTTTAAATTTGATGGAGGGCTCAAAATTGTAAAATCAGTCTATTTTTTTGGGTGGATAGAGTATTTATTTTGTCTCTATAAAAACTCAATATCCAACAAAAAAATATACTACTATATAAAAAGATAAGTATTCTATAAAGAAGTATATTAACCTTTTCTATACACAAAAAAATAAATTAATAATTATTTTTCTTTAGGTTTTTTATTGGAGTGGAAATTCAATATTGTTTTAAATATGCATATTTAGCATTTTTTGAAAAATTAAACGAAAAAATATTTCTTAATTTACCTATTTCCTTTAAGTTTTTACAAGACCAATATTAGAATTAATAAATAAATAGTCCTCTAAAAAAAGAGTAATTAATTAGTCAGTAAAAAAATTTGTGGGTGTTAGGGTTTTGGGCTGCTTCTCATATAAATTGATCAGCAAAAGCCGCCCATCGTTCAGCAGCTCCAGCCTTCGTTCCTGCATCAGGTACTCTCTCTCTCCGATCTATTTTTGTAAATGTTATTTTCGAACTAATCACAGAACTTTGCTAGCGAGATTCATAGCATGTTTCTTTCCCCTTTCTGTCGAGATTTGAGAAAATTTGCTGCCCTATCTGAGCTATTGTTATTGTTATTGATATTGTTATTGAGGAAACAAAGACTCAGTTTAACGAGGAATACTTGTGACTGTGTGAAATTTCTTATTGATAATACCACTTCTATAGTATTGAGCGTGGCAGTTAAGATTTTTGACGATGAATGGTTCGTAATTTATCGTGTCATAATTGTAGCTATTTTGATGCCTGGTTTTCATACAAACCTTAATTTGTTATAAAAACGATTTTTAAGGTTTAAGGCTTTAATACTCGAGGTAATACATGTTATTGATAGGACTGGGCCCTCTAAAATATGGTTGGGCGTGAGGCCATATTTTAACACTTCGTGATCCACACCCAGATGTGTTTATTGGTGTTTCTTTGACTCAGGTGTTTGGTGATTTGGTAGTATTTCTCAAGTGCTCAAAAGAGACAGCAAATATGCAGAATGAGGAGGGACAAAACATGGACCTGTACATCCCAAGGAAGTGGTGTGTATAAATATTTGCTTGCAGACATAATTTGTATTCTTTTATCCAATTGGCAGAAATTATGTGTATAATTGTCACGAGGTCATTGTATATATGCTATAACTAATTATATATCTTTTTACGATGCAGCTCGGCCACTAACAGGCTGATCACTTCCAAGGATCACGCCTCTGTCCAGATCAACATTGGTCATTTGGATGAGAGTGGCAGATACACTGGTCAATTCTCAACTTTTGCTCTTTGTGGATTCATCCGTGCCCAGGCAAGTTTGTTGTGCATTATTGTCATTGGTTTAATTGAGTAGGCTTATGCTGTTACAGCAACTCTGGTTGATGAATGATTGATGATACATTGCTTTTGAGTGTGTGGAAGAAGATTCTAAATATTGGGGAATATGGTTTATGAAAAAATTACTAGAAAAGGTCGTGCTTTGGAAGAGAGAAATTCTTTTTGAAACACAAGGCTTGTACTAAATTAGAAACTTAGTCTTAAATTTTCCCTATGTAAACGTTTCTATATTTGGATGACGAGGACAATTGGGAATTTATGCTACTTGTATTGTAAACATGACTGCAATTTTTTGCTCTATTCTCTGTGGTTTAGATATAGTTGCACCTCTTTTACTCTACTAATTTTACTGCACTCTTTAGTTCTCACTGTCAATAGCACAGTCTAATTGTAAGATAATTATCTCACAATACCTACGCTTCTAGTTGAGCTTTGCTCTAAAATAGTTCCCTAGGTATTCAATCTGTGTGCTGTAGCCTAATTAATGTCAATTGTGGTTCTACCACTAAAATATCCTTTAGACAGTTCATTGCGTAAGATAATGTGTAAACTTTCTATTGGTTATGCTCCTTCGTTTTGCTGACCTTGTGAAGTTTCATATGTTAGAATGTGAACTGATTAAGAAGCTTACTTTTTACCTACTTTTTTCATGTTTCATGATATGTGCAGGGTGATGCTGACAGTGCGCTTGATAGGCTGTGGCAGAAAAAGAAAGTTGAAGCCCAACAGCAGTAGATGGGTTTTTTTTTGTTTGGAAGGTGTTTTTGGATGTTTCTCAGTACTGTGAGAATTTTAAGATGTGAAGTTGAAGTTTCACACCGCATCTATCTTTATGTTTACTTAAGTTAGTATTAGTGGATTGTGATTTATGATCTTCCTTTAACATTGTATGTTCTGCTCTTTTTATCTTGAAATACATCTTTTGTTCTTCATTATGTTACGGTGTTCAATCTTGCCTGTTGAATATGGTTTTTCGTTACCTCTGCATTTATGCAGTATGGAATATTGTTAAAATGTCGCTACATTAGGTTATCCCTATCCATGGGTATTGCGTCCTTCTCAATTGTATTTAGTGGTGCCTTTAGAGTTTTACAATTAACTCTAGTTAAAACCCCTCTTAAGATTATGACTAGATCCGTTAAGGTTGATATATTTGGATTAAGTAAATTGGGTGTACTACTAGAAATTCGGTATGCTACTGTAAAGGGGTGGGTCGATACGATATATCGTATCGAAAACGTTGTATCGTGTATCGTATCGAAAATATCGATATGAAAGAATTTCATATCGTTATCGTATCGAAAGTTTCGATATATCAAAATTCGATATATCGAACTTTCGATATAAAAAAATTTCATATCGTTATCGTATCGATATTTCGATATATCGTATCGAAATTCGATATATCGTTAAATATCGATATATATCGAAAATTTCGATGTATATCGAAAATAAAATATCGATATATATCGAAAATATCGATATATCGAAAATTTTCGATATATATCGTATTTTCAATATAAAACGATATATCGCGATATAAGGAAATTCATATCGTTATCGTATCGAAAACTTACGACACAATATCGTATCGTATCGAAAATTACGATATATCAAAAATTCGATAATTTTTCGATATTTTTCAATACGATACGAGCGATATATCATTTTTTCGATATTTTTCCCCAGCCCTACTACTGTTATCCGGTATATCAGATGATCAGCATACGATAATGCAAGGTTGGATCTGACTCCATTAAACAGGAAAAAGATTGTAATAACTTGATTCAACAATATTATCCTGCTACGGTGCTAATCTATCAAGAATCTGTATACAGCCCCCTAACTCATAAGTACAGTCTTCACTCTTTCTTGGAATGCTTAGTAGTAATCAAACTGCTTACATTTACCTTTTCTCTAAAAAAACAAACAATTTGTGCTCACCTTACATACATAGAATATTTTAACCCAATTCAGTCTTTTTTTTGAATACTAAAAAAAGACCTTTTATCACAACAAGCACTTAAGCGGCAAAATTCATAGTACTATGATTGACTTTGGCGGCATCCTTCATTTTTGAAGTGGCAGTAAAAAGATCAATTAGGGATGTCACCCCTTAACAAAACCAAACATAAATATGATGACTCAACTCACAGTTAACAATCTGCAATGGAATTATGTGTTGAGCCAAGACATTATATTCATACATGTGAAATAAGCATGAGTATTCTTACAAACAGAAGGCAAGAAAACGGCTTCAAAACAACAAACTAGGCAACACCGAAGACACAGCAAATATCCCAAACCAGTAAATCTGTTTCCATTAGCACCACATTCAGAAATTGTTATGAAACTCAACACTCACGACACAATCGTAAACAGAATTCGCACAACCTCCATTGAAGCAAGCTAGTCCTCTCGGCGTCGATGGCGCCTGCTCTTCTTATCAGACCGCTTCTTGTCCCTTCCCACTCGACAATCATCCGATTCACTGTCACCAGAGCCAGATGCTGACCCCGCCCTTCGACTCCTACGCTTATGGCCATTCCCATCACGGTGACTCCTCCTCTCCTTACCTTTTCTCTTCCTCCGTTTGTCTTCCTCCTCCTCATCAGAGGAATCATCATCCCTCTTCCTCCTCTCCTTCCTCCTCTTTTTCCTGCTTGAATCCTCATCATCAGAGTCGCTGTACCTTCTCTTCTCGCTCTTCCTCTTCTTTGATCTCCCCCTCTCCCTCTTATCCTTCTTCTTCCTCTCCCGTGCATCACTCTCCGACCCATCCTCATCCTCTTCACTATCCCTCTTCTTTCTACTCTTACTGCTCCTCAACTTCCCACTAGTTTTTCTCCCAAACTTCTCAGCTATAGCACGCTCCATCTCCGAATCATAATCCGTATCCGAACTCTCACTCTCCTCCTCCTCACTGCTCTCCTCGCTCTCCCCGGCCGCACTCTTCCGCCGCCCCTTCAATTTCTCACCTTTCAGCTTCTCCAATCCAGACAACACCGCAGCTTGGATGGCATCGCTATCCTTGCTCATCTTATCATCATCAGTCCTAGCACTCAAGAAATTCCTACACTGAAACGTGAGATGCCCAACCCTCCCACATTTCTTGCAAGAGCCACGCGCCTCGTCGGCGTTTGATCCCGTGATACGAGCAAGAGCGAGCAAACCCTGAAAACTAGCATAGGCGTTTTCCTGTTCACCCTCCGAGGCGGCGGCGGCCTTCTGAGTGGAGGCGTTGCTCTTCTCTTCCTTGTTGGGAGCATAGGGATCGTAACCGATTGCACTCTGCCATATGCCGTGGGTCTGTAGGGCGGCGCTGCTGTGCACGCGGTTGTTCGCCGGCATGCGAACCCTTCCCGCGGTCGCCGGCATCTTGGCGAGATCTGAACGGACGGGAAATCGGGATGTTTAACAAACTAGGGTTCGAAATTAAGGTTTTGATTATGGAATATGCAATAAATATTAGGGTTTAGAAATTGATTCCGATTCGCAAAAGGAATTGCAACAACAAATCACACCAAATTAGAATCACAACCAAGGACGGAAAGGGGAAAAAGAATTGAGATAGTGAAAAATACGAACCTAGAGGTCCGGCGCCGGCGGTAGAAAATCGACGACTTTTGAAACTGTGCTTCCTGTTATCCCCAAATTGTTACCCTCTTTTGGGAATTTGTGAAGATCCTCAATCGGCAATATTACCTTAAATTATAAATTAAAGAAAATTATAAGCTGCTTAACATGGTCGGTGAAGATATTGGGCCAATCTAATTATCACGCATATTTTATGTTTGGCCCAATCCTTCAGACAAATATGGCCCACCTTTTGACACAGATATGGGCCATCGTTTTTCATCTAAAAACAGATTAGAAATAATAAGTCAAAGCAATGAATCCGCGGTGAAAGAAATTTGATGAACCAAGAGATTCTTGAATACGATCTTAAACTATTAATCAAAAATAAAAAAAATCTTTGATAAGAACTTAAATTATCAATGAAACAATTCCAAATTAAAGATCGTCACAGCTTAGAGACTCAAATTGGCATACTTAACTTTGAAGCAAAGTAGAGACTCTGAAGTACCAAACAGAGTACAAGATATTTAAAGAAGGTAAGCAATGCAAGATGGCTTCCAAATATAGAAGATCATATGTATTGAACCTCGTATATACGAAGACATATGCAGTCTCTAAAACAATAATCTTATCTTACGCATTATAGTCTTCAAAGTTTCATTGCTTTTCTCTTCATTGTTCTAAGCAGGGGCATATGTACATGTATAAGTATGAGAAGTACATGTATTAGAAGAGGTGCAATTGCCCCACCTCATGTTTTCCATCCTATATATTTATATACCTATTTTAAATTAATTTTTTTTAATCTTCTACTAAATGCCCCTCCTCAAAAGTGTAAAATTTTGTCATATGTAAATTTGCCCCCTATCCTACAAATTCCTAGCTTCACCCCTGGTTCTAAGTACGCAATTATTTCCCGGATTCGATTATAGTAAGTACTATATTACAACAAGATCAAGATTAAGACAAGGAGTTACACTATCAAGATTCAAGGCAAAAGATTGAAGAAATTTTCGCACAACGTTTTTCTTGATCTTCGAGAGAGTTATTAATTAATTAAGGTATTTCCTTTTAAATGAAACAGATTAACTTATCTGCAAAGAAAGAACTCCTTAAATCTCTTGTTCAACTTTCACCTGCAGCGACTGTCTGAGTGTTAATTGTGTACGACTAGAAATCAAACAACAACATTCGTATTTAAGAATGGTGATTATATATAGTTACAATGGTTGGAAAAAATTTATTGGTTTTTGTTTCTTTCTGACCGGCGACCTGTAAATAAGGCAGTCACGAGCGTTTCTCATCGATCACGCCTATAAATGGCAATACAAGAAATGGAAAAGCGTAAAAGAGAAAATAGAGTTTTGACATTTCTTTATTAATTAATATAAAGGTTCTACACATATTTATAATATGTGGTATACGATAATATCCTAACAGAATAAAGTCCTAAATCATACTACCTATGTAAGTTTTATGTCTCACATATGTGACATGTGATAGAATCCTAAATAGAATTGGATTTTACTATAATACATATATTTGGTATAAGACACATTTTACCCTAATTAATTGACTATCAATTAATTATTGTCACATCAATTAATTAAATAATCATATTATATTTCTCCAAAGAGAATATATGTTCATATATATATATAGGGTCTTGTTAGGTTGAGATTATTTACCTTAATTGAGAAATGAGATGCAATATGGGCCACTAATCCATAAAATTCATGTAATGTCAACAGATACCACATTATGTCAACACGGGGGTGGGGGTGGGGGGGGGGAGGGGGTGGGGGGTGGTATAGTTATAATTTCATGAATAAAATGGCGGAAAACATAAAATTGTATTTCAAACCATTTTCCAAAATCTTCTCTAAAACTCTCACTGAAAACCTGCAAATCTTCATACAAATATTCATAAAATCGAAGACCTGCAAATTTCGCTGAAAAATCTGTTGATCTTCAAATTTCAATTCGTAGACCTTCAAAATTGAAGAGCAAAATCGAACAGTTTTGTGCAATGACGATAGAAAAGCAAAATCGAAGACAATCGGCTGAAACGCCGATTATATCTGAATCGGCTGAAGCAACGATCGAAGAGAATCGACATCCCAAATCGGCGGTGGTTGAAGCTTCTTCTCCAGGTTAAGAAATTAATTCAAATTTTAAGTATATTGCTTCTATTTTAGTGTGTGTAAACACATCTAGATTTGTTTTCTTATGAATTCGATTTCTATTGATTTTTTTTTATTGATTAGCAATGGTAAAATCGGAAGAGATGGAATTGAACATTGCTGCTGGTAAAAAAAAGAAGAGAACAAACATCTCCTTCCAGTTAAGGATTTGTTTAAATTTTTAAGATTATTGACATTTTATACAATAGCTATTGACATAGTTATAACAATATACTTGTGTTTTTTATAAACAACATATACTTGTTATTGACATGGTATTGTATACTGTTGACATATGTAAGTGTTGCATCTTTCTGCCAACCGTTTGATGAAAGTTCTCAATGAAGTTGGCTATTGAAAGTTAGTCAAAGTGTTTTTATTTTATTATTTTTTATGATTTTGATATCAATTAATTTCGTCCCGCTGTAAAAACATGTTTCTCATAATGAAATATTGATGCTTCTTGATGTTGTTCTTCTATACAACACTGTTTCTTCTCTTTCTCAAAAGGAACAAAGTATTAAACTAAAACAAGAAGGATTTGAGGTCAGTGCACTCTTGTTAGTGTTCGAAGCAATGTGTAAGCTACTACAGCGTCTATGTTGGTTCTTGTCAAAAAAAATTCCCCCTATATTTATCTGTGTTTGCTTCTCTTTCAATGACTTAATATTAGGTCTTTAGAGAATATTTTCCAAGAAAGGAGGAAGCCAAGATTTTACTAGAGTGCATTTGGCAGAAAGGTAAGTTTGTCTTAGTTGAGACGGACCACTGGTCAAGAAAAGGATGAGCGAGGAGATATCTCATTCAGCACTCTGCAAATTCTATATGAGAACATTGAAGTTATAGTTGGAGGTAATATCCTAGTCCTTTTCTTTTTTCACCCTATGAGGATATCATTGTAATGATTTAATTAAATTGAACTTGTATCCAAATCTCATTTATCCTTAATGTTATTTTCATTTTTCTTGTATCCAAATCTATTTGGTACTTCATCTGACCAGAGAAGCTTTTCTCGAGACTGTGATATCATTTTGTTTTATACACGCTCCAGAAGACCATGTTAAATGCATTGCTTCTAATGTCTCATCCTGGTTTGCTTGGTTTTGTTTGTTCTCGTCCTGTGCATAGATAGCTTCGTCTTTTGCTGAAATATACTAGTTTCCTACAACCTTTTCTCATGATATTTTTTGATGATTCTGGGGTTGCAGCATCTGTACATCCTGCAACTGATACAAACAATGTTGAAGAAATTGAAAAAAGATGAGAAGAATGATCCAAATATAGTTTCCTTAGAAGATGTATTCACCAATTCCTCAGTAGAAATAAGTTAGCTGGAGATGCTTCATGCTCTATGAGAACCTCTGAAACTAGGCCCCCTATTATTTCAACTACATCGATCAGTCAAAAAGGAAACAAGTAAGAAGGTTGCTTAAATCAAGAGAGGAACAATAACGATCTATTTTTCAATTTCCTTACTGGTGGGAACAAGAGTAGTCTGTTGCATTTGTGTGTAGTTTATGTCAACAAGGGGATATTTTTGTCATTTTCGTGCGATGTCAACGACGGAGACATTATGTCAACTACGATGTCAACAACAAACGTTATTTATGTCAACTACGATGTCAACAACAAACTTTATTTATGTCAGCTATTATGTCAACAACAATATTTTACAAATAATCAATGTCAACGACAAATATTTTCATGTCAACGACATATTATTTGCGTCAACAACAACGATTTACATATAATTTATGTCAACATCGATGATTTACATATAATTTATGTCAACAACAAACGTTATCATGTCAACGACCTATATAATTCATGTCAACAACAACGTTTTACATATAATTAATGTCAACAACAACATTTTACGTATAAATAATGTCAATAACATCATTTTACATATAATTGACATTGTATATATGAAGTTGACATGGATTATATATGTAATTGACATGGATTGTACATATAGTTGACATTACATGTGTGTAGTTGATATAAATTTTATATATAGTTGACATAGATTATATATATAGTTGACATTTTTTTCGTACTCAACAACAAACATTTTCATGTCAACAACTTATAGTATAATTTATGTCAACAATAATATTTTAGGCAATATCACAAACACCTTATCAACACAACTCACAAATTCCAGCAACACAATCGAATTTAAAACTGCATCCATATTTTTCACAAATTAATCGTGATTGTTGGACGTCAAATAAATCGCCTTCCCAAATTCATCTACAAGTTTCTCAACGCCGTCGAAAAAATCTCTGGCTTAATCCTTTTGCTCATTCACCAGATCTGATTGCTCGCCCAACGATTCAAGGTCCTTCACCACCGCAGTCGATGCAATCGAGAAATTCTCCCCAACCGTAAGCTGCTCAATCAAATTGAATTTTTCCTTCTTCCCCCTCACAATCCCCAAAATCTCACCCTTCCCTGCCTCCTCCTCCTCCTTCATCTTCATCACTGTCAGCCGCAGCGACGACCCCAGAGGGACCGCCATCGGACGGGAGAATCCGTCAGCTACCCAATCGACGGCCATGACGTCGTCAACGACTGGCTTGCCGAGGTGGAAATAATGTAGTTGTATAAAAACTCCCAGACTAGTTCTTCAATTTCGATCAACGCAGCAGGTTCTTGATGATTATGGCATCAATTGAACAACTAGTCAATTATCCTGACTCTATCTGCACTGAAACCCCCAGACTCTTCACACCAAGGGAAAAAAACATTAATTTAGTAAAGTAAACAAAAATCTAGAGCAGCTCAAATTTCGCAGTGGATCGAGAAATCAAGTGTGAGAAAGCTCAATCGAAGCAAAACGCAAACCTCCAAAAGTTACAACAAGAAAAGAGGAAGTGAGTGAAGGTGAGGGAGGCGGATCGGCAGCGGGCGACATGGCCGGCGGAGATGTGGCGGCGATGGTGGCGGAGGAGGGGAGGGAGCGGAGAGAGGGCTTGCCGAGGCAGAGATCAGCCATTCTATCATTTCATAATTAAAACATAAAATTACTATTCTACCATTTCATAATAAATTAATCTAAAAATATTTTTTGTGTGACAAAATCTGGACCACTCATTTAATAAAATGAGTGGCTGATATTGCATCTCATTTCTCAATTACCCTAAAAAATCTCAATTGATCATGAACCTATATATATAGGGGCGCACTATGGTCCATAAGGCAAATTCTGTCAAAAATCAAAGCAAATCTCAGTCCTTGGATCCTCAGATTAGATGGTTGTGATCATAATACCCGAGATACATTATTACACTAAAAGCGTTACATTATTAACTAGGCTACATTATTAGATTGCACAATCTACATTATTAGACTACAGCGTGTTACATTATTAGCCGAGCTGCATTATTAGACTACACGATCTACATTATTAGGTGACACGTGACATTAATCTAACGGTTACATTACAGGATCCAATGGTTGAGATTTGCTTTGATTTTTGACAGAATTTCACTTATGGACCTGATCACATCCCTATATATATATATATATATATATATATATATATATATATATAGGGGAGTGTTATATTGCTAACTCAATGCTTAATTGCTAACTACAACGCAATAATAGCCATTAGATATTCAAATTAAAGGCCTAAATCATTAATCACAAAATATCAATACGATCAACAAAAAACGTCAATAAGGCTATAGGATTAATTCCAATAAAAATCAATAGGGGTATTAATGTCAAGTTAGTTATAACTAACTTTTAAAAGAAATCCCAAAACTTTAAATTCATATAACATATATCAAATTAAAGATAATTTTATAAGGATTCCAACGATATACTACATGCATATGTTCCGACGTCAAAATTTGAAAAAAAAAATCTAGAATTTTCGTATTTTTCGTACACAGGCTAATGTCAATACAGCTAAGATAATATGTCAATATAAAGCATATATAATGTCAATCCTAAATTTGTGTTGACATTCTCAAAGCATTGTGTTGATATTTTCGAAACACTATATTGACATTTTCATCCAAAACCCTAATTTGACGTTTTTTTTTAATTTTTTTCGATTTAATTAATAAAAACGAAAATTACACGTGGCAAATTGTAGACCACACGTTTTTTAAAATCATGTGGCCTTAAATTAGTTGTAGTTAGCAATTAAATGATGAGTTAACAATTGATCAATATATAGGGGTGCGTTAGGCTCCTTTGCACCCTAAGTGTCCTATTTCCTTCTTAATCTCAGCCATTGGATCCTTGAATTGGATGGTTGTGATCAATGCATTATTAGTCTATAATGTTGCATTATTAGCCGTTGTGCATTATTAGAATGAAAATGTGCATTATTAGTCTATAATGTTGCATTATTAGCCGCTGTGCATTATTAGAATGAAAATGTGCATTATTAAATGACACGTGGCATTAATCTAACCGTCAGATGACAAAATCGTGGGACTAGGATGAAGAAGGAAAAAGGACAAAAGATATGAAAAGAATTTGAATACATACCTATATATATATATATATATATATATATAGGATTGTGATCAATTGAGATTATTTAGGCTAATTGAGAAATGAGATGCATTATCAGCCACTCATTTAATAAAAATGAGTGGTCCAGAATTTGCCACATAAAAAAATATATTTAGATTAATTAGTTATAAAAGGGTATAATGGTAATATCCCTCAATTGAGAATATTAGTGAATTATGAGCGGCAACTTCCGTTCACATCTCTCGCCGGCCGACCGACACCGCCGCCGCGACCTGGCAAATCCTCGGCCACGAGCGGAGCCTCTACATCACGCTGCAGCTTGGCCCCGCCGCGGCGGATGAAATTAGCAACAGGAAAGGCCACCGCGGCGCCAGATTTTCGTCTCTGATTTCAGGTCTATTCAGATCAAAATCTAACAATCACGATTTGAATTCGAGCTCGGATCAAGGGGTTTCCGGTCAATCCTGCTTGGCTTCGTCGTTTCGGTTCTCCTGCATGATCGTCGGCCACCGGATGAAGCAGATTCGGTCCTTCTCGGTGGACGAGAGCTCGATCGGAGCGCAGCAGAGATCGTGCCAGAATTGCGACCGCGGAATGTCGCCGGCAAGATGCTCCGACGAGGAGGAGGAGGACGAGCATTGCCACGGAGGATCGAGAGGCTACTCGTCGGAGTCATCGCAGGGGTGGAGTCGTCGGAGTCTTCCTGTAAATTGAACTTAGTGTTCTATCTATCTCATCGAAAGCTATCGAGATGTGTTCATATGTATTACTCCTCACCGGCGCCATCACGATATTCCTCTTCCGCTCCCTCCGCCGTCGCGCCAAGCGTGCGAAAGAGACGGTAATGTTTGTGCTTTTCTCTCTCTAGAATTTCCTTAATTCTGCATATCTTCTGTTTGGTAAAAGTCACAGCAGAGTTTTATTGTTTTTAAATTGATTCGACAAGTTAATCTAAATATATTAATGACTGATGATTAAAGCTATCTTAATCACTAGTACTGAACTGGCTAATAAATTTGTAATTCCAATATTAGTTTATTGAATGTATTGAAATTTGAGATATGTTTGTTGGAATAATTTAGCAATGTGTAAATATATAAAATGGGGGTTGAGTCCAATCTGTGGTTTCGAAATTGAGGAAAAGGTTGAATCTGAGGCGGTGGAGTTGGTCGCGTTTGATGGGGCGGAAATTGAGATGCATATGGAAAGAAGAAATTGGTGAAGAGAGGGAGGAAGATTGGTGTTGCGGTGGTGACATTTTAATAAAGCTGTTGACATTTGATAATTTTGCTATTGATATGTGAATAATAAGTGTTATATTTTAGTTGTTCACTTTTTAAATTCGCGATCTATTAATCCGAATCGCATATATCTATATTCAATTGATGATCATCTTAATTTTTTTTCCAGATATTTCTTTCATATTTTATTTTAATGTTTGTGTTTATTGATATTGTTTCTGCAGTCTATAGAGTAGGCAACAACAAATTAATCAGGATAAGAGAAAAGATAAGTGTTCATGTACGGCGTCGAAGAAGGAAGCCGCCACCACCAGCGATAAGGTAACGTTCTCCAGCCGAAATTGATTTCAAATGTGGCGTTCATGTTTAATTTTGCATCCACATGATCCCTCATTTTTTATTTTGATTTTGTGTTTGAGCATTTTCAATCGATCGATGAAATTATTGCTTGTGTGGTTATGATCTTAGATACTCCTAACCAGTGAATTAGGAATTTTTCCCCTTTCAAGTTGCTTCTCCGATTTTCTCAACCATCGGAAGTTCTAATAAATAGCAATGTTTTTCAAATTTTAGTTTAGAGCTGAAAATTCCTGCTGTTATTTTGATGAAATTCCTGCTGAATCACTCGATCTTTGTGATGCTGCTGAATAAATCGGCGCAGGAGTACGTGTACGAGCAGAAAGATTGTTATTTTAATACGAGTTGTTGACCTTTGATATTCTGTCTATTGATATGTAAATTATAAGTGTTATTTGTTAGTTGTTGACATTTTATTATGAGATGTTGATATAATAATGTTTGTTGTTGACATAAATTATATAGGTCGTTGGCATAAATTTTATGAAAAATGTTGTTGACATAAATTATATGTAAAACATTGTTGTTGACATGAATTATATGTAAAACGTTGTTGTTGACATAAATAATATAGGTCGTTGACATGAAAATATTTGTTATTGACATTAATTATTTGTAAAATGTTGCTGTTAACATAATAGTTGACATAAATAACGTTTGTTGTTGACATCGTAGTTGACATGAATAATGTTTGTTGTTGACATCGTAGTTGACATGAATAATGTTTGTTGTTGACATCGTAGTTGATATGTGAATCATAAGTGTTATTTTTTAGTTGTTGACATTTTAATACGAGTTGTTGACATTCGATATTCTCGGTATTGATATGTGAATTATAAGTGTTATTTATTAGTTGTTGACATTTTAATGCGAGTTGTTGACATTCGATATTCTCGCTATTGATATATGAATTATAAGTGTTATTTTGTTAGTTGTTGACATTTTAATATGAGTTGTTGACATTCGATATTCACGGTATTGATATGTGAATTATAAGTGTTATTTTTTAGTTGTTGACATATGCAAAGAGAATCTACTTTTGTGGTATATGATTGTTGATGATGCAAAGAAATAATAAGTGATTGTTGTGTTCATATGTTGAGCAATAAATGAAGTGTTTGTTTACTGTAAAAATTGAATAGAAATAGTGTGATTGGTGGTGGAGAAAGATGTGGAGAGTCATGTTGTGGAAGGTGTGGGAGTTGTGGATGAGATGGAGCTGTGGGTGATGGTGAGAAGGGTTGAGTTTAGATTGTATTTTATGAAAAATGTTGTTGACATAAATTATACGTAAAACATTGTTGTTGACATGAATTATAAGTAAAACATTGTTGTTGACATAAATAATATACGTCGTTGACATGAAAATATTTGTTGTTGACATAATAGTTGACATAAATAAAGTTGTTGTTGACATCGTAGTTGACATAAATAAAGTTTGTTGTTGACATTGTAGTTGACATAAATAATGTTTGTTGTTGACATTCGATATTCTCGCTATTGATATGTGAATTATAAGTGTTATTTGTTAGTTGTTGACATTCGATATTCTCGGTATTGATATGCGAATAATAAGTGTAATTTATTAGTTGTTGACATTTTAATACGAGTTGTTGACATTCGATATTCTCGGTATTGATATGTGAATAGTAAGTGTTATTTGTTAATTGTTGACATTTTAATACGAGTTGTTGACATTTAATATTCTCGGTATTGATATGTGAATTGTAAGTGTTATTTTTTAGTTGTTGACATTTTAATACGTGTTATTGACATTCGATATTCTCGGTATTGATATGTGAATTGTAAGTGTTATTTGTTAGTTGTTGACATTTTAATACGAGTTGTTGACATTCGATATTCTCGGTATTGATATGTGAATTATAAGTTTTATTTTATTGAATGTTGAAGATTTGAATGTTGAAGATTCGAAGATTTGAAGATTTGAATGTTGAAGATTTGAAGATTTGAATGTTCAAGATTTGAAGATTTGAATGTTGAAGAGATTTGAAGATTTGAAGATTTGAACATTTGAATGTTGAAGATTTGAAGATTTGAAGATATGAATGTTGAAGATTCGAAGATTTGAATGTTGAAGATTTGAAGATTTGAAGATTTGAAGATTTGAATGTTGAAGCTAGAGTTTTAGAGATGATTGTAGAAAATTATTTCAAACACAATTTAATGAAAAGACAATTATACCCCCTTGTTGACATAATATGGTATTTGTTGACATTTTGTTAATCTTGTGGATTAGTGGCCCATATTGCATCTCATTTTTCAATTTAGCTAAATAATCTCAACCTAACAAGACCCTATATATATATATATATATATATATAGAGTCCTATTATCCACAAATCCACTCTTAAAGACCGAACTAGAGACCAAATTAGGACCCTTAGATTTAGTTTTTAATGGATGAGATTAGACAATACTTTAATAATTTCACTCCTTCATTAAGTAATTAATTTACTTCAATCCAGGGGTATTTTGGTCAAAATACATGTAGGGTAAAAAAATTTGAATAGATGAATTTTACTTCACGCGGTTTGCATTCACAGATTGTTCGTCTTCACTTCTCTCTCTATTTCTTCTCCGTCTTCACTTCTCTCTCTATTCCTTCTCCAAATCGACGAAGCTCTTCTCCAAATCAACGAACCTCTTCTCCAAATCGACGCTGATTTCTCTCTCCAAATCGACGTTGATTTATTTCTCTAAATTGACGGTCATCTTCTACTCCAAATAGACGATTCAAAGCTATTCATCTGGAAAAATCGAAATGGTTGACACAAGGAAGTCCTCGGGCGATAGTGGACGCCAGTTGCGTCACACCAGAACTTCCGATGAAGGTAATACACTTTTAAGCTTTCCAGATATTTAATCTTAATTTACTTCATTATATTCTGAAATTTGTTTCCGATTTTAATCGAAACAGATGTAGGACTAAAATATCATCGCAAGAAGACAGCTACTGGAAGAAAAATTCCTGAGGAAAAAGGTATAAAAAATATTTGTTATGAAGTAGTAATTTGATAAAATGAAGTTAAAGCACTAATATATTATCCTATGAAGTAGTAAATTCGTAAAATGAGGTAATAAAGCATTGTAATGAAGTAATAGAAACTAAATATGAACTATCTATATACTGTGTTGTATGGGTTTAAGGTTTTAGGATTAAACTTAACTGATGTGTGGTTTCCAGATTAAAATGAAGTACATATTCTTTTTAATGAAGTAGTAAATTGATAAGATAAAGTAATAAGTTATGATAATGAAGTAATATAAATAATCTGCTTATACAATAGGTTTTTATTACTAAAATGAAGTAATAAAATATTATAATGAAGTAAATGACTCTAAAAATGAAGTAATAAACTATTATAATGAAGTAACATGTTTAACTGATGTGTTGTTTGCACATTAAATGAAGTAACATAGTATTCTTAGTGAACTATATGTTGTAAATTTATTCTATATTCTTATGTATAGGGGAAAATTCGTCTCAAAAGAAGAAGAATGCAAGAATTTCTTTAAACATCCTCTCAATGTTCATATGCAAGTACTTCATTCATACACTTAATTACTTAATTCATGTTAATGCACACATTAATGAACATAGAAACTGTGCTATATGCAGCCGACAATAAATTGAAGCCTCCAGAGCAGAGTATTATAACCACAGAGAAACTAAAAGGTTTAATTCATAAACTCACATTATATTTTAATTTAATACAACATGTCATTTAATAAATTGGAAAGATGAATTAATAAATTAATATAATGAAGTTATCTATCTACTAATCCACTGACTTGATGTATGTAATTAGAAATAATCTAAGCTACTGTCTATTTATTGTGTTGCATGGGTTTTAGGGTTTTAGGATTAAACTCAGCTACTGTGTTGTTTGCACATTTAAATGAGCTATATGTTCTAATAGTTGAAGTAGTAAATTGGTAAGGTGAAGTAATATATTTATATAATGAAGTAATCTATCTACTAAATGAAGTTATCATCTAAAAGGCTTAGAAATAATTCTGTGCCAGAAAGTAAAAAGTGAAACCTAAGCTATATAATGAAGTTAATTGTGTATTTAATGAATAACATAGTATTCTTTGTGAACTATCTGTAATTGGGAAGATATGTTAACATTGATTATGTATTCATTATATAGGAGGTAAAACTTGCTTGTAATGAAGTGATAGACATTAAATATGAATTATCTATTTACTGTGTTGAATGGGTTTAGGGTATTAGGATTAAACTCAGCTATTTTGTTGTTTGCACATTTAAATGACCTATATGTTCTATTAGTTGAAGTAGTAAAATGGTAAGGTGAATTAATAAATTGATATAATGAAGTAATCTATCTACTAAATGAAGTTATCATGTAAAAGGCTTAGAAATAATTCTGTACCAGAAAGTAAAAAGTGAAATCTAAGCTATATAATGAAGTTAATTGTGTATTTAATGAAGTAACATAGTGTTCATTGAGAACTATCTGTAATTGTTGATGATATGTATATTTATTCTGTAATCTTGTGTATAGGTGAAAGTTCCTTACAAAAGAAGAAGAATGCGAGTATTTCTTTGGAAATCCTCTCAAATTACTTAGGCAATTACTTCATTCATACACTTTATTACTTCATTCATACAAACTGTGCTATATGCAGATGACAAGAAATTGAAGGCTCTTGAAAAGAGTATTACACCAACAGAAAAACTACAAGGTTTAATTCATAAACTCACATTATATTTTGATTTAATACAACATGTCATTTTATTCATTGACTAAAATAGTCCTCTTTTTTTTTTTTTTTTCCAGAAATGTTGAATATGAAAAATGTAGCTGTTGGTGATAATACTTCAAAACAGCTTGCTAATGAAGAATTTGAAGTCCATGATGAATTGCGTACAAAGAAAAGACATGACAAGAATACATCAGAAGGAGATAAAAAAAGAGGTATATCAAATTAATGTTGGATTTTTGTTTCATATTTAATATCTCATTTGATGTTCTATTTAAATTAACTGATAAATCTATAATAGAATTGTGTAATACCATATTGAAGTATTATAGTGCTCTTTTTTTTTTTCCAGAAATGTTGAGTATGAAGAAATTATCTGGTGGTAATAGCTCTTCGAAGCAGCCTACTACTCAAAATCTAGATAAAACAAATCAAGCATCAGGTTTGCAGCATATGTAAACAAGTTTTAATTATTCAATAAAAAATAATAATATAGGTGACTAACATAGATAAACTAACATGTTTTAATGGAGTTATTGATGAATTGAGAACAAAGAAAAGACATGACAAGCAGCCTGTAGAAGAAGCTCAAAACAGAGGTACTATACAAGTGTTTTCAAATATGATGTTATAAACTATGATCTACTATCCTTGTGTGTTTCACTTCCTTGTATCTGGAATTTCTTTACTCGACATTGATTATATTGTAGTGCAGAAAGAGCATTTAAAAATGTGCATTATTGGAATCTCTTTTGACATCATTATTGGATAGTAATGAACTATATTCACTAAATATGAACTAAATTAAGTATGTTATGAAGTATTTTTGACATGTTATTGAAATAGCTTAATGATACAACAAATTTTAGTATTAAACCTTAAGCGGTAGTAATGAACTATATTTAATAAATAATGAACCAAATGACAGTCAGTAATGAAGTAAATATCACATTTTATTGAAATACAATGTTAACTTACTTCATTAAGTCAGGCGATTGCTTCATTACATTAGTTTATTACTTCATTTAGTCATGCTATTACTTCATTCAGTCATGCAATTTAGTGTCAAATATGATGTTAACTTTTATACATTTTATATCATTATCATTATTAATTATAAATATATGTTAGGTATGAAGAGGATAAGGGGAACTGAGCCAGAACATACTTCACCTACTGGGGAAGATGTAAACAGAAAGATGGTAAAGAATGCTAAGAAAACGTCAAAGAATGTTGATAAAGTTGCTGCAAAGAAGGGCACAGGAGTTTCTAACAGAGTTCTGTGCCTTAAAAGAGGTCCGACAAAGTTTGTTGAAGCAATAAAATCTCTGAATGAGGAACAACGAAAGGCAGTAGAAGATATGGATTTTGGGAGTCTTCTTCATTTCAATTTGACCTTTATTCCAGCAAAGCTTGCATATGAGATACTAGATAATTTTGATATAGATACATGCAGAGTAAAGTTCAAACGAGGAATACTACATATCGGCGATGATGATGTCCATGCCACGCTTGGTTTACCAAATGGTCATTTGAAATTTGAAAGGAATGGACATCAAAAGTTGGACAAATTCATCAACGAGATTGCTGAATCTTGTAACCGAGCTAGAAAAAATATGGGTCCTGATATGTTTATGGAAAAAATGATAAGTGATGTTGAAGGTGGGGAAATTTTCAGGAAGATTTTCTTGATTTTATTCGACACAATCTTGATTAACCCCTCTGGAGACGGATACTTGACAACACAGATTGAAGAGGTAATCGATGACATTGATAATGTCAAAGATTATAATTGGTGCGGTTATGTGATTGATTCTCTCCTTCATGCCCACAAGGTTTGGGCTAAAGACAAGAGCAAACCATTCACTGGGCCAGTTTCATTTCTGGTGGTAAGTAACTAAAATATATATCCTTGAATTAATCTGTTTTAAATATGAAGTATTATTTAGAAGTGATGAACTAATGCTAAGTTTCATTTTGTAGCCATGTTATGTTGATAGGATTGTTCTTCAATCACGGCTCGTTTACATCATTTTATTGACGACTTATATCATTACTATTGACACTTATACCATTATAATAATGTGGACCTCACTCTCTACTAACATTATTTGCACTACCCTTTCTCTCACTCTCTCATACTTTTTTTCTTATTTATTATAATTTGTGCCGAACCCAAAGTTCATACTCTTTGGAGACAGAAATAGTAGTAAAACAATGAGATAAAATTTAATTTTTATTGAAGTATATTAATTTGAACATGGTAGAGTTTCTAACAATCAAGGGCTGGACAAGCAAACTGCTAAACAAAAGACAGAAAATGGAGCTTGAGCCTGGGCCATTTGGAAGAGGCATTAAGGAGGGTATTTTCAATCCGCAAAGAAGCAATCTGTTTGAATTGGGTGGAAAGCATGACATTGCCAGCTCATCTTGCATAAAAGGAAGTGATATCTCTGCTGCTGCAAAACGTAGAAAGCACTTTTTCAAAGTTATGGGAATTGCAGCTGATGCACTAAGTGAACTTATGAAGAATATAGAAGAAGAGGCAGAAGAGGTCAAGAAAGATGGCTGCTCTAAAGTTGCAGCTAAATGCTCATTGAAAATGATGGGCGTGCAAGAGATGGGACAAGAAGAAGATGGCATTGAAATCCAAAACATGTCTCAAGCAATGTCTCAAGCAATGCAAGATGACGACGTTGATGATCCAGAATTTATCGCTGCAGTTGAGAAAGTCATGAAGGTGGCAGAGCTAAGAAAAAGATGGGAAACTGAAGGTCCTTCGTTTGATTTAGGATTTGAGGTTGGAGGAAGGAACATAAGTGGATGAATGACTTCTTGGTTGAAAACTTGGATGTTGTAGTATGGGAACTTTGTTTTGTTGTGTTGTAATTCATATAAACAATGGGATGTAACTAACTGACTTATTTTGTTTTGTATTTGGGGATGAACTAAACTTATTTTGTTGTAAAATATGAAATGGTTTTTGTAACTAACATGTTCTATTTAGGCAATGGAGAACAGTTGTTCATTGGTTTTTGTTTATATTTATGTTTATAATTGACAGGCTGATAATACACCATCAAGGGACATATATCCCGGGAACTATATCTTCGAGGCTGTACAATTCATGCCCGTAGATGATGTGAATAAGGTAAAATTTTACCTTGCTTTTTATTAAGTCTGTTTGAAGTAATATTTCAGTATAATGAAGTAATTATCGTACTGAATGAACTATTTTTTACCTTGCCCTTTATTAACTCTGTTTGAAGTAATATTTCGGTATGATGAAGTAACTGTCATACTGAATGAACTATTTTTTATATAATACTACTGGCAGGGTCTTAATGTACAAATGGCAGATGTTACATCGCCATCAAACTTCAGTGTTGACGCAGGCCTTATGGATAACTTAAAAGCTAATATAATGGAGAAGGTAAAATCTGAATTTTTAGAAGTATACATCTCAAACAATGAAATAGTTTGTCTTTGGAATAAATAATTTTCTAAATCAATACCAGGATTTGAATACATTATGTGCTGTTCAACATGGATCAAATGTGAGATTGCATATAGATGATGAGCCAAAGGATGATGGTACCAAGGTATAAATCTAAATTACATGATTAAAAATCTTATCACCCTACTACACACAACATACAACCTTGTGACATGATCCCTTTACTTGTTTGATCCATGTTTACAAATGTCATACCTAACAAGCACTGAATACTTTTTACTTCATTATATTAATAATTTGGTTTATTACGTAGAAGATCCAGTTCATTATGAATTAACTATCTTATTTAATGAAGTATTTTGTTATGTTATTCTACTTCTAGAATCTTAGTATAAAAATGGCAGATATTACACAACCATCAAAGTTCAGTGTTACCTTGCCTTTTATTATTTCTCTTTGAAGTAATATTTCAGTATTATGAAGTAATTGTCGTACTGAATGAACTATTTTCTACCTTACCTTTTATTAACTCTGTTTGAAGTAATATTTCAATATAATGAAGTAACTGTCATACTGAATGAACTATTTTTTACCTTGCATTTTATTAACTCTGTTTGAAGTAATATTTCAGTATGGTGAAGTAACTGTCATACTGTATGAACTGTTTTTTATATAAATCTAAATTACATGATTAAAAATCTTTATCATCCAACTACACACAACAAATGTCAAACCTAACAAGCACTGAATACTTTTTACTTCATTATATTTATAATTTGGTTCATTATGTAGAAGATCCAGTTCATTATGAATTAATTATCTTATTTAATGAAGTATTTTGTTATGTAATTCTACTTCCAGGATCTTAGTATACAAATGGTAGATGTTACACAGTCATCAAAGTTCAGTGTTGATGCTGGACTTATGGAAAACTTAGAGTTAATCTAACAGAGAAGGTAAAATAACAATTTGAGAAGTATACATCTTAAATAATGAAGTATCTTGTCCCTGAAATGGATCATTTTCTGAACCACTACCAGAATTTGAATACACCGTGTGTTGATCAGCATAGATCCAATGTGAGATTTCATAAAGATGATGGAACCAAGGTACAAATCTAATTTACATAATTAAAAATATTTATCCCCCTACTACACACAACATAAAAGCATTGAAATGATCCTTTGCTTTTATTGATATATGTTTATGAATGTCATACTCAAACAGCAGTGCATACTTTGTATTCATTATATTTACAATTTAGTTCATTATGTAGAATATTAATGTGGATGCGGAAATTTAGTCAGTGTTGAATGCTTATAAGGATATAGACATGGATGATGATTTCATGGAAAGTTGTTTGGTTGGTAAGCCAGTGTCAACTGAGCTCATTGTTTACAACGCCAACAAGGTAAGCTTGTGCAAAGTCATAGATAATTTGAAGTTTGTTCTTAATATAATGAAGCTATAATAATTGATTTATTTATTGCAAACAATAGATCAAAACTTTGAAGGAACGGATAGATGTACGTACTAGAAATGAGAAAACTGTGTCTCATGCATTGAGATCTCCATTCAATGAACGAGCAGTTAAGATTACAAACAAGCTCAGTAAAGATGAAAAAGAATCATATTACTGGATTCTTACAACACATAAAACAGAAGAGTATGATTTCTAAATTGCTTTCTAACAGTGTATCGCATTATTTTTACTAGTATGTGAAATTCTAACATATATTAAAAAATATGCAGACTTGAACTTGTTTATGACGATGACGTTGTAAAAGTTACAAAGATAGAAATGTGTTCCTTGATACCTAGAAAATTAATTGTGGTTGGCGTTATAGATGCATGAGCTTCCTACCTCAACAATATGGAAGAATTCCGATCACTGTACTCATCAAGACGACTATTTTTCACCACTTATCCATGTGTAAGTACAAATTATTTAAATTAAATAATATTAATTGTTGTGAAAATCCTAACTATGTTAATATACAGTTGTATACGATTGTTACAAAGCCTCAAAACATGGATGTCAGCAAAATCATTGCAAACTTCTGCAGCAACTTGGACAGAGAGGTGAAAGAAATACCGAATTTCAAATGGGAACATGTGGAAACGGTACAAGCATCATTCTGAAGTATCTTAATTTTTTATAAAGTAGTAATTTGAAAAAATGAAGTTAAAGCTATACTGTATAAACCTATGAAGTAGTTAATTGCCAAAATGAAGTAATAAAACTTAATAGTGAAGTAATAGACTCTAAATATGAACTATCTATTTACTATTTTGTGCTCAGCTGCTGTGTTGTTTCATATTCTTCAGATATTTAACAATACTTCATTCTCCCAATTTTTTACTTCATTCAAGTGATCTTTTACTTCATTATATAGGTCTTTTTCCCCATATGTGCGAATGAGCATTATTATGGTATTTGCTTTTGCTTCAAAAGAAATGGAATTGCTGTACTAGATAACTCTAAAAATGGCGACGACAATGATCTCACAACCAATTATAGTGACATTCCAGAGACGTTGGTTTGTATTCTTCACATATGATTTAATTTTATTACACTTACATATGATACACAACTAAAAATAACATATATTTTATTATACACGCAGAAATCATATTTTTGTCAATTCCTCACCAACATTGGTCTTCACAAACAGTGCAAGACAATATCCAATGCTAAAATGCAGAGATTCAAAATGCCATGGAGAACTTCTGAAAATGTTGAAGACTGTGGAGTATTTCTAATGCGCCACATGGAAACATACAAGGGTGAGCGCGAAGGTTGTTGGAACTGTGGTTTAAAAAAATCAAGTTCAGGTGTTCTCCAAAGCTTGAGGGCCAAGTATTGCTCTGCATTGATGTTAGCAAATAACAACCATACAAGCTTCAACAACAAACAAGTTACCGAAGCATACTATAAGCAGGAAAGCAATAGCCATGTAATAGATGTTGAGAAAATGATTGCAGCATATTTAAAGAAAAAATGAAGATTTTAGCAGATTAAGTTTTGATATATACATAGATCTGTTTTGAACAATTCAAAATAAAGTACTTCGCTTATTAATGTTGTTCTATATTAGATTTAAATGTTGCATTGGATAATAGATATTGTTCATTGGGTAGTTAATTTGTACAATGAAGTAATAAATTATAATAATGAAGTGGAAATCTATAATAATGAAGTATCAGACTTTTATTATGAAGTATCCATTTACTGCGTTGTATGGGTTTATGGTTTAAATTTAACTGCTGTGATCAAAGTTCAGTGTTACCTTGCCTTTTATTAACTCTATTTGAAGTAATATTTCAGTATTATGAAGTAATTGTCGTAATGAATGAACAAGTTTTACCTTACCTTTTATTAACTCTGTTTGAAGTAATATTTCTATATAATGAAGTAAATGTCGTACTGAATGAACTATTTTTTACCTTGCATTTTATTAACTCTGTTTGAAGTAATATTTAAGTATGATGAAGTAACTGTCATACTGTATGAACTATTTTTTATATAATACTACTAACATCTGTGTTATTTGCTCATATAAATGAACTAAATATTCTATTTAATGATATAATAAACTCATATCAATCAATAAGCTAATGATCTGTTTTCATAAAATGTTTAAACTAATTCAAATTCAAATTTTAAATGAAATAAGAAACTACGGGTCTGAAGTACTGAACTTAAAAAATGAAGAACAAAACATATACCACTGAAGTAATAAACGACAAAACAGAACTACTGTTAGAGAAAAGAACAACAAGCATCAACATTGTTGTTTCCTCTTTTTCTTCTTCTTCAACTCCTGTATCTTGTCACAATTCCTTGAATCATGCTTACCAATCTCGCCACATTTGCCACATTTCCTTCCAGGCTTCGACAACTCTCTTATTTCTTTCTCAAGGCGTGAAAGACGTCGATCAGAACCCTTGGTGCTGACAACTTCTATTTCACTAGGGACTTTTGATCCATAAAAATTCTCAATCATCTGTCTCTTTTCACTTATAGACAATACATTCAGCAAGTACTTCTTTTTTTCCCTTCAGCCATAATATGTCTAAATGCACGAATTTTATCACCATCTCCCTCTATAGGCCGTGCGATATCATAAAAATCTGCATGCATATCCTTGTATTCCTGCTTCGTCTCATCCACAACAATAAATGACTCAATATTATCATCAAAACCAAAATGCACAGCCTTAACAAATTTAGACTTCAACCAGCGTCCTCCATGTAACTCATCAGGGACTAACTTCAATTTTTTGTTTCTCAAGATCCAAAATATGTGACTGCAAACGAGCCCAAGCCTCTCAAACATCTTACAACCACATGCATATGAATCACAAGAAATTGAGTATGAAACTGTCCAGTTCTTTGAGAACTTATCATTCAACACATAAATCTCATTCTCACCAACGGTTGACACTGTCACCATGGTGACATTATCTACTGCTTCCTCAATCTCACTCTGAATTAGTTTGAAACCACTGTCACTGTAAATTGTTGATGCATGCTTCTCAAGAGCCGAATTTGTTTTCAAAGTTGGAATTGTGTTAAAATCCAAATATTCAAGCCTATTATTGTTGCTCCTTTGACCATCCAATGCATTGTTGTAATACATAAGAAATTCAACAAGATTAGATCGAGACTTGGAGTACCTCTTGAAGAATATGTTCTGAGATTCAGATATAGATGTGGTCTTTATCAGTGAACTCATTGGAAAATCCCTAAAATATGCAGGAACCTGTAGTTCATCAAGTAATAAAAATACTTCATATATTGGCTAATATACTTCAGCAGACAAAATATGTTTCCAAAGGAGGATACGTACCCAATATTTTCGTGAGTCAAACATAGAGGTAAACCACTTATTGTCCTTAAGCCCATATTTTTCCATTACATTATTCCAGGATTCTTCAAATTCTTCAGGCTCTATCAACTCAGACCAAACACAACTATTTAACTCCTTTTTCAAATCTTCATTGCCAAGTTGACTCTTTGGTAACTTTTCCACAACTTTAAACATGATGTGCCACATGCACCATTGATGTCTTGTATCAACAAGGACTCTTTCCACAGCAACCTTCATTCCCAAATCTTGATCAGTAATGATCAATTTTGGTGCAGAACCCATGCATTTGACAAAACGTTCAAACAACCATGAGAAAGAATCGGCATTTTCCTTAGATAATAAGCCTGCACCAAATGTTACAGGTCTTCCATGGTTGTCTTTTCCTGTGAACGGTGCAAATATCATGCAGTACCTGCATTAAACCAATTCATCAAAAAGATTCAGTAAATGTTATGCAGTACATGAATTAAAAGTTAGTTCATTCTGTTTGGTAAATACTTCATCTTGTCGGAGTTTTACTACATTCAACTAAGAATTCTAAATAATTATGCACTCACTTCATTCGAGTAGACTATTAATTCATTATTGACAGTTACTAGTACCTAAAGTAAATGTTTCATGCATATGCATGTTGATCACATCAATAATCATTTTACTATAAACAACATACTTCATACCTGTTAGTTGAATAGGTTGTGTCAAACGATACTATATCACCGTAGAGATGGAAATTCTTCTTAGCAATGGGATCACACCAGAAAAGACGAGTGAGCCTATCTTTGGAGTTCACCTCAAAATCATAAGTGAATGCTGGACAATTCTCCTTCTTTCGGCTCATTTCATTAAGTATCATCTGTGCATCTGCCCCACGAGTAAATGCTCTCAAGTCGCGCCTATAGTTTCGAACTTCTACAACCGTACACCCAACATAATCCAACCCACCAAGAACCTCATTCAGCAACTTAAAAGTCAACGTAGGATCTATGTTTGCACTTGCACAATCTAATATAAATTTCTGATGCATTAGATCAATGTTGCGATTCAGCCTCATGAATCGCCTATGGCATCCCTCAACCATATCATGATTATGTTTTTCTTCAAACTGTTTGACAACATAACCAATTCCCTTACAAAACTTAATCCCAATTTTAGACTTGCAAAAACACTTCCTAGAAGAACGTCTGCGTTTTGACTCATGCCCTTGCATTTTATTTTTCTTCTCACCTTCTCTACTACACACAACATATAACCATGTGACAAGATCCCCCTCCTTCTTTGATCCATGTTTACGAGTGTCAAACCCAACATGCCGTGCATACTTATTATAGAACTCAGTAGCATCATCAAGTTTAGGAAAAATCTGTCCTACATAGGGCTTTAGTTGGGATGGACAATCAGGTAGGTATGACACTGATATAAAACATGCAAACTACTGTCAGTGGAAAATTAAAACAAACAATTTATGTCTACAAATTTAGTTCATTATGACAACAGTTTAGTTCATTTAGCTGTTTTATTACTTCATTATAACAACAATTTAGTCGAATTAATGGCATACTTTAATGTGCAAACAACACATCAGTTAAAGATGTTACTTCATTATAATATTTTATTAATTCATTTTTACAGCGATTTACTTCATTATTATGAATTATTACTTCATTTTAGTAACAAAACCTAACTGTATAAACAAATCAATGATATTACTTCATTATCATAATTTATTACTTCATCGTATCAGTTTATTACTTCATTAAAAAGAATATGTAGTTCATTTTAATGTGCAAACAAGTCAGCATATACACTACAATAATATCAGCATTTAATATTCAATAAGAACAGAAGTTCAGTTTTAATGGTTATTACTTCAGGATAACTTAACTTTACTTCATTATAACAACAATTTAGTCGAATTGATGGCATACTTTAATATGCAAACAACACATCAGTTAAAGATGTTACTTCATGATAATATTTTATTAATTCATTTTAACAGTTATTTACTTCATTATTATGAATTATTACTTCATTTGAGTAATAAAACCTACTGTGTAAACAGATCATTCATATTACTTCATTATCATAACTTATTACTTCATTTTATGATTTCAATACTTCATACTAAATAGATTATAATTAAAAGGAAAACAGATCATTTATATTACAGAATCTTATCAGTTTATTACTTCATTCTCATGTTTATTTACTTCATTTTGGTAATAAACCTAACTGTATAAACAAATCAATGATATTACTTCATTATCATAATTTATTACCTCATTAAAAAGAATATGTAGTTCATTTTAATGTGCAAACAAGTCAACATATATACTACAATAATATCAACATTTAATATTGAATAAGAACAGAAGTTCGGTTTTACTAGTTATTACTTCAGGATAACTTAACTTTACTTCATTATGAGTACAAATCGCATATACACTACAAACATGAAAAAAAATTGTTTTACTTCATTAGTTCTAAGCTCATGGATCAGCGTTCCAACGTTGCAACGTAGTTTTTAGCTCATTTTTCCGACCATTTACTTCATTATTAATATGATTACACTACAAACATGAAAAACATAAAAAATAACACATTACTCAATTGAAAAAAGTCATGAACCTTCAACTGTGGTATTATCTGATTCTGTCTCTAAATCTGAATCAGAATCCGTATCAAAAAGAGATCCTCCTGGATTAGTAAGATCAGCCATAATCGATCCAACATTGTTCGATGTAGATCCAGTTGAAGTAGATCCTAATCCGTCTTCAACCGCGGAATTTGTTGATGTAGATCCTAATCCGTCGATATTCTCCATGAGAGTCAGAATATTGCCAAATTGAAGAAGAATTCGTGAATTAAGGCTCAGCTCCACCCAATTTGTCAAGTGCGCCGCCGCCGCCGCCGCGGATTGATCCCCTCCAACAGCTTTTGATGAGCCCGAAACGAATGAAACACAAATTGAATTACGAAATTGGATTGAACGTGGAATGAACGCAGATCAACGCAGATTGTGGATGGCGGATTGAAGAGATCGACGCACAGATCGTGAATTGCGAGAGAAACACGTTATGTATGTGTTATGTATGTGTTAAGAATTGATTTCCTAAAATACTCCTCAGCAAGTTTTTATTGATTTAAATATTAAGTTAAATGCAAATTAATCCTAACCACAAGATTAAGAAAATGAAGGGCCCTAATTTGGTCTCTAGTTCGGCCCTTAAGAATGGTTCGACATTGATCACAACTCTCTCTCTCTCTCTATATATATATAGGGATGTACTAAGATGACAACCCTCTTTATTGTAACACCATACCACCATTTTAGGCCATTGGATCTGAAAATCGTGTGCTTGTCATGCTGCCACGTGTAAAAACACGGAGGGGTAAAATAGAAAATTTCTAATTTTACGTTACCAGATTGCAGTGCTGTTCATTGAATATTGCAGTCTTACCACAACAATATTGCAGTTTACCACGACTGCAATATCTAATACAGTAGACTGCAAACCCGTGTTTTTTCACGAAACTTAATCCTAGGCGTCCATAGATGAAATCTAACGGATTATATTGGTGGTATGATGTTATTTTAACTATGGTGGCACCCTAGTGCACCCCTATATATATATATATATATATATATATATATATATATATATATATAGGAATGTGATCAAATGAAAACTCTAAATATGGTACAAACTCAAAACTATGATCTGGACCATTGAAAAATGTCAACAGATCACAAAAAAAACATCAACAGAAAAATGTCAACAGAATTTCAACGGTAGTCAATGATTGATGCTGTGTTGATATTGTGTTGATACTGTGTTGACATTAAAATCTTAAAATTTTACACTGTGTTGATATTGTATTCAAACTGTGTTGAAGCTGTGTTGAGGAGTTTTGAGTTTGTACAATATATAAGTTTGCATTTTATCACTACTATATATATATATAGGGATGTATTCAAATCCTTTTTGCATGTTTTCTTCAATTGTTCAACTCAATCTGGACGGTTCAATATCAAGATCTTATGGCCCAAAATAATGTGATATTGAATTAATTATAATGCTTAAAAAAAACGTCTAGGGCCTTTTAGGAATACACAATCTTGTTAGTTATGGTAACTAGCGTGATTCTCTCTATCAACACATCACACCGGTTTCTCTGAATGAATTAGACGAATTCTTTCTTCTATCTCCAAACTCCTTTCTTTTCTGCTCCGTTTAATATTTCGATAACTCTCTCCAAGATTCAAGTGTTGAATGCATTGTTAAGTTGGACAAATTTGTGAATTACAAGAACCGTAAGAAGTTGCCTTTGCGATTTTTTTTCTTATTCTCCAACAATGGAAGAAGGTAATTTAATATCTTACATTCCAGAAGTATTGAACGTTGTTATAATCTAAAAAAAAAATGATTTCTGAATAGTTGGCGCTTCTTTATTTTATTTCCGTAGGGATTATAAATCGTTGCCGCTAGGGTGTAGTATCAGTGGCCCAAGTCGTCGAGTTTCAGTTATCTCCTCCAGTTTCAGTGATTACTGCTAGGGTTTAGATATCATATTAGCTAAGTTCAGTTTTTACTGCCAAACATAATGCACAAATATCTACATGTAATGTAATTTATCGAATTAATAATGGTCGATTAATGTAATGTAATGTATAGATTTCAGTGCAGTTATTTGGTAATTTTATACGGTATTATTGGCAGTGTTTTTTTTTTCAATTTAAATCCTTACCCCTAGGGTTTTTTCATTGTTGGGGCTAGGGTCTAGTATGTAAGTAAAACGTATGCCGTCAAAGTTGACGAGTTTTAGCCATTGCTATAGGGTGTAGTTCTTATCTCGACTATGGTTTAGTATTAGTATTCTATGTAATTAGTAATGTACGATCTATGTAATGTAATCCATAAGTTTCATAATATTTTTTTATTATGATTTTATGCAGTTCTCGTTGTACCTGATTGTTCTTATGAGTTGAAGCCGGTAGTCGGTCTCAAGTTCCAATCGCTTGAATTTGCTTTCGCTTTCTACGATGTGTATGCACGGGCTGTTGGATTTGATACACGCAAGCAGGGAACAAGGAAGACTGACGATGTTATTACTTGGTCTTATGTGGTGTGCAATAGGGAAGGCAGCAAGAAGTCTAATGGCGATGACCAATTGAATGCACGGTCCGGTTTCTCTATGAAACGCAGACGCTTATCCAAGCGCTGTGGTTGTAAAGCAAGCATTTCGTTCAAGTTATTCTCCGAAGGAGGGGTTCCAGGTTATACTATTCAGGAGTTCAACGAGGTGCATAACCATTATATGGTTGAATCAGAGCATCAACAGTTTATGTCACTTAATCGACAGTTGGAAGATGTACACCACCAATTCATCCTTGACTGTTCGAAGGCTAACATAGGTCCTACTCTTACGTTTAAGGTGTTGAAGGAAATTCTCGGTGGATTTGGTCGTGTTGGTTGCAATGTTGGGGATATTAGGAATGCTTCTCGAGACATCAAAGCATACGCACATGGGATTGACGTACAAATGGTGTTGGATGATATGGCTAGGAAGAAGGAACTGTCCGACGCGTTCACATATGAGTATGAAGTTAATGATAGTAACCAGTTGGTGGCCCTGTTTTGGTGTGATGGTTTGATGAAGAGGAATTACCATATGTTTGGTGATATTGTGACGCTTGACTCTACCTATAACACAAACAGGTATGCATTATTTACTGATTATACTGCATTACATAAGGTTACATTATAGCAGTTGGATTTTTACATGACTCTCTGCATTACTACGCATATGTTATGCATTATTTGTTTCGAATGATTCATCTTATGTGCTTGTCATACATAGGTATTGTATGATCTTCACACCATTTACGGGAAATGACAATCATGGGAGACCCGTCACTTTCGCTGCAGGGTTGGTGTGCAGCGAGAAAACAAGTGCTTTTGCTTGGCTATTCAAACATTTCGTTGAATGCATGGGTGTTGCTCCGAAGATGATCGTAACAGATCAAGATTTGGGTATGAGGTCAGTGATTGAAGAGATTCTTGTCGGGACTCGCCACAGATGGTGTATGTGGCATATTATGCATAAGTTGTCTGTCAAGGTTCCGGGCAGGTTACTGAGGGACGATGATTTCAAGAAAGAATTCAATGCATGTGTATGGTCGGACCTTCTTGAACCCGAAGAATTCGAGGAACAGTGGAATGGAGTTGTGGAACGTTATGGACCGGAAGACATTAGTTGGTTCAACACGTATACGACTATCAGCAAATCTGGATACCTGCGTATTTCAGAGATTTTCCACTTGGCTCCATGATCAGGACTACCTCGATATCTGAATCGGAGAACAGCTTCTATAAAAACTTTTTGAAGCCACACGCCAACATTGCCGAATTCTACTTGAATTTCAACAATGCTCTGGAATTTCAGCGCAATAGTAGAACAAAGCTTGACTACCATGATTCAACTGACCTGCCTATCTTGGCCACTGCCTTGCCATTTGAGAAACATGCTTCGACGATGTTCACAGACAGTATGTTCAAGAAAATACAAGAAGAAATTGTTGAGGGTAATGATAGATGCCGAGTGTTGGGCTTTTCTTCTACTGATATGGTGGACACCTACAAATTTGGAGACAACCAGCGCAATTCTTACTATGTGAGACAAGACAAGAGTGACGAGTCCTACTCGTGCGATTGCAAACTCTTTGGTAGGCAGGGATATCTGTGCAGCCATATATTTTTTTTGTTCAGGAACAATGAAGTGAAAACAATTCCGGATAAATACTGCTCAAGTAGATGGATGAAGACCCCGTTGGCCAAGGCTGTCCATGGTCATGTTGATGACAGTTTACCCACCATGTCCATCGTTGATGAAAGGCAAAGCGTCGCAAAGCAAGGGATTATGCTGTTCTATGGTTTTCTTCGTCGCTTTGAGCCGGACATTGATGTGCTTCGTGTATTTGTATGTGGACTGGAAGAACTTGGTAATTCACTCCAAGATGGAACTCCTACAACGTCAGCCTCTGAAAAGAGGAGAATGATTGAACAGTTTTATGGAATGGAACGGCCTGAAGTCATAAATGTCCATCCTCCGGATGTTGTGAAAACTAAGGGACACGCTAGCAGCTCAGCCAGCCGTCTGATTTCGAAGAGAGAAAAGGCTGTAAAGGAGGCTAGTAGGCCTCTTAGACGTTGTAAGGCTTGCGACGAGCTGGGACATCATGACTCTCGAAACTGTCCCATGCTTAAAGAGATGGAGAACGAGAAAGAGCTACGGAAGGGAAAGAGGAAAAGTTGAACGTGCATCTGTTATCTTGGATGTTTATTTTTGATTTTCCCATTGTCTTTATTTCTCACTACATTCGACAATTCTGGGTTTCATATTAGTTTAAAACATGGCAGTTAGAAAGGTTTAAACAACGAGTGCATTATTACTCAGCTATAGTGCATTGTTTACCACTACAACAACATTATTAACTAATTGCCACTACGCTTCTGTTTTTATAAACTGCAATGACTTTAATAAACACCAATGTTGTTGAAACTACATTATTCTCTCTTTTTTGCCCATTATTATCCCCATACTACAATTCGAATTTTTTGGTTCAGTACAAGGTACACCTTGTGCATTATTTAATCATTACATTACATTATTAAAACCAATTACTTTCAACTACATTATTATATGGGACATGTGCATTATTAGTGGCATATCTTTCATTAATAAAAATTGGTCAAATTATTATATAAAAACTGTACATTATTCTTTCCTTATGTTGTATTCTGATGGTCTTGTTACATTATGTAAGTCGCATTATACCTCGAACGATCGAATGTATCTACTAAATTTAAAGGTATAGTACTAAAGATAATACTTTTAGAGTTGATGCTCTCATAGATTAATAACAAAACGTGAATAAAATTCACCTGCTTTTACCCAAGTTAATCCAAAATAGATTTAAAATGTCTAAAACTATCCAAAATAGATTAATAACAAAACGTGAATAAAAATCACAAGCTTTTACCCAAGTTAAACCAAACTATCCCATCGAAATCCAGATCATCACTCCAGCCCATATTGATCGACCCACCTATCAAAGTTGAACTTTGCGGGCTTTACCTTCCAATGGCTACTTGCGGCAAGTTGGTTATCCTCATGTTGTTTGTTGTGTGGACATGTGAGTAGTGTCTTTGCGAACTTGATGCGCAACATGTCCAAGCTCTTGCCCCCCTTTGGACCGAACCCACATTCCCATTCCTTCTCTCTCTCGCCAAAGTATGTCTCCATATGGCGCATCATATACACCCCAGCCTCCACTGATTCTATGTTGTTCCTCCAGGGCATTGTTACCACGTGTGTAGTGCATTTTTTTATTTGCCCCGCCAATTTAGGATTTTTGCACTTGCCAATCGCATCGGCCAAAAACTTTTTCTGCAGAAAGATATAATGTGCGTTTAACGAGTAATAATGAAAGTTATCAGCAGTATAATGTATCCTGAAATTATATAGACACCAATAATGAAATTGAAGTGTATACCAGGCATGATGGTGTTTTCCCGTATTTGGCTTGGAATCTCATCCACATCGTCAATAAAATTCAATATCTTGGGCTTGCAATTTCCGTCTGCTGGTGTCTCAATGACAACATTCTCCATCATAAACATAAACATTTTCTTAAAATCAGATCCACCATCAACATCTTCCATCATCAACTGAGCAATATCTACAGTGGTCATCTTAAACCGTGTTTTGTTACATCTTTGTGCAACATAGTCGTTGAACCCAAAGTTGGATTGCTTTCCCTTGGGACGGTGAATACGCGTCGGCCCCCTTGGAAAGCCCAAAGTCAGGTGGACGTCCTCCTCATCAAGATTTAGGAGTTCCCCCCATCCAACTTGATCTGGCAACGAGCTAGGGTAAAATTTTTAAGAACCCAGTATGCTAGGTAACCCGGTAGCTCCTTTATATCGAAGCTTAGAATAGCTCTGAAACCAAGTTCATACACCGCTTCTTTCTGCCTTGGTGTTAGCCTTTTTATGCAGTCCAGAAAGTCCGTTGGTAGTCGACAATATAGATGGTCCACCTTCTTCCCTCGTTTTTTCCACTCCTCCGCCTCTTCGTTCACTGAACTTGTCTGTTCGTTTTGTTCCGCCAATCTCTGCTGAAATTTTTGTGCAATCGCTATTGGGATTACATCATCAACAGCTTCTTCCAGGTCAACCCTTGGTTGCTTCGCTGCTACAGAACAACAAATGAGTTTTATGCGTTGAAGCACTAGTATATCACATGATTGTAATGTTTTGCATAATACATAGTAAATAAGGCACACAAGCACGAAAATAATGCACACATGGCCCACATTAATGACATCGAAATAATGTACAGATCCATTTCTAAATAAGGCACACAAGCACGAAAATAATGCACACATGGACCACATTAATGACATCGAAATAATGTACAGATCCATTTCTAAAAATAAAACCATAAGAATAGCAGTACTGAAAGAAAAATAATGCACAGATACTCTAATGTAATGACTAATACTGACTAAATAGGTCTAACCGCTCCATTTAAGGTTTTGAATCTGGGCAGTGCATAATGCACACAAACACAGAAATAATTACATCGAAATAATGTACAGATCCATTACAATGATGGGGTCTATAAGCATATCAGTCTTGAAATTGAAATAATGCACAAACAATCTAATCAAATGGATAACACTACCTAAATAATGGCCAAAAAGAACAAAACCTACCCTTGTTGAAGTGGATGAATGAAGAAAAAACATCAAAGCTGTACAAATCGCTGTTACAGTTTTCATTGTCATAAGCAATGTACCAATACGTCCATAAAATGCAGCACATACAGTTCAATAATGTAAGAAACATTGTGTATAAAGAATTTGTACAACCAATTTTGTCAATAATGCACAGCTCCAAAAAAAATATCATAACGCACGCCCCTAGTACAAGAATTAAAGAGCAGAATGCAACACAATCCTCACCGACAGACTGGGTGGGTGGGGATTTGTATGGCCGACCTCGTTTTGTAATTGTTGATCTTTAAGACGAAGAAAATATCAGCTTTGTAACGATTTCTATTAAACAATTGAACAACTGTGTTGTTCTTGCACAAATTCCACAAAAAAACAAGAATAGATTCGTCAACAAACTCAAACAGAGCATATGCCTAAACCGTACGGAAACAATTAAATCCCATGTTTAATTGAAACTTCGACCAAGCTTTAGAGAAAAAAAAAACGTGCTTTTGTTTGGGGAAACACCGGGAATCGTCGCTTCGTCAACAAACTCACACACAACATATGTTTAAACAGTAAGGAATCAAGTATAAACCATGTTCAATTGAAACTTCGTCCAATTTTTTGAGAAAAAAAGTGCTTTTGTTTGGGGAAACACGGAGAATCGTCGATTAGAGGGGAATCTTACACAAAATCGACGCTTAAAGCACGCTACTCTGTTGTCGCTCGCTGACGTAGGAAGACTTCAACTGAGAATCGTCGACGGGTGGTTGTTTAGACGGTGGTCAGCCAGTTTCGGTCGAATACGATACAATGAAGTAGAGGAGACCGGCGGCTAGGGTTTTGAAAATGTGTGGAATGGAATTATCGTTTATGATCGTGGAGTGAGAGATTTGGAGGGAGAGAAAGTGAGTAGAAGGAAGGTGAATCGATATCCCGCTTAATTATCGCACCTGCCATTTTGAATCGTGTCATTCATTGTGTGTTTACATAATTACCCTTATAATGCATCAAATGAATATAATAATGCAACACGGACTCATATATCAACTGCAAATCTGGACCGTCCATAATCTAAATCTAATGGATGAGATTGTGTTGGAACTTAACTCTAAGGGCTGAGAAGGAGTTTAATGCTCCCATATATATATATATATATATATATATATATATATATATAGGGATGTGATCAGGTCCATAAGTGAAATTCTGTCAAAAATCAAAGCAAATCTCAGCCATTGGATCCTGTAATGTAACCGTTAGATTAATGCCACGTGTCACCTAATAATGTAGATTGTGTAATCTAATAATGTAGCTTGACTAATAATGTAACAGTTGTAGTCTAATAATGTAGATTGTGCAGTCTAATAATGTAGCCTAGTTAATAATGTAACGCTTTTAGTGTAATAATGTATCTCGGGTATTATGATCACAACCATCTAATCTGAGGATCCAAGGGCTGAGATTTGCTTTGATTTTTGACAGAATTTGCCTTATGGACCATAGTGCGCCCCTATATATATATATATATATATATTGGGAGGTGATCAATTGCTAACTAATTAGCAATCCAAAATTGAGACCAATTTTTAACCATTAGATTAGAAGATCTTGTGGTTGATATAATGCCAAGTGTAATATATTTTAAATTTAAATAATTATTAATTAAATTAAAAGGGTATTAATGTCAAATCCTATATGTAGTAATTATAACTAACTACTTTCTCTCTCCTCAAAATCATCTCAAATCTTTAAATTTACGTAACTCTCTCAATTTAAATTATTTTTTCGCAAAAATATATCAAATTAAAGATAATTTAATAAGGATTCCAACGAGATCTCAATTGCATATGTTCCGACGATATTCGGGTGATGAAATTTGATAAATTATATTTCAATTTTCGTACATGTTGATAAACAGCTTTTATCAACAAATGCAACAAAAAATCTCAATATATTGTAGGCAAAATCTCAATATAATGCATGTCCAATCTCAATAAAAATGTGTTGATATTTTCTTGTCCTTGTATTGATATTCTAATGTCATATTGTTGATATTTGTAATACACAATGTTGATATAAAAAAACACCCACGAAAATTATTATATGATAACATAATGACGATATTACCCTTTTGTTGATATTTTGTCTACTATTTATTGAGATTTGTGAGCTTTAATCTCATCCACTCATTTTAAAATCCAAGGGTGGAGATTTAGTCTTGATTTTGGATTAGGGTGCTATAAGCATTAGAATAGGACCCTATATATATATATAGGGGTGTGTTAGGGTCCTTACAGCATCTTAGTGTAAAACACAGCACAAATCACAGCCCTTGGATCATTAGATTGGATGGTTGTGATTAGTTACATTATCATACTAAAAATCTACATTATTTTCCGAGGTACATTATTAGACTAAAAATGTACATTGTAAGACTAAAACTGTACATTATTAAACTAAAATGCTACATTATTATCCGAACTACATTATTAGTCTAAAATTCTACATTATTAGATGACACGTGGCATTAATCTAACCCTTAGATCATAGGATCTAATGGACTGCAAGTGTTTTGAGTGTTACTTATACTTAGTGTTCTGACCTGAATACATCCCTATATATATATATATATATATAGGGTTGTGTTAAAATGACAACACCATTTAATATAACACCATACCACCATTAGGAGCCCTAGGATCTGAAAATCGGACGATTGCTAAGCTGCCATGTGGCGGCTCATTTTATTTTTCTTTAATCAAATTAAAAGGCTAAAGGGCATAATAGGAATTCTCTCTTCTAATTCTTCTTCACACAATTCACGCCAATTTCCTTATCATTCTCAACCCAAACTCACGCTAGATGCTGCAAATCACCCTACCAATCTCGATTTTGATTATGGATTCTGCAATATCTAGATCCAAATTACACGGCGACATATTCAATCCAGTTTGAATTCATCTCAATTCGAGCTATCAATCACACAATCGATTCAATTTGATTCTTCCAGAATTGCAAGCGATTTCTCTGCAATCACACCACCTGTGCAATCGCTTTTTGTGCTCTCTGCAATTCACTCCACAAATTCGTTCGAATATGGGTGAATTGATTATCAACTTTGATTTGGATGATTTTCCAGAATGTGAGCTTTGTCAGATTATCAATTCTCCATCAATATTTTCTGTGTTGTTGCGATATGGATTATTTAGATTCAATGATGGATTGTTTGCCGATTTTGTCATATTGAAGAGTAGGTTGTGATTTTGATGTTGATTGACGAGAAGTTTTTGATTGAGTATTCTTCTGTTTTTTATTCTATTTAGTAGTTTGTACGAATTGCTGTTTTAAGTATTACATCTTGCTGTTTATGTAATTATATATTGCAGACAGTACTATCTGAACTAATTCGGCTTATGTTTTGTCATATGGTTGCGTATTGTTCTATTTCATAAGGCTTAATGCAGAATATTGACCTATGATTTTATGGCAGTGCTTTGTTTCTGTATTTCATATTTTCTATGCAATAATTGCTGATTTATGTATTACATGTTGTTGTTCTACTTATTATTGTATATTGCAGGTAATTGTATCTGAACTAATTCAGCTCATGTTTTCTCAGTGATCCAGTTGTATTTGTATGTGTTTCAGCATGCCCCAGCGAACTCTGGCCATATGTTGGTAAGAAAGTCCTTACATTAGATGAGGGCTTTGGCTTTTATAAAGGTTGGCCGATGTTGTTAGTGGACCAACTTGAAGTTTGGGAGAAACTGAAATTCCATCAGATCCAAAGCAGGACTCAAAGAATAAAGCTGCTGACATTTTTTTTTCAGTTACATGAAAAAATTTGATGGTGATAGTGCGATCATTGATTTTTTTTTTTCAGCTGGAATTGATGAGCTTGGGAAGAGTCTTTTGACAAGATTCCTTGAACTATCTTCAGCAGATAAGGGTAACACAGTTGAAGATTTCTATTTTATTGAAAAGCTGGCTGTGGTTGATGTACAACCACCATCAGTTGTGTCGACCAAAGGTTCGGCAAGTGATTCTAAAAGCCGTTTGGTGTCCGCGAAGGAGAAGGTTATAAAGTTGAACAACAAACCATTGCGTCGATATAAAAAATGTGGACAATTAGGTCACCATGACTCAAGGAACTGAGGCCGACAAAAGAGAAAATAAAATTGTTAGTTCATTTTTTCATTACCAGATTGCAGTCTTATACATTGTATATTGCAATATTAGTATCACCATATTGCAGTCTTATACATTGTAGATTGCAGTATTAGTATCGTCATATTGCAGTCAATGTAACGATTGCAGACCACACTATTTGCTTCAATCTATTATTTCTAGAAGGATTAATTATTAATTTTATACTATTGTTTCCAGGTTGTCTTCCATTTCAGAAATAAGTGTAACTTCAATCCTTTTAAATTACAAATTTTTACATTATTATATTGTTGTGTTGTTCAATGAATGTTGTAGTTTTGTTTAATGAATGTTGCAGTATATGACTATATGAGTTGGAGTGCACCTAATAAAAATATTCTGTATAATGTAGAGACACATTATTAACCTATATTTAATCTCAAGCATGCAAGCATTTTATAATTAACTGAAATCAAAACGACTATTGAAAAAAATTCAATCAAATTAAGTCACCCACATTGTCTACACCAAAACAAAACTACAAAACTACATGTTTCAGTACAGTTCATTCACACAACCAAGATTTCATTCATGTTCAAAAAAGCCAAGAGTTCATTCATTGTTTATGGTTTCATGTACTCCGCAACCATCTTCTCCACATCTATCGGTCCTCTCTTTTTTGCCTCCTCGAACTGATGTGAGACAATACTTAACACACAATCAAAGGCCATGTTTTCGTTGTTATACATCATTGCTGTACAATATTTGGCACGAGAAGCTGCAAAGACTTTCGTTCCCATATGGCGCATTGCATAAAAGCCACAATCTGTTGTGTCATCTTTTGTACTCCATTTCAGCTCTAGAACATTCACTTTTGCTTTTCGGGCGATTTGTCTGTAGCTAGAACATTTACCAAAACTACAAAAAAAGAGAGTATTTCCATCATGATAACCAACGCTGCAATATTGTAAATGATGCACTGCAATCTATAATCAACAATACTGCAATATTTGGTGATAAACAATACTGCAATATTGTGAATGATGCACTGCAATATATAATCAGCAATATTGCAATATCTAACAATCAATAATTCAATATATAATATGGAAATCTGCAAGATGTATCGCAATACCTAAACCTCATTGTACAGATTGTGTTTCAACTTCATTCATGTTATTGCTGCTTTCTTCAATCTCTTATTCATTCATATTCCATTCACTATTACTTGTTTCAACCTCGTCCTCATCCGATTCAGTTCTTGTTCTCATTCTTGTCATTATAATTCTTCTATCACAACATTAAACCAAGAACATCAATCAAATATCATCCATCATACAAATAATATCCAAAAACATTCAGTGTCTACATTTTAACAACTAATCAACAACCAAATCATCCAAAAATCGAGATTAATTGAGTAAAAATCGATGGCACATCAACCAAAATCGATGGTTACAGTTGCTCACTATCTAGGGTTTCCTAACCGAGCAACACCTCACAAATCATGATTAATTATGTAAAAATCTATGGCACATCAACCAAAATTGATGGTTACAGTACATCAACCAAAATTTCAAAACATCAAAATAAAATTTCGCTGATCTAAGGTTTCCAAAACATCAACCTGAATTTTGCAAAAACCTCAGATCCAAACATTAAACAAGGCATAAATTGAATGAATAATACTTAAATCTCACAGCAACATCAAGGAAACATGAACAAAAATCAATAAACACATACATAAATTTGCATACACAAACGGAATAACATTCTCGAAACCTATTCCGATCAACACCAAACGGAATCAATTTAACATACCTTGTGAACTGATTTCACCGTTTAGCTGTTGTAGGCGTTCGAAATTCCAGAAGTTAGCCGTAAATCACGCGATTCACGGTGTAGTTGTGGCTGAAACTCGAAGTTTCACGGTGTAGAGGCGGAGGCGGCGGGATTTAGTGGATCAGGGTTTCGATTTGTGAATATGGAGGCGGCGGAATGGGAGCAATCGTTGTATGGTAGAGAGAGAGTCGGATTTGGAGAGTGACACTGTTTTTGGGGGATATCCCCAATTTGATTCTGTTTGGAATGAATAAAATGCCCATGACAACAATTTCGTATACACTAGACAGCGATCTCAATTCTGTTCGCTAAATTCAATCTTGGGCGTTGGATTTCCGGATCTAAGGGTGTATATTGGTGATATGGTGTCACTATAACTATGGTGGCACCCTGGTGCTCCCCTATATATATATATATATGGGCATGTTAGGGTGCCACCACCCCTTAAAATAACACCATACCACCATTCCTAGCCAATCATTTGTACACGTGGACGAATATAAGCTGCCATGTGGCAAAAAAAAAAACTGAAAAAGACGGTCAGCAATTTGCTGGTCTTTATCCAGAAATATTTCTTGTCCAGCAATATCCGACACACTATACAGCAATCTATAGATTGATGTGTAGTGTTTGTAATATTGATGTGTAGCGTTTATAATATTGCAGTATAAGTGGTGTCACAGTGTCATTTTAAGAGGGGTTGTCATTTTAACACAAACCTCTCTCTATATATATATATAGGATTTTGGTCAAAACAAAAATCCCTTTAAACCAAGAAATACAGGCCGAATGTCAACCATAGGATTAGGCGAGATCATCTTAAAATTAGAATATCTAATGGCTAGATTAATTTATGAAATATTATTATTTTAATCACTAATAATCCTATAAGGTTACTTATGTCATATCATCTAATCGGTTGTTATGGAAAATCCTATAATGTTGCCTCTCAATAACAAATCATCTGCGTGAGTGATGAATCAATATTCCATAACTTCAATCTCCTCCATATCTTCCATATTCTTCACACGATCTTCTACTCATCTTCCATTAAACTTAATTCCAAGGAGAGTTATTATTCTTGAGCAATTAGTTTCCAGATGTTTTTGCTGTCGTGTTCCAGATCAATCTGTTCCGCTTTCAATTCTATACCATCGTCGTTGGCAGATCCCACATATACTGACATCGTTTCTCATATCATTTTTTATTTCAGCCAGAGGTCAGAATCGTAACCTACAATTCTAGTTTATGAATCTTCATTGTTTTCGTTTAATGTTTTGATAACAAAACCCATTGTTTTTTGCTTTGTATAGATTTCCGTATCCTAACTCCAAAAATGGAATCCGACACAAATTCTACTTCACACGTAGATAATCAATCATACTTTGTTCTTGAGAATACATGTTATGGTTATGTTTTTCATTTTTATTTGTTTGTTATGCTCTAATTCATATTTTTGTATATGTGACTGTCACCGTCTTCTGTTTTATGAATCTTTTCACCTATATTATCTTATCGATTTTTCTGTTATGCTTCGATTTGTGTTTAGTATGACACATTTTCATGGAAGATAGTTTGTACACGTTGTATGCCACGATTTGTCTTTATTATGACCTATTATCATTCTAAATCCAGTAGATGGAAACTTGTCTTTACTTCATCGTTAGTTTTTTATGAGTGTTCTAATTATGAATCATTACAGATTTAAACCAGAATGCCCTGTAGAGCTTAAACCATTTGTTGGTCGTAGCTTCCCAATATTGGACAATGCCATTGAGTTTGAAATCTCCTCTAGTTAAGGCTGTTCATGTTGTCCAATGCCAAGATGTAGCAACACATATGAGATGAAGAAGGCACAAGCAATTTTGTTGGGAGAGATTTTGGGTTTGTACCAGGCTATATGTGTTGATATGGATTGAATTCATGAGCTGACATCTATAGTTTGTGAAGCATTTCGCCGACGGCGTAGTAACGTCTACAGCCTAGAAGAAGAAACGAATTGGGGAATTTTATGGGTCTGAGGCACCCCAGGAAGTAGATGTTCGACCACTTGAAGTCGTTAGTACGAAGGGATCTGGTAGTAGACTCCCCTCAAGAGTGGAAAAGACTTTGAATCTTAAGAGCAAGCCTTTGCGTCAATACAAGATATGTCAGAAGTGGGGTCACCACGATTCAAGGAATTGCGACAAATTCAAAGAGAAAGAAAAGCGACGGTCTAGAAGAAATTCTGAAGTTTGGTACCATGTATTCTGTTTTTCGAAGTAACGTCAGTTTAAGTTTTTTTTTTGGAGTCCATTTTATTTGCAATGTCACGTTGTTTGATTTTACTCAGTTCATTCAGATTTGTATTAGGCATTTTGGTAGGCAGTAGTTTTTTTGTAATGACTCGAATATTGGATTATTATGACTCAATTTACCCATAAACTTTCATGACCCAAATATTCATCTAGTATGACCCGAAAGAATAGATTATGTTTTGGGAATTATAACGGTATCCTTGTACTCAGTAGTTTTATGTCATGTCTCGAATATTAGATTATTATGACCCAATTTACCCATATGTTTCCATGACTCAAAATATTCATTTAGTATGACCCAAAAGCATAGATGATGTTTTTGGTTATTGATTGTGTATTCTTCTGTCGTACTAATATTTGTTTTTTTAATATGTTTAAAACATGAGAACAATCGTGTATTTGTTTTTTTTAATATGTTCAAAACATGAGAATATTCTACGGTCGTACTAATATTCAGTTTGTTTGATACGAACATTTTGATCAAATTGTATGAGACATACTCAGTAGTTTTATGTCATGCCTTGAATGTTGGTATATTATGACACAAATTAACCTAACAATGCTATGACCCAATGTATCGAGTAATGCTCATCACATGGGCTATCGTCTACAAGAAACAAGAGGAAAGCATTCCAAGGCCATTGTAATGGAAGTTTTTCTCATCTTATAGATTTGTAAGATGAAGTAATATATAGTAACAATGACATCCAACCGATATATAAACATGGTTTAAAAAATGTGAATAACAAGCTCTGAACATTGTTTCATTAAAATAGTGGTAATCTAAACATCCTTTCGGTGCTTTTGGGATCGGCGGTATCTTCTTCTTCACCGTCGTTCTCTGATACACTACGAGACATCCAACCAATTGAAGTGAAAATTTTGCCAGATTTTGTCAATTTCAAGAAATTGTTGTACGAAATCTTACTAACCTTTTTCCTTCATGCCTCGCCGATCCAGAAGCTCGAGTGTCGACCATTGTTGAAGTAGGCTTTTGGTTCACCCTCCTCGTCGATTTCAGAATCGTAAATTAGGATTAGAGTTTTTGTGGAGTAGCCGCTTTGTGTGGAGGTAGGGTTGAAAGTACGGATTTGTGTGTTCACGGGTGCGCACAGAAGGAAATAAACAGGTTTCCTTGGTCCAACAATTCCACTAGATCACGCGGTCTAGGAACTCGTTGGTCGTAGGAAATCCTGGTCGTCGGATACACAGAGCACTCTTTCAAAAACCCTCAACCACTTTACTAAACCTAGTATAGGGAAGTAGGGATCGATCCCACAGAGAAGGATGCGTAATAATCATGTTCAAGGATTTGGACTTGTTTTTGGTGTTGGCTGTTGCCGCGCATTTTTTCTTGGGTTGAGGAAAACAAATTAAACTTGACTTGGGAATATTAAAACTACTACGCTAATAGCTAGACTTAGGCGAAATAACAAGAGAACGTTGCAAAGAAAATTAACTGCTCAATTACCAGATCTAAGAAAACTACTCTATTACCTAGACCTAGGAAACAAACTCACTGTGGGGACCATGACTGAAAAAGCAGGGTACGGACGAAAAGCTGGCAGAATAACTAACTCGGGTACTAACTAACAACGACATCATACGGAGGATGACGGACCGACGAACGACGAAACCATGGTGGAGACAGAAAGGCAAGAAGATGAGAACCCTGATTTTGAAGGAAGGGAGGTTTGTGAGGGGAAACCCCTGTTTCTGATGAAGTTTGTGAGGGGGAAACCCCTGTTTTAAATGAAGTTGTGGAGGGGGTAACCCCTATTGTGGATAGTGTGATTGAGGGGGAAACCCCTATTGTGAAGAATGTTGCTGAGGGGGAAACCCCTTTGGAAACTGGGGATGAGACCCCAATTGATGACCCCCTGAGTTCGTGGAAGAGGGGGCGACCCCAAGCGGTGTCTGGGGGGAAAACCCCATCTATATTGAGGGGGCGACCCCGATAGTGGAACGTGAAGGGGAAACCTCGGAAAAGCTGTTGGAAGAGGAAGATCTACTCACGACTGGAGTACCGGAGCCCGAGGGAGGGCTGAAATTGATTGTGGACCTGGTGGGTGACCAGGATGAAGATGAACCTAAGATAGATGAGAGGGCAGAAAGGAGGCGCACCAGGAGGAGCCTCCTCGATGAAGTCGATGACTTGGTTCCTGATGCTGCAGAGGCAGAGGAGCGCCGCCTGGCCAAGGAAAGGGCGAGGAAAGGAAAGGCGGCGACGACCTCATCTACCCGGTCTAGGAAAGCTCCCTCCGTCAAGGAGGTCGAGGAAACCCTTTCCCCTATAACTGAGGAACCCTCTGTCGAGGAACAAGATGAGCCCATCCCTGAGCCCATCTATGACTCTGAAGAAGCTGAAGAGGAGCCTATTCCAGGACGTCCGGAATTCTGGCTGACTAAACAGTTGTTAGAGGAGATGAGACAGTTCGACGACCAGAAGAGGATCGCAGTGTACAAGAAAAGATGTAGCGCTGAGAAGATGGCCAAATCTGGGAAGCAGTACAGCTCAAGGGAGCTTAAAATGATTGCATGTGACAAGGAATTTCGCGCTTGTATCTATTCGATAGGATTTGAGTGGTTATTACAGCACAGCCAGGAGAGGGTGCCCGTGGATCTAGCAAGGGAGTTTTTCTCCACCTTTCGTTTGAAGAACACCACTGATCTCGACGCGGATTCTATAACGTTCAGGCTTTTTAATGAAGAATATGAGATGAGCATTCGGGAATGGTCTTTGCGGATGGGGTTGTTTACCCAAGCCGAGGATGAAGAGGGGGCATGGAATGATAGGATGGTTGGAGTGCCGAAGAACACGCCCGGTTTCAAGGTGCAAACGGCATGGGAACTGATCACGCACCCCAAGGCGGGGACGTTTAAGTCCAGCTACTCCAATGCCTCCCACATTGAAGACCGAATTCTCCGCTTTGCTCAGACGTTTGTCAGTTACAACTCGATGGGTACCTCTAATTCAGCTCTCACAACTACCGACCTCTACTTCACATGGTGCATGGCGAAAGGCGTGAAGGTGCACCTAGGCTATTGGCTGGCTCAGGCATGCCACCAAATGACGAGCAACCCTGCGCGTCATATGTATACCTGCCACCTCCTCGGCGCCTACCTCCAACGAAACATAGAGATGAAGATTGCCAAGGCCGCTCCGTTGGTAGTCATGTGCGAACCCCCAGAAGTGTTCAGTGTTGATTATTTTTTCAACAAGGGGTTGCTGCAGACTCACGGCACCAAAACTCTCTTCTACTCATTGGGAGATAAGGTGAAAGCAGAGCCTGAGGAAGCCGAGGTAGCCATGCCAAGTGAAGAGATTGAAGAGCTACGCAAGGAAGTCCAGGATGTGAAGAAGGAAATGCAGTCAATGAGGAGGGAAATGATAAAGGAACTTGGTGGGATCAGAAAGGAATTGAATGGGAATCGAGAGGAAGTGAAGACCCTGAGGGGCAACATTGCAGATTTGGCGGTGAAATGCGCCAAACAAAATGAGCGAATGACGGAAGCGGTGGAGCTTTCAATGAAAATGTTGAAGTGGATGCAGCAGACGCTCCCCTTGACCCAGTCGAAGGCAACTCCTGGTTCCAGCAGTGAAGTCAAGCAGCCCATTCAGAGCAGTCCCTCCGTCAGGCAACCGCAGCAATCGCTCAAGCAGTTGATCTCCCCGCCCGTTCCCAAACAAGTTCCAGCCCCATCTAAATCAAAGTCTATAGTGAGGAAGCCAGTACTCGAACAAGCAGCACAGGAGGAGGAAGAGCTGGAGCAGCCAGCAAAGAAGAAAGTAAGAATGACCCGACCCGGAATCCCACCCCAGTCTGGCTCTCGAGGGAGCCAGCCCCAGAAGTGAATCACCATCCCATGACCAAGTAACTTTTAATTTTCACTCTTTTAGGTTTTTTTATTATTTCTGTTACCTATGTGTGTTTTATAATTGTTTGTGTCTTCTCCCACTTAGCCCACTGCGTGGTCTAAGTGTGAGAAGTTTGTATTTTCTGTTTTATTGTGCTTTTCTCACACTTAGCCCATTGCTTGGTCTAAGTGTGAGAAGTTTTTGTTTTCTGTTTTATTGTGTTTTCTCCCACTTAGCCCAATGCTTGGTCTAAGTGAGAGAAGTTTCTGTTTTTGTAACCTGTTTTGTTGTTTTGCATTGATCTCTCTGTTTCCCCCCTTCACGACGATGGCTTGGGGACAAGCTTGAGTGAAGTGGGAGGGGGAGAGGAGTCAATGCATTACTTTGTCTGCATGTTAAGAGTCTGTAAGTCTAAGTTTTGTCGCATGAGCCAGTGAATATAATACGGCATGATTCCCTTAGTGAGAGTAATTGAAAGTAGGAGGCATTCCAACTTAGAAGTTTTTTCCTTAAATAAGCCAAGTCAATCTGAGTGAAGTGAGAACGATGGAGGATGCCCTTACTTACTTAGTTGTGAAGCCCTACTATAATAGTGAGTTATAAGCCTTAAATAACTTCGAGCTAACACATGTTTAAGGGCCACCACTGAATGCTTAGGGAGAAGAGCTATGAAGGAGAAAAAAATGGGGAATTGGGTTATGAAGGTATAAGCTGGACGAAGTCCAGGGTAAGGTGTTATAAGCTGGACGAAGTCCAGAAGAGAGGAGGAATGGAGGAATAAGCTGGACGAAGTCCAGAGAGGAAAAGAAAAAGAAAAAATATATATAAAAGGAGAAGAAAAAGAAAAAAAAATATAAAAAAAGGAGGAATAAGCTGGACGAAGTCCAGAGGGAAGTTGTCTAGAAGGCAGGAATGATAATAGCCTGACCTAGGAAAAGGAGGAACTCTCATAACCCGACGCTTCAGTGGTGTAGCATTAACTTAAGAGAGAATCGATCCTAACATCCCTGGTGAAGAATGAGTGATCGAGTGAATCCAACAATCGGGTAAGTAAAAGGCTATCTTGACAAGCTGACAGATTGGCTAGGTAAAGGAAGGGAAAGGGCCTATTTGGAGGAGTGCAACCTATTGAATTGACCTTAATCTTGTGGGGACGGATGCCTAAAAGTTGAAGCTAGCTCATGTATATGTGTTCTTGTGTTTGTATGTTTTTTTTCTTAAACTTTTTAAGTTTTTAATTGTGTCTAGGTCCAGGAATCTGTCTAGAGTCCAAGGAGTCGGTCAGGAGATAACCTTGCTTGAAATTCGCCTTATTCTTTTTCTTTTCTTGTCTTTATACTTGAGGACAAGTATGGTTTAAGTGTGAACAGTTTGATAAGGCTAATTTCATGCATCGGTTATATGGTGAAAAGCGTTACAATTTGTTGGGTCTAACATGTTTCCTAAGCCAGGTGTGTGATAAAATCGCTAGATCGAGGGAATGCTGAAGGAAACGGTCTAGCAAAGGAATGAAGTGAAGTGAGAAGAATTCAAAGGAAAAGAAGGCGTGACGGAGGGAGTCAGTAGCTGAGGGTAACAAAGTCTATCTGTACCTCGCTGGGCCCCACTCCAACGCCTAGATATAGAAGAGCATGCAACGCACAAATCATCAATTTTTTCACTCTCTTTTAGCTCACACACATAACACACACTTGGGAATGGGAGATCTGGGGTAGTTCGGGTTACGAAAGGGTTCATTTCTTTAGAAAGTCTCAGTTGCAACACCGTCCGCGTGTAGACGAAGATACAATCTCTTTTAATTTCAGTTGTTTTGCACTTTTGCGGTCGAACTTCACTTTCGGGAGTCGACTTGGCTGTTGATGTTACTTGTTATCTTTTCGCTTCTGTTGGTTTGCGTTTAGTTGTGATATTTCAAGTTGATTTACGTAGATCTTACTGCTGAGAGTTTATTTTAACAAGTTTTATGTCGATCTCTGTTTTATTTTGATGTTGTGGTACTCGATCTGGGAATTTGGTGATAGATCTGTGGTTTGTTGACTGATTGGAGGTTGTTGTTTAAATCTGAAGTGATGAAGTGTTTCTGTTGGGTGGAGTTTGTGTCGGACGCTTGGATCCGGAGTGGATTTAGCGTCTGAGGTTGGATCCGAAGTGAGAAAAGGAAGTTGTTGGATGGATTTGAGTTTTCTGCTTGTTTTCTGTTTTACTTCGTCTAGCATCTGTAGATCCGTTTAGTTCTTCGTTGTTATGCATCAATTTGATTTAGATTTAGTTTGCTCTGCTCTGATTTCGTTCATGTTGATTTTCTTATGAGTTTTTACGCAATTTGGTTGAAGAAGAGCCGTTCGTGTACCGCCTCCTCTTTCTCCGCCTCTTGTGAAGCGGTTTCTGCACGTTGAGATGTAGAATCTTGCGGTCCTTCTTCACGAAGAGTCGCCGGTTGTGCAGCCGAGTCTGCCGGAATCGTCAGTGGTGGTACGACCGGTGCGGACGTCATCAGGCTAGCGGCAAACAGGGCATACACTTCTTTTGCTTTTTCGACGATTCCCAATTTCTGCGTCAATTCCGCCAACAGGGCTGGGTCGTACACCGTGCTTTGTGAACTTCCGGTGCGTTGGGTTGAATCCATCATTGCAGATCTGAAATTGAAAGAAAAATCTGGTCGAATTTGGGTTAGGGTTTATTTTCTAGAGAGAGAGAACAAAAGTAGAGAGAAGGGAGAGTAAATTTCAGATTTCCGTCGATTTAGGATTATTGGAGAGAGAGAGAGGCGATGGTTGCTTTTCTGATGAAAGGATGGTGCAGTTGCAGGCATGATGTAAGCAACCGTACAACTTCCATAATTATCGGCAGATTTGAAATTCAAATTTTCTCCGTCCCTCCTTGACCTCTTCCTTCAAGTTTCCCTTGATTACTTCCTTAAGATTCTCCTCCAGACGACTCCCTAGACCATGACCTATATAAAAAAATATGAAGGTTCCAGACTCCTAGGTCAAGGGTAGAGTATAAAATATCGGTTTCCTTCGGAGTCTGGTGCTTCGAAAATATTTTTGGATTTTCTAAGTTTGAAAAGTAATTAAACTATTTACACACTTTTTTAGAGTATTCCCGAGATTCCCTGGTTCAGTTTGTATTTTCAAAATTGTTAACTTACTCCTTGACCCAGGAATTCATCGAGAATATCCCCTCGTCTGTTCTGGGCGATAGTAGGGAGTGCATGTAGTGGAACTTCGTCCACTACACACAACTCGGAATTATCCCTATAGAGTTTTACTCTATGACCATTGACAAGGAAAGGAACAGAGTTAGGAGCACTTCCCTGGATTTCCACTGCTCCGTTTGCGCGGATGCCGACGATGGTATATGGGCCGATCCATTTAGACTTCAATTTTCCTGGCATTAGCTTGAGCCGGGACTGGAAAAGGAGCACTTTCTGTCCCACATGAAGTTCCTTGACCCGGAGATTCTTATTGTGCCATAATTTTGTCCTTTCTTTGTACCACATGGCAGACTCAAATGACTCCAGCCGAAGTTCCTCCAATTCTTGCAATTGTAACTTCCTCTCTTCTTCGCAAGCTATCGGTTTCATGTTCAGTTCTTTCACTGCCCAGTACGCCTTGTGCTCAATACCAACAGGTAAGTGACACATCTTGCCAAACACAAGCCTGTAAGGCGACATTCCAATAGGCGTTTTAAAAGCAGTTCTGTAAGCCCACAATGCATCTCCGAGCCTCTTGCTCCAGTCCTTCCTTGACGGATTAACTGTTTTCTCCAATATCGCCTTGATCTCGCGATTAGAAATCTCTGCCTGGCCATTAGACTGGGGATGGTACGGAGTCGACACTCTATGGTGAACACCATATTTCTTCATCAAAGCCTCGATGGTGCGATTACAGAAATGAGTTCCTTGATCCGAGACGATGGCCCGAGGAACTCCATATCTGTTGAAAATATTGGCCTTCAAAAATTTTGCCACCTCCTTTGATTCGCATGTTGTGGTGACCTTAGCTTCTATCCACTTAGACACATAATCCACTGCAACCAATATATATGTGTTCCCACAAGATGATGGGAACGGTCTCATAAAGTCCATTCCCCACACATCAAAAATCTCGTACACGATCACCGGGACCTGAGGCATCTCGTCTCTCCTTGAAATTCCCCCCGTCTGCTGGCACCTCTCGCAACATTGGCAGAACTCAAAGGCATCCCTATTTAGCGTCAGCCAATCAAAACCGCTGTCCAAGACTTTCCTCGCTGTCTTCCTTGGTCCAAAGTGACCTCCACATGCTAAGGTGTGGCAATGAATTAACACATCTCTTTGTTCCCATTCGGGAATGCAACGTTTAATCACTTGATCTGAGCACATTTTCCATAGGTAAGGGTCATCCCAAAAGTAATATTTGGCTTCACTTCTAATCTTCATCCTCTGGGCCCGGGAAACTTCGTCTAAACTTGGCATCTCTCCCGTGACCAAGTAGTTGGCTAAATCAGCAAACCACGGTTCTGCGTTTAGTGTGCGCTTCCCCTTATCCGATTCCCCTAGACCGGTTAAAGCCAAAACTGCTTCCCAATTAAGTGGTCTAGGAAATTTCTCCTGAAGGTACAAATGCTCCTCGGGGAAGGCATCGGGTATGGCCTCTTCTATTTCCCCCTGATGTATTCTGCTCAAGTGATCAACTACTCTATTCTCCATTCCTCTTTTGTCTCTTACTTCCCAATCAAACTCCTGCAAGAGTAACACCCAATGGATTAATCTCGGCTTAGACTCTTTCTTAGCCAGCAAGTACTTAATCGCCGCGTGATCCGTGAAGACTATAACCCTCGACCCAAGGAGATAGGGTCGGAATTTTTCAAACGAGTATACGACAGCCAACATTTCCTTCTCCGTGGTGTCATAATTTTTCTTAGCCTGATTCAGCGTCTTGGAAGCATAGAAGATCACATAGCTTTTTCCATCAATTTTCTGTCCTAGGACAACTCCCACAGCAAAATCACTCGCATCACACATTATTTTGAAAGGATGGTTCCAGTATGGTGCCCTGATAATTGGTGTTGATACTAACCTGTCCTTAAGCAACTGGAACGCCCTTTCGCATCCTTCGTCAAAGACGAATTCCACATCATTATGTAACAACCGAGTGAGTGGTTGCGCGATTTTTGCGAAATCCTTGATAAACCTCCTATAGAATCCTGCATGACCTAGGAAGCCTCTCACCTCTTTTTGGTTCGTAGGGTATGGTAATTTTGATATCACATCCACCTTTGCTTTGTCTACTTGAATACCTCTCTCAGAAACCACGTGACCCAGGACGATGCCTTCAGTCACCATGAAATGACATTTCTCGAAATTCAACACTAAATGCTTCTCTTGGCATCTCTGTAACACTAGATCAAGGCTGGCTAAACAAGTGTCAAATGAGTTCCCATATACGGTGAAATCGTCCATGAATATCTCAATGCATACTTCCAACAGATCCGAGAAAATGCTCATCATACACCGTTGGAAAGTTCCCGGTGCATTACACAATCCAAACGGCATTCTTCGGTATGAATAGGTACCAAAGGGGCACGTGAATGTGGTTTTCCCTTGGTCCTCTGGATTAACGTAGATTTGGAAATAACCGTTGTATCCGTCAAGGAAACAAAATACTTTTTGCCAGCCAGTCTTTCCAGCATCTGATCAATAAAAGGTAGAGGAAAATGATCCTTCTTTGTGGCTTCGTTCAACTTCCTGTAGTCGATGCACATCCTCCATCCTGTCACTAATCTGGTGGGTACCAGCTCATTTTTTTCATTCTTAACAACCTGTATTCCAGATTTTTTTGGTACCATATGGACAGGACTGACCCACTCGCTATCTGGAATGGAGTAGATGATCCCTAGGGCAAGCAATTTTAACACCTCCTTTAGGACCTCCTCTCGCATGTTCGGATTCAATTTCCGTTGTGCATCTCGATGAGCCTTCGCACCTTCTTCTAAACGAATGTGGTGCATACAAAGATCAGGACTTATTCCTACCAAATCTGAGAGAGTCCATCCTATTGCCTTCTTGTTTCTTTTGATGACTTCCAATAACTCCTTCTCTTGCTCCTTGGTCAGGTTGTTGTTGACTATTACCGGAAATGTCTCATCCTCCTCTAATTAAGCGTACTTGAGGCCTGGTGGAAGTGTCTTCAGCTCCTTTCTTGTTCCATTCGTCTCCTGGGGCAAGGGATTTTTGTCCGCAATTTCTGGTGATGCCTCCTTCCCAGACCCATGAGATTTTTCCAGACTAGCCACGTGAGCTAATCCCTTAGATTTAGCTGACGCGGGACTTCTGCAGAACTCCATAATGGCCTCCGTGAGTTCCTCATCTTTCAATTCTGCTGTGTTCATTGCTGCACACCATCCCACAACTTCTCTGTCAATCGAATGACTCAACTCCGAGTTATCGATTTGTTCCTGTATCATTTCCGTCTCAAGATACTCTTGGACCAAGGGGTTAATAACATCAATAGCATAGAGATTCTCAACATCTAAAGGTCTTTTCATCCCCTCATCTATGCTAAAAGTATACTTCTCCCCGTTATAATCCAAGCAAATTGTTCCATCAAAGACATCGATAATGGTCTTAGCGGTACGCAAAAATGGTCTCCCTAAAAGTACCCCACTGGACTCAGCAGACTCATTATCATTCATCTTGATCACATAAAAATCAGCAGGATATAGAAAATCATGCACTTTGACTATAACATTTTCCAACACTCCTTCAGGGCAGATGCAAGTTCTATCTGCTAACTGCATCACTACCTTGGTAGAAACCATCCTCACTCCAGTCAATTTCTTATTGATCGAAAGCGGTAAAACATTTATTGACGCCCCTAGATCACACATAGCATGCTCGACCTTAATATCCCCTAGAGAGATGGGTAATGTGAACATACCTAAGTCGGTGCATTTTGAGGGCATCCTTCTCTTTTGTATCACAGCAGACACATTCTCCCCGATCACAATCTTCCCATCTGGCTTAGTCTTCCCTGCAATGAACTCCTTGATGAACTTGCTGAAAGCAGGCATTTTTAAGGCTTGCAAGAATGGCAGGTTGATCTCCAACTTGCTAAAAATCTCCATGAGATCCTCTGTATCATCCTTTTTCTTCTTCGCTTCCCCGCGGTATGGAAATGGCTTTGGTCGCTTTACTGCATTGGTGGAAGTCCCAACCTGGGTTCCATCAACTCCACTGTTTCCTTCCTTACCCACTTCTTCAGGTTCGGGGTCTAGGAAGAACGGGTCCCTTGGTCGAGGTAGGGATCCCCCTAAATCTCCCTTCTGGAGGTCTTCCTGAATAAGGATTTCCCTGGGTCTAGCGCTTTCCTCTTGATGCAGCTGACTCTGTTTTCCTTCACTAGCCTGCATGAGCACTTCCTCATCAATTTCCAACGTTGGCCCTTCATAACCTCGCCCAGATCTCAAGGTAATTTGACTAATGTTTGCTCGGTCTGGCGGTTTGACGGTGGCAGGAAGTTTCCCTTCGTTTCCTCGCATCTCATTCAAAGAGACTGCAATCTGGGACAGTTGCTTTGCCATCATATCCATGGCGGCTTTATGTTCAGACTGAGCGTCTTGTAACTTGTGCACCACGTCATTGTTGGAGTGTAGGTTACTCTGCATGAACTGCTGTGAATTCACTAGATCGTGGACCATGTCATCCAAACTCCTCTGTGGTCTGGAGTTGAATTGACCAGAATTCGGTCATTGCCCTTGATTCTGACGATAGTTACCTTGATGATTGTTGTATTGGTTGTTAGACCCCTGATTTCCCTGATGGTTGTTGTACTGGCTACCAGACCCTTGATTCCCTTGATGATTGGGTTAGGAATTCTGGTAGTTCCCTTGGTTATTCCTCTGATGAGGTGGCACATAGGAGCTCCCTGGATTGTTCTGATTTCTGTTTCCCCAATTAGTATGGTCCTGATTCCTATACCCTAGCTGCAATTGCCCCTCTTGACCTTTCCCCGACTAGCTGGACTGCCTCTCCGGAGGGTGTGCATAATTCGTGAGCTGAAGTGGGGGTGGCTGGCCTTGATCATGGTCAGTCCATCTGAAGTTTGGGTGAGTCCTCCATGGAGCGTCCCTCTGTCTTCCTTGGTTCCAACTTTCATCGGGATTCCAACTTCCCATCGAATTTGCCTGAGCTTGGCACTCCCCTTCGCAGGGCTGACTGTAGTACGGTTGAAGTTGTCTTTCCTCCTGACCAGAGGGTTTCTCAATTTCCACTGGAGCATGCAGATTGTGTTTCTCAATTGCATTTAGCAAGGCTTTTTCCAGTTTATCGATCCTATCTTCCACCTTCTTGTCTTCTTGTTCCATCACTGCATTGGCTGATCCTCTCCTCAATATGCTTCGCGGGTTATCATAGGCCTTCTTCGCCTCGATCAGCCTTCCCAAGGTTTCCCGAGTTTCACTTGCTTTATTCTTGGTAAAATTTCCCCCGCTCGAGGAGTTCATCAAGTCCTTTGATTCAGGGTTTGCACCTTCGTAGAACAGATAATAAATCTCCGCTTCTATCATCCTGTGGTTCGGACAAGCATCCAGCAGCCCCTTGAAACGGGACCAATAAGAACTCAGAGACTCATTGTATTCCTGCTTGCACTCCTGAATCTCCTTCTTCAAGGCATTCGTCTTGTTGGACGGAAAAAAGTAATCCAAAAACTCTAGTTTAAAGTCCTTCCACGTGTTGATCGAGTCCGGTGAGAGCCTTAGCAGCCAAGTGTTCGCATCCCCTTTGAGAGCAAACGGGATTGCTCGAAGATGGTAGTCCTCCTCCGTTGCCTCATTGGGTCGCTTTTGAATGCTGCATAGTTTACTGAGCTCGTTCAAAAATTCATAAGGGCATTCGTTCCTACGCCCAGAGAAAGTGGGTACAACTCCGAGTACATTCGTCTTAATATCGATCGACCTCCGTCGTGGGTTCGAGACTATAGCATGAGCGGGTTCACCGTCGAGATGTGCGGTGAGTGACCCTATTTCTGGATCAGGATTAACTAGATGAGCCATATTCGGGTCTTCCTCCTCCTCGGTCTCGGAATGCTCTGGTTCTGTTGACGACTCCGGGTTCTCCTCTGTCGACGAATTCCACTCTTTTTCACTCTCTGACTCGAACGGGAATGGATCCTCTGTCCTCAATCCTGATCTGGTGGTGATGGTAGATGTAAATTCTTTGACTCGCCACCTGTATTGGCCACTCCCTGACCCAGATGAGCTTGCCCAACTTCCAGAATGGAAGCCTGCGTTCATAAACTGTCAAGGAGAAAGAAAATAACAGAAATTAAAATATTTACACCAGATCCTTAAACGAAATAACAATAAACGCCATCCATCCCCCGACAACGGCGCCATTTGAAAGTACGGATTTCTGTGTTCACGGGTGAGCACAGAAGGAAATAAACAGGTTCCCTTGGTCCAGCAATTCCACTAGATCACGCGGTCTAGGAACTCGTTGGTCGTAGGAAATCCTGGTCGTCGGACACACAGAGCACTCTTTCAAAAACCCTCAACCACTTTACTAAACCTAGTATAGGGAAGTAGGGATCGATCCCACAGAGAAGGATGCGTAATAATCATCTTCTTCAACCAAATTGCGTAAAAACTCATAAGAAAATCAATATGAACGAAATCAGAGCAGAGCAAACTAAATCTAAATCAAATTGATGCATAACAACGAAGAACTAAACGGATCTACAGATGCTAGACGAAGTAAAACAGAAAACAAGCAGAAAACTCAAATCCATCCAACAACTTCCTTTTCTCACTTCGGATCCAACCTCAGACGCTAAATCCACTCCGGATCCAAGCGTCCGACACAAACTGCACCCAACAGAAACACTTCATCACTTCAGATTTAAACAACAACCTCCAATCAGTCAACAAACCACAGATCTATCACCAAATTCCCAGATCGAGTACCACAACATCAAAATAAAACAGAGATCGACATAAAACTTGTTAAAATAAACTCTCAGCAGCAAGATCTACGTAAATCAACTTGAAATATCACAACTAAACGCAAACCAACAGAAGCGAAAAGATAACAAGTAACATCAACAGCCAAGTCGACTCCCGAAAGTGAAGTTCGACCGCAAAAGTGCAAAACAACTGAAATTAAAAGAGATTGTATCTTCGTCCACACGCAGACGGTGTTGCAACTGAGACTTTCTAAAGAAATGAACCCTTTCGTAACCCGAACTACCCCAGATCTCCCATTCCCAAGTGTGTGTTATGTGTGTGAGCTAAAAGAGAGTGAAAAAAGTGACGATTTGTGCGTTGCATGCTCTTCTATATATAGGCGTTGGAGTGGGGCCCAGCGAGGTACAGATAGACTTTGTTGCCCTCAGCTACTGACTCCCTCCGTCACGCCTTCTTTTCCTTTGAATTCTGCTCACTTCACTTTATTCCTTTGCTAGACCGTTTCCTTCAGCATTCCCTCGATCTAGCGATTTTATCACACACCTGGCTTAGGAAACATGTTAGACCCCCAGCAAATTGTAACGCTTTTCACCATATAACCGATGCATGAAATTAGCCTTATCAAGGGTTTTTCTTGATTTTGTGGAAGAAGAAGAAGAATTGAGGGAAAATAGAAGAGTTTAGCGTGTGGAGTAATAATCCCAATAAATCCGTTCTTATAAAACGGAAGGGCGGTTCATTATATTTTCAGTTCCTCTTTTACCCTTACATGACACAAAACGCTTATATTATGACCCACGGAGATGGTTGACCAATCCAGATCATGGCCATTCATCTCTAGATCTAACGGACCATATATGGTCTGTATTTCTATACTTAGGGGCTTCTTTTGGTAGATGAAAACCCTATATATATATATAGGGTAGTGATAAAATGCAAACTTATATATTGTATAAACTCAAAACTCTTCAACACAGCTTCAACACAATTTCAATACAATATCAACACAGTGTAAAGTTTCAAGATTTAATGTCAACACAGTATCAACACAATATCAACACAACATCAATCATTGACTACCGTTGAAATTCTGTTGATATTTTCCTGTTGATGCTTTTTTGTGATCTGTTGACATTTTTCAAAGGTCCAGATCATAGTTTTGAGTTTGTACCATATTTAGAGTTTTCATTTGATCACATTCCAATATATATATATATATATATATATATATATATATATATAGGGTTTTCAACTACCAAAAGAAGTCCCTAAGTATAGAAATACAGACCATATATGGACCGTCAAATTTGGAGATTAATAGCCTCAATCTGGAATGACTCCTCGTTTTTGTTGGGTCATAGGTAAATTAGGAACCAAAAAAATTAGGAACCGTCGTTCCGTTTTTTAAGTGCAGATTAATTGGGAGTCATTACTCCACACCCTCTTTTCAATGAAAACTCCTCCACTTTCCCTCGGATCTTCTTCTTCTTTCTCAAAATCAAGAAAAACCCTACCTCCACACAAATCGGATACTTCACAAAAACCCTCATCCTAATTTACGATTCTGAAATCGACGAGGAGGGTGAACCAAAAGCCTACTTCAACAATGGTCGACACTTGAGCTTCTGGATCAGCGAGGCATGACGAAAAAGGTTAGTAAGATTTCGTACAACGATTGACTTATAATTGTCAAAAACTGGCAAAATTTTCACTTCAATTGGTTGGATGTCACGAAGTGTATCAAAGAATGACGGTGAAGAAGAAGATACCGACGATCCCTAAAGCACCGAAAGGTATAGCTACTACAATTTCTGGGTTTTGAATGAATGTAATTTAATTGGAACTCTGGTAGTATTTAATTGTGTTTTTTTTTCATAAGCAAAAGGGCGAACTTCCACAAAACCCTCGGCTGAAGTGAGGTCTGGTATTAATGACACAAAACAAGGTTAAAGTTATATTTTTTACCCTTTTGTACCTCTGCTTTTGAAGAACTCATGAATTGGTATGAGATATGATGGAGTTACACCAATCATATGGTGACTGGCTATAGGAAAAACACATATTTTTATGTTTGGTTTATGTTAGTGTTATTCACTAATTTGTTGATATTTCAGATACAGCACCACATAACAAAATCAGACCAGAAGGGGAAAAAAGGAAAGGAACGGCTGAAGATGATAAAAACTTCCATTACAATGACTTTGGAATGCTTTTCTCTTGTTTCTTGTAGATGATAGTCCATGTGATGAGCATTACTCGATACATTGGATCATAGTAAATGAATATTTGTGTCATAGCATTGTTATGTTAATTTGTGTCATAATATACCAACATTCGAGGCATGACATAAATCTACTGAGTACCAGAATGTCTCATACAATTTGATCGAAATGTTCGTATCAAACAAACTGAATATTAGTACGACCAAATATTGGGTCATAATAAATGAATATGTGGGTCATAGCATCGTATGGTTAATTTATGTCATAACAAACCAACATTTGGGTCATTATATAACACTACGGAGTACCAGAATGCGTCATACAAATCTGATCGAAATGTTCGTATCAAACAAACTGAAGTAAAATGCACGATTATTCGCATGTTTTTAACATATTGAAAAAACCCAATATTCATACGGCCGAAGAATACACAAACAATAACCCAAACATCATTCATTCTTTAGGTCATACTAAACGAATATTTGGGTCATGTCAACTTATGGTAAATTGGGTCATAATAATCCAATATTCGAGTCATTACATAAAACTACCGAGTACCAGGATGCCTCATACAAATCTGAACGAACTGAGTAATTTCAAACAACCTGACAATGCAAATAAAATTCTGGTGTATAAGTAAATCAAGAAGAACAAATCCTCAATATTTTTTCTTGAATAAGTATAATGAAAGATTAAAGGGATTGCTGGTAAAGGAGATGGAGGATATGGAGGAGTGGTGAAGAAGATGAAGTTGATGATATTGAATAAGTTATCTAATTAATCACGCACAAAAAATCTTAATTGACAGAAGAATAATGCAAGATTTTAGGGATTTCTATAACAAGACACTTGACAAAATATCATTTCTATCCTTATACGTTTTTTTTTATGTTTAAAATGATAATACTTAAGAAATTAATGGAGCCATTAGATCTTTTAATCTTAAGATCAGATCAGCTAATCCTATGGTCCAAAATCGGCCTATATTTCTTGATTTAAAGGCATTTTTGTTTTGATAATTTCCCATATATATATATATATATATATATATATATATATATAGAGGTGTATTCATATACTTTTCATATTTGTTATGCTTTTTGCTTTTTAATCTCCACCATCTATTTTGGAGATCTAATGGCCGAAATTTGTGGCTAATCAAGTATTTTTAATTAATTAAATAAATGGAAAAGGGTGTAGGGTGTTTAGGGTAAGTGAAATTAACGTTGGTTATGGAAACTCCATAATTCTCTCTCTCACAAAATCTTTCATCAGTTTTTTCTATAGATTACAAAATTCTTTTTTCTCTTTCATCTTTCAGCGGTTTTTCCATTGTTTCTTCTCTTTCATCGTTCTCCTCTCTCAGCAATTAAATCATTCTCGAAAATTTTGTTAACAAATCTTGCCATCGTCCGAATCGCAAGATTGGGGAGCATTATCGCAAGATTGGTTATGAAGTAGCGATTTTCAGTCGATTCTCAACGTTGCACCAGTTAATTCTGTCCATTATTGCAACAAGGTGGGTTTTTGAAATTTCGATTCAGGGTATTTAAAACATCTAAGCTTCGATTTTGGTCATTTAGGAGACCACATAGTCTTTGATTCACTGTTTCTAGCTTCAATTGAGTTCGTTGATGCAATAATGCACAAATCTTTATGTCAATTTTTCAGCAAAATAAGAAAATTGTAATCAATTGAACTAGGGTTCTGTCCAATATTGAAGTTTTTTAGTCTATTTGGTATATGTTCAAATTTTGCGCTTGAAACCATTATGATTTTATAGATGGTACTGGAAATTGACGATTTTGTGTTTAGTTTGTTGTCGATTCTGTCCATTATTGATGGCTTGGTTGATTATTTAGTTATTTCTTGGTTTTTGGTCAATTTGGATTAAGATTTGTAATCTGAAGAGATTGTTTCATTAGAATTGATGCATTATTTATGCTAATATGTGCATTATGATTGGTTTACTGTCTAGAGTAACACCAATATTAATTTCATATTAGGCATGATTAGGTTGATATTATGCATTACACATTACACATTACTGCATTATTGGTCTGATTTATTGCATTATATAATGAGAGGGATACATGACTGACTCTATGTTACATTATTGGTTTGATTTATTGCATTATATTAACATCGTTTGTGCATCATTTGTTCTGTACATTTTATGGATTGGTATGCATAACTGTTTGTTGATGTAGTGGATGTTATATAATGTCGTCCATTATTTGATGGAATGTAAACATTACTGTATGAAGTTTTATGCATTATGTTGTTAGTGACCTTTGGTTCCTGCATTACACAATACACTACTGATACATCTCTGTTTCCTATTCTGGACAACATCTAAGCAGCTTCGGCTTGATTTTGACAAAGCGGTTGACGATGTTATTCCAAGCAAGTGAAGTTTGCAAGGACTCCGCTCACCTGCGCACATAATACCAGAGGGTCTGTCAAACCAGACATATGCGACCAGGTTTTGGAGAGAGAGGCCGAAGAATTTACAGTTTCTAATGATGTTGTTCGTGTGTATAATGTAAAACTTTCATTTGTGTAATGTAGATAACACGTTCTGATTTGGCATGGATCAGTGAATAATGCAAAGATTAAAGAGAAAAATGTTGAAAGGAAATTGAATTCATTCCCTTTGGGTTTAGCAATCCATGAGGCTAGGTTGTACTACTCACTCACAAATGGAACCATCACAAAGGGCAAAGAGTTTGAATCATTCCCCTTGGGTTTAGCAACCCATAGGGCTAGGTTATAGCACCACCACATGAATTAAATTTTATTTTTTAAAACTACTCATAAAATCACAACAAAAACGTCTCATAAACATATACATTACAAGACACAAATCGTCCATTACTGAGTAAATAAAATCCATTACACTGAAATATTTTTACATTTTATACATTACACATAAGAACATTGCATTATTACACTGTTAATGTACATTATTATTCATGAAGATGTACATTATTGTATGCAATGACTTATGTTGTTGTAGATTATATTTTCGGGTTAGTTCATCATTAATAAGCACATCTTGTCCATTATTCGATTAATACATCCATTATTAGTCCGTTAATGGTCATTACTAGTAACGAAGTTGTACATTACAGTTCATTATTAGAAACATTTTATACATTACTCATAATAACATTGACATTACTCGGTTCTTTACATCCATTATATGTGTTGTGTTTACGACATCAAACACTAGTACCAAAATATGCTTTTGTTAGCAAGATGTTCCGTATACTCTCTATGGTTCAGAACAGACCAAGCAACAAGTAGTCTTTTTTTTCCTACCAAAATGATCTATCCAAAAAAACATGGTGTTAAAAGTAATATAAACAGCGTTTCCAATTATTATCCATACGATCAATCCAACCCATAATCATCGACCCACTTCTCGAAGTTGAACTTTGGCGGCCGCTCTCTCCAAAACCTGGTGGCATGAGTTTGGTTGATGCCACCTCCGGAGTTATGTGGATAAGTAAACAGAGTCTTTGCAAACTTTATTCGGAACATTTCCAAGCTCTTTGTCCTCTTGGCACTGAGGCTGCACTCCCAATCTTTCTCACTCTCCCCGAAGTAAGTCTCCTAACCTTGGCTGCTTCGCTGCTGTCCAAAAATCAGTAATGTATCGCATTAATATTTTATAATGCATACTACTTGTTGTATAATGTACAAATGGAAACAGCTAATGCACCAAGGAATATTACATTCTCTCAACTATTGACCTTTTATAAAACCGAATTATTTAAATTAAAAAAATATGTATAATGTACACTACTTCATACAATAATTACTCAATGCAGCAAATAATGCACAAACGCGTACGATATTCACTCAATTACAACCCAACTGATGTAACTTCAAAAAACAACAAAATCTACACCACACCCTACAATAATGCATACTACTTGTTGTATAATGTACAAATGGAAACGGATAATGCACCAGAAAATATTACATTCTCCCAAACATAATGTACACCACTTCTTACATTAATGTACTAAATGCAGCATATAATGCACAAAAAAGCAAATAACAAGAGATTGCTCACCTGCAGTGGTGGGTTGGCTTTTGTAAGGTCGGCCTCTCTTCGTCATGATAGATCTGTGAGACAAACCACAAATGAAAACCGCTACATTATAAATTCAGTACTATACAGAACCCTAGCAAAAATGCTACTGGTTTTGAAAAATCGACACCAAATGTAAATCAATCGAAACTTCAATAACTAAAATCGACCAATACAACGACCTAAAGCCACAATGAACTGAAAGGGGCGAATAATGAAGATAAACCTACAACAAATGAACAAGCTTTCCTGATTTAACAATCAAATCGTCCAAATGTTTGCCAAAAAAGTGTCCGTCTTTAGTAGAAAACCCCGAACCGTCGACTATAGGTAATTTTTATGGCTAAAATCAAATCGGGAATTGCTCTATTACAAAATATCGGAAATTTGGAACCCTACCTTGTTGTCGATTGTAAATCTTCCACCGATTGAAACGTTGGTGCGTCGACCGTAGGGCGTGATTCCGACACAAACCGTCGCTTATAGAGGAATCTCCACGATTTTGCAGGTGCTAGGTTTTCAAATGGGAGAGAAAGGGTTTCAATCGTGGGTTGAGGGATGAGAGAGGTTTTGTGTGAGAGAGAGAGTGATTGGATGGAATGTGAATCAGTAGCAATGAATAGCCCCCTGAATTCTCGCGCCTGCCGTTTGAAACGTGTGGAATCCTCTGCTGGTTTACCATTGTACCCTTATAATGCACAAAATTGAACTAATAATGCAACACGGGATCATATATATCCTCTTAATCTAGTCCGTCCATTCCATCAATCTAATGGATGTAATTAAGAAGGAAATAGTATCTAAAGGGGCAAAAGGAGTTTAACGCTACCCTATATATATATATATATATATATATATATATATATGGTCGCGTTAAAATAAAACCAACCTTCTAATCCAGAACCCAGAACTATCTCAATATTATGTATTAAAATTATCAACACAAAGACAATAGATTTGTCACGCCCGTATTTTCTAAGGATAGAAAACACGGTTGATCGCGACTAGGGGATGATTAAAGAAGCGGGGAAGAAAGGGGGAAACACACATCTTTGACCAAAATATTTAAATACTTAAAATAACTTAGAAAACAACATAGTATCAATTCAACAAAGAACCAATTCTAAGAAATAAAGACTAGAAAGTAGACACTTTTGAAAAGAGTTAGGTTCTCAATACTAAAACGATTTTAAAGAAAAGACACTTAGCGGAAGCGTTCAAGACACGGAAAATGCCGAGTATGAAGACACGACATATCCAACAATATTAAGCCAACCATAAATAATCCATGAATTCTGCTCAACATCCTCCACGCTCGTCGTCGCTCAATCTGCACATTAAGAAAAACAAATATGCAGGGCTGAGTACTTGATGCACTCAGTGGACACATGCCAAATCAGTTTGTCAAGCCATAACGAGTGATCTTGGGGGTTTTAATTGAAAAGAACCCAAGTCACTAAAATCATTTTTCACATAAGATTCGGTTGCAACCATTTTCCATCCACATCACCATCACCATATCTGAACATACATGACAAGGAACGTGGCCACGAACCAAGTCACTAGACCGGCCAACTCCAAAGAGATAGCGCACGATCTACTGGGTGTACACTAGTCCGAGCAGGGTTTGCGGCCCTACTGGGACCCGAATTCGATTAAACATACATGGCATAGCCACTTCAGATAGGTTCATTCAAACACAAAACATGGCAAGACAAACAATTTTCACCTCCTTTCACATAAAAATAGTATTTAGGACATAGTCCTTATTTAAAACGAAAGCCCACCTCAAAAGCTTAACTCCTCCACCAACTTCCTGTCCCAACCTCAACAACATGCAAAATTTCACCCTTTTCGAAATAACATGATATGCAAAAATCAGGCTTTGCTAAATAATTTAATTTAAAGACAATGCATGCTCCTAGGTGTGTGCTCAAATTATCCACCTTTCTTTCATAAAAAGAATATAAATATAAAGGTCATTATTTTTCTGAATTTAACCATTGCCAAGTAAACTGCCCAAAATCTATTAAACACAAAGGTCTCCGACATACTGGACATCTCGATCATCACTAGAAGAATATAGGCCAAACATATTAAATTCCATCACATAGGTTCCAAACAATAAAAGGCCGACCCACAAATTAATATTTGGCCAGTCCCATTTAACAACTAGAGAATAAAAGAAAATCTGTAATTTAATACCTTTTCCACACTCACTTATTTACTAAGGCCCAAAGTTTTAAATGAGTAAAGTAATCCAGATCCTAACACTAAGGTGGCCCAACTATTAAACAAGAGTTAAGAAAAAGGAATCAGTACATGCCCACACTATACGTTTTTTTTTTCTTTCTTCTTTTTCCTCAAAATCAAAATCAGCAAACTCTTTCGTTCACTACTTCTCAGACTACACCACTCTCTTTTAGTCTCACGTTTTCTCTCTCTCTCTATCTCAACGCAGCAGCTCTATCACTATTCTTCACCAAATCGGATTCTCTCTCCCTCGGTCTGCTGTTTCCGTTCACACACTGCCGCTATCCGTCGCCGCTCCAGGCGGTCAGCCCCTCCATCGGCAGCGCCGCTTTTCCTAACCGGTAAGTTTTCCTCTCCACTCTTTCCCAATCCAAACTTTTATTATAAATTTTTAGTGGTTCGTCTCAAATATTTATGGCCAGGAATTGGAATTTATGAATTAAAACTCAAGAGTACCAAGAGGTTACTTCTACAGCTTTAAAGATCGAAGCTTTCAAAGGGATTATTCTTCAACAAGTTGCAGAAAATTTCAAAATAAATTATTCCAGATTCGGCCAGTGAACTAAAGTGAATGTATGAATCTATAGTGTTGAATTGAGGAGGATAGTGTATACCTTGATAGCAATGGAGAAAAATTTGGATTTGCAGGGAGAAATTGGGTTCGCAACTGCTCGATCTTCCTCTAAACTGTGACGAGAAAGTGGTACTATGGATTTAATAATCCAGGAATGGTATACACAGATTTGAACTGAAAAGAGATTACCTTTTTGCGGAAGAGAGGAGAAACTGCTCTGGAATTTGTGGAACACAGTTGATAATAGCTGAGGTGGGGGAAAAAAAGATATATAACAACTTTGTAGAGATTTGATTGTTTGTTGGAGAGATATTAGGGAGTGGGGGTTTTTTTTTTTTTAAGAGGAAAACGTGTAGAATAGGATCAGAAGAAAGAATTGTTTTTGACTGAGTATTTGACTGCAGGAAATAATTAGGGATTTTGAATAAATGGCTATATTAAAAGTATCCCAATTGAATTAGGATAAATAGCATAGGAGAGAATAATAATAATAATAATAATAATAATAATAATAATAATAATAATAGACAAAAGTGATAGGCCCAAAAATATATGAAATTTACTGCTTAGATTTAATTGTGGTGTTTTATTATTTTAGTACTTTGGTGTTGTTCCAAGTACTTAGACGAACGCTTAATTTTTCCTTCGACGATTCTCACAATAATCTCGTCGACTATTTTTACCACACAATTAATCAACAACCAAACAAGCATTCGAAAATTCCATTCGCAACTAAACAAAACGAAGACAGTATTTTAATCAAGGTCTATCACTCGCTCGTTCTCAAAACAAAACTAATCGAAAAGGTACTAAAAAGACGGGTGTTACAATCTACCCACCTTCACAAAAATTTCGTCCCGAAATTTGCTTAGATTATTCGAACAGTTACGGGTACTTCTCCTTCATCTTGTCTTCTAGCTCCCACGTAGCTTCCTCAACACCATGATTTCTCCACCGAACCTTCACTGAAGCAATAGACTTGTTTCTCAACTCTTGCACCTTCCGATCTAGAATAGCTTCAGGCTTCTCTTCATAACTCAAATTTGGATTCAAGATCATCATCTCCTCTTGATGAATTATGTGGCTAGGGTCGAACACATACTTCCTCAATTGTGACACATGGAAGACGTCGTGCACATTCCCAAAGCATGGTGGTAACGCCAATCTATACGCTACGGGACCTACTCTATCAAGAATCTCATATGGTCCAATAAATCGTGATCTCAACTTGCCCTTCACACCAAACCGAGTTATCCCTTTAGATGGAGCTACTTTTAGAAATACTTTATCACCTGTTTCAAACTGTAGATCGGTTCTTCGAACATCAGCATATGACTTCTGTCGATCCTGAGCTTCCTTGATCCTCTCACGGATTTGTCGAACAATCTCTATCATTTCTTCCACGGAATCGGGTCCAAGGACTCTTCTCTCACCCACTTCATCCCAATAAAGTGGAGATCTACATTTCTTCCCATACAATGCCTCATACGGGGCCATGTTAATAGTCGCCTGATAACTATTATTGTAAGCGAACTCTATTAGTGGCAATACTTCCTCCCAACCTACTCCTTGATCTAGCACTACAGTTCTCAACATGTCCTCCAAAGTCTGTATCGTCCTCTCTGTTTGTCCATCAGTCTGTGGATGGAACGCAGTACTGAAATTCAACTTGGTGCCTAACTCTCGCTGCAGGCTCATCCAAAATCTAGATGTAAACTTCGAATCACGATCACATGTAATAGTCACCGGTACTCCATGTAAGCGTATGATCTCTCGCACATACATCTTGGACAACTTATTAGCTCCATAAGTATCACGAACCGGCACAAAGTGGGAAGATTTGGTAAGACGATCAATAATCACCCAAATAACTGTGTTTCCTCGTTGAGATCTCGGCAATCCTGTCACGAAGTCCATTGCAATGTGCTCCCATTTCCATTCCGGAATCTCCAGTGGTTGCAGTCTTCCATAGGGTCGTTGATGTAGGGCTTTCACTTGTTGACATGCTAGACACCTCTCCACAAATGCCGCAACATGCTTTTTCATGCCATTCCACCAAAACTGTCTTTTCAAATCTTGATACATCTTGGTACTCCCCGGATGCGCAGTATATGGTGTTTCATGCGCTTCCCTCATGATTTCATTTCTAAGTCCTTCGTCTTTAGGCACACACAACCTTCCCTTGTAGGTGAGGGCATTATCCGCCTCCTCGTGAAAATTTTCTTGCTCTCCTGCCCTCGCTCCCGAACGGATTTTCTCTAGTAAAGTATCGCGTCTTTGAGCCTCGACAATTCTAGCTCTTAGGTCAGGTTCCATCACCAAGGTGGCGATCCTTCCTTGCACTGTTTCGGGCGCTCTCACGACTTCCAATCGCATCCTACTGAACTCTCGTATCAAGTGCTCTTCATTTGTGAGAAAAGTGGCTAATTGAGGTTGAGACTTTCTACTTAGAGCATCAGCCACTACGTTCGCCTTTCCTGGGTGGTAGTTTATGCTACAATCGTAATCCTTCACTAACTCGAGCCATCTACGTTGGCGCATGTTCAAATCCTTCTGTTCGAAGAAGTACTTGAGACTTTTGTGGTCCGTGTATATCTCGCAACGAACTCCATAAAGATGATGTCTCCAAATCTTCAAGGCATGTACTACTGCCGCCAACTCCAAGTCATGCGTGGGGTAGTTCAACTCATGTGGCCTCAACTGTCTTGATGCATATGCAATCACTTTCCCATTCTGCATAAGTACACACCCAAATCCAACCTTCGATGCATCAGTATACACCACATAGTTAGTGTCGGGCTCTGGCACAGCGAGAATCGGTGCGGTGGTCAACTTCTTCTTCAACAACTGGAAACTCGCCTCACATTCCGGTGTCCAATTCACCTTGACTCCCTTCTTCAATTGTTGAGTCATTGGTCTTGCTATCTTTGAAAATCCTTCAATGAATCTCCGATAATATCCCGCCAGTCCTAAGAAACTTCGAATCTCATTTGGTGTAGTCGGTGACTTCCATTGTTGCACAGCTTCCACCTTTGTAGGATCCACTCGAATTCCATCCGCGGTCACTATGTGTCCAAGGAAATTTACTTCCTTAAGCCAAAACTCGCACTTGCTGAACTTAGCATAGAGTTTCTCGGCCCTTAGCGTCTCCAAGGTGGTCCTCAAATGTTCTTCATGTTCCTCCTCGTTCTTTGAGTAGATAAGTACATCATCTATGAAAACTAGGACGAACTTGTCCAAATATGGATGGAACACACGATTCATAAGGTCCATGAATACAGCCGGGGCATTTGTTAATCCGAAAGGCATCACTATAAACTCATAATGGCCGTATCTAGTTCGGAAAGCAGTCTTGGGTACGTCTTCTCGTCGGACTCTTAGTTGATGGTATCCCGATCTCAAATCCATTTTCGAGAACACTCCAGCTCCACGAAGTTGATCGAACAAATCGTCTATCCTCGGCAGCGGGTACTTATTCTTGAGTGTCAACTTGTTCAACTCTCGATAATCGATGCACATCCTCAATGTTCCGTCCTTCTTTTTCACGAACAACACTGGCGCTCCCCACGGCGACACACTGGGTCTAATGAAACCCAAGTCGAGCAACTCTTGCAGTTGTATCTTAAGTTCTTCCAATTCCTTAGGCGCCATCCGGTATGGTGCCTTAGATATCGGTGCTGATCCCGGCTCCAAATCAATTGTAAACTCCAACTGTCTATCGGGAGGTGGTCCTGGCAAAGCATTAGGGAAAACGTCTGGGAACTCTTTCACTACCGCCACATCTTCTATTCTTCTTTCTTGCTCCTCCTCTCCATTAAGATAGACGAGATATGCTGGACATCCTTTCCTCATCATAGTAGTTGCTTGAAGCGCAGAAATTATGGACTTGCGTCGATTCATAGAAATCCCATAGAATATAGTTGGTTCCTTTCCCGGGGTTTGGAAAAAGATCTCTCTCTCCTTGCAGCGAATGGTAACATGATTCTCGGCTAACCAATCCATACCCAAAATTATGTCTATACTCCCCATCGACATAACTTGCAAATTATGTGCAACTAACTTAAGTTCTCCCATAGTAAGTTCAACATTCGAGCAAGTTTGTGAAATATCTACAGTTCCTCCTACTGGTGAGGTCACACTCATTCTATGTTCAGTTTTATTGGTAGGCAGTTCTAATGTATCCACACATGACGCTGAAATAAAAGAATGCGATGCACCCGTATCGAACAAAACAATAATAGGCATGTTGAGGAGTGTGCCCATACCTGCCAAGTTTCCTTGCTCCTTACTTCCTTGCCCAATCATCGGTTGTTTTCCCTTCAAAGCATATGCCCTTGCTTGAGTGGGAAGTCCTTGACGACGTTGTTGTTGCTGCTGCTGCGGGGCGGGTAAGTATCCTCTTGGCTCGACTTGTAGTGCCCTCTGTTGCGGACGAAACCCTTGATCATTATTCCTTGCTCCCATTCCCACGTTCCTATTCGGACACTCTCTAGAAAAATGACCACTTCCGCCGCAAGTGTAGCATTTATTGCTCTTCTCTCTGCACACTCCAAAATGGTTCTTGAGACAACTAACACAGTGAGGGGCCCTAGGCCGAAAGTCACCCCTCTGATAGGGAGCATTCCTACTTCCATATTGTGGTGGGTTTCTCATATATTGTTGTCTCTTATTATCGTATGGAGCTCGATCTCCCTCCCACTTCCTCTTGTCTCTGAAATTTTGTTGATGAGATGGTGGAGATGATGTAGTTTTCACAATTGTCCTATCCTTGGGCAGCGCCTCTTCAACGTCTAAGGCGCAACTCAAAACCTCCGAGTATGTGATTCCTCTACGGCTAGCCACAGCTGCTCTTATATCGTGTCGGAGCCCAACACGAAATTTTTCCGCCATCTTCGCATCCGTGTCTACTAATTCAGGCGCATATCGGGTCAATTCACAAAGGGCCCGGTCGTACTCTGTCACAGTCATGCGTCCTTGCTTGAGGGTATGAAATTCTTCTACCTTTGCTCGCCTATAACTCATGGGGACGTACTTATTGTTCAACTCCTCCTTGAATCCTTCCCATGTCAGCGCTTCACGGCGTGCAGGGTCCATGGTCCTTAGCTTGGTATCCCACCAATAATCGGCGGGCCCAGTTAGTTGAAATTTCACACAAGCGAGTCGTTCCTTATCGGTGCTCTCCATAAACTCGAATATACGCTCGAGAGCGCGTATCCAGGTCTCTACCGTTGATGGCTCTCCCAGTCCATCAAACTGTGGGGGTTTTTGGCTCATGAAAGTCTCGATGTATCGTTTTGGCTGAGGTGGGGGTGGTGGTGGTGGAGGCGGTGGTGGTGGTGGTGGCGGGGTTTGGTTCCCAACACTCTCTTCGGTTTGTTCCCTCGCATTGCGCCTTGCTCGTGGACCACGTCTCGGCGGCATTCTGCTTCAAGACACATAATTATTACAATTTCTTTTATCCATAAATCACCACTTTCTCATAAATCTCCTCATATTTTTTTTTTCATGTATAACAGTTAGGTAGCACGTATAAGAGGTATCAAATTCTAACTTCTCATAACTAGGATCAAAGAATAAACAATTGTCTCACTGAGGACTTCGCATCAAAAACCAATAGGAATAAAGAAGATTACTACTAAGTTCGATAAAGAAAAAGATAACATTAAACTACTTAAAGGATCTAACGCAACTACTTAATCATCTTCCTCCATGGGTCCTTCCTCTGGGTCTTCATCGGAATCTTCTATGGGGTTCCCTCTAAGGTCCTCCTCGGGTTCCTCTTCGGGGTCCTCTTCGTAGTCTTCCTCGTACCCCGGGACCATCCCTAATTCTCCTTCGTTTCTGTTCTCCGCCTCGGCCTCATGAACTATCATTTGCTTATCCTCAAATTCCTCATCCGCAGGCTGCGGGGGTAGATCATCTTCAGAATCAACTAAGGCGCAATATATAGCCTTTCAGAAGCCTTTCAAGTCTCCCTTCATGTCATCACTTTCGTCCTGGTACCATGTGTAACGCTTTGATGTCGTTGTGGCCCATTCCTTCCAACTATTTGGGAGTAGCTCAATCAACTTCTCTATACCATCAAGCTCCGTCACCCCAAACTCATGAACAGCCTTCCAAAGGGTGTCGAAACGTGCGACAAACTCTAGCATTGGTACGTTGTCTTTTTTCCGATAGACTCGATATGCTTTAAGTTTTTGTTGTGCCTCCGGTGGGTCACTCCTTCGTGGGGTTCGAATCCTACGCGCCATCTATGCGAAGGGTAGGGTTTCCCAACGTAAATTCGAAGTGAGTACAAAAGTAAAAAGAAAACGGTATATATGCCCAGGTAACGCTAATTATCGTCACTCGACCTCCAATCACAATTTTCGAACATTTATATTTACTTTTCTATTTTTTTTTTTATTTTTTTATTTTTTTATATCCTTTGGTATTAGAGATTCACTGTGGTTCAATGTTCCATGTTCATTCATTTGCTCAAAAGAAAAGACGAAAAAAATTTGAGTTATTACATACCACTAGAATCTATATCGTCATTCCCAACGTACATCTCAAAATAGTCCGCAATCACACACAAAGTTCACAATATTATCCTTCGATATCCACGAGTCATCACTCAAATTATCACATATAGACCACATAATCAAGCGTAAACAAATATTATCACTAGATATCTCAACATATAACAACATCATACTCCTCAAATCTCAAAAGAAAAGAACTAGCATGCTTTCACTTAAAGTTCAAATATCTCCAAAATTTTCACCCATTTTTCCACAACATAAATATTTCTGCCAATCGAATCTCACCATGCACAACTAATCATTTCCATTTCCAAAACATTTACCTCATTTCAGGTTGAGCGGCGACGGTTGGATGTTGAGCCTTTGACACTTTTAAAATTTTTATTCAATTACCTATTTATTTATTTTGATCTAGGGATACGAATCTAGATCAAGACAGAAAAAGACTCTTGGGTCCAGAGCGGAAAGAAAAAAAAATTGCTCTGATACCACTTTGTCACGCCCGTATTTTCTAAGGATAGAAAACACGGTTGATCGCGACTAGGGGATGATTAAAGAAGCGGGGAAGAAAGGGGGAAACACACATCTTTGACCAAAATATTTAAATACTTAAAATAACTTAGAAAACAACATAGTATCAATTCAACAAAGAACCAATTCTAAGAAATAAAGACTAGAAAGTAGACACTTTTGAAAAGAGTTAGGTTCTCAATACTAAAACGATTTTAAAGAAAAGACACTTAGCGGAAGCGTTCAAGACACGGAAAATGCCGAGTATGAAGACACGACATATCCAACAATATTAAGCCAACCATAAATAATCCATGAATTCTGCTCAACATCCTCCACGCTCGTCGTCGCTCAATCTGCACATTAAGAAAAACAAATATGCAGGGCTGAGTACTTGATGCACTCAGTGGACACATGCCAAATCAGTTTGTCAAGCCATAACGAGTGATCTTGGGGGTTTTAATTGAAAAGAACCCAAGTCACTAAAATCATTTTTCACATAAGATTCGGTTGCAACCATTTTCCATCCACATCACCATCACCATATCTGAACATACATGACAAGGAACGTGGCCACGAACCAAGTCACTAGACCGGCCAACTCCAAAGAGATAGCGCACGATCTACTGGGTGTACACTAGTCCGAGCAGGGTTTGCGGCCCTACTGGGACCCGAATTCGATTAAACATACATGGCATAGCCACTTCAGATAGGTTCATTCAAACACAAAACATGGCAAGACAAACAATTTTCACCTCCTTTCACATAAAAATAGTATTTAGGACATAGTCCTTATTTAAAACGAAAGCCCACCTCAAAAGCTTAACTCCTCCACCAACTTCCTGTCCCAACCTCAACAACATGCAAAATTTCACCCTTTTCGAAATAACATGATATGCAAAAATCAGGCTTTGCTAAATAATTTAATTTAAAGACAATGCATGCTCCTAGGTGTGTGCTCAAATTATCCACCTTTCTTTCATAAAAAGAATATAAATATAAAGGTCATTATTTTTCTGAATTTAACCATTGCCAAGTAAACTGCCCAAAATCTATTAAACACAAAGGTCTCCGACATACTGGACATCTCGATCATCACTAGAAGAATATAGGCCAAACATATTAAATTCCATCACATAGGTTCCAAACAATAAAAGGCCGACCCACAAATTAATATTTGGCCAGTCCCATTTAACAACTAGAGAATAAAAGAAAATCTGTAATTTAATACCTTTTCCACACTCACTTATTTACTAAGGCCCAAAGTTTTAAATGAGTAAAGTAATCCAGATCCTAACACTAAGGTGGCCCAACTATTAAACAAGAGTTAAGAAAAAGGAATCAGTACATGCCCACACTATACGTTTTTTTTTTCTTTCTTCTTTTTCCTCAAAATCAAAATCAGCAAACTCTTTCGTTCACTACTTCTCAGACTACACCACTCTCTTTTAGTCTCACGTTTTCTCTCTCTCTCTATCTCAACGCAGCAGCTCTATCACTATTCTTCACCAAATCGGATTCTCTCTCCCTCGGTCTGCTGTTTCCGTTCACACACTGCCGCTATCCGTCGCCGCTCCAGGCGGTCAGCCCCTCCATCGGCAGCGCCGCTTTTCCTAACCGGTAAGTTTTCCTCTCCACTCTTTCCCAATCCAAACTTTTATTATAAATTTTTAGTGGTTCGTCTCAAATATTTATGGCCAGGAATTGGAATTTATGAATTAAAACTCAAGAGAACCAAGAGGTTACTTCTACAGCTTTAAAGATCGAAGCTTTCAAAGGGATTATTCTTCAACAAGTTGCAGAAAATTTCAAAATAAATTATTCCAGATTCGGCCAGTGAACTAAAGTGAATGTATGAATCTATAGTGTTGAATTGAGGAGGATAGTGTATACCTTGATAGCAATGGAGAAAAATTTGGATTTGCAGGGAGAAATTGGGTTCGCAACTGCTCGATCTTCCTCTAAACTGTGACGAGAAAGTGGTACTATGGATTTAATAATCCAGGAATGGTATACACAGATTTGAACTGAAAAGAGATTACCTTTTTGCGGAAGAGAGGAGAAACTGCTCTGGAATTTGTGGAACACAGTTGATAATAGCTGAGGTGGGGGAAAAAAAGATATATAACAACTTTGTAGAGATTTGATTGTTTGTTGGAGAGATATTAGGGAGTGGGGGTTTTTTTTTTTTTAAGAGGAAAACGTGTAGAATAGGATCAGAAGAAAGAATTGTTTTTGACTGAGTATTTGACTGCAGGAAATAATTAGGGATTTTGAATAAATGGCTATATTAAAAGTATCCCAATTGAATTAGGATAAATAGCATAGGAGAGAATAATAATAATAATAATAATAGACAAAAGTGATAGGCCCAAAAATATATGAAATTTACTGCTTAGATTTAATTGTGGTGTTTTATTATTTTAGTACTTTGGTGTTGTTCCAAGTACTTAGACGAACGCTTAATTTTTCCTTCGACGATTCTCACAATAATCTCGTCGACTATTTTTACCACACAATTAATCAACAACCAAACAAGCATTCGAAAATTCCATTCGCAACTAAACAAAACGAAGACAGTATTTTAATCAAGGTCTATCACTCGCTCGTTCTCAAAACAAAACTAATCGAAAAGGTACTAAAAAGACGGGTGTTACAATCTACCCACCTTCACAAAAATTTCGTCCCGAAATTTGCTTAGATTATTCGAACAGTTACGGGTACTTCTCCTTCATCTTGTCTTCTAGCTCCCACGTAGCTTCCTCAACACCATGATTTCTCCACCGAACCTTCACTGAAGCAATAGACTTGTTTCTCAACTCTTGCACCTTCCGATCTAGAATAGCTTCAGGCTTCTCTTCATAACTCAAATTTGGATTCAAGATCATCATCTCCTCTTGATGAATTATGTGGCTAGGGTCGAACACATACTTCCTCAATTGTGACACATGGAAGACGTCGTGCACATTCCCAAAGCATGGTGGTAACGCCAATCTATACGCTACGGGACCTACTCTATCAAGAATCTCATATGGTCCAATAAATCGTGATCTCAACTTGCCCTTCACACCAAACCGAGTTATCCCTTTAGATGGAGCTACTTTTAGAAATACTTTATCACCTGTTTCAAACTGTAGATCGGTTCTTCGAACATCAGCATATGACTTCTGTCGATCCTGAGCTTCCTTGATCCTCTCACGGATTTGTCGAACAATCTCTATCATTTCTTCCACGGAATCGGGTCCAAGGACTCTTCTCTCACCCACTTCATCCCAATAAAGTGGAGATCTACATTTCTTCCCATACAATGCCTCATACGGGGCCATGTTAATAGTCGCCTGATAACTATTATTGTAAGCGAACTCTATTAGTGGCAATACTTCCTCCCAACCTACTCCTTGATCTAGCACTACAGTTCTCAACATGTCCTCCAAAGTCTGTATCGTCCTCTCTGTTTGTCCATCAGTCTGTGGATGGAACGCAGTACTGAAATTCAACTTGGTGCCTAACTCTCGCTGCAGGCTCATCCAAAATCTAGATGTAAACTTCGAATCACGATCACATGTAATAGTCACCGGTACTCCATGTAAGCGTATGATCTCTCGCACATACATCTTGGACAACTTATTAGCTCCATAAGTATCACGAACCGGCACAAAGTGGGAAGATTTGGTAAGACGATCAATAATCACCCAAATAACTGTGTTTCCTCGTTGAGATCTCGGCAATCCTGTCACGAAGTCCATTGCAATGTGCTCCCATTTCCATTCCGGAATCTCCAGTGGTTGCAGTCTTCCATAGGGTCGTTGATGTAGGGCTTTCACTTGTTGACATGCTAGACACCTCTCCACAAATGCCGCAACATGCTTTTTCATGCCATTCCACCAAAACTGTCTTTTCAAATCTTGATACATCTTGGTACTCCCCGGATGCGCAGTATATGGTGTTTCATGCGCTTCCCTCATGATTTCATTTCTAAGTCCTTCGTCTTTAGGCACACACAACCTTCCCTTGTAGGTGAGGGCATTATCCGCCTCCTCGTGAAAATTTTCTTGCTCTCCTGCCCTCGCTCCCGAACGGATTTTCTCTAGTAAAGTATCGCGTCTTTGAGCCTCGACAATTCTAGCTCTTAGGTCAGGTTCCATCACCAAGGTGGCGATCCTTCCTTGCACTGTTTCGGGCGCTCTCACGACTTCCAATCGCATCCTACTGAACTCTCGTATCAAGTGCTCTTCATTTGTGAGAAAAGTGGCTAATTGAGGTTGAGACTTTCTACTTAGAGCATCAGCCACTACGTTCGCCTTTCCTGGGTGGTAGTTTATGCTACAATCGTAATCCTTCACTAACTCGAGCCATCTACGTTGGCGCATGTTCAAATCCTTCTGTTCGAAGAAGTACTTGAGACTTTTGTGGTCCGTGTATATCTCGCAACGAACTCCATAAAGATGATGTCTCCAAATCTTCAAGGCATGTACTACTGCCGCCAACTCCAAGTCATGCGTGGGGTAGTTCAACTCATGTGGCCTCAACTGTCTTGATGCATATGCAATCACTTTCCCATTCTGCATAAGTACACACCCAAATCCAACCTTCGATGCATCAGTATACACCACATAGTTAGTGTCGGGCTCTGGCACAGCGAGAATCGGTGCGGTGGTCAACTTCTTCTTCAACAACTGGAAACTCGCCTCACATTCCGGTGTCCAATTCACCTTGACTCCCTTCTTCAATTGTTGAGTCATTGGTCTTGCTATCTTTGAAAATCCTTCAATGAATCTCCGATAATATCCCGCCAGTCCTAAGAAACTTCGAATCTCATTTGGTGTAGTCGGTGACTTCCATTGTTGCACAGCTTCCACCTTTGTAGGATCCACTCGAATTCCATCCGCGGTCACTATGTGTCCAAGGAAATTTACTTCCTTAAGCCAAAACTCGCACTTGCTGAACTTAGCATAGAGTTTCTCGGCCCTTAGCGTCTCCAAGGTGGTCCTCAAATGTTCTTCATGTTCCTCCTCGTTCTTTGAGTAGATAAGTACATCATCTATGAAAACTAGGACGAACTTGTCCAAATATGGATGGAACACACGATTCATAAGGTCCATGAATACAGCCGGGGCATTTGTTAATCCGAAAGGCATCACTATAAACTCATAATGGCCGTATCTAGTTCGGAAAGCAGTCTTGGGTACGTCTTCTCGTCGGACTCTTAGTTGATGGTATCCCGATCTCAAATCCATTTTCGAGAACACTCCAGCTCCACGAAGTTGATCGAACAAATCGTCTATCCTCGGCAGCGGGTACTTATTCTTGAGTGTCAACTTGTTCAACTCTCGATAATCGATGCACATCCTCAATGTTCCGTCCTTCTTTTTCACGAACAACACTGGCGCTCCCCACGGCGACACACTGGGTCTAATGAAACCCAAGTCGAGCAACTCTTGCAGTTGTATCTTAAGTTCTTCCAATTCCTTAGGCGCCATCCGGTATGGTGCCTTAGATATCGGTGCTGATCCCGGCTCCAAATCAATTGTAAACTCCAACTGTCTATCGGGAGGTGGTCCTGGCAAAGCATTAGGGAAAACGTCTGGGAACTCTTTCACTACCGCCACATCTTCTATTCTTCTTTCTTGCTCCTCCTCTCCATTAAGATAGACGAGATATGCTGGACATCCTTTCCTCATCATAGTAGTTGCTTGAAGCGCAGAAATTATGGACTTGCGTCGATTCATAGAAATCCCATAGAATATAGTTGGTTCCTTTCCCGGGGTTTGGAAAAAGATCTCTCTCTCCTTGCAGCGAATGGTAACATGATTCTCGGCTAACCAATCCATACCCAAAATTATGTCTATACTCCCCATTGACATAACTTGCAAATTATGTGCAACTAACTTAAGTTCTCCCATAGTAAGTTCAACATTCGAGCAAGTTTGTGAAATATCTACAGTTCCTCCTACTGGTGAGGTCACACTCATTCTATGTTCAGTTTTATTGGTAGGCAGTTCTAATGTATCCACACATGACGCTGAAATAAAAGAATGCGATGCACCCGTATCGAACAAAACAATAATAGGCATGTTGAGGAGTGTGCCCATACCTGCCAAGTTTCCTTGCTCCTTACTTCCTTGCCCAATCATCGGTTGTTTTCCCTTCAAAGCATATGCCCTTGCTTGAGTGGGAAGTCCTTGACGACGTTGTTGTTGCTGCTGCTGCGGGGCGGGTAAGTATCCTCTTGGCTCGACTTGTAGTGCCCTCTGTTGCGGACGAAACCCTTGATCATTATTCCTTGCTCCCATTCCCACGTTCCTATTCGGACACTCTCTAGAAAAATGACCACTTCCGCCGCAAGTGTAGCATTTATTGCTCTTCTCTCTGCACACTCCAAAATGGTTCTTGAGACAACTAACACAGTGAGGGGCCCTAGGCCGAAAGTCACCCCTCTGATAGGGAGCATTCCTACTTCCATATTGTGGTGGGTTTCTCATATATTGTTGTCTCTTATTATCGTATGGAGCTCGATCTCCCTCCCACTTCCTCTTGTCTCTGAAATTTTGTTGATGAGATGGTGGAGATGATGTAGTTTTCACAATTGTCCTATCCTTGGGCAGCGCCTCTTCAACGTCTAAGGCGCAACTCAAAACCTCCGAGTATGTGATTCCTCTACGGCTAGCCACAGCTGCTCTTATATCGTGTCGGAGCCCAACACGAAATTTTTCCGCCATCTTCGCATCCGTGTCTACTAATTCAGGCGCATATCGGGTCAATTCACAAAGGGCCCGGTCGTACTCTGTCACAGTCATGCGTCCTTGCTTGAGGGTATGAAATTCTTCTACCTTTGCTCGCCTATAACTCATGGGGACGTACTTATTGTTCAACTCCTCCTTGAATCCTTCCCATGTCAGCGCTTCACGGCGTGCAGGGTCCATGGTCCTTAGCTTGGTATCCCACCAATAATCGGCGGGCCCAGTTAGTTGAAATTTCACACAAGCGAGTCGTTCCTTATCGGTGCTCTCCATAAACTCGAATATACGCTCGAGAGCGCGTATCCAGGTCTCTACCGTTGATGGCTCTCCCAGTCCATCAAACTGTGGGGGTTTTTGGCTCATGAAAGTCTCGATGTATCGTTTTGGCTGAGGTGGGGGTGGTGGTGGTGGAGGCGGTGGTGGTGGTGGTGGCGGGGTTTGGTTCCCAACACTCTCTTCGGTTTGTTCCCTCGCATTGCGCCTTGCTCGTGGACCACGTCTCGGCGGCATTCTGCTTCAAGACACATAATTATTACAATTTCTTTTATCCATAAATCACCACTTTCTCATAAATCTTCTCATATTTTTTTTTTCATGTATAACAGTTAGGTAGCACGTATAAGAGGTATCAAATTCTAACTTCTCATAACTAGGATCAAAGAATAAACAATTGTCTCACTGAGGACTTCGCATCAAAAACCAATAGGAATAAAGAAGATTACTACTAAGTTCGATAAAGAAAAAGATAACATTAAACTACTTAAAGGATCTAACGCAACTACTTAATCATCTTCCTCCATGGGTCCTTCCTCTGGGTCTTCATCGGAATCTTCTATGGGGTTCCCTCTAAGGTCCTCCTCGGGTTCCTCTTCGGGGTCCTCTTCGTAGTCTTCCTCGTACCCCGGGACCATCCCTAATTCTCCTTCGTTTCTGTTCTCCGCCTCGGCCTCATGAACTATCATTTGCTTATCCTCAAATTCCTCATCCGCAGGCTGCGGGGGTAGATCATCTTCAGAATCAACTAAGGCGCAATATATAGCCTTTCAGAAGCCTTTCAAGTCTCCCTTCATGTCATCACTTTCGTCCTGGTACCATGTGTAACGCTTTGATGTCGTTGTGGCCCATTCCTTCCAACTATTTGGGAGTAGCTCAATCAACTTCTCTATACCATCAAGCTCCGTCACCCCAAACTCATGAACAGCCTTCCAAAGGGTGTCGAAACGTGCGACAAACTCTAGCATTGGTACGTTGTCTTTTTTCCGATAGACTCGATATGCTTTAAGTTTTTGTTGTGCCTCCGGTGGGTCACTCCTTCGTGGGGTTCGAATCCTACGCGCCATCTATGCGAAGGGTAGGGTTTCCCAACGTAAATTCGAAGTGAGTACAAAAGTAAAAAGAAAACGGTATATATGCCCAGGTAACGCTAATTATCGTCACTCGACCTCCAATCACAATTTTCGAACATTTATATTTACTTTTCTATTTTTTTTTTTTATTTTTTTATTTTTTTATATCCTTTGGTATTAGAGATTCACTGTGGTTCAATGTTCCATGTTCATTCATTTGCTCAAAAGAAAAGACGAAAAAAATTTGAGTTATTACATACCACTAGAATCTATATCGTCATTCCCAACGTACATCTCAAAATAGTCCGCAATCACACACAAAGTTCACAATATTATCCTTCGATATCCACGAGTCATCACTCAAATTATCACATATAGACCACATAATCAAGCGTAAACAAATATTATCACTAGATATCTCAACATATAACAACATCATACTCCTCAAATCTCAAAAGAAAAGAACTAGCATGCTTTCACTTAAAGTTCAAATATCTCCAAAATTTTCACCCATTTTTCCACAACATAAATATTTCTGCCAATCGAATCTCACCATGCACAACTAATCATTTCCATTTCCAAAACATTTACCTCATTTCAGGTTGAGCGGCGACGGTTGGATGTTGAGCCTTTGACACTTTTAAAATTTTTATTCAATTACCTATTTATTTATTTTGATCTAGGGATACGAATCTAGATCAAGACAGAAAAAGACTCTTGGGTCCAGAGCGGAAAGAAAAAAAAATTGCTCTGATACCACTTTGTCACGCCCGTATTTTCTAAGGATAGAAAACACGGTTGATCGCGACTAGGGGATGATTAAAGAAGCGGGGAAGAAAGGGGGAAACACACATCTTTGACCAAAATATTTAAATACTTAAAATAACTTAGAAAACAACATAGTATCAATTCAACAAAGAACCAATTCTAAGAAATAAAGACTAGAAAGTAGACACTTTTGAAAAGAGTTAGGTTCTCAATACTAAAACGATTTTAAAGAAAAGACACTTAGCGGAAGCGTTCAAGACACGGAAAATGCCGAGTATGAAGACACGACATATCCAACAATATTAAGCCAACCATAAATAATCCATGAATTCTGCTCAACATCCTCCACGCTCGTCGTCGCTCAATCTGCACATTAAGAAAAACAAATATGCAGGGCTGAGTACTTGATGCACTCAGTGGACACATGCCAAATCAGTTTGTCAAGCCATAACGAGTGATCTTGGGGGTTTTAATTGAAAAGAACCCAAGTCACTAAAATCATTTTTCACATAAGATTCGGTTGCAACCATTTTCCATCCACATCACCATCACCATATCTGAACATACATGACAAGGAACGTGGCCACGAACCAAGTCACTAGACCGGCCAACTCCAAAGAGATAGCGCACGATCTACTGGGTGTACACTAGTCCGAGCAGGGTTTGCGGCCCTACTGGGACCCGAATTCGATTAAACATACATGGCATAGCCACTTCAGATAGGTTCATTCAAACACAAAACATGGCAAGACAAACAATTTTCACCTCCTTTCACATAAAAATAGTATTTAGGACATAGTCCTTATTTAAAACGAAAGCCCACCTCAAAAGCTTAACTCCTCCACCAACTTCCTGTCCCAACCTCAACAACATGCAAAATTTCACCCTTTTCGAAATAACATGATATGCAAAAATCAGGCTTTGCTAAATAATTTAATTTAAAGACAATGCATGCTCCTAGGTGTGTGCTCAAATTATCCACCTTTCTTTCATAAAAAGAATATAAATATAAAGGTCATTATTTTTCTGAATTTAACCATTGCCAAGTAAACTGCCCAAAATCTATTAAACACAAAGGTCTCCGACATACTGGACATCTCGATCATCACTAGAAGAATATAGGCCAAACATATTAAATTCCATCACATAGGTTCCAAACAATAAAAGGCCGACCCACAAATTAATATTTGGCCAGTCCCATTTAACAACTAGAGAATAAAAGAAAATCTGTAATTTAATACCTTTTCCACACTCACTTATTTACTAAGGCCCAAAGTTTTAAATGAGTAAAGTAATCCAGATCCTAACACTAAGGTGGCCCAACTATTAAACAAGAGTTAAGAAAAAGGAATCAGTACATGCCCACACTATACGTTTTTTTTTTCTTTCTTCTTTTTCCTCAAAATCAAAATCAGCAAACTCTTTCGTTCACTACTTCTCAGACTACACCACTCTCTTTTAGTCTCACGTTTTCTCTCTCTCTCTATCTCAACGCAGCAGCTCTATCACTATTCTTCACCAAATCGGATTCTCTCTCCCTCGGTCTGCTGTTTCCGTTCACACACTGCCGCTATCCGTCGCCGCTCCAGGCGGTCAGCCCCTCCATCGGCAGCGCCGCTTTTCCTAACCGGTAAGTTTTCCTCTCCACTCTTTCCCAATCCAAACTTTTATTATAAATTTTTAGTGGTTCGTCTCAAATATTTATGGCCAGGAATTGGAATTTATGAATTAAAACTCAAGAGAACCAAGAGGTTACTTCTACAGCTTTAAAGATCGAAGCTTTCAAAGGGATTATTCTTCAACAAGTTGCAGAAAATTTCAAAATAAATTATTCCAGATTCGGCCAGTGAACTAAAGTGAATGTATGAATCTATAGTGTTGAATTGAGGAGGATAGTGTATACCTTGATAGCAATGGAGAAAAATTTGGATTTGCAGGGAGAAATTGGGTTCGCAACTGCTCGATCTTCCTCTAAACTGTGACGAGAAAGTGGTACTATGGATTTAATAATCCAGGAATGGTATACACAGATTTGAACTGAAAAGAGATTACCTTTTTGCGGAAGAGAGGAGAAACTGCTCTGGAATTTGTGGAACACAGTTGATAATAGCTGAGGTGGGGGAAAAAAAGATATATAACAACTTTGTAGAGATTTGATTGTTTGTTGGAGAGATATTAGGGAGTGGGGGTTTTTTTTTTTTTAAAGAGGAAAACGTGTAGAATAGGATCAGAAGAAAGAATTGTTTTTGACTGAGTATTTGACTGCAGGAAATAATTAGGGATTTTGAATAAATGGCTATATTAAAAGTATCCCAATTGAATTAGGATAAATAGCATAGGAGAGAATAATAATAATAATAATAATAGACAAAAGTGATAGGCCCAAAAATATATGAAATTTACTGCTTAGATTTAATTGTGGTGTTTTATTATTTTAGTACTTTGGTGTTGTTCCAAGTACTTAGACGAACGCTTAATTTTTCCTTCGACGATTCTCACAATAATCTCGTCGACTATTTTTACCACACAATTAATCAACAACCAAACAAGCATTCGAAAATTCCATTCGCAACTAAACAAAACGAAGACAGTATTTTAATCAAGGTCTATCACTCGCTCGTTCTCAAAACAAAACTAATCGAAAAGGTACTAAAAAGACGGGTGTTACAAGATTTGTGTTGATAAAATTATATCTTTGTGTTGAGATTTAAATTTACATGTTATGTTGATAAAGTTATATCTATATGTTGAAAAATTTCCAACATAATGTTGAAGTTCTGAGTTCTGGATTGGGAATTAGTTAGCATTTGATTACCCCCCTATATATATGTGTGTGTGTGTGCGGGCGCGCGCGCGCGCGCCGATTGATTGCCAATAAATGGAAAAGATTGATTACATAATCTTTTTATGGAATGAATATTCATTCTCTTGGCCATCAAGTAAAAGAAACGTGCATATATATTATTAAGATTTTATTAGAATTGATTGTGATCAATTAGTAATATTAATAGACGGAAGATTATATTCTTGGTCAATAAGAAACGTATTTACTAATTATTTAGGGCCTCTTTGATGGAAAGGGCTTTTAGGGTTTGATTATTAGGGTTTGTCCTCTCTCTGCCTATAAATACAAGTGTGGTGATCCCATCAAATCACACATTAAGAGAACACATAAACGAGGGAAAGAGAGAGAAACAAATCCTTGGAGTTGCGCCACTACGCCGGAAAAGGTTCAAGGAAATCGTCTCCTCCTTCCTCAATCGCTTCCGCTATGGATCACCAAGGTATATCTCGATCATGTTATGCTTATGGTTTACGTGAAATACATGTTGTTCGAAGATCTTGCTTTATTTATATTCAATTATGTAATCTTGAATATATGATGATAAATAATGTCCAACATGTGGTATCGGAGCATGGTTGAGAACTCATGTATTTTCGTATCATTGAAACCATAATTTTATGTCTTTTGCTTTAATTCTACGCGTCGTGAGAAAGTTAATTGTGTCTAGGGGTGGGTAGGTAAGATATACCTTACCGAAACCACCATACCGTATACCTTACCGTAAATAGGGTATGCGAAAAAATCATACCTTTACCTTACCAACGATTTCGGTATACCGAACTTCGGTATACCTTATTTTCGGTATGACAAATTTCCATACTGATACTGTACCTCATTTTCGGTATACCGTACCGAAGTTCGGTATACCTTACTTTTGCAGTATACCCGACTTTCAACATCAATTAAAATAGAAAATTAGAGTTTTTAAAATATTTATAATTTATAGTTTTAAAAATAAACTAAATATAATTTATTCATAATTATATTTATATTTCACAATAGATTTTATAATTTAAAAATATATAAAATATATTTTATATATAATTGTGTTTATATTTTTGTGGTATATACATTAGTTTACGGTATATACCGAATTTCGGTATGCAGCGGTATACCGCGGTATTTGAAAATTTATACCGTTACCTTACTGCAGTCTTTCGATAAGGTATCATACCATACCGAAAGTCACGGTATACCAAAAATTCGGTATTTTTTATATTTTTTCGGTACGATAAGGCCGGTATTTCGGTATTTTTCCCAGCCCTAATTGTGTCTATTATCTTGTGCCACAATTTAAATATATTGAAATTCATTTGGGTATATTAACCGTGTATATGCACGTTTACCGAATTTGTTTTAAGCTGATGAATTAAATTAGTATGCAGTGAACGTATTCTGAGAATTGCAATTGGTAATTCAGTTTATTTAGTTTCATTCGCATGATTTATTTATGAATTGTATTGTTCGGAAAATTGTTTCAGCATGAGTATTTAATTTTGTTCACATAATTTTATTGTGAAATATATTGCTTAATCACTTTTATCAGTTAAAGGTTATTTATTTTGGGTGATTATGCTTGAAATATATTGTTTCTAAATTGGTTCTATTTATGTATATAGAATTAATTTGAGTATATTGGTTGTATATATATCGTATGTAAATTGAGTGTGAATATATGTATTGGTGAATTGAGATTTCAATTAAATGTTTCATGATTATGAATCTACTATGATTATGAATCTACTGAGAAGGTAAAATGAATGATTTCATAATTCAATTCATGTTTTAATATGTACCTTGATTATACTATGTTTATTTTGCAATCACCAAAGTGAGGCAAAATAAGGAGAGTCTATAATCAAACTCATATAAAAATTTGTTTAAGCAATTCATCTCTATATGTTCTTGGTTATATTATGTTTATTTTACAATCACCAAAGTGAGGTAAAATAATAAGAGTTTATAATCAAATTAAGTGAAAATTTGCTTAAACAATTAATCACTATACATTGTTGATTATATTATGTTTATTTTGCAATCACCAAAGTGAGGTAAAATAAGAAGAGTTTATTATCAAGTTAATATGAAAATCTATGTATGCAATTAATCACCATGCTTGTTGTGGCTATTCATTATCTAATAGTTTGTTTGTCATAAAAGGTCTAGATTCCCAAAGAAAATAGTCTTTGCGACATAATAAACACTAATGGGGTTGATAATTTAAATTGGTGTCGATTACCCAAAGGTAACGTCAATTTATTTTTACTCAATAATTGAACTAAGATATGGATATTAAAAGCATGATTTTTATTATTGTATGAAGACTACCCAAAGGAGTTTTCATAATTGCCTCATGATATGGGTTTTCAAATTAATGTTTGTGTTATTATTCAAAGCTTTTATATGTGAGCATTGATCTTTTAATTGCTCCTATAATGTAAAACATATTTTTTCCTGCTAGTATGTTTACCTCAAACGTTCCCCAACTTAATGGAACTAACTTCTTTGAATGGAAAGAGAAACTTAAGTTCACTCTTGAAGTAATGGACTTGGACCTAACACTGTTGAATGATAAGCCAATTATTTTATGATCAAATTAGTTGGCTGATTACCCATAATGCTAGTGAAAAATCTAACAGGACTAAGTTTACAGTTCATTAAAATGTTCGTTGCAGATAAAGTCTCTCAACGACTGACATTGAAAAAGAATGTTTGCAGAATGTTGAGGATCGCTTCACAACTGCATATAAAGTCTATTGCAGGAAAACTTATGAAGGATCTCATGAGCATGCAATATAATGGTTCTCGGACTATCTACGAGCATGTGATGGACATATATAACATCTCTTCTAAGCTGAAATTAGGATTATAGGTGAATGAGGATTTCCTTGTCCAATTGACCTTAATTTCCTTACCTCCTCAATATGGACCCTTCCAAAATTCACTATAAAAGATTAGTGGACTCTTAAAGAATTGAGAAACGTATTGATCTAGGAGGAGCATAAGATGAAGAAGTATGGAATGAGTGCATCTCATGCTCACATTGCAATCGAAGAAGCATCTAAAGGATAATATTCATTCGAATTTATCATTCTTATGACATAAAGGAACTGGATCATATTTCTAGTAAAAGAATAAGAGGCTTATAAAGGATAATATTCATTCGAATTTAGACTTTACAAGCATTACCGTTTGTGTGGATTGTATTAAATGTAAACAAACCAAACACAATACTAAAAGTGCCACGAGAAGCAATGAGCTCCTTAAAATTATACATATAGATATTTGCGGACCTTTTGATGTCTCGACTTTTGGTGGAGAAAAATATTTGATCACCTTTATTGACGATTTTTTTTTTCGCGTTATGGATTTATTTATTGCAAGAAAAATCTCAGGCACAGTTGAACATTTTATGACTGAGGTTGAAAGACAATTAAATAGAATGGTGAAAATTATTCGATCTGATAGAGGTGGTGAACTTTATGGTCGTACCACTAAAATAAGTCAATTACATGGACCTTTTGCCAAATATTTAGAAAAGCATGGCATTTATGCTTAATATACTATGCCAAGTACGCCTCAGCAGAATGATGTTGCTGAGAGACGAAATCGAACTCTCATGGACATGGTTAGAAGTATGATAATTCTACCTTATCCATAACGTTGTGAATTTATGCTATTAGAACCGCTATTTATGTATTAAACTGAGTTTTTAGTAAGGTTGCCCAAAGACTCTCTTATGAACTTTGGACAGGTAGAAAACCTAGTTTGCAGCCCCTTCATGTTTGGGGTTGTTCAGCGGAAACTAGAGTATACTCTTCGCAAGAAAAGAAATTGGATTTTAGACAGATAGTGGTTATTTTGTGGGTTACTAGAAAAAATCCAAAGGGTATCGATTTTATTGTCCTAATGATAGCATGAGAATTGTGGAAACTGGAAATATATGATTATTTGAGAATGGTGAAATTAGTGGGAGTTCTAACATTCGTAATGCAGTCATTATTGAAATAAGGGTATAACATTCTTCTCTCATTTCCTCAAGAATTAAGTGTGCCAAATATTGTTGAACAGCCGAACAATATTTGAATGACCAACCACTTAATGATGATGCCAAAGTCATTGAACATAGGTGTGGAAGAAGCATCTACAGAAGTGTCATTAAGGCATTTTCTACAAAAACGAAGGTTGGGTATTTTTGATGACTGTGGCTAATATCTCCAAGAATCCGAATGTGATAAATAAATACGTAATGATCCAGTTTCATATTCACTAGCCATTAAGTGTAATAATTCTAATAAATGGATTGATGCATGATAAAAGAGTTAAAATGATATGACCACGGGTGCTCGACGTCAAGGGTCCTCCCTTCGGCGTGAACCATGGGTTGATTGGTGCCCAAGGATGAAAGAGAAGACATGCCAAGGATCCAATAAAGCTAGAGGGCCTCCCGAGGATGCGAGTAATAGAGAAGGCTCGGATTTGAGGACAAATCCTTTCCAAGAAGGGGAGGATGATACGATCATGGAGGCCGTGCGTCAAGGATTTCAGCTACAGCTGGATTCAACCGAAATCCGTCCTATTGAGATGATATCCGAAAGCTATGAAACTGCCACCATTGTCTTCGTCTTGGAAACAGCTTCGCGTGGGTATCTTGCACATCCCAATCGGAGTCCGAATGAGGGAGTTATGGCGGTTTTACGGAAGTCGCGCAGAGAAGGCCGGGAGCTTTGGGAAAAACGCCCGGTCGGGCATTTTTTACTGTGCAAAACGCCCGGGGACAGGGAAAACGCCCGGGCCGGGCATTTTGGCATGTGAAAAACGCCCGACCGGGCGATTATGCTGATTTTTCAGATTTTGTGGGCCAACTTTCTATTTTTGGACCCATAGTATAAATACCTCTTGATGTCATTTCTTTTCTAGAGGTTTTTGCTGAATTATATGCTTGAGAGCTTTGTTTCCTCTTGGAGAGGGTTTCTATCCACTTCCTAGATTTAGGTTGCTTGAATCCATCAATTGCTAGTTCAAGCATGGGATTTCCATCAATTGCTAGTTCAAGCATGGATCAAGTAGAGGTATGCTTTGAGGTTTGTGGTTCCCTTGAAGATCTAGCCATGGATGCATGTTAGTTATGTTGTAAGTGCCTTAGCTTGCTTCATCAATGACTATGTATCACAATTTCCACCCTATCCAATGTTATTTCCTTCTTGTTTATCTTAGCTTCCTTATTTCTTGTTGGGTTGCCCTTTATTGATAAAATAGAAAATCAATTCTCACAAAAAAAATACCTAGATCAAGCATCCAAATTGGGTAAATCCTTGGGAAATGGACCTTACAATACATGGGTCCACATCATAAAATCTATGGATTATAATAGAGTCTAGGACCTTGTCGAATTACCTGATGACGAAAGTGTATTGGGTGTAAATGGGTCTTCAAGACCAAATTCGACATAAATGGTTGTTTAATCGAAGATTTAAAGCCAGACTTGTTTCCAAAGGTTATACTCAGAAAGATAACATTGATTATATAGAGACTTTCTCTAATGTATCAAAGAAGGACTCACTTAGAATCATTTTGGCACTTGTAGCCCATTTCGACTTAGAACTACATCAAATGGATGTGAAAAACTGCTTTTCTAAATGACGATTTGTATGAAGAAGTCTACATGAAACAACCTGAAGACTTCATTAAGAAATGGAATGAAAATTTAGTCTGCAAACTTAAGAAATCAATTTATGGACTGAAATAGGCTTCTCGACAATGGTATTTTAAATTCCACGACACTATTACTGCTTTTGGTTTTAAAGAAAACATCGTTGATCGGTGCATATACCTCAAGGTTAGTGGGAACAAGTTCATATTTTTGGTTATGTATGTTGATAATATATTGTTTGCTAGTAGTGACATTGGATTACTACATGACACTAATATTATCTCTCTAAAAATTCCAACATATAAGATATGTGTGAGACATCCTATATCATAGGGATAGAAATATCTCGTGATCAATCACATGGGCTTTGGATTGTCTCAGAAAAGCTACATAGATCGAATTTGAGAGAGATATGGGATGAGTGCATGTTCTCCAAGTGTTGTTCCAATTCATAAAGGTGACAAATTCAGTTTGAATCAATGTCCAAAAACTAAATTAGAACCTAAAGAGATGGAAAATATTCCTTATGCATCTATTGTGGGAAGTTTGATATATGCTCAAGTCTGTAATACCAGATATTAGCTTTGCACTCGAAATGCTAGATTGTTACAAAAGTAACCCTAACATTGAACATTGGAGAGCTGCAAAGATGATAATGAGATACTTAAAGGGGCAAAAGATTTACATTTAGGAAATCTGATCAATTAGAAGTGATTGGATATTCCGATTCAGATTATGTTTGATTTGTTGACTTTAGAAAATCAAGTTTTTGTTACATTTTTCTTATGGCTAGATGAGCCATATCATGGAAAAGTGTAAAGCAAAGTTCTAATTCAACATCTACCATTAAAGCTGAATTTATGGCTTGCTTTGAAGCATTAATGATTGCAAAATTTTATTTCAAGTCTTGGTATTGTCTCCTCAATATACATGTCTTTGAAATTGTATTGTGATAATAGTGCAATCGTATCTTTCTGTAAGTATGACAAGTATTCAAGGAGCTAAACACATGGAATCAAAGTTTCTTGTCGTGAAAGATGAAGTTCGGGAACAAAGAATATCTATAGAACATATAAGCACACAGCTTATGGTTGTTGATCCATTGACTAAGGTGAAGGAACTGGCAGCGGAAGCGGTGCGACGGATTAACATAATTTAACAATTATTAATCGCACAAATAAATCACATAATAATCGGATCTATTTAGCGGATTATTTAGAAAAAATCTATTCGCGTAATTCTCACATGTATCATGCTCATAACTTGAATTAATCATGCTTTAAGAATATTGAAACCTAAAACATGCTTTTCTACGGAGCAGAAATAATACCTAATTAATTCTCCAAAGAATTTAAGATGGCTAGCAGCTTCTCCACATGACGCTTTGAATACTAGACCACAAATCTTCTCTCTGGTTCCCGAACTGTACTCCGATATCAGTGTGGGCTGATCTCACCAGAATACTAGGACTTAAATAAAGATGACAGAAGAAATCCTTTTTGGAATAGGACAAAATTTCGAGCTCCACTCTATATGGGGGGGAGGAAAAAAAATTTGAGTATTAAAACTTATGATTTCTGTCTCCTTTATTCTCCTATTTATATTAAGTTCCTTTTGGGCCCAGACAGGGATCTATGGAAGGTTTTGGATATGAGCTCATCCAATTTACTTTTTACTAATTAAATTGAACCCACAATTTTTAATATAAGCTTAATTGGAATATTATGAGCAGCCACTACAGAAGTAATATTGAACTCTCCTCATCCAAATCCGAAATTATAAGTAATCCGAATTTCCGTTTAACTTTCATTTCCCGCGCTTAAGATAAAAATGTCCATTAATTAATTGATGTTTGCTATGGACTTAATTAATTAACTTCTTATTAATTCCAAGAGTGGACTTAGCATGAAACACTTATTTATTATTCATAGAGTAATCAAACTCCAACTAGCTAGGTTCCGAATAATAAAACCTTGTTTCGCGCTCCTCTTGAGGACGTTATCAAACGAGACTCTCATCGCGTACGATTCAATATAATAGCAATCCTAGCACCGCTAGATACTAGTCACCACTACCCAATATATCAGGTTTATTGGGTTACGAAAAACCCGCACCATTTGATAAGTCAAAGTAATGCATAATCAATACCGTATGCTCAATGCTAACCTACATTGATTAAGAAACAAATATTTATCAAGAACTCGTCTTTCAGTAGATAGCTGATAAGGCTAATTTCATGCATCGGTATGTGCAAAAAAAATGTTATAATTGCTGGGTCTAACACGTTTCCTAAGCCAGGTGTGTGAAGAAAAGCGCTAGATCAAGGAAGTAAAGAAGGAGGTGGTCTAGCGAAAGAAAGGAATGAAAATGAGCAGAATTTACAAGGAAAAGTGGCGTGACAGAGGAGTCTACAGCTGAGGGCAACAAAGTCATTATCAATACCTCGTTGGGCCCACTAAAACGCCTATAAATAGAGAAGAGCATGCAGCGCAATGGAGGAGTTTTTCAGTTTTTCACTCTTCTTAGCTCATACATTTTCACACACACTTGGAAAAAATTCTGGGGATAATCGTGATAGGGGGGTACTTTCTAAGATCTCGTGTTTGGTAACACCGTCCTCGTGAGGGCGAAGATACAATTGCTTTAATTTCCGCTGTTTTTGCTAGTTTCCACCGTCGAACTTCACTTTTGGGAGTCGACTTTGATGTTGATGATGTTTAACTGCTTACCGTTTATGGATCTGCGTTTATTTGTTTAATTTCAAGTTATTTTGCTTAGATCTCTCTGCTGTTAGCGTAATTCTTAAATTGCTATGTCGATCTCTGTTTATTTCGTTATTGAGGTGTTTGATGTGGAGTTTGGTGACAGATCTGTGGTTGATTGAGTATTCGGAGCTTAAATTTGTAAAATCTGCAGTGATGGAGAATTTCTTCTGTTTGGAGTTCGTGTCGGACGCTTGGATCCGGAGTGGATTTAGCGTCTGAGTTGGTTTTGGCGTGTGAAAGAAACAGTAGTTGATAGACTTGTTTAATTTCTCTTGGTTTCTATTTCACTTCGTCTAGGTATGCAGATCTGTTTAGTTCTTCGTTATTTATGCATAGATTTGATTTCAAGTTAGTAGCTCTGTTTTGATTTGCTTATGTGTTTCCTTAAGAAGTTTTATGCGAGTTTGGTTGTAGAAGACGATGTCACTGTCAGTTAGTACGAGAGTTAGTTATTCTGCCACTTTCCAGTCGTACTCTGCTTTTTCTTAGATGTGGTCCCACCGTAGAATTATCTCCTAGGTCTAGCTGTTAGGTTAAGTTTCTTTCTAATGTTCCCAAGTCAAGTTAATTTTAATTTTCCTCAACCCAAGAAAATGCGTGGCAGCAGCCAACACCAAAAATACTTCCAAATATTTGATCATGAGTCTTACGCATCCTTCTCTGTGGGATCGATCCCTACTTCCCTATACTAGGTTTAGTAAAAGTGGTTGAGGGTTTTTGAAGCGGGAAAGTACTTGTGTGTCCGACGACCGGGATTCTGCACGACCTACGAGTTCCTAGACCAAGTGATCTAGTGGACTTGCTGGATCTGGGGAACCTGCCTTATTTGAATATCGCAACACTGCACACACACTACACTTGTACGGTCTCATTTCCAGTAGCTTCAAGTGGCGCCGTTGCCGGGGATGGATGGCGTTTGCTGTTATTAAGGATTTGGTGTAAATATTTTAATTTTTGTTATTTTCTTTCTCCCTGACAGTTTATGAAAGCGGGCTTCCAATCTGGAAGTTGGGCAAGTTCATCTGGATCAGGGAGTGGCCAGTACGAGTGGCGAATCAAGGAATCTACATCTACCATCACTACTAGATCAGGATTGAGAATGGAAGATCCATTCCCGTTCGAGTCAGAAAGTGAAAAGGAGTGGAATTCATCGACAGAGGAGAATCCAGGGACATCAACCGAACCAGAGCATTCCGAGACCGAGGAGGAGAAGGACCCAGATATGGCTCATCTACTAGACCCCGATCCGGAAATAGGGTCGCTCACCGCACATCTTGACGGTGAACCCGCTCATGCTATAGTCTCGAACCCACGACGGAGGTCGATTGACATCAAGACGAATGTGCTTGGAGTTCTACCTACTTTCTCTGGGCGTAGGAACGAATGCCCTTATGAGTTTCTGAACGAGTTCAGTAAACTATGTAGCATTCAGAAGCGACCCAACGAGGCAACAGAAGAGGACTACCGTCTTCGAGCAATTCCGTTTGCTCTCAAAGGGGAGGCGAACACTTGGCTGCTAAGGCTTCCACCGGATTCGATCAACACGTGGAAGGATTTTAAACTGGAATTTTTGGATTACTTTTTTCCATCTAACAAGACGAATGCCTTGAAGAAGGAGATTCAGGAGTGCAAACAAGAATACGATGAGTCTCTAAGTTCTTATTGGTCCCGCTTCAAGGGGCTGCTGGATGCTTGTCCAAACCACAGGATGATAGAAGCGGAGACTTACTATTTGTTCTATGAAGGTGCAAACCCTGAGTCAAAGGACTTGATGAACTCCTCGAGCGGGGGAAATTTTACTAAGAACAAAGCAAGTGAAGCCAGGGAAACGCTGGGGAGATTGATTGAGGCAAAGAAGGCCTATGATAACCCGCGAAGCATATTGAGGAGAGGATCAGCTAATGCAGTGATGGATCAAGAAGACAAGAAGGTGGAAGATAGGATCGATAAACTGGAAAAGGCCTTGCTAAATGCGATCGAGAAATGCAATCCGCATGCTCCAGTGGAGAATGAGAAATCCCTTGGTCAAGAGGAGAGGCAACTGCAACCATACTACAGTCAACCCTACGAAGGAGAGTGCCACGCTCAAGCAAATTCGATGGGAAGTTGGAATCCCGATGGAAGTTGGAATCAAGGGAGACAGAGGGACGCTCCATGGAGGACTCACCCCAACTTCAGATGGACTGACCATGATCAAAGCCAGCCACCTCCCTTGCAGCTCACGAATTTTGCACACCCTCCGGAGAGGCCGTCCAATTGGTCAGGGAAGGGATAAGAAGGACAATTGCAGCTGGGATACAGGAATCAGGATCAAGCTAATTGGGGGAACAAATAAAAAAAAACCCAGGAAACTCCTATGTGCCACCTCACCAAAGGAATAACCAAGGCAATTTTCAGAATTCCCAACAAAACCACCAAGGGAATCAAGGGTCTGGTGGCCAGTTCAACAATCAAGGGTCGAGTAACCAATACAACAATCATCAAGGAAATTTTCGACAGAACCAAGGTCAAGGACAAAATTTTGGTCAATTCAACTTCAGACCACAACGGAGTTTGGATGACATGGTCCATGATTTGGTAAATTCACAGCAGTTCATGCAAGGTAACCTACATTCCAACAATGACATGGTGCACAAGTTACAAGATGCTCAGTCAGAGCAAAAAGCCGCCATGGACATGATGGCAAAACAACTTTCCCAGATCGCAGTTTCTTTGAACGAGATGCGAGGGAATGAAGGCAAACTTCCCGCTATCGTCAAACCGCCAGACCGAGCAAATATTAGTCAGATCACTTTGAGATCTGGGCGGGGTTACGAAGGACCGACGTTGGGAACTGATGAGGAAGCGCCTATGCAAGCTAAAGATGGGAAACAGAGTCAGAAACAGCAAGAAGGAGGCGCTGAACCGAGGGCGATCATTGTTCAGAGAGACCTCCAGAAGGAAGATTTAGGGGGATCTCTACCTCGACCAAGGGACCCGTTCTTCCTAGACCCCGAACCTGAGGAAGTAAGCAGGGAAGGAAACAAAGCAGTTGATGAAACTCAGGCTGGTACTTCCACAAATGCAGTAAAGCGAGCAAAACCATTTCCATATCGAGGGGAGGCGAAGAAGAAAAAGGATGACACAGAGGATCTCATGGAGATTTTCAGCAAGTTGGAAATCAACTTGCCATTCTTGCAAGCTTTGAAAATGCCCACTTTCAGTAAGTTCATCAAGGAGTTTATTGCAGGGAAAACCAAGCTAGATGGGAAGATTGTGATTGGAGAAACTGTGTCTGCTGTGATACAAAAAAGAAGGATGCCCTCAAAATGCACGGACCCAGGTATGTTTACATTACCCATTTCTTTAGGGGATATCAAGGTTGAGCATGCCATGTGTGATCTAGGGGCGCCAATAAATGTTTTGCCACTTTCAATCTATAAAAGGTTAACTGGGGTAAGAATGGTTGATACCAAGGTAGTAATCCAGCTAGCAGATAGAACTTGCATTTGCCCTGAAGGAGTGTTGGAAAATATTATAATCAAAGTGCATGAGTTTCTATATCCTGCTGATTTTTACGTGATCAAGATGAATGATAATGAGTCTGCTGAGTCTAGTGGGGTACTTTTGGGGAGGCCATTTTTGCGCACAGCTAAGACCATTATTGATGTGTTTGATGGAACAATTTGCTTGGACTATAATGGGGAAAAATATACATTTAGCATAGATGAAGGGATGAAAAGACCCTTAGATGTTGAGAATCTCTACCCTATTGATGTTATTAACCCTTTAGTCCAAGAATATCTTGAGACAGAATTAATACAGGAACAGATTGATAACTCGGAGTTGAGCCATTCGATTGACAAAGAAGTTGTGGGATGGTGTGCAGCAATGAACACAGAAGAATTGACAGATGAAGAGCTCACAGAGGCTATTATGGAATTCTGCAGGAACCCGGAATCAGCTAGGTCTAAGGGATCGGCTTATGTGGCCAGTTTGGAAAAATCTCCTGGGCCAGGGAAAGAGACTTCACCAGAAATTTCAGGAAAAATCCCTTGCCCCAGGAGACGAATGGAACGAAAAAAGAGCTGAAAACACTCCCACCAGGTCTTAAGTACGCTAACTTGGAGGAGGACGAAATATTTCCAGTAATAGTCAACAGCAACTTGACCAAGGGACAAGAGAAGGAGTTGTTGGAGGTCATCAAAAGGAACAAGAAGGCAATAGGATGGACGCTCTCAGATTTAGTGGGAATAAGTCCGGATCTTTGCATGCACCACATCCGTCTAGAAGAAAGTGCAAAGGCTCATCGAGATGCACAACGGAAGCTGAACCCAAACATGCGAGAGGAAGTCCTAAAGGAGGTATTGAAGTTGTTTGCTCTAGGAATCATTTATTCCATTCCTGACAGTGAGTGGGTCAGTCCTGTCCATATGGTGCCAAAGAAGTCTGGGATACAAGTTGTAAAAAATGAGAAGAATGAATTGGTACCCACCAGATTAGTAACAGGGTGGAGAATGTGCATCGACTACAGGAAGTTGAATGAAGCCACGAAGAAGGAGCATTTCCCTTTACCGTTCATTGATCAAATGCTGGAGAGATTGGCAGGCAAACAGTATTTTTGTTTCCTCGACGGATACAGCGGATATTTCCAAATCTACGTTAATCCAGAGGATCAAGAGAAGACCACTTTCACGTGCCCTTTTGGTACATATGCATACCGAAGAATGCCATTTGGATTGTGTAATGCACCGGGGACTTTTCAACGATGTATGATGAGCATTTTTTCGGATCTGTTGGAAGTGTGCATTGAGATATTCATGGACGATTTCACCGTCTACGGGAACTCATTTGATGCTTGTTTAGCCAGCCTTGATCTAGTGTTGCAGAGATGTCAGGAAAAGCATTTAGTGTTGAACTTCGAGAAGTGCCACTTCATGGTGACTGAAGGCATTGTCCTAGGTCACGTGGTTTCTGAGAGGGGTATCCAGGTAGACAAGGCAAAGGTGGATGTGATATCAAAATTACCATACCCTACAAATCAAAAAGAGGTGAGAGGTTTCCTAGGCCATGCAGGGTTCTATAGGAGGTTCATAAAGGATTTTGCAAAAAACGCGCAACCACTCACTCGGTTGTTACAAAATGATGTTGAATTCGTCTTTGACGAAGGATGTGAGAGGGCGTTCCAGCTGCTTAAGGACAGGTTAGTATCAGCACCAATAATCAGGGCACCAGACTGGAACCATCATTTCGAGATAATGTGTGATGCAAGCGATTTCGCTGTGGGAGCTGTCCTAGGACAAAAAATTGATGGAAAAAGCTATGTGATCTTCTATGCTTCCAAAACGCTAAATCAAGCTCAGAAGAATTATGACACCACGGAGAAGGAAATGTTGGCCATCGTGTATTCCTTTGAAAAATTCCGACCCTACCTTCTTGGGTCAAGGGTTATAGTCTTCACGGATCACGCAGCAATAAAGTACTTACTGGCTAAGAAGGAGTCGAAGCCAAGGTTAATCCGCTGGGTGTTACTTTTACAAGAATTTGATTGGGAAGTACGAGATAAAAGAGGAACGGAGAATAGGGTAGCAGATCATTTGAGCAGAATCTTCCAAGGAGAAACAGAAGAGGCTATACTCGATGCCTTTCCCGAGGAACATTTGTACCTTTTGGAGAAATTTCCTAGACCACCTGACTGGGAAGCAGTTTTGGCTCTGACCGGTCTAGGGGAATCGGATAAAGGGAAGCGCACGCTGAATGAAGAACCATGGTTTGCTGATCTAGCCAACTACTTGGTCACGGGAGAGATGCCGGTTTCAGAAGAAGTTTCCCGGGCCCAGAGGATGAAGATTAGAAGCGAATCCAAATTTTATTTTTGGGATGATCCTTACCTGTGGAAAATGTGCTCAGATCAAGTGATTAGGCGCTACATTCCCGAATGGGAACAAAGAGATGTGTTAAATCATTGCCACGCGTTAGCATGTGGAGGCCACTTTGGGCCAAGGAAAACAGCGAGGAAGGTTCTAGACAGCGGATTTTATTGGCCAACATTGAATAAGGATGCTTTCGAATTCTGCCAGTGTTGTGAGAGACTGATACGCCCGGATTTTGCACTGTTTTAAGGCCATTATTTGGTCCGTTTTTGTTATCAAAATCACTCTACATGTCCATTATTTGCATATTCTATACATTTTGGTATTTTGACGTGTTTTGTGAGAAATGTGCATATTTGAGCCGAAAAGGGGAGTAAAAACGCATAGTCTGGAAATCTGGAGTCAGACGGCGACCAGCGACCGCCGCGAAGTTGTACGGCGACCGCCGGCGCCCAGCGGTCAGAGCTATGTGGCGGCCCGCCTCGGAAATTTACGCTAGGAGAAGAGTCTCGCCCGGCGACCGCCGGAGGACATGTGGCGGTTCGCCACCGAAGGGTCAGAGTCTCTGGACTCCAACGCGGCGACCGCCGGCCAAGGTGCGGCGGCCCGCTGGAGAAAGGCGGCGAATCCGACCAGCCCTAGATTTGCTCCAAGATTTACCAAATTTTGAAGATCTTTTCCTTCTATGATGAGGAATAATCTCCCCCTATAAATAGGACCTCAAGCTTCATCAAAAGGAGTTACACACAACAAGAACACATTCATAGAGAAAGAGAGTGACTACTTGCAACATTCATAGAGATCAAAAGCTAGAGTACTTCAATTGTGCAAGGAGTTGGAGAAGGATTTCAAGAACATCAAGAACGACAAGGATTCAACCTACGGGTTTTATTTGCTTTAGTTTTATGTTCAAATTGTTTTCCCTTCAATCTATGTTTTTAGTTTATTCAGTCATGTGTAACTAAACTCATAGGATTCTAGGGATGTGTTAGTAGCAACTTTGGTTATACAATTCCGTTTTCTATTTAATATCCGTTTTGTTTTTACTTTGTTTCTTCCCTAAGTTAATCATAATGCTTCATAATTGAGTGACACAATTATGTATGATTCAATACAACTTGCTTCATAACTGTGACAGAGTTCTAGCGAGTTAGATCCACATAGTAGACACTACAGTTAGCTTCCTTTAAAACGGCACTGTTAATTGAGAGTGAGGACTTTTCAAGGGTCTTAGGAGCTCTTTGGAGTTACGTGTTAGGATTGACAACCCTAATGTTAGTAATCAACGTTTGTATCGCATGAGCATAAGCTAGGTGACTCGTCCTTTCAAAGTATTAACTGTGCTAGGGTATTGTAGTTTGGAATTTGTATAACCATAAAAGTGAAAGCACATCCCTGGAATTCCCCTTATCTCTATACTTTTATCTCCGTGATTTGCTTGCATTTAGTTGTTTACTGTTTTAATATTTACTGTTTTCAAAAGTTTCCAAAAATTCTTGTTTCTCCAGATAGTAATTGAGTTCTAGTAGAAGATAGACACTTTGTGTACATCTTCCCCGTGTTCGATACCCGGTACTAACCTTTTGCTATACTATACCTACTCTGTATACTTGCAGGTATTTATAGTGCAAATAAAAAGTGCATCAAGTTTTTGGCGCCGTTGTCGGGGAAGACAATTCACTTTGGAGTGATATCTTCAAACGATAATTTTACTACTTTGGATTTTAATCGCTTTCATTTTTATTTTATTTTATTTATTTTATTTTATTTTTCTTTTTGTTTTAATGGATTTTCCTGCAGGCGTAGGAAATCCATGTGGTTATTTTGATGAGCAGCATGGGGGATCGCACTACGTCCCAGACTGTTCTGATTACTCCTATGATGCACAAGAGTACTGTTCTAATGATTATGAAACATGTGCAGGTTTGGAGGATCAACCCCGCTCCAGTTGGGAGGTTCTGTTAGAAGTTTGCATTACTGAGGTTCTCAACCATAGAAAGGTGACGAACAAAAGGTTGGAGAATTTGGAAAGAAATACCAGCGCCTTGGAAAGAGGGTTGGCAAACCTCGCTACTCAAGTCGGGATGCTGGAATTCAACCTTGGGATCTTAGCCACAACCATAGGAAACAGGCACACTCCAGGGTCGCTTCCTAGCCTACCAGAAATAAACCCGAAAGGAAAATGTCACGCGGTGCAGCTACGCAGCGGGACTACATATCAACCTCCGGAGGCAGGAGACCTGGGCAGGAGAGGAAGAGAAATAGAAAAACCACCTGGTACCTTGTTTGTCGATGATGTGCGGCGGCCCGCCGCATTCCAACACGGCGACCCGCCGCGTACACACCAACAGGACGAGGAAGATTCTGGAATTGGCATGGCTGAAGACCCGGCGGTCGCCACGCCTCATCGCGGCGGTCCGCCGGCCGATAAACAGCAAGCAGATGCTCTACCACAAAGCAGTGTCACCATTCCATATCCTCAACGATTGAAGAGCAAGAAACTTGACGCTCAGTTTACCAAGTTCTTGGAAGCAATGAGCAAAGTCCACATCAACATTCCACTGGTAGAAGCCCTTCAACAAATGCCCAATTACGCCAAATTTTTGAAAGATGTTGTGGCAAAGAAGAGAAAGTGGGGGAAGTACGAGACAGTGGGCCTAACGGAGAGCTGCAGCGCTATCATTCAAAAAGGGTTACCCACCAAGCACAAAGATCCAGGGAGTTTTACATTATCTTGTGTTTTAGAGAATGATGTGAAAGGTAAGGCGTCATGTGATTTAGGATCCAGTATTAATTTGATGCCTTTATCTTTTTACAGGAAACTCGACGTTGATAGTATCCGTCCCACCTCAATCACGTTGCAAATGGCAGATCGTAGCACAACAACGCCAATGGGGATAGTGGAAGATGTCTTGGTAAGAGTGGGAGAGTTTATTTTTCCTGCTGACTTCGTTGTGTTGGATATGCAGGAAGACAAGAAGGTTCCTTTGATCCTTGGAAGACCATTCTTAGCCACTGGCGGAGCCATGATAGATGTACAAAAGGGAGAGCTGACATTGAAGTTGAACGATGAAAGCATCACATTTAACATCTACGGTGCACTGAAATTCCATGGAAAGGAGGGGGCAGAAGGCTATCAAGAATGCAGTGTCATACAAATCGTTACCGACTGTGTGGGAGAAGTAGAAGTCACTTATCATCAAACCCAGGATCCTCTTGAATCTTGTCTCATAAACTCATTTACTCCTAATGCTGATTTATCATCTTGTGATGCAAGTGTTTGTGCAGTGGTGACAGAATTGGAAGCGCTACCGGAGAGAATTCCTCAAAAGGGAAATGCATTTTTGCCATTGCGTACCCCCGAAGAAGAGGAAGAAAGAAGGCAGGCAGTGGGAAAACCACGGGGACCACCAAAGGTGGAGCTAAAGCCGCTCCCCGAACATCTCAGGCTTTTGAGACCTTGAAGAAAGCTCTAGTGAGCGCTCCCATTCTCATTACCCCAGATTGGAGTCAACCATTCGAGATTATGTGTGATGCAAGTGATGTTGCAGTTGGCTCAGCTTTGGGACAAAAGAGGAACAAGATTTTTAGAGTCATTTATTATGCTAGTAGAACTTTAGATTCTGCTCAAGCTAATTATACGACTACCGAAAGGGAGATGCTCGCTATCGTGTATTCTTTTGATAAATTTAGAGCTTATCTTGTGGGGGCTAAAACTATTGTTTATACTGACCATGCAGCTATAAGGCATCTGTTCGCAAAGAAAGAAGCAAAACCCAGGCTCATTCGATGGATTTTGTTACTTCAGGAATTCGATGTTGAGATAAGAGACAGAAAAGGGTGTGAAAATGTTGTGGCCGATCATCTGTCGCGGTTGGAACATCCGGTGGAAGGAGAAGACTTATCACTTGAAATCAACGAGGATTTTCCCGATGAACATCTGTTTTTCACTCAAGCCACTTTCCCATGGTACGCTGATATTGTCAATTATTTGGCAGCCAAGGTACATCCTCCTGATCTCACTCCTTATCAGAAGAAGAAATTTTATAGAGATGTACGATCTTATTTTTGGGATGAGCCCTACTTGTTTAAAAGATGTGCAGATACTATACTTAGGAGGTGTGTACCTCAAGAGGATTGGGCGGCCATTGTTGAGAAGTGTCATTCATCCCCTACTGGAGGACATTTTGGTGTGCAAAGGACCGCAATAAAGATTTTGCAAAGCGGTTTCTATTGGCCCACCATATTCCGCGACTCAGCTAGTTTTGTTCTTCAATGTAATGAATGTCAGCGCACGGGGGGAATCACTAAGAAGAAAGAGATGCCTATGAATACCATTATTGAGGTGGAATTGTTTGATGTATGGGGGATAGATTTTATGGGACCATTCCCAAAATCATGAGAGTACCAATATATCTTACTTGCAGTAGAATATGTTTCTAGATGGGTGGAAGCAATTCCAACCAGAACTAACGATTCTAAAGTGGTTACTGCTTTTGTTAGAAAGAATATTTTTTGCAGGTTTGGTACTCCTCATGCCCTCATTAGTGATGGAGGATCTCACTTCAACAATAGATGGTTAGACAACGTGTTGGACAAATATGGAGCCAAGCATACGGTCACTTCTCCATACCATCCGCAGGCGAATGGACAAACGGAATTAGCAAACAGAGAGATCAAGTCGGTTCTTCAAAAGACGGTGAGTGTGAACAGAAAAGATTGGGCACTTCGGTTGGAAGATGCGTTATGGGCTTACCGCACTGCCTACAAGGGTCCCATAGGTATGTCTCCTTATCAACTTGTGTTTGGAAAGTCATGCCATTTGCCTCTTGAGTTGGAATACAGGTCGTATTGGGCAATCAAGAAGTTGAATCAAGATTTTCAAAAGGCCGGTGAGGAAAGACGTCTTTTTCTTAACGAGATGGACGAATTTCGAATGGAGGCTTATGATAGTTCATCCATCTACAAGGAGCGAATGAAGGCTTATCATGATAGGATGATCAGTCCAAGAGAGCTCACCTTGGGGGATGTGGTTTTGTTGCATAACTCGAGACTATCTTTGTTTCCCGGGAAGTTGAAGTCCAAGTGGACTGGTCCATACATAATCAAGAAAATCTATGATAGTGGAACAGTTGAGTTACTAGCCCCGGATGGACAGTTGTTTCAAGCAAATGGTCACCGTGTTAAGAAGTATTACAGTGCAGACAAAGTGTTAGATGAAGAGGTTGGTCTCGAAGAGCCACCCAAGGAGTGAAAAAGGGGGGTAAAAGTCAAGCTAATGACTCTAAAGGAGCGCTTGTTGGGAGGCAACCCAACAATTTTTGCTTTAATTTTAAGTATTTTTGGTTTTGGTTTAATTTTGTACTTTGCAAAAATTTTCGCAGGTTCTGACCTCTCCGTGGCGACCGCCGCAAGCTCTGCGGCGGTCCGCCACCTGAACGCTGGAAAACATCTTTGACGTGCGGCGACCGCCGAACAGCTGCGGCGGACCGCCACCTGGGCACAATTTTCCAGCGTGATTTTTTGAAATTCTTCGAATTTTCGCCCCGCTCAACCTCTACGCGAAATTTTTCAGGGTACGTTTTTGTTTTCAGTAGTATATTCACGTCCCTACCGACTCTACAAACTTATTTTACACTTTGTTGTAAATAAGTTTGGGGGGATGAAGTGGTGGACCGTGAGTTTAGGGTTTTCTTTTTGTTGTTAGTTTGTTTTTGCTTTAATTTTCCAAAAACCCGTAGGAGATTTTTGTGTTCTAAAAATGTTTTCTTGAATCCATGTCATGAACATAACATGAAGAACTTAGAAACACGCATGCTTAGGGACACATTAGACCGAGTTGCCAATGATATTATATTCCATCTATGTTTAAGTGTGGCTTAACGTTTTGATATGATGGTTGGGTGAAAAGGTGCATAATTAGTAAATTGCTTGTTCACCTTGAATCGTGCTTTTACCTTGTGAGATTTGTGCCTTAAATTCTTTCTTGTGTGATTTATCTGTATGCATGTATATGTTTCTAGAACTTGCTCCTAGTCTGCCTAAGTTTACATAGTGTTTAAGTTGATTTAGGAGGATGTTAGGCCGTCTTTTCTTAGCTACTTTTATATCCAAAATTTTCGACCCTCTCAAATTTTTCCTTTGGAGCCAATTTTGAGCCTTTAAGCCTTTTCTTTGGAAGCCAAAATAAATGGGGGGACAATTCCTTGGGGTAGTATAGTTTTTGTTATCTTCTTTTGTAAAGGAATTGGAGAGATAAGGAGGAAAGTATAAAAAGTAGTGTGCTTAATATTAAGAAAGTACAAGTTGTGAAATTGAGAAAAATTCCAAATATGTGCTTGATCTTAGAAAAAAAAAGAAAGGATGTGTAAAAAAAAAAAGAAAAAAAAAGAGGAAAAAAAATGTGTGAAAGGTTGTGAAAAGAAAATAAAATCAAAGGATTGAAAGTAAATTGAAGGAGAAAAATAAAGTGTTAGAAGTGCCTTAAGTTTTAGAAAAGTGGAGTCATCTTAACTCTACTTGGGATATTTTTATATTTGAGTCACTTTTTAGCCAAATATTCCTCACCTACCAAAGAGCCTACGTTACAACCGAAAAGAAAGACCTTTCGGACTTTTGATGCTTAATCACATTGAGTAGAGGAGGGATTAGACTTTGAGCAAGCCTATGGTAAACTTTGCATGATGCATGATTTGAGTGATTTACACTTTACCTTTATACACTTTGAGAGTGAGAGAAAGAACACTTCCCATCTTTGGAAGTTTGCCACATGTGAGTGCTTGAATTCAAGGTGTTCCACGAGTTAGTAATGAAAGTGCACTATTAAGCCTTGCTTGATTTGATTGTGTTAATCCATGCTTAATCTATTCTTTCATCTTTTGAGGCAATTATGACGTCTAGTCCTTGTGCATTCCGTGCGTCTATTCTTGTGTCTTTAGTGTTTTGTTCGAGGACAAACAAAAATGTAAGTTTGAGGGAGTTGATACGCCCGGATTTTGCACTGTTTTAAGGCCATTATTTGGTCCCTTTTTGTTATCAAAATCACTCTACATGTCCATTATTTGCATATTCTATACATTTTGGTATTTTGACGTGTTTTGTGAGAAATGTGCATATTTGAGCCGAAAAGGGGAGTAAAAACGCATAGTCTGGAAATCTGGAGTCAGACGGCGACCAGCGACCGCCGCGAAGTTGTACGACGACCGCCGGCGCCCGGCGGTCAGAGCTATGTGGCGGCCCGCCTCGGAAATTTACGCTAGGAGAAGAGTCTCGCCCGGCGACCGCCGGAGGACATGTGGCGGTCCGCCACCGAAGGGTCAGAGTCTCTGGACTCCAACGCGGCGACCGCCGGCCAAGGTGCGGCGGCCCACCGGAGAAAGGCGGCGAATCCGACCAGCCCTAGATTTGCTCCAAGATTTACCAAATTTTGAAGATCTTTTCCTTCTATGATGAGGAATAATCTCCCCCTATAAATAGGACCTCAGGCTTCATCAAAAGGAGTTACACACAACAAGAACACATTCATAGAGAAAGAGAGTGACTACTTGCAACATTCATAGAGATCAAAAGCTAGAGTACTTCAATTGTGCAAGGAGTTGGAGAAGGATTTCAAGAACATCAAGAACGACAAGGATTCAACCTACGGGTTTTATTTGCTTTAGTTTTATGTTCAAATTGTTTTCCCTTCAATCTATGTTTTTAGTTTATTCAGTCATGTGTAACTAAACTCATAGGATTCTAGGGATGTGTTAGTAGCAACTTTGGTTATACAATTCCGTTTTCTATTTAATATCCGTTTTGTTTTTACTTTGTTTCTTCCCTAAGTTAATCATGATGCTTCATAATTGAGTGACACAATTATGTATGATTCAATACAACTTGCTTCATAACTGTGACAGAGTTCTAGCGAGTTAGATCCACTTAGTAGACACTACAGTTAGCTTCCTTTAAAACGGCACTGTTAATTGAGAGTGAGGACTTTTCAAGGGTCTTAGGTGCTCTTTGGAGTTACGTGTTAGGATTGACAACCCTAATGTTAGTAATCAACGTTTGTATCGCATGAGTATAAGCTAGGTGACTCGTCCTTTCAAAGTATTAACTGTGCTAGGGTATTGTAGTTTGGAATTTGTATAACCATAAAAGTGAAAGCACATCCCTGGAATTCCCCTTATCTCTATACTTTTCTCTCCGTGATTTGCTTGCATTTAGTTGTTTACTGTTTTTAATATTTACTGTTTTCAAAAGTTTCCAAAAATTCTTGTTTCTCCAGATAGTAATTGAGTTCTAGTAGAAGATAGACACTTTGTGTACATCTTCCCCGTGTTCGATACCCGGTACTAACCTTTTGCTATACTATACCTACTCTGTATACTTGTAGGTATTTATAGTGCAAATAAAAAGTGCATCACTCAGCCGAAGTGTAATTCCGCTTGTTCATCTCGAAATTGAGCTTCAACTATTGGAAGCTAAGGGGAAGACTCTGAAGTATTATAGTAACCTGGGACTTGGATCGATCGTACCTCCCAAAACCTCAATCTGGTTGAGGTGGCTCATCATCTCGAGGACATGCTGCCTCACTGACAAGCCTTCCTTCATAGTCTTCGTCATGATACTCCGAAAGGCTTGAGACTTAGCCGTTCGATTCTGAGTACCAAAAAGATTTCCAAGATTTTGCATAATCTCGGCGGCAGTTTCCATGGCGGAATGCTGATGTTTGAGTACTGATGACATAGAAGCCAACATGTAGCACTTAGCCATCTCATTCGCCTTATGCCACCGTCTATGCGCATCTCGCAGTCCTTGCGCGGCGTTAGCCGCCGGCACTGCAGGGCGTGGAGTAGTGAGCACAAATTTGTACACTTCGGCTGTGAGTACGATATCCAAGTTTTGTTTTCATTCTATGTAATTTTGGCCCTCGAGTTTGTTTTCTTTGATAATTGTAGAAAGAGGATTAAAAAACATCTTGACGGATTTTATTGCACTGCAAACAGAAGACTTTACTATTTGTCATAAACTTATGTAAGGAAATTGAGTAGATTAACCATAAAACTTTTCAAAAAAATTAATAAATTGTATCCTCCTTTGGAGGTTAATACGCATTAAAATTTTGACAATTTTACTGGTCACAACACCGACGAATAGTCCAGAGACCACAAGACATGGCATGGCCGCCTAATGTTGCCTAAGCACGACCATCAGATTTAGCATTACATAATTTTATTTCTACAACACACTCCCATAACAATGTTCATGTGCTGATATCAAAACCAAGCTATCTCATAAATTCTTATTGAACCCTGAAAATCGCAGTTCCTTAGGATTATTGTCCCTACTTTGCAGGTGGCAATAATATTGGGAACCACTTTCTAGTTCATTCTATTTATTATGTGAGAAGTCCGCCCTTATGAACTTACTGTTTTCGTAAGATTATTGTCCATACAAAGCAGGTGACAATAATATTAGAAAATCAGCTTCACAAAATTTGGCAGTCCAACCGATGGAGATCATATATAAACTTTTAGTTCATAATTATCGCTTAGATATTTGGGTTATGGTTTTTCATTAATTATCCTTTAGCCTTAAGGCAGATTAAGACTAATTAAATTATGTTGGTATTTAATTGACTAGATAATTAAATCTTTTATTATCATTAGTATCTTAGTTCAGGAATTTATTAATCTAGAAATTAATTCTTATTCATGTCATACTATAAGATATATCTAAAATAAAATACATTATTTAAATCTTAATTAGACATGAAAGATTAAATTCACATAAATTCCATGTTCAAGATTAGGAAGAAAATAATTTTTATATTATTTAATGTATTCTTATATATCTATCTTATTTAGAGATTCTAGATATATATTATAATTAGGAAACTATTAAATTATTCTTATTTATATCATCTAGGATATAAAATATTCATAGATATAGAAAATAATCAAAATATTCCTAAAATCTAGAGAAATCTTCCCAAAATATTTTATTTTATTAAATAATATTATTTTTAATGATATCTTTTAATTTAGGAATTAAATAATCATTAAAATAATCTTTCGTCAATATCTCGAGATCAAGGTTCGCATGATCATCAACGGGAAGATTCGCCGGCGATTGGCTCGCCGGAATGGCGAGTTCACCGTTTAGCGTCGCCGGTCACCCCGCGCGCAAAGCGTGGCGCTTCCTTTTCCCTCCGCGGCGTTAACACGTCGCGTTTTTCCCTCCGTCGTCTTCATCCAGCCGCGCAGCCACGTCTACGCAGCTCCGGCGATCTCCCTCTGCCCCGACTATCTCGCGCGTTCCAGCAGTCACCGCTCCCGGCGTGGCTGCTCTCGGTCGCGCTTCGCTAGGGCTGGGCGACTAGGGTTAGGGTCTTGCGGCATTTTCCGGTGGCATCGCCCCCTTGTCGCAACGTCGACAACCTCTGCGCCGTCAGCTTTGAGGAGGACCGACGCCGCGGTCTCGACGGCGGCGTGGACGAGCCCATGCTCGTGTTCACGTTGCCGTGTGATCGCATTGATCCTTCCTCGATCGGCGCGTTCTCCAGGTAGCACCAGGACCGGTAGTGGTTCTCCGGCGGTGCGCACGAGACCATTCTCGTCAGCGCATCGCCGGTCGATCCCTTCCTACACGGTCTTCGAATTGCATCGAGCGCCGCCTAGGGTTTTCGGCCTTGGCCAACGGCATGCACGAGCCCTTGCTCGTCAGCGCGTCGCCCCATGTCCGTCGACCCTCGGCTCCCACTGCTTCGACACCCCTCTCTGATCGCATGTAGTGCGATCCGTCCCAGCGCAAGCGCCGACGAATCGCACATCTCATGGGTTCGAATAATTCAAGTTCCATGATTCGAATGTTCTTGAGTTCATCATGCATATAATAAATAATAAAAATACAAGAACATGCTTCGTAATCAAATAAGACATGCATACATGAATTTCGCGAAATTTAAATCCAAATAATCAGAGCCAAAGACTGGCTCTGATACCAATTGAAGGAACTGGCAGCGGAAGCGGTGTGACGGATTAACATAATTTAATAATTATTAATCGCACAAATAAATCACATAATAATCGGATCTATTTAGCGGATTATTTAGACAAAATCTATTCGCGTAATTCCCACATGTATCATGCTCATAACTTGAATTAATCATGCTTTAAGAATATTGAAACCTAAAACATGCTTTTCTACAAAGCAGAAATAATACCTAATTAATTCTCCAAAGAATTGAAGATGACTAGCAGCTTCTCCACGTGACGCTTTGAATACTAGACCACAAATCTTCTCTCTGGTTCCCGAACTGTACTGTGGGCTGATCTCACCAGAATACTAGGACTTAAATAAAAATGACAGAAGAAATCATTTTTGGAATAGGACAAAATTTCTAGCTCCACTCTATATGGGGCGGGACGAAAATTTTGAGTATTAAAACTTATGATTTCTGTCTCCTTTATTCTCCTATTTATATTAAGTTCCTTTTGGGCCCAGACAGGAATCTATGGAAGGTTTTGGATATGGGCTCATCCAATTTACTTTTTACTAATTAAATTGAACCCACAATTTAATATAAGCTTAATTGGAATATTACGAGCAGCCACTACAGAAGTAATATTGAACTCTCCCCATCCAAATCTGAAATTATAAGTAATTCGGGTTTCCGTTTAACTTTCATTTCCCGCGCTTAAGATAAAAATGTCCATTAATTAATTGATGTTTGCTATGGACTTAATTAATTAACTTCTTATTAATTCCAAGAGTGGACTTAGCATGAAACACTTATTTATTATTCATAGAGTAATCAAACTCCAACTAGCTAGGTTCCAAATAATAAAACCTTGTTTCGCGCTCCTCTTGAGTACATTATCAAACGAGACTCTCCTCGCGCACGATTCAATATAATAGCAATTCTAGTAACGCTAGATATTAACCACCACTACCCAATATATCAGGTTTATTGGGTTACGAAAAACTCACACCATTTGATAAGTCAAAGTAATGCATAATCAATACCGTATGCTCAATGCTAACCTACATTGATTAAGAAACAAATATTTATCAAGACCTCGTCTTTCAGTAGATAGCCTAAGGACAAGTCTTGCTGTTAGACCGTTCAGTGCTATACCACACCAATGTCATCTTATTTCAGTAAGGCTTAGAAATATGCAGACTGACATTGCAACCTTTCTCGATGGATAGTCTAATTCCAACTAGGTTGTGAAATTCATCTTTTTCTTTGTTTAGGACTGACCGTATTACCTTAAAGTGGACGCCGCCCACAACCGGTCTACTAAAACAAAGACTTAGACTTTGTTAAGTTAACTTATACATTTAAACATGCATGAACATCCATTAAATGTAAAACATAACAACATTATGACAAAAATAATCTGTTTTATTCCTTGGAAATAAAATAAGAGTTTTACAGTATTCAATCACTCGAAACGTGATTTCTAGTATACAAACTCTAACATAAGGCGTTACCGCCTAAGACATTTATGGAACAAGCTAACACAATGGGTCTTGGGTATGAAAATGTCTAATCTTTATGTATCCATGTTGGCTCAGACACTTATGTTATGGATATTTTGAATTCAATAAATGTTGTTTCTACTTTTCCTGCTTAAGCTTATTATTTTATGCATATATATGTTTTAGTATTAATGCAGGAAGTCTTGAAATAAGACAATTATGGACATTGTGTCACTTATAGATTATATTAGTGGGGTTATTGGTGATGTGGTACATGGAAGGAACTATGTCGATTGAATGATATACGCCCGCCATGACCCGCAATAGTAGTCTCTCTAATATAATACTTATGTTTACCAATGATGAAAGTATTTATAAAGTCCAATATTATGCGCGTCTTATGTTTATTATGTCTATTTTACTGTGGCTCTGTCAAGTGTAACAAGTGGGAGAATCGAAAGCTTTGTGTCCCACATGTTCGCCAAGTGGGAGAATTTAAGTTTTATGTCTCACATATGTGACATGTGATAGAATCCTAAATAGAATTGAATTTTACTATAATACATATATTTGGTATAAGACACATTTTACCTTAATTAATTGACTATCAATTAATTATTGTCACATCAATTAATTAAATAATCATATTATATTTTTCCAAAGAGAATATATGTTCATATATATATATATGCCGATTGATTGCCAATAAATGGAAAAGATTGATTACATAATCTTTTTATGGAATGAATATTCATTCTCTTGGCCATCAAGTAAAAGAAACGTGCATATATATTATTAAGATTTTATTAGAATTGATTGTGTTCAATTAGTAATATTAATAGACGGAAGATTATATTCTTGGTCAATAAGAAACGTATTTACTAATTATTTTGGGCCTCTTTGATGGAAAGGGCTTTTAGGGTTTGATTATTAGGGTTTGTCCTCTCTTTGCCTATAAATACAAGTGTGGTGATCCCATCAAATCACACACATTAAGAGAACACATAAACGAGAGAAAGAGAGAGAAACAAATCCTTGGAGTTGCGCCACTACGCCGAAAAAGGTTCAAGGAAATCGTCTCCTCCTTCCTCAATCGCTTCCGCTATGGATCGCCAAGGTATATCTCGATCGTATAATGCTTATGGTTTACGTGAAATACATGTTGTTCGAAGATCTTGCTTTATTTATATTCAATTATCTAATCTTGAATATATGATGATAAATAATATCCAACACCTCCGTCCACCAAAATTTGTCCCATTTTATCATTTCTGTCCGTCCCCCAAAATTTGTCTCATTTCACTTTTACCATTTTTGGTAGTGGACCCCATATTCCACTAACTCATTCTTACTCACATTTTATTATAAAACTAATGTATAAAAGTAGGACTCACAATCACTAACTTTTTTAACTCACTTTCTACTATTACATTTCTTAAAACCCGTGCCGGGTCAAAGTGAGACAAATTTTGGTGGACGGAGTTAGTAGTATCTAAGTAATACTCTAAGCAACAAATATGCTAAATCAAAACAAACTTAATAATAAGATATGGGGATATTCAAGGAGATATGCTCTTATCAATCTTCCGCGGTTGATGAAATCCACCTTGCCCTTAAGGGGGTTTATGCTTCTATTACAGTATTCTAATCTATGTTATTTGTTTTTTATATAAAAAATAAAATAATAAAATATGAAAAATGATGAAATAAGGGGTAGATGATTTTGAGATTGTCGAATTGTGACCGAAATTAAAAATGCTAACAGAGGAAAAACGGGTTATAGCTGATTTTGGGGCGATTTTTGAGTCCATGGATGCCCTTAGCATCATCCTTCATCACTTCTCATCAAATCACCAATTTTACTATAATAATTCAAATATAAAAGAATTTACTCTATCTAATCACTTAAGTCCCTCAAAATCTAAAAAAAATAAAAAATAGGTTACGTTACGGTGTAAACCAAAAAATTGGTAAATTGTCAAACCTAAAATGAGATATATTTTGAGGTTTCCTTTCTCTGACTTGGATGTCGGAGATGTCTACATGAAGCAATTCTTGATTTTATAATCAAAGTAAGTAAATCTGGTCCGGCAGATACGGCGCGGAAGGCACAACGGCGTCGTACTGATGAGCATACTCTTCCAAGGGTGGCGCCGAAGGCACAAAAGCCACAACCGTAGCAGAGGCGCAGTAGTCTTCAATCGGTGGCGCTGAAGGCATTAAAGCAGCAAGCCGAGCACCGGCACAGTATTGAGGAGCGTAGTCTTCAATCGGATGGACAAACATGTAGGCCATATACAAAACTCCCCGCGGCTTCCCCGACTTGGACGATATCGGAAGCGCAATATCCACCGGCATATTTCCCCACGAATTCCGTCGATAATAATCCAGCAGCGCTCTCACCGCCAACTCCACGGACCCCACACCCACACTTTTGCCGAATCCCATCCACACACTTCTCTTGCACTTGATGCATGCAACCAGGGTTCCCTCGCAACCCTGGCCGACCTCGAACTCCATGGGGGACCACAGTGGCGCGGCGGTGCGCGTGTCCACCGTGATTCTCTGCGGAGGGGATGAGGAAGAGGAGCCTCCCACGACGGCGTAGAGGAGGTTCATCTTGGGGCTCTTGAAAATCTGCGCTGATCGCACCATGATTTTGAGCTTCATCTTTGGATTCAAAGATTCAGATTGGATATTTGCGCAAATATATAGATTATTCAAACCCTTACCCTAATTCCATCGGCTCTCGACTTAACTCATCTCATATTTTTAATTTTGTGTTATTTTCATGGGTTAATCAACAAATCTACCAATTTTATTAGTATAATCTAATCAGAATTTCACTCTAACGGTCAAACCGCAACATGATATATGTCAAAAGATATGGTAAGATTTACTCCGGAAAATAAGTTAATCACATATATACACGACGATATTTATTTATGGAAATAGTAATTTGTAAGACGCCTATGGTAGGCAACAAACTAGGTAATTTACAAAGATCATAAATAATGGTAGTTTAAAAATCTATTTTAACATTCATTTAAAAGCACAATTTGGATTTGTTCATTTAGTTTACTGAATAGGGGAGTCGAACTATGCAAATTACTGACACAAACTTATGACATGCCATTTCCACAACGAACGTCTAACTCATTAGAAGTTATATTAGCAGCCGATGACTAATTATGCAGACGCTCGAACCAAGAATTAAACCTTATATATATATATATATATATATATAGAGAGAGTTGTGATCAATGTCGAACCAATTTTAAAGACCGAACTAGAGACCAAATCTGGGCCATTAGATCTAGTTTTTTTTTATGAGATGTGCTGCTGTGAAAATTTTTTCGGCTTCATTACAAGCCCATTTTACTTCAGTATATACGTTTATTACTTCATTCTGTACTTCAAATGCTTCTACACATACTTCATTCCAACAATTTATTACATTATTCCATGTGTTTATTAAACCATATTAGTGCATGGCGTTGGTGATAGATATTGTAGAGAGAAAGAACGACACGCGACTGCGAAACCACATTTACGTATTGGAATGAAGTAAAAACCTACTGGAATGAAGTAAAAACCTACTAGAATGAAGTAATATATTCTGGAACGAAGTTAAATCTTCGTAACATGTTAGTATGACTTATTTACCTTCAGATGAATTAAAATAGGCTCGAGATGAAGGCGAAAATAATTTATAAATTTCTGTATCTTATCCATAAAAAACTAGATCTAAAAGCCCTAATTTGGTAGGGTTCGGTGATTCGGTCTTTAAGAGTAGATTTGTGGATAATAGGACTCTATATATATATATATATATATATATATATAGGGATGTACTAGTATAACAACTAATTTTAAAGTTACAACGTACATCCAACCATGTGCTGCCATGTGGCACGAAAAATGCAATATTGTATACAGAAAAATGCAATACACATTTGTAGAAGCTATAAATGAATTTCGGCGGATTGCATTTTTGTTATATGCAGATTGCATTTTTTATCATTGAGTTTTGCATTTTTGATATTGACTGTTTAAGTTGCATTTTATATATAGACGAATTGCATTTTTATATGTGAAAATGCAAAACTTAACAATAAAAAATGCAATTTATGTGAAAATGCAAAACTCAACACTATAAAATGCAATTTACATACAACTAAAATGCAATCTGCGAAAATGCATATACAACTAGATTGCATTTTTGTGTTTAAAATATTGCATGTTTTGTGCCACATGGCAGCACCAGATTGGATGTACGTTGTGACTCTAAATAAGGGGGCACTCTAGTACTCCCCAATATATATATATATAGATATATATATATAGGGGTGTGTTAGGGTCCTTACAGCATCTTAGTGTAAAACGCAGCACTAATCACAGCCCTTGGATCATTAGATTGGATGGTTGTGATTAGTTACATTATCATACTAAAAATCTACATTATTAGCCGAGGTACATTATTAGACTAGAAATGTACATTGTAAGACTAAAACTGTACATTATTAAACTAAAATGCTACATTATTATCCGAGCTACATTATTAGTCTAAAATTCTACATCATTAGATGACACGTGGCATTAATCTAACCGTTAGATCATAAGATCCAATGAACTGCAAGTGTTTTGAGTTTTACTTATACTTAGCGTTCTGACCTGAATACATCCCTATATATATATATATATATATATATATAGAGATGTGATCATATCATAACCCTCAAATCACATAATAACTCTATAATTAAATCTGGACCACACATATTTGATAATCTTGTGGTTGAGATTCAAACTTAGATTTACTTCATAAAAAAGGCGCAGAGGGATAAAAGTGTAATTTCCTCATTTAATTTCTGAATTTTACTCTAAACACGCGATTCACGCTTTCATTCTGTTTGAACTCAATTCTCTCACCTTCATCTTCATCTTCATCTTCATCTTCACAATTAACAGATCGATTCTCTCATCTTCATCTTCCATATTTCTCGCCTATTTTATTTCAACATCTCCAGATTTTCTTCGATTTGTTCATTATTCCGTAGTCTCCAGATTTTGTTTCCATATTTCTCGCATAATTGTGATCGGGAAGATGTTTTGAATTTTGTGTTCTTATTTTCATTGATTACCTCTTCAATTGCTGTGAAAATTTGCTTCGATGGAATCTGTAGAAAATAACGAAGATAACAATCATTATTGATTGTGTTCATATTCATGTATTGAATTTGATTTTAGATTAATATTAGTCGGATAAAATGATACTACGATAAAATGATACTTTGGGCTGATAAAATGATAGTCATAGCTGATAAAATGATACTTTTCAGACGTGTCATAGCTGATAAAATGATAGTCCTAGGTGATAAAATGATAGCCATAGCTGATAAAATGATACTTTTTGCTGATAAAATGATACTTTTGGCTGATAAAATGATAGTCATAGCTGATAAAATGATACTTTTGACTGATAAAATGATACTTTTCAGACGTGTCATAGCTGATAAAATGATAGTCCTAGGTGATAAAATGATACTTTTGGCTGATAAAATGATAGTCATAGTACTTGATAAAATGATACTTCTTACTAATAAAATGATACTTTTGGCTGATAACATGATACGTTTTAGCTGATAAAATGAGCAACCTTGGAACAAAGTTTCTACAACGGTTTACATCTACAAGGAAACTTCTATGACAAACTATCTTTGAAGAGGGCTTCCAAAATAATTTCAATTGAACAATACAGAAGAGTTCTCTTCACATTGCACCGACCTACAAATGAAAAGTCTAATCTAGTTCAAATTGAACCACAAACAATGGCAAAATAATGTTTAAAGCCTACATAAGTAAATGTCTACCAACAAAATCTATGCTGAAGTATGGTAATTAAAACAAGCGCTGAGTTTCAGTTAGAGATCCTATCATGCTCGCGCTTGGCTTCACCATCTACGCACTTCACCATCTACGCTTGGCTTCAACATCATCAATGTTCTTACCTAATAAACAAATGATTTCAGTGTGTTAAACAGTTTATGTAATTATATAAAGTCAAAGTATCATTTTATCCCATGAAACTATCATTTTATCAAGAGCAATTATCATTTTATCTTCTGAAACTATCATTTTATCAAGAGCAATTATCATTTTATCTTCTGAAACTATCATTTTCTAAATTTCAATGAGTTCAAAAAAGCAGAGAGGGCATAACTTGTCACTTAAGTAGAACAAAACACTATTCACAAATTATCATTTTCAGAAACTATCATTTTATGCATCCAAAGTATCATTTTATCAAGCAAAAGCACAATTTCTACATTTAAACAGATCATCCAAACACATAGCAACACACACACACACAAAAACACAGAGACACACACAACAACACACACAAACACAGCAGCAGTAGCCTCAGGACACACACACACACAAACATAAAGTATCATTTTATCCCATGAAACTATCATTTTATCTTCTGAAACTATCATTTTATCCCATGAAACTATCATTTTATCAAGGGCAATTATCATTTTATCAACTATCATTTTATAATATGAAACTATCATTTTATTCCATGAAACTAACATTTTATCTTCTGAAACTATCATTTTATCAAGGGCAATTATCATTTTATCAACTATGATTTTATAATCTGAAACTATCATTTTATCCCATGAAACTATCATTTTATCAAGGGCAATTATCATTTTATCAACTATCATTTTATAATCTGAAACTAGCATTTTATCCCATGAAATTATCATTTTATCTTCTGAAACTATCATTTTATCAATGGCAATTATCATTTTATCTTCTGAAACTATCATTTTCTAAATTTCAATGAGTTCAAAAAAGCAGAGAGGGCATAACTTGTCACTTAAGTAGAACAAAACACTATTCACAAAGTATCATTTTATCATTTTCAGAAACTATCATTTTATGCACCCAAAGTATCATTTTATCAAGCAAAAGCACAATTTCTACATTTAAACAGCTTATCCAAACACATAGCAACACACACACACAGCAAAACACACATAAACAAAGCAAAACACACACACAAACACAGAAAAACACACACCAGTAGCACACACAGCAAAATGTAAATCTAAATATATAGATTGTTCTCAATATTGTTATGCATGAATGATATTGTATAAATATAAGAAATATCTACACTAAAAAACTACAGAATCTAAAAAAATCGAGAAAATCTCCAGCAAAATGATAAATCGAGCAAAATCAAAAGTGAAATAAGTAATAAACTTCATCCAACCTTTCTTCGATGATGCTTGATCGTTTTCCTTCGACATTTTCCAGAATCGGATGATTTTTCCTTCGATTCGAAGGCTTTGAAACATGATTCAGAGGGTTTGATTGTGTGAGAAATTGATGCAGGGTTTGAGTCAAGTTTCCTTCTTTCCTACCAAATTTTAAAACAAAATGACAATTTTGCCCTTAATATGTCCGAAAATGATAGTTTTATTTGATAAAATGATAGTTTTGTTAGATTAAATCTAGATCACATATTTTAAAAATGTGTGGTGGAGATTTAGTTATAGGGTTATATATATATATATATATATATATATATATATATATATATATATATATATATATCCGGAAGCAAAGTTGTAAACCACATTACAACGCATGTATTGGTGTTTGATTTTTTTTTTAAAATTAATCATAATATAGGACGCCAAAAAATTAAAGAGTACAAGGCCAAATTATCTTAATCCTTTTCTATTATAGGAAGTTTCTATTTGTGTCCCCTAATATTAGTTGGGACACCAACAATAAGGACACTTTATAGATGGTTTGTGGTATAATTAGATATACAAATTTGCATCCTTAATAATATTAAAAAATATCTTTAGCCAATCTTTTTGTTGTAGTGCAATGAACATATTTCTCGTACCTAATTTTATCCACCATATAATTCTGTAGTACTACCTCCGTTAGGGGTGAGCATTCGGTCCTCTGTCCATGAAAAATAGATAAAATTGTACATGACATGAGTTTTAATGCGTAATTGATAAAGTAAAAAATATGGTGGAAAGAGGTGGTGAAAGTAGTTAGAGAATCGTGGGTCCATAATCATAATATATGTAGGGTTAGTATTTGTTACAAACTTTCATGTCAACTGAATTGCTCTTTATAGTCTTTTTATACATTTATTTATTTATATTTGTGATAAGTTATTCGTGATATATTAACTTATTAGCATTTGTTTTGACATTAATAGCTTTGCATATATGTCAGTATTTAAAATGTAAAAGTTATACTTTGATTATTTCTTTTTATTGTAGAACTATCATTTAAATTTTAACGATTCACATCTAATCAAATCATTCATATATCACTATAGTCATTACATGGCTCATTTGGAATATCCGGAATAAAGTGATCTTTCAAGGCTTGATCCGAATTGAAATTTTGAAAAAAAGGAAACTTTTCTGGCAGCTTGGCTTGTGGACTCGGGGTTGGTGCCATGATTTTTCCTTCTCTATAGGTGTTAACATAACTTGTTCACTGTCTAATCCCTCTACAAAAATAAGTGAACGAAAAACATGGATCATTATCACATATGCTAGACCTCCATCTGAAGCTTCTGTGTCATTCACAAGTATAAGAAACACATGAGATATAAAACAACGAAAAAAGACTCAATATTTGCATAAGGGGTTTGGATGATTAAACGTCTTGTACCTCCTCTGATCTTGGGCTGAATTAGTGCCGTGTCACTTCTAGGTGTCTTGGAGAGAAGCAGTAGTAAGATCATTTTCAATCATACACCAAATTTTATTTTGTGTAGAAAACTTTTTCAAATCATACTGCAAACTCAAACCTACTACTTTTACGTTTTTCATGTAACTAACACCAAATAGCTATTGCAAAAATGGAGTTTATATACTAAATAGAGTCTCTCTACTAATAGACTAATATTTTGAGATGAATTTTTTCTGCTATTTAATGTTGGTGCTTTCATTGGGAAGTCTAATTAACTGTCTAACAACTCAAAGTTGTGACATGGAAAAAAAAGGAACCAACAATAATTGGCATGGTCTACCGACAAGAATATTTAAGAGTCAATCCATAGTGATAAAATGATAAAAACGAAGTCAGTCATGACCAATGAAGTTGTAACATCCCGAAATTTCGAACCCTAATTTTAGAGCAATAGAAATTTTTTTAATACTATTAATGACGTGGGAGACGTGAATTAAATGATGAATGAATTTATTGCATGAGTTCTTATGACCAAGTTGCGTCTAGGGTTGAGGTTTGGGTTGAAAAGTCAAACTCGTTGAATATATGACGTGGCTTATGAATATTTGATTTAAAGGTGAAATTATGTGGCGAATTATTTGTTTAAGGATGAGTGAGATTCTTAGAATAATTCCATAGATACCATAACCACATTTTTGTGGAATTTTCGATCTCTTTATATTATTGGAGGGAAATTCTTTTTTTTTTTCGGACTTAATTTATTTGCTTGGGATATTATTCCAAATTAAATCCAAAACCCAATTATTCCTTATTCATTCATGAAAATTTCGACCCCTATGCCTTACACATGGAGATTTTCGAAATCTCCTAATTATGGGAGAAGGGAATTCTTTTATTTGTTTAATTGGTTCCTTATTTGTTCCCTTCTATACATTAATTCAAAGATCCTAGCAAATCTTACCAGGGAAATCTTGCCTTACCCTAATTCAAATAATAATTAGGATTTATTCCTTATGAGAAATTCTCATAATTTTCGCCTATTACCCTATATATGGTAGGAAATAATTATTTTTATTCTACTCCATGACATCTTCTTCCCCAAGTAAGATTTAAATCAAATCCCACAACCATTTAATAGGCAAAATCTCGCCTATTTCCCTTCCCTTAAGTCCACGCCTTTTTCCTTTCTACATGGGAGATTTTCTTTTATTTTATTTTGCTCCGTGATATTTTATTCTACTCCGTGAAAATACCAAATTAAATCCTAGGCTAATTAAATAGCCTAATACTCGAAAATTCCTTATCTTTCTTCCCTATTTCACGTCACTTTTCTTCCTCTCTACTTCACAATATTTATTTTATTTTATTCAATTGTGGAGAATCAAATCTTCCCAAATATTCTATTTATTTACCTGGAGATTTAATTATTGAACTCTATAAATAAGAGAGAAAACCCTAAACCCTAGCACCACAATTTTCGCCCCCTCCCTCATACCACACGCCTCTTTTCCTCTCCACTCTCTCTCAATTTTCTTCCACTTTCCTCCAAGATTTCTCCATCTTTTGAGGAGATCCGATTTTGAAACCCAAGAAATTGTTGAAGAACCAAGAGTATACTTTGTTTCTACCGATTGTTTCATCAAGAAAAGGTACCTTGATTTCCTCTTTTCTTATCTAACCGATTAATCGGTGTTCTTGAACCCTCGTGCATCTAGATTGAGTGAAAGTGGGATAATTGTTATAGAAAGTGCATGTGCGTGTGTGCGTGCGTGTGTGCGTGCGTGTGTGTGTATGTGACATGTGAATAACGCTCATGTGTGACATAAGTTGATGATAGATCTAAGATTGTTGAGAGTATAAATTTATATGATGAGCGTGTCTTGGTTTGGAATGATATTATAAACCGGATCGATGGGAAAAAGGGGAAGCGTTGGGACATGCATGATTTAGGAGTTGATGTTGAAACTAATACATGATATGTGCATATGTGATCAAAATGTGAAATCTTGGTTGCAAAGCAGGATAACAAAAGGAAGAAACATACTTGAAATCTAAGCAGTCAAGGTGGGCTTTACTCACTAAACTCCTTTATTTTCAAAAATATTGATTATGGTGTTATAAGGGTGGTTTAAACTGTTATGCCATGCATGTGATTGTGTTGATGATGTTGTGCGCCTGATGCCTAGTTTAAGAGTTCGCTCCGTTGGGCTATAGGGCTATGGATATGTATAAACGAATTCGGGTCTGAGTAGGGCCGCAAACCCTACCAGGCTAGTGTACACAGTGGGATCGGGAGTCGTCCTTGCTAGTCGCCCGGTCTCGTGGGCGAAAAGTGTGGCCACACTTTCGTCGCACTATGGAAATGTTGTGATTGATGGATTGTTGAGAAAGTGGGGAGTTTGTTTGACTGGCCAGTCTGTGAAATTATTTTTGTGATACTCGATGATATTTCTTTTGATAACTGCAAAAACTCGAGTGCACTATGGTAAGGGTGGCATAATTAATAAAATGTTTTGGCATGAGTCCACTGGGTATTTCAAAATACTCAGCCCTGCATGTGTTTTCCTTATGTGCAGGTTGAACGACGACGAGCGTTGGCGGGTGTTGAGCATAAAATGAATTATGAAATCTTTTGATGATAGTTAGAGTTTTGGTGTCGCCGTGTCTCCACACATGACGTCACTCCTCTTGAACGTTTCCGCCAGAGTCTTTAGTTCTTTTCTTACACTATTATTGAATTTGAACCTTTCTAGAGTTTTTATTCGAAATTAAGGTTTGTTGTTGGAAAAATATTAAGTTATGGCTTTGTTATTTATCACATTTATGGATGGTCAACTTTTTGATTAAACCCTAGTCTTATTCTTCGTCTCTTTAAGTTTCCTTAAGTCGCGATCGTCCGAATTTATTAGCCCTAGAAGGACGGTCGTGACAGAAGTTGTCAGCCTTTTATGAGTTGTTGGTTCATACCAAATGGGAAAGTTGAAGGTAAACCTATTACCAACAATGTATCAAGCATCATAACCTCAACAATGAAGCATCATAACCTCAACAATGTACCGACCTGGAATCACACATGATCTATAGCATAGCAACATACTATTGGTATTAGACCACTAGACCATGAATGCTCCTTGTTACCAATTCTGACGTACATATTTCCTTCGTCCCATAAGAATATGTGTTATTATTCTACTAATAATACTTTAATTATTTTTTCTTTCTATTTTTCTTTACTTTACCAATCGTGCATTAAAATTTGTGTCCAACCAAAAGTGCAGATTCTTATGAGACGAAGGGAGTATAAATTATGACTGAACATTGGCTAACTTCATTTCTTTGTACAAGTTTTGCCAATAACATTTATTGGCATGCAATTGGTCTCTAATATTATGAACTTTGATCAAATTTTAATTTTTTTACGATTAAATTGATTGTAAAAGCCATAGATAATCATGCAAACTAAAAAATAAATATACCCTCTTGAAACCATGTACATACATAAGGCAATACACATAAACACTGAATTATAGGGTTTTCTTTTTTGAACGGTTCCAAGTGTATAAGTGAATCGTTTTATTTTTTGAACAAAACATAATACTTGTACTCGATCTTACCTTTATTCTCTTTTCACTTCTCTATATTATTATTTTCACTTCTCTTACTAGTATCATTTTTTTAAAATCTTGTGTCAAAGAAATTAAAGTACAATTTGAGAGAGTAATTTTTTGTGAAATGCGTGGGATTGTGAAAAGGAATATAAGAGGAAATAGAATCGAATAAGAACAAAGGTCGCAAACACACCATGGACGGTTTGATGACCTGCCCAAACGTGTCTACAGTTTTTTTTATTAGTGAAAAATCGTATCTCCAATTTGAACACTACTCGTAGTATTTAATATTCTGAAAAGATAATAAATATTCTAAAGGTAGCCTTGGCTTGGGAATAGTCGGTATAGCTATAACCTCTTTGAATTAGATTCTTACTTTCTTAATAAATTGGTCATAAATTTTCATTCGTTCTTTTGGGCACTCGTTTGCATATAACATGAATATTTTTTTATACTTATTCGTAAAACTTTATATTCTGCATGGAGTTACCTAATTATATCGTTCAAATTGTGCTCATTGTATATTTAAGTAGAAAATAGGATTTAAGTAAAACTATTTTGTGCTCAGAAAACTATTCATAAATAAGATTTTCACAAAACCAAATACTAAGACGTTTCTTTAAATTGAGTAACATCTTTTAAATCGAAAATAAGATTTTAAGATTTAATTTCTCCTTTTATTCATAGATACATAAAAAGATATTAAATCAAATGCAAATAGAGTAACACTTATATAGCGAATAATTTTGCTTTTGTACATATGAGAATTTATTTACATGTAAATTAGACTTTTGACAAAATCAAACACCGAGTAGTAAAACCTTTCTTTAGCACAATTAAGACTTCATAATTAAAAAACAAGACAACAAAAGACTTTATTCGTAAATAATACAATTTCATAAGACTTTTAGGACAATTAAAACTTTGTTCTTTATAAATGATACTCCATTTATCTAAATATAAATGAATTTTTTGAAAATCAAGTAAGACATTTATTAAGAGATAGTATATATACTTCTAAAAAAATCTAATTTTATTTTTTGAAACTATTATTTACGTTCAAGCAGAGTATAATTATATTTCATCCTTTTCCATGAAAATATAAATTCTTTTCATTTTAGTTTATTACATAAAATTTCATCCTTGAAAATATACATTCTTTTCATTTTAGTTTATTACATAAAAATAGTCTATTTCTTTGTTTTTTAAAATATATTATTTATTGACCATACTTTAATCATTTTATTATATAATTAATTATACATTAAAATAGTCTATTTCTATTTTCTAAAAATATATTATTTAAACCATACTTTAATCATTTTATTATATAATTAATTATACATTAAAACTTACTAGCATTGATACTAGGAACATAATTATTTCAAAAACTCGTATGCATCTAAAAGATACTAGCACTGATACTAGGAACATAATTATTTCAATTGAAACTTTCTAAATAATAGTAGTAGTAATATTTTAGAACGCTAAAAATAGAAAATGATGACGTTTTTAATGTGATAGTAGTATAATTTCTCAATTTGAATAAGTTCAAGTTCAATATACTCGTGTGTGTTTGAATCTATAATGCGGACTGCGGCGAACAAAAGGTGAATTTGAATTTTAATTTGAATTTTAATTTTAATTTTATGAAAGATATGATTAGATTAGCATTTGTGGATTGCGGCGACTAAAGGTGATAGGAAAATTTTACTCCCTCCGTCCCCTATTAGAGTCAACCGAACACGAGTTTTAAGAAATATAAAGAAAAGTTGGTTGAAAAAGTTAGTGGAATGTGGGACCTATTTTTTTATATTAATTTATAATAAAATGTGAGTGAATTGAGTTAGTGGATGTAGGACCTAATTACTATTTATGGTAAAAATGAAGTGTGACTCTTTAATTGAAGACGGACCGAAATAGAAAAGAGTGACTTTTAATAGAGAACGGAGTATTAATTTTATATATGATAAATATCGTAAGTGGAAGATATCATTATCAAAATTTATGACATAATTTAGACTAATCTGTAAAGGTGATGGGTGAAATTTTTAAATTTTAAATTTCTGAGACATGATAAATATCGCAAGTGGAAGATATCATTATCTCACTTTATGACACTGATCTCATTTATTAAATAAGATATATTTTTATTTTAGTATTAAAATTATGTAAAGAATAATACAGTAGTAATGATTTTTAAACTTCAATTATACCTCGACTATAATATCGGTTTTAATATGTTCCCAGATCTGAAGAAACTTGGCAATGTTGCTTCCATACCATTGTTTTGGATTCATGTATAAAAAAAACTGGATATCATCAGATTTAATTCATATATACAATAGCTAAACATCCACTCTTATGCATAAAGAAGAAAAGAAAGAAATGAATAACAAATTAACTAGAAATCAAAATCACCCATATCGCCCATGGCATCGCCGTAACCATCAGCATACGCCGCCGATTCCCCAATATCTCCCACCATATCTCCCACCAACAATCCTCCCAGCAATCCCGCCCCCAATCCCAACCCTAATCCGCCGCCCATCCTATTCTTCTTCGGCTTCTGCGGCTGCGCGTACGCCGCATATCCCGCCGGCGGCGCAGCCGGGTACCCCTGCCCATACCCGCTCGTCGTCGGATACGCCCCGTACCCGTACCCGTACCCCGGATGCTGCTGCTGCGCGGGCGGCGGGTAGGCATACTGCGGCGGCGGAGGATACGCCGTGACGGGCTCCTCCGCAACCTGGTGGGTGAATTTATCCCCAAATTTGTAGGCGAATTTTAGGGTTCCTTTGGATTTGCCGGAGGGGGTGATGACCTGGTGGTCGACTGTGCGGTCGGCGGCGGCGGAGTCGGGGCGGAAGAGGTCGTGGACGGAGACGGTGACGGCGCCGATGTCCTTGTCGGGGCCGATTGTGCTCTGCGTGCGGAGCTGGAAGAGGAGGGAGAGGCCGGGCTTGGTGAGGTAGGGCTCGTCGACCACGAACTCCATGCGGTGGTTCCATTTGGGGGAAGTGCCGGAGTTCTTGTCGACGAGGGTGCGCTGCATCGATTGGGGGTAGCCGGCGATGGAGACGTCGACGTAGACGTCCATTTTGGAGAAGTGGTTGACGTCCTTGAGGCCCTGCGCGGAGAGGAGGGTGATGTTCAAGCGGCGATACTCCATTGTTGAGTTGATTTGATTAGTTGATTGGAATTAGGGATTTGAGAAAGTTTTGAATTGGGGATTTGGGGGTTGTGGTGGGGGAGGCTATATATAGGGAGAGTAAAGTGAGGCGGCTAAGGAAACTACATAGTGAGGAAGGTGCATTACACCGCCTTCCATACTCCGTGTTGACATCACGATTTCTGATATGCATTAAAGTCTACAATATCGACAAGGTATATTCATATAATAATGAAACAATTTATATTCAATTTTAATATATGTTGAGTAGTATTTCAATTCACTTAAACCCAATCTTCAACGAATATTACTGTTATAAAACAAGTTTTACAATTTGTATCAATTAATGTATGCTTATTACTTTTGTAAATCAAATCATACAATTTGTATCAATTTTACTTTTTAAGGAATTAGCTCTCATAAAAAATCTGATCACACCCCCTATGTATATTTGGGTATTAAATATCATTAGAGATCCTTAATTCCCTATCTAATGGATGTGTATGGGGTTGTAGGACTCTATCATTCCATATCTAGCAACCTCTCAATTTATAATACTAGTACTCTAATATTTATTGTGTCATCACTAGCAAGAAACACAATAGTTTAGAATTAAAATTGATAGATTATAATTCCAAAAAATTATAGCCGGAATAACCCATAATTGAATAATTTAACACTACGTTAGAATTGACTCGATTGATATCCTTAATCACATAAATATGTTAGTGTCATAATTTAATGTTTTTTTACAAAACGTATATGATACTACTAGAAACAAGATGCTCACACTATATATATTCAAATTCAAATTATATTCATATGTAATGCTATATTTAACTTTAAATGTTTTATACTCCGTATTTGTTTTAATTCTAACATATGAAATGTCATAGGTCTGGTCCATAACTCATGTTAGAAAGAAAGATTTGATTATATAAAGTTGAGAAATATAGTGACTTAATTAAAAATAAACAAGCAAAAAGTGTGCACTTTGAGGAGGTCAGGAAATACGACAACAATGTCACTCTATGAGGTGGCATTGTAGGTGAGTGTGGGAAGAAATCGCACCACTCTACGCCTATTCCAACGCTCATATGCACATATTATTACCGTGGGCTGGTCTGAATAGCCCGCCAAATTTATAGGATTAGGGTTGAAAATTTATAGCCCGATTAGCCTGCAACCAACTAATCCGCAATCCGTTAGGGCCATACTCGAAAATCCGATGGACTGGCCCGAAAACCCAATAAAATTTTTATTATTCTAATTTTTACTCCTAATTCGACACTTCATTGATTAATTTTATAATATATATAACTAACAAAAAATAACTTCCAATTTTATATTAAATATAAATTATATATTGAATTTTTATTAATATAATAATTGATAAATAAATTAAAAATACTTCAAATTCACTAAAAAATTATTTAAATTTCTAAAATATGCACTAAAATTTCACGAAATATCTCAAATATTAGTATTTTATTATGTTTATGATTGACTTTAAGAATATAACTCAAATTTATCATAATTAAATATTTTATATCTTATGAATATAACTAATTTTCATCATTATTTATTGGATTGATCGCATGTTAATCTTATCAGTAGCAACACGATTAACCCACTGCGCTAGCCCGAAACCCAATCTTTTAGGGTTAGAGTTAAACTTTTATAACCTGAAAGAAATCACAACCCGACTAACCCGCACCCGACTGACCCGCAACCCGATGGACTGACCCGATTGACATCCCTATATATTATCATTCTAGCTTTATTTTATCTACTATCTTATCAAAATTATCAAACATGTTCATAGTGTCCTAACTTTCAAATGCAAATTAATTTGCTAAAGTTATAAATTTTGGGCCACATTTGATTGTTAATATGAAATTTGTTTTTGATATTATTTCAATTAGTCGTTACAGATATGTTTTAATCGAATTTACTTTGAAGGTAAATGCAATGAATTACCCATATTGAATACTCCCTCCGTCCCCGATTAAGAGTCACATTTTTCCATTTCGGTCTGTCCCTAATTAAGAGTTACAACTTAATTTTACCATAAATAGTAAGTAGGTCTCACATTCCATTAACTCAATTCAATCACATTTTATTATGAAATCAATATAAAAAAATGGATCACACATTCCACTAACTTTTTCAATCAACTTTTCTTTATATTTCTTAAAATTCGTGTACAGTCAAAGTGTGACTCTTAATCGGGGACGGAGAGAGTATTTTTGTGGACGTCTAAATTCATAGTACATTAATTAGCATTGACAATGGACATTCAATTCACGAGGAATTTCGTGGAATGCTTAGTCATAGTAATAGATGATGAAGCTAAGACAAGTGTCACTTTCAAGCACGAAACGCTAGTGGCGCCACCAAGAGAACGCGTTGGTGTGCATTCCATTTTCAACAATATCTCGAAAGTAGTAGGAGCATATTCCAGATTTTCTTTATTCAGAAGCTTCTCCCTTCACTTAAATTAATTCTATATGTGCCTTACCTCCTCGAGTTTGTATTCCTTCTTGAGATGTAGTACTACTTATTAAATAAGAGAGTTTTTTTGTTATTAAAAATCAACATTAATAATTTTTAAAATCTTATTCTTTCTATATTTTTTCCTCTGTTCGTATTAACAACGCCAAGAATAATTTGAGGTTGGACTGCTCCAATGACCAATGGTATGGGATAGACATGATCCCACCCTGGGGCAGGGGTACGGCCCGATGGGGTTGGGCCTGGTATCTCTTTGGAGGGGTGTGAGACCGGGCCTGGAGAAGGGTCCGACAATGAGAGCAGTATGCGTCGTAGGGCTCCGAGCTGGACCGCAAGCCTTTTTTTTATCCTTTTTTAAAAAAATGGAAAATTGTATTTTAATTAATTATCTTCAATTGCAAAATAATTTACCAATACTCCCTCCGTCCACCAATAGAAGGCCAATTTAACCAGACACGAGTTTGAAGAAAAATAGAAGTAGAAAGGGAGTAAAAGTGGAAGACGAGTCCTACTTTTATATGTTAGTTTTATAGTGAAATGTGAGTGAGACGCTTATTGGTGGACGGAGGGCCGAGTGAGTAAAATTCATCCAAGAGAAGTGAGGTAGAGATGAGACATTCTTGTGTGAAAAACACAAATTCGCGTCAAGTTAGTTTATAGAGCCTGGAATCAGTTTACGTTTCCGATCGCATGGTTAAATCATCTCATATCGGACCAATATTTTGCAGAGAGTTCCCAAACTCATTGTACTTCTTGACAATCCGCAGATTGTAAGATAGTACATACTTTAAAGTTCCAGCCACTGTTTTGGTTGAAATTTGTCCATTTTATTTTTCTTTTATATATCAATAATATCTCATTCTTGATATCTTGTATTTTAGTATGATACTCCATAGTCTTGATCGATAGTATCCCCGTTATATTTCTATAGTAAATTTTTTCAAAGTTGGTCCCTTAGTTTTCCCCCATATAAGATTTTTTCACGTAAATCTTAGTACCTTTATTTTTTGTTGCATCACTTGGTATTCTCTAGTCGGTTCCTTCACTTAAATTGGGGCATATATTCCCTTCGTCTAAGGTTGATATAAATATAATCCCTTCCCTTAAATTTGGCATCTTATGCATGTATCTGTACGAAGCGGGCATTCTAACTCAACTTTTGGCATTTTCACCTAATAACACAATTAGTTACCTACCATGTCAATAAACGCATTATTCAGTAAATATAACTAATAAGAAAAATAATCATTTTTTTGAAGTGCGCCCTCTATGAAAGCGCTAACAAGAACAGAAAAAGGTTAGCTTTTGAGGCTGCCTATGTACCTAAATTACAAGTCATCAGTAAGTACTAAAATGTGGCATGAAAATGAAATTCACCATGTATAAAAAACGAAGCAAATGACTCACATCATAGTACTACTACAAACGAGAGAGAGAGAGAGAGAGAGACAGAGAATCTCTATTGATATTATACCGGGAGCGCTACATTGACAACAAAACATAACTACATTGATTCCGGCCATTTGAGTGAGGTGCATTAACTAGGATAAATTCTGCTGCCTTTTTTTCCGATTGATCTAAAGAGGATGGTAGGGCACACAGCCCAACGCAGCGCTCAAATTGTTAACCACATCGTTGCATCTCGTTAGAAGACTAAGCATCTGTTGCGAGATATCACCCGGCGCCGTTTTCAGAGCCGGCGGTCTGATCCCTTGCTCCGGAGCAGGGAGCTGTTGGAATGGAGGTGCAAAAGTATTGCTGGACTGATGATTAATTTTTGGCAAATCCTTACTAGTTGAATGTATAGAAGAACCACCCGCCCCAAAACTAGCGATCTTGTTTATACTATTATTTTCATTTAACGGGGGACTGCTATCGTCCCCTCCCAACACAAACTTAACTCGGGCGCTTTTACCAGCACCTCCATTCCCAGCCTCCTCTCCGCTGGGCTTCTTCAGGCATGACCTGAGCTGCTCAGAGGACGTTTTGGCAACTACCGGCATTGGCTCAGAGGCCGTTTTGGCCACTACCGGCATTGGCTCAGTATCTTCTTTGTTTTGATGAGGCGCCTTGACCGGTTCTGACTCTGCCCCCTCACCTTCCACTTCACGAATGTAGCATCTGACATTCGTGCTTCCAAACAAGTTGCTACTTCCAACAGCAAACTTCAAAGCAGCCTGTGCATCTATCTTGTGTTGGTAGACCAAGCGGCACACGTACGACTTCCAGAAAACTCTTGTGGCCGACTGATCCAGAGGCCCGAAACGGGCGAATTTCGCCTTCAGCTGGGGAATGGATGGAAGTGCCGCATCAGCAGGAAACTTCATCATGAGCATAGTTGGAGTCGCAGATCTAGTCATCTGCCCTGCTGCTGTCCTTTTGCTTGATTCTTGTTTCACAGCTTTTATTTGCGGAGCAGAATCTTTCGCATCCCCATACTGGGATTCAGAAGACCTCTGGATAATAACCTTTTTTTCCACTGTCGATGGTTTGGAGCTATTTATCTTTTTTCTCTTAGACTCCAAAGACTCATCCAACTCCTTTTTCTCCACTGTCAATGATTTAGAGCTATCCATCTTCTTTCTCTTAGACTCCAAACACTCATCCAACTCCTTTTTCGCAAACGTAAATGATTTGGAGCTATCCATCATCTTTTTCTTAGACTCCAAAGACTCGTCCCACTCCTTTTTCTGCACTGTCAATGATTTTGAACTATCCATCTTCTTTCTCTTAAACTCCAAAGACTCATTCAACTTCTTTCTTTTTACGCCTTCTGAGACATCGAGCTTCATTTTCTGGACATCATCCAGACGAACACGTTTCTTTCCACTTTTGGTTGGATCAAGTAGTCTTACTGAAGAAGGTCTCACAATTTTGTCAGCAACAACAGGCGTGGGCACAGGTAATCCACTAGGACTACCTTCACTTGCCTCAATCTCTGCTGGTGGCACTACAACCAAGCTCTTCTGATACACAAGGGATCGGTATTTTAAGAAAACCTGCTTGATGACAGCTTGGCAACTCTTCTGCTCCCCATGAAAGGGATTGCAGGCAACAGCACGTAGATCCCTCACAAACATTTGAAGCTCTATTTTCACAAAGTCATCTGCTTGCTTTGAATGAGATAATGATAATTCCACAGCTGCATCTATTTTCTGGTCTTCTGGTCCACTGTTTTCAGAGGGATGAACACGGGCTGGCATTCCAGAGACATTCTCTGTAATGTTACTGACTGCGAGAGGTAACTCCCGACGTTCCCCACCGGTATCAGGGTTAGTTACTTTCTTTTTCTCTTTCTTTACGCGGATTGCATTGTCATCTGTGGATTTCCCAGCGGGACGCTTTAGAAACTTAACTTTTTTGGTGCCACCTTCAACATGTTTCCTGGAACTATCAGAAGGTTTCATATAAATTGACGCCTGCTGACTTATAGGTTGATGTCGACCCTCAGTGGAACAAGACTCGGATGGCTGGTGCATGTGGTCTCTCACACCAGAGTACTGTCTATTTATCGAGAATGGACGAGGGAAGTGACCCACCTGGCTTGAACTTGCTTTCTTGCTCTTCAATGGAATAGATTCCTCCTGTCGTCTAGAAAGATACTTGTCTTTCTCCACTTGACCTTTTGCTTTTGCAGGCTTCACAGAGATTTCCTTCTCACCAAGTGTTTCAGCAAACACCAGTCGGCCACTCAAAGGAGCTGCAATATTGAACCAACAAGATAAATGAGAAGGAGAAGACAAATGGAAACACTTGAAAAAGAAAATGATCAGAGAAAGGACAAAATTATAAGATGGTTTTATACATGTTGAACAAGGGCATCAACAATCTTCTACACTGAAATTGTATACATAAGGCAAGCAAAATTGGAAGAGAAAAACGGTAGCAAACTAGCAACCAATAACAAAGCTAAGGATAGTAAACAATAAAATCAAATCTCTTTAAGAATGTCAACTAGCATATCCCTCTACCAAGCACAATCAGTGATACAGTGATAATAGAGTGGGTTAGGTTAAACGTTCAGAACATGTCCAGACTTGCTGAATTACATTCTAGAGGCAATTGGTCAAATTGCTGGTACAAGAGGACAGCTAAGATTAAATGACACAAAAATAACCATACAATCGGAGAATGGTTTCACAAGGTTAATATTGTCTTTAGTTCAGATTTCCATGGTATATATCCGTTCATACATACAATGTTTCTTTAAATTCCAATTCTTGGGCAAGCTTCAGTAGTTTCCTTTTAGTGAAATAAAGCTGGCTAAAAAGCATAGTACCTCTGATATTTTCTCTTGGACAAATTCAGGATATTAACGAATTTCCAGCAGTTACAATTACATATACCCTTATATTGTTAGTGTTATCTTTCTCCTTAGTTATTGCTGCTGTTTCCACCACTGGCACAGCCATACCCCGATTTTTCACACTAATATTAGTACAACTACTATCACTTTCATCATCTTTTCATTATAAATTACATCTATAATGTTTTTATAGAAGTAATGAAAATTAAATGACAACTCCAAAAGCTTATGACGTCATATACTATACTACAATGCCTTTAACACACTTCAATTCCTTCTGTTCATAAAAAAGTGGTTCAAGTGCTAAGTATGAGCACACACAGAATATTCGTTAGTCTTAGCATGTTACACATCATTTCAGCAGACTTAGCCCTCTGCTTCTAGATTATAAAACTAAAGACACCAGCTTAGCTTGAAAGGCCCCTAACCACCTCTAGGACAAAGCATCCAAATAATGTACAGATTTGGCTGAGGTCATATCAGACATACTGGAGCAATTAAGAAGCAAAAGCTGTGTAATTACTATTATGAAATAAGATGCTGCTATACCAAACCAAAGCCTAGGATCAGTTTGTTTAATAATTAGCACACACTTTTTTGTACTGCGATTCAATAAGGAATATCTAAATCAAACCCCAAAAACGGAGGGAGGCTGCATAAGGAGGACAGTTGAAGAAGAATAAAGGAATATGCTGCATTTCAGATCCACCTTCATTAACAACAATCCATCAAACAAACAATTATTATAATATAAAAGGAGAAAGACTTGAAGAAATAGAAAAATATTTAGGGGGATTTTTTTCAATATTCTTACTCCATTCACAAACAATCATATGGGCGATCATGGCCTAACTGGAGGCTTAACCTATTTGGTGGTGGCATATGACAGCTTTGGTTATTACCGAGTATGCTCTTTCCGTTGTTCAGTGAGATGAAGAGGCAAAAAGTAATGAAGAGGAAAAGAGGGGCAGCACATTTAGTAAATGAGAGAGTGGTAACTAATTTATTCAGTCGAGGAAAACAATTAACAATCAAGGAAAGTTCAATATTCAGTTAGTACAGTTTACAATGTCCAAAAACACCAAACTCTGCTAAAAAACAAAATCATACACCATAAGTACACCAAATGTAGAAACCTAATCATACAAGTGATGACTACCATGAAAGTTTAATTATATTACCTAGTCGGCCTAACAAAATGCTTTATCTAGCACTTCCAGTTCAAGTTACTTTCACTTGAGAAGAAATGGCACATTTTCCCAAGTAGCTATTAATTTAACTTCTCTATTTACAGAGAAACTTCAACAAAAAAAAGTACTATTATACAAAGCATAACCCACTTTGAAGTTTGGACCCTATAAGATAAAGGTTTCTCTATTTAAGCATGCCCACAATAAAAAAGGAAGTATTCATTAATATTTTTTGGTTAGACAGCTGCAATCATTTTCTCATATTATCATATTATGACATGAGAAATCAACATTTTTATTAGTATTCTGCACCACAAGTGAAAAATATTAGAAACTAAGACAATAGAACAAACTTCTTTAGTGCAACAATCAAGTTTGTCGAAGTGTCCAACTGAAACTCAAATGCATTTGCGCAAGTTCTTTTGGTCTAAAAGTACACCTTATTTATCTCCTTAGGTGGAGGAAAATTCATCTCATCCACAGGCCAAGGATAAGAAAATTATACAACTAGTTCTGTGAACAATTCCTAGTCACCCTTAAAGCTAGTAGCTACAAACACAAAGCAAAACACCTCATGCCTCTGAACTATAAGTAGACTCATTAGATAGTACTATGAACTATTTCCATTTAGTCCGTCCCTTACTTTCTAATTTAGAAAAAAAATATATTTCTAATGAGATGGGAGTCATTCTCCACTAACAATTATCAATCACTTTCCCTTTCTATCTCTCTCTTACTTTACCGATTGTGCATTAAAACCCGTACCCCCCCAGAAGTTCATATTTTTAACAGAGGGGGAGTACTTGTCAAACAAAGGAAAGCAATGCTCAAATTCCCAGCCCATGTAAGATTATATGATTACAAAGGTTTTCCAGTATATAGATTCATGTAATATTATATAATTGATGAGAACAATATGAGGATAGATGAAGAACCTATTCAGTTGAATAAATTATTTAATGAAACATATGAGCATGGTGGCATAAAAATCAATATCTAGAGAGAAAAGTGCAACTCCAATACTAGCAAGATAGAGTAGATGGAAAAGGCATCCTGCAAATGATTGTGTAAAGTACTAGGCAAAGGAGATATTTCCTATTTTATATCTCATTGTCACTTCTATTACTCCCTAAGCTCATTCACAAAAAACTGTGGAGACCAAAAAAAAAGGCATTACAATGTTTTGCTTATGTGCCATGCCCGGAAGCAGCAGAGAGCCAAAGTATGAATATGACACATCAGACTGTATTTGTTTTCACCATTACCATTAGCTACCTTCTTCAGTGAACATGAATGGGATTCTATTAATATTTTTTATTCTTTGTAGCATGTCATTTATTTTTGAAAGCGTATCAATTCTGTTCTACTTCATGAGATCAATAACTGTTGATAACACAAAATTATCTCTACAATTTTTTTTGAGATCTTTAGTAGCAGGCATGATAGTAACATAGACAAAGAATGGTCATGACATATAGCACCACAAATATATAAATGACATCACACCATGGAATATTCTAAGAAATTCACCACAAACACTACCTGTAGATGGATCCACCGTCGCAGGGGCAGTGGGACGAGAAGGGCGCAACGGTTGAGTTCCAAAAGCCTGAGCATATGTCTCATCAAAATCCTCAAAACGCATCTTTCTAACAGCAAGAGCCACTGCCTTCTGCTTGATAAAATCAACGGAAAAGCGCTCGTCACTCATGGGATTCAAGGCTACTTGATGCACGAAAGAAACTACGTCACTGGGTCGAAAACTATCATGTGCTTTACTTATCTCGGTCAAGCTATAAACCCCTGCTTCAGAATCACCATCATCCACAACAACATATCCCTCTACACTAGATGGCGAGAACTGATTTTTGCAGCGGCAGGCTAAACCCAAACTACTTCTTCTGGCTATCTCATCTGCAGCTTCCTCCACCGCCTTTACGAATGACCGGGATGTAGTTTGAATCGACTTCTCTGCGAAATTCTCCTCAAATGGAATCAACTCCGCCGGATCAAACCACCCATAGCTGCTGTCCCCAAAAAACGCCACCAACACATGGCCTTCTTGCTTGCCTCTCCGGGCAGAACGTGGAACAAGTGCCTCATTATATATGTGGCCCGGCCACCACGGGTGGGATTTTACCTTCCCCCACACCATATCACCGATTTGGAACCCATGTCCAACCGCTTCGTCATTTCCTTTAGCAGCGAACTTGTCGAATGCGGATAAAATAGAATCGTAATCCTCAGCTGCACTCGTATTCTTCTTATGCTCCAGTTTCTCGCTCTGCGGAATGCTTTTTTCACTGCCCCCGAGCAATCTACAAACGGAAGAACTAGGTTTATTTTCACCTCCTCCGCTACCGTTGAACCTGAATTCTTCATTCTCAATCGCAACTCTAGAATCACTCACATTACTGATAAACCTAGTTTCATCTGATTCATCGCCGCCAACTCGACCAGCTTCCACATTAGAAACCACCGTGCCAAATTCGAAAGCTCCGGGGGAAGAAATTTCGCTCGCTGAACCGGCGATTTTATCTTCTTCGACGGTGTGTCTTCCCCGTTGTAGCCGGGCGTCGTTGCTGGAAGTCATGAGCGACATCATCTCAGCCACCTGCAAACGCTTCGAAGCCGAAACACTGAAATTACTAGAAACATGCTGAATCCGGAGAAAATGGCAAGTGAGTACAAATTGGCGAGAAGCATGAACCCTAGAGAAGAAGATGAGGAGTTGAGCGTCCCCTTCTACTGAATCTGATACTGTGGGTGTGGGTTTTGAGCGCGTGGTTGCGCGCGTACAACAATGTGCTTTTTACGGTTTCGTGAGTTTTGAAATGGATATATACACGCTTCACGTTTTAGGGAGAAAATCATTTCATACTTACTAAAATTTAATATAGAGCTCTAGTAGTACTCTAAAATTAATTTTATTTTATTTTTTAAGTAAAATATAATCTCTCTGTTTTCTTCAAACCTCATAACTAAGTAATTTTTTCATTTCTTCATAGTTGAGTCATTTTCATATATGTAATTTTTTTCTCTTTTATTTTATTCTCTCTACTTTTTTCTCTCTCTTACTTTTCTTATCTATTTATTTAACACACCCAACATTCCATTTTAAAATTCCGTGCCAAAAAGTTTCGCCTCAACTATGAAGAAACGGAGGGAGTAGTATTTATCTTTATGTTTATACTAAAATAATCATAATTCAGAGCATCCACAATAGGGTGGAGGATGCGACGGACGATGCATCCTCCGTCCCTTCGTCCGCCACTTTGGCATCGCGGACGATGCGCGTCTTCCGCCAATTCGTACATCACATTGTCCGCCACTGTGGGCGATGCGGAAGATGCGATGGACGATAGAACGCATTTTCATTTTTTTTTATTTTTTCAGTTTTTTTTTCTGTTTAAACACCACAATTCTCGTACCATTTTCCCATCTTCCAATTTCCCATCTCCCAATTTTTCTCTCTCATCTCACTACAAAAATGAATACCGACGGCGACGAATGGAGTACATCAGAAGGCATTACTCGGGCCTTGTTCGATTGCGTTAATGATGCCACAGCGGAATGCTTGGCAGAAATGGAGCGCGAGTGTGCAGCGGCGGAGCAGGCGGTGACGGCGGCGGCGCGGATCCCTCGGCCGATTCGACGTTCGACGTTTGTCCCCCGCGAGCACGACGTGGCTCACCAACGTCTATTCGCAGACTATTTTTCCGAGCAACCACGGTAGGGCCCGACGGTTTTTCACCGCCGTTTAGAATGCAGCGAGGATCTTTTTCTCCGCATTGCCCGGACTTTGGTAGGACGTGATGAATACTTCCAGTATCGGGAAGACGGCATCGGCGACCCGGACTTACGTCGTTGCAGAAGTGCACAGTTGCGATCCGGCAGTTGGCCTATGGCACCACGGCGGATATGTTCGACGTGTACCTTCACGTCGGGGAGACAACTGGCCGCGATTGTCTGAGGAATTTTTGTAGGGGAATTGTGGAGGCTTTTAGGAACACATATTTGCGAAGGCCATCTACTGAGGATTGCCAGAGCCTGATGAGGATGCATGAGACGGTGCACGGCTTCCTTGGAATGCTAGAGAGCATCGATTGTATGCACTGGGAGTGGAAGAATTGCCCAACGGCGTGGAGAGGCCAATTTACTAGTGGCTACAAGAACAGCCACCCGACGATGATCCTCGAAGCCGTCGCTGACCATCAGCTCTGGATCTGGCATGCATGCTTTGGTGTAGCCGGGTCGAACAACGACATCAACTTCCTCAACTCGTCCACCCTCTTCGCCGATCAATCCAGGGGTCGCAGTCCGACCATCGAGTTCACTGCCAATGGACGCCAATATCATATGGGGTACTACTTGGCCGATGGCATACGGACGGTGGCCTATTTTTGTGAAGACGATCAGGTGCCCAATAGGTGACAGGAGAGTGTTATTTGCGGCAAAGCAGGAGGCTACGCGAAAGGATGTGGAGCGGGCTTTTGGTGTGCTCCAATCGCGGTGGGCATTAGTGAAAGGTCCGGCGCGTTTGTGGTTCAAGGAAGTCATCGCCAATGTCATGTATGCGTGCATCATCTTGCATAACATGATAGTCGAACAAGAAGCTAGACATGTCACCGATTGGGCCGATGATGAAGGTGGATCTAGCTCCAGCACGGCGACCCCGCCTGTCGCTCGAGGATTACCGATGGACTTCGGTGAGGTTCTAGCTAGGCAGACCTCAATGCGCAGCCAACAAGACCATGCGGCGCTCAAAAACGACATGATTGAAGAAGTTTGGAAGCGCCACGACCATTGGGAATTTGTAGTTTTTTTATTTCTTACTGTAATTTGAACTTTCAATGAAATGAAGTTGTTTTTTTCAATTTCTGTAGTGTTTAAATATTCAAAAAATAAATAAAATGCTTAGGACGGGGCTTAGGGCGGACTATAGTACGCCCCATTGCAGGTGGACGCGATGGATGATAGAATACTGATGTGGCGGAGCATAGAGCGGGGCTTAGGGCGTCGCATCCTCCGTCCCATTATGGATGCCCTCACTTTTTCAAAATTTATGAATTATGAGAAAAAAAATGTACTGGAATAATAGATAAAATATTCTTTCAAGTTTTATCCGTTTTCTCGTTTTAGCTCATAAAAATTAATCCATGTCAATTTTAGATAAAAGTATTTTGACACATTTGTCAATTTTTGATAAAAGTTATTTGCATATAAATATATATACTTTATATAATTTTAATTTTCCCTCAAATTCTATTATACTCCATTTAAATCTGAATACACTATCTGGAGCTTTTTTTCCTCCAAAATTAATTTTCTCAAATTAAATAGCAAAAGCAATATTAAAACGATCCTTTGAGTAGAAAAGATAACTTGTTCGTAAATACACAAACTTTTAAAAAATATAGAATTTCCAAAACTTGAGATTTTGTAAGTTTTTACCTAACTTGTAATACAAGTGACAAGATTTCATGTTGTTTACAGTATTTAGTCCAACTATTGCACCAAATATCAGCTACATTACAATAGCTATATTGAAATAATGTTTCAGAACAGGCTCCATTAGCCATAAGTTCAGACATCCTGGTGACTTCGCACCTGTATATATACTTAGCATCAACCCACTTGCAACGCCCGGATAAATGTTCTAAGCTAATAAACAAAGTGTTGTCTCACGGTGGAACTTTTCTATGGTGGTTATCGAGCAAATGAGCCCCAGAGATTTTTAACTTCTGAAGACCCTAGTTTTAAATTCTTGGAGCTGCAGCAAATGCAAAGCAAGAAAGAAAATCAAGATATGAGAAACTTTAAAGAAGAGTACGGAAAACGTGTTGATAACAAATGGTTTATCCTACCTCCACCAATTGTAGCCTCAGGTAGCCGTTCAATGGAATATTGGTGCTTTGTAATGTACATAATTGGCACACCAGGGATCTGAAAATCGACCAATCTCATAACCAAATCGCTAATATACGAAACATATCAATGTAGTAAATAGAATATTATAATTCTTAGTCCTGCACGTGAGTTGATCATACCTTACGGATTCTTCTCTTCAGGTCCCGATCACAGGTTGCAACAATGTAGCACTTATGCTGTTTCATTGGCCATGATGGCAATCAATTAGTTTGTTTGCCATAAAAAAAACTCACAATGACATCAAATACAATTTGACAACAGCAAAATTCAGCTGATTATATTTTTACCTGTGTAACCCTGTCAACAAGACAGTCATCAGCATAAGTTCCTTTGTGTATGCAGGGAAGCCTTTCAAATCGAGGATCCTTGGCAATTCTGTTGATACAAGAAAGAAAAGCAAACAAAATTAACCACACATAGTATAGGAAACAAGCTAATTCAGGAATACATGATATTCTTCATACTGTAACACACTTGCCACAAAATAGATATTGGGTATTTTTGGGGGAGACCTTGGGGAGAAGTGAAAGTAAATGCTTTGAGCACTTGCGTTATTACTAATACTCATATTGCATTAATGTAGACAATCAGCTTAGGCTCACAAGCATTCTAGTACTCTCAACATCAGTGTAATAGCAGCATGAACTTAAAACTTCGAACAGAAGTTAATAATTTATACTACTATCCAAGATAAAGATACTTAAATTGGGTTAAAGAACATGCCTCAAAGCAACTCGGTATTTCTGACCTAACTTCTCAAGCTCTGCCATAACACAATCTGTAATGCAAGGAGTGCCTACAGCGAGGAAGATGAGACAAGTCATTAAACAAATACGCAACAGAGAAGTGTACAAATAAGTTGTGTAAAGAATGCTATAGCATAACCTACATTTTGCATACAAGCAGTCCATCATTGCTTTCTCCAAATCTAACTGCAACACATTTGGACAATCAATAAGAATAAGAGTCATAAGACAACAAACAGTCAGAACCTATAGTCTATCTATATTTAAAGAATCGATAAACTAATATCCCTATACATAGTCTAAGCGATTTAGGTAGATTTTATTCTTTTTTCCAGCACAGTAATGATACATGGAAAGGAGATGAGCAGAGAAGGATCGAGAAGGTTAAACGAATGAAGGCAGAAGAAGATTCCGTTAGAGAAGGTAGTTAAACTGTTGTGCAGCAAGGTTGTTTGATCATATATGTAGTAAGATAGTTGTATATCAACTCTATAAAAGAGATCATGTACACTCATTGAGATGTTTTCTTCTTTTACAATTCTTCATTCTCATTTTCCCAAATCTGCAGTTACTTCTTCTTTTACATGTTAAGTATCGAACAGAAGCTCTCTAGCAACCATATATCACTTAACTTCTCCATCCCAATCAAAATTCAAGTACCAGATAAAGGAACATCACAGAATTTCAAACTCCATAAATATCTCACAATACTTGTAACCTTGTTTTCATCCACGAAGTGTATCATTCATGCAGGGGAAAATAAATTAATGAAATCTAGAAACTGGCAGCACTCACTTTATTTTGGATGGAGAAATTAATGAAGTTAGTATCCACCAATACTCGGTAAGGCGGCCCTAAAGCAGTATTGTGCTTGAAGTAAAGCGCTGATGAAACTTGCGGCCTGCATCAAATACCAATTTGATATCAAATTCAATACCAATATCTAAACTGGAGTAACTGACCCAGTATAATATGCGTAAACACGGTTACAACACAACAGTAGAATTCAAAATATGAAATTTAAGCTAGGAAATATGAAACTCACACATTACGGGGAAGTTTCTCCTTAGTCAAGTCTTTCCTGTTAGGGTTCAAGACGTCCTCCTTGTACCTGCAATAGCAATTAGAGGAATTGAAAATTAACAAAACATGATTTCACGAAAATATAGCTTTAACTGTGAATCGACGCGGGGGGATTTACTGTTTAATTGCTTTATGGGTGACGATTTTCTTCATGACAGCAAACTTAGGAGATTTCTTAGCTTTTCCCATCTTCTTCAGTTGTGATTTGCAGGCGCTGGCAGGAGATAAATTTGTCGTCGTAGTTTCCGAAAAGAAACCCTAACCCCTAAACCCCTAAATTTAGACGGAAATTGTGCTATAGACCAACTTACATGGGCCGAATGATTTTTTTTAAAATTAGGTGCCCATTAACCTATTTACTGTGTGGTAATTTTGTTATGTAAGATTCTATATCCATGAATATGTATGTAATACTACTTCATTACTAATATTCTATTGATTTAATGACAAAGTAAAGGGTTATTGATTTATAATATCACAAAGTTCGAAATTATATAGATTCATGATTTTGTTATTTAATTAAAGTTCATGAAAAATACTAAATTAAGTTTAAAAAGTTAAAGTTTGTGGTATTATGAATAAATTCATGATTTTTGTTATTCAATTTTAAGTTCATAAAAAATACTCTTTCCGTCCCACTAATTATAAAATACTCCCTTCGTTCTATAGTAATGGAGGCGATTCTTTTCGGCACGGAGATTAAGAAAAATTGTGTTATGTGAATTAAGTAAATGGAGAATAAGGGCATCCGCATCGCAGACGCGATGCTGTCTCGTCTCGACGAGACAAGACATCTCTTCACGCGACACGTGCCGGCGAGACCGGCCTCGAGCTGGAGGATGGCGTGACGCCCACTCGCCGGCCCGCGAGTGGGCGTCGGAATTATGACGTAATAATTTATTTATTTTTTTATAAATTCGAAAACTTCAAATTTAATAAAATAAATAAATAAATAAACGGTCAAATGACCGTTGCGTCAAACGGTCGAATTTTTAAATTTCTTTTTTTCTTTTCTTTTATTATTCTATAAATATACTCCATACTCCATTCACCATTTTACACACAAACACTACTCTCATTCCTCTTCCATTCACTACACTCATCTATTCCTTTCTCTCCAATTGTTGAAAAAATGTCCGGCGATGGAAACTCCAGCGGCGGCGGCGGCAGGCAGCGCTCCGGCGGGTTCGACTTGAACTCGTTCGACAATTGGGCGAGCATGTACAACTTTTTGGGTACTCCCGGTTCGTCGCCGGGCACCCAAGCCTCGACCACTCCGCCGGCGTACCAAACACCACATTTTGATGTGGATGCATACTATCGTCCCCCCCCCCCAAGGTACGGGCAATCGCCGGGATTATCCCAAATTCTGGAGAATTTTTTGTCGCCTGAACGCACTTTGCCCGACTCGCCAATAGGTGGAGGCTCTGGTTCTGGCTCCGGCAGGATTGGCCTCAGGATCGGCGTCAATGCCGAGGAGGAAGAGGGCGACCACAAGGTTGGGGGGGACGACAGCCGTCATCCATACAGCCAAAACGAGACGTTGGCTCTGTACGACGCTTGGATCAGCGTCTCGTACGATCCTGTCGTCGGAAATCAACAAACCAACAAGTGATTTTGGAAAAAAGTCACCGAAGTTTACAACGCACGAAGGCCGAAGAACACCTTTGCCCGCAACGTGAAGATGCTCCGCAGTCATTTGGACCGATGCGACAAAGATGTCAAAAATTTTTGCGCGATATTCAGGGCAGAAGAGGCGAATTATCAAAGCGGAGCCAGTGGAGCCGACATTCTGAGAGTGGCGTTGTCGGTCTTCAAAGACGACGTCGGTAAAGATTTCAAGTTTGTCGATGTTTGGTCGCAAGTCCACCACCTTGAAAGGTGGGCTGGCGGTGTCGAGTCAGGCTCGAAACGCACGAAGCACACGGCGCGTGGCCACTACTCGTCTAGTGATGGCGGTGAAGGCAACACCTCACGTGAGGGCACGCCAACCGATACGCCAACCGATGATGCGGGGGGGTCTTCTTCCGGTGCACGACGTCGGTCGCAAAGGACCAAGGCGGCGAGAGCGAGGGGGAGAGGGAGAGGGAGGGGGAGGGGCCGCGGCGAATCAAGCCAGGCGGGCGAGGGCTCGGGCTCCGGCACGGGCACGGGCTACAACAGCCTAATGTCCATGTACCTGGTCGCCACGATGGCTGACACTTCAAAAATGAATCATCGCCAATTTGAAGCCCATATGGACGGAATTGAGCATCTGAGAGCTCAACTTGGTATTCGGGATCGATCTAACTTGGGTGCACCGCCGACTTCGGGGATGATTCGCCGGCGGAGTAGTTTTTATAGTTTAATTTACAGTATTTTAATTATATATTTTTTTATTTTTTAGAATTTTAAATTATGTATCTTTTTATTTTTTAGGTTTTTAAATTGTAATTTTTATTTTATTTAATGAAGTGTGTTTTTCTTAATTGAATTTGTTGGAATTAAAAATAAAAAATAAAATTGAATGAATAGTTAAGAGATGTTAAGAGATGGAGGGATGCAGGTGTTGTCTCTTAGTTAAGAGATGAACTGAAAAGTACAGTGGGGCCCATGAATAGTTAAGAGATGAGACGGTTAAGAGACGGATAAGAGACAGGGATGCGGATGGCCTAAAGTGGAAAATGAGAAAGCTAGAGAGAGGATAAAGTAAGAGAGAGTAAAGTAGATGTGGAAAAATGTGTTGACTTTTACTAAAAAGAGAAATGACTTTATTACTATGAAACATATCAAAATGACAAAATGACTCTAATACTATGGAACGGATGGAGTATTTATTTTTCAATAGGGAATTTTATGCAGTGTTGTGTTCCGAAAAGATAAAAAAAAAAAAGTAGATAGATAGAGTCAACACATTTCATTTCATTTTAAGACACATTTCATTTTTAAAAGGACAACCTTAGTGAGATAGATAGAGCTCTAAATTAAGTTTAATAAGTGTGATATAATGAGCAAATAACCTTATTCAATAAAATTTCATTATATTTTCTCACACTAAATTTCTTATTATAAACTGTGTTCATTTCATATTTTATATTTCAGATTCAAGTGACTATTCATTTCATCTAGATCTGGATTAGGATTATATGCGCCTAATGTTAAAAAAAAATTAAAAATTTAATTTATTCACGAACTTCAAATTTGGCATCTAAGAGCATCCACAGCGGTGAAGAAGACGCTGCTCGTCCGTCCGTGCTGCTGAGCACGGTGCCGTCCGTCCGCCGCTGGAGCTCGTCCGTCCGTGCCAGCGGCACGGCGCTGCTCTTAGCTAAGAGCACGTCCGTGCCGCTGAGCAGCCCTACGTGGCATGCCGTTGGCAAATTCGTTTTTTTATTTAAAAAATTCGAAATTTATTTAAAAAAATGTTTTTAAATAAGAAAAAAATTTCCCACTTCCCAAAAAATTATATCCGTTTTCTACCCACTTTTAATTTACTTTTCAATTTTTTTCCCCCAAAATTCACATTTTTATCTATAAATACCCCCACTTCAACACAAAAAATAATCACATTCTCATCTATTCTATCATCATTCATCTACATTCTCATCTTTTTTCCTCATACTCTCTCATCTAAATTCCCACCACACTACACAATGTTCGGCTCCGGCAATCACGGTTGGAACCAAGATTGGTTCGACTCTGAGACCGGATATAGTCCGGAAACCCAATTTACGGCCCCTCCTCAAACTCAAGGTTCGCAAGCTCCGGGTGGCTACCGTCCTTACCCGTTGCACGACCTAAACGCCCCCAGGTTCGGGTGGGCACCCGAACCCACCCGAACCCGGATCGGGAGGGAGCATGAGCTCTACTCCTACTCCTACTTCTGTTCCTACTCCTCCTGTTTGTGGCACCCGCACCCCGTACACTCCGGGTGAGATGATGGCGATGTTCAAAGCCTACCTGGCAGTCTCCGAAGATTCGGACGTCGGCACGAACCAAACCGGGGATACGTATTGGTGGCGCATCACTCGCCTCTACAATGAAACCCGGCCGGCGGGAACCATCTATCGCAATGATAGTATGGTTCGCAATTGCATCTACAGATGCAACGAGGCAATCGGGAAGTTCCAGGGGATTTACCTCCAGGAAGAACGGTCAGAGGGGAGCGGCACGAACGAGCTGGACATCATCACTGCCGCCTTGGCGGCATACCAACGGGAGGAGTTCAAACCGTTCAAGTACCTCGATTGTTGGCAGGAGGGGCGCCAACATCCGAAGTTAGGGGCGGCATAGCAGCATCCTCCTCCAGCTCCTCCAGCAAACGGTCCAGGTCGGTTGCCCTATCCGACGACGTCTCCGATGATGTGGCTACCCAGCTTGCCGGAGCTAACTTAGGTAGCCCCGACGCTGGCCCGAGCAGTTCCCGGCCGCAAGGAAGGAAGAAGGCGGCGGCCAACCGCCCCCGCCGTCGAGCCTCGACTCCATCCGCCCCCGCCCCGGCCCCCGGCCCCGCTCCCTTTGTGCCTCCTCCACCCCCGAACAACACGTTATGGGCCATCACGAGTCAACTCTATATGAACGATACGTCTCGGATGACTCCGGATCAACTTGCAACACATGAGCAAATGATCCGGGGTCTCAAGAGGCAATTGGGGATAGAGGACTAGTCTTCCACGTGTGTAATTTTTAATTTGTAGGATTTTAATTATGTATTTTTTATTTTCTAGGATTTTAATTATGTATTTTTATTTTTTAGTATTTTAATTATGTAATTTTTATTTTTTAGGATTTTAATTATGTAATTTTTATTTTTAATGTATTTTTATAATGTAGAAATGTTTTTAATAATTGAAGTATTTAAATTGAATAATAGAATGGTGGGACCCTTGAGTTTGTCCTTAGCTAAGAACACGGATGTGGGTGTTGTGCTATTAGCTAAGGACAAAGAGTAAAAGTGGGTTTGGACCCACCTCCGTACTATTAGCTAAGAGTACGAATGGGGATGCTCTAATATTGTGAACTTCTTCATGGGTGCTAATTGCTAAATTTCCATTTGCTAGCTTGGGTGGCAATTTTTAGCCCACGTGGCTTGTTCTCCACTTTTTATTAATATTAATAAAAATTATGCATTTTTATTTTAGAAATATTTTTTTCTTCAATAAGATGGAGTTTATTATCCACTAATAATATTTCAATTACATTTTTCTTCCTGCGACTTTTTTACTTTACAGAATTAAATTCTGTAAGCACCTTTCACAAGTTCATAGTATTATTTTAGAAGGATGGAGGAAGTATATATAACAAATAATTTAAATAAGAGAATAAGTAGAGTTAATTGGTCTTTAAAATCACCTACTTTAATCCGATTAAATAGTTTCCATGCACTTAAAAATTTTGACACTTAATTTAATATTTCCCATTAAATTTTCGACACAAAAAGTGTGAACTTATTGGAAATTCCCCACAAGTTGATAATTTTGTGAGAAATTTCCTATAAATCCTAAGTTGATCGTCTTTACAATCAAATTTAAAATTTATAAAAAATACTATCAAATTTCGATCAAAATTTATAACTTTATGGATCAATACTTCTCGCACAATTTCTTATCTATTTTACACATTTAAGTCTGGTGTAGTGGTGTTTATGGACTTCTTCGGTATAAGTTCTTGAATTTCTTTTTCCTTTACCCTTTTGCTTTATGTTTTGAGATAAAAGACAGAAATATAACTGAGTAAACAAGAAAGCGAATGCATAAAAAGTTAATTTAGAATAATTCTTAATCTAAGAATAAAGAATCAATTTAGATGATTAGATTAGAAAATACGTGTAGATCAGTTAAAACAGAATTAAACTCGAATATTCATGCTCACATCCTGGATCGATGTTGACATGTCATCTAATCCAAGTGATTTGTGTCGACAACATCAAATAGACATGTGGTGGATCACCGCGTGTTTATAGATGTCAATTATAGAGAAAAAGAGATAAATTCAAGAAAAGGAAGCCTTCTTCTCCCAACAAACTCTCTAATAATTCGGTACATACACACACTCAAACCACCGAGATCTCGGTCGTTTCTCCTAGCCGCCGGGGCACCTGCATGCATCCGTCGTGGCGTCTATAACCGGCCATCTTCCCCCGTATCTTCTCCTATCTTCTTCGTCATTTTGAGATCAAAGATTGAACACCCAATTCTTGTGGAAATAGGTAAGAATTTTATCTTTATATGGTTGATGGGTATCCTAGATTTATATACATATGAATGAATTGTGGGAATTTCAACATAGGATTGAACATATTCATGTCTCATGTTGTTTTGCCGATTTCAATTGGCCAAAGCCATGAAAGTACAAGCCCGAACTCACGTTAGTATAATAGCTTTAGGCTAAACCTTCACGGTTTTGCTTTAGAGAGACTCCTCAAAAAACCTTATACTAATGTAGTTGGCCAGCCCATGTGTATTGTTTGCAACTCTACTTATTCTCTGATATAGGATATGGTTTGCACACCTCATCGATATATTGTTATTTTTTTTAAGCTTTTGGAGTTGAATGAGTTTTAAGTTGATCAACTCAATGGCCTTGAATTTTGAATGTTATACACTTTTTTGCAAGTGAATTGACCTATGGTATATGTTCAATTCCTTTCCTTATTATAGTTAATAAGGATAATAGGACCTAAACATATGATTGAAAATGTGTATGTCTCATGTTGTGGTCACGTAATATGGCTAATAGTATGTGTCAAACTTACTTGGCCAAAGCTAGTTAACACATGAATGTATTAGTTGTTATATGAAATCCGATTCCAGCAACCCTTTTTTTTTCTAATTAATGAGATGAACCTCATTGATATAATGATATTGATATATTGCTTCACTTATTTGAACTAATAGTAGAACCAATATTCTTTGGTGTTTTTGTTAATTAAGTGGACTCTTATTGATATAAGTATTATCTTTTGGGTGGGTTTAGGAAAACTTTAATTATACTCATTTTGGGAATTTGAAACTAGAAACTTGCAACACAAACATGTTGCATATTAGCTAGAAACATATTGATAGGCTTTGGTTATGCAGATGCTGTTTATTTTACATATAATAGTGAGTTAGTTGTAATGGGTTGTTAGAAATAAATGTAAATATTACAATAAAAGTGTGATCAAAGGTCAATAAGCCCGTCTAGCTCAGTTGGTAGAGCGCAAGGCTCTTAACCTTGTGGTCGTGGGTTCGAGCCCCACGGTGGGCGAATTGTTTTTTTTATAACATTTTATAAGCTTTTGGATTGGAAAGTAGCATGTTTGGTTTCTTTCTATGGTTTCTTTAAGGTTTTGGAATGTGTGTAGAGAACATCGAGATATATCTTGTTTTGTCTTATTGATAGCAAGTGAAAAAAATAAATAGTAATTTACAATTGTCAATAACTATATAACATTGGTAATTATATTATGGAACATTTTTCTTAAACATTTTTATAAGCTTTTGGAAAGTAGCATGTTTGGGTTCTTTCTATGGTTTCTTTAAGGTTTTGGAATGTGTGTAGAGAACATTGAGCATATATCTTGTTTCGTCTTGTTGATAGCAAGTGAAATATGTTAAAATAAAAAATAAAGAGTAATTTACAAATTACAATTGTCAATAACTATATAAGCATTGGTAATTAAGTTATGAAACATGATGTTCAAGGTGATCATGGTCTTAATGATAGCCAAGGACAGGAGAAGTTGTGAAAGTGAGACGTTCATTATAATTGAGACATTTAGACGTACAAAGTAGGTTCTGTACCCAAAATCGATTTTCTTAATTGAGTATTGCTTATAAAATATAATATGATAATAATGTGCATATTGTCTGAGAATTAAAGGTTAATATATGTGTTAGTAATAATTAATATCATTATTTAAAGAGTGAACCGTAAAATAAGGACATGTGTATGTGTATGCCCATTCGAACTCCACATGTACTTACGTTTAAAAGATACCCTCACAAGTATCTATATGTAAGTATAATATCATTTCAAATACTTTTTCTTCTATTTCAAGTCTTTTATGCCCTTTTTTCATTCTCTTTTAACCATATGCCACTCAAGGCATTTTATTCTAATTCCTGCAGGCTCCTGTCACTTTTTTAATTCTTATGACTCTCTTCAATTGAAAAGAAGAGCAGTTGGTCATTAGTATCAAAGCTGATGCAGACGAGAAAATAATAAGGATCGAATGTAATAATCTTCATCACTTCAGGGGCGATTTTGACATTTCGTTTAAATTTGAGGATCGAAATGCAAAGATAGACGTGTTGCATTCAGCGAGGGAGAAGGGTAAAAGATTGAAATGCGAAAGATTGTAGTATAATTAAACAATCTTTAATGAAGAAGTGTAACAAGAAGGGAAAAAAGACATGAATTTTATTAATCCCGGATTCGAAATTCTAGGAATATTATCTCTTCCCAGAATTACAAACAAGATAAGATTCACTCCATTCAGCTATCTTCCACGATAAACTGAAATACACAGATTGAAAAATAATAAAAACAAGTAGCACGCATTTGCTCATCTTTGTTATACGACGCCACGCATAAGTCATAACTGCATGCTCAAGATTGGATTCGTCCCTTGCCCTTACTGCTAAGCGAGATATGGATTCTTGGGTCCTTATGACAGATGTTTGAGTTGTAAAGAATGAAGTTGTTTGATCCCTGCGCTGCTGCACATTGAAGTTGAAGTATCCTCAAATACTAAGAGCACTCCCAATGCTCTCCCTAAAAACTCCCTTATTTCTCCCTAACTTCTGCCACATCAGCGCCACATCAGCACCAAAATTTATCCCCAGTTTTTAGCCAACTGCTCCAATGGTTTCTCCCTTATTTCTCCCTTATTTCTCCCTAACTCAACATTTCATTTTTACATCATCATTTTTAATATTATTTAATTTTCCCTACAAATGTGTTTAATAAATAGATTTATAAATGAACAATTCGTCGTTGTATTAATCATTGGAAAATATAATACAACGAGAAAAAAAAAACTACAAATAAAAAACCATAAAAAACAAGGATTTAAAAAACTAAGAGGGAGGAGCGTCCGGCGAGAGGCCCATCTTGATCTTCATATTTTGGATGGTCAACCAGAGGGACTGCTTCTCTTCTGGGGTGCCGCCGCCGGTGAAGTACAGCGTGTAAAGCTGCGCCAGAGTGGCGGCATTGGAAGAGAACGTGGCTTGTTGTAAGAACGGGGATTCCGACTGGGCATCTGACGATGTGCCCTTCCCCTTTCGCCTCCCCTTCGCCTTCTTCGCTCCCACAGGGCGGTCGTGCGGACCATCCTCAGACAAGTCGATGGGGATCGCGCTGCCCTCACTCTCCGCACCGCTAAGTCGCGAGCGCACCGATTTCCCGTGCAGCGCGCTGTGCATCTCCGTCCGGAATTTGGGGAGATCCTTCAGCCTATCATAGATTTTCCAATACTTGAAGCCCTTCGACAAGAACTGGCCACTATACATCTGGATGGCCTCATCTCGGACCATGTGCTCGTTCTGGCCACTCGTCATGTTCGTCATCAAGTTAGAATATATACCGTTGAAATGACCGCAGTCCCTCATGAGGCGCTCCCAATGCCGGCGGATCGCCTCACTGCCATGGTCCTTCATCGAGGCAGTCTTGTTGGTCGTGTACTTCTCCGTAACCTACGCCCAGAACATGATCTCAGTCCGGTAGTTGCTGCGCGCCGCGTCTTGCGTCGTGTCCGCCCAGCAGTTGGCTATCAGCTCGGACTCTTCGAGAGTGTAAGTAGTCCTTGTCCGCTTCGGCTTCTCATCGGAAGCCGTATCAGTCGCAGCCGTCGACGCCGGCGCCTTCCCCTTCCCGCTCCTGGAAGGCGGCTCGGCGGGCGTTTCTTCCAGCTCGTAGTCGTCCGTGCTAAGTGTCGGATCCATTGTGTGCGTCGCGGCCTGAGATTCTTCGTCGCCTGGGGTTGATCCAGGGGTGTCGAACAACGATGTGACTATCTGGGGGCGTACACATCGTCGGCTGGAGAGGGCATGCTGAGGGCAGACTGGAAGTACGGAGAAAGTCTGCGTGGCGTAGGAGTCTGCAATGGGGACGGACCCGCATATGGATATTGGCCGGGAGGAGAACCCATCGACAACAACGAGCTCATCCACTGCTCATTTGCTTCATCAGTGTTGGGAATTTGCGAACTCGACTCTTTGCCCTTACCCTTACTTTTTCGGAAATTTTTCCTATTTGAACTCATAATTTTGAAGATTGAATATAGAAGATTGAGAAAATGAAGATTGTGTGTGATGAATGGAGGAGGAGGAGGAGGAATTATATATAGGGGAGTAAAAATAGCCGTTGGGTATTTAAAAAAAAAAAAAAAAAAACGCCGAAAATACGCCGAACGCGCCCTACAGTGGCCGGCGTTCACTCTGCGATAAATCGGCGTTAAAACGGGAACCAGCGTTAATTCGGTAGAATTAACGCCGGAAAAACGCCGACTTCTCCCCATTGCCGGCGAAAACTCGGCGATACCCGGCGTTAAATCGCCGGTTTTTATCGCCGAGTGCATTGGGAGTGCTCTAATACAAAGACTAAAATGCAATGCCCTCTAGGGGCAGGGATCCCACAGCAGGGGCTTTGCCAAGATATATACACACAAATAATTATTTTATAATAAAATAAATTAATATTTTAGTAATAAAATTTAATAATATAACAATTGATTGAGTCTAACAACATCCTCTGTTGTGCCATCTACCACAGCAGGGGATCCAAATCTGCCCTCTAGTGGCATAATGGTTAAAAAAAGGACAAGAAGGTATAAAAGACTCAGTGATAACTTACTCGAAATCTGATTGTACCTATACCAAATCCTTGTGAGGATATTTTTCTGATAATTTTATTTTACTTTTTTGTTAATCATTTTTATGCCTTTTTTTTATAATGGGTTTGATTTTTTTGGTATATTTATTTAGCAATTTAGAAATTTCGTCTATTTAATTTTACAAAGTTAAATTATGTATTTTATGAATCTGGATGATGTAATTTAGAAATTTAAATTATGAATATTTTAGGTATTTTATTTTGAAATGAGGCTATTTTTATTGCATGCAACCAAGATTCATTTTTTTGTGTCACGCTGCTTAAAAGGCCCACTTAATTTCAATGGCCTAAAACGATAGTGACACTGTGTGCAGGGTGCACCACCCTAAATATCTTCCATTTATTCAAGCCAAGGTTTATTACTTAAATCCTTTTTTATATAGGAGTATTAAAATTACAGATATTTAGTACTCGTATATTTTAGAACAAATTTATAGAATCTGATCCAAATAGGCCAATATTAAAGAAGTTGACTAATCACGTGAATGTCGAGATTAGAGGAGTCGTGATTTTTCTCCGTTTATAACCACTGGGCCATTGGCCAAGGAATGTGGTGAAAACAAGGCCGCCTTCATTTTAGCTATCAACCTATCACTATATTTGTTGAAACTTGAAAAATCAATTTTCAATTCATAATCATAAATTTCAAATTATCCGAAATCACAATACCTATCCAATAATTATTCTATTTCCTCCTTTTCCAGCAATGAATCTCCACTTCAATCCAACAAATTCTCTATTGATCGCCGAATGCCAGCTGTAAACCATAAATAAATTTCAAACTTCAATCCATTGATTCTCAACCCTCAAATTTCCCCCCAATTCCGCGGTATGACGCTCCTCATTCATTCGCCGGGAATTTCATTGTTCACCGGAAGTGGACAGCCTGGAAGAATCACTCCGGCAATCAGAAGAAGAAACCTCAAATTTTCCGTCTGTTCGGGCGTTAAGGATTTAGAGAAGAAAGAGGCTTCGGAATTAAGGAGGGGCGGCGGATACGAGGATTGCTTGCTGTGGCTGTACGGGCAGGTGAAGCAGGACGAGACGGTGTCGTTCTCGGTGAGCGAGACCAAGGACGAGGAAGGGAGGAAGCAGGATTATTATGTGAATGCGGGTTACGCGATTCGAACTATCCGAGAAGAGTTTCCGGAGCTTTTCTACCGAGAGCTAAGCTTTGATATATACAGGTATATATGAGTTAATTGATTTTCCTTTTTTCAGTGTAGTATTCTAGTTATAGCATTTAGATCGCGGATTACTATGTGTTATAGTTTATGATTCTGGTGCAAGTGTAATGTGAATGATTGTGTAAATGTAATTGTTTGTGAACAATTATTTACTGATTCAGTTGTTGCTAGTTTTGAATAACAATGAATTGATCATGTAGCTCAGCTCTCCATGAAAAATTTGTGATTCGAGATGATTCTTGATGAGAAACAATGAAAGAGAAAGGATTAGAATTGTTTTGATGTATTCTTCCTGCAAAACTTATTAGCAGGGTTGAGTGCTGTAGTGATGTTGGAGTCGGTTGATTCAGCAACTTAAATAAAGGGTTTGATGTTATACTATAACTTATATTGAGTGAAGGCTTGAGTCATGTACACTCATTAAAATAACATGCATACTTGTAGGTGTTCGTTTTTTTGGACAATGCTCAGCTAGTAATGATCAACATCTTCTATTGATTATATTCATTCGCAACTGTATATGCTATACAAAATAGATAGCTCTTGTGGCAGTTCCTGGTACTGATCCATCAAATTCATAAGATTAATTTATTAGCAAAATAATATAAGGTCATGAAACGTTTATGCTTCTACCGTACCATTGCTGCAGTTCAAATTGTTCTCACTTTCTCCCAACAAAGTGTTTGGAAGACTACTTTATGCACATTAGTTTAAGTTTGATTGTGTGATTTATGTTCAACATGGTTGTTTCTGAGGTGACATAATCATTTGAAAATGAACAACATAGGGAAAACTTGATGTTCAATATCTTTTGGTTTGTCTCCTTTGAGGAATGAAGATTTTTCCACAGATGACAGATGGAATTCTTTAATCTTCGGTTTCTAATTACAGTATGTCTTAATATAGGGATGACATTGTCTTCAAGGATCCCCTCAACACCTTTTCTGGCATTGAGAATTACAAGTCGATCTTTTGGGCTCTAAGACTTAACGGAAGGATTTTCTTCAAGGCCCTGTGGGTCGACATTGTAAGCGTATGGCAGCCTGTGGAGAACCTGATAATGGTCCGTTGGACTGTCCATGGCATCCCACGAGTACCATGGGAGAGTCATAGCAGATTTGATGGTACCTCAGAGTACAAGCTTGATAAGGACGGGAAGATCTATAAGCACAAAGTTCACAACATTGCCTTGAACGGACCTCAGAAGTTTCAAGTAATTGGTGTGGAGCAGTTGATTCAATCAATAGGTTGCCCCTCCACCCCAAAGCCTACTTATTTTAAACTCCTATCTCCTTCAAATACAAATATTGTGCCCCATGTGAAATTGTCTGCTGTTAAATGCTACTTAGCTTCTCTTCTAACCAGACTTAAATCTGAGGTCAAGTCATGATGCGCGCTACCCAGTACCCTCTGGTCCGAGCATTGCAACTGGGGGGTGCTTGTTTGATGCGTGTTCTTCAAGATTTTCTCCTCGTCAATATTGAATTTTGTGGAACTGCACATTGTAAATACTAAATAGGGACTTGAGTTAGTGCAGTGTAATTGTATTATCTGTATAGCGTTCACCCTCAAGTATATAATGACTACCTACCAGTGTGTTTTGCCAAAGTTTGTAGTACTAGTTTCCGAGCTTGGAGAATTGTATCTCAGGGTAGTATCATTTTCCTCAGATTCTGGATATAAGTCTGTTTGCACGTTGTTTTTTCACTTCCAGAGGTCATAGATGATCAACTGAAATGGTGAAGAAGAATACGATATTGGTAATTTTAAAATTGGATACACATTGACAAGCAGACTGCCAACTGAGAAATTCGATATTGCGATTTTGATCTGGTGACATTTTTTGAAAAATGTTTTTTCTATGCATATCTTGAAGATTGGCATAGTTTGCAAAGTTAAAAGTCTCCCTATATCCCAAAAGTGTTTTAAGAGTCCCACTTTTTGTTGTCAAATGATAAAGAGTGTGGGGAGTATTAAACATTAATCTTATAAACCTTACTTTTCTCCTAATTGTGAACAGATAATGCAGTAGATTTATTAGTTGTTTATCAGAGAATAGCACTGAAATGGAGTACTACTCATGTGAACTGTGGTAGCTCACAAATCAAGTTCTAGGATATAAATATTGTCTGCACAATCTTACGGACTCATAAAACTTTTAGCTTTTAGTTATTGCCAAAACTCTAGGCAAAGATTTGCATCTGGGAATGCAACTTCCATAATAGGTTGACAGAAAACAGACAAACACATAAACATCTATTGTGAAAGCTAGAAAACAGACAGAGACAAAACAGTCACAATTTATGTCAGCAGCTACAGTTTCACTTAATCTAGTTTATACAGCAACTATGTTATCTTTCATGTGTTCAAGAATGGAAATTATGGCTATGATAGGTTATTTCAGATAGTCATCAAACTCATTCTTGTAAAGCATGTTCAAACATGCAAATTCAGAAACACAAACACTAAAATTGGCCATGAACGCAAAATGTAACGCAAAACGCAGTCAGATACTGAACTTCCACACCAATTTACGCTGAGTTTCATGCTAACGTTGAGTATAATAGTTTATATATGTAAACTGGTTTAGCACTGAAATACTACCCATGTGAAGTGGGAGTTTATAAATGTCGTCTCCGCAACAGACAATACATAATCTGCCAATATTAGATAAAAAAAAAGGATTAATCTTTGATAACTGCCAAAACTGTAGTCGAAGATTTGATTGAACTTCCAGAATAGGTTGACAGAGAGCAGACAAAAACCTGAAATACATGCACAAACATATATTGTCAAAACTTAAAACAGACAACACAGATACAGTCACAATTCATGTCAGCAACCACAGTTTCACCGTTCATCTACGTTCATCGATATAGCAACATTAATAATCTCTCACAAAATTGACTCCACGAAAAAATGCCTATAAAATGCAGCAAAAGCTAATCTCATTTCACAAACAACACATTGTTTTCTTTAGTAAATTATGGATTTCAAGAATTCCGTTTCACTATTATTGGTGCTGGTGGTGCTAGTGGTGGGATCCGAAGCCGGAGGAATTTCAATATACTGGGGGCAGAACGGGAACGAAGGCACACTAGCTGCCACATGCGCCAAAGGCAACTTCGAATACGTGATCATAGCCTTCCTCTCCTCCTTCGGCAACAACCAGAAGCCGATGCTCAACCTAGCCGGCCACTGCGACCCCTACACCCAAGGCAGCTGCACCGTGCTCACCTCCAACATCACCTCGTGCCAGAGGATGGGCGTCAAAGTGCTCCTCTCCATAGGAGGAGGCGCAGGCGGATACACCCTCACCTCCTCCCAGGAGGCGACCCAGCTCGCCTCCTACCTATGGGACAACTTCCTGGGCGGGAGCTCACCCTCCCGCCCACTAGGTCCCGCTGTCCTGGATGGGGTGGACTTTGACATTGAGGGCGGGACGAGCCACCACTGGGATGAGCTGGCACGGGCACTTTACAGCCACGGAAAGGGGAGCAAGAAGAAGGTCTACTTGACCGCTGCTCCTCAGTGCCCGTACCCGGATGCTTGGGTCGGGGGAGCCTTGCAGACGGGTTTATTCGACTGCGTGTGGGTGCAGTTCTACAACAATCCACCCTGCCAGTACAGTGGTGATCTTGTGGGATCATGGAAGGTTTGGACTTCGTCTGTCCATGCAACGAAGATATTCTTGGGGCTGCCGGCTGCACCGGCTGCAGCTGGGAGTGGCTTCATTCCGGTGGCGGATCTGAAAGCGAAGGTGCTCCCTGCAATCAAGGGCTCTAGCAAGTATGGAGGTGTTATGCTGTGGTCTAAATACTATGATGATCAAACTGGCTACAGCTCTGCCATTAAAAGCTATGTTTAGATATTTGAAACCTCTGTTTTTCATGTAATAAAAGGAGACTCAGATCTGTGTGTGTGTGTGTGTGTGTGTTTTATCATGTGAATTTAATATATTTTCGGAAAACAAAAGCGTCTGAAACAGAATAGAACGTACACATTATGCACATCAAGATCAAGAATATCACCTTCTTTCGTAAATCATGAAGTAATATGGGGTATATATCAGTGGCAGATTCAAGATTTTTGATTCGGGGTTGCGACTAATAATTACATGAACTTTGCTGTTGTATTTATCTAAATTTTCTTTCTCAACTTGTAACTAGAGTATTTATTTTGATTCGACCATGTTGGTTTGTTACTATAATTTCATTTTTTGTAATATTTTGGCTGCTTGATGGTTGTAGATGTAGATTGCAGTATGAACATATGAGTTGATTACGTAATAATGTATTCATGGACAGCTAACCTTCCCCTTAACGGGCCGTTAAGTACCTGATTTACCTCATCGGGCCCTTGCCCATTCAACCTTTTGCCCCAATGTATTTGTGAGTTGGATAGATCATAGGTCTGGTCAAATTGTAAATAAGCTGACAATGTGTGGATGAACGATAATTTTATAAAAATGAAAAATAAATTACTCCATTTGTGATTGGACTGGCAGCTTGAACAGTTGAACACCATTAGACATAAGATCTCATTTATGTCTAATCGACCCCTACTTTTCCAAATATTGTGCAAGTAGACTTTCACATATTGAAAGGTGAATATAGCATAAGTGAAATTCGATCAAGAATATGCCATTTTACCACTTCTATATCATTTCATAGTTGGAGAAACTAACAAAAGGGTAACAAAGCAAACACTAAAAAAGTGTCTCCATTTTACCATTTTGATAAAGTGAATCCATGCACTAACATTGCTTGCTTACTTCAGAATGCAAATTTTTATACCTAAAAGAAATGAAAAATCTTAAAGTCGACATCATTAAAAGGCACAAATGTCTGGAAAATAATTAGGGAATGAGCACACAGCCTTTAGTTTATGTTGGTGAAAATCAAAATTTGGGATCTCTACCACATGTCCAATTTTTTTTTTTACTTTTTTGTCTTGTATATTTAAACTTTTTTGGCTCTCCTTTGCGTTACGTCCCCACATATTGGGATACTTGTCTGCTACTTTTGTTCTTTTTATATACACTAGTTTAATTTTTGATAAATTTGTCAATCTAGTGAATACAACAGAACAATCACAAGTATTGGCAGTCTATGTGCGTCGATTCCAACTAAAAAAAATCGTCGTGGATGCTAGATTTTATTCGTTTTAGTAGAACTTAAAGCAATAGCATACAAATAAAATGAATCCGAACTTAGAGTATCTCCAACTATTTACACAAAATTCAAGCTTATTTTAGTGTTAAATGTTAAATTAAATAGTGCTTTAATTTTCAACTATATACATCAAACTCAAACTTAAAAGTATATTCTCTACTCACTTCTTATATCGACAAAATTTGAAAAAGTAATTTAGATTTGTTTTAGTGTAAACCCAAAAATGATACTATCTTGTTCAAAACCCAACTTATGGTGATGGTGCTATAAAACTTAGTTAAAATTTCACACAACCATTTTAAGTCCGGTGCCCTCAGCCCACCCCTCGGCCTTAATATGCTCTAAAAAGGTTTTCTTTAAGAGGATCAATAATTGTTTCATATTTATCCTACGGTCACTTTAGATGGAAATCGTCTTATCCACTGAGTTACGCTTTATCATCATTTATTTTAAAGTACTATAGTAGAAGATATTGATTTGCTCTCACAAGGGTCATTTTTAAAATTCAAGTTCACATTAACTCTTTGCATATAATCAAATAAAATTTTTTACAAAATGTATTTATATTCTTTTAATATAGAACTAAAATTGAAATGAGCATAGTGTTTGAGATTAATAACATTTGAATGACATCACTGATTTAAATTGGTCAAATTAATTAATATTAAAAGAATATATACTAGTATATGCTATTATCATTTATAAATCACAATATAAATAATTTATCATCGAATTTCAAGAGTGGACATGCCAGCGAAAGATATACAGTACTACATGTTTATATAAGAATATCAATTAGCATCACTTATATATGACGTGTACCAGCGTAAGTTTTGTGATGGATATCAAAAGCTTGTTTAAATGTTTGAAGACGGTGAATGTCACTGTCTCAAGCATGGTCCATGCCTTATTCAGCTGGCAACTATCCTTCTGAAAAATAAATACTGAATCAGGGAAATCTTTTTTTTCCACGAATTTTGCCAAAGTATCATTTTAGGTCTTTGAACTTTGAAAATATCATTTCAGGTTCATCAATTATGAGTTAATATTATTTGAAGTACTTTTTTACTATTTTTAATTTTTTCTGGACAAAAATACCCTTGATACCTTAAAGGGTATATATTTTTAATAAACTTATCCTATACTCATATTTTTTATAAATATCTTTACTATATATTTTTAATGAATTTTCTAAATATAATTTGACCTTCAATATTATCACTTAATTTTGTGACATGCAAGAAAAGATCCTTATTAAATTTTTTATTATTAAAAAAAAATTCTTTATTCAATTTTAAAATTCTTTAATATAAAAAATTGAAGAAGCAATTTTACTTGCATGTTACATAATTAAGTGATAATATTGAAGGTCAAATTATATTTAGAAAATTCATCAAAAATATATTATAAAGATATTTATAAAAAATATGAGTATATGATAAGTTTATTAAAAATATACCCTTTAAGGTATCGAGGGTATTTTCGTCCAGAAAAATTTGGAAATAGTAAAAAAGTACTCCCTCCGTCCACCATTAAGAGTCCCATTTCTCAATGGCACGGGTTTTAAGAAATGTTAAGAAAAGTAGATGGAAAATAGTTAGCGGAATAGGGTTCCCACTTGTAAATATTAGTTTTAAATGAAATGTGAGTGGAGTGAGTTAGTTGAAGGTGGAACCTTATTACCATTTATGGTAAAAGTGAACCGGGACTCTTATTCGCGGACGGACTAAAATGGAAAAAACGGGACTCCTATTCACGGATGGAGGGAGTACCTCAAATGATATTAACCCATACTTGATGGACCTGAAATGATATTTTCAAAGTTCACGGACCTAAAATGATACTTTGACAAAGTTCACGGACTTAATAATGAGTTTGTCCTTACGGTATAATATACTAGTGACAAAAATCAAGTACTTTCTCCGTTAAAAAAAAAATAAGGACATTTGGGATGACACGAAAATTAATGTATAATTGGTAAAGTAAGAGAGATGAAAAGAAAGATAGTTAAAATAGTGTTAGTGGATAGTGAGATCCATATTATTATTAGTGTTTAGTGATGGGTCCTAGTGGTAGAAGTTGAAAATAAATTGATGTGTAATAAGTTTGGGGAGTACTACTGTTTAATTATTTTGTTGAGATTATGATATTTTTTCGAGGACCCATACGTGTTTACAATCAATTTTAGGCCTTCAGGCTTGTTATTGTAAGTTGTAACGATTATCATTTTTCAGGTTGTTCTCTATCTATTCCAAATGCATTAATTCGACAGACTTATATACTCCTACTATATTTTTACACTGCAACCACTTTATATTGTTAATTACATCCAACACATGCTTTCTATGGTCCACTCACTAAGGTTGCCTCTTTCAGTCATATCATAAGCTTTATATATGTTCTTTAGGACAAACTCATGTGAAAAGAAAAAAAAAAAAATCTTTCGAAATGACTTAATTGCGTGATTTTGTTCGTTGCGGACCACTTTCAGAAAACCTAATACTCCTACTACTAATTAATTAGATTAGAGGTAACCTATAAAATCACGAAATTTGAACAATTTGTCTCACGAACGTACAAAATTTGAATAACAAATTCTGAAGTCTCAAAAATTCTCAATTGAGCCATTTGACCAAATTTGTGCTACTATAATTTTATGTTTTTTAAGCTCAAAACAACGTTGATTAGTCCCATATTGTCATATTAATACACATTTATGTCCATATTCGTTGACAACACCAAAATTTTACATGCGTGCACCATTTAGCATCGATTTTGTATTCAACAAAATTATCATGGGATAATTGAGAAAGTTTTGAAACTATGTGATTTATTATTTAAAATTTTAAAGGTGCTAGAAACGAAATTTGACAAAATATCATTGATTTTTTGAGGTAATTAACCTAAAAACTAAAAAGAATGGGGAACATGAAAGTGGAGCATCTAATCCAAAATCTTTGTCGAGAATTGAATATTACGTGCACGGTTGCATAATTGCATTTCTTGAGAAAATTCCATCTACACCGAGGAGACAAGAAATAAAAATTAGTTGGACGAAACTCAAACATCTAAGTTAAAGAGAACAAAAAAAAGGGAAAACGAGAAGCTAGAGGGCCAAACAATTATTCTCAAAAGCAACAACATATGGTATAGATGAGGGAGAAATCAAGAAAGTATGTTCAAACATTGATATATTCTTCAAACATGTTAGATAATCAAAATTGCAATTTACCAAACTAGTGTTACACTGATTTGTGACAAGCCATGTGTTGTTGATGAAAAATCCATTCATTCCCCATATAGTATATAAAATACCATAGGTGCAAAGTTTCCAATATTAAGAATTCCCACATTTTTCCACTCAAAAATTATAGTTTAAAAACCACTACTTTCTCCATTCCTCTTCCCAAAACTCTTGGTAAATAAGTTCCCATTTCACCATGGAGAACTCCAAGCCATTAGCCACAGAGAGTTTTTCATACAGTTGGTTAGTAGACAAAAAACAACACTCTCTTGATGTCCTAGCTGAGATCACCACACCCCAAAAACCATGTGAAAAAGATCAAAACTTCAACTTTGATGTTTCTTTCACAGCTTTCCAAGCTTCCCTTGTTCATGCTGATGAAATATTTGCAGATGGGCAGCTCATGCCGGGCTACGCCTTGGAAAAAACTCCGGATCATGTCCCTGCGTCGCCTCTCTCCTCGTGTAAGTTTGATCATGGAGTCAAGAAGCAGTCTTGCTTGGTTGCGAAATGGAGGAGATCATCAAAGAGGATCTTGCACAAGTGTTTTGGATTCATTAGGCCATTGTACAAAAGCTCGAGGAACAACAGTAGAGTCGATGATCTCGAGAGAAAGGTTTGTGAGGTTGAGAGGTGGACTAACTCTCTGCAGGCATCACCAAGGCCTAGCTATGCCCCTGCTCTCATGAAGGCAAGGAGTTGGGCCGCTTCCCCACAAGCCTCGCCTAATTTGATCCCATCTCGTGCTAGTAGTGCTTGGTGCGGCGATGAAAGCTCCATCCACGAAGCAATTCTCTACTGTAAAAGATCAATAGGTAGTTGAGCTATTAAGTCCAACTGATATTTAGTTTCTTGGTTGTTTTTTTTTTTTTTTTTAATGTAGAAGTTCTTATAGTCTTGAACAGGACAAATGATTTGTATATTTTCAAAAATTTCAGAAAAGTAGAGGGAAATGTCATCTGCACAGAGAAGAAATTAGGAATCAAACTCAAGAAATGCAGCCCTTTTCCTTTAGCCTCATGGTGTATTATTTAGTTTTTTTTTTTCTATCTTTAGTAGGAAAAAAGAAAAGGGTGTGTCAATTTTTGGAATTCCACTCAGGGCATTGTGCAATCTGTCAATCCTTGTGTTGTAAAATGAAAATTTCTCTACACTGTACATATGATGCTATCTGTCATGGAGAAAAACAGGCATGTAGACACTTATGTAATGATCATATTAATGATTAATTTTTGCCTCTGTTGTTTCATCTGTTCGTTGTGATGAATGATTCATCGGAGAAAGAAACCAAACAGGTTCGTTGTTGCAGAAGAAGATACCTTTGGCATCTTGTTAGCAAGATGCTATATTTTGTTAGGATGAGGTTACACAGAGGGCCTCACATGATCCCCTTTCTCCCTTTTTTGTTCCTTATTGGTAAATTATTTATTAATTTTTTGAGGTGTTTCAAAACAAAATTGATGCTTGGTCCACAACTATTTGGAATTTGATCCTTTACAATAAAAGACATTATCACATACTATTACATTAGCTCTACCAGATAAAGATTTGTCTTAAAGACTCTGTTCCTATTATTACAAAAACAAACAGATGCTGCCCATTTTTAACAGTATGGAGAGCTTCACCAATCATCAGAAAACACCAAACATTTACTCAAGAAGATTCATTGCCAACATATCCACAAGAAGCACTATTACATCATCAACATAACAAAAACAAACAAAATACCACTATTTGCATTAACCTGCTATGATCAATTCCAGGGGTGATGCCTAATTCCTGTCAAGCTTGAACATTGTATGGACCATGAACTAAAGGATCTCAAATTGTACAAGCAACCGAAACCTAACACTTTTGTTGGGGAACAGCCGGGGACATGGAGGCTCCATCGGGGCAACATACTGCTAGAGATAGACCATAAAACAACAACATATTCTTGTTTCTATCTGCCCTTTTTTCTGTGTTTGCATATCCATTCCCTTTATTTGTGAAACAGTGCAATCTTGATTCGCTAACGTCTAAAACTTCATGTTTCAAACACATCTCAATACCATCCCAAGATTGTGGGGGACCAACCCCTTAAGACATCTTCCTATTCTTGTCTTAACTCTTAACCAACCACGTGTATTTGGCGTTACTCCCAATTGAACTCACCAGAAGAACATGATGTGAAAAGAGTGAGGCTTGTGAATTGGTTGAAACCATGTAAGATATCAACTAGTCATAGACTTCTGGTAAGTTATTATTGTTGTCAACAGTTTTTAGATCAAATAATGAAATTTAAAGGCAAATAAATTGTGGTAAAGGATGATTATTATGTTAAGGAAACATAACAGAAATCCATGTAAATATAGATGAACAGACAAAATCAGGACAAGAATGCAAGTTTTTAAGAGTTCATCCTTGGGAAAAGCAAAGTGTGAAACATCGCTATATGTAGCATCAAGCATGTCGGAGAAGTCGGCTTTTAGCTTTTGTTTTTGCCTTGAAAGGACAATACATTAAAGAGGAAGTCCTGCTTTTGCCGTTATGCAGCACATGAAGGTGCTGATTGTTAGGTCCAATGCTTTATCAACATCCTTTCTTCAAAAGAGAAATGAGGAGTGTTCAAAATGAAGTGAACAGCTTTGTAACAAGGATGTGAAAAGGATGCATGAGAGAGTTGAGTAAAACTATTAATATTCCTCTCTTTCTCTCTCTCTCACACACACAAACAAAAGGATGATTTATAATGGAAAATCTTCATGCTAGGGGAAATTGTGGCTCCTGTTTTAATATTTGTGTAATGATGCTGTGCTGTCAGCATTCAAGAAATTGGTTGAATGTTTTGTGATTGGGAAAATAAGATTCTAGTAGTAGCAAAACATACTAAATTAAATAAAAATAATAATTGTCAGAAGTGGGATTTGAACCCACGCCCTCTCACGAAGACCAGAACTTGAGTCTGGCGCCTTAGACCACTCGGCCATCCTGACCTTTTGTTCTGTTTCTTGTTACATATATATAGAAACAATTTCAATTATTTGTAAGTAATAAGCTTCTAATTGATTTTAAAGTCTATGCTTCTTAATCCTATTAAGGTTTATTTGATGCAACTATACAACCAACTTTATTGGGAGGATAAAACGGCAACCGATAGATATTCAATTTGGGATGGTTAAAGTGTTAAACTAGAAACAAGAGGTATTTCTATAAATACAAACTATAAAAGATAGTTCTCCAACAAATAATAATCATACAAATATACAATGACCTAGTTTCACCAATGTTAGTCTGTTTGTTTTTTATGATAGTGAAGAATGTGACCATTGTTGATTTTGAGATGGTTGATTTATTAACTAAATGGTTTAATTGCACATAGCTTCTTGTATAATCATGGAGTTTTTATTTAGTATGTGATTTAGATATGCTTTTTAGATTGAACGTTTTATGTGTTTGGGAAATTTAAATTTCTGATTTAATTTGGAGACAGCAAATTATAGTTATAAATTAGCAATAAATTTATAATTGCTTATTTTTATGAATAAATTAACTAGATAAAACAAAGATATATAGAAACACAACCATGTTGCTCCACCTCACGCTCATAAAACTGCAATGATCCTAGAACTTTGACATTTTCACTGCCGGTTGTTGTCTTCCACGCTCTGCGCACATCTTCAGTCAGAAAATGCAAGGCTCATTTGTGTACATAGTAAATTGATAAATAAATCACGAAAAATGATTTAGTTTGCAATTATCCATCCATCTGAAAATTAAATTATGAAAGATAAATATTTTGCAACTATCCATCCGTCTATTTTCCGGTAAAATAGAAAATAATGTGACACTTGATCTTGAATACGTGGATAAAATGGTGGTCGATAAAACGACGACAACAACAATAACGATTTAGCGTCAATTGGAACTTCTTTAGCATGTCAACTTGGATCTTGTTTAGCGGGCCTTATTGAAAGCCCATTCTAGAAATGAACCCAGCAGAGTATATGGCCCGCTTATCTATTTTATAATTTTATTACATCACCCGACGAATACAGAGCTGTGTAAATTCCAGGTCAGATAAAACTTATTTATTTATTTATTTCCGCTCTCTCAGATCTACCAGCGTGCCTCAAAACCCCTTAAATCAAATCGAAAATTCAATTCAATCCTGTCAAATTCCCCCCTAAGAATTTTCTCCTCAAATTTTGCCAAATTCCAAATCTAGGTGAAGGGGAAAGAGGGAAATCGAGATTTTGGCGCGTAAATCTCGATGCCGATGTGGAGCTCGGTGGCGAATTTGAAGGAAAGTCTGAGTAAAATCGCACTAGATGTCCACGATGACGACGACGATGAAGAGCTTCCTATGTACACTCCTCCGCCGGCCGATCATTCCGACAAGGCCAGTTCAGGTTCGGAGCGGAGAGCTTCGCGCATTTCCAGTGCACCGACTCATTCACCGATCGTCAATGGATTCGATTCCCCGTCTAATCACGAGGTATCTATCGATTCATATGTGATTTATTAGTTTGATCTCACTTTGGATGCTTTCGTGATGGTTAATGTGTATCTACTTCTCAATTTCATCTATAAGGATGTTTCTCTATCACCTGAAGTTACCAATGCATGCGCTTAGTATAACGACTTTATGGTGAAGGGCAGCAATGTTATCTAACACAGTCAGTTTTTGGTATGAGTAATTTTTTATTTATCTGAACATATTTATGTTGTCCTGAAAGATGCAGGGAGTGTCCTCATTGGTCTTGATCAAATGATACAAGTCATTTATTTGGGCACCTTGGACTTCTTTTTCCTATTCTGCTTCTTTGTTCTGAACAAATGCTTTTTCTAATAAGCGTCCGCTATTTTATCAGATCGAGCTGTACAAAACAAAAATTAAGAAGCTTCAGGAATCTGAGTCAGAAATCAAGGCTCTATCAGTTAATTATGCAGCTTTATTAAAGGAAAAAGAGGTATAGTCATCTTCTGCTATCAAATTATCTTCTAATTTATTTCTCTAGATAAGTATTGTTGAGAGATTTATAGAGTTCCATACGAAGGGGCCTGATATTATGTGCTATTGCTGTCAAAAGTTTGATGGTTATTGATGGATCAATTGTAGTTTTATTGAATGTCATAATAAAAGTGAGTTGTTGCCAGTTTTAGCCTGCTATCGATCTTGTTATTATCACATACATCCTGATATTAGAAAATTCAGTAGACTTCTTGTCACTTTTCTCGCAAATGAACTCATATAATAAGTCAAGGTATGTCATGAGTGGTTGGATTCTTTTGTCGCTATGTCCAGGGCTTTCAAAGTTTGATTGACTCTTATTTTCTTGATTTTGTTCTTGGCAGGATCAGATTTTGAGATTGGCTGAAGAAAATGGCTCACTAAAACAGAATCTCCTTAGTGCAAATGCTACTCATGGTACACCTAGAACTGTTCTTAAGGTGAGGAGGCTACTTGAAGCTGATCATATATCAGTTTATGAATTTTAGCATAATATCTGGATCCAATCGGACATGGTTGTGCTTTTATGTCTTTTTTTGTTCAGTTATTATTTATGATCTCATTGGCTCAGTTGAATAAGTCTGGTCTGGCTTCTGTCTAGAAAATATCCTTTACTCGTGGAGATAAAAACCAATGCTGATATGATAAGTAGGCATTTTGAAAGCTGTTCTGGATACTAAAAACACTGCCTACCTTGTGTATATATACTATATAGTTAGCTATAGGAGTTGAGCTGTGTGAAGAAAGACAATGTGACGACAGCTTAGATTGTGTAAATTTCCATCGAACTTCTTTGAGAGAAATTTTTACTCGAATATTGTTTGTTATTTGATTGCCTACTTTAACATCTCAGGGTAATGGTGATATTTCCCCTAATCGGTTTAAAGCTGCAACAAAAAGTCGTGGAAATGGTATTGTGGCAAAGCATGATGGATTAAATAATGGGACAACTTCATCCAATTCAAAGGTAGGAGAACCATTTTTTTTTCTGCAGTTAAGGAGGCTACTTTCCTTTCTCTGATGCTTGGCATTTGTTTGCTTCATAACTCCGAGTTTCGTACTCAATGTTAGGAATTAGTGCCAATCTACTACACTTGCTTCATAACTCCCAGTTTCTTGTGACTTTTGTATTTGGAGTCTCTTGTTGTTTCTAGAAGTGTTGAATTGTAATGTGTTGCTCTTCACTAAATCAATGCAGCAAGTGAAAGTTTTTCTATTGCCTTGTAGGAACTCTCAGATGCAATGGAAGACAAAATTAGATCCTTGACCGCGATGCAAGCAACTCATGAATCTCAAATGAAACAAATGATAGTGGAACTTAATAAAGAACGTGGCAAGCTGGCAAGTGTCCAGCTGAGTTTACAAGGTACACATCTACTACTGGAGGATCTTGTTTTGGAGCAATGCATCTTTGAATATTTGATTGAGTTATTTATTCTATTTCTAGAGGAGCAAAAGTTGAATGGATCGTTTCAGCAGGACTTGAGCTCATTAAAAGATGAAAAAGATAAAGTGAGTGTTTATAGTTACCTTTTCTGCTATTGTGGTGCAGCTGGGCACCGGGCATCACTTAAAATAGTTGACAAAGTTAATATATTTGAAGTTATTTGAATGCTCTTCATAATATTATGTATAATATTGTGTTTGATTTGATCAAGAAGTACTGTTTGATTATTGTTTTTTTTGTGTGACTTTGATATGTACGGAAAATTGAAACTTCTTAATCATGTATTACTGTTAATGAAAGTTATCGACATTTTCAAAATTATTAGATGTATTTTTAGATTTTGGATAATATGGGATAAGTAATTAGAAATTTTCCACTGTAATTAGAAATGTTCCATTAGGAATCTTTTGTGGTTATCTTGTTTCTGCCCTGTAGATCGTAATCTTACCCATTTCTACTTTTTTCCTTTATATATTTCAGATGTTGAGAGAGATAAACAGAACACAAGACGAGTTAAATCAGAAGATATCAGAGATAGGAAGGTTACAAATGGAGTTGCAGAGAAGAGAACCAAACAACAGTGTGGAGAAGTTGAAAAACATTATTGCTTCTTTGGAGGAAGATAACAGAAATATTAAGGTCTATATCTTCCTACAGTTTTCCAATAATTCTTTTCAGTAATTGTTTTGCATGCTTCATGTGTGTTTTCAATTGTCCTTGTGTGTGGGTTTTGTGTAGTATAGTTATATATGTGTAGTTGTGTGCACATTCACAAGCATTTTCACACAGACATTGAACCTTACCAATTTTTCATGGTAGAAAGAAAAAGAAGAATGTGAGACTGCGTTAAATGCAATTCGTTCTTCTCCAGTTCGCGAAGAGAAACCTGATGGCCTGCATCTTTCAAATAAACATTCAAGTAGCATGAATGAGGTATTCAGCATTGTATTGTCCGATGAACATCCCTTTTTCGTATATTGATTCATTGCTTCCATGCTCAGTTATCTTTCATCCAAATAACACTTATTTATGAACATTTATCCCACACGTTGCAGTTTACTCATGCATGTTGAATAGTTGAATATTCATGCAATATGGCTTTACATGGATATCCATGTAATTTTTAAACTGTACAAGTTACAGTGCCTTAGTCTAACCAATAAAGTCTCTCTGCAGGGATTGCTGGAGAATGAGAAAATGCAGAAGTCTTTGCGTAAATTAGAAAATGACCTAAAGGAAGCACGGATGCAAAAGGACAAAGCCTTGCACGAATTGACTCGTCTCAAGCAACATTTGTTGGAAAAGGTTTTCCCATCTTCAACTTCTCTATAGGCTGACCATTATAAGTAATGATCGTTAGTACCACTAATGAAATTGTTATTTTGTTATAAAAAAATTCTGCTACAATCTCTCTGACTTAACCCACTTGCAGGAATCCGAGGAATCAGAGAAAATGGATGAGGACAGTAAGATTATTGAGGAACTGCGAGGAATCAATGAACAACAAAGGGTTCAAATTTCACGTATGGAGAATGCTCTGAAACAAGCAATCTCAAGACAAGAAGAAGTAAAACTGTCCAACAATAGTGAACTTATGAAGGCCAAAGAAGTTATAGACGATCTTAATAGAAAATTGAGTAACTGTTACAACACAATAGATGCCAAGAATGTGGAAGTTCTAAATCTGCAAACTGCTCTTGGGCAATATTATGCTGAAATTGAGGCTAAGGTAAAGCTCTTTCTCATTGGTATAGAATATGAGTAAGGGGAACATCATACATGATTCATATTTTATGGATATCTGTTTTCCAGGAACGTCTTGGTGAAGAGTTGTCAGTCACAAAAGAGGAATCAGCTAGACTTATCATGCAGTTAAAGGTTTAGTTTCTTAGCTTTATTGTAATATTAACATTTGTGTTTCTGTTTACAAGTCCAGATCTAGACTTGAACTGAAAAAAAAACATTTGTGTTTCTGTTTGAAACCCATTTTCTGGAATGCTTTAACTTTTAGCTATAATAAATGTTTATGCACTAGTCTTTTCTGGATTTATAATTCAGGCTGCCATTGTAAATTCTCAAGTCTTCCATTGATATGATTCCAGGAAGCACACCAACTAGCAGAAGCATCAAAGAGGGAGAGGGAGGAACTTTTGAGAAAGCTCTCACAAGCTGATATTGTGATTGCTGAAGGAAAGAACAGAGTTAAGAAGCTTGAGGAAGATAATGAAAAACTCCGCAGAGCTCTTGAGCAAAGCATGACAAGATTAAATAGGATGTCTGTGGACTCCGATTTCCTTGTCGACAGGTGAAACTCTCATTGATGCTCGATACTAGATTTTTGCTCTATTACTGGAACGCTAGCTTTTAAAAGTGGTAATAATATACTGTTACAACTGATGGTGTCATCTGCAGGCGCATTGTAATCAAATTACTTGTTACATACTTCCAGAGAAACCACAGTAAAGAGGTGCGTCTGCTTCATAAACTCCTGGCTTTCCAAAATATTAAGTGGGGCTCACTGTGAGAGAGTAAAGTTGTCCCAATGATAGCTTTAAAATTCCCTCGAGAATTCCTAGTTTGTCCCCCTATTTATTGAGGTGTATTTCTGCTAAGACAGAAGCAAACTGCTGTCAAATATCTTGATTTATATTTGATTGATCTTCTCCAGGTTCTTGATCTAATGTGTCGCATGCTGGGATTTTCTGATGAAGAAAAACAAAGAATCGGTGTCGCTCAGCAAGGGCCTGGCAAAAGTGTAGTTCGTGGTGTATTTGGCCTTCCAGGTCGGCTTGTTGGGGGCATCCTTGGCGGTGGTGCCCCTGAACCTCAATCATCTATGACATCTGATGACCAGGTCTTTCTTATCCTCTGCGTTTACACCCTCCCCCACCCCCCTTCTCAAGCTGTCAAGCATGCCTGTGCATGTACTCATACACACACACATCAATTAATGTGCCTAAGATAATCGTGTTCACACAAATTTGTAATCTCTTCCCTTTATGTACCTAGTTGATATGCGAACATAGACAGTTTTCTGACGTTGTCCATCTCTGATAATAGTTTCTTTATTAAATATTACTGGAAAAATCTCTCTTCCAGTCATTTGCAGATTTGTGGGTGGACTTTCTTCTCACGGAGACGGAAAGGGAAAAGAGGGAGTCCGCCAATAATTCAAATCAAGATCAAAACTCTACAGGAACCACACCCCCTTACCTCAACCCAAACCAAGTTCCCACATTATCTCGCAGCAACTTGGGACGGGAACTCTCAGATTCAGAATTTTCAACAGTTCCCCTCACTTCATCAGAAAACAGTTTGCAAGGTTCGAGACTACCACCGAGATACTGATTATTTATGTAAGTTCGACTGTAAATACCCAAAATTTACCACCCGCCTAAAATTTTCCAGCCGTGATCTGCCTAAATGTTCTTTCGATTCTTTGTCTAACTTGTGAAAACAAAGAGAAGCAGCAGCCCTTTGGAGCGTGTATGTACGTGCATTGTAATAATCCCTGTATGAAGAAAGCTACACACACTTGAAACTTTTTGTAGACGAGATGGCACATATTTAGATAGATTTGCTAAAGAATATTACAATTTGCGTGAATTGTATATAAACGCTATACAGAAACATAACACATCATTGTTCACTCTGCAACCCTTTTTTTGTCCCATGTAACAGCTCATTTATTGGATTCCAAGGTTCTACTCATGAATTTTTACACTAACAGCATTTTCATCTCAATGACAAATCCATTAACGAAAGAAACATTAATTTAAATACTATAATGTTGTACACAATTCAACAATTTTGGTTCCAACGAACTTCAACTTTTGAAGAATGCAAATTGAGACGGAAGCCATAAGGTAAAGCAAAAACCATATGCTCTAATTTCACCATGTTACTATGTCACGAATCCCCCTAAGCTCGTTTCTTGGCTAGTGCTCTCTTGGGCATCTTGCTCAAGATTTTGCTATCGAACACAGCATATGGCTTTCGGATCCCGTGCATTGCTTTCTGACTATATGGATCAATCCTATGACCGTACTTCTCGTACAAAACAGGCAGAGTGTGGAACGAAACAAATACTACGAAAAATAAGAGAAGACAAGGAAATTCAGGATGGACGAATCAATACCCTAACAACCTGTTTATTATTAGGTAAATAAAGGTGAAAGAGTTCTTACTTATGTAAGACAATGTCAAGAAGCTGCAGCAGCTGCCAACAATCGAGAAAAACCAAAGACCAAATACAACCTGCTAATGAATTCAGGCCACAGACTCAATTAAGTAAACAGGGGAAAGAAATGCAGCAGTGTAGAAACCAGAAAGAACTCAATTACAAATTTTAAGGCACAAACAATGATCCTTTAAAGGCTAACTAAATTAAAATCTGAAATGTTTCTACACTAATTTCATTATAATTTACTTATCAATAGCAAATGATATATGATCAAGACTAAAGATTAGTGCCCATGCTGGGGAAGATAATTCCTAAGGGACCAAGGTTCGATCACCAGCACAGGGGTAATGTATAGCCATGAGAAAGTTATTTCACTCTAGGACTTGAAGAAGCACAAAGAGAGAGGTCCAATATCCAATTAATATTACCTTAAGGAATTTCTTAAGATTTCTGCCAGATGAGATTTCTCTCAACTCTGCGAATACATGATTGATCTCAGAAACGAGACCTGAGGCAATCTCCACAAACGGTTCCTGGGGGAGGCGCACTTCTGGAATATGGGGAGACAGCCTGCAGACACATAAGAGATAAATCCATATAACTGAGCACGACATTTTTCAGAGTACGAACTAACAACAAGACTGTTTCATGAGCTCACTTGTTGATGAAAACTGATGCATTAGACCATAAGAACGAAAGAGACAGCATGAGGATTCCAATGTGACAGACCAGAGTGAGTAAATGGTATTCAAGTAACTCGAAAAACACCCAGGCTGCTGTTGCTACACCAAGCAGCGAGGCAGATATGTTCTTGTTCCTCCACAAGAACACATCAGCAGCTAAAAAAAAACATCACCATAAATTTGTTAGGTTTTATAAAAACACTAATCCAAAATTTTATACTCCTGCCATTTAAGCTACAGAATTACACCAACATGAAAGGTCAAAAAATAACTCGAAAGCATAACATTACCCTAAGTAGTTAAGCAAAACGATGAACCTAAATTAAACTACACAATTATCAGAAAGTAATTTTCTAAATCAATCCAATCTCTAATTTGCACCAGAAGTATATCATTAACAGCCATGGTGAAAGGTAAATCACAGAAATGAAATATCGATCTCAAATTCACCAAATGAAACCTAGCAAATTTTTGAAGCCTGATTGCAAATACACCTCAACATTTCATCAAACTCTAAAGGCTAATTGTGAACTCTCATAATCAACACAACACCTAAGCTCATATAAAATCTCAGCATAAGTCATTATATGCACATAAACAATCAGCGAAATCACAAAAAAAATTCAAAAAAATCACAGGAAATAAACTAACAATAGAAAAAGCGAGCAGATAGAGGGGTTAACTAGTGAGCGCGTGATACGTACACATGCCACCACCAAAAACCTTGTGGACCGGCTTTTCACGGCGGAACTCATTATTCTCCTTGGCGGAAGATTCCGATGCTCTGTTGTCATCGTCGTGATCCGAGTCAGATGAGGATGAAGAAGAACTCGTGTGGACGTCGCCGTCGCCGTGAACCCTATCGGAGATTTTGTCAGTGAACGACTCAGTTCTAGGATCCGATATCTCCTCCTGTTCCGCCATCGCCGATCCAAATTCCGAAATCAAGCAAATACGTATTACTGAATATCGAAAATCCGAACAGTAGCAATGCGAGAATGATTATTGATCGTGTGGATTTCAATTTATGTATGAAAGGTCGTGTTCGGAGTTGGACCAAATGGAAGAACTAATCAGGTGTTTAACTCATTCAACTCCTTTAATTTGTATTTTAATTTATTCGTTCTTTTTTTTTTGTGCAAATAGTAAAAAAAATCAGACTGTTTAAATAAATTCTGTTTTATCCCATAACTTTAAAAAATTGTCAATTAAATCATAATATTGACAATTTTATGAACCTTTACATGAACTTATGATGTGGACACCGGAAATGTAAGTGGAATAAATTATTAAACGACGCCGTTCCCTTCCAGATTTATGTCCCTTACAAAAAAAAAGGGCTGAAATTGTGTTCCTTCCACCCTTCTTCATCGCGATGGTTAAGTTATGATTTAACAGGGATGAAATCAAGTTCAATTCGATCAATCATGTTCTCTAAAAAAAAATATGATTGAAATCACAATCTCGTCCATGTCATGTTTAATTTTTCTCAAATTCAAATTCATGAGACAATTAAAAAAAATCATCAGAGTTGTGATTCAATTTGTCATTTTTAAAAGTTATGGGCTTTATCGGAATCTGATAGTAACATTTTTTTTGCAATTTGTTTCTCATACACTTAGTATTAATCTCCGCTCTCTGCATCTGTGATTAGAAATTTAAAACTCACACAGTATGCTATTTTATCTGTCCACGATTAAGATTAATAGTTAAATTTACTATCAAAGATAAATAGGACTTGCATTTGTATCCAAATTTTGATATTTTAAACTCGGGTCAAACAAACTAGAATATCCAATCGTGTATTTTATATTCTTTGGAATGGGTTGGGAATTTTTGTGGTTAGCATGGTTGGATCGCTGACCGGGCTAGATATCAATCTACTATGACAAATTTTAATCGGCCTACCATGTTTTGGGCTAGGATTGACGAATAATATATTCAATAGATATCTACAACTTGAAGGTATCAGTCGAGGAATTTTAATATATACTACCAGTCCTCGTAAACGAGGGCTACATGCTTACTTGTCTCGGCTGTAGATGGCAGAAGTAAACAATATAGATTTGTTCGCAAATATCCCACGGGAAATCACCACAGATGTTCTCTCAAGACTCCCCATAGGCAGCATCATCGAGGCCAAATTCGTGTGCAAGGAATTCCGTGATGTCATCGAGAGCCCCGGCTTCCATCTCTCCGAACCCCAACCGCACCTCCTCGTAATTCCATACACCACTACTTCTTCATCCACATCTTGGCACGCTAAATTCTTGAAGTTGAAGGATGATGGAATCGTCCCTAACACGGTGGCCATCGAGTTGGCCGTCCCCGGCTACACACCCCTCCTACTTAGCTCCGTCAACGGTTTGATCTTGCTATCGGAGAACCACGATGATCTCCCCCTTCATAATCTCTCTATATGCAATCCCATCACCCGCGAATATGTCACACTTCCTAATCCTCCCCGTCCAGAGTATCACTACTCGCGAAACAGTAGTTTTGGACTTGGGGTGAGTATAAGGACCCGCCAATATAAGGTGGTTCGGATTGTCCAACTTGAGAGTAAAGAGTACGAATGTCAAGTATACACTCTGGGAACGGGGAAATGGAGGACCATTATTGCGGGGACCTCACCTGTAAAGTCAAGGGCCGTGTGTTCGTTCGTGGCTTCACTGGCTGCTAGTATGGAGTGAAGTGAGGACGAGGAGGTGGCGCAGGTTTCTAGGTTTGATCTCGAAACAGAGTTCTTTACCACTTTGTCTTTTCCTACTCGTTGTCATGACCTTACTAGTCATAGGAGCCTTTATGTTTTTGATGATTGCTTGTGTTTGTGCGATGATTCGTCGTCGACGTCAAATGGTCAAATTGTGATTTGGTTGATGGGATGGCAAATCTTGGACTAAGGATTTTTTTCATATATAAAACTTGCCACTATAGGCGTAGATTTGGTTACCTTACCCCTATTCAAAGTGTTGGAAAATGGAGACTTAATTATATGGGACCGTACAATGGCGTGTATATTTTGCTACTCCAGCAAGACCAAATATATCAAAGACTACACTAATTTTTTTGGTCCATCTTTTGATTTCCAAAGCATTGCGCTTCGTTATACCCCAAGTTTTATTCCGCTCAAGACATTGTTCATGGGAGGAGGATGTTTGCTCCTTTTAATTTTCTGTTACATATTTCAATTTGTAATTTTTTTTATTACTACTACTAGTTAAGTTTATTTGCCACTTTTATTCATTTGATTAATGTTCTCATTTCAACAAATCTTGACGTCTTGCAATGTGTATATGTTTCTGATTATTGTTTCAGACTTCCTATAGTCTATTCGAACAAGCGTATGTATCACAAGATAAAAAATAATGATCTACTATATGATTAATCAATTGTATGTCCACAAAAGTAAAACCATCAAATAGTAAATACCAATATCATATAATGATTCAAATTATGAAAAGATAAATCCCCAATCATCTAAATGGCCTAGATGGTTTCTCCAAGACAGCAGAAAAGAAGACCTCTCTCTCATCATTCTTATCAAACTTAGGCACCACAATCCACTCATGTCTCTTGTACCTCATCATCCCAAACACCCCCAAATACTCATCCAAATCCTCCTTCAAACAAAAGAAGCTATCAATCCACAGCAGCCCCCCTGGCCTCAGCACTCTATCCCAATCATACACCACAAACTCCAGCAGCACCAGATCAATCCACCCATCCAGAAATCTCGTGGTGTGGATTAGATCCAGCGTGTTGTCGAAGAACGGCAGCCGTTGATTCACCGTCACGTACAACGGGATCAGCCCCCGCAGCGCGATCATCTCATTGAACGGAGCGCCAAGATTGACCGTAGCTGTCACTATAGTCACATTGTGCTCCCTCATCCGCGCTGCGAACGTCCCCGTCCCCACGCTGAAATCGAGCCCGATCCTTATCTCGCCGCGCTTCAAATCAAGAACATCGGAGATCATGAAATCCGAAGTCAGATTAATGTTAGGATTCTGGTACACTGGCTTGATCCACCTTGGAGATTCATGATCAACCAAATTGAAACACTCTGCACATTTGAAGAAGCCCTTTTTTGTGACATTGCTAGCCAGGCATGTGAAGTTCTTGCACCGGTACCCGCCCCATCGCACGTTCCGGTCGTCAGGAAGCTTCCAGAGGGACTCGTTGATCGGGAGCGGCCGCGTGTAGATCTGAGGAGCGCGGGCGTAGCAGCGCCTCCGGGGCAGGGGATCGCAGCCGTGGATCATGAGTTTTTGAGCTAGTTTCCAGTCGTCGTTGCACACGTCGCCTATGTCGTAATCCATGTAGGATTCCAGCTCGTCTCTCAGAGCGAAGCACCCGTGGCCGATGCTCGTGAACGTGCCGTTGGCGCCCATGAAGTTCTGTTTGCCAAGCCTGTTGGGCTTGACCAGGATGTATTTCCTGATCTCCTCTGTCAGGAAATGGTCAGCAGGCGCGAACTGTGCAGTTCGCGCCTGCTGATCCTGATCCCCATCCAGGGATGGGGAGGCGGACAGGGAGTCACGGACGGACTCAATTAGGCCAAGCACGTCGGCCAGGAGGGGCGCGTGCTTGGAGCGCAGGGGCGTGTCGTGAGGCAGGACACGCATTTGGTCGAGCTCGTGCTGGAGCTTGTGGATGACTAGGTTGAGAGTCTGTGTGATCTCTTGCTCGTTGACGTGGGACGGGAAGAAGGCGGCGTGGGTGCTGGAGGCGTCGGGGCGGAGGAAGGATTTGAGAGAGTAGGCTTTGGAGAAGGTGGCAATGCAGACTGCGGCGGCGAGGATTGATAGATAGAGGATCAGTTTGTTGATTGATTTGAATAGTTTTGGAGCCATCTTGATTTGTAGGAGAGATTGAGAATCTTGGTAATGTAGAATCAACACATAGAGACTCAAGGATCTAGCAAAGCTACTACTATGATATGATTACAAACAGGAGACTTCCATGAAATTAACACAGTTAAGAGAATCTGGGAAATGTATTAGAAATTTAGTGTACTTGTTGATATGGTCACTGAAAAGATGGTTAAATTTGTGGAAAGAATTAACTACTAAGAAATAGATGGGGATCAGAGTATGAATGAAGTAACTCGACATTAAAATTATAAAGTAGTAGTAGTAATAGTAGTATTTAAAATCTTGGGATTAGACTCGATACAGAGAAGGAGTTGATACCAAGCAATTCAAATGGTAAAGTAGTCTACATTTTCCGATCTATACTTCTGCCTAAAAAATATAGATATTTTAGAATTGTCAATGGTTATTGAATACTACTCCCTCCATCAGCAAAATATTGTTCAAATTAGACTTGACAGAGATTTTAAGAAATGGGAAGAAAAGTGAAGAAAAGTGAGTGGAAAAAATTTGTCAAATATAGGTCCCACATATTTATATAGTACTACTAGTTTATAATAAAACGTGAGTGTGTAACTGAGTTAGTGGAAATTGAGTTCCATTTACCACAAATGAAAAAAAAAAACTTAGCGGACAATATTTTGTGGACGGATCAAAATGGTAAAATTGGACAACATTTCACGGACAGAGTATGGCTGTACCATAGTATGATTATGGTCATTACATATTCGAAAAATAATACTAGCATTATAACAATAATCGATTTCATTATGTAAATTGAATCCACAACCGTATAAAAAAAATTACTCGTATACATTAAACCAAATTGTTGACTTACCATACAACTAATAAGAAAATGATGGTAGTAATGTGAATTTACATACACGGTGAATTTTAATGTTTGTTTTTTATAATAATAATAATAATAAAAAATAATAATAATAATAATAATAATAATAATAATAATAAAAATAATAATAATAATAATAAAAAAATAATAATAATAATAATAATGCTAAATTGCATATACGGTGATTTTTAACATAAAATAGAAAAACTAGTACACAATTTGAAAGGGGCATGTTAGGGTGCCACCACCCCTTAAAATAACACCATACCACCATTTCTAGCCAATTATTTGTACACGTGGACGAATAATAAGCTGCCACGTGGCAAAAAAAAAAAAAATTCTGGAAAAAGACGGGCAGCAATCTGCTATTCTTTAAACAGCAATTTTTCTTGAACAGCAATATCCGACACACTATACAACAATCTATAGATTGCTGTCTACCGTATTGAATATTGCTGTGTAGCGTTAATAATATTGCTGTACAAGTGTTGTCACGTTGTCATTTTAAAAGGAGTTGTCATTTTAACACAAACCTAATTTGAAATATCAATAATACTAGTATCTAAGATTATTATGCAGTTAAATATTATTGCACATGCTGAGTAGGACAATGCGAGTATGTCAAAAGTTGGTTTTATATGAAGTTAATTCAAGTTGACCACCCATTTTTTCAGTCTATATAGATTCACATTAATTGTCATACCAATTTGAATTCTCATTTCTCGTAATTGACAAAGACTAAAAAAAAAAAATTGAACCTACACTACATATAAGGCCTCGTTTGATGGAGTAGATCACATAAAAAATAAGATTAATCAAATAACTTATTTAATCTAGATTATTTAATAAATTAAAGTTGTGAAAAATTACGTTTATCTGTTTCTGCTTCACTTGCTACATGCCTCCTTCCCCGTGTCGGCAAAATTCTTCACAATTAACTGACATCAAAGGAAAATCGACGATCCAAAGCAATTATACTGAAACTCATCTCTGTAACAATTTATAAACTAAGTTTATCTCTCTTTTATCATGATTAAAATTGGTTTTATTCAATGGACATTCATAAATCTACATATATTAACAAAAAAAAAAAGTAGTAAGACGTTTTAACAACACGGAGTATATTTTCATATTTTGTAATTGGAGAACACAAATAAAATTACAATCCTTTAATTCACGACTAAAAATGAAAAAAGTAAGCCCCAAATATATGAGATTAACGCCAAAATACCTAAATCAACCCCTCCGCCCGTCGGAGTAGAGCGAGAGCGGCACCACCTCCTGCAGCGGCGTCGAAAGCGGCGTGGGCAGCGGCGAAGTCCGGCACACGGGGCACGACGCGTTGAGCTTCAGCCACGCATCCACGCACATCACGTGGAAGCAGTGGCGGCAATCCGGCAGCATCCGCAGCATCTCCGATTCCCTGTACTCCGACAAGCAAATCGAGCACACGCCGTCGTCCGCGCTCTTCTTCGTGAAGACGAATCTCGGATAGGAGTTGATTACGGCCTGATCGAGGCCGACGACGGCGTTCTGCCCCTCGTTCTCGTCTTCCTCCCCGACGAAGATGATCCGCGGCAGGTAGACGCTGTTATCGGCGGATCGGCTGCGGCGGCGGGCGGCGACGGAGCGGTAGCAGATGTAGGAGGCGAGGAGGAAGGTGGAGAAGAGGACGAGGAAGCCTAGGGCGAGCGCGACTGCGTAGCCGATGCCGATGGATGTGAGGTTCTGAGAGAAGGAGAGCTTGGCGGCTAGGGGCGGAGGAGGGGCGGAGGACATTGGGAGAGGCGGAGGGTGGAGGAGGAGGCGATGGCCATTTCAATGAAGAGGAAATTGTAGAGAGAGAGAGGGTGGGTGAGGGTGCTGAGCTGCACCATTTAATACACAGAGCAACTCACATTTAATTGCGGATGAACGAATTGATGGCGATGCTCTTCTAACATTTTTTTTCATTTTTTCATTTTTAAGGAATTTGGACATTTTGGAGCAATTTAATTAATAAGGGTTGACTAAAGGTCGTTTGAGATACTATAGTAGTATTAAATTATATTAATTTGCCTAACGTGCTAATTTGTCTATATGACGAATGGAATGCATAAATAATTAGAGATCTATCTTCAAGATATTAATCTATCAATTCTTAAAAGTTTATTCCAGAAAAATATAACGAGCATATATTTCATCATGTAGAAGAATCGGGTTCTGGATTGGGATGTGACACGATTCGAAATTTCTAGCTAAAATAGACACTTTGATTGTAATGTAATATAGTGTACAATTATAGAAGTATATGAAAAGATTAGCAGAACGCCAGTGTGATATTTCAACATTTAAATTTCAGACAGCCTGTTTGTGTGAGCATATACATCGATGGATACAATGATATAAGGAAGTCCCTATTGGCTATCTAAATGTGAATTTTCAGTAAATTGTGTGAATTAATCTCATGTAAGGTATATATGTATAATTAGAAATTACAATTCCGAAACATTTCTATTTTACTTATGAGGGCACTGCAAATCATTGAAATAGATTCTTAACAAATTTATTTATTTGCAATACTTTCTCCGCAAATCAAATCTCATCTTAACTTTGTATAGCAATGTATTTTTGTACTGATTTCATTAAGTCAAACACGTCTACATTTATTAATAACTATTCCACTCGATGCTCTTTTTAACTTTTAAATTATTTCTATTAGTACAATTTGTATAAAAGCATCTTCAATCATTTATTAATAAATTTAAAAATTCATTTGATATAGTCATAGTATCATTTACACTAAATTCAAATATAAATAAATATTCTCCTAATCACTATTTTTTTACTCACAAAATTTTTAAAAAGTTATTTAGATTTATTTTAGTGTAAATCTAAAGATATAAAATAGTGTTTCTCTAAAATCAAAATTGGACTTAATTTTAGAGAACCATTGGAGCTAAATGACTCCCTATTCCATTTTGAGTTTTAATGTATCATTGAAGATGATCTAATGTTTAAGAGTTGGGTCAATATTTAAAAGAAAAAAAATTGTCAAATAAATTATGAAGGTTGATTATATTTTGGTCGGTCGCATATTTAAACAATAGAACTATAGATACCAAATTTGAAAATTTTGTAATTATTCCATATTTTGTAATTATGGTGAAATCAACATTGATATCTCAACCAGATTTGGTTGACTCCGCACTCTTAAAATCACAATTATTTTTTCTTAATTTTAGGAAAAATCGAGACTATGTTAGTCGGAAATATCTACATGGACAAAACGACATCGTTCGGTAACACACTAACGCTAAAAAGCACACTCGCATTCGGGCCAAGATCCCCTACTGTGCACAGCATGGCTGTGACAAATACACACACACATTGAATTGTTTTATAATAAATAAAACTAATATTTTAATATTATACTTTAACAATTAAAAAATGTTTGTATGGAACAACACCCCCTGCTGTGCTAACAGCCACAGCAGGGGATCCAAACCCCTCGCATTCACTTCTCTTTCTTCTATGTCTATATCGGTTGGTAGAGAACATAGTGTTTTGAGGTAAAAGAGACAAGCGATGTAAAAAAGATTCAATTTTATTTGGAATAATAGAATGGAAAAAAAAATATTCCACTAATCCTTTCGTCCCATATTAGGAGTACCAATTAGAATCTTTCATAAATGTTAATAGACCTCACATTTCACTCACAATTTATTACTCATTCCGTCCCTCATTTTTTGTTCACTTTTGTCATTTTCGTTTGTTCTTTATTTATCGCCCACTTCCACTTTTTACCATAAACGATAAGTAGGTCTGACATTCCACTAACATTTTATTATACAACTAATATATAAAAATGAGATATACATTACACTAACTTTTTCTACTCACTATTCTTTCTTAAAACTCATGGGATCATAAAACTAGTACTACTATATAAAAATTAGACTCACATTCAACTAATCTTTTTACACCAACTTTTTTTTACATTTTCATAGAACTCGTGTACAACTCAATTGAAACTGCTAAAATGGGACGGGATAGTACTACTTGTTTTAATTAAACACCATTATTTCGATGATCACTAAAATACATTATTTTTTATGCGAATGAGACAAATGAGAAAAAACTGAAAATTCATTAATATTTAATATTCTATTTTGAAATTTTACACCTTAGGCCTGAATTTGACAAAATTTTATGATTTAAATAACCTATACTCACATCATTTAAATAAGTCTACATGTGTACGTCATGTAATAAAAATCTGTACACATGATCGAAAAAATTTAGAAGAGATCATTGTGAAATTTTCAAAGTTCATAATCTATGGTTTCGTTTATGAAAAGTATTATATCAATCTGAACTTGACTAATATTCTTAATTACTCCGTATTTGATAATTTGACCTTTAAAATAGACGCAGGCCAAAGAAAAACAAGCAAGAAGCCAAGAATGCAATCGCGTACATAATTTTGTGTTGAGATAACTAAAGTTTGATCTTCCTTTTGCATTTATGGTGCTGAATCTCTCTGCTCGTAACGTTGATGCTCACATTGCACCTCATCCTCATCGTCACATGCTTCTCAAAAATCGCCCAATCGATTTTCCCGCCAACCCGCGTGTCGCTGCTCACATTCACCAGACCCGACCCGATATCCGCATCCAGATCCGGCTGCGACATGATCTGATCCGCCATGATCACCACCGTCGCGCTGATCACCTCCGACCGCCGCGCCCTCACCGTCCCCGGCGGCGCGCGCGACTCCCCGACCGCCACGCCGTGGTAGAACAGCGTCGTCGTCACGTTCCCGTAGTCGATCGACGCGAAGTTCGGATTCTTCACCCACACGTCGGCGATCAGAGTCACGTTGCTGATCAGCCGCGGGGAGCTTCCGACGGTGACGTTTCCGATCCGGAGGATCGGGCCGCGGAGCCTGAACACGGTCGAGGCTAGGATCACGGCGACGGTGGCTAGAACGAGGACGGCCGCGGAGGCGAAGACGGAGCATTTGATGAGGCGGAATTTGGCTGCTGCGGCGGTGATTCTCTTCTGTTCGTCGTCGGCGGGCGAGTGCTCGGAATTCATCATCTTTGCTTGAAATTAGAGGTATTTTCTGTGAAATAGAATCGATCTGTGTGCCTCTGTTTATGGTGGAATTGCTTGCAAACAATGTTTTAATCACACATTTTATCATTGTTTGGAAGTATGGTGTGATTCTAAATATTGCTTCATTTGTGCAAAAAAGGGCATACATCGCACTTTCTGTTATTTAATGGGAAACGAACTTGTAACTAAAGGCAGACTGAACTTAGATTAGAAAAATAAAATAAAAATTGTTGAACATTCAACTCATCTACTCTATTGCATAAGATATTCATTTCAGTTTTATGTATGGTGGAGAAATGTTTTTGCAGTTAAGGATGTGGAAATTGTTTGGTTTTCACTTTTCTGCCAAATGCTGCAATTTTAATGCCATGATACATGTTTTCGTTCCTTAAATAACTGGCAACTTTACCGATTTTCGCTTATTTAGTTTTATATGGAGTATTTTTTTTGGACTGGATGAAAGAGTATAAAATGAGGAGATTTGCCAGTTGTGAAATTGTAAATGTGTGGAATTTTAAATCTAACAATTTTAGGTCACAATGAGCTAGTATATTTATTTTCACATGATAGTTACATATGCATATAAAGGCGTAAGAGTGCACTATGATCAATAAGTGAAATTTTGTCAAAAGTCAATGTAAATCTTAGCCATTGAATACTTAGATTGGATGGTTGTGATAAAATATATACGATCTATATTATTACACTAAAAGCGTTACATTATTAGCCGAGCTACATTATTACACTACACAATCTACATTATTACACTAAAAGCATTACATTATAAGCCGAGCTACATTATTAAACTACACAATCTACATTATTAGATGACACGTGATATTAATCTAACGGTTACATCACAAGATCCAATGACTACACAATCTACATTATTAGATGACACGTGATATTAATCTAACGGTTACATCACAAGATCCAATAACTGAGATTTGCTTTGATATTTTACAAAATTTCACTTATTGACCTGATCACGTCCACTAATACAATGCCATAGTTAGGGACGTGTATTTTTACTGACGCATCAACATTTTGTGTACCAACATTTTTTTGTGCGATACTCCAATTTTATTATAAAAAATTAAAACAATTGATATAAATGACAACGGTGGAACAATTTTGGATAAACGCTTCAAGCCTTCAAATAATGACATTTTTGACCTTTTATCCTATACTTTAAAACATTTGGTCTTTCATTTTCGACATTTTACTCTGTACTTTAGACATTTGGTCTTTGATTTCATAACATCCGTATCCTTTATACATTTGGTCGTTGATTTCATAACATTTGTATTCTGACCTTTTGTAGTTATTTAATTGTTTTAGAGGACTTGTTATAATTATATAGTAGTAATTTTTCAGAAGAAACAAGTCCTCCACCAATTTTCGTGATGATTAATCGAACCCCTATCTGTTGGATAAGAAAAAAAATCTTATTTTTATTAAACACTGTTGGATTCCCCTGTTTTACTTTATAAGGTTTAATTCTTTTTCAGTGTTGCCTTAGAATCTGTAGTGTATAGGAGCACTACATAATTTTTCTATGATTACAAATTGTACATAATGTCCTTTTTTCCTTGAGGGTGTATTTCCCTTGATTGGATTGACATTTGAGATTAAGAGGTAAATGTGATTTTATTTTAAACGATCATCAAAAAGTTAAGTTGGATCGTTTCAAGTTGAGTTTAATTTTGCCTAAGACGCATTTTAAAGGATACATACCCAAACCCATAAATTTCTTGGATGTTCGTATCCGATGGAAAATTATTAGCCCTATCTATAACCCACGTACTCATAAAGCAAATTCGTATCGGCAGAAGATTATTAGAAACATATTAATTTTATAACACGAATGAGAGTAGTTTTATTTTGTAATACAACATGATAGTATTATAATTACAATAAGCAGGTAAATACATATGCTTATCCAAATTAGAGGGAGATTTAGTTAATTAAGTAGAGAGGAACAAACATTCTAAATGCAGTCCTGGAGAGACGGCAATTTCATCTCACCCTTGTGCGTGAGCGGAATCGTGAAATTCCCAAACACGGGAAGATCCACGATTATTCCAATCTCGACCGTGTAATCCACGTCCCAATCGGCGCCGATGTCCTTGATCAAGCTCACCAACACACTGTGCGGAACCTTCATCCCCACCTCAAGGATCGTCTTGTCGTTCCCCTTCAACGACCCCGGATCCGGTATGTTTCCCGACGCGATAACCCTACAAATTAAATCAACATTTCTCTAAATCAATGATCAATTCCATCATTTTAATCAAATTGAATTACCTGTCGACGCTTTTGAGAGTGTAGGTGATTTCGCCGACGGGAACGGAGACGCCGTAGGGATTGACGACGGTGACCTTCGCGAGATAGGTGATGCCGTCGCGGCCGACGTGCTTCAGATCTACGTCGTCCACGGACGCCGACGGCTTCTCTATGTCCGCCACCTTATCGGCGACGAAATCCTTTGCCTTGTCCACGTATTGCATCGCTGCTGTTTGAGGTGATTTTATCAAGTGCTAATTATATAGACTTGTTTATGAACGCCAAAGCAAAAGAGGTTCGATTTCTTATTTTTCTTTTATTTTTGGATAATGATGAGCGGCCGAATCCAACTAAAATATCTAGGTTATTAATGGGGAATGATATTCAATATTCTATGCTATGTTACACCTTCAATTATCTTTAAATGCGGAAATATTTAGGAATTATGGGTGACTAATTATTTTTGGATTGGATGGTATAATCAACGTACCCCATTATTTAGGCGATATTATTCGACATGCCACCTTAAGTCGCTGTTTAGAGACACGTGCTGATTATCACGGGATTGATGGGGGATGTGTCAACGTGGATAAGTTAGGGTGCGCCAACCCAAAAAGAGCTCAATTTTGCCGACTCTCTTTAAGTATTTTTCATTAAATTTAATATATATATTTAATCCCTCATTCCTACAAAGATACGGAATACATTTATTTCTATTCTTATTCGGTTCTATAAAAATATATATTTTTAAATTTTTGAAAAAATTATTTTCAGATGAAACTTATTCTTCACTAATAATATTTTAATTATTTTTTTTTATTTTTTTTATTTCTACTAATTATATATTAAAATTCATGTCAAATTCAAAATATATATTCTTTTGGAACGGAATGAATACAAAATTGAACAATTTATTGTCATAATACAACGTTCAAACAATTACAATCGAATGACTTTGTGTGAAGCTTCAACCTAAATTGTTTTGGTAATACAAATTCCTAGGGGCTTCTTACTCAAAATTTATACTCCCTCGTTTCCTCTCATAATTAAGATAAAACTTTTCATCATAAAATTTTAAAAAAGATGTTAAATATCTTAAATAAATAAATGAACAACAAAATCACTATTATCACCAAGTTAATCAACAAATCTATGAACAAACATCAAAATTATTAAATTACCACAATTTCAATATAGAACTTAAAATGACAAGATAAAATAACTTCTGCGTTTTGTGGCACAACATACGTGATAGCTTCTGATTCGTGCCAGCGGCACGGCGCTTCTCTTAAATAAGAGCACGTCCGTGGCGTTGAGCAGCATACGTGATAGCTTCTGATTCGCCAACGGAATAGCCGTTGGCATATTCAAATTTTTTTAAATTCGAAATTAATTAAAAAATGTTTTTAAATAAAAAAAATATTTTTCCACTTCCCAAAAAATTATATCCGTTTTTGAAGCTACGTGTAGGATGTGACAGTACAAGTGTGGTGTGTGTGCAGTGTTGCGATATTCAAATAAGGCAGGTTCCCCAGATCCAGCAAGTCCACTAGATCACTTGGTCTAGGAACTCGTAGGTTGTGCGGAATCCTGGTCGTCGGACACACAAGTACTTCCCCGCTTCAAAAACCCTCAACCACTTTACTAAACCTAGTATAGGGAAGTAGGGATCGATCCCACAGAGAAGGATGCGTAAGAATCGTAATCAAGGATTTGAGAGTATTTTTGGTGTTGGCTGCTGCCACGCATTTTCTTGGGTTGAGGAAAAATTAAAATTACCTGGACTTGGGAATATTAGAAAGAAACTTAACCTAACAGCTAAACCTAGGAAATAATTCTACGATGGGACCACATCTAAGAAAAAGCAGAGTACGACTGGAAAGTGGCAGAATAACTAACTCTAGTACCAACTGACAGTGACATCGTCTTCTACAACCAAATTCGCATAAAATTTCTTGAGAAAACACATAAGCAAATCAAAAATAGAGCTACTAACTTGGAATCAAATCTATGCATAAATAACGAAGAACTTACAGATCTGCATACCTAGACGAAGGGAAATAGAAAACAAAGGAAATAAAACAAGTCTATCCACTACTGTTTCTTTCACACGCCAAAACCAACTTCAGACGCTAAATCCACTCCGGATCCAAGCGTCCGACACGGACTCCAAACAGAAGAAATTCTCCATCACGTCAGATTTACAAATTTAAGCTCCGAACACTCAATCAACCACAGATCTGTCACCCAATTCCACATTAAACACCTCAATAACGAAATAAGCAGAGATCGACATAGCAATTTAAGAATTACGCTAACAGTAGAGAGATCTAAGCAAAAGTAACTTGAAATTAAACAGCTAAACTCAGATCCATGAGCGATAAGCAGTTAAACATCATCAACATCAAAGTCGACTCCCAAAAGTGAAGTTCGACGGTGGAAACTAGCAAAAACAGCTGAAATTAAAACAAATGTATCTTCGCCCTCACTGGGACGGTGTTACCAAACTCGAGATCTTTAGAAAGTACCCCCCCTATCACGATTATCCCCCAGAATATTTCCCAAGTGTGTGTGTAAAATGTATGAGCTAAGAAGAGTGAAAAACTATATCCATTACGCTGCATGCTCCTCTCTATTTATACGCGCTTTAGTGGGTCCAGCGAGGTATTGATAATGACTTTGTTGCCCTCAGCTGTAGACTCCCCCGTCACGCCAATTTTCCTTGTAAATCCTACTCATTTCGTCCTTTTCTCTCGCTAGACCATCTCCTTCATTACTTCCTTGATCTAGCGATTTTCTTCACACACCTGGCTTAGGAAACGTGTTAGACCCAGCAATTTATAACATTTTTTGCACATTACCGATGCATGAAATTAGCCTTATCAAACTGCTCACACTTAAACCATACTTGTCCTCAAGTATAAAGACAAGAAAAGAATAAGGCAAATTTCAAGCGAGGTTATCTCTTGACCGACTCCTAGACCTAGACTCAAGAAAAACTAAGAAATATAAGAAAATCACACAAACACGCAAAACACATATATACATGAGCTAGTTTCAATTTTAGGCATCTGTCCCCACAAGATTAAGGTCATTCCAATAGTTTGCACTCCTCCAAATAGGCCCTTTCCCTTCCTTCACCTAGCCAATCTGTCAGTTTGTCAAGATAGCTCTCTACTTACCCAATTGTTAGGTTCACTCGATCACTCATTCCTCACCAGGGATGTTAGGATCGATTCTCTCTTAAGTTAATGCTACACCACTGAAGCGTTGGGTTATGAGAGTTATCTCCTTTCTGGCGCAGGCTATCATTATTCCCGTTTTAGACCATTCCCCCCTCTGGACTTCGTCCAGCTTATTCCTCCTCTTTTTTTCTTTTCTTCTCTCTCTTTTTTTTATTATCTGGACTTTGTCCAGCTTGTTCCTCCATTTTTTTTCTCCTGGACTTCGTCCAGCTTATACCGCCTTACCCTGGACTTCGTCCAGCTTATGCCTTCATAACCCAATTCCCCCTTTTTTTTTCTTTCTCCTTCATAGCTCTTCTTCCCTAAGCATTCAGTGGTGGCCCTTAAACATTTGTTAGCTCAAAGTTATCTGAGGTTTATAACTCACTATATAGTAGGGCTTCACAACTAAGTAAGTAGAGGCATTCTCCGTCATTCTTGGTCAAGAGATGTTCGATCATTTCTGGGGCTGGCCCCCTCAGGGAGCCAGACTGGGGAAGGACTCCGGGTGCTCGTCGACAAGGGTTTCCTCGGTCTCAGGGGTAAGGGTCTCCTCGACCTCCTGGACGGAGGGAGCTTTCCTTGACCGGGTAGATGCAGTCGCCGGCGCCTTTCCTTTTCTTGCTTTCTCCTTGGCCAAGCGCGCCTCTGTCTCTGTCGCTTCAGGTATGAAGTCATCAACTTCGTCAAGGAGGCTTCTCCTGGTGCGCCTCCTTTCGGCCCTTTCATCAATCTTGGGCTCATTTTTTTCCTGGTCATCAACCAGGTCCACGATCAATTTCAGCCCTTCCTCGGGCTCCGGTACCTCCGTCGAATGTAGATCCGACTCCGCCAACAGGTTTTCTGGGGTTTCCCCCTCTCCAATCAACATTGGGGTTGCCCCCTCGATATAGATGGGGTTCTCCCCCCTGACATCTCTTGGAATAGGGGTTTCCCCCTCAGTGATTCTCTCCAAAGTAGGGGTTTCCCCCTCAGTAATTGTTTCAAACATAGGGGTCTCCCCCTCAGCAGCCTTCTCAAACACAGGGGTCTCCCCTCAGCAATATCAACAGAAACCGGGGTTTCCCCCTCACGAACTTCAAACACAATAGGGGCTTCCCCCTCATAAATTTCAACAGCAGTAGGGGTTTCCCCCTCAAGAATTTCATCAGCAATAGGGGTTTCCCCCTCAAACATTTCCCTACCCTCAAAATTAGGGTTCTCCGGTACCTTACCTTCTGTCTCCTTCAAGGTCTCGTCATGCGTCTGTTCACCGTCCTCCGATTGCCTATGTAAAACCTCCTCTTTCTCCGCTACTTGCGAAACGGCCTTTGCATGCGGCGGTTCCGCGACTTGCGATCTTGTTTCAGAGAGATTTTCCGGTGTCGCGGCCGAATCCGCCGGAATTGGCAGTGACGGTACAGTCGGCGCAGACGACATCAGACTGGCGGCGAATAGGGCGTACACCTCCTTCGCTTTCTCTATGCTTCCCACCTTCTGTGTCAACTCGGCCAACAAAGTGGGGTCATACTCAGTTCCCTTGGTAGAATCCATTGGCTTAGATCTGAAAAAGAAAACGAAAAGAACTGGGCAATTTTGTTGTTAAGGTTTCGTCCGTCTTTTAGAGAGAAAAGTGAATGAAGAGAGAAGGAAGAGCAAACTCAATTTTTTGTCTAATGAGGAATGATGGAGAGAGAAGGACGACGGTTGCCTTTTCTGGTGAAAAGATGGTGCGGTTGCAGGCGTGATGTAAGCAACCGTACATCTCCCATAATTATCGGCCAGAATTTGAAATTCAAAATATCCTTTCCCTCCTTGACTCCTTCCTTCAGGGTCTCTCCTGGCGAATCCCCTCGACCATGCCCTACAAAATAAAATTTGAAGATTCCAGACCCCTGGGTCTAGGTTAGGACATACAATACGAGTTCCCCTAGGAGTCTGGTGCTTCGAAATTATATACACATAAATACACATATTTTCATTTTGTTTTTGTTTTTTTTTTTTTTTGAGAATGATTAAACTATTTACATGTTGTATTTCCGAGATTCCCTGGGTCAGTTGTGAATTTCCAAAATCATTAACTTACCCCTTGACCCAGGAATATCATCGGAAATGACCCTCGTCTGTTTTTTTAGGCAATAATAGGGAGTGTGTGTAGTGGAATCTCGTCCACAACACACAACTCGGAATTATCCCTATAGACTTTCACTCTATGACCATTTACAAGGAAAGGAACAGAGTTTGGAGCACTTCCCTGGACCTCTACTGCTCCATTTGCTCGGATGCCAACGATGGTGTATGGGCCAATCCATTTAGACTTCAGTTTCCCTGGCATGAACTTAAGCCGAGACTGAAAAAAGAGCACTTTCTGTCCCACATGAAGTTCCTTGACCCGAAGGTTTTTATCGTGCCATAACTTCGTTCTTTCTTTGTACCACATGGCAGATTCAAACGACTCCAGCCGAAGTTCCTCCAACTCTTGCAATTGCAACTTCCTCTCTTCTTCGCATGCTATCGGCTTCATGTTCATTTCCTTCACTGCCCAGTATGCCTTGTGTTCAATTCCTACAGGCAAGTGACACATCTTGCCAAACACAAGTCTGTAGGGTGACATTCCAATAGGTGTTTTAAAAGCAGTTCTGTAGGCCCACAATGCGTCCCCGAGTCTTTTGCTCCAGTCTTTCCTTGACGGATTAACTGTTTTCTCCAATATCGCCTTGATCTCGCGATTAGAAATCTCTGCCTGGCCATTGGACTGAGGATGGTAAGGAGTTGACACTCGATGGTGTACATCATATTTCTTCATCAAAGCCTCGATGGTGCGATTACAGAAATGTGTTCCTTGGTCTGAGAAGATGGCTCTAGGAACTCCGTATCTGTTGAAAATGTTATCCTTGAGAAATTTCGCCACCTCCTTTGATTCGCAAGTTGTGGTGGCCTTGGCTTCTATCCACTTAGATACATAGTCCACTGCAACCAATATGTAGGTATTCCCACATGATGACGGAAACGGTCCCATAAAGTCCATTCCCCATACATCAAAAATTTCGCACACGATCACTGGAATCAGAGGCATCTCATCTCTCCTTGAAATTCCCCCTGTCTGTTGGCTTCTCTCACAACACTGGCAGAATTCGAAAGCATCCTTATTCAATGTTGGCCAATAAAATCCGCTGTCTAGAACCTTCCTCGCTGTTTTCCTTGGCCCAAAGTGGCCTCCACATGCTAACGCGTGGCAATGATTTAATACATCCCTTTGTTCCCATTCGAGAATGCAGCGCCTAATCACTTGATCTGAGCACATTTTCCACAGGTAAGGATCATCCCAAAAATAAAATTTGGATTCGCTTCTAATCTTCATCCTCTGGGCCCGGGAAACTTCTTCTGAAACCGGCATCTCTCCTGTGACCAAGTAATTGGCTAGATCAGCAAACCATGGTTCTGCATTCAGCGTGCGCTTCCCTTTATCTGATTCCCCTAGACCGGTCAGAGCCAAAACTGCTTCCCAGTTAGGTGGTCTAGGAAATTTCTCCAAAAGGTACAAATGTTCCTCGGGAAAGGCATCGAGTATAGCCTCTTCTGTCTCTCCTTGGAAGATTCTGCTCAAATGATCTGCTACCCTATTCTCCGTTCCTCTTTTATCTCGTACTTCCCAATCGAATTCTTGTAGAAGTAACACCCAACGGATTAACCTTGGCTTCGACTCCTTCTTAGCCAGTAAGTATTTTATTGCTGCGTGATCCGTGAAGACTATAACCCTAGACCCAAGAAGGTAGGGTCGGAATTTTTCAAAGGCATACACGATGGCTAACATTTCCTTCTCCGTGGTGTCATAATTCTTCTGAGCTTGATTTAGTGTTTTGGAAGCATAGAAGATCAAATAACTTTTTCCATCAATTTTTTGTCCTAAGACAGCTCCCACAGCGAAATCGCTCGCATCACACATTATCTCGAAAGGATGGTTCCAGTCTGGTGCCCTGATTATTGGTGCTGATACTAACCTGTCCTTAAGCAGCTGGAACGCCCTCTCACATCCTTCATCAAAGACGAATTCAACATCATTTTGTAACAACCAAGTGAGTGGTTGCGCGATTTTTGCAAAATCCCTTATGAACCTCCTATAGAACCCTGCATGGCCTAGGAAACCTCTCACCTCTTTTTGATTCGTAGGGTATGGTAATTTTGATATCACATCCACCTTCGCCTTGTCTACCTGGATACCCCTCTCAGAAACCACGTGACCTAGGACAATGCCTTCAGTTACCATGAAGTGGCACTTCTCGAAGTTCAACACTAAATGCTTTTCCTGACATCTCTGCTTAGATCTAGGCTGGCTAAACAAGCATCAAATGAGTTCCCATAGACGGTGAAATCGTCCATGAATATCTCAATGCATACTTCCAACAGATCCGGAAAAATGCTCATCATACATCGTTGAAAAGTCCCCGGTGCATTACACAATCCAAACGGCATTCTTCGGTATGCATATGTACCAAAAGGGCACGTAAAAGTGGTCTTCTCTTGATCCTCCGGATTAACGTAGATTTGGAAATATCCGCTGTATCCGTCAAGGAAACAAAAATACTGTTTGCCTGCCAATCTTTCCAGCATCTGATCAATGAAAGGCAAAGGAAGATGATCCTTCTTTGTGGCTTCATTCAACTTCCTGTAGTCGATGCACATCCTCCACCCTGTCACTAATCTGGTGGGTACCAATTCATTCTTCTCATTTTTGACGACTTGTATCCCAGACTTCTTTGGCACCATATGGACAGGACTGACCCACTCACTGTCAGGAATGGAATAGATGATTCCTAGAGCAAGCAACTTCAATACCTCCTTCAAGACTTCCTCTCGCATGTTTGGGTTCAGCTTCCGTTGTGCATCTCGATGAGCCTTTGCACTTTCTTCCAGACGGATGTGGTGCATGCAAAGATCTGGACTTATTCCCACCAAATCTGAGAGAGTCCATCCTATTGCCTTCTTGTTCCTTTTAATGACCTCTAACAACTCCTTCTCCTGTTCCTTGGTCAAGTTGCTGTTGACTATTACTGGAAATGTCTCGTCCTTCTCCAAGTAAGCGTACTTAAGGCCTGGTGGGAGTGTTTTCAGCTCTTTTTTCGTTCCATTTGTCTCCTGGGGTAAGGGATTTTTTTCTGAATTTTCTGGTGAAGTCTCTTTCCCTAACCCAGGGGATTTTTCCAAACTGGCCACATAAGCCGATCCCTTGGACCTAGCTGATTCCGGGTTCCTGCAGAATTCCATTATGGCCTCCATGAGCTCTTCATCTGTCAATTCCTCTGTGTTCACTGCTGCACACCATCCCACAACTTCTTTGTCAATCGAATGGCTTAACTCCGAGTTATCAATCTGTTCCTGTATCAATTTTGTCTCAAGATATTCTTGGACTAAAGGGTTAATAACATCAATAGCATAGAGATTCTCAACATCTAAAGGTCTTTTCATCCCCTCATCTATACTAAAGGTATATTTTTCCCCATTGTAGTCCAAGCAAATTGTTCCATCAAACACATCGATAATGGTCTTAGCCGTACGCAAAAATGGCCTCCCCAAAAGTACCCCACTGGACTCAGCAGACTCATTATCATTCATCTTGATCACGTAGAAATCAGCAGGATATAGAAACTCATGCACCTTGACTATAATATTTTCCAACACTCCTTCAGGGCAAATGCAAGTTCTATCTGCTAGCTGGATTACTACTTTGGTATCAACCATTCTTACCCTAGTTAACCTTTTATAGATTGAAAGAGGCAAAACATTTATTGACGCCCCTAGATCACACATGGCATGCTCAACCTTGATATCCCCTAAAGAAATGGGTAATGTAAACATACCTGGGTCCGTGCATTTTGAGGGCATCCTTCTTTTTTGTATCACAGCAGACACAGTTTCTCCAATCACAATCTTCCCATCTAGTTTGGTTTTCCCTGCAATAAACTCCTTAATGAACTTACTAAAGGTGGGCATTTTCAAGGCTTGCAAGAATGGCAAGTTGATTTCCAACTTGCTGAAAATCTCCATGAGATCCTCTGTATCATCCTTTTTCTTCTTCGCCTCCCCACGATATGGAAATGGTTTTGCTCGCTTTACTGCATTTGTGGACGTCCCAGCCTGGGTTTCATCAACTCCCTTGTTTCCTTCCTTACTTACTTCCTCGGGTTCGGGGTCTAGGAAGAATGGGTCCCTTGGTCGAGGTAGAGATCCCCCTAAATCCTCCTTCTGGGGGTCTCTCTGAACAATGATCTCCCTTGGTTCAGCGCCTCCTTTTTGCTGTTTCTGACTTTGTTTCCCTTCTTTGGCTTGCATAGCCGCTTCCTCATCGGCTCCCAACGTTGGCCCTTCATAACCCCGCCCAGATCTCAAAGTAATTTGACTAATATTTGCCCGATCTGGTGGTTTGACGGTAGCAGGAAGTTTACCTTCATTCCCTCGCATCTCGTTCAAAGATACTGCGATCTGGGAAAGTTGTTTTGCCATCATGTCCATGGCGGCTTTTTGCTCTGACTGAGCATCTTGTAACTTGTGCACCATGTCATTGTTGGAATGTAGGTTACCTTGCATGAACTGCTGTGAATTTACCAAATCATGGACCATGTCATCCAAACTCCGTTGTGGTCTGAAGTTGGATTGACCAAAATTTTGTCCTTGACCTTGGTTCTGTCGAAAATTTCCTTGATAATTGTTGTATTGGTTACTCGACCCTTGATTCCCTTGATGGTTCTGTTGGGAATTCTGAAAATTGCCTTGGTTATTCCTTTGGTGGGGTGGCACATAGGAGTTTCCTGGGTTGTTTTGATTTTTGTTTCCCCAATTAGCTTGATCCTGATTCCTGTATCCCAGCTGCAATTGTCCTTCTTGTCCCTTCCCTGGCCAATTGGACTGCCTCTCCGGAGGGTGTGCAAAATTCGTGAGCTGCAAGGGAGCTGGCTGGCTTTGATCATGGTCAGTCCATCTGAAGTTTGGGTGAGTCCTCCATGGAGCGTCCCTCTGTCTCCCTTGATTCCAACCTCCATCGGGATTCCAACTTCCCATCGAACTTGCTTGAGCGTGGCATTCTCCTTCGTAGGGTTGGCTGTAGTATGGTTGCAATTGCCTTTCCTCTTGACCAAGGGATTTCTCATTTTCCACTGGGGCATGCGGATTGCATTTCTCGATCGCACTTAGCAAGGCCTTTTCCAGTTTATCGATCCTATCTTCCACCTTCTTGTCTTCTTGATCCATCACTGCATTAGCTGATCCTCTCCTCAATATGCTTCGCGGGTTATCATAGGCCTTCTTTGCCTCAATCAATCTCCCCAGCGTTTCCCTGGCTTCACTTGCTTTGTTCTTAGTAAAATTTCCCCCGCTCGAGGAGTTCATCAAGTCCTTTGATTCAGGGTTTGCACCTTCATAGAACAAATAGTAAGTCTCCGCTTCTATCATCCTGTGGTTTGGACAAGCATCCAGCAGCCCCTTGAAGCGGGACCAATAAGAACTTAGGGACTCATCGTATTCTTGTTTGCACTCCTGAATCTCCTTCTTCAAGGCATTCGTCTTATTAGATGGAAAAAAGTAATCCAAAAATTCCAGTTAAAAATCCTTCCACGTGTTGATCGAGTCCGGTGGAAGCCTCAGCAGCCAAGTGTTCGCCTCCCCTTTGAGAGCAAACAGAATTGCTCGAAGACGGTAGTCCTCTTCTGTTGCACCGTTGGGTCGCTTCTGAATGCTGCATAGTTTACTGAACTCGTTCAGAAATTCATAAGGGCATTCATTCCTACGCCCAGAGAAAGTAGGTAGAACTCCAAGCACATTTGTTTTGATGTCGATCGACCTCCGTCGTGGATTCGAAACTATAGCATGAGCGGGTTCACCGTCAAGATGTGCGGTGAGCGACCCTATTTCCGGATTGGGGTCTAGTAGATGAGCCATATGTGGGTCCTTCTCCTCCTCGGTCTCAGATTGCTCTGGTTCTGTTGATGTCCCTGGATTCTCCTCTGTCGATAAATTCCACTCCTTTTCACTTTCTGACTCGAACGGGAATGGATCTTCCGTTCTCAATCCTGATCTAGTAGTGATGGTAAATGTAGATTGCTTGATTCGCCACTCGTACTGGCCACTCCCTGCTCCAGATGAACTTGCCCAACTTCCAGATTGGAAGCCCGCTTTCATAAACTGTCAGGGAGAAAGAAAATAACAAAAATTAGAATATTTACAACAAATCCTTAATAACAACAAACGCCATCCATCCCCGGCAACGGCGCCACTTGAAGCTACGTGTAGGATGTGACAGTACAAGTGTGGTGTGTGTGCAGTGTTGCGATATTCAAATAAGGCAGGTTCCCCAGATCCAGCAAGTCCACTAGATCACTTGGTCTAGGAACTCGTAGGTTGTGCGGAATCCCGGTCGTCGGACACACAAGTACTTCCCCGCTTCAAAAACCCTCAACCACTTTACTAAACCTAGTATAGGGAAGTAGGGATCGATCCTACAGAGAAGGATGCGTAAGAATCGTAATCAAGGATTTGGGAGTATTTTTGGTGTTGGCTGCTGCCACGCATTTTCTTGGGTTGAGGAAAAATTAAAATTACCTGGACTTGGGAATATTAGAAAGAAACTTAACCTAACAGCTAGACCTAGGAAATAATTCTACGATGGGACCACATCTAAGAAAAAGCAGAGTACGACTGGAAAGTGGCAGAATAACTAACTCTAGTACTAACTGACAGTGACATCGTCTTCTACAACCAAATTCGCATAAAACTTCTTGAGAAAACACATAAGCAAATCAAAAACAGAGCTACTAACTTGGAATCAAATCTATGCATAAATAACGAAGAACTTACAGATCTGCATACCTAGACGAAGGGAAATAGGAAACAAAGGAAATAAAACAAGTCTATCCACTACTGTTTCTTTCACACGCCAAAACCAACTTCAGACACTAAATCCACTCCGGATCCAAGCGTCCGACACGGACTCCAAACAGAAGAAATTCTCCATCACGTCAGATTTACAAATTTAAGCTCCGAACACTCAATCAACCACAGATCTGTCACCCAATTCCACATTAAACACCTCAATAACGAAATAAGCAGAGATCGACATAGCAATTTAAGAATTATGCTAACAGTAGAGAGATCTAAGCAAAAGTAACTTGAAATTAAACAGCTAAACTCAGATCCATGAGCGATAAGCAGTTAAACATCATCAACATCAAAGTCGACTCCCAAAAGTGAAGTTCGACGGTGGAAACTAGCAAAAACAGCTGAAATTAAAACAAATGTATCTTCGCCCTCACTGGGACGGTGTTACCAAACTCGAGATCTTTAGAAAGTACCCCCCTATCACGATTATCCCCCAGAATATTTCCCAAGTGTGTGTGTAAAATGTATGAGCTAAGAAGAGTGAAAAACTATATCCATTACGCTGCATGCTCCTCTCTATTTATACGCGCTTTAGTGGGTCCAGCGAGGTATTGATAATGACTTTGTTGTCCTCAGCTGTAGACTCCCCCGTCACGTCAATTTTCCTTGTAAATCCTACTCATTTCGTCCTTTTCTCTCGCTAGACCATCTCCTTCATTACTTCCTTGATCTAGCGATTTTCTTCACACACCTAGCTTAGGAAACGTGTTAGACCCAGCAATTTATAACATTTTTTGCACATTACCGATGCATGAAATTAGCCTTATCAGTTTTCTACCCACTTTTAATTTATTTTTCAATTTATTTTCCCAAAATTCACATTTTCATTTATAAATACCCACACTTCAACAAAAAAATAATAATCACATTCTCATCTATTCTATCATCTACATTCTCTCATATTTTTTCTCATCTATTCTCTCATCTTTTTTCTCATATTTTATCATCTAAATTCCCACCACACTACACAATGTCCGGCTCCGGCGATCACCCCTCCGTCTCCCGCGGTTGGAACCACGAATGGTTCAACTCCGAGCCATTCTCTAGTCCGGAAACGCAATTTTCGGCCCTCCTCAAACCCAAGGTTCTCAAGTTCCGGGTGGCTACCGGCCTTACCCGGTGGACGACCAAGATGCCCCCGGGTCCGGGTGGGCACCCGAATCCGGATCGGGAGGGATTGGCAGCCATGCTCGTACTCCTACTTCTACTCCTACTCCTCCTACTCGTGGTACCCGCACCCCGTACTCTCCGGATGAGATGATCCAGATGTTCAAAGCCTACTTGGCAGTCTTCGAAGACTCGGATGTTGGCACAAACCAAACCGGGGAAACGTATTGGTGGCACATCACTCGTCTTTACAATGAAACCCGGCCGGAGGCAACTATCTATCGCAATGATAGTGTGGTGCGCAATTGCATTTTCAGATGCAACGAGTCAATCAGTAAGTTCCATGGGTATTACCAACAGGAAGAGTGCGCGGCGGGGAGCGGCAAGAGCGAGCTCGACATCATCAGTGCCGCCTTGACGACGACGGCAGGAGGGGCGCCAACATCCGAAGTATAGGGTGTCGAGGCCGGTAACCCTATCCGACGGTGCCTCCGATGATGTGGCTACCCAGCTTGCCGGAACTAACTTGGGTAGCTCCGACGCTGGCCCGAGCAGTTCCCGCCGGCCGCAAGGATGGAAGAAGGCGACGGCCAACCGCCGTCGCGCCCCGACTCCATCCGCCCCCGCTCCCGCTCCCGCTCCCGCTCTCTTTGTGCCACCTCCACCCCCGAATAATTCGTTGTGGGCCCTCTTGGGTCAACTCAATACGACTGATACGTCTAACATGACTCCTGACCAACTTGCAACACATGTGGGAATGATCCGGGGTCTCAAGAGAACATTGGGGATAGAGGACTAGTCTTACACGTGGATATTTTTTAGTCTTTAATCATGTAATTTTTAATTTGTAAGATTTTAATTATGTACTTTTTTTATTTTCTAGGTTTTTAATTATGTATTTTTATTTTTTAGGATTTTAATTATGTAATTTTTGTTTTTTAATGTATTTTTATATTGTCGGAATGTTTTTAGTAATTGAAGTATTTAAATTGAATAATAGAATGGTGGGACCCTTGAGCTTGTCCTTAGATAAGAGGACGAATGTGGGTGTTGTGCTCTTAGCTAAGGACAAGGTGTAAGAGTAGGTCCGGACCCACTTCCATGCCCTTAGCTAAGAGCACGGATGATGATGCTCTAAAGAGATACGAAATTTGTTGTTGAGAAAGATAAAGGAAAGTGGTGTACAAAGCCTCGTCCGTTTAATAGTGGTAAAGTTTCAAACAAATATAAGCAATTTCATATGTGTAGTGTTACAACTACTCCATTTAATTAATATTAATATTAATTTTTCTGTTCTATAAAAATTACTATCTCCCTCCCTCAAAATTTGTCCCACTTTGACCTGGCACGGGTTTTAAGAAATGTAATGGAAAGTGAGTTGAAAAAGTTAGTGAATTGTGGGTCATACTTTTATATATTAGTGTTATAATAAAATGTAGGATTGTCTAAACGGGTAGTGGGTAACGGGTAATTCCCGTCCCAACGGGTACCCGCTACCCGACAGAAGCGGGACACAGAGCGGGTGCGGGTATTTAAAATCCGACCGGGTATATCCGTTACACCCGCTTAATACCCGATAATTCTTGAAATTAGGGATTTTTCTTTTTTAATATTAGGATTCTATGGTTTATTAACTTATACAGTTATACTCTTCCATTCCATTCTATACCGTTCTATATTTGAATATATTTCTGATACGATCCTTAGATATCTCAATATCTCAATTATTTAGTATCTTTTATTTTACCATATCTTTTCCATATGTTTGTTTTCTTATTCAATAAGTTAGGGTAGTATTCTAGTATTATAAATAGGAGAGCTTGTTATCTTTTTAAATCAATCAATCAATGAAAATATTATTTGCCCACATATCTTGTGAATTATCTTTAACCCTAGTTCTCACGCTGCCCGACGGAAAGCCACACACTGCCTGAAACTAATTTGTCCACCGGCCCTATGATTGGGCGCTGGAATCGTTACTTTGATCGTCGAGGAACAACCGTCAATCGCAGTTAAGGAGAAGGTCCTTAACAACTGGTGCTTTCATCCAGAGCTCACCCTCCCACCATCTCGAACCGAAGCTACACCGCTGCCCGACGGAAAAGACTCCGCTCACAGCAACTGCTTTGGCTGTCGAGTTCCGCCTGTCCGCCGAGCTCTAGCCGCCGGACAACTCTACTTCTGCAACGCCCGACGGGAAGGATTCTCACGCTCCGCGTTGAATTCAGACCACCATCATGTCATACGAATACATCAACTATCGCCGTCATCAATACGATCTCCCTCAGTCTGCGCAACCGTTATGTCCCTACCAGCCGGTCCAACCACGGCGTGCAACTTGTTGGGATACCCCCGGAATCCAACCACTGTCGAGGTTCCAGCCCTACGACCCACCACAGTCGCGGCATCCCTCTTGTTGGGAACCACAGTCTCGCCGTACATCGCGAGGATGTTCGGATTATGATCAGCCCGTACAACGAATTGATCGCTGCCGTCCACCACCGTATATTGGCCCATATATTGACCCGTATTCAGATATGCATCCGCGACAATCCTATGCACGATATCGTTCGTGGCAGCCTCAATATCAGTCTCGTTCAGCCACCAAACGGAGGACCCGATCAACGCAAAATTAGACCACTTATTGGAAGCATTTGACAGGATGAAAACTTCGGTCGATGCCACAAATCGCCGGTTCAGCAAATTCCGATCGTCGCTGCACCCCGAGCCCGACCTTGATCAGCCAAATGTTTCCGCGCCGCTCCGAAAGATGGCATATCCTCCATCGAGAAATAATGAGGCTTCTTTTGGGCCTTCGGGTTTAGTCCCCAACGAATCAACGGATCCAGCACGACACCGCACCAAATCCGATCAACCCCATGTTAGAGTTTGTATACTAGAAATCACGTTTCGAGTGATTGAATACTGTAAAACTCTTATTTTATTTTCCAAGGAATAAAACAGATTATTTTTGTCATAATGTTGTTATGTTTTACATTTAATGGATGTTAATGCATGTTTAAATGTATAAGTTAACTTAACAAAGTCTAAGTCTTTGTTTTAGTAGACCGGTTGTGGGCGTTGTCCACTTTAAGGTAACACGGTCAGTTCTAAACAAAGAAAAAGATGAATTTCACAACCTAGATGGAATTTGACTATCCATCGAGAAAGGATGCAATGTCAGTCTGCATATTTCTAAGCCTTACTGAAATAAGATGACATTGGTGTGGTATAGCACTGAACGGATCTAACAGCAAGACTTGTCCTTGGGCTATCTACTGAAAGGTGAGGTCTTGATAATATTTGTTTCTTAATCAATGTAGGTTAGCGTTGAGCATACGGTATTGATTATGCACTACTTTGACTTATCAAATGGTGCGGGTTTTTCGTAACCCAATTATCCTGATATATTGGGTAGTGGTGATCAATATCTAGCGGTGCTAGGATTGCTATTATATTGAATCGTGCGCGAGGAGAGTCTCGTTTGATAATGTCCTCAAGAGGAGTGCGAAACAAGGTTTTATTATTCGGAACCTAGCTAGTTGGAGTTTCATTACTCTATGAATAATAAATAAGCGTTTCGTGATAAGTCCACTCTTGGAATTAATAAGAAGTTAATTAATTAAGTCAATAGCAGACATTAATTAATTAATGGACATTTTAATCTTAAGCACGGGAAATGAAAGTTAAACGGAAACCCGGATTACTTGTAATTTCGGATTTGGATGGGGAGAGTTCAATATTACTTCTGTAGTGGCTGCTCGTAATATTCCAATTATAACTTATATTAAATTGTGGGTTCAATTTAATTAGTAAAAAGTAAATTGGATGAGCTCATATCCAAAACCTTCCATAGATCCCTGTCTGGGCCCAAAAGGAACTTAATATAAATAGGAGAATAAAGGAGACAGAAATAACGCATTTTTCATTATTGAAATTTTCGAAATTTTCAGCCTAAGCTGAAGAGAATTTCGAATTCCTCTCCTATTCCAAAAAGGATTTCTTCTGTCTTCTTTATTTAAGTCCTAGTATTCTAGTAAGATCAGCCCACACTGATATTGGGATACAGTTCGGGAACCAGAGAGAAGATTTGTGGTCTAGTACTCAAAGCATCACGTGGAGAAGAAGCTAGCCATCTTCAATTCTTTGGAGAATTAATTAGGTATTTATCTACTCCGTAGAAAAGCATGTTTTAGGTTTCAATATTCTAAAAGCATGTTTAATTCAAGTTATGAGCATGATACATGTGATAATTACGCGAATAGGTTTTGTCTAAATAATCTGCAAAATAGATCTGATTATTATGTAATTGATTTATGATGAGCGCTTCCGCTGCCAGTCTTTGGCTCTGATTATTGGATTTAAATTTCGCGAAATTCATGTATGCATGTCTTATTTGATTACTGAAGCTACCTCTTGGTTGTGACAGTACAAGTGTGGTGTGTGTGCAGTGTTGCGATATTCAAATAAGGCAGGTTCCCCAGATCCAGCAAGTCCACTAGATCACTTGGTCTAGGAACTCGTAGGTTGCGTGGAATCCCGGTCGTCGGACACACAAGTACTTCCCCGCTTCAAAAACCCCCAACCACTTTACGAAACCTAGTATAGAGAAGTAGGGATCGATCCCACAGAGAAGGATGCGTAAGAATCGTAATCAAGGATTTGGGAGTATTTTTGGTGTTGGCTGCTGCCACGCATTTTCTTGGGTTGAGGAAAAATTAAAATTAACTTGACTTGGGAATATTAGAAAGAAACTTAACCTAACAGCTAGACCTAGGAAATAATTCTACGATGGGACCACATCTAAGAAAAAGCAGAGTACGACTGGAAAGTGGCAGAATAACTAACTCTAGTGCTAACTGACAGTGACATCGTCTTCTACAACCAAATTCGCATAAAACTTCTTGAGAAAACACATAAGCAAATCAAAAACAGAGCTACTAACTTGGAATCAAATCTATGCATAAATAACGAAGAACTTACAGATCTGCATACCTAGACGAAGGGAAATAGAAAACAAAGGAAATAAAACAAGTCTATCCACTACTGTTTCTTTCACACGCCAAAACCAACTTCAGACGCTAAATCCACTCCGGATCCAAGCGTCCGACACGGACTCCAAACAGAAGAAATTCTCCATCACGTCAAATTTACAAATTTAAGCTCCGAACACTCAATCAACCACAGATCTGTCACCCAATTCCACATCAAACACCTCAATAACGAAATAAGCAGAGATCGACATAGCAATTTAAGAATTACGCTAACAGTAGAGAGATCTAAGCAAAAGTAACTTGAAATTAAACAGCTAAACTCAGATCCATGAGCGATAAGCAGTTAAACATCATCAACATCAAAGTCGACTCCCAAAAGTGAAGTTCGACGGTGGAAACTAGCAAAAACAGCTGAAATTAAAACAAATGTATCTTCGCCCTCACTGGGACGGTGTTACCAAACTCGAGTTATTTAGAAAGTACCCCCCCCTATCATGATTATCCCCCAGAATGTTTCCCAAGTGTGTGTAAAATGTATGAGCTAAGAAGAGTGAAAAACTATATCCATTACGCTGCATGCTCCTCTCTATTTATAGGCGCTTTAGTGGGTCCAGCGAGATATTGATAATGACTTTGTTGCCCTCAGCTGTAGACTCCCCCGTCAAGCCAATTTTCCTTGTAAATCCTGCTCATTTCGTCCTTTTCTTTCGCTAGACCATCTCCTTCCTTACTTCCTTGATCTAGCGATTTTCTTCACACACCTGGCTTAGGAAACGTGTTAGACCCAGCAATTTATAACATTTTTTGCACATTACCGATGCATGAAATTAGCCTTATCAAACTGCTCACACTTAAACCATACTTGTCCTCAAGTATAAAGACAAGAAAAGAATAAGGCAAATTTCAAGCGAGGTTATCTCTTGACCGACTCCTAGACCTAGACTCAAGAAAAACTAAGAAATATAAGAAAATCACACAAACACGCAAAACACATATATACATGAGCTAGTTTCAATTTTAGGCATCTGTCCCCACAAGATTAAGGTCATTCCAATAGTTTGCACTCCTCCAAATAGGCCCTTTCCCTTCCTTCACCTAGCCAATCTGTCAGTTTGTCAAGATAGCTCTCTACTTACCCAATTGTTAGGTTCACTCGATCACTCATTCCTCACCAGGGATGTTAGGATCGATTCTCTCTTAAGTTAATGCTACACCACTGAAGCGTTGGGTTATGAGAGTTATCTCCTTTCTGGCGCAAGCTATCATTATTCCCGTTTTAGACCATTCCCCCCTCTGGACTTTGTCCAGCTTATTCCTCCTCTTTTTTTTCTTTTCTTCTCTCTCTTTTTTTTATTATCTGGACTTTGTCCAGCTTGTTCCTCCATTTTTTTCTCCTGGACTTCGTCCAGCTTATACCGCCTTACCCTGGACTTCGTCCAGCTTATGCCTTCATAACCCAATCCCCCCCCCCTTTTTTTTTTCTTTCTCCTTCATAGCTCTTCTTCCCTAAGCATTCAGTGGTGGCCCTTAAACATTTGTTAGCTCAAAGTTATCTGAGGTTTATAACTCACTATATAGTAGGGCTTCACAACTAAGTAAGTAGAGGCATTCTCCGTCATTCTTGCTTCATTCAAATTAACTAGGCTCATTTAAAGAAAAAGCTTCTAAGTTGAAATGCCTCCTATCTTCAATTACTTTCACTAAGGGAATCATGCCGTATTAAATCCACTGGCTCATGTGACAAAACTTAAAACTAACAAACTCTTAACATGTAAAACGGGTAATGCATTGACTCCTCTCCCCCTCCCACTTCACTCAAGCTTGTCCCTAAGCCATCGTCGTGAAGGGGGGAACAGAGAGATCAATGCAAAACGTAAAATCATAAAACTTCTCACACTTAGACCAAGCAATGGGCTAAGTGGGAGAAAGACACAGAAAAACATAAAAAAAAAAACAAATAAAACAACAGAAAACACGAACTTCTCACACTTAGACCACGCAGTGGGCTAAGTGGGAGAAGATATAATAAATGTTAAACACATATATAACAGGTGGACAAAAAAAAACGAAAAGAACGAAAAATAAAAGTTACTTGGTCAAGAGATGTCCGATCATTTCTGGGGCTGGCTCCCTCGGGAGCCAGACTGGGGTGGGACTCCGGGGCGGGTTACTTTCACCTTCTTCCTAGCTGGCTGCTCCAGCTCTTCTTCCTTCTGCTCTGGGATTTCCAGTACTGACTTTCTCACGATCGATTTTAATTTTGGTGGGGCTGGAATTTGCACGGGAATGGTCGGGGAGATCATCTGAAGCGACTGCTGTGGTCGCTTGACGGAGGGACTGCTATGGGTGGTCTGCCTGACTTCACTGCTGGACCCAGGAGTTGTCCTCAACTGGGTCAAGGGGAGCGTCTGCTGCATCCACTTCAACATTTTCATTGAAAGCTCCACCGCTTCCGTCATCCTATCATTCTGTTTGGCACATTTCACTGCCAAATCAGCAATATTTCCCCTCAGGGTCTGCACTGCCTCCCGATTCCCCATCAATTCGTTCCTTATCCCACCGAGTTCCTTCATCATATCCTTCCGCATTATCTGCATCTCCTTTTTCATGTCTTGGACTTCCTTCCGCAGCTCCTCGATCTCTTCACTTGGTATGGCCTCTTCTGCTTCCTCCGGCTCCGCCTTCACCTTGTCTCCTAAAGAATAGAAGAGAGTTTTGGTGCCTTGAGTCTGCAGCAACCCCTTGTTGAAGAAATAATCAACACTGAACACCTCTGGGGGGTCGCACATGACTACAAGTGGAGCAGCCTTGGCAATTCTCATTTCTATATTCCTCTGGAGGTAAGCGCCGATGAGGTGGCAGGTGTACATATGACGTCCTGGGTTGCTTGTCATCTGGTGGCACGCCTGAGCCATCCAATATCCGAGGTGCACCTTAACACCCTCTGCCATGCACCAAGTGAAGTAGAGATCGGTAGTAGTGAGGGCTGAATTCGCACTGCCCATCAAATTGTAACTGATAAATGTTTGAGCAAAACGGAGGATCCGATCTTCGATGTGGGAGGCCTTGGAGTAGCTGGATTTGAACGCCCCTGATTTAGAGTGCGTGACCAGTTCCCATGCTGTCTGGACTTTGAACCCAGGTGTGTTCTTTGGCATCCCCACCATCCTGTCGTTCCAAGCCCCCTCTTCATCTTCTTCCTTAGTGAATAACCGCATCCGTAGGGACCACTCCCTAATGCTCAACTCATGTTCCTGATTGAAGAGTCTGAATGTGATGGAATCCGCGTCCAGGTCTGAGGTATTCTTCAAACGAAAAGTGGAGAAAAACTCCCTTGCCAGATCCACTGGTACCCTCTCTTGGCTGTGCTGCAACAGCCACTCAAATCCTATTGCCTGGATATAGGCGCGAAATTCTTTGTCACATGCAATCATCTTGAGCTCCCTCTTGCTATACTGTTTTCCTGACTTGGCCATTTTCCCTGCGCTGCATCGTTCCTTGTACACTGCGATTCTTTTCTGGTCGTCAAACTGTCTCATTTCCTCCAGCAAGCTCTTGGTCAGCCAAATCACGGGGCGTCCGGGAATTGGCTCTTCCTCAACCTCCTCAGAGTTAGAGCTTGGCTCAGGGATGGGCTCCTCGTGCTCGTCGACAAGGGTTTCCTCGGTCTCAGGGGAAAGGGTCTCCTCGACCTCCTGGACGGAGGGAGCTTTCCTTGACCGGGTAGATGCAGTCGCCGGCGCCTTTCCTTTTCTTGCTCTTTCCTTGGCCAAGCGCGCCTCTGTCTCTGTCGCCTCAGGTATGAAGTCATCAACTTCGTCAAGGAGGCTTCTCCTGGTGCGCCTCCTTTCGGCCCTTTCATCAATCTTGGGCTCACTTGTTTCCTGGTCATCAACCAGGTCCACGATCAATTTCAGCCCTTCCTCGGGCTCCGGTACCTCCGTCGAATGTAGATCCGACTCTGCCAACAGGTTTTCTGGGGTTTTCCCCTCTCCGATCAACATTGGGGTTGCCCCCTCGATATAGATGGGGTTCTCCCCCCTGACATCTCTTGGAATAGGGGTTTTCCCCTCAGCGATTCTCTCCAAAGTAGGGGTTTCCACCTCAGTAATTGTTTCAAACATAGGTGTCACCCCCTCAGCAGCCTTCTCAAACACAGGGGTCTCCCCCTCAGCAATATCAACAGAAACCGGGGTTTCCCCCTCACGAACTTCAAACACAATAGGGGCTTCCCCCTCATATATTTCCACAGCAATAGGGGTTTTCACCTCAAGAATTTCATCAGCAATAGGGGTTTCCCCCTCAAACATTTACCTACCCTCAAAATTAGGGTTCTCCGGTACTTTACCTTCTGTCTCCTCCAAGGTCTCGTCATGCGTCTGTTCACCGTCCTCCGATTGCCTGTGTAAAGCCTCCTCCTTCTCCGCTACTTGCGAAACGGCCTTTGCATGCGGCGGTTCTGCGACTTGCGATTTTGTTTCAGAGAGACTTGCCGGTGTCGCGGCCGAATCCGCCGGAATTGGCAGTGGCGGTACAGTCGGCGCAGACGACATCAGACTGGCGGCGAATAGGGCGTACACCTCCTTCGCTTTCTCTACGCTTCCCACCTTCTGTGTCAATTCGGCCAACAAAGTGGGGTCATACTCAGTTCCCTTGGTAGAATCCATCGGTTTAGATCTGAAAAAGAAAACGAAAAAGAAAACGAAAAGAACTGGGCAATTTGTTGTTAGGGTTTCGTCCGTCTGTTAGAGAGAGAAGTGAATGAAGAGAGAAGGAAGAGCAAACTAAATTTTTTTGTCTAATGAGGAATGATGGAGAGAGAAGGACGACGGTTGCCTTTTCTGGTGAAAAGATGGTGTGGTTGCAGGCGTGATGTAAGCAACCGTACATCTCCCATAATTATCGGCCAGAATTTGAAATTCAAAATATCCTTTCCCTCCTTGACTCCTTCCTTCAGGGTCTCTCCTGGCGAATCCCCTCGACCATGCCCTACAAAAATAAAATTTGAAGATTCCAGACCCCTGGGTCTTAGGTTAGGACATACAATACGAGTTCCCCTAGGAGTCTGGTGCTTCGAAATTATATACACATAAATACACATTTTTTTTTAGAGAATGTTTAAACTATTTACATGTTGTATTTTCGAGATTCCCTGGGTCAGTTGTGAATTTCCAAAATTATTAACTTACCCCTTGACCCAGGAATATCATCGGAAATTACCCTCGTTCTTTTTAGGCAATAATAGGGAGTGTGTGTAGTGGAATCTCGTCCACAACACACAACTCGGAATTATCCTTATAGACTTTCACTCTATGACCATTTACAAGGAAAGGAACAGAGTTTGGAGCATTTCCCTGGATCTCTACTGCTCCATTTGCTCGGATGCCAACGATGGTGTATGGGCTAATCCATTTAGACTTCAGTTTCCCTGGCATGAGCTTAAGCCGAGACTGAAAAAGGAAGACTTTCTGTCCCACATGAAGTTCCTTTACCCGAAGGTTTTTATCGTGCCATAATTTCGTTCTTTCTTTGTACCACATGGCAGATTCAAACGACTCCAGCCGAAGTTCCTCCAACTCTTGCAATTGCAACTTCCTCTCTTCTTCGCATGCTATCGGCTTCATGTTCATTTCCTTCACTGCCCAGTATGCCTTGTGTTCAATTCCTACAGGCAAGTGACACATCTTGCCAAACACAAGTCTGTAGGGTGACATTCCAATAGGTGTTTTAAAGGCAGTTCTATAGGCCCACAATGCGTCCCCGAGTCTTTTGCTCCAGTCTTTCCTTGACGGATTAACTGTTTTCTCCAATATCGTCTTGATCTCGCGATTAGAAATCTCTGCCTGGCCATTAGACTGAGGATGGTAAGGAGTTGACACTCGATGGTGTACATCATATTTCTTCATCAAAGCCTCGATTGTGCGATTACAGAAATGTGTTCCTTGGTCTGAGATGATTGCTCTAGGAACCCCGTATCTGTTGAAAATGTTATCCTTGAGAAATTTCACCACCTCCTTTGATTCGCAAGTTGTGGTGGCCTTGGCTTCTATCCACTTAGATACATAATCCACTGCAACCAATATGTAGGTATTCCCACATGATGACGGAAACGGTCCCATAAAGTCCATTCCCCATACATCAAAAATTTCGCACACGATCACTGGAATCAGAGGCATCTCATCTCTCCTTGAAATTCCCCCTGTCTGTTGGCATCTCTCACAACACTGGCAGAATTCGAAAGCATCCTTATTCAATGTTGGCCAATAAAATCCGCTGTCTAGAACCTTCCTCGCTGTTTTCCTTGGCCCAAAGTGGCCTCCACATGCTAACGCGTGGCAATGATTTAATACATCCCTTTGTTCCCATTCGGGAATGCAGCGCCTAATCACTTGATCTGAGCACATCTTCCACAGGTAAGGATCATCCCAAAAATAAAATTTGGATTCGCTTCTAATCTTCATCCTCTGGGCCCGGGAAACTTCTTCTGAAACCGGCATTTCTCCTGTGACCAAGTAATTGGCTAGATCAGCAAACCATGGTTCTGCATTCAGCGTGCGCTTCCCTTTATCTGATTCCCCTAGACCGGTCAGAGCCAAAACTGCTTCCCAGTTAGGTGGTCTAGGAAATTTCTCCAAAAGGTACAAATGTTCCTCGGGAAAGGCATCGAGTATAGCCTCTTCTGTCTCTCCTTGGAAGATTCTGCTCAAATGATCTACTACCCTATTCTCCGTTCCTCTTTTATCTTGTACTTCCCAATCGAATTCTTGTAGAAGTAACACCCAACGGATTAACCTTGGCTTCGACTCCTTCTTAGCCAGTAAGTATTTTATTGCTGCGTGATCCGTGAAGACTATAACCCTTGACCCAAGAAGGTAGGGTCGGAATTTTTCAAAGGCATACACGATGGCTAACATTTCCTTCTCCGTGGTGTCATAATTCTTCTGAGCTTGATTTAGTGTTTTGGAAGCATAGAAGATCACATAGCTTTTTCCATCAATTTTTTGTCCTAAGACAGCTCCCACAGCGAAATCGCTCGCATCACACATTATCTCGAAAGGATGATTCCAGTCTGGTGCCCTGATTATTGGTGCTGATACTAACCTGTCCTTAAGCAGCTGGAATGCCCTCTCACATCCTTCGTCAAAGACGAATTCAACATCATTCTGTAACAACCGAGTGAGTGGTTGCGCGATTTTTGCAAAATCCCTTATGAACCTCCTATAGAACCCTGCATGGCCTAGGAAACCTCTCACCTCTTTTTGATTCGTAGGGTATGGTAATTTTGATATCACATCCACCTTCGCCTTGTCTACCTGGATACCCCTCTCAGAAACCACGTGACCTAGGACAATGCCTTTAGTTACCATGAAGTGGCACTTCTCGATGTTCAACACTAAATGCTTTTCCTGACATCTCTGCAACACTAGATCTAGGCTGGCTAAACAAGCATCAAATGAGTTCCCATAGACGGTGAAATCGTCCATGAATATCTCAATGCATACTTCCAACAGATCCGAAAAAATGCTCATCATACATCGTTGAAAAGTCCCCGGTGCATTACACAATCCAAACGGCATTCTTCGGTAGGTATAACTCCAAGCACATTTGTTTTGATGTCGATCGACCTCCGTCGTGGATTCGAAACTATAGCATGAGCGGGTTCACCGTCAAGATGTGCGGTGAGCGACCCTATTTCCGGATTGGGGTCTAGTAGATGAGCCATATGTGGGTCCTTCTCCTCCTCGGTCTCAGATTGCTCTGGTTCTGTTGATGTCCCTGGATTCTCCTCTGTCGATAAATTCCACTCCTTTTCACTTTCTGACTCGAACGGGAATGGATCTTCCGTTCTCAATCCTGATCTAGTAGTGATGGTAAATGTAGATTGCTTGATTCGCCACTCGTACTGGCCACTCCCTGCTCCAGATGAACTTGCCCAACTTCCAGATTGGAAGCCCGCTTTCATAAACTGTCAGGGAGAAAGAAAATAACAAAAATTAGAATATTTACAACAAATCCTTAATAACAACAAACGCCATCCATCCCCGGCAACGGCGCCACTTGAAGCTACGTGTAGGATGTGACAGTACAAGTGTGGTGTGTGTGCAGTGTTGCGATATTCAAATAAGGCAGGTTCCCCAGATCCAGCAAGTCCACTAGATCACTTGGTCTAGGAACTCGTAGGTTGTGCGGAATCCCGGTCGTCGGACACACAAGTACTTCCCCGCTTCAAAAACCCTCAACCACTTTACTAAACCTAGTATAGGGAAGTAGGGATCGATCCTACAGAGAAGGATGCGTAAGAATCGTAATCAAGGATTTGGGAGTATTTTTGGTGTTGGCTGCTGCCACGCATTTTCTTGGGTTGAGGAAAAATTAAAATTACCTGGACTTGGGAATATTAGAAAGAAACTTAACCTAACAGCTAGACCTAGGAAATAATTCTACGATGGGACCACATCTAAGAAAAAGCAGAGTACGACTGGAAAGTGGCAGAATAACTAACTCTAGTACTAACTGACAGTGACATCGTCTTCTACACCCAAATTCGCATAAAACTTCTTGAGAAAACACATAAGCAAATAAAAAACAGAGCTACTAACTTGGAATCAAATCTATGCATAAATAACGAAGAACTTACAGATCTGCATACCTAGACGAAGGGAAATAGAAAACAAAGGAAATAAAACAAGTCTATCCACTACTGTTTCTTTCACACGCCAAAACCAACTTCAGACGCTAAATACACTCCGGATCCAAGCGTCCGACACGGACTCCAAACAGAAGAAATTCTCCATCACGTCAAATTTACAAATTTAAGCTCCGAACACTCAATCAACCACAGATCTGTCACCCAATTCCACATCAAACACCTCAATAACGAAATAAACAGAGATCGACATAGCAATTTAAGAATTACGCTAACAGTAGAGAGATCTAAGCAAAAGTAACTTGAAATTAAACAGCTAAACTCAGATCCATGAGCGATAAACAGTTAAACATCATCAACATCAAAGTCGAATCCCAAAAGTGAAGTTCGACGGTGGAAACTAGCAAAAACAGCTGAAATTAAAACAAATGTATCTTCGCCCTCACTGGGACGGTGTTACCAAACTCGAGATATTTAGAAAGTACCCCCCCTATCACGATTATCCCCCAGAATGTTTCCCAAGTGTGTGTAAAATGTATGAGCTAAGAAGAGTGAAAAACTATATCCATTACGCTGCATGCTCCTCTCTATTTATAGGCGCTTTAGTGGGTCCAGCAAGGTATTGATAATGACTTTGTTGCCCTCAGCTGTAGACTCCCCCGTCAAGCCAATTTTCCTTGTAAATCCTGCTCATTTCGTCCTTTTCTTTCGCTAGACCATCTCCTTCCTTACTTCCTTGATCTAGCGATTTTCTTCACACACCTGGCTTAGGAAACGTGTTAGACCCAGCAATTTATAACATTTTTTGCACATTACCGATGCATGAAATTAGCCTTATCAATTACAAAGCATGTTCTTGTGTTTTTGTAATTTATATTTATGCATGATGAACCCAAGAACATTCGAATCATAGAACTTAAATTATTCGAACGCACGAGGTGTGCGATTCGTCGGCGCTTGCACCGGGACGAATCGCACTACATGCGATCGGAGTAGGGATGTCGAAATAGTGGGAG